>NC_062270.1:19298874-20548824 GCF_916048215.2 Malus sylvestris
ATTCACCAGAACTTTGAACCCTGACGTCTTAAAGCTGTGATCAGAAGGGAAGATCATATGAAGTTGACAAAGATGATAGTAGTAGCCTTCTTACACCTTGTGGATCCAAATGAAACGGAGCCCTCACCTTTGCGTTAAAGTGTTCATCTAGCGTGATGCTACTTGAGTTAATGGAGACGAGATACATTGGAGGTTCATTGAAGAGAAGCAAGTACTCCTGCACTGCAATTCTAGAACGCTGTGAGCTAAACTCCTGTGGCTGGCTATGCACATCGAGGAACTTCCAACAAGTAAATATAAGAGTAATTCATGTACATAATCGACACAAAAGAACCAAAGAACTTTACAAATTTCTTGGATTCGTTGAGGTATAAGAACCAGTGGATTAGTATCCTGCTTTAGACGTGGAAAATGATACTGCTACAATCTTATGGTGACTTGATGCATGAAATCAAATTATGCAGCAAATTTTTGTTGCGTTAAGATGTAAAATACCAATGCAGCCACCCCACCAACGACTATTTGTAGCCGTGTCCTCCAATTCAAGTGAGTTCTAAGATATACAACTTATTCATACATTGCAACAGCTAATTTCGACAAACAGCAAAGATATACAAGTTATTCAAGATAGAATTCTAGGTTTTGCTAAAATATTGTTCTTATATTATTCTTCTCTCATAGAGGAATGTATAAACTTGTACAATCTCCTACAAACTAGGAAACAAGTATCCCAAATATACAAGGATACCAATTACATAATTATATACCCAAAATATCTCTACATTCCTTATTCCCCAGGTTGACTCACACAACACTCCCCCTCAAGTTGGTGCATAGATATCGCCTAGATCCAACTTGTCCAATGAGTCCTGAAACACTCTTGCTGACACTGCATGAGTTAACACGTCGACCAACTGGTCCTCAGATCTTACTTGTGGAATCTCAACTATCTTGACATCCAACTTTTCTTTAATAAAATGTCTATCCACCTCAACATGTTTTGTACGATCATGCTGAACCGGATTATTAGCTATTTCTCGCGTAGCCTAATTATCACAATACAATAGCATAGCTCCATGTGGCTTGAACCCAATCTCTATAAGAAGAATCCTCAGCCATAATAACTCACAAATCCCATGTGCCATACCACGATATTCGGCCTTTGCTGTTGACCTAGCAACCACATTCTGTTTCTTGCTCCTCCGAGTCACAAGATTTCTTGCAACAAATGTAAAGTGCCCTGATGTAGATCGTCTATCAATAATATTCCCAGCCCAATCAACATCAATGTACCTTTTGACCTCCAAATGCACATGTTTTTTGAAAATCAATCATTTTCCAGGTGCTTATTTCAAATAACTCAATATTCGCATTACTGCAGCCATGTGATCCTCACTAAGAGAGTGCATAAATTGACTTGCTACAATAACAACATATTCAATATATGGCCTTATGAGACAAGTAAATCAACCTTCCTACTAACCTCTGGTATCTTTCCCTGTTTGCTGGGAATTGGTTCGGGTATATCGCCAAATGATGATTTTGAACTATAGGTGTTTCTGCCGGTTTACATGCCAACATCTCTGTCTCAGATAAAAGATCCATAACATACTTCCGCTGAAATAGATAAATACCATCACGGGAATGAGCAACTTCAATTCCCAAGAAGTACTTCAAACCTCCTAAATATTTCATCTCAAACTTCGTAGAGAGATACACCTGTAATCTCTCAATCTCTTATGTATCATCACCTGTGACTACCATATCATCCACATATATTATCAACAAGGTAACCTTTTCTCCCTTGCATTTGATAAACAAAATGTGATCTGCATTTCCTTGTCGGTAACCATACTTCTTCATCGCATAAGTAAATCTTCCAAATCAGGCCTTCGGCGATTGTTTGAGTCCATAAAGAGCCTTTCGCAGTTTACACACCTTGCCTATTCTATTCTGCACTTCATACCCAGGTGGAAGCTCCATGTATACTTCATCTTCCAGGTCTCCGTGTAGAAAAGCATTTTTTACATCAAATTGTTTCAACGGCCAATCAAAATTAGCAGCTAAAGACAAAAGAACCTGTATAGTGTTCATCTTTGCTACTGGAGCAAATGTTTCCTGATAATCTACTCTAAAAGTCTGTGTGTACCCCTTAGCAACCAACCTTGCCTTGTATCTGTCAATGGTTCCATCTGCTTTGTGTTTGATGGTGAACACCCATATGCATCCCATTGGTCTTTTTCCTTGGGGTAGTGGCTCCACGCTCCAAGTTCCATTTTTTAGTAAAGCCTTCATTTCGACCTCCATTGCTTCTGTCCACCTAGGATCCCGCAAAGCTTTTTCAACTTTTGTTGGAATTTTGATTCCATCCATTGTATTCACCAATGCTTGATACTTGGAAGATAGTCGATGCGTAGAAACATACTTTGCAATTGCATATCTCACTTTTCCATCTGGAGAGTATCTGTCAGGAGGTTTCCCACAGTTTTGTCTAGAAGGCAATACATAAGTACTCTCAATGTTAGTCAAATTATGAGCTACGTCAGATTGGGACAAACTTACCTTATGGATATCTTCGGGCACATGAACGGTTGCAACTAGAAATGGGTTATTTCTTGAAGTGCTTGGGCTGTCCAAACTGTGAGTCAAAGGGTGCAACTTCCTACTACACAATCCATCAATTGTGCTGGGCTTAGAGAAGCCTTCAACTCTTAGATCATCAGGCCCACATGCCTGATCTTCCAAACTTGGTAAGCCCAGATTAGGCTCACCTATGCTACTGGGCTCACAGTTACTCATGATGTTGGGCTCACGGCAGTCACTCAAACCCACTGTTGGGTCACGGCAGATCACAGTTGGCTGGCAGATTCCACTACTGCAGGTTTCTCGCTCACGGTGGCCATCCACCTGCCCAGTTGGAAGATCAATCTAACTATAATCTTCTGTGCTCATCTCTCCCTGAAGATTATAATAGGTGTGGTCAGTAAGAAAAAACATCTAATGCTCGGAAAATGTAACATCCATAGTGACATACATATGCTTGGTATGAGGGTGATAACACTGGTACCCCTTATGCTGTCCATTAAATCCTAGAAAAATACATCGAACTGCACATGGATCTAACTTACTGCGTTGATTTTTGTGGAGGTGCACATAGGCCACACAACCAAAGATACGTGGTGACAAATGAATCGAAGATGGTAACATCACATGATCAGCAAAAACTTCCATAGGAGTGCGAAAATTATGCACTCGAGAGGGCATTCAGTTCATTAGATAAACGGAGTATCTGACAGCATCCACCCAATAGGAGTGAGGAGAGTGAGCACCAATAAGGAGTGCTCGAGTGGTTTCCAAAATGTGTCTATTTTTGCGTTCAGCAACACCATTTTGTTGTGGGGTTTGTGGACAAGTAGTCTCATGAAGAATGCCGTGCTCTTGAAAATATTGAGAAAATTCGTAATTGAGATATGCTCCGCCATTATCAGACCTGAGAATCTTAAGGGGAAAAGATATTGATTTTTAACCATGCAGTAAAACTGGTGAAAAATTTGTCCAACATCACTTTTATGTTTCATAGTATAAAGCCATGTCATTCTGGTGCAGTCATCCACAAAAATAACAAACCAACAAACCCCATGATTAGTAGGTACTGGAGAAGGCCCTCACACATCAGAATGAACTAACTCAAAAGGAACTGTTCTTTTATTGAAACTCAAAGGATAAGAAGTACGATGACTTTTTGCAAGAATGCAATCATTACACTGGAAATCAGAGTTTGAAACGCCATGAAATAAAGACGGAAGCAATTTTTTCAAATAACCAAAAGATGCATGCCCTAATCGACGATGCCATAACCAGACTATCTTATTCTTGTTAGAGTGACTGCCGTGCACTTGATTTACTTGACTTGCCGATACATCATCAACATAATATAACCCTTTCCTCTTAGTACCACGCCCAATTATCGCCTAAGTCTGGATATCCTGAAGTAGGCAAAAAGTGGGAAACATTAGCATAACACAATCTAATTGCTCAGTAACTTGACCAACATAAAGTAGATGATTGGATAATGACGGAACAAGTAATGAGTTGTGAATAGACAAAGATGGAGTAAAGGAAATAGAACCTGCTTCTGTTACAGGAGCAACATCATGTTGGCAGTAATGACCTCTTCTTTAGATGGTGAAGTCATGTGATAGAATAATGATGCATCGTATGTCATATGATCTGAAGTCCCAAAGTCAATTATCCAACTAGTATATCTTTTGGTGGATTTTATTAAAATAGTATCGATTTTACCTGAATCTTTCGAGTTGTCACCCATAGAGATTTGATTGATTAAAGATAGAAGTGGACTGGTTTCATCTTCTTTGGACGCTGCCTCTGAAGCAGGCCTTACAGCTTGAGTTGCTGTGATTGGGTTGGACGAAGTGTGCCATGGCTGACTCAGTGCAACGGCAGCAATCCTTTGGCCTCTATCAATTTTTTCATGTTGGGTTGTGGGTTCAGTTTGGTCCCTTGGTTTACTGCACGCTACTCCAATTCTAGCAGCTACCACTCGGGCTTGTCCCGTCCTTTTATTCCCCCGTGCCTTTAATTCCTTGTTCCTTTCCCAGTACAAATCTGGGTAGCCATGAATTTCAAAACAGGTCTCCTTAGTATGTCTTGTTCCATTTTAATGATTGCAATGGAGTCTGTTTTTATCTATATCATCCTGGGTACGAGATGATCGAGCATTTCCATTAAACCGTGGAAGAGAACTGGACACCTTGGTTGCCATAGCCACAGGGGGTACTACCATCGTAGTTTTTGTTCCCATCATAGTGGCCTTCCTTTGGGATTCTCGTCATACGAAATTGAAGCATTCTTCAATTCTGGGGATAGGTTTCATCATTAGAATCTCACTCTGAACTTGGTCAAAACCATTATCTAATCCAGCGAGAAAGTTGTACACCTTATCTTTTGCAACTTCTTCTTTTCGTGTTTTCAGGTCTGCTCCACTCACCATACGAAGATGATGTCTCTTGTCTAGATCCTGCCAAACATCCTTTAGTTCAGTGAAATATAGATTGATTGGATGACCGTCTTGTCTCGTCCGTGTAGCCTTGCACTGGAGTTCATAATATTATGACTCATCGGAACCATCGTAGAACATCTAAGTAGCACTTTCCCATATATCTTTGGCTGTGGGCAAGTCTATAAAGAGGCCAAGTAGGTGTGGTTCCATGGTTTTGAGCAACTTGTTGGAAATATGCCCTGAAAGTCAATCTTTGGAAGAAACCTTTCAGGACAAATGAATTGATGTATGGATGACTCTTATACATCAAATGGCAAAGATACTAATTAGGACTATCTCAATAAACAATATATGTCCTTATTAATGAATCCATGGACAATGGATCGATTGAAGATGTAATCTAATGATGTTAGACTACAGAGACCTTCTTCACATAACCATTATGTCCAAAAAGGTTCCTGGTCATTAGATTGTCGGAGGGACACTGACAATGCTTAGACCGGTACATACTGTGTCTGCTTCAAATGGAAGAATGGAAAGTCTCATCCCATTTGTGTAGTGACACTAAGACAAGTATATAGGTGCTTATTAAGGGAATGAGTTCACTGAACACAATCGAACGAGAGTACTTGCATGGAGGTCTACTCACATGTCAAGCAAGTAACTCTAATGGTTGGAATAATGTAAGTAGTCCTTTGACCTGAGGCATCGTCGTTGTCTTGTGGCTAAGTACTTAATCTTTGATTATGTCAAAGTCACCCTATTCGCGGATGTCCACGGCATAATTGGGGTTAAGCCACTTAGTCATTAAGGCAAGTGAATGCGCAACAAGGAATCTCTAATCCTCGATTAGAGAGGAAGAATACTCTAAGATATGATTCGGGAATCTTCGGCCGAAGTATCGAGCGTAATAAAGGAAAGCGTTCCTATACGACTCAATTGAATCATATAAGAAGGAATAATCACATTAGGGGTTTGACATAATATATCCATACCCTAGTAATGTGATTGAGAGTATTGTTTTAGAGAAGGATCGAATTACATTGTAATTCCAACTGAATAGGTTCTCCGAACAACTTCTACATTAGCTTGGGTAGCTATGACATATGGTTAGATGTCACTCATAGCTTGTGAGTTCTTCTAGATGATTAAATGTAGTCATCAAAGAAGAAAGGTGAATTAAAAGGAAGTTTTAATTCACTAAGTGATTGGATTAAATATAATTAATTGGATTGATGTCAATCACCTCACTGCCTTGCTAATTAGAACCTAAAATGATTGTACACCGATACACTCTTGTGGTGAGAAATTAATGGATGATGGAAATAATTAATTGGATTAATTAAGTGTTGTGATTAATTTAGAAAGTCTAAAGAAATCATAAAAGCGATAAAAGATCATTTTGGGCTTAAAGAAACGTTCGGGTTTAATTGGGCCCATTGGGCCTAAACCCATTGGGCTTTTATTCAAGCATTGGATGACTAGAAATAAATAAAAGCCCAAAGCCCAAACCAACACAAAGGGGCCCGCCCTTGCAAGTGGAGAGGGAGAGATATTTAGTCAAGTTGTTGACTAGGTTTCTTTTTGTCTATATAAGGAACTTTATAGAGATTTAATCCTTAGGGTTTTTGTGTGTTTTAAAACAACAAAGAGGCAAAAGAAAACATCTCTCTAAAACCACAAAGGCCAGCCACCTAGAGGGTGACTTAGCTAACAATCTTTCACCCTTTTGGTTATTCCTCCATCCATCTCACTACACTAGTGGGTGTGGATATTTAGAGGTCTTCTCCTTTGGAGACTAAAGGAGAACCTTGGAGCACTCTTACTAACAAAGTGGAGGAGGCAAGGAGGGAGGCTAGGCTCAAGGACTTCAAGGAGCAAAGGACTTGGAGGTGGTCCATCCTTGGTCTAAAATCAAGATCAAGAGGTATAGATCTATTCTTTCTCTTAGTTCTTTACTTGAATGTTTTAGATGCATTATATATAAACCTATGAACCTTGAAGGGGATTTGCATGACTATAGCTTTGATATTATTTGATAAATTGCTTCCGTTGCTCATGTATATAAATTTTGAATTGTATATGCATGCTAGTCATTTAGAAATCCCATGTGTTAAACTCATAATTTTCCCTTCACAACCACCCTCGCACTATGGCATCTTAAGTTGACCACTTTACAAACCCTTGATCATCTTCATTAATAATCGGGATTTTACCCTTTAAGTAGCCCTGCTTCACAAGACTTGCAGCGTGGACCTCCATCATCTTGGACCAAACCTTGAAGTTCAAGTCGCTCAACTGAAACCCAAATGGAATGACATTGATATTGGTAGACTCACCCTGAACATGCATGGGTTGCATGGGGATTATGGCGCCTGTTTTTTCCTCTACTATTGCACTGATAGGTTTACCAAGTTGTAGCTTTGTTGTTTCCAAAGGCTACAGGATATGATTTCTAGGTTCAAGATTTGATGAACCAGAGTTTCGACGGCTAGGGTATGTACGATGTTTAGGGTTTGTCAAGAAGAGTCAGGTTGAAACCTACTATAATACCAAGATAGAATTCTAGGTTTTGGTAAAATATTGTTCTGATATTATTCTTCTCTCATAGAGGAATATATAAACTTATACAATCTCCTACAAACTAGAAAACAAGTATCTCAAATATACAAGGATACCAATTACATAATTATATACCCAAAATATCTCTACATTCCTTATTCCCTAAGGTTGACTCACGCAACAATTTATACATTGCAGCAACTGTGGACAGAATGGTCATATGACTAGTTCTATCGTCAATCCTAGAAAAGGCTTCTCTATGTTAATTAAGAGAAGCTTGGAACGGGGTGCTCTTCACGGGTTCAAGATTTCTCCTATTGGATCCCCCCTAACACATCTATTCTTTGTGGACGATTTTGTGTTGTTTGGAAATGCTTCTGTGGAGGAGGTGAAGGGTGTTGTTGAAGTTTTAAAGATTTATGCTCGGGGCTATGGTCAGGAGATTAATCTGGCCAAAAGCTCGATCTTCTTTGGTGCCAACACCCCGAAGTGTAACAAGGCAAAAATTGTGGACACCTTGGGGATTCAATGTAAACAGGGATTTGGGAAATATTTAGGCCTGTAGGCTAATTTTGGGCACTCTAAAAAAATGGTTTTTGCTGAGGTTCGGGATAAGATCGAAGCCTGTATGTTGAGGTGGGCTGAGCAGTATTTGTCCCAGGCTGGAAAAGAGGTCTTTGTGAAAGCCATGGTTATGGCCTTGCCAAATTTCGCCATGAGTTGTTTCAAGCTTCCCATTGGCGTGTGTCGGGATGTTGAGAGAGCCATTCAGAATTACTGGTGGTGAGGCAGTGATCAGCATAAGGGAATTCACTAGATTTCTTGGGACCGATTAATGAAGCAAAAAAAGGCTGGTAGATTGGGCTTCAAGGACATCCAATGTTTCAATCTTGCCTTCCTTGCTAAGATTGGATGGCGGATTACCCAAAACCCTTTGTCCCTTCTTACATCGGTGTTGAGAGATAAATATTTCCCGGGGAAATCCTTTGGGGATGCTTCTAGAGGGAAGAACACTTCTTGGGGTTGGAAAGGATTATATGAAGCCCGAAAAGTGCTACAACTTGGGCTTAGATGGCGGGTGGGAAATAGAAACAGTATTAATATTAAGGAGGACTCGCGGTTCCCGAAACCCTCAACTTTTAAAGTCAAACCAAAGGTAACTCTTGAATGAATCATGGTTAGTGACATAATTGACTCGTCCTCTAACTCTTGGAGGGATGATGTGATCTCGGACGGGTTTAATCAGGACGACGTGCTGCCAATTTTAAGCATACCTTTAAGCCATTCTAGCCTTGGTGATCGACTGGTGTGGCACCATACTACTAATGGGGTTTACTCAGTTAAAACTAGGTACGGTCTGGCTGTGAAGCTTATGGAATATGGAGCTCTGAGAAGAAAAGGTCGAGGTGCCCCTAGTGAGTTTAATAAGCAAAATATGGTATGGAATAATATTTGGAGACTGCAGGTCCCAAATAAGATCAAAATTTTCATTTGGCGTTGTTGCAATAACGCTCTGGCTGTCAGACGAAATCTGAAAAGGTGCCATATGAGGATTGACAATGTCTGTGGTGTTTGTAATTTGTACATCGAAACTGAAAACCATATGTTTTTCCAGTGTGAAATTAGTCATGTTTTCTGGTTCTATTCTTCTTTGCACTTAAATTCCCATGTTCTAGAGGGAAGTGACTTCTTAGAAAGTTGGGGAAATTTTTGTGCCCAGGTCAAGGATAAGGATAATACGGACGAGATCTGCCAAGATTTTGCCTTTGACCTATGGAGATTGTGGAAAAATAGAAATGAGGTGGTTTTTAATAAGGTCAATCGTCAGCCTTTGGAGATCCTGGAGGCCTGGAGGAAGAGCACTGCTGAGTACAAAGCCTATTTGGCTTGGGATTCCGTTGAATATTGCTCTAGGTCGCCTAAGATTATAAAGGGTACGGGAAGAACTTGTGGTAAGTGGCAGAAACCAAGGTATGAAACCATTAAGATTAATACTGACGCGTCTTGGTGTAAGTGCACAATGCGTGTGGGGGTGGGCTGGCTAGGTTGTGACTTTGCTGAAATGCTTCAAGCTACTGGAGGTTCTGGTATCGGTTAATGCCACAGTGCAGCTGCTGCGGAAGCTCTTGCCATCAGGGCTGCCTTGGTGGCTTGTATTGATTATGGGTTTGATGATGTTATCATTGAATCTGATGTGAGAACGATAATTCTGATGTTGAAGAAGGAAGTGGCGATTGACTTTAGTATTGAATGTATTCTTGGCGACATTAACGTTCTAGCGCAAAAGTTGGCGTCTGTTTCTTTTGCTTTTGTGCCTAGAGAGGGCAATTGCGCTGCTCACTTGGTGGCTAAGTACATTTTTAAGGAGGGGGGATCTTTTCCTTGGGATCGTATTGGCCCAGCTTTTATGTTTAATTTCCTTGCTCAGGATGTAAACATCTCTATTCGTCTTTAATATATTTCTATCTCCCGGTTAATATATATATATATATATATTGCATAAATATATCAATTATTTATATGATCAAATATATCAAATCAAATGTATAATCATTATCAGACTTATGAAATTTAAATTAGGAAAAAAGGAATAAGAATATCTGGCATGTGAACCAAAGAGAGGTGCGATGTTGCTGCCCTAAAGCCGTATATGCCTCCCTATGTGCAGGTTATGGTGGTGCCTACAACTACAAGATACAACCCAAAGCCTCACAGGATGTCTGATCCAATATGCACGCTAACGGCAAACGGCATTGCCAAGTAGTGATCAATTGCCCAAGAATTATGAAGTAGAAATGTAAATAGATTGAGAGAGATGTGAGAATTAAGAGAGATAGAAAAGTGTAGCGTATTTTGTTTTCTGTTTGAGCTTTCTTATTTAAAGAACCTCTCATACCCTTTTAAAAGGAATATGACTCTTCAAATAAAACACAACTCTTAAATATTAAAAATAAATAAAATTGTTGATGCACAAAATCAGTGAGGACTTTGGTACAACAGAAAGTGTTAAGTTTGTGACCTTTGCTAGATTGCTACGATCACTAGTGTGGATAAGTATGTAAATGGATAGAGACAGGTAAGCAAACACAAGATGTACGTGGTTCACAAAGATTGGCTACGTCCACGGAGTATAGGAGTTCTAATTAATTGTGAAGGGTTTACACAAGTACATAGGTTCAAGCTCTCCTTTTGTGAGTACTAGTGAATGATTTAGTACAAATGACATTAGGAAATATTGTGATAGAATGATCTCTATTTATAGAAGAGAGTTTCTAGTTTCATTTTGACATTGACACGTGTCGTGTTGTGATCGCGCTATGATTAGCTTCTGATGTCGACATGTGTCGCGCTGTGATTGGCCTCCTAGTTGGAGAGAAACTCTTCTGGGTCCTTGACGGTATAACGTTGGCCGGTGCTTAGTAGTTTCAGGAAGTATGGTACAAACAGTGTTCCCCTAAATTCCCAAGTGAAGGAAGCTCCTCGGTTGGGGACTTGCAAGATCCAAGCCATTGAGTAATCACGAAACTTCTAAGTACCGAAGTGTGGTATCATTTTCACTTGCCTTATCTGTCTCATATATAGATGTGACATCTTCTCTAGAAGTACTTTTCCTCCATCCAGGGGTGGTATCTTTAACCGATGAAGATGCACAAGGTAATGTATCAATTTCACTTAAAGCTTACTTGTAGTTTCGGGCTTGGTCAAGTGCGATACAAACCTTATAGTAGAAGTCCTCCAAGTCGCCGAGCTAGGAGATTTGCCGAAGGAGGTAATAGACAAGGTAAGCAATCAGACTTCCAAGTAAGCAACCTGGATCGGAGGTTCGACTTCGGCTTCCGGTTGATTGTTCTCATTCTCCTTGTGTCGTAAACAGCAATAAGGATAAGGAGAAGCAAATGGAGAAGAGATGATATAAGATACTTTTGCTTTTGAAGAAGTAGCTTTCCACATGCTTATTCTTGAACTGGGCTATAGGGTTTTCTGGTTTCTTCCAGAGTATAAGGCCGACTCAAGAATTTGAGGGCCAAAACAAGTCCATCAAATCTAGAGTACGTTGGACCCTGATGATATGGGATACTTTTGCTGTTGACAAAGTAGTGGATGTATCGGCACGTGTTCTCTTATGCTTCCTTGTATCCTTCTCACTTGCCCTATCTGTTCCTCAGGCAGATGTGGTATCTTCTTTGGAAGCATAAGATGTTGAAGATGAGTACTCGAGAGCAATGCCAGGTAAGTAATCAGGCAAGGGGTTCCAGGCAGTCAGTTCATGACTGGAAGCTTTATTCCAAGTGCTGACTGAATGCTCTTTTTCTCATTGTCTTGCAGGTAAGAACAAGGCCAAAGGAAAAGACAGGGAAAAAACATGATATGGGATACTCTTGCTTTTAACCCTGATGATATGAGATACTCTTGCTCTGGTGTGGCTTGTTTGCAGAGGTATTATCAGGGGGAAAAGAAGCTGAGTATTTCGAGAGACTCTGGTGAGAGTGTCATCTCGGATGTGAAGAAAAGTTGAGCATTTTTTTTATTTGCAGGTCTACCTGGTTGTGGAGGATGAAGGTCCACATATATAGGAATTGTCCTAACAGCGAGTGGTAACGCTGTTCCTTTACCCTTCTTGGTCATAGCAATGTAGTGGGAGCTGCAAGATTCACGTGTTTTAACTTTGTTAGAGCACTTTGAAAAAGTGGTATGTGCTATCTGGAAAGCTGATGTTGCGTGTGAAGATTGCAGACAAGCTTTATCCAAGGAAATCTAGCTCTCGAAGTTTGGAGAGCGGTGCCTCTTCGGTTTGCGAACAAGCAATCCTGTTGGGGATCTGGCTCTCGAGATTCAGAGAACAGCGCCTTTTCTATTTTTGAGAAAGCAATCTTGTTGAGAGTTTGGCTCTTGAGATTCGAAGAGCGGTGCCTCTTCGATTTTTGAGCAAGTAATCCTGTTGGGAGTTTGGCTTTCGAGATTCGAAGAGATCTGCCTCTCGATTTTTGAGCAAGTAATCCTATTGGGAGTCTGGCTCTTGAGATTTGGAGGCCGGTGCCTCTTCGATTTTTGAGCAAGTAATCCTGTTGGGAGTCTGGCTCTCGAGATTCGGAGAGCTGTGTCTCTTCGATTTTTGAGCAAGTAATCTTGTTGGGAGTGTTTTCTCGAATATGAGTAAAGGTTGGGCATTTTTGCCAGTCTGCCTTGCCACGGAGCACGAAGGTTGACACACATAGAGACTTTTTAGTTATCAAGCAGTGGTGTTGTTCCTTTACCTTTGTGGGTAATAGTAAGGTGACTGGACCTTCAAAATTTAAGTGTCTAAACTTTGTCAGAGATCTTTGGCAAAGTTATCTGTGGTACCCGGGGAGCTGATGTTGCGTGTGGAAAGTGATGCCTCTTCGGAATCCGGAGAGTGGTGCCTCTTCGATTTTTGAACCAACGGCCCTGTTGCCCTTTCTTTTATAAGGGCACTAATTGTGTACAAGAAGTACATTTAGAGAGTTATTGCTTGTAGGAATTTTCCCCTTACTTCAAAGATTTATTGCACCTCATTTCTCCTTTATCATTTTTGAGAATGTCTGGCCCATCTGACTGTCGTTTTGACTTGAACTTTGGTGAAGAGGCAGCCATGCCTTCTCAAGACAACATATGGTGCCCATCCTTTTTATCCTCTACTGGTTCTCTTACCGTTGGAGACTCTGTGATGAAGAATGATATGACCGTTGCGGTGGTGGCCAGGAACTTTCTCATTTCCAAAGATAACAGACTACTTTTTAAACGGTCTAATGAGTTGGCTGTTAAGGATTCTCTGGCTCTCAGTGTTCAGTGTGCAGGTTCTGTGTCTAATATGGCCCAACGCCTATTTGCTTGAACTCGCCAAGTTGAATCATTTGCGGCTGAAGTGATAAGTCTCAAACAGGAGATCAGAGGACTCAAGCATGAGAATAAACAGTTGCACAGGCTCGCACATGACTATGCTACAAACATGAAGAGGAAGCTCGACTAGCTGCAGGAATCTGATGGTCAGATTTTACTTGATCATCAGAGGTTTGTGGGTTTGTTCCAAAGGCATTTATTGCCTTCATCTTCTAGGACTGTACCGCGTAATGAAGCTCCAAATGATCAACCTTCAGTGCCTCATCCTTTTGGGATTTTGCCTAGTACTGATGCTCTGAATAATCACCCTCTGGTGCCTCATCTTTCTAGGGCTCTGCCGACTGCTGAGACTTCTCTTGAGCAACCTTTGTGAAGGCTCCCTCTTGTTTGTTTATTTTGATTCATGTATATGTACATATTTGTAACTTATCGGAAATATCAATAAACAAGCTTTGCTTCATTTCAACATTGTGTTAAATACACCAAGGCCTTCTTCACTAAGTTCTTTAAATTTTTCCTTTTGTTGAAGCTTGTATGTTGAAGCTTTGTGAGTGAAACATGTAGGTTGAGGTAGTGCTCCTTTAATTTCCCGAGTGAGGAAAACTTCTCAGTTGGAGACTTGAAAAAATCTAAGTCACTGAGTGGTTGTGAGACTTCCGAGTATCAAGGTGCAGTAGCACATGGTAGGAGTCCCCCAAGTCTCCGGTCAAGGGAGATGACGAAAGAGGTGTCTTGCTAGTAGCCAAGTTTCCAAAGTAACAAAACTTCACCATTTTCCTTTCTAAGTGGTAGCCCAAAACTCCTCCTTCATATATATTTGTTATGAAAGTTGTTAGGCCCAAATAAGAGGAGGCTTAGGCAATTTTATTTTTATTTTTTTTATTTTTTGAATTGTTGATTTTTTTGATTTTTTTTTATTTTCGAATTTTCGAATATATATATATATATATATATATATATATATATATATTTTAAGCTTTATAGGTGAAGCTTTATAGGTAAAGCTTTGAGGTTGAAGCTTTGTTGGGTACTATGAATTGATTTTGCTTCACACTATCTTGATCAAGATAGCGTGAAGCTTTTGTAGGTGAAGTTTTTGTATTGTAGCTTTGTAGGTGAAGCTTTTGTAGGTGAAGCTTTTGTGGGTGAAGCTTTGTGGTGGAAGCTTTTGTGGTGAGGGAAGCTTTTGTGGGTGAAGCTTTTGTTGGTGAAGCTTTTATGGGTGAAGCTTTTGTGGGTGAAGCTTTTGTTGGTGAAGCTTTTGTGGGTGAAGCTTTTGTTGTGGGTGAAGCTTTTATTGGTGAAGTTTTTGTTGGTGAAGCTTTTGTAGGTGAAGCTATTGTGGGTGAAGCTCTTGTAGGTGAAGCTTTGGAGTTGAAGCTTTGTTGTAGGTGAAGCTTTGGAGTTGAAGCTTTGTAGGTGAAGCTTTTGTGGTGGGTGAAACTTTTATGAGTGAAGCTTTTGTGGTGGGTGAAGCTTTTATGGGTGAAGCTTTTGTAGGTGAAGCTATTGTGGGTGAAGCTTTTGTAGGTGAAGCTTTGGAGTTAAAGCTTTGTAGGTGAAGCTTTGAAGTTGAAGCTTTTGTTGGGTACCATGAATTGATTTTGCTTCACACTATCTTGATCAAGATAATGTGAAGCTTTTGAGAATTTGTAGTTGTCTTCCATTGATGAAGCTTTTGTTGGTGAAGCTTTTGTGGTGAAGCTTTGTTGGGTACCACAAATTGATTTTGCTTCACACTATTTTGATCAAGATAGTGTGAAGCTTTTGAGAATTTGTAGTTGTCCTCCATTGATGAAACTTTGTTGAATTTCCCAATTTTTTTTTTTGGGAAACTAGAAATTTGAAAATGTGGGAGAAACAACATATACAAATTTTGCTTCCACACTGTTGAGCAAGAGATTATGATGCAAGCCACACCTTGTAGTAGTCGAAGGTTTGGATGAACCATATAAATTGAATTTGCTTCGAACAGTCTTGAATTTGCTTCAAAGGTTTGAGAATTGTAGTTGCCCTCCATTGATGAAGCTTTTGTTGGCACCATAAATTGGTTTTGTTTCACACTGTCTTGATCAAGAATGTGTGAAGCTTTTGAGAATTGTGGTTGCCTTCCATTGATGAAACTCTTGTTGGCACCATAAATTGGTTTTGCTTCACATTGTCTTGATCAAGAGTGTGTGAAGCTTTTGAGAATTGTGGTTGAACTCATTTGATGAAGCTTTTGTTGGCACCATAAATTGGTTTTGCTTCACACTGTCTTGATCAAGAGTGTGAAGCTTTTGAGAATTGTGGTTGCCCTCCATTGATGAAGCTCTTGTTGGCACCATAAATTGGTTTTGCTTCACACTGTCTTGATCAAGAGTGTGTGAAGCTTTTGAGAATTGTGGTTAAACTCTTTTGATGAAGCTCTTGTTGGCACCATAAATTGGTTTTGCTTCACACTATCTTGATCAAAAGTGTGTGAAGCTTTTGAGAATTGTGGTTGAACTCCTTTGATGAAGCTTTTGTTGGCACCATAAATTGGTTTTGCTTCACACTGTCTTGATCAAGAGTGTGTGAAGCTTTTGAGAATTGTGGTTGCCCTCCATTGATGAAGCTCTTGTTGGCACCATAAATTGGTTTTGTTTCACACTGTCTTGATCAAGATGTGTGAAGCTTTTGAGAATTGTGGTTGCCTTTCATTGATGAAGCTCTTGTTGGCACCATAAATTGGTTTTGCTTCACACTGTCTTGTGATCAAGAGTGTGTGAAGCTTTCAAGAATTATGGTTGCTCTCCATTGATGAAGCTCTTTTTGGCACCATAAATTGGTTTTGCTTTACACTGTCTTGATTAAGAGTGTGAAGCTTTTGAGAATTGTTGTTGCCCTCCATTGATGAAGCTCTTGTTGGCACCATGAATTGGTTTTGCTTCACGCTGTTTTGATCAAGAGTGTGTGGCCCTCTATTGATGAAGCTCTTGTTGGCACCATGAATTGGTTTTGCTTCACACTGTCTTGATCAAGAGTGTGTGAAGCTTTTGAGAATTGTGGTTGCCCTCCATTGATGAAGCTCTTGTTGGCACCATAAATTGGTTTTGCTTCACACTGTATTGATCAAGAGTGTGTGAAGCTTTTGAGAATTGTGGTTGAGCTCATTTGTTGAAGTTCTTGTTAGTACCATAAATTGGTTTTGCTTCGCACTTTCTTGATCAAGAGTGTGTGAAGCTTTCTACGAGTTATAGTGTTTGCATTATTACAGAAGGGAAATGTCTGAAGCAGATGCAAGAAGGCTGAATAGCTTGATCTTGCAATAAGACTTTGTTGGTGACTATAACTCTTGTTGGGCATAAGTGCTCCCCTAGTTAAGTTGTCAAGCTTGAGGGTTTTTGATTATTTGTGAATGCTAGGAGTTCACATGTACAAGTTGTACCACTCGTCTTTTGGTAGGTGGAATGAATGGTGAGTTACTTTTATCACTTGGTTGGTGGTATGAAGGTGAGTTCCTTTATCACCTTTCATCACATTTCATCACCTGGTTGGTGGCACGAGGATGAGTTCCTTCTTCACTTGGTTGGTGGCATGAATGGCAACTTGCCAAATGATATTAGAGTACGGGTTGTACATTTCATCACCTGGTTGGTGGCATGAAGGAGAGTACGGGTGGTACATTTCATCACCTGGTTGGTGGCATGAAGATGAGTTCCTTCTTCACCTGGTTGGTGGCATGAAGATGAGTTCCTTCTTCACCTGGTTGGTGGCATGAGTAGCAAGTTGCCAAATGATATTAGAGTACGGGTTGTACATTTCATCACCTGGTTGGTGGCATGAAGAAGAGTACGGGTTGTACATTTCATCACCTGGATGGTGGCACGAATGGCAAGTTGCCAAATGATAGTAGAGTATGGGTTGTACATTTCATCACCTGGTTAGTGGCATGAAGGAGAGTATGGGTTGTACATTTCATCACCTGGTTGGTGGCATGAGTGGCAAGTTGCCAAATGACATTAGAGTACGGGTTGCACATTTCATCACCTGGTTGGTGGCATGAAGGAGAGTACGGGTTGTACATTTCATCACCTGTTGGTGGCATGAAGATGAGTTCATTCTTCACATTTCATCTTCTGGTTGGTGAGAATAAGGGCAAGGTGTCTAGGCACATTGTAACAAATGTCGAATGACACAAAGTATGTTGAACCCTTTCAAAGCACAGTTGACTTATTTATGAATGTGTTGGAATGTATGATTGAACGAATATACTATCATGCTGTTTGTTTATTTGTATAGTCTTGTTGACATATACTTAGAATTTGTTTCATGTTGGAAGCAGTCATATTGAAGCTTTGAACCCAAGTGTTTCATTGCTAGGAATGTAAGAGGATTAGGACCAAGTTGTCTAAATCACATCTTTATTGAATTCATGCCAAATAGTCTTCGTTACATAGGATGCCGAACGGCTGAAGCTTAACACTTGTACAATGTGAGTTTACATGTAATAGTACTTCAAGTGATCAGCGTTCCATGGATGGCCAAGGTTCTTGCTATCGGAGCTTCTAAGCTTGTAGGAGCCAGGGCAACTGATGCCAACAACTTCAAACAGTCCATCCCAGTTTGGACTAAGTGTTCTTTCACTAGGGACTCTGTCGCAGAGTAATCTTTTCTTCAATACCTAGTCCCCCACTTTGAAAGAACAAGGTTTGACCCTTGAGTTATAGAAGTTGGAGATGCGCTGCTTGTAGGCGACATTCCTCAAGTGAGCCTGGTTTCTGTGTTCCTCGACTAGATCTAAGTTGAGGGTAAGTTGTTTGTCATTTTTGCTTTGCACGTAGTTCTGGACTTGGAACGTTGCTTGCTCAAGCTCAACTGGGACAACTGCCTCTGTACCAAAGGCAAGTGAGAATGGGGTTTATCCTGTTGATGTTCGATACGAAATGCGGTATGACCAAAGAACTTGGGGTACAAATTCTAGCCAACAACCTTTAACCTTGTCCAAGCTGGTTTTCAAAGTTCGCTTGATTATTTTGTTGATGGCTTCAACTTGTCCATTAGACTAGGGATGAGCTGGGGAGGCAAAACATAAGTTGATGTTGAACTTAGAGCAGAACATCCTGAACTTATTGTTGTCAAACTGTCACCCGTTGTCAGTGACTATCACATTGGGAATACTGAATCTGCAAAGGATGTTCTTCCATACGAAGTCTTCTATTTTTGCCTCAGTAATTGTTGCCAAGGGTTTTACTTCGGCCCACTTTGTGAAGTAGTCAACTACAACGATTGCATAGCAAACCTTGCCCTTCCCTGCAGGCATTGGGCCAATCAAATCAAGTCCCCATTGGGCGAAGGGCCAAGGGCTGATCATAAGAGTGAGCGGCTCGGGAGGGAAGTGAGGAATAGTGGCGTAGCGTCGACACTTATCACATGAGCAGGATATTTTGATGGCATCTTGGTAGAGTGTTGGCCAATAATATCCTTGGCGAAAAGCCTTGTGTGCTAGGGATCGAGATCCAGCATGATCTCCGCAGACTCCTTCATGTATTTCCTGAGGGACAGTTTCCACCTCTGCGGGCGTAAGGCATCTTAGGTATGGTAGGTTAAAACCCCGCTTGTAGAGTTGGTCATTAATGATCAAGTAACGGGTAACCTTGTATCGAATCTGCTTAGCTTGGACTTTGTCATTTGGAAGGGTGCCATGAGCAAGGAATCTATAAATCGGGGTAATCCAACAATCCCCCTGTTGTAAGTTGCACACTTCCGCAACCATGGTGCTTGGTGCTGCCAACAATTCGACCTGAATTTTTCTCCCAATCTTGTCTTCCACCGCTAAGGCGAGGCGAGCCAAAGCATCTGCATGACTGTTTGCCGCTTGAGGAATTTGGGTGATCTGGTAGTGGAAGTGCTTGAGCAACAATTATGTTTGTGCCAGATATGCTGCCATGGAGCTATCTTTAGTGTCAAAGTTGTTGGTGACCTGGTTAACCACCAATTGGGAGTCACTGAAGATATCAAGTCGTTTAACCTGAAGGTGTTTGGCCAAACATAAGCCTGCTAGGAGGGTTTCATATTCGGCCTTATTGTTCGACGCCTTGAATTTGAAACGAAGAGCATACTCCATCGCCATTTTGTCAGGGGTCGTAAGGACTAGTCCTACTCCACAACCCTGTTGGTTGGACGAGCCATCAACATATAGACTCCATGTTAGGGCTGTTTGTTCTGTTTTCTGAGCTTCCGAGGGTAATGAAACCACTTTTTTAGGCGTAGAAACAATGTCAACATGATATGTGTAGTCGGCGATGAAGTTTTCCACTGCTTGGCCTTTCTCAGCTGGCTTTGGTTGGTAGGAGATGTCAAACTCACCCAATGCTATCGCCCATTTGATCATTCACCCAGAAGTGTCAGGACTTTGGAGTATCTGTCGAAGATGATGATTGGTAAGCACGATGATGAAGTGTGCTTGGAAGTAAAGGCGAAGTTTTCGAGCAGACATGACCAATGCTAAAGCTGATTTCTCAATGTTGGAGTATCGTGTCTCCGCATCTTGTAAGGCTTTGCTAGCGTAGTAGACCTACCATTCGACATTACCATCATTTCGAATGAGAACAGAACTTACTGCTAAAGCAGATACCGACAGATAGATAATGAGAGTGTCACCAACCTCAGGTTTGGAAAGCAGAGGGGCTTTACTCATGTAGTCTTTGAGGTTCTTGAATGCCTCAACACATTCATCAGTCCATGTAATGTACTTTTTACTTCCCTTAAGTGTTTTGAAGAAAGTAGCACATCTGTCTGTGGCCTTAGAGATGAACCTAGTTAAGGCTGGCACCTTACCAGTATGGCTTTGGATGTCTTTTGAAGTTACCAGTTCCTTCATGTCAAAGATTGCTTTGATCTTCTCGGGATTAGCCTCAATGCCTTGTTGGCTTATCATGTAACCTAAGAATTTGCCAGAGCCTACGCCGAAGGCATATTTGTTGGGGTTTAACCTTATTCGATACCTCTTCAGAATGGTGAAAGTTTCAGATAAGTTGGTGATGTGTTGGTCAGCATGTTTGCTCTTGACTAGCATATAATCAACGTAAACTTCCATGATCTTCCCAATCCGTTCGGCGAACATTAAATTGACCAGTCTCTGATAAATTGCTCCTGCATTATTTAGGCCGAAGGGTATGACTTTATAAAATATAGTCCCCTGTCAGTAGTGAAGGCTGTGTGTTCTTGGTCCGGAAGGTTCATGAGGATTTGGTTGTATCCTGAGTAAGCATCCATGAAGCTCAGAAGTTCACACGCTGCCGTAAAGTCTATAAGTCTGTCTATGAGAGGAAGAGGAAAGCTATCCTTCTGGCCTCATTTGTTTAGGTCGGTGTAATCGACACATATTCTCCACAAGACCTTTTGGAGCAAGAGACTTTCCTTGGTCAGATTCTTCTTAACAAGGACAACATTTGCTACCCACGTTTGATAATTAACTTCACGGATGAAGCCTATGCCTTTGAGTTTTTCAACTTCTGCCTTCATTGCCTTGTACCGCTCAACGTCATAAGATCTTCGCTTCTGTCTCACTGGCTTGGTCTTGGGGTCAATACTTAAGTGATGACAGATAATATTGGGAGAGATGCCTGGCATGTCTTCGTATGACCAGGTGAAGACCTCAATGTTCTCTTGCAAAAAAGAGATCAATCTCAACCGAATGGGTGGTGACAAGGTGGTGCCAATCTTCACCATGCGATTCGGATAATCCTTTGAGATAGAGACCTTCTCCAACTCTTCAGCGGGTTGTGCTTGCTGGGTGAAAGAGTCATCTCGAGGATCGTCGGGTTGACTATTGTCACCGTGAAGATCCAAGTTGGCTTCGTCTGGGTTGGTCTTTATAACTTGGTCATGTATAGAAAGGGTTTCCTTGGGCACAGACACGTGCTGTTGCTTGACCGAAGTGTTGTAACATGATTGTGCACTAAGTTGATCTCCTCTGATGTAACCATTGCCATAGGGGGTTGGAAATTTCATCAACAACATATGTGTAGTACCATGGCACTGAGATCATTGATGCCTGTGCGTCCGAAGATGACATTATATGTCGTTAGGCAATCAACCACCAGGAAGTTAGTGGTAATGGTAGTTGTGTAAGGGCTTGTACCAATGGTGAAAGGTAAGTGTATGCTCCCCAAAGGTTGCATGATATCACCGGAGAAGCTTATCAAAGGGGAAATCAAGTGTTCAGCTACATTAAGTGCTCTGAAAGCTTCAACAAACTTGATATTGACCGAAGCCCCTGTGTCTACCAGGATTCGTCGTATTTCAAAGTTGGCTATGTGAGCTTCCACGATCAGTGGGTCGTTGTGAGGGTAGATGATACATTTTTCTTCCTCAGGGTAGAAACATATTGGATCCCAGTTAGGCTTTTGATACTTACCTCCCCTGATGTCTTCCACGTGAAACACTTGGTGGCCAGACCTTAAAGCTTGTTCACTATTTTTCATGGCCCTGTTGGAAGATTTAGATATGGGTGTGCCACACTTATGGAATATATCACATTCACCTGGCGTTGGTTACGGTTACCCCTTGGAGGGTGAAGGAGGAATTGATCAATTTTTCCTTCACGTGTCAAAGCTTCAATATGATCACGAATGGTGATACACTTCTCGCTGTCATGGCCATTATGCTCCTGGTAGCAGCAAAACGTGCCCGTGTTCTTCGTGGGCTTGTAATTCGAGTGCCTCGGCTTTGGCTTCGGTATCAGGTGTGCTATGCTGGGGTAAATGGCCACGCATGTGGCGTTCAAAGGTGTGTATACCTCATACCTTGGGGTAGGGGCTGTCCTGACACGTGCTTGACCTACTTACTAATAATGGGTGGATGTCGGGGGTTTCCCTTGATATGTCCTTGCCTCGGCAAAGGCATGGTTGTAAGCCTGTGCTATCACCTCAGAGTAAGTCTTCTAAATGTTGGCATTGATCATGTACTTGAAGAAACAATCACATAGGCCTGCCGTGAAGGCCTTGAGGGCGGTCTTGTCATCTGCCTCAGTGCAGTGAGAATACTCATGGCTGAAACGACCGGCATACTCTAGTAATGACTCGTCCGGCTTCTGGCGAATAGTGTACAAGTCATCTGCAGAATGCAAGCGATCAGTCTGGAAGATGTGTTGAGAGATAAACAGTTTCCTCAGTTCCTTAAATAAGTCTATTGTCTCAGGTGGAAAACGGCAATACCAGTTTAGAGCTCTGCCAAAGAGGGTGAAGGGGAAGAGAAGACATCGCTCTTCGTCGGTATGCATCCGATATGCCATAGTGGACTCAAAAAGGTTAAGGTGTTCAATTGGGTCCTCCATTCCAGTATAAAGTTGTAAACCAAGCTTTTGTTTTGTCTTTGCTTGAAGGGGGGTGTCGAGGATCCTCCTTGTGAGAGGGCTAGGCCTGGGTTGGTTCCAATCAGGTATCTCGGCCTGACGTTCGGCCTTCAACTTGTTTACTTCCTCAAGGAGCTGTGATAGGAGCATATTTATGCGACTTAGTTACTTTTTCTTGTGCATTTATGTTGTTATTTCTTAGTCAATTATGTATTTTTAAGCTATTTTCGTGTGTTTGTAGGTCCTAATAACAAAGTTGGCAAGAAAGTGCATTTTGGTGCATTTTGGAGCATTTTTTAGCCAAGATTGGATAGTGCAAGCATGGAGAAATGAGGATGGACGTTTTTGAAGATTAGAAGGCTGGAAATCAGCATGTGTGTGTGCAAATGTATTGATTTTGGGCTGAAATGGTGAAGAGCATGTGTGTGCACATGCAAAGACAACATGCATACACACACATGCAAACTGCATGGTATATGGGCAAAGAGAAAGGCACACCATGGACAACTTGGCATGGGCAGAAAATGGGTGGATTGGTGGCTAAAATGATGAAGAACATGTGTGTACAAATATAAGAGGAAACACACACACATAGGCAAAGGAAACACACACACATGGGCAGCAGAAAATAAAGAATGAAGTAGTGGAAATGATGAGTACATGGACAGCTTGGCATGGGTAGAAAATATGTGGATTAGTGGCTGAAATGATGAAGAACATGTGTGTGCAAATGTAAGAGGAAACACACACACATGGGCAACAAAAAATAAAGAATGAAGAAGTGGAAATGATGAGTACATGGACATCTTGGCAATGGCAGAAAAGGTGTGGATTGGTGGCTGAAATGATGAAGAACATGTGTGTGCATTTGTAAGAGGAAACACACACACATGGGCAAAGGAAAGGCACAGCATGGGCAGCAGAAAATAAAGAATGAAAGAGTGGAAATGATGAGTACATGGACATCCACATTCCCACATTCACAAACACATTCAGCCATTATTCCTTCCCCTTGCCGTGACCTACACCTATTCATCCACCCACTACACCCATTACATCCACTCATTACAACTCCATACACTCTTCTCCCTAGCCTATAAATACATCCACACTTCACCATAACCAGGATCCATCCTAGCCGTGAGCACATTACATTCATCCATATATTCCCACATCCCACAAATACATACAAGTCCATTCCCTTGCCGTGACACTCATCCAACCAAAAATCAAACAAAAATCCATACATTCCCTTCCCCTTGCCGTGGCATCCATCAAACCTAAATACATTCATAACCTATCTATTCCTCCATACAAACAAACCTTCAAACACTCACCAACACCTTGTGCCGTAGCAAAGGAAGGGAAGGAAAGTGCTTGGATGTGCTTGTTGTCCAACTTGGATCGTTGGAGCGTTTAAGTTTTTTCTTTCTTTTGTTTTCAATGTCTAAATTTGTTTATCTTTGCTTTGTAAGTATGAGGAACTAAACCCCCCTTAGCTAGGGGGGATTTCGAAACCATGTTCATGCTTGCAATATGATTTGATTACCTTCAGTTGTGATTTCATAAGTTGTGAATTCAATTTGTTTAACTGCTTGATTGATAACTTGTTCGTGTATGTTTATTGAGTGCACACTTAGTTTGCATGCATGAATATGATGCTAGAGTATAAGGGAGTTTCACCTAATGGTTACAAACTTATATTCATAAGTAATGGAGGTCGCTTATAAACGATTGCGTTAAATGAATTCTTGACAAGAGTTTCATGCTCATCATAGTAATGAATGCCTCGTCAATACTTATAGTTTTCATAATGCTTAATGATCTTTAATTGTATCTTTATTGTGCTATTCACGTAAAGGACTTTTGAAGAATGCTTGAATTGTTGTATGCGTTTTCCCATCTAATTCAATAACTTAAGGAAAACTTGAAGGTTAATTTAAGCGGACTTAATTAACCTGGGGTGTTGAGTTTCATGATTTATCGAAAGAACAACTGAAAATTGGTTTATGTGCAAGTGTGTCATGTGTGGAGAAGAACCCTCTAGCTAGCCCATCATCCATAGTTTACCCAAAATTGTCCAAAATCTGTTTTAGTTTACAATCTGTTTGTTTTGTTTTCAAATTCGTCAAAATCAAATCCCCCTTTACTTTAAAGTGTTTTATTAGTCAAAATCTGTTTTGATTTGTGTTTTTAAGTGTCTTGAGTCAAGTTAGAACCTAATTTCGTCCAAAACCATCCCTAGAGTCAGTTTAGAGTCTAATTCATTGTTTTAAGTTGTTTTGAGTCTTTTAAACTAGTTTTGAGTCTTTTTAGTTTGTATTGCATCTTTTGAGTCTAGTTTGGTGTTTTAAACTTAATTTTACATTTTTAAGTCAGTTTCAAGTGTTTTAGCAATCTCTCCTAATCCCTGGCCTAGAACGATCCCTACTTACATTCTTTACTACAATTGACAACAAGAGGGTTTAATTTATGTGTTAAGTTATTTTGGCATCAAGTTGTAGGACAAGGGGGTCCTGAGTGGAGTCATGTACCACCGGGATTTTCTTTCGTAAGTCTCCATCGCCTATTGGAAGTAGGAAAGTTTGAGCAAGGGCGTGTGATTTTTCCTTGGACCCACCGTACTGACTTCTAGGGCGAGTCTGTCGGAATACCTCAGAGTCCCATATACCTTCATGTTCCTCTGGGACCTTTCGTTCCTTCCTTAGATTGGCAGCTACCCTAGGTCGTGGGAGGGGACCGAGTCTTTTAGAAACCCTTGGGTTATTGATCTTCGAGCATATGTGGAGGGGATTCTCTCAACGTTGCTTTAAGAAGTCTCTGCAGTCACAATAAACGACTTTCGATCCTTCCAACCCTTATGCAAGGAGGTGTCTTCCTCCACTTCTCTTGCTTCGGGTCGAAGTAGCTAGATTGAGAGAAGTCTCATGTTGATCAATGTTTTAATGATTAGCTCGCTCATCATCAGGGATACCCATGTCAAAGGAAGGTGACCCTCTGTGTTGGGGGGCACCCAGATGATGGTTGATGTCCACAGGGGCAACGAGCTTGCGTGTTTGAGTACGCCTAGTTTCGTGGAGCGTCTCAAAGAGCTTCTTATACTGCTCCTGGAGGACCTCATTCTTCATTGCTATCTTGTTGTTCTGAGCTTCTAGCTCATCTACTTTAGCTTGAAGAGCAACCCTCTTTCCTTCCTTTTTTTCATTGCTTTGCACTAGGTGCAAGTGGGGTGTCATTCTGTGTGCTGTGGCTTCCTTCGCTCCCCATGTTGGAGAGGGATGCCTGGTCAAAAGAGAGTGTATGAATGGTGGAAACCAGCTTGACAAAGCTGAAGAGAGTGGGAATAAGTGTCGTTCCCACAGACGGCGCCAAATGTTGATGCAGAAAATCAGTGAGGACTTTGGTACAACAGAAAGTGTTAAGTTTGTGACCTTTGCTAGATTGCTCCGATCACTAGTGTGGATAAGTATGTAAATGGATAGAGACAGGGAAGCAAACACAAGATGTACGTGGTTCACCCAGATTGGCTACGTCCACGGAGTTGAGGAGTTCTCATTAATTATGAAGGGTTTACACAAGTACATAGGTTCAGGCTCTCATTTTCTGAGTACTAGTGAATGATTTAGTACAAATGACATTAGGAAATATTATGAGAGAATGATCTCTATTTATAGAAGAGAGTTTCTAGTTTCATTCTGACATTGACACATGTCGTGTTGTGATTGGCTTCTGATGTTGACACGTGTTGCGCTATGATTGGCTTCTGATGTCGACACGTGTCGCGCTATGATTGGCCTCCTGGTTGGAGAGAAACTCTTCTGGGTCCTTGACGGTATAACGTTGACCAGTGCTCAGTAGTTTCGGGATTGGTCAAGTATGGTACAAACAAAAATAAAATAATAATAAGTTTTGAATCTTTAAAATGAAATATTATTAAAATAATTAAAATAACCAACAATCCCCCACAAGATTCAAAACTTTATGAGGAATAAACTAGACACAATCGAAGAAATGGAAGTTTGGGCAATTTGTATACCATGCAATGGGTATAGGTGTCTTTTGGACTTGAACCTACACTTAGTATTTATAGTTTTTATTTGAAGAAATCATAGTGAACTAAGTCTTGAACTAGATTCCTCTAATTCAGATTACAACATATGACACACATAGTCTTGAACTAGATTCCTCTAATTCTCATGAGTGTTTTAGAGAACAACCCAATTCTCACAGTCACGGCCTCATGACTACTCTCACTTAGGTGAGTCCTCCAAGAGTACATGTGACCTGTACTCTACGGGAGATTGCCCGCCTTGGAACTTATTCAGGACAAAGTCCTTCCTTAACATCACATATCATCAGCACAAATGTCATAAGGATGAGCAGGGGATTTTATTTCAAATCTCCTATTTTAGAATGCCGAAATATAAGTCACGCAATATGGATTGTTTCTACCCATTGAACCTTCTTCATAGGATCTCCAATCACAAAGGTTGGGTTTCTTCCCTAGGTGACTTCCTTATAGGTTTAAGCCCATCCCCCTCGACAAATTTAGGAATCCATCCCTAGATAGACCTTTGGTCAATTGATCAGCAATGTTCTTTTCCGACTTCACATAGTCTAAAGAAACAACTTCTTTATTTAATAAGCTTCTCACATATTTGTATCTAACATTAATATGTCTATTTAATTTCTTATTTGTATGTGTCTGTCTCACTAAATCTATCACAACCTTATTATCACAATGTATGGAGATGGAAGGTATATGCTTGCTCACTAATGGGATATCAAACAAAAAATTCTTAATCCATTCAGCCTCTATACATGCAATATCAAGAGCTATGAGTTCAGATTCCATTGTACTTCTAGAAATTCTTGTTTGTTTCTTAGATCCCCAAGATATAGTTGCTCCTCCCAATAAAAATACATAACCTGAAGTAGATTTCACTTCGAAGCTATCAGTGATCCAATTTGCATCACAATACCCTTCTACTACATAAGGATATCATTTATAGTCTATAGAATAATCTATATTTCCTCTTAGGTACTTAAATACTCGCCTTAAAGCATTCCAGTGTTCTTTACTTGGATTATGAGTGTATCTACTTAGCCTTCCAACCGCATAAGCTATATTAGGTCTAGTTTTATTTGCTATATACATCAAAGACCCAATCATTTGAGAATACTGGAGTTGACACACGGGTTCACCATTATTTTTAAGTAAGCACATACTTGGTTCATATGGTGTCGAGACAGGATTGCAATTGAAAAAATTGAACTTCTTAAGCATTTTCTCAATTGAACTAGCTTGGTTTATAATAAAACCTGCTTGTGTTCTTTATACTTTCATTCCCAAAATAATATTGGCTTCTCCTAGATCCTTCATATGAAATCTCTTTGATAGATAAGACTTTACATCTTTCACAATTTCTAGACTTGTTCCAAATAATAAATAATATATCATCAATGTTCCATTGCATTCCTTATAGTAGACACACTTTTCATGCTCATTAATTTCAAATTTATATTCTAAAATGACTTTATCAAACTTCTCATGTCATTGCTTAGGAGCTTGCTTGAGTCCATATAGCGATTTAACCAACTTACACACTTTATGTTCTTGGCCTTTCACTATAAATCCTTCGGGTTGTTCCATGTAAATTTCTTCATCTAAGTGTCCATTCAAAAATGTTGTTTTAACATCCATTTGATGTACTACTAAATTGTGTATAGAAGCTAATGCTATGGGGATCCTAATTGTGGTAATCCTAGAAACAGGAGAGTCAATGTCAAAATAATCAATTCCTTTCTTTTGAGTGAATCCCTTGGCTACTAGCCTAGCTTTGTACTTGTCTATACTTCCATCAGGCTTCAATTTCTTCCTAAATACCCACTTACAACCAATTGGTGTAGTACCGGATGGTAAATCCGTTAACTCCCAAGTGTTGTTTTGTAAAATAGACTCAACTTCACTATTTATAGCTTCTTTCCAAAATGGAGCATCGACAGAGATCATGGCTTCCTTATATGTTGTTGGATCACCTTCAATTAGAAAAGTATAAAAATCATCACCAAAGTTCTTCTCCACTCTAGGTCTCTTACTCATTCTAAGTTCAGCTAGAGGTTCTTCTTCATTTGTAACTTGATGGCTAATACTTGTGGAGGCTTTGTCAGTACTAGTGCATAATCTATCTACCACTTGCTCTTGCATTCTAGTCTTGAAAGGAAATATGTCTTCAAAATATGTTGCATCCCTAGTAATGCGAAAATTAACTTAACACACAAATTAAACCCTTTTTGACAATTGTAGTATATGTATAAGTAGGGATCGTTCTAGGCCAGGGATTAGGAGGGATTGCTAATTGATTCTAAACTGACTCAAAGACACAAAAACAAACTTAAAAACGATAGGATAGATTCAAAAGACTCAAAACTAGTTCACAAGACTCAAAATAAGCTAAAAACACTCAAAACTGCCTAAAAACACCAACTAGATGGTTTATGACACTAAACACAATTTTGGACGAAAATAAGGTTTGGACTTAAACACTTAAAAACACGAACAAAACAAGTTTAAAACAATTTGAAACAAGAAAGTAAAGGGGGGTTTTGTTTTGGACGAATTTAAAATAACAAAACAGATTGTAACTTAAAAACAGGTTTGAAGACAATTTTAGGAAATTAGATGGGCTAGCTAGAGGCTTTTCCTCCACACATGACATGTATGCAAACAACTCGATTTCCAGTTACTACTTCATTGAATTAAGAACGACAATGCCCCAAATTAACCTTGACATCACTAGTTAACCCTCAGATTTTCCTTGTTTTATTGGATTAGATGACATTATTCGACGACCCAAAGTATTCTTCAAAAGTTCCCTACATGACATCATAATAGAGATACAATCAAAGATTATTACGTTCAATGAAAATCATAAGCATTGACAAAGCACTTGCAACTATGACATCATGTCACTTATGCTAGGAATTAAACTTAACGCGATCGTGACCAACGACCTTCACTACATATGAATATAAGTTTGTAACGATTATGTGAAACTTCCTTATATTCTAGCATCAGATTTATGCATGCCAATTAAGTGTCGACCCTTAATCAACAAATACAAATAAGTTATCAATCAAACAGTTAAGCCAATTGCATTCACGATTCAAGAATTCATAACTGGAATTTATGAACTCATATTGCACACATAATCATGGCTTTGAAATCACCCATAGCCAAGAGGGGTTTAGCCACTCATGTTCACAGCAAAACGAAAGAAAAAGAATTTAAACATTGTAAATATAGAACGAATTACACCTAGAATGCTTCAACAATCAAGCTTGAACATCCAAGAGTGCTCCCTTCTTTCTTTACTCACGGTACAAGGTTTGGTGTAAGGTTTGGGTGGTGATTTGTATGGAAGAATGGTTGAGAAGATGAATGGATGTGTAAGGATGAAGGTTGGTTACGGCAATGAGTGTTTGGATGTGTTTTTTATTGTATTGAATGGTGGTGGAGGATGGATCAAAATCTGTCCTTATGGTTGTTACACGCACTTCCTTTTATAGAAGGAATGCATAACTAGGGAAAGAAAAGGGAATGGTATGGTGCAACAATGATTCAATGAAGGGGACATGAATGAGTGCAAGGTATAGAAGGTGAAAGGTGAGGGATGGTACAAAGAAGGGGACAAGGAATATTATGCACAGCTAGGGAAAGTAAAATGAGTGGAATGGTGCAGAAATGAGTTCAAGGAGGGAACATGGATGAGTGTGCACGGCATGGGAAAGGAAAGGGAGTGCAATGGTGCATGAAATCTAGATCAATGGAGGGGACAATGATGATAGCACGGCATGGAAGGGAAAGGTGAGGGATGGTGCAGTAATGATTCAATGGAATGGACAAGAATGAGTGCATGGCATGGAAGGGAAAGTGAGTGCAATGGTGCACAAGGTATTAAATATCGATGATATCGGAAATATCGGTAGTCCAAAAACACAGAAATATCGATGGAAATATCGGGATATTATTGATATCGATAAAAATAATATGGAAACCACGGAAATTGTAAGAAAAAATTGGAAATTTTTATTGAAACTTTGCAGGATGTTTATTTAGTCAATTATCTATTAGTTTATCACAAAAAATTGGAAGGAAATGCATTGCATGATGGATTTAACATTATCAAGTTGATTTATAACGAGCTGGCAAACATTGTGAGTGTAGAAAATATGTAGTAGTTAATGAAAGAAGTTTAAACACACCATAATCATTTATATATAATGAATTAGTACAATATTTTACACTTTATACATTGCATGATATTAACAATTTAATGCTCATTTGTACAACTAAATATATGCAACTCGACAAGATTTAGACATGAGTGAGTGAGAAACAAAAAAAAAGAGGGGCACTTAAGATCTAAGAGAGGAATTTTAGGAGAATTTAGACATAGTCATGAAGAAATGAATCACAAAAAGATAGATATGCGAGATTAGAAATGCAACACGTGAGGGATTTGCTAATGCTGCTTAAAATGAGTCATTAACAAATTTCTTTTACATATCTTTGTAATGTTCATGTGATACATTTCTAATTCCTCCTATTTAACTTTGTGCGACATATTTCTTCTTCATTTGCCTAAAATGCATGCCTTGTAGTTTGGGAGTCTCTCACCCAAACATACATGTAGTATTGGGTGTGGTAACTATTTGTAATAACTTTTTATAGTGGAAACTCAACTTCCTTTAATATGCAAGCATATATGCTCCAGATCCATGAAGAAAACTAAGGTTTTAACCCCAAAATTAATTGGCAATAAGAGTTATGACACAACTCCTAATAAACGTTGTGAGGAATTTCTTAATTAACTCTCCGATTTGGAACTTTTCTTACATCCATGCAGTAAGATGAGGAAAAAAGAACGTTGCTTCTAGTAGTTATCCCACATCGGTCGTGCAATAGAACTGAGCAAGCAAACAGGTATATAAAAGCTAGTTTGCATCCCACATCGGCCGTGCAATAGAAGTAAGCAAGCAAACAGGTCTATAAAAGCCACATTCCAAAGCTGACGAAGGCATTCTTTTCTTGGTCTTTTGGCTAAGATCAGATGTGGTATCTGTTCTTGTTAGTTTAATATTTTCAGTATTTTAAGTATTTTTGAAGTATTTCGTGATATTATTGGTAATATCGCGATATTATCGATAATATCGCGATATTTTGACGAAAACTTCTTGGATACCTATTAAAATATCAGTAAAGCAAAAAACCGATATTATCGGCATTTAAGACCTTGATGGTGCATGATATCTGGATCAATGGAGGGGACAATGATGATGGCACAGCATGGAAGGGAAAGGTGGGGGATGGTGCAGCAATGGGTGCATGGAGTGGACAAGAATATTGTGCACATGGTAGAGAAAGGAATGCAGGTGAAATGGTGCAGAAAATAGGAAAAGGATTGGCTTCCTTGCACGGCAAGGAAGAATGAAAAGGAAAGGAGAGGTGCGGCTCCCCTCTTGGACTGAGATTAAAGTGTCCCAAATTGACTAGGAACCATAATTATGGCTGAAACCTTTGTAGATTAGGATTAGGAAACTTTGATTTGGTCAATCCTTCTTCTTCTTGGATTCCTTTTCCTTCCTTGACTTGAATTAATTTTTCTTTCTCTCTTTAGCTAATTCCTAGCATGCTTTGGTCTTCAATTTCGTCCATCTCTCTTGCTCCATTCATGTGATATTCATTCCAAGCCCAAAACTGCTCCAAAATGCACCTTATTGCTTTATAAGGTCTATGGACCTATAAACACACGAAAATAGCTTAAAATACATAATTAACTAAGAAATAACAACATAAATGCGCAAGAACAAGCTAACTAAGTCGTATAAATATGCTCCTATCACCTAGACTCCAATATAGTGTTATTCAAAATTTCATTTATTTCAGAGTTGATGACTAGAAATCTATTGGCACTACTATTATGAGCATAACCTAAGAAAACAGTATCCACGGTTTTAGGTCCTATCTTCTTTCTCTTAGGTTCTGGGATTGCAACTTTAGCCAAACACCCCCACACTTTCAAGACTTGGAGATTTGGTGTTCTCTTTTTCCAAATCTCATATGGAGTAGTAGTGTTGTCTTTAATGATTACTCTATTTAATATAAAACATGTAGTCAAAATTGCTTTCCCCCACAAATTTTCTAGTAATCCAGAGCTCAAAAGCATTGCATTCACCATGTCTAATAAGGTCATATTCTTCCTTTCTGCAACTCCATTTGATTGTGGAGAATAGGGTGCTATTACTTCATGTGTAATACCATGCTCTTCACAAAAAACACTAAGATCGGTAAGAGTGTACTCACCACCTCTATCAGACCTAAGTCTCTTTATCCTTTTCTCTAATTGATTTTCCACTTCTATCTTGTAAATCTTGAATTTACCAAATACTTCATCCTTGGTCTTTATCAAATAAATATAACAATACTTCGAACAATCATCTAAAAATGTGACAAAATACTTATTATCAGCTCTAGTAGGTAATATATTTGAGTCACAAACATCACTATGTATAAGCTCTAAATTTTGGGTATTCCTTTCCACAGACTTAAAAGGTTTCTTGGGTTGTTTTGCTTGTACACAAACTTCACACTTATGCTTAAGATTCATGTTTGACTTTGGGACTAGGTCCAAATCCATCATTTTCTTAATTTTGAACAAGTTTACATGTCCCAACCGTCTATGCCAAACATTACTAGATTCAAAATTAAGAACTTTTGGAAGAGTATTGCATTATGAAGAAACACTTAACATAAATAATCCTTCACTAATAAAACCTTTTCCAATAAATACATTATTTTTGGTTATTACAACCTTATTTGATTCCATTACAACTTTATAGCCTTGCTTTATTAAACATGATCCACTAATTAAATTTCTTCTAATATCAGGCACAAGTCGCAAGTCCTTCAAAACTAAGATCTTTCCAGATGTCATCTTTAGTTCTTTATCTCCAATTCCAAGCACTTGCGACATTGAGTCATTTCCTAGAGTTACACGTCCTCCACCTGATTTCTGATAGGTTTTAAAAAATTCACGATCAAAACAGACATGTACGTTAGCTCCAGAATCTACCCACCAATCCTTATTTCATAAGTAAAATTGACAAAGGAATCATACTTAAAATGTGTTTGAGAAGATTGTTGCTTCATCAGCATATTCACTTGGGCTTTTAGACCACAATGATTTGACTTATACTTGTTCTCCTCAATCTTCTTGTAGAAGCAATCCTTAGCCTTATGATTAGTTCTTCCGCAAATGAAGCAAACCTCTTTCTCTCTCCCTTGGTCCTTAGTCTTGTGAATGTTCTTATTTTGGTTGGGTGGTTTGAATTTAAAATTTGTTCTTCTAGGCTTGAAATTCCTCTTATTATTTATGGTGAACTTGGTTTTGTTTTTTCCATATTTGTTGGTGTCATTCTCAACTAAGTTCATAGTTGTTTGTTTTTCGGTTTCCTTCTTTTGGCTTGACCTATGTTTCTCTTCAATTCTAATTGAATTTATGACTTGAACCAAAGTAAATTCTCCTTGTTTATGCCTTACGGTTCTAGCAAAGTCATTCAAAGATCGAGGCAATTTATCAGTAAGGCAGGAGACTTTAAAATCTTCACTGAACTTCGTTCCTTTCTTTTCAACACCTCTTAATAGCTCTTGATACTCATGTATTTGTTCCCCCACAGACTTATTGTTAACCATATTATAATCATTAAAGTTTGAGACCGTGAACCTATCCATCCCAGCATCTACAATTCCATATTCCGCTTCTAAAGTTTCCCAAAGTTATTTGGCGGTGGATGTAGTAGCATGATACACATCATAGAGATTATCAGAATGGGCACTTAAGATTCTATTGTGACAATGATATTCTATGAGTTCATGGGTTAGTTTAGAAGATGACTCTTTAGAAAAGGAATCTTTGTTTGATTGAGTTTCTTCAAGTGCATATACAAGTCCTAAGACAGTTAACCAATATTTCACTTGTTTTTGCCACTTACGGAAATTATGCCCACTAAAATTTTCAGGCTTAACACTATTGGCTTCTTCTAGGATTGCCATTTGTTATGTAATTCTGACTAATAACAAGTTAGAGGGATATAAGATTGATATAATACTATAGAGATTAAAACAAATTGTCACTCAAAATTTTTAACAAGTATAGGATAAACTATACTACTGTATAATAACCACAAACCAATTAATCATGCACAAATTTAATTAAAGCATGAAACAATTAAAAAATATCAGTATGTAATTGTAGTCAAATTGTAATAATCACGTTCAGATTTAATTAAAGCATATAACAATCAACAAATGTCAGCATGCAATTGTAGTCAAATTGTAATAATCAAGTACATATTTAATTAAAGCATAAAACAATCAACAAATGTCAGTATGCAATTGTAGTCAAATCACGTCAATTCCAAAACTATTCAATTGTACTGTAAATTGATGATTGTTTAATATTTAATAATTAATTGCAGTTAATTATTAGGGTTTTCAAAGATGCAATGAACGTGATCTTGGCTTTAAATAATTATTTGGTACTGAATAATAAAAAATAAAAATAAAATAATAATAATAATAATAATAATAATAATACAATAAATAAATAAATAAAAAATAAAAAATTGCACAGAAACAAAGACGCAAAGAATTCAATGTTAAAATCCCACTTTCGACATAGGAAAAACTGCAATTCTAGTTTTCAATTCTAATGGCTTTCAAGGTACTATAAAACAGATTGTACAATATGCAATTATATTATCACACTTTATGGCTTTAGATTGTGAAATATATTGCAGAAATATATCAATTATTTATATAATCAAATATATCAAATCAAATGTATAATCACTATCAGACTTATGAAATTTAAATTAGGAAAAAAGGAATAAGAATATCTGGCCTGTCAACCAAAGAGAGGCGCGATGTCGCTGCCCTAAAGCCGTAGACGCCTCTCTACGTGCAGGTTATGGCGGTGCCTACAACTCCAAGATACAACCCAAAGCCTCACAGGATGTCTTATCTGATATGCACGCCAACGGCAGATGGGATTGCCAAGTAGTGATCAATTGCCCAAGAATTATGAAGTAGGAATGTAAATAGATTGAGAGAGATGTAAGAATTGAGGTAGACAGAAAAGTTTAGCGTATTTTGTTTTTTGTTTGAGGTTTCTTATTTAAAGAACCTCCCATACCCTTTTAAAAGGAGTATGACTCTTCAAATAAAACACAACTCTTACATATTAAAAATAAATAAAATAAAATAATAATAAGTTTTGAATCGTTAAAATAATTAAAATAACCAACATTCATTCCACTTTAGAGTGAATCTCAAAAGAATGCAATTAATCAAGGGGTGTGATATTCACACACCCCTAACTACTTTTTTCACACCCTTCTTATTTTTTAATACTTAATTGGTATCCTACAATTTAATCTTCCATATATACCCTTCCTACTTTTTGACCTTGGGAATTTTAGAATACTTTTGTTATTTTATTTAAATTTTTTTTTAAACACTCAAGCATAAAAACGCTCAACCATATATGCCCATTTGTAACTCTTTAAGTTCTACTGCCTAACCTGAGAGATTCCAAAACAAGTATAAAACACCTATTATAAAAAAAAATAAAGTTTCAGCAATATATAAATAAAAATAAAACGATTACCTAATGATATAGCATATATGCATAGGTTACATGAATTGTACAAAACACTAGTATGCAATCCACATACACTTTAATCCCCATAATAGTAGCCTCATGCCCCACAAAATATATCAGATATCATTACAAGCTTTCACACCCTGCCTACACTATTTTTGGCCTTTAATCTTGTGTTCAAAAGGAGATGTCAATGTTACCAAAAAGATATGAAACCCATGCACTCCAACCTACAAGAAAATAAAAACATGTCTACAAAAGGAAAGAAAATTACAAACTTGACTAGTATTTTTTGGGGAAAAATCAACAAAAATATATTGGGCAAAGAGAGCATTTCATCAACAAAGAGAGCATTTTATCGGGTTCATCAATCGTTGGTTGACTTCCTATATATCACAAACCAACACATTTATATATCAAAGCATTGTATGCATTATATCAAGTTTACACCAAAACATTGTATGTATCAAACTAAACTCTAACATTGTAGGTATTTATTGGCAGCTGACTCAAAATTTAAGTTGGTTCTCTGCATCGATTTTTGCACATTGAGATTAGGCACCCAATAATTCCATATGGTCATGGAGCCTAGGTAAAACCATTTAAGCCTAATACCAATTTACCATTAAGTTACAGTGTACTGGGGACCAATACAAACAGCATTCCAATAGAAAATTAATTTCCCCAAAACCAACACAAATCAATTTTTAATTTTCTGATCCTTAATTTGAAAATCTTCTTTAAAAATTAAAACTACACCAATATTCATTCATTCGATTGACTTTTGAACCACAAATTAGGGAAAGAAAAAAATAAACCTAAAAAACAAATTGAGATAAAAACCTAACGCAAGAAGAGAACAAAAACCCTAAAGTCCAAAATCAATCTTAATAATTTGAGAAAATACTTTGGAAACTTACCATCAAAAGTGTTAAGAGGAGGAATGCATTCTGAAATTTCCTCCACGTCATCTTCCTTGCATGCCATATCCAATATGTTATGCAACTCAATGTCCATTTGGAGCTCTTCATCTGTTATTATTAGGTCATCCATTGTGGTTTTTCACAAGAGGTAATAAAGAAGGGTAATAGATTGGCTTTTCATGGAAGGTATGAATGGAAGCAAAGAGGACAGGGGAACGGAGGCACAGAGGAAGTCGTGGGAGGGAGAGAGAGAGAGAGAAAGAGAGGACCTTGAAAATGGCGATGGTGGATCGAGAGAAGGTTGAATCGATTCGAACTTTTTGGATGTTGGGGGTGATGATTGAAGTCGACAAAAAGAAGAGAAGTCCTTGAGGGCAACACAGAGCTCTGATCGATGAAGAGAGAGACAAAGAGAGGGAGAGGAGAGAGAGTATCGGCAATGGAGTGAGAGTGTCAAGGGAAAAAGGAGGAGAGCCAAAAATAAAAAACAACTTTCAAACGTCAAAAAGTAAGAAGGGTATATATGGAAGATTAAATTGTAGGATACCAATTAAGTATTAAAAAATAGGAAGGGTGTGGAAAAAGTAGTTAGGGGTGTGTCACACCCCTTAATCAAAGCACAGAATGATATGCAGCCTAAAAAAGAAGGCACACAATGATATCAAAACGTAAAGAACATCTTTGCACACTGCATTGATCTCTGATCTATCAATTTTAGCCACAAGTATAAAAGTAAAAATAAAAAACATTTATAAGTAGTTTCTTGAGCATCTTTACCTCAATTTTACGGTGCCGAAATTATATTACACAGTAATTTACACCAAAGTGACCAGCAACAAGTATAAGATAAGTGAGATTAATTGCATGCCACCATGCAACCATGCATATATTCTTTCTTCTTTCACCAAGAAATGACCTGAAATTTGATCTTGGTCCATTTAAGATTGTTCCTTTTTAATTGTAATCAAAGAAGTTTTCTTGTCTCTCGTTACTTCTCTAAACAAATTGAAGAACATAACGGATCAAACGGATGGAAGAAGCTAATGTGCTACGTAGCTGAGATTTACTTTATAGTGTGCCCCAACTCAATGATTGCCAAAGAATTGGACCAGAAACTGTTTTATGTACTTTTTCATTGAATAGAACACCCACTATTTACGAGTCCAAAGATTAATTGACAAGTAGGATGAAACATTCAATGCCTCATGAACCCAACCAGCTCCTATATACATTGCATCACATGTCAGAAATAACATATATATATATATATGAATCATTTAACATGAGGGATCCCCATTTTTCTAAAAAAAATGGGAACACCCTCTTGATCGTTGAATTTGACTTCAATGAAATTGTGTGGTTGAGATTGTGTGGCATGTGATTTAATCTCAACCATACAATTTCATTAAAGCCAATCCAATGGTCAAGAGGGTGTCCCCATTTTTTTTTAGAAAAATGGGGATCCCTCTTGTTAAAGGGCATGCGTGTGTGTATATATATATTGCATCACATTGAGATATATTTGGCATATCAAGAAACAAAAAGGTTATACAAGGCTATATATAAATCATCCACTATTATAAATAGGCAAAAGTGAAAGAGATAACCTTTACTAGAGATAGGAGCGAAGTGGGTGTAATGTATTGCACTGTTTTATTTTTGTAACTATAACACAAAAGGATTGCAGGTAAAGAGAGGAAGGACGAGATATTAGTATTATTGCTTTCACTCTTTTCTTTTCTATGTGTTGTGATCATACACGGAATGCTCCTTATATAGAGTCATATCCCTGAAGAATCATAAAAGTGAAATGAGTGCATTTTGAAAAGCATCATACAACAACAACAATGCTACTATTCTTAAGTCTTCCTCATTTTTCATCTTTGGCTAAAACATCTAGGCATTCATTCCCACAATTTTTACAACACACTCCGCTTGGATGCACACATATCAACATCAGTTGCCTCGTTAAAACCTTGCTCAAAAAAATGTCTGCTAGCCAAGTCACTGATTCTCTAAACTGTTGTGCCATTTTGTTTCCCACTTTTTGTGTCTTGCAGGCCTTGGCTACGGGGAGATAATTGGATCGGGTAAGCAACGTGGTGGTCTTATTACATGTTGCCATTGTAATGGACCCCCGTCTCCTGTCAAGTTTCCCACTCCTCCAATTTATGGCATATGCAACTTGGACATCCTTCACCTACTTGGCTTAAATTAGTATTTTCCTCATTATTTTTTAATAGGATTTCTTTTGATAATAATTGTAACGTTTGTCCCATAGCCAAACAAACTAGACTTCCGTTTCCCTTAAGTTTTATATCAACTCATCATCCATTTGATTTACTCCATTGTGATATTTGGGGAACTCATAAAATTCCCACACATTCAGGGGCTCGATTCTTTCTCACCATTGTGGATGATTTTACTAGATGCACATGGATATTTTTTATGAAACATAAATATGAAGCTCAAGACCTTTTAAAATCCTTTATTACCTTTGCTCATACTCAATTTCATGCCAAAATCAAAGCCATAAGAGTAGACAATGGGTTCGAGTTTTTGTCCATGAAAGATTTTTTCCAAACCAATGGCATTGAATATCAACACACATGTGTCTACACCCCTCAACAAAATGGGATTGTCGAACGTAAGCATAAGCACATCCTCACCGTTGCACGTAGCTTACTATTCCAATCTCACTTACCCCTTTCTTTTTGGGGTGAATCTGTCTCCACCACTGTCTACCTCATTAATTGATTACCATCCCCTTTGTTATCAAATAAATTCCCTTTCGAATTATTATACAAGCGTTCACCGTCTTTTGATCACTTGAAAGTTTTTGGTTGTTTGTGTTTCTCCACTGTTGTTCACACCACACACAAATTTGACCTTCGTGCTAGGTGCTGTCTTTATTGGCTACCCAACTTGTTATAAAGGTTACAAACTTTATGATTTGGAGACTAAAACATTTTTGTCCATCGTGATGTTAATTTTTTTTTTAAATACTTTCCTTTCCACTCAATGTCCCCTTCACCCTCCCCACCTAAAGAGGCAGTCCCTGCCATCACTGACAATTTATCCTTGGCGTCCCTTTCCATCTTAAATGACACACATGACCACTCCATATATGTTCCCTCCCACACGGTACCCAATATCACCTCCCTTCCACAACCCACGAACCCCACCAACACCAATACATCACCTCCCATAAGCTCACCCACCCCATCTCATCCTGCAATGATTCTGCCACCTCCAACCATCCCATCATCTTCTAACGGACCCCACCCTTCCATCATTCATCATTCACCCCAACATCACTCTCTTACCCCACCATCAGACTACCTCCCTACCCACACCGAACCTAACCACAATTCAGTCCCCATCCAGTTAGACAACTCTCATTCTTTCCCCATACCATCCATTTCACCCCCATAACAGTTCCATCGTCCTATGCAACCTCTGGTTTGGCATAAAAATCATCACGTGACTAACCAAGTCAGTCATTTTCCTTCGCAGCCTCATCCTTCTTCAGTTACTCGGTATCCTCTTTCTCATTTTCTTTCATACTCACGTCTTTCTACTGCCCATTGTGCTTTTCTAGCGAACATTACAGGTCCCATCGAACCCACTTCCTATGCTCAGGCTATCCTTGATCCCAATTGGTGATAGGCTATGCATGTTGAATTAGAGGCTTTGCAACACAATAATACCTGGAACATGGTTCATCTGCCTGCTAGTCACAAACTCATTGGATGCAAATGGGTTTATAAAATCAAATACAAGTCTAATGGTACTATTGAATGGTACAAGGCTCATCTTGTTGCAAAATGATATACTCAAGTTTAGGGCATCAACTATCAGGAAACTTCTTATTCTACAGCCAAACTCACCATTCTTTGTTGTCTCTTTACGGTCACCGCTGCCCATCATTGGTTCATCCATCAATTAGAGATTCAGAATAGTTTTTTACATGGTGATTTGCATGATCTTGTTTTCATGGAACCTCCTCCTAGTCTTCGCCAATGGGGGAACATTGTGTGTCAGCTCAACAAATCTCTCTACGGACTTAAACAGGCTTCTAGAAATTGGTTTTTCACTTTTTTCAAATACCATTCAGAAAGCTGGCTATCAACAATCAAAAGCTGATTATTCTCTTTGTACCAAGGCTCAAGGTACTTCATTCATTGTTGTCCTTATCTATGTAGATGACATACTTCTTACAGGAAATGATCTTCAAGAGATGAAACGACTCAAAACATTTCTTCTCACACACTTCCGCATCAAAGACCTTGGTGATTTGAAATACTTTTTGGGTATTGAATTTTCTCGTTCTAAGAAAGGCATTTTCATATCTCAAAGAAAATATGGACTAGATATTTTGCAGGATTCTGGACTTATAGGGGCACGTCCAAACAAGTTTCCAATGGAACAAAATTTGGAACTCACTCCCACTAACGGAGCATTGTTAGATGATCCCACCAAGTACAGAAGACTAGTCGGACGATTGATTTATCTTATTGTCATCAGGCCTGACATAGTCTTTTCAGTTCGCACATTGACTCAATTTATACATGAGCCTCACAAACCTTATTGGGATGCAGCTTTATGAATTCTTAGGTACATTAAAGGTACTCTTAGTCAAGGTTTGTTACTCCCTGCCTCCGATAATCTTGAGTTAAAGGCCTTTTATGATTTCGACTGGGGAGGTTGTCGTGCCATAAGAAGGTCGGTTACAGGGTATTGTGTTTTTCTTGAAAATTCTCTCATCTCATGGAAATCCAAGAAACAAGACAACGTTTCTCAATCATCTGCAGAAGCCGAATATCGAGCTATGACAAACACATGTTTAGAGTTGACTTGGTTGCGCTATATATTGCAAGATTTAAAGGTTCTGCAAAAGGCTCCCACACCATTATTTTGCGACAATCAAGCCACCTTGTATAATGCAGCTAATCCCTTTTTTCATGAGTGAACGAATCATATTGAAATTGATTGTCACATTGTTTGAGAAAAACTGCTAGCTAGAATGATTAGTCTTTCACATGTACCTACACATTTCCAATGAGCAGATTTATTTACAAAGGCCTTGGGGAAGGATCAAATTGTGACACTATGCAACAAGTTGGGACTTCATAATATTCACTCTACAACTTGAGGGGGAGTTCTAGGAAATATTATATGGTATTATATGTAAATATCTTGTATTATATTTACCTAAATAGGTTTGAGTCAAATCCCACTAAATATGGATCACTGTTTCCTAACCATTAATGTAGGGTTGATTAGTTGACTTAGTGGTGTATATATTGTACAATATACTCTATCAATGAGATATACGAAATCATTCAATCTGCCATTTTCATAGCCTTTATAATATTCAGTCATTTTAACAAATTTAGGAATAATTGTCGGTGAGAAAATAATATTTCAATATTTTAACTTTCTATGGTGGGTGAGATTATAATGTGAGTGGGAAAATAAGATAATAGGATGGGTCCAACAGTTCTCTAATTCTATGTAAGGTCTAACTTTTAGTTATTTTTTTAATTTTTCTTTATTTTTTATTGAGTATATCTTAAGTAATAGTAGGTTAAAAGATTGCTCTCCTCATTCACTGTGCTAAAGCATCATCTACTTGGTTTTAAAAATGACAAATAAAGGTGTAGTGAATAGTACCAGGGAAAGATAAAAATGTGGTTTTCATTAAAAATGAACAATAACAGAAGTGTTTCATTAAAACTGCCAATTAATGACAAAACAATAGGACAGACTTGAGGGAAATTTTATGTATTGGTGCTCTATAATTATATAAACCACTGCATTAATACATGTATTTAAGCATCTCTTTTATCTGCATACATCCATGGGCCACATCTGTCGTATTTTTTTCTTTTTTTTAGATAATTGTGCATGCTGCACATCAAGCAATCTCCGGTGGGAAAATGGTGATCGAGGTTTACTATTTTCAGGTGCGTGTGCATACAGAAACTCGAGATTTTTGTGAAAAGTTGTCCTGGCCGGTTTCAGCAGGCAACTTTCTACTTTCTCACACCCAAACTTTACCTGGGATCACTCCGCCTGTAAGTTGTTGATTTGTTGATTTGAGTTTTAATTGTAAATGTTATTGGAGTCTTATTTTAGGTAGGATTAGGATATGTAATCTTTAGGATTTAGTTTCCTTATCTCTTGCAATTACTTTCCTTGTAGAATAAGGTATGTGTGCCTATATATTTGTAAACCCAAAATGATGAATAATATAACAAAGTATTCTGATGTATTTCGATGTATTTCTTCTTGGTATCAGAGCTAGGTTTCGATCCAAATCCTAAATATTCTTTGTGTCGCTGCGGCTGTAATAAGCCCAGCACTGTAATCAGTGTTGCTACTAAGTTATTGTATGAAACAAGTGTTGTGTGTAATTGCTGCAAGTTCCAGCATATTGGTTTATGTGCCATTGTCCTTTCATTGCAAGGTATTCTTTTTGTCTTGGTATGCAACAAGGGGTCGTGGTCTTCATGGTCTTGGTAACTGTTGTTGGTCAAAACAAAATACAAAAAAGGTTTTAAAAGTCCTTTTATTCAGGGAAAAATCTGATTGACGTGCCAACTGTTGTTGTCTTCTGCCTTGCTGTGAGCCGTGCCATGCCGCTATGTCAAACAATAAATTTTTTACCAAGTGCAATTGTTATGAAGCAATTGCAGTGCTGGGTAAGATATTCGCCTGAAAGTAGGCCTGGTGTGATGTCCTTCTTGTGTAGTTGTGTGTTAGTACAATGGCGAATACATGTTAGATTTTGGATTTCGGTACAACGGATCATATGATGTATGATAAAACTTTGTTTCAATCTATGACCCATCCTCATGGAAAGTGTGTGGCAACTGCCAATTCTACTACTGCTCTTGTTGTTAGAGCGGGAACAGTTTGTCTTACACCCTCTCTCCCCTTATATAATTGTTTATTGGTTCCGTCATTGTCTCATCATTTATTGTATGTACCACAAGTCACTGAACAATTGGATTGTGTTGTATTAATGTATCCTTTATTTTGCTTGCTTCAGGATATTTAGACAAAGGAGATCATTGAGCGTGACCCTAAGAGAGATGGGCTATATTATGTGGATGACGTGGTTCCTAGAAGAGCTAATTTGGTTCACACGTCGCGTAATAGTAATCTACAGAAGGTATTTGTTGCATCGTTTGGGGCATACAACATTTGGTTATTTGAAGCATATGTTACTTTCGTGGATGACTGCACCCGTATGACATGGTTGTATGTGCTAAAAAATAAAAGTGAGGTATGTTATATGTTTTGTCTGTTTCTTCATATGGTTAAAACTCAGTATTCCTTTTATATTAAAGTTTTGCATTCTGACAATGGTGGAGAGTACATAAATCCTAAGTTACCCCAATTTCTACAAGATCGTGGAATTGTTCATGAAACTACCTGTCTGCATACCCCATAACAAAATGGGGTGGCGAAAAGGAAAAATCGTCATATCCTGGAGACAGCTTGCGCTTTGCTTATTGGTGCATTTGTTCCTAAATGTTTTTTGCCTGAAGTAGTTGTACATGCAGTTTATGTTATGAATCGTATGCCGTCTCGAGTCTTAAATTTTCAAACATCACTTTAGGAGCTTACTCAACTTGTTCTAATGGTTTCTACAAATACTCTGTCATCTCGAATCTTTGGTTGTGTGGTCTATGTTCACATTCATAAAGCTCATCGTAGTAAGCTTGATCCATGTGCATACTGTTGTGTCTTTCATGGATTTTCTCTGCATCAGAAGGGATTCAAGTGTTATCATCCTACTAGTCAACGTACGTTTGTAATCATGGATGTGAATTTCTCGGAGTCTAAATATTTTTATACTTCATCTATATCCAATTCAAATCAACAGGGGGAGATTAGTGATATTGGTAATCTAAGTTTGTTGGAATATACTTCAGGGGAAGAAAGAGAAGTTGTGGAAGTCAGCTCTGCAGGAGTTTGCTGAACCCAGTAGCCCAGTTCGGCAAACTCCCATCGAACCAGGCAGCCCAATTCGGCAGGCTGTAATCAAAGAAAACAGTCCAGTTATGCAGGATCCCACCGAACAATACACCCTAGTTCAATAAGAGCCTATTGAAGTGCCTAGTATGTCCGTAGTACCCATCTCTTTCTAATCCTGTAATGCCCGTTCCATCTCCTCTGAATATCTAAGAGGTAAGTATTTTAAATGAGAGTGCAACTAATCCTGATATTGGTGTAAGTACTTATAAATTGACAACAAGACAGAATCGTGGTGTGCCACTTGACAAGGTTTCTCCGGAAATGAATGTCAAGTATCTGATTGCTAATTATGTATTATGTGAGCGTTGTTCACCACAACATAGGGCGTTGATAAATCATATGAAATCAATCAAAATTCCAACTTAGGTAGAAGATGCCCTCTGAGACCCTAAGTGGACATAAGTGATGAATGAAGAAATGTCAATATTGCAAAAGAATAAAACCTGGGAGATAGTGCAATTACCAAAAGGGAAGAAACCTATTGGCTGCCATTGGGTGTTTACAATCAAGTACAAGGCTGATGGATCAGTGGATAGGTATAAAGCAAGGTTAATGGTTAAGGGGTATACTCAAATGTATGGTGTAGATCACCAAGAAACCTTTTCTCCAGTAGCAAAGATGAATACAGTACGTGTTTTGATTTCCTTGGTTGCAAATATGGATTAGTCTCTTAAACTGTGCCAGTTAATAATGTTTGATTGATTTTTGTGTTTATATAGCTAAAGTAAACTACTGATTTTCCCCTGAACTTTTACTTAGCTTTCGATTTCCTCCCTAAACTTTTCAATTAGAAAATTAAGGACTCAAACTAATTTTTTTGGCCGATTTCTCCCATAAACTTTTACTTAACTTTCGATTTCCTCCCTAAACTTTTCAATTGGAAAATTAAGGACTCAAACTAATTTTTTTGGTTGATTTCTCCACTGAACTTTCACTTAGCTTTGATTGCCCCCCCCCTATACTTTCATTTAGCTTTCGATTTCCCCCCTAAACTTTTCAATTGAAAAATTAAGGACTCAAACTAATTTTTTTGGCCAATTTCCCCTTGTTAGTTTTTCATTCATTTCATCAAAATTTCTGTTAAATGGAAGCATGTTCACAATATGTGAGGGTAGTTCAGTCGCTTTATTCTTTAAAATAATTGAAAACCTTAGTTTCCTAAAATGTCGACTTATGCAAATCTATGTGATTCTATAGTTTTTGTGTCTGAAGGTCTAGTGAAATGACGTTTTTGTCCTTAAAGGAGAGTCACATGGTGTGCATGTGATAATAATTTGATTCTTAGTGTTGAATTTTCATTTGATAATTAAGATCATCTAGCCCCATAGAAAGAAGGAAATATAACAATTTTACGAAGAAAATGTGAAAATTGATAAAGATATAGGAAACAGAAGTCCGCCCAAGAAAGATTCAAGAGAAAAAAAAAACCGAAAAGGAAAAAGAAAATGTATGAATAGACAGGAGAAAACACATACAAAGCCACAATAAAAAATAAAAAAAATAAAAAATAAAAGATAAAAAATAAAACCAAAAGAATCAAGAAACTGCAGCATTTGACTTTTTCCCTTTTCGTTTAGGAGTTATGGACTATGAAAATGTTTCGTTAGATGTGTGGACACATAAGAAAAGACAAGATTAAGAATGAGGATAACCAAGGTAAATTAAAAGTAAATGAGATTGAAAATAAGATGAGAGAAAATCGATTAAGGAGGTTTTAACATGTGAAACGAAGATCTACATACACTCTAGTTAGAAGATGCAATTACGAGTCAAAGGCTCAAGGTCAAAGGGGTAAAGGAAGACCCAGGAAGACTTAGAAATAGACTCTAAGAAAAGACTTGGACTACTTGAATCTAACAGAACACATGACACAAAACCGAGCGCAATGACGTTCTAGGATTCATATAGCCGACCCCACGTAAAGGGATAAAGATTTGTTGTTGTTGTTGTTCAGGAGTTAAAGACGTGGCAGTAATTTGGTCGTTATGGCTCAACAAGCATGACAGATAAAAGAGTATCGTTTTCTTTCTCTTATGATTTTGATTCGATGCAATGGGTTGCTAACAAGATTCAAATTCAAATTCTTTTTCTTATTCGCTTTTCTTCTTAACCGTTGTACTTTGAACGTATTGTTAGCAGTGTGTTTTATTCAGATGTTTCATAGACATTGGTCTTTCATGCGTGCAGGGATCTTACAATCTTAAGATGACAATCTAGGATGAACAGAACCAGAAGTTGTCTTGCATCAGTTTTAACTTCAAAATTGTGTTGCAATCTCTAGTGTCTATGATTTGAGATTTGCCATGTCCGGGTCCTTGTTTTTTGAGATTTGCCGTGTCGCCGTATCGCTTTATTTGTGTCTATGCAACATGGTCTGCCAGTTGAGCACCCAATGCCTAGTGCTTAGGTTTAGGCATTGTTCTTGATTGGTATGTACCATAAAACCAAATGTGTATATAAAGCTGTAGACATCGAAATTTCGGAAATTTCGATGTCTACAAAAGCGTCTTGGTGTTTTGCCACCTGTAAGGATCAAGTTGAATTCCATCAGTACTGCATGTGTTTTTGCATAAAATCAAATTCAATTGAGAACATTTTAACCGTATGATTCACATAAAAGAAAACATTGTCGTTGGTAAACACAAGATGATCGACGAAACAATAATCAATGAACAAAGCTACTAGTGGTCTCATGTCATTCATCTTTGACACTAACGTGCAATTTGGGATTGAGGTAATTAAAAAAAAGCTGGGATGAAAAAAAGCTGGTAGGGGTTTTGGTGTTTGGTAAACATCCCAAAACAGCTTTATTTTAAGATTTCATTTGAAAAAAAAGCCAAAAAGTGGAAGCTGCATTTTGCAACTTCAAGAAGCCACTTATTATCCAAAACACAGAGCTACGGTACCAAGTTAATGAATTTTTTCAATTTGCCAATACTGCCCCCTCCTTTCTCCTTTCTCTTTCTCCTGATTCCTACACTCTCCACTCTCTCTCTCCCAAAACACGTTGCTGCACCTCTTCCTCCTCCTCATTTTCCTTTCTCTCTGTCGGTCTCAGTGCCACATCACCGTCACCTTCCAGGTACCAGGTACTTGATTTGCTTCCAATTTGTGCTGTAATTAATTAATTTAATTTTCAGGTTAGGGTTTGGCTGCTCTCTGATATGAACCCATTTTTTGGGGGTTTTCTGAAACAGGGTTTTGTGTGGCAACCAACGAACGAGCTTGATCTCATTGATTAGGTAAACATAACTTTTTCTCTCTCCCTCTCCATCTCTCTCTCTCTCTCTCTCTCTCTCTCTCTCTCTCTCTCTCTCTCTTCCATCGTTGTGGGAATTTCAGTTTTGGTGTTTGAATTAATGTTCTAATTTTCAGTTTTGGGATTTGAATTAATTCTCTAAATTTCAATTTTGAGGTTTGAATTAAAGTTATTATCATGAGATCCATGAAGCAATTTCAGTTCCTAGGGTTTGATTGGCAACGATGGTGTTACTCTGTTTGTTATCATGAGATCCATGAACCCAAATCTCCTCCTCTTTTTCTGCCCTTTTTTATTTCTTATCATTTTCTCTTACTTTTCTACTCTTGATTAAGGTAGACGACGAAAAGACAAGTCGAAGCTGTCAGTGGATTCTCTTCACTACCATCGCGTTCCTTTTTTCTGGGTATTTTTTCGTTATGGCTGTGATTTTTTTTTTTTGGCCAACTTTTTGCTTGATTTATTGACGAAAAATTGGTTAAGTTTGGATTATGTTGATGTGGTTAACATTTCTTTGTTTGACAAGGGTTTCTAATTTCTCAGATATATGGGTTTATATTGGAAAGATTTTTCATTTAATCTTAACCCATGTTTAGTTCTTGATTTCTGAAACAATGTTGTGCAGTATTTGAAGTAATTTTTCATATTTTGTAACATCCTACATCACGCCCAGGGAGTGATCCTTAAAGGTATATTCTCATCCCTACCTAGCACGAAACCTTTTGGGAGCTCACTGGCTTTGGGTTCTGTAAGAACTCTGAAATTAAGCGAGAAGGAGGTCAGAGCACTCCCAGGATGAGTGTGAAGGATTTATTTTGAAAAACATGTTCATTTGAGCAACATCATATAGCATGCAATTAACAATTAAAAGGCGGAATCATGCTTGTATGCACTCAAAAACAAAACATTACCATGAAATTCAAAGCCTAGTAGATTGGTGAACCAATAATCAACTCAAAACAAAGTGAGTTGAAATTAATACCTTTGTAGATTCCTCTTTGCATAAGCAAAGGCTAATCACCCAAAGAGATAGGGCCTTCATTCCTTGCTTCTTAGATCCATGGATTTGGATGGAAGAATAGGTTCTCCAAGTTCCCAAAATTGAGAACCTCTAAGTCTCTTCACCAAGGTTTGATTGTAGAAGAAATGAGTGACCTTGGAGTAGTAGGATTGCTAGATGTACCCTCCAAGGTGTTGGCCTCTTTAGAGAGAAAATGGAGAGACAATTCTCACCCATTTTCACCCAAAATAAACCCTTAATCACATTAATGAATATTTGGCTATAAAGTCCTTTATATAGTCACTTCTTTAAGTGACCTAAACAACCAAAACCCTAATTCATCACCATATGGCCGGCCACCTAAGGAATTTTGGGCTTTTGGGCTTTAATGAATCTTTATTCATTAAATTGTCATACAACTTAAGTTAATGGGCTTGACATTCGAAGCCCATTGGGCCTTAAGGTCCAAAACTATCCCGAGGTCTTTAACGAACTTATTCGTTTGATTAATTAACATATTAATTAATCCTTGCCATAAATAAATGATTAAACCATTTAATCATTCTTACTCATTTCCGTTTAATCTTCAATCTCCACCTTTTATGGTGTGCGATCCATTAGGTTCCTTTTAGCGAGGTAGTGGGCGATTAAAACAATTTTACATCGATTGTGAATTGAAACTATTTTCAATTCTCCCTTTAGTGATTACACACGTTTAGGGCTTCCACAAACCATGAGTGACACCTAGCAGCATATCATGGTTACCCAAGCTAATCAGAAGAGGATAGAGAACCTATTCAGTTTGGGATTACAAATGCAATACGGTCCTTCTCTAATCTAATACTCTTGACCACATTGTTTGGTATGATAGTTTATTTACTCATGTCTACTATCCAATGTGAATCGTTTGCTTATATGATTTCCTTGAATGTGATTTGGAACGCATTCCCCAATCTCATTCATACTCTGGCCAGAGATTCCAAATCATATCATAGAGTATTCTCCCTCAACTATTTGAAGGTTAGAGATCCCTTGTTGCGCATTCACTTGTCTCCATAGCTAAGTGGCTTAACCCCAACGATGCCGTGACACCCCGAGGGGGTGAATTAGACATAATCAAAGATTAAGGACTTAACCACAAGACAACTGTGATGCCTCAGGTCAAAGGACTACTTTGCATTATCCCAACCATGAGTTCTCATGTGACATGGAATATAAGAACTCTTCGTTGATCACGTTCAGTGAACTCATTCTCTTATTGAGCACCTACGTACTTGTCTTGATGTCACACACACCAATGACTCGAGACTAGTCACTCTCCCTGAGAGAAGACACAGTACGTACTGATCTTAACGGACTGTCAATGCCCAATTGGTAATCCTATGATCAGGAACATTTAGGATGTGTCTACGAAAGAATGGTCTCATTAATCTAACTTCATTAGATTGCATTCTCCTAATCACATATTCCTTGGACTTTATCGTTTAAGCATATAACATTTATATGAGACGGCTCAAACAATAATCTTTGCCCTTTATATGTTAAACTAGATTAGTTTAACATTTGAAATGTCCGTAAAGTATCATCATATGATTGGTTTTAGGGCACATTTCCAACAATCTCCCACTTGCACTAGAGCCAATCAGCATTGGTCATCAGTGATGATACCTCTTCTGTAGTCATTTCATAAATGGCTGAAAAGTAGGCCTAGACAATGGATATCTATATGTTATCCATAGAAGCAACGTTGAGAATATCGACGTCACCATTATACATGATTCTCAATCATGTGGTTCAGTCTCTCATTTGTGTTCAGATCTTGATGAGCCCTTGATTCCCAGGCTTGAGCTATCGCCCCATTAGTGTCATACACTTTCTGGTTGGAACCGAATAGAGAGTTCATAAATGAACTTTCCCATCCAAACAACATTGTTGTAAACTTCTATATGGCAATATATCTTGCATTCATAATGGAACACACTAAAGTCATTACTTTAATGTTTCCATCCAAATATCTCTTTAGTCATAATAAAGAGATATCTGTTTATTTCTTCATTCGTAATGAAGAAACATCCAATGATGGATTAGATTCATAATCTAATACATTTACGCTTCCATTACGTTACTCTAATTCTTCCTCGATCTTTGAGGAATTTATCCTTTAGTATTTCTTAAATACTTAAGGACTCACTTGACAGTTGCCATGGTTCTGATCCTGGGCTTGTATTGATATCGTCTTGTACCGTTCTAGGTACAACTCATATCAATGTTTTTCATACAATATGAAATACATAAATCACCTTTCTGCTTACGCATAAAGGATTCTATTTACGCATTATTTCTTTGGGAGTCAACAACTTCTTAGTCTTACTAAAATTGTCCATTTGATTGAAGTTTATCATCATATGAGAAACTTCCCAGCATCTCTTGTCTATTATTAGGGATTGATACAATCCAATTATATCCTAAAATCTATCAATATAGATTTCATTCCCATGTATATAGACTATATCTCCCATATACATTCTATCTTCATATAATGTATTAAAGTCATAACTTTAACGAAGAAGTATTATTTTCATTTCCAAAATAAATATATCATATATATTTAAATTTTTAGGAACATGATTAACTCCCACTAATCTTTTGTAAAACTAGTAAACAAAAGATTCATTTACATCTTTATGAGAAATCAAACGATTTGATCCTTTTTCTCATAAAATGCAAATAGCTCCCACTAACTTGCTAAGATCCATGATGGATGGATCTCTACAACTTACATGTCTTGTGATTCATAGTTTTAGACATATATTATCAAGACTATCTTAATAATGTCCAAACATTGAATCACCATTTAGTTGTAGCTAGCAATCTTCGAATTAATTGAAACTAAGACTATCTCAAAGATGGTTTCTTCAAAGTCAATCATTTTCTTTGATTGTAGTCACCTTAAGCTACCAATTAGCTATGAAGGTTTCATTATTTCGAGTCAAATGGTACTTTACCATTTCCTTGAGTATATATCGTATATGCACTCAGTGTAGTCATAAGGATTTTCATTCTTACTTCTTTCGAATTAAGAGGTGCAACTCTATGACATAGTCATAAAGTTCAAAACCATTCAACTGAGACGGTTTATAAATCCTTATCGACTACCTTGGAGCTTGAGGTATAGGAACTAGGTTGTTATATTTGTTGATTACTTTCTTGTCTCTCAAAGAACACATTCTTTGAGTTCTATCTCTCGTTCATTTGCTTTTAGGCAAATCACATTGTAGGATTACAATGAACTACCCAACAAAACAACATTTGTTAGTTGGTTATAGAAGCGATATCCAAAAGTTAATTTAAGGATATCCCACAAGATTGTTATCAAACAAATATTGCTTATTAGCACACAACCCCAAATCTTAACATGCTTAAGATTTGTCTTTCTTTTCAACTACATCTTATGGAGTTATGAAAATTTTGGAAGATCTTCTAATTGTCAATCATATTGTTTTAGAAGTATATATCCTATATATGGGTAATAGATAACATCTAACGAACTAAATCTTATTTTAGTTCGTTCTTCTCCTAATGGAGAAATACATTATCTTATGATGCTATTTTCCTTGATATCATTCAAGGAAACTCATCTAAAGTGTTACCTTTCCTTGGATCAAATCTAAAGAGGTAAATACTTTAGATATCTTACTCATCTATTTACATTTCTTGAATTCTTTGAAACTTTTTGCAAAGTATTCGGACTTGTGTTTATTCAAAATAAACTATAGTCCAACCGAGAGTGATCTTTGGTGAATGTCATATAACATGAGTAGTATTATGTTGTGGACAAGTGCCACTAACATCTAAGTGAATTAACCTCAACAACTTTTGTGATTCTTTCTTCTTTCCAAAAGAATAAAGATTCGAACATTTCGCCCCTATACAATTTTAACAAGAAGGTATTGGATCCGGATCTAACGATCCAAAGCATCCTTGTTTCACCAACTCGTAACTTATGTTTTAGAGGTATCACAATTTAGTTGGGATTAGTCACTACCTTGCAACCTTTTGGGTTTTAAGCATCATTATATTCTAAACAGTTAACACTACCATATCATCTCTACTATAGAGACAATCAATTAGATTACTATAATCCAATTTCTTTGGTAGTTCATATGAGGAAGTAAGTACTATCTGCTTTCGCAGAGATCTATATCTTATTCACGTTCCGTATGTGAAGCACCTTTTCTTCTCTCATATATCTTCTACTTCTTATTAGTCACACTTTTACAACGATTTGTAAAACATAGTTACTAATACGGAATCATACATTCAAGTAGAAGAACCAACTGTTTTGAACTATTCAAGAACAATTTACAACACCTTCGAAAGGTGTGTTCTTTGACACATGCAAGACATTTCTTGCAAATACCCCTTCCAATGTCCATCCTTTCATAAAGAAAGTTTGTTCCCTTGGAGTTATTTATCTTCTTTATTTGACTTTCACCTTTGACTACATTAGTCATGGTCCCTAAACTCCCACTATCTCTCTTGAAACCTTTTTCAATTGTGTTATACACATCAAACAATTTGGAGAGTATGTGGTTATTGTTCACTACATAGTTTACCATAAACTTAGTGAACCATTAGGATAGGGAAACAAAGGTGAAGTCCTTGCCTAGTTTCCGTCTCGTTAAGTGATTTAATCACTTCAACACTCAATAATTCAAAATCATCATAAGTCCATGTTAATGGACTATTTTTGTCAATCAACCATTATGTTCTAAACATAATTACAAACTTTCAAGAGTTGTTAATGGCAACTCTCATTTCTTCATACAACATTTGGAAGTGAAGAATCATGGCACATTAAGTGTCCAAGCCTTTGTGCTTTCTTCTCAAGTTCCTTGTTCATGTAACAAAGAAACAAGCACTAAGTGTTTGCATTAATTAAGGGTTGTTCAAAGCAACTCTTATTTCTTCATACAAAAATTTGTAATTGAAGAATTATGACATTAAAAGTGTTGTCCTCTTTATGATAGACCTATTCTAACATATTCTTCTAATGATACATTATCAATAGGAAGATTGTGAGGATGAGACTACTTAGGTACATTTACAAGCCATTAAAGACAATCTATGGTTTTGTAGTACCAAGTCCGTAAACTAAACGTTCGGCTTTTATTTGTCAAGTGTTGGATAACGTTTGCAAATATATTGGTAAACAAATACATAACGAATATAAATTGATTGATTTTAAGCCATTTGATTCGGGTCTTTAAATCAAATAGCATCACCCACTATTTTTGGCAAATTCCATATCCCTCATTGGAATTCGAGAGTTTTGGATGAAACTCTTAGTAGGTTATGGGAGGCTCACTATTACCAAGCCCACCTCAGAATTATATCATGTTGGCTAGCGTTAATGATAATGAGAGAGTACGCTTACTCATTTGCAACTAATGCAAGTACCCATCTTATTTGGCCTCTAGAGAATGATTGCCTCAGAATTATATCATGTTGGCTCCATTGCACTTAGTTAAGTCATTCCCACCATGCCTAGTTCGTGTAGGTGTTCAAGCATAGCCTCAGAATTATATCATGTTGGCTAAACTCGTTACCTACCTCACTTCATCATGTATGTATATAGAACTCCTCCTGAGTGTAAGCACGCACTTTGTACTCCCCCATTATAGGGTGAAGCCGGTGTACGAGTCACAAACGATCGGAGCCTACCACGGTGGAAGGCCACGAAAGAGTGTTCTAAGCACTCTCCGCTTATCAACTTAATATTGGTTTGGTTGAGGGTTTTAGGTCTCATCACATATCAATATACATTTTAATCTCTATTAAAACAATTTGGTCCTATTACAACTATTGGTCCATATGATTGTTTTAGTTGTACATAATACTCCCACTATGCTTTTAAAAACGGTTTTTAAAGCAAGAGTATATGTTACTACTAACATAAGGTTTGCATTCATTTGATGGACTATATAGTTGCCTTAGGGCCTTAGGATGACTATGAACCTTTGTTTAGATTCAACACGAGCCTTGTGTTGAATCTCGGTCTAGGGATGGAGATTGATTTTAGTTACGCGTTTAATCACATTAAGGCGTGTTGTCTTAGGGGCGTTGGACCCAATTACTTCATTTTCATGCATATCATATAAAGCAAGAAAGAAATACTTCAAAGTAAAGGATGAGCTTATGCTCATTACAACATTTGCATAAAACAAATTACCTTAAAGTAAAGAAGGACTTATGCCCTTTTACAACATTTGATTAAATCAAATTACAACCAAAATCTAATCTACACATTCCCATGGTTCAAACAAATTTGAAACGCCTTTCACATAGCTCAATTATATTAGGCTTAGGTTCATAATCATCCTTTAATTAATTAACGCTTTAACTAATTAATTGAATGCAACATTTTCATTTGGTTTTTGTATCCATAAAATTGATTTAAGTGGAGCTAAACAAAATGAAAATCCAATTCTCATTTAAAGAGACAAAACAATTTTGTTCTCATCCTATTTGGGCCATCATGCAATAACCACAACTTTTTGGGCCATATTGCGAAAACATAAACTTTTGGGGTCACTTTGTAAAAACACAAAAGTCACTACTTCATGTAAATACAACTAGAACCCAAAATTTAAATAAATTCAAAAACTTCATTAAAGGAGCAAAACAATTTGTCCTTTAGCGTTTTTAGGCCTTAACGTCAAAACGTAAACTTTCGGGTCAAAGTACAAATACACAAAAGTATCAAAACTTTATGTAATTGCATAAAAGCCCCAAAAATACCCTATTTTATTAGGGTGGCCGGTTTTTAGGGATAAAAATGAGTGATGGGTGTTTTGATTTATTAGTTTTGTCAAAAAACAATCAAGTAGTGCTTTCACCTTTCATAAAAATAATATATGTTTTGATGATTGATGTTTCCATCATCATTTATACAAATATTTAACACTTTAAATACTTTCATAAAATTAATATATGTTTTGATGATTGATGTTTCCATCATCATTTATTCAAATATTTAACACTTTAAATACTTTCATAAAATTAATATATGTTTTGATGATTGATGTTTCCATCATCATTTATTCAAATATTTAACACTTTAAATACATGATAAATCATTTGAAAAACATATAACATAAACTTTATGAAATATTCAAAACTTTGAATCAAAACACAAAACCTTTTTGTTCTTGGCAAGAACATCAAGAACAATGAAGAACATCCATGAAAACCCATAAGAGCTCCATGAATGTTTTCAAGCCATAAAACTCAAATTTTCACCATTCAAAATGGTGTTAACATCCTAGGGTACTTAGGGGTTCCAAAAGTCACCTTAAAACATTTTTAACAAGACAAACATGAACCCAAAAAATCACCCTTTGGATTTGGCCGAAAATCCCAAAAATCATGGCACCAAATTTTAGCTCCAATATTCATCCTCATATGAACTACATCTACAACATTTGAGATGGCAAATTTTCAAACAAAATTTACATTCAAAGAAGCAAGAATAAAGCTTGTAACAATTACAACTTTTAAATCATAAACTTATGAACTACAAAACCCAAAAGGATTCACCAACTACTAGACCTAGGCTCTGATACCACTTGAAGGATTTATTTTGAAAAACATGTTCATTTGAGCAACATCATATAGCATGCAATTAACAATTAAAAGGCGGAATCATGCTTGTATGCACTCAAAAACAAAACATTACCATGAAATTCAAAACCTAGTAGATTGGTGAACCAATAATCAACTCAAAACAAAGTGAGTTGAAATTAATACCTTTGTAGATTCCTCTTTGCATAAGCAAAGGCTAATCACCCAAAGAGATAGGGCCTTCATTCCTTGCTTCTTAGATCCATGGATTTGGATGGAAGAATAGGTTCTCCAAGTTCCCAAAATTGAGAACCTCTAAGTCTCTTCACCAAGGTTTGATTGTAGAAGAAATGAGTGACCTTGGAGTAGTAGGATTGCTAGATGTACCCTCCAAGGTGTTGGCCTCTTTAGAGAGAAAATGGAGAGACAATTCTCACCCATTTTCACCCAAAATAAACCCTTAATCACATTAATGAATATTTGGCTATAAAGTCCTTTATATAGTCACTTCTTTAAGTGACCTAAACAACCAAAACCCTAATTCATCACCATATGGCCGGCCACCTAAGGAATTTTGGGCTTTTGGGCTTTAATGAATCTTTATTCATTAAATTGTCATACAACTTAAGTTAATGGGCTTGACATTCGAAGCCCATTGGGCCTTAAGGTCCAAAACTATCCCGAGGTCTTTAACGAACTTATTCGTTTGATTAATTAACATATTAATTAATCCTTGCCATAAATAAATGATTAAACCATTTAATCATTCTTACTCATTTCCGTTTAATCTTCAATCTCCACCTTTTATGGTGTGCGATCCATTAGGTTCCTTTTAGCGAGGTAGTGGGCGATTAAAACAATTTTACATCGATTGTGAATTGAAACTATTTTCAATTCTCCCTTTAGTGATTACACACGTTTAGGGCTTCCACAAACCATGAGTGACACCTAGCAGCATATCATGGTTACCCAAGCTAATCAGAAGAGGATAGAGAACCTATTCAGTTTGGGATTACAAATGCAATACGGTCCTTCTCTAATCTAATACTCTTGACCACATTGTTTGGTATGATAGTTTATTTACTCATGTCTACTATCCAATGTGAATCGTTTGCTTATATGATTTCCTTGAATGTGATTTGGAACGCATTCCCCAATCTCATTCATACTCTGGCCAGAGATTCCAAATCATATCATAGAGTATTCTCCCTCAACTATTTGAAGGTTAGAGATCCCTTGTTGCGCATTCACTTGTCTCCATAGCTAAGTGGCTTAACCCCAACGATGCCGTGACACCCCGAGGGGGTGAATTAGACATAATCAAAGATTAAGGACTTAACCACAAGACAACTGTGATGCCTCAGGTCAAAGGACTACTTTGCATTATCCCAACCATGAGTTCTCATGTGACATGGAATATAAGAACTCTTCGTTGATCACGTTCAGTGAACTCATTCTCTTATTGAGCACCTACGTACTTGTCTTGATGTCACACACACCAATGACTCGAGACTAGTCACTCTCCCTGAGAGAAGACACAGTACGTACTGATCTTAACGGACTGTCAATGCCCAATTGGTAATCCTATGATCAGGAACATTTAGGATGTGTCTACGAAAGAATGGTCTCATTAATCTAACTTCATTAGATTGCATTCTCCCAATCACATATTCCTTGGACTTTATCGTTTAAGCATATAACATTTATATGAGACGGCTCAAACAATAATCTTTGCCCTTTATATGTTAAACTAGATTAGTTTAACATTTGAAATGTCCGTAAAGTATCATCATATGATTGGTTTTAGGGCACATTTCCAACAGAGTGACCCATTGGGAAGTTGCTCGTGAGTTTCCAAAAACAAAACTGTGAGAGAATGGTAAGCCTAAAGCGGATAATATCGTGCTACGGTGGTGGAACAGTCCCGGGATATGGTGGACCCAGGCCGAGATGTGATAAATAGTATCAGAGCCAATCTATGGCTAGAAGTGTGCCGACGAGGATGTCGGGCCCCTAAGGGGGTGGATTGTAACATCCCACATCGCCAAGGGAAGTGATCCTTAAATGTATATTCCCATCCCTACCTAGCACGAGGTCTTTTGGGAGCTCACTGCTTTGGATTGTAGGAACTCCGAAGTTAAGCGAGAAGGAGGCCAGAGCACTCCCAAAATGGGTGATCCACTAAGAAGTTGCTCGTGAGTTCCCAAAAACAAAACTGTGAGGGAATGGTAAGCCCAAAGCGGACAATATCGTGCTACGGTGGTGGAACAGTCCTGGGATGTGGTGGACCTGGACCGGGATGTGACAAATGGTATCAAAGCCAATCGCTGGCCGAAAGTGTGTCGACGAAGACGTCGGGCCCCTGAGGAGGGTGGATTATAACATCCCACATCGCCCAGAGGAGTGATCCTTAAATGTATATTTCCATCCCTACCTAGCACGAGGCTTTTTGGGAGCTCACTGATTTCGGGTTTCGTAGGAACTCCGAAGTTAAGCGAGAAGAAGACCAGAGCACTCCCAGGATGGGTGACCCACTGGGAAGTTGCTTATGAGTTTCCAAAAACAAAATCGTGAAGGAATGGTAAGCCCAAAGCGGACAATATCGTGCTACAGTGGTGGAACGGGCTCAGGATGTGATGGATCCGGGCCGGGATGTGACATATTTGATCTTTAACTGGTGGCCAATTGTTAGCATGGGATGTAACTGTACAATTAATCATCTGCATGCATTAATAATCTGTTTGTGTGTGTAGTCACTTTTTACAGGATAGAGCCTTTTAAAAGAGCTTTTCACAGAGAAAAGAGCCTTCACTGTCTCTTTACCCTATTTTATTGTTGCCAAAGGCCTTCACAAAGAAAAGATAATCAGTCAAGCTTATTTATGTAATCATGGGTTATCAACTTATCATAAGAAGCACATATATACACGCAGAGTTGCAGACACGCACATTAGAGACCTAAGGGCAACAGTTATAAACATCAAAGATACCAGGAACTTTTGATTCAATTTTAAGAGCATCTACAATGGGCTCCCTAAATGAGCTCCTAGTTAAAATTTAGGGAGGATATGGAAAAATTCACCCCGTCACTCCCTATCCACCTCCTAAAATAAGGATTCTACAACGAGCTCCTAAATCTAGGGAGGTAGAAAAGAGCTCCTAAGGCTCCTAGCATTTTGATTGTTCTGTGAATTGCTGTTGGATTTTGTAGTTGTATGTGGATCGTTTATTAGTTATTTCTTTGAATTGTTGTTGATTGTTTGAATTGATGTTGATTGTTTTGTGAATTGCTGTTGATTATTTGATTGTTTTGTGAATTTTTGTTGGATTTTGTAGTTGTATGCTGAACGTGATCGTCATTTTGATGACCCCAAGGACTTTTGTGAAGAGATCGATAGTAGTGATGATGATGATGATGATGAAAAATATCAAAATTATCAAGTTGAAGGATCACATGAGATAAAGGCATTAAGAAATAGAATAGCGGCAAGTTTGATGAATGCATCTAATTAGACTACCTTCAAGTACATTAACAACATTGTACAAATGAATCCTAGCTATTCAATCTAAAATATTTCAAATGAAGTAGTTTGTCATACTAATTAATATTAAAGATAAAGTTTATAAATATTTTTCTTTTAAAAATAAAGTATATTTAGTAATTGTTAAGAAAATTAAATTAATAGCACATCTCGTATTATACCCTTTTTGGTCATTTTACACAGTCATAGCTGTTTTACATAAAAGTTTACCAAACACTATCATACTACTTTTTTTTTCCATAAGCACTTTTACAAAAAAAGTTTACCAAACACTCTGCTACTTTATTTCACAACCGTTTTTTTTTCACAGCACAGCATAACAACCTTTTTTTCAAAGTACAGCAATACCAAACCAGCCCTAAATTATATTGGTCATTGTGTAGTTTTGCTCAAATTCCTCTACCCCAAGATCAATCCTTTTTTTTTTATTCAACGATATTTTTACACTATTAGGGTGGGGGAATAAATAGGTTGCTAACTCGCCATTCATGACATTTTTATCGAACGTAAAACTTCTTACTTATAAATGAACGATGAATATTCCTAGACTGGAGAACCAAGTGGCCCCAAAATCTATCTTTACTCATAAGTGAAATATTATATGTTCGATTCTCAATCAAATAATGATACCAAATTATAATTAGTTTAGGGAATTGTTATTAACACTTTAAAAATCACATTCTATACTCCAAACTTTCTATATTTAGAAAGAAAAAATGCACTTGTGAGGAGTGTAGAATGAGATTTTTGGAGTACCAATAACACTTCCCTTAATTTATTGTGCAACTTAACTCAAATCTATGCACCCCAAAATTGTTGTTTTAGAAAGAATGGAAAAAGAATATGGAAGTAGAAAGCCGAAGCCACTGAACCGGATCTGATACAAACCGTTGTCGCCCTCCTTTTCGGATCCTCTTTGTGAGGATTTCAAGATTCACTTCATCGTACATCGTGCGATCAATTTTTATCAGATACAGTTTATGTTTAATTATAAATAAAAAAAAATCAAAATATTTTCTGACTATAGAGTGACAAATGAGCGGACATGAAAGAATGAATCCCGATCTTCACAAAGAGGATCCGGATAGATCCTATTCCATGATTTTGGGCCACAACAACCCAGTAGGGCCAGTACTCCTACTACTAGCTGTGGCAGTGGCAGCGGAAGAAGATACAGAACAAATCAATAAACAAAAATCAAAACCTTGGTAAGCAAAATCTTTGGTTTTTCTCTCGATCAATATTATTCTTATATGATATGGTGCACTGTTTTCTTTTTTGTTTCCCGATGTTTTGATTGTCGGCCGTTCGATTCAGCTTATGGTTGTGTGTACGACTTGATGTTGCGCGCCATGTGTTTGATGAAATGGCCGAATGAAGTAGACTGCCATAACTGATCTGAATTCGCACTCTGTTTGTTTGGTGCAGTTTTGAAATTTGAGAGGTGAGATGATGAGAAGGCAGGGGCAGGGGCAGGGACAGGGACAGGGACAGTATGGTGATTCGGGTGCGAATGCGTATGCGGCCGGTGCTCCGATCCATCATATGTCCGGTCAAAGGATGGAGCACACGTCTAGTGATTTCGAAGGAAGGATGGAAGCTTTCACTCCACCTCCAGAGACGGACAATCCATATGCAACTTCCAAATCAGACGGCCAATGGGGATGGGAAAGAGATGGATCAAAAGGGTCAAATCCACTCACATCTCATATGTACAATGAAGGTAAGTACTCTCTCTCTCTCTCTCTCTCTCTCTCTCTCTCTCTCTCTCTCTCACACTCATATACATATACGCTGGGTTTGTTGTGACTTGAATTGCTAATTCAAATGTCGAAATCTTGTTACGTTTTTGTGTTGGTTAATGGGTATAAGTCAAAATATAATCTAGATTTTAAATTAACAACCATATATTTTGTTGTTTGAAGTTCATTTTATGCTCCCGGAATGTAGTTCACAAGGGTTTCGATTTTTCCAGACCTCCATAAAAGAGGTTGGTTGTATGCATTTTGTTTTATTTGCTAACTGCAAAACTTGATGACTTTGGCTAGACCTCTCACTCTACTCACGAATTTGATGGAGCAATACCTCTAAACTATGCTGTGATGCTCAAGGTAGGAATGGAGAAGCACCTTTCTTTTTACAAGAATTCAGTTATTCCTGTCTCTTGATACTTGTCCCCTATTTTCTTGTTGAACTTGGTTCCTAATAAGAGATAGTTATAGACTTTCCTTTACAGGATATCTCTGGTCCTCAAGGCGGATTGCTCTGAAGAAACTCTTTTTCCTAATTTGCGTCCGTTACGAAAATTAGCATATAATCTTACTGATACTGCTACATCATTGTGCCTATTTCTGGGTGCCGTGCTGTTAAAAAGTGTCCACATCTATCTTTAGATTGGCCCCTATACCCAAACACCTCATGACAGTTCTACTTTGAGGACTCTTCTTACGGTGAGACATGAGTTCTCATTTCTTAGTGACGATTGATTATTCAAGCATCCCAATGAATTGAGAACGTAGCCACCTTTCTCCCTCTGCCGCCTTCATCATGAATACGGAAGTAAGGATCTTCGTTTGCCTCTTTTTCCTGACTGTACTAAGATATCATAGACAGCTCGAGCAGCTTTGTAAAGCTAGGGACAGTTTGTGGAGGCATATGCCTAAACTAGAAAGGGTTGGTCCTGACAGAGTGAATTGGAACACGTGATAATAGTGAGTGTCGTCTTCTCCTAATAATTCCATTTTATTCTGGGAAAGTGATAATAGGCTGCATGGAATTGAGTTTCCCATTGAACATCTTGGAGTTAGGGGTTGAAAACTTATGTTGTGAGAGGGTGATTAGTTGATCCTATAGCCATCCTGCAATGTCAGTTATGGTAAAGTTTGGCCTTTATATCCTCTCAAATGTTACCACATCCCTTTCACCATTCATTCTGAACGGTCCCTGGAGGCTCTTTCATCACTCCGCATCTATCCTAGACACATGGACAAAGAGATCCTGGTCACTGGTTGCTCTTTGTCCTAGTCATCTGGGCTTACGGGCTCTTTTGCTTCTCCAATCTGTCCTGAAGCAACTTGTTCTCCCAGAATGCTCCTGGGTTAGAGCTCATTTCTTTCGGCTAAACGCTTTTTCCGATGGGCCTCAATAGCTAATATAGCTACATCAGTTGGCCTATTTTTGGTGTTTGTGCCAGCAGCAGCTCTGCTGCTCATTCAACTTTCCTTAGACCTCTTTTTTTACAATCCTTCATGTACTCCGTCCTAGACTTTAGCAAGATTCAAACTTAGTTTTATTCTATCTAATTCCTGGGTTGCATGATTTGTCCTTTAAGCTCTCTGGTGTTGTCTTTAGCTAACTCTTCAACTATATGTTTAATCAACTAATTTGACCATAAAGTTTAATTTGTGGTAGTGCACATAAGAGATAAATGTTGCCATGTTAGAAACATAAATAGTACATATGTACCTCAGTTTAGGAAAATAATGAAATGGATCCTGATGTTCGGGGAGAGGGTTTGGGATTGATGATATGGTTTTTATTAGTAAAAATTAATATATGTTAGTAAATACTGAGGAAGAATTATGGTTGAGACACATAATTCCAGGAAATTTTGTAACTCAACAATGGTAAAACAATGGTTGATTTACTCATCTTTTGGCTCTGCGTCATATTTTAGATGTCACATTCCTATCATTTTACAGTCAATTGCAAATGTTATAATATAGAAACTCCCACCTGAAGGCAGCTGGATTAGGTGCTCAGATGAGGGCCTCTAGGTGATGATATGCCTTATACTTTCCTGGTTGAATGCTTAGTTCACATGCTTGGCTTGCAGGTCAAGGAGGTGATACATCAAGATCCTATTTCCAAGGTCAAAGGACTGATTCAAAACATACTTTGGAGAAACAGAGCAACAACGATTCCCGATCTCAACCTCTTAACGAGGAGATGGACCTTGTATATGAGGACAAGCCTTCGTCGCAGACTTTTGAAGATCTTGAGAAGAAGTTCCTTGATGACATTAGAAATCTAGCCAAGGAACAAAGTGATGCTGAGGATGTGGAAAATGCTAGGCATAGAGAGGTTAGTTTATATTTAATATCTGGAAGTGAATTTTCTTTTATATTTATGCCTTGGATTCCCGATTTGCTTTATTTGGGTTTTTGTGGTATATTTCCCAACCCCCTTTTTTTCTCTGAAAACAAACATATTTTTAATTTATCAGGAAAAGTAAAAGTGCATGTTCTATTAGTTAGCCTCGTCTTAGTATGCTTACCTTATGAACTCATCTTTAAACACAACTTGAACATTCACCTAGTCATTCCTTGGAAAGATATTTTTTATCTATTCAAAATCTATTTCAGGAGTCATAAAACATAAAAAGAAACTGATGTTTCAATTGCCATAATATGCCCCAAACACAAGCAAGCGATCATGGGCATGACTAACCCAAGCAAAGCTAGGCTTGTGCATTGCAAGCGTGGCCCCCCATGAAGCACCGATTCGTAACCAGGGTGACGAATCCGTACGGGGATGTTTTCGATTGTCCACTGATTCGCATTGATTCGCAAATCACTGAAACAACTACTTAAGTGCTTTGGATTTGAATTTTTTTGGATTTGAATCATTCAGTTGGTCAAGATGATATATTTTAATTTTTTTTATTTTTATAATTAACGTATCCATGCGGTCCTCATGTATTGAAATTTTGTGTTTTCACGAATCACCAAATTGAATAGTTTTGGGATTCTACATGTGTAGCTTTGTTGTTATCAGGTTAGGAAATAATGTTGCTTAAGTAACAGATTGAGCCATAGTAGATAGTAATTTTCGGTGCTCGATCCTGTAACAATCGCTAGCTGGAACCTTGATATCTGTAAGGGTTATCTTTTGCTTCAAAGCTTAGTTTCACTGTTTTAGAACAGGTATCTTTTTTCTTCAAGTCCTAGAGATAGAACTGCCAGTTAACTCCCCCCCTTCCAAATCCATTTAAAACTGAGTACGGTAACAAATGCTTTTTATGGGATCTGTTACTGATTCTATGTAAGTTGAATTAATTGGTCCAAATGGAAGGAGAAACAAGGAAATTCAGAACTTCATATACATACATTTGTACGCCGATTATAGATTGCTGAACTATTGCTGTTAAATTCTTCCGGGGCAGTAAAAGTAGCAAAACCTGAATGTCTTTTTACTATTTGGAATGTGAGAGGAAACCTTTATGACACATCATTGTGAAACTAGCACATATACAGTTTTCCTTGATGGGTCTGGATATGTGTGCTTGAGACTTCTTCGGACATAGATTTGTGCAGAAGTTCTTCATGGATGGTATTACTCTCCTTTTCATGTTTAGTAATCCTCCTGTCCTTTTTTTCCAAATAGAGAAAACTCAAAAGCCATCATTTGAGCCCCAAACTCAGGGTTTAGATATATTTGAACATGGTTAGGTATTCTCCGATGCATTACGAATCAAACTTATGCATTGTGAAAGTATATTTTCCATCTACTCACCAGATTTATTTCGGATTATAGTTAGTTTTCTCAAGTCACTAAAACTGGACATGGCTGTAGCCACCATCTTCCGAAACCATAGAACTGTTCTTATTAGAGAGGTTGCAAAGTGTGTATAACATGTACTTCTGGCAATGACATTTCTTTTCCTTGGATAGAATACGACCTAAAAGGTTTCAATGTTTTGCGTATTCTTTCCTTTTTCTCACATCCCATCTTTAACTGAGGACGAGGATTTATTTCATGTTTTCATTCCATGTAGATAGATAATAGATGTTCATTTGTCTTTTTTATTTATATCTTACACGTAAGTGCATCATGTATGGGTTCTCAGAAAATTGGCGCTGTCAATGCTCAATACCAAGAACAGCTAGCAGCACTTCGGTCACGGCATGCTAAACTCAGAGATGAATTACTTGACAGGGAATCAAATGCCCGACGGCATCAATACCAGCAATCCGTGATGGATCGTTACCCGAACAGCAGCATGGTCCCCTCTGATGATCATGGGTACAGTGGACCTGCAGCCTCGGCTCCTGTTGGCGAAGCACGCCGAGGCTATAATACTGATCAATATGATTCATACAATGAGCGAGCTCGATTTCTTGGAGGTTCTCGGGATCATGGGTTTGAGCCTAGAGGTCCATATCCCGGAGGCCGTGTCTATGATACCGGGTCACGGTACTACTGATTCAGCGTGTATTTGGTCAGGCAGCTTAATATACTAGTAAGATATTAACTATGATGATGTTTTAACTAATTTTGCAGTGTTATTTAGGTATGATGTTTTCCAGATGTTGCTATTTGATGTCCGGCAAATAGATTCAAGACTAACCAATCATCCCCTCTCAATGGCCCAAACGTATTGAGAAGAACATATCCTTTTTGTTTGTGTTTTAGGTGTGGGATCTTCGGTTTTTTCTTTCATGGGGAGGCACGTAGTTTTGTAATTTTATAGTTGGGAGATTTTCGTATCGTTTTTTTTTTATGGCTACAATACTTGTACATATACAGGCCTTTACGGGAAGGGATTTCCTGTTTTTGAAAAAATAGGGATGGGATCTAGACAATTCAAACTGTCTATTTTGTAAGTCTCGATTTATAAATCGTCCTTGCAAAAATTAAAGTCAATCTGAAACCATTTGCTTATTTAATTATTATGATGAAATTTCAATGTTTCTTAGAGAACAAAGTGTTCGTCAATTTCTTTGAACTCATTTAGATGCCTAAGATATTATCGATTTGGCTAATATTTTGTAAGGATGATTTATGAGGTGCAACTTGAAAAAAATAGACGGTTCGAATCATTGAAGTTCAATTTGGTGTGTGTCCCACAACTAATCTCTATTTTTATAAAAATATGAGGATATCTTCCCTTAAAGGCTTCCAATGCATATATATCTAATCCAATTACCGTTTCAACAGTCATATAGTGATTCTATTAAATATGTTCACATGAATTATATTTGATTGTCAAATGATGATTATACTAAATAAATGTAAATATTGTAGCCAATCTAATATTTTAATTTATTCTTTCTTTTTCTTTTGGTTAAGAAAAAGAGTGGTGCTACAGACACCAAATTTGTGTGATGTGACACATTTTACACTATATAGGCACATTTGAAACTGATTTTAAAATGGTTGAAAACGTTTTTTGTGAAATTTTTTTTTTTTTTAACCAATCGTTAGTTAAAATGCAATTGAATCATAAAAACCATATTGAGTGCTTCTTGCAAGAAACACATAATGAATGCTTCTTGTATGAAGCACTTCAAACTGCTTTGGAATCTAAAAACACTTTCTCTAAAAACACTTTCAGTCATCTTAAAAGCATTTTCAAACAAGCCTTAAACTCTAAACGGTCATCCTCTTTCCACTTTGACCTGATAATTTTCTACACACCCAATAACACGTCATGAAACGACACTAAATAACGGATTTTGTGTCAACACGTTAATTAATTGGGTCACCCATTAATAATAGGTTTTTAACATATTTACTCGCGGGTAACCTGTTGAAAAAAAATTAGTTTGATAATTTTTAACTACTAAAAAAACCTTACTAGTTACTAGAAAAGATATAGTATTTAATATCACATAAGTAAGATTAAAAAATTCCAAAACAAATTTAAAATATCAACGCAACTTAAATATACACAAGCACATTAAAAAAATCTTAATAATCAATTTACTAGTATAAAAAAAATGTGAAAAAAAATATGCAAATGCTCATGATCGCATCCTCTAAACTTTAATGATGTGTACATCGTCATTTAGATTTTTAAAACCCAACAATAGGCAGTCAAAGCTTTCTATCATTCAGCAGTGGAATGGTTCCATGGTATTTATCATCCAACCAATTATTAGATTTTCTATCATGATAAACCATGATTTGAGCCTATCTATGGCTATAACAGTGTGATTCTATAAGGTAACAAACACTCATGAATAGTGTTTATGGGGAGTTCAACATAAATAAAAATTCATAATAATTAATGCACAAGTGTGGATATATGAAAAGAATATACAAATACTCATGATTACCTCCTTTATGTTTAGATAATGGTTACATTGTTGTTTAGACCTATAAAACCTTCCAAACTCTCATGAATAGTGTTTTTGATTGAATGCAAAATTAATGAAAATTCATAATAATTAATGTAGAAGTGTGAAAAAGGTAAATAAAAAAAAATATAATCACTTGTAATGACAAACTTTACAACTTTCGTGAAGGGGTCAACTCTGAAATTCGACACCATAATCCATTAACCCTAGATTTATATTTAATCGTTGATTGTCGTTTATGCTCTACTTTCCTCACCGGATTTCATTTTTTAGATTTTCTTTTTTAAAAACATGATCTTTTAACAAATGCAGAAAAATGAACGGTTCGAATCATTGGTACCATGTTTCAATGTTTATGGTAACTGAAATATCAGTCGATTTTATTTAGTTTATAGAAACTTTATAAATTCCGAGCAATATTTTCACTAACCGTAAAAATCTTAATGTGGTATTAATGATTTGAACCATTCATCTTTCTGCATTCGCTAAAATATCATGTTTTCAAAAAAAAAAAAAAAAAACTGATAAAACAAAATTCGGTGAGAAGAATGAAGCATAAACGTAACTGATAATTAACGGTTAAATTTAAATCTATAACTTATGGGATTATGGTGGCGAATTTCGGAGTTGACCTCCCCACAAAACCTGTAGAGCTTGTCATTACAAGCGTTTGTGTGTGTGTCTGTGTATATATATTAATTGTTTTTTTTTTACATTCTTCACAAAACTTTTATGTTTTGAAGTAATATTCATATGACAATGTGGTATGTAAATACTAATTTAGTATTATATTTTTCATTTGATTATTTATTGAAGTAAAATATATATTTTCAACGGATAACGGGTTAGGTTATATTAGCCGTTGGTTCAAGTTGGGATCATGTCGTGTTACCCGTTTATTTTAACGGATGTTATACAGCACAACATGTTAAGATATCATGTATGGAATCGAAAACAACACCAATATGAAAACACGACATGAACTACGGGTCTTTGTAGTTTAATTATAGCGCAACCTCATTCGTATACATGCCGTTGTCATTCCTAAAGCGGATATTAAACGAGGAAGGTGGTCTTTGTTAAATTAAAAGGTAGTAATTTTATACACACATTTTCTCCATATGGATAATTAACAAAATAACTTCTTCTTGTAATTAATGTAGAATTTAGCATTTGATACTTGTTCTTGTTTTCTCAAATATACATTCCATATCTCATTTTTTTCTTAGGTTTTATAGACAAAATGGTCTTTAAGAATGACATAACTCCTCACTTTATTCTCTAATATTAAAAAATCGATAAAAGTGGTTCTAAAGTTTGTCCACTGTCAATCATTTTGTTCCCTTTGTGAAAAAACTCCATTAAATGAAAAAACAAGTGGAGGGATTGACAGGACAAAAATACAATCCAATTAGTAATATACACAGTCATCTGCCCTGCAATTAATTTTGGACTAATCACTATATCCTCTTATTAAGTTTATTTTTATTACTTTTAGGGCACACATCCAACAATTTATCACTCATATCAAATTAAAATTAAATAATCATCAAGCAAAAGTAAACATATCCCACCTGACAACAACCTCCTTTCTCATTGGGATTCTCCCAGCCTAACAAGGATTACTATCCTTACAAGGACTTTTCTAGTTAATATAAATACACCCCATGTTGGAAATGCCATAAAGGCAATCATAAGATGATACCTTACAAACATTTCACACGTTAAACTACACTAATTTTATATAAGGGCAAAAAATTATTGTTTAAAAAGCTGTCTCGGTAAGTGTTATACCCTTAAATAATAAGTCTAAGGAATATGTAATTAAAAGAATGTGATCTCAAAAAATTAGATTCATGAGACATTTTTCTTTCATACACATATTCTAAACAGTTCTGATTATAGTACAATCAGGCATTGGTAATCCGGATAGATCAAGTACATACTATATCTTCTCTCCCTAGAGAATGACTAGTCTCGAGTCATCGATGTGAATGACACCAAAACAAGTACGTAGGTGCTCAATAGAGAGTCAGTCCACTGAATGTGATAAACAAGGAGTTCTCGTACTCATGTCACAAGAGAACTCATAGTTGAGATAGTGCAAAGGTAGTCCTTTGACCTCAGACATCATAGTTGTCTTGTGGTTAGGTCTTTAGTCTTTGACTGTGTTCAAGGCATTCCATTTGAGGATGTCCACGTTATAGTTGAGGCTAAACTACTTTATCGTGTGGGCATGTGAGTGTATAATAAGGGATCTCTAACCTTCAAATGTTGAGGGAGAATACTCTATGATATGATTAAGAATCTATGACCAAAATGTGAATGAGATTTAGGAAGACATTCCAAATCACATTCAAGGTAATCATATAGATAAGAGAATCATATTGGATAGAAGATATGAATTAACTATGAACCAAATAATATGATCAAGTGTTTTGATTTAGAGAGGGGCCTTATTGCATTGTAAACCTAAACTGAATAGGTTCTCCAACCTCTTCTGATTAGCTTGGGTAGCCATGACATATTGCTAGTGTCACTCATGGTTTGTGGAAGCCCTAAGGATAAATAATCACTAAAGAAAGAATTGAAAGTAAGTTTCAAGTCACGATTGATTAGAAAGAGTTCTAATCGTTCACCGCTAGCTAAAAGGAACCTAATGGATTGCATATCGTGTAAGGTAACGATTGAAAGATATAACGAAGATGAGTAAGGACAATTAAATTTTAATTGTATATGGCTATAATTAATTAATATATTAATTAATCAAACAAATATGTTCATTTTAAACCTCAGATTAGTTTTAGGTCTTGGGTTGGGCTATTGAATGGTCAAACCCATTAGCTTAAGTTGTATGACAACTTAAACATTGTAAAGTCTAGCTTTAAGTGTTTGGTTTTCCTTGTCAAATATTGTAATTGAACCATCACACATGCTCAATCTAGCTTTAGAATATACTCAAATTATGGGTTGTTGATGCTGGAGTAAATTTTCAAGAAGTGGCACATTTTAACTCAAAGGTTTATTCATGCATGTGCATTTCATATCTCTATTTGTGTTGCATTCTGTCTAGTTTGATTGTCTAGTCAATTTTGCGCACTGATTTCCAGCTATTTAGGCACACAGATTAAGACAGCCCATATGGGCTGATTGACACATTTCTATAGTAGTCAGTTTCTGGCTATTGATCTGCCTATATCTTTTTTGCAGCTGACAAGTGTCCTTGGGATAAGTTGGCTGATGAAAAATCTAACTTCCTTGGGTATATTTACTTCTAGGGCTTCAGATTTGTTCTTAGGGTTTCAGAATTTATTTGTTAGAGATAGCAAGTTGCTTAAAGGCTTGAAGCTTGCATTTTCTCCATTTATGAACCCTAACTGCCAAACCTTCCTCATGCATTAAATACCCAATCATTGTATATTAGGGTTGCATTGTTTTAAGGCTTTGCATTTATGTCTTGGTCTGGGTTTCAGCTTTAAATTCGTTTTAGACCAAGCTTTTGGATTCAAGTTAGATTCTTCCTTCAACTTTTGACTGAAGAATTTGATTGGTCAGTTGAATCCAGATTTCATGTGCATATCATAAAATCATATCACATCATTGATCGTGTTGATCTCGGTGGCACAAGATGGTGAGCTCAGGAGAAGCTGCCACTTGGTGAAGACTGAAGGAGTTCGTCTCATGTAAGGCAAGGTTGCACAAATGTAAAGCTACTCCACAGATAGGGATCTAGGAATTGAGCTTGTGTGATCTTTGTATGTACCTTTGTTTGTACTAGTAGATTGAACTTTGTGGAGAGTCCCCAATTTTTTAACCCAGAGGTGGGTTTTTCCGACAAAAAATATCTTGTATTCAAGTTATGTTTATTGTGTCACACACCCTACACACACATACATGGTACATATATATATGTTGAACATCTAAATGGTATGTGTTCACTATTATGCTCACTTGACACGTTGATAACTTGTAATGAACTACAGCCTTGCTGATTAGGATAGTTTTTGGAAACTAAAACTGGTATTTGAATGTTAGATTTATTCACTAACAAATCTATCTTAGGTGACTAGCGGGCTTGACTAGTCAGTCCAACGGATTATAATTTTTATATACAGGTTATTCCACCTGGTACCAATTTCAAACACAAAAGGGTTCAAGGCTCTCTAACATAGTGAGGCCGGCCATAGAGAGGGTTTAGCTTAATTTCAAGTTTGCCACTCAATTGTTGGTTGTATAAAAGTGAAGTCATAGGCTTAACCTCATTAGGGTTTTTATGAGGGCAAAGAGAGAAACACAAACTCTTTACCTTCCTAGATAAGTCAGTTAGATGGAAAGAAAATAGCTAGGAATCTCTTCCTTCCATATCACTCATCTCCTTCCTCAATCATTCCTTGGGGTGGAACTTAGAGGCCCTCTCATTTGGGCGCTTTTGGAGAATACTTCTTCCATCCAAATCCAAGAAGAGATGGAGCCAAGAAACAAAGTTTATCATCCATATCCAAGGAGCCAAGGGCCAAAGATGTAGAGGAATGAAATCCCTCTCATAGGTGATTAACTTTTGCTAAGTAAAGATGTGCTTTAAAGGTATAAAGAATATGAACTCTCTTTGTTCTTTTGAGATAAGTCTTGGTTCACCACACATACTAGACTTTGAATTTCATAGTTTAAGTTTTGTTTTAGAGTGCTTACAAGCATACTTAAGCTATTTAATTGTTAAATTCATGTATTATGTTGTTTAATGAACTTGGTTTATAAAAAAAATTCCTTCACCCCCTAGGGTTCATATGAAAGGTATCACATACATATTCTCTCTAGTCCACTACTTGAGTTCTAAGGGTACATTTGTTTGCCCTTAGTAAGCGTCACTGGACTGGATTGGCTTAGCTAAGATTACCAGTCTATGTTTTCTGTGAGCAAGGACTTATTTTAATGAAACTAAGTGGGACTCATGTTGCCTAAATCCTTCACTAGGTGGTCTTAATGAGATCCCTCTTATTGATAGGGATTTTATTGAAGCTGAAGGTAGCTTGCTTGCCAAGCCAAGGAAGTCCCTTTCTTGACTTGGCTTGCGTGCATTAAACCTACACCCTTTTCTCTCGAATAATAGAAGATTGGTAATCTCGTTTCCAACACTGTGTTGTTTGCACGACTACAATGTCTGCAACCATGCGTTGCCGATCTCCATTGTCCCACAAATTAGTCACCAAATATATGGTTTAAATAATATAATATTAGAGCTTCTTAATTATCTTGATTTTTAGTCCAACACTACACCAAACATTTCACCAAATCAGTCCAGTTTAATACCTAAAGCTAATCCAGTTCGAGATGTCCGGTGCAATAAATGCACCATAATAGTCTTATAGACATGACCGTTAGAGAGTTCTTGATGGTAATAAGAATTCTAACTAATATTAAGTCTAAAAAATTTGGTAATTAGAATTCTAACCAATATTAAGTCTAAAAAATATCCAAAAGCTGCCACCAACAATTGGTGGCAACGAAAGTTCCCTGGGTTAATCGACTTATGGATTTTCCCAATTTGAAGACCCGAAAATTGAATTTTTGTGCAATTATTGACTTTATAAGCATAATAAAATACAAATACAAATAAGCACTAAATTCAATTTTAACATTTAAACAAGCAAACGTTTAATTATGCAAATAACAATTAATCAAAACAATGAAACAAGTCCACATATGGGTAAGTGTGACGAGTAACATAATTACATATAATTGCTATTAACCTGCATAGTTAGCAGAACATTAGATTCCTTTTAAGTAACGTCAGTGTTTAAAATATCGATATCGGTGAAAATATCTATATGCAAATTTGTGGAATTATTGGCAAATATATTGAGTATTGATATCGGTTGCTTTCGATGAAACTTTCGATGAAAATGATGAAAAATTAAAATGAAACCTTAGGGACTGTGAAACAATGGTTTAGACGAAATATAAGAGTTTCTTCGATATTTAACATATGTGTTAGAAATATCGACAATATTTGTCGATTTTAGCCTAAACCTAAACTTAAGAATTTCTCCGATATGAGGTGAAATTTAGACTTTGCTCCCCCAATTCCATATCTTTCTCTGATTTTTTGGATATTTCCATACAAATATCGACCCGATTGAAAAAAAAATTAAACATTGGTCGACATGTGTTTTCATCTTATCTAAGCGTACATAAACTAACAATTAGTTTATAATTACAACAATATCCACACAAATAAATTTCACATGAACATGAACAACTGCTTAGGCCATCTCCAATGGAGATGGCTATAAGGTTATAGGCCAAGTTTTTGCTCGAAATGCCACAAAGCCCAACTTCAATGGAAGGCTGGGCCAAAAAAAAATTCGGACCCACTAGGCCAAAGGATAGCCAAAAGGCATTCGGGCTAGGTATGTTGAGTCCGCCTAGCAACCCCTTAGCCCCTTTCGGTAAATTTTTTTTTTGGACAAGTGTTCCTCTTTCGGTAAAATTATCGGCCATCTTCAAGGATAATGCTGTTATGCCCTTGATAACGGTCCCACTAGTCTTACAAAGATAACCACTATCTTCACTCTTGACTCCAATAAACTTAAAAGTGAAAAATCCCCAAGCAAGACTAAATAATTGTGTTCTATTAGTCTAATTTACTTTGCTCAAAATAGTCTTAAACTTAAGAAAGTTGAGTTGAAATATCCTTTCAAAGACTATTCCGTTATGTATTTCAACAACCAAAATCGTTTACATTTTTTTTTCAATTATCATTTCAAGATTATTTTTGTAAAAAATTATCCCAGTTCAACAATGTTTAGTCATTGCAAGTGACCATTTACCACAGTGGTAGAAATGAGTTGAGCCATTTCATGATGGCGTTGATAGGAGCATATTTATGTGACTTTGTTATCTTATTTCTTTGCATTTACTTAGTTAATTTCCATTTATTTTGGTAATTTAAGTTATTTTTGTATTATTGTAGGTCTAGTTGGTAAAGATGACAATAAATAGCAAAATGGAGCAATTTAGAGCAGTTTTGGACTTGGATTGGATAACAAGCATGGATAGCATGGGCTGGACATTTTTGGTATTTAAATGGTGTTGGACATGTGCTAAAATCTGGAGAAATTAAAGTTGAGGCTTGGAAGGTAAGGAATTACACAAGAAAGAGGAATCCCAGTTGGAGAGGAACATTATCTTATCTTATCTCCAGCTGCAAAGAGGAATCCAAATCACATTCCAAGACTCTACTTGATTTTTAGAGTCCTAAAATATTCAAAACGCAAAAACCTTTTCCTCCTTGGATTTAACCATTCCCTCCCTATATATATGAAATATCTACACGTTTCAGAGGGTGCCATGCCTACCATTCATCCATTGAAGTTGTTGGAGTTTTCAGAGTTCTTTCTATCTTTGTTTTAAGTTTCAATGTTTATTTTAGATTGTTTTTTAGTTATGATGAACATGTGTAACTAAGTTTCTTTTTAGCTAGACGTGAATTCGAAGCAATGATCATATGTTTCATATAAATTGATTACATCTAGTTATTGTTTCATGAGACATGAATGCAATTTACTTATCTGCTTTATGGAGAACTTATTCTTGTATGTTTATTAAGGATGCATACTTAGTTTACATGCAGAGATTTGATGCTAGAATATAAGGGAATTTTACCTAATTGTTATGAAATTATATTTGTAAGTAGTAAAAGTCACTAGTCATGATTGAGTTAAGTAAATTCTTGGCAGGAATATCATGTTTTTCATAGTTACGAATGCTTTGTCAATGCTTATAATTTTTACAAAACTTAATGATCCTTGAGATGTATCTATATCATGCCTTTCATAGTTAGGGAACTTGAGAAGAATAATTTGGTTGCATCATTGAATCTAATTCAATGAACTTAGGAAAATCTGAGAATTAATTAGTGCTGTTCACAGTTAATTTGGGGCATTGTCATTCATGGTTTATAGGAAGAATAATTGGAATTTGATTTGTATGCATATGATTTATGTGTGGAAAAGAATCCTTTAGCTATCATTTCATCCATATTTCATTCACAACTTAATTTATTTGTTGCCATTTACTTTTGTTTTCATTAAATTTGTCCAAAATCCCCCTAGTCATTGTTTTGTTGTTAGTTTAACGTAGTTTTCAGTTTATTAAGTTTAATTTGTATTGATTAGCATCCCTTCTAATCCCCAAAATAGAACGATCCCTACTTACTCCTACTACAATTGCATAATTTATAGGGTTTAACTTGTGTGTTAGTTTCTACCACATCAAATTTTGGTGCCGTTGCTGGGTATTAGCAAAATTGCTAATCCTCCCCTTTGTTTCTGTTCGTGTCTTTTCTTGTGTGTTTGATTTTGTTTTGTTTTCTTTTTGCTTAGGTACTCATTTATGACTCAAAGTTCTCAACCTAACCATGAGAATATATTAGAATTTGACAACGATTTTGAACGAACTTTGAGAAGGAAGAGGAAGCAACCATAATTCAATCCACCTAGTTCTAGCTCCGAATCCGAATTTGAAGCTGAAACTGAAACGGAATCGGAAGAGGAATAAGACATAATTGTTGACAATCAAACAATCGAGGAACTTTCAACCTCGGGATTGGACAATGTTGTTCCCCTTTGCATCCACTACCCTAGAGCAGTTTAAGGCAAAACCAATGCGTTTGAATTGAAGTCTAGTCTGCTGCATCACATTCCCAAATACCATGGGCTGTCCATGGAACATCCGAACATGCATCTTAAGGAATTTGAAGTGGTGTGCTCAAGGATGACGCCAATTAATGTGGATGGGAATATTTTGAAGATGAAAGCATTTCCATTCTCTCTTTTGGAAAAGGTTAAAGATCGGCTCTTTGAATTAGCACCTGGAACCGTCACCTCTTGGGAAAGCATGAAGAATACATTCTTAGAGAAATTCTTCCCAACTTCAAGAGTCATTCTTTTGAGGAAGAGAATTAGTGGAATTCAACAAAGCCAAGGAGAATCCTTTCTAGCGTACTATAAGCGTTTCAAGACTTTAGTTGCATCTTGTCCACAACATCAAATGAAGGAGAAACTTTTAATTCAATATTTCTATGAAGGACTACTTCCACTTGAGAGACAAATGTTTGATGCTTCAGCTAGAGATGCTTTAGTTGACAAAACCCCAGTTGCTGCGAAAATTTTAATAGCGAATCGTGCCTTCAATGCACAACAATATGAAAGAGTTGGAGAAAGAGAACACGCACGCCCAATCCAAGTCAATGAGGTAAGTGCTATTTCAGAACTTCAATCTCAAATGACTAATCTTTCTACTCTTATATCATAGGTTGTCGAAGGATCCAAAGTGCGAAGTGTAGCTGCATGTGGTGTGTCCTCTAGGCAAGGATATCAAACTATTCGACATCCTCAATTAATTGAGAACGAAGGTTGGGATAATGTCAATGCTTGGGGTTATCAAGGTTATAATCAATCAAGGAACGACTTGTTTTCCAACACTTACAATCCAGGTGGAAGAGATCATTCAAATTTTATGTGGAAGGAACATCAACAAGTTTAATAAGAAGGATATTGGCAGCCATTTGAGGAGTTCTATTCTAGACCTATGCAACCACCACCATTTCCCCCATAACAATTCCAACTAAATTCAAGTATGTCCCTGGATCATGTTAAAATTCTTCAAATACTAGATACTTCTTGTGCTTCTTTGACTCAGGATCTAGAAAACCAAGCTAAAGAGATGGGCGACGTGAAGAATCAAATTGGACAGATAGTAGAATTCATGGGACGATTTAGAGAACAAGGCAAACTTCCTAGTTCAACTATTGTCAATCCAAATGGAGGTTTTGAAACTGCTAAAGTTATCACTTTAAGAAGTGTTAAAAAGATTGGAACTAATTCAAAAATGTCTAAACAAAGCCAAAAAGAGGACGAACAGTTGCTGCTTAAAGAAGAGGATGAAGACAAAGCCATGACAAGGAATGAACAAATCTTGCCGCAACCTTCTAAAGCCCCTATGCCACCCAATTCAGGTAAGGGTGTTCCAAATTCAATTCTTTCTAACCCTATTCCACCAAATGTACCTTTTCCTAGCAGGTTTATCCAATCAAAGAAAGAAGAGAGTGAAAAAGACATCTTCGAAACCTTCATAAAGGTACAAGTTAATATCCCGCTTCTTGATGCAATAAAGCATGTTCCGAAGTATGCTGAGTTTTTGAAGAAGCTTTGTACAACAAAGAAACGGATTCTGGAGAAGAAGGTGGTACATGTAAGTGAAAATGTCTTTACAATTTTGCAAAGAAAGCTACCACGTAAACGTAAAGATCCTGGTAGTTTCACTATCCATTGTGTTATTGGTAATACAAGGTTTGAACATGCTATGCTAGATTTAAGTGCTTCCAATAACATCATGCCATATTCCGTTTATGCATTTATGAATCTAGGAGAGCTTAAAAATGATGGTGTCATTATTCAATTGGCTGATCAATCTAATGCATATCTGAAAGAAGTTTTGGAAGATGTTTTGGTGCAGGTAGACCATTTGATTTTTCCAACATATTTTTATGTGCTTGAGATGGAGGATTCAACCCATTCTACACCATTGCCAATCTTACTTGGAAGACCTTTCATGAAAACAACCCAAACCAAGATTGATGTGTCCAAGGGAGCGTTAACTATGGAGTTTGATGGCGATGTGATTAATTTTAATGTTTCTGAATTTGTTAAGTATCCTAATGATGTTCGTTCTTGTTTTTCCATTAATGTGATTAAAAATATAGGGCAGGAACATTCAACACCTATCAAGAAGGATGTATTTAAAACCACCATTGAAAATGGAATTGGAGTGGATCACACGAGACAAGCCATTGCCCTCAAAGCACCCAAGGCCGAGAGCACCACCTTTGAAATTGTTAACAGTGCTTCTACGTTTGAGTCTTCATTACAGTACATTGGTGAGCCATCTATTCCAATTCCAATTCCCATTTCAACTAATAGGTTGTTACCTTCTTTGGTTCAGGTGCTCAATCGAATCCAAGATGGTGGGAGAGTTTATATTGACTTTCGGAAGCTCAAAGCCACAATCAAGAAGGATCATTATCCCCTTTCGTTCATAGATCCAATGCATGGAAGTTTTAAGGAGCATGTCATGGATGATGTACCCCTCTATGCCGTTGGTCCTAATGAGGATTAAATGGAGGTGTCGTCCGGCTGGAAGACGTTAAAGCAAACGCTTCTTAGGAGGCAACCCATGTGTTAAAAGAAACAGACAATGGAATTTCCGGCTTCTACAACCAGATTTGCTCTCTTTTACCCTTCTCTTTATTGTTTTTACTTTGCCATGATTGTCTTGTTTGCTAGTTATCTTTTATTGCTTTCTTGTTTAAGTTTATTTTTGAAACATTGAGGACAATGTTTGGTTTAAGTGTTGGGGGGGCTAAACAGATTGTTTTTCGTGATTTCTCTTCGAATTTCACCACCTATCACTACTAATATTGTTATTCACTGTTTTAAAGTGTTTTATTATGTGTCATTAAAAAAATGAAAAAAATCGAAAACTTTTGAGGAAAAAAACTAAAAAAGAGTTGTTTTTGTTGTTTGTTTGTGTCTTAGGTTACCTTCGAACACAATGATGAGAATTTGGTTTTTAATTGCATGACTGTTAAAGAAAGTTACAAACATGGGTGGAAGTTTGATATGCTCTTTGGTTAATACTTAATTGTAGTTGTCATTTACGAATTCACATGTAATCACAAAGAGAAAAAAAATCAGTTTTTGGAACATGCTTGAAGGAAGAAACTCAAACTAAAACTACAACCTTGTGAGACTTGAGCCTATTCTTTGTTTGGAGAGTTATTAATCTATGATGTTCTTGTTTTCCAAAGTTGTTGCATGATCTCATTATGTCTTTGCTTGGTTGCTACTTAGAATTCTTTTTCATCATTTTAGTTCCAAATACTAGAACTCATGTTGGTTTCATTTGAAGCATAAAATTGATTGCATAACAAATAACAAGATGAGGTTGTTTAGTTACCACCAGAGCCAAAAAGCCTTATTCCTTGCATATTTATTGTAGGTTTAACCCCTTTGAGCCTTATCCCTTGCATATGCTGGTTTCAATAGCGGGACGCAAGTTCTTTGCAGTGAGGTGCAGCTTCACATTTTGGATCCACTTGAGGTAGTTCCTTCCAGAGCAGTGAAGTCGAGTTTGTTCAAATTTGACATGTTCGTATCATAAAATAAATGGACAAGATGTGGTTAGTGTAATGGAGAAAAATCAATCAATTCACATACGAGTAGAACATTCAGGTTCTAATAGACATGTAATGGTTTAAATTTGTATGAAAAACTTCAGGTTTTCATGGGTGATGTTTGTAAGGAAAACTTCAGGTTTCGAAATAATTATGAACTTTAGGTTCATATGTTCCTGATGGAAAAAAAAAAGGCTGCATGTGCAACCCTAAAAAACAGAGGCCCAAAACGGGATTTGATCTAATGCTTCTTGGACAGATGAACCGGGAGAAGGGACGCAATCTTGTGTGTCGCGGTACATGGGAGCCGTAACAGCCACGTGGGTTGTGATCCTCTATGTTGCAAGGCACGGGAGCACTGTGGCCTAAGAAGGCCAATGTTTTGGGTCGAGAAGAGCTCCAAAGCCCAATGGGCTGGTGCTCACCAAGAACTGGCCAAGCCTAAGTAAGATTGGGTTTCAAACTAAACACCCCAGCGTGTGTTGGGTGAACTTCGCCGGAGAAGACGATCGGCGCCACCGCTTTAGGCGGTTGTGTCTTGGTGCAAAAATCATGGCAAAAAAAAATTGTGGGTTTGACGGCGGCCCATAAAGGTAAACGAAGAATGGAGACTCTTAACGTTTATGTGAGAAAACCCTAGAAAAATTAATTGGAATTTCGAAGAAAAACAGATGAGATTCAAAATGAATCTCAGCCAAAACTTGTCGTGGGGGAGGGGGAAGATGATCTGTAGGTCGTCGAGACGAGGACCCAAGATCGAGATTGGGCTGCAAGGCCATCTACGAGGGAAGGAAACACCATGGATGGTGTCAGGTGTGTTCTGGGTTTCAAACCAGGAGCCTATGGCTCCGACATATGGTTTCGCGGCTTAGCCACACATGCTGCAGGCTATGGCAAGCGGCTCAAGGTCATGGGTTTTTTTTTTTCTCATTTTTTTTTTCAATTCAAGTCAATGCATATTATATAATTTAATGCATGAGCAATTATTTGATACAATTCATGGCAATATCAAATTCACATAATTCAACAATTATGAATATAATGCACACACAATTTATGTAGAATCTAAAATTCGAAAAAAGTAAAGTTGGGTCATGCATTATGATGAATGTTCATGCTATCAGGGCTACAAAAATATCGAGATAAAAATCGTTGTTTTGGAAGAACCTAATTGCGTGATGATATGAATGAATTGGTTTGATGCAGAAAGCTTCCTTGTCAGATTCCTAAGCGCAACTGTAGGAGTGTGCTAATAATGTGTTGTAGTCTATTTTATCTGACAATAGGAAAGGGGCCCGTGACAAGGAGAGATTGAGAGAGAGATGTGTTTGTAGAATTGTAGGGGAATATGTGTTATTATCCCTCCTATGTAGTGCCTTTATTTATAGTAATAAGGGAGAGAAGAAATCCTTCATCCCCAAGAAATACAAATCATAATAGGAATTGATAACTAGAATCAAATCTAATCTATGATTACACAATTATACTTTAATAGGAAGTTTACAACAAATAATAAATTATTGAGGGGTTAAAACATAGTCCTTTCTGTTGGAGATGATATACAAATATAGTTTTGTTATTTAGGAATGCAATAAGTTTGACATTGTTTATAAATATGTTAGGATTTATACAATTATATTTGTAATCTAATAGGACTGCAATAAGTTTAACATTGTTTATATAAAAATAATATTTTGTAGTCTGAACAGGTTATGTTTAGCCCTTTACAGTTGGAGATAATCTTAGAATCTCTCTCCCAGAGAGTTTCCTGTACAAAGAAGATATTCCGATATTCCACTATGCTGCTTTTTGCTCTACGCATGTTTCTCAGATGGTCAAAGTCAACAATTTATTTCCAAAAGGAAAATCCAATTTTTGGTAAAAGAAAAAAAAAAAAAACCGTAACATGTTTTCCACTTCAGAAGACTGACAAATAAATGTATATTAAAAAAGAGTAGTTATCAAATATAACAAAAAATTAACCCTTAATTTCAAAAATATCATTTTTTATAAAATCTTTCAAATATATCCAAAATTCCACCTAAATAGATACAAATACTCTCAAATTTAACAATCAATAAATTAAAGGCTTTTTAGCCAAAATGATTCGTGACATTGACATAACTCTTTAATATGATCCTTAATAATTAATGATAATCAATAGTAGTATTTTTGAATTTGTCTATTGTGAATCATTTTATTATTTCTTTGAATTTGTTCATCGTGATCATTTTAGTTTTTTCATGAAAAATCTATCAATTGCTTTGTTAGTGTGATGATGTGACGTCACGTGGGTCTCACAAATACAATCATATAACGACATGTGGATTAAATTCAAAAATTATTTTTATATTTAAAATTAAAAATGATATTAATAAGAAAAAAAGGCGTTGAAGGCATGATTGAAATTCTGTTGCTCCTACTTACAGAAACCACGGAGACGCTCAATGTCGGTGATGAGGGTCAAGGGGAATAGGGTTTTGGTGGTGGAGTGTAGAAGCAAAAGTTAGATCAGAGCTTGAGGCGACAATAGCTAAAAAGCCTTTAATTTATTTAATTGTTAAATTTGAGGGTATTTGTATCTATATAAGTTAAATTTTGGATATATTTGAAAGTTTTTATAAAAAGTGACATTTTTAAAATTAAGAGTTAATTTTTGGCTATATTTGATAAATACTCGTCAAAATACCCGTACTAATTATATATATATATATATATATTTATTTATTTTCCCTCCTTATTGAATCCTCTTCACAGAAAAAAGCTCCGTTTGTTTGTCTGCAAATCCGCCATTCTCCATCTCTCTCTCTCTCTCTGATGATCTGCATTTTCCGAACCCGGTTTCGAACTCGTTCCTGACTCGCTCCTTCTCTCCTTCCTAACTCGCTCCTTCTCCTCTTTCTATACACATAACATACGCAAATAGAAAGTGAATGGAGGGCGTTGCTCTCTCTGAAGATCTCTCCGGTTCCACTCAGCGTTCCGACTCGGACAGCGACCAGCGAGTCTACTTCGTTCCCTACAGGTCTACCTCATTTGCCTCTCGATTTTGTTTTCGTTTTTCACTTCCCACGCCACTGCATTCCCCAATCCAAGCTGATTTCTTTTTCAAGTTTTTTCCGCCAAATATTGTATGCATTTTTAGTGTATGGGAATTTTCCGGAATTTGAAATACTTGGGTAGATTAGGAATTTGAATTTTAAAATTTAGAATTTTGTTATTAGTTCTCTGAATTGAGATTTGGGAGTGATTGGATTTATGCACGGAATATTCATATGTGAATTGGGTTTTCAGTTGGTGGAGAGATGCACAGGAATCAGTTTTGGGCGATTCTGATGGGAAGAGAGGGGTTTTGTACGTGGCTTTGCAGGCTTCTTCGTATGCTGGCCCTATGAAGCTCATCAATAACATTTTCAACTCAGATCTTGTGTTCAATCTAAGGAGAGAGGATGATAGTGTACATAGTGGTGAAAATGGCGAACTCGGTGTCTCAGGCCGAGACTACGCATTGGTGCCCGGAGAAATGTGGGTTCAGGCACTCAGATGGTGAGTGATTTTTAGTTAGGTTTTTTTTTGTTTTTTGCCATTTTTATTACATGAGCTCTTGTGAATATGATTGGAATGAAACAGGAGCTAGGTAGCAATAAGAATTATTCCGATAGTTGCATCTGTTCTGTTTGCCCCCAGAATGATCTGTGTTTGATGTTGCCGCTTGTGCTTTCAATGCTTTTTGGTGGCATGAATAGCTGACAGTACAGTCCTGTGCCCCAAGTTGATTATTGTTGTACATTTTACGTGACATTCACACGCTTTTGCGGCGCTGTAATGTTATGTCACATTTAAGTGGTGTTTTATTTATTTATATTGAAATGGATTGATGTGAATTGCTAATGTTTATTTCCCATGAATGCTGCAAGGACCCTTTTTCATGTGTTTAACTGCTGAAATTTTTACCCTTGCTTTGGTTCTACTTCCAGATTAGGCAGTTGAAATTTTAACCCCAATCTTCTAAGAGAAAGAAATTTAAAAAAGATTGACAGTTCTTTGACTGGACTGTAGTAATTTAATTCCTTTAACAATATACTCATTCAGATTATGCAGTTTGAAAATAATCCCCATCTATTAAACTTTGAGAACTATTAACACTTGCTCTTGCATTAACACCCGAAGAGCAAACCTTTTGAGCTCTCCAAGGTATATATAATGGAACTTTGCATATTTAAAAAAGTTGAAACCCCTTCTAAATGTCAAGGGAGTCATAATTGTTAATATTGTTTGTAATTTGTATTTTCAATTACCACATTGTTGAATCTCAGATTTCTATGGTAATTTTTTATGAATCAATTTGGTATTTTGGAACTCATGGAATGCTGTAAATATGATGCATTTCCATCAGATTGAAAGTCATGGGATACTATTAGTTTTTAGTGGATAAACATAGTTTGTTAAGTATCTTAGCACTGGTATGATTGTTGTATGTGTAGGCATAGTGATTCTAAAGTTGCAGTGAAGGATGGTAGGAGTTTTTCAGCTGCGGAAGATGACATGACCGATGTCTATCCGCTACAACTCAGACTTTCTGTTTCACGAGAAACAAATTCATTGGGAGTAAAAGTTACAAAGAAGGTCAGTATATGTAGTTTACGTCTTTTTTCTGTTTTTGATATTCAGGTTTTTATTTTATTTATTTTTGGTCCTGGATTCATAATGCTTAGATTACTAAGGTTTGAACTGTTAATGATAGGTTTATGTGAGCGATGAGGCATGTGGGCCATCTTATGGAAATGTCTTAAGCATGAAATTATTGTCACAAACATACATTGTAGCTAGGAAAGCCTGCAACATCACTTTACGAGCTGCATTAGGGTATAAATAATATTCTTCTTAGTTTATGATGCAAAACCATCATCAAGTTTTCTTCCATTTTGGAGGGACTCCCACTTTCATTTTATGCCTCTTTTTCACGCTTTTCATTTTTCCTATAATTTCTTTTAACTTTTAACTTCTAAAAAAAATGTTGATATTATGAAAATGAGGATGAAAATTAGAATTTTGGGATTTAATTTCCATTGTAGAATTTTAATTATTTTTATATTCTTGGGTTGCCTATAAGTAGCCTGTATTCAGTTAAGGAGGATAAAGGGCTTGATGTTAGATGGAGATTGTGGATGAAGGGGCTTGTCCTCGTTGAATTTTAGGGGAAAATGGGATCGAAGGGATTAGGCAGGGTGATCTACTGTCAGGCTTCTTATTCACCTTGGTGGTAGACCCCCATATCATCTCGTAGTTAGAGCTTTTGCTTTTGGTGGAAAGCTGTTCAGTGGGTAGAGAAGGGACAATGGTTCAGATATACAGTTTGGTGGTGACTCTACTTCTCATTCGGTGGATGGGCAGAACATAGAAGTCTCTTTTGTTGGCATGTTTCTGTGCAGTGGTTTGGTTCCGGAACAATGTACCTGGACCTTCCACCTGGGAGAATGAGAATCCTAGAGCATTCTATTCCTAGGACTCCATGGTTGAGAAGGTGAAGTAAATTGTTGGAAGATACCCATCTAGTTTCTCATTGTTTTATTTACCTAGTGAGCTGCAAAAAATGATTGATAAGTTCATGCATGTTTTGTTGTGGAGGGGTGAGGGTGAGGTGAAGAAAGATCATCTGGTGAGATGGGATAATGGTGGTGTAGGTTTTTGTAATTCTTTGTAGCACTTAGTTGCCCCTAGTCAATGGGCTGTATTTTATAGTGGTGGTTTAGTAATGTCGTTTTTCATATTTTAATGATGGATGAGAATACTTGGTAAGTATGGTGATTAGAATGGTGGGTGGAAGTTAGGGCTGCCTTTTTTATTTAATCCCTTATTTTCCCTTTGAGGGACTGGGTTAGGGGTTTTGTTTGACAACTTAATTGCTTCATACATTTAGAAAATTGTGCTGTTGAGGTGATTAGGATAATTTAGGAAAGGGAAAATCTGATTTAAAGGATAAAATTGAATTTTGGAACATTCCTAGCGTAACTTGCTTAAAGAGGCTATGCTCTGGATCTTTGTGTTTTGCAAATGATTTATTGCTGAACCCACTACCACATATATGCTCTTAAACTTTTATTCAACAATGTGTTTCTAACTTCTGACGAAAACAAATTTGACTTTGATTTGCACTGCATTGTGAACAAGTAAAGGATGGAAGAGTACTTATAATTGGCTGCGGTTTTTCCTTTTATTCTTTTAGTGAACAACCTACATATTATGAGAATCACATATCGTTGAGAGATTCCCACTTCGCATAGTAGTATATATGTCCTGAGCCTCTCCACCCACTGCCAATTGGTTTTGAATTGATGCTTTAATTCTCTCATGGTGTCAAATGATGCTTGCCTACGGCTTCTTCTACTTGCCCTGCCACCCAATTTAGCTTGCCCACGTGTTTTGCTCAAGTCATGCCACACATGAGTGGGCACATCGAGAGAATCCCACATAGGGAATTTAAAGCCTTCCAAAGTAGAATAAAGTGTTCTTGGCCTCCCATCCATTGCCAATTGGCTTTGGGTTAAATGCTCTAATTTTTCATATGTAAATTATGTATGCTGATTCCTATTATTGCGGGATTTCTTTGTCTTCCACATCTTAATTTGATGTTCTATTTTGTTGTGTATGCATTTCTATTGTAGGATAATGCAGTTGAGTTCTTCAAGAGAGCCTGCAAAATTTTCAGTGTGGAGTCTGAGATGGTACTTAAGTTCATTATTTTAATGCGTTCTTTTATCAGGATAAAGTGGCTGGCCTTTTAACTTCTGTTATTGCACCAGTTACGCATCTGGGACTTTTCGGGGCAGATAAACTTATTTTTTGCAAATGAAAGAGCCAAGTCTTCAAGAGACTTTCAACGACAGTCAGGTGAGGTAAGTGGCAGATTGATGCGATACATTTGTTAATTTATACTCATCAATTGTCTGCTACACTATACTCCAGAACCCGTTTCATGTTTCTCAGTTTAAGTACTATTCTTGCTGTCTTCTCATATTTTAATTTGTCGTTTTGTTGCACAATATCTGATAGATGTAATTGTATGTATGATTTTGTGCAGATAATGTTGGAGTTGCAAGTTTATGGGTTGTCAGATTCCTTTAAGTGCAGGGAAGGGAAAAAAGATGAGATGGCCGCACAACATTCTACCATCACAAATTCCTGTTGTGGTGCTTCAGTTATGATGAATGGTTCTGCGGGAATCACAAATTCTAACTTCATCCGTTCATTATGGGGAAGCTCTTGCGAAACAGGTTCTTTAGGATTGACAGGATTACAGAACCTTGGAAATACTTGTTTCATGAATAGTTCCATCCAGTGTTTAGCGCACACCCCAAAGCTTGTGGACTATTTTCTCGGAGATTATGGTAGAGAAATAAATCCAGACAATCCATTGGGCATGAATGTAGGTCACCTTTCATTGCACTTTCTTAATATTCATGACCTGATGTTGGGTGAATAATGTATTAGTGAGATATTCCTCACTTTATCAAGTGCATCTATGTTTCTTTACAGTCTTTTAACTTTATGCACTCTTTTGTCAGGGGGAGATTGCTTTAGCCTTTGGAGATCTGTTAAGGAAGTTATGGGTTCCTGGAGCAACTCCAGTAGCCCCAAGGCCATTTAAGTCAAAACTTTCTCGATTTGCTCCGCAGTTTAATGGATTTAATCAACATGATTCCCAAGTTAGTGGTGTTTCTTGCTTCCAGAATTGCTCTCTTTTGGGTTCAAACATTTATAAGGAGTTTTCATTTATCATACCATATTATTTCGTAGGAGCTCCTGGCTTTTTTGTTGGATGGACTTCATGAAGATCTTAATCGTGTAAAATGCAAGCCTTATGTAGAAGTCAAGGATGGTGATGGCCGACAAGATGAAGAGGTTGCTGATGAATATTGGGGAAATCATTTAGCCCGTAATGACTCTATAATTGTTGACGTGTGCCAAGTGAGCATCTTCCTCAGATTTGTCTTTGGCTTCCACTCTTTGCTGAACTAAAATCTGATCAGGAATGCATATTGCTTACTTTTGTGATGCACATGATGGTGAACCTCGCAGGGTCAATATAAATCAACATTAGTTTGCCCTGTTTGCAAAAAGGTGTCTGTTACATTTGATCCATTTATGTACCTGTCGCTACCCTTGCCTTCAATGATGATGCGGACAATGACTTTATCAGTGTTCAATACTTATGGATATTCTCAGCCGTCTCAATATACCATTACTGTGCCCAAGCATGGAAAATTAGAAGATCTCATCCAGGGTTTAAGTGTTGCATCCTCATTGGGGATTGATGAAACCTTTTTGGTGGCTGAGGTACTGTTTAGTGTTAGAATATCTGATAGGGGTTCCTTGAATGCCAGTGATATTGGATGATATCCGTGTTTACATTTAGACACACACACACGTGTACAATATATAAACACATGTCCTTTTGTCTATAAATTGATCTCTGAAGCAATATAGTTCTGTGCAGATATACAACAATCGCATTATACGCTATCTTGAGGAACCAACTGATTCATTATCTTTAATTAGGGATCAAGACAAGCTAGTTGCTTATCGGTCGACGAAAGATGTTGAGCAAATCCCTTTGGTTGTGTTCATGCATCAGCTGATGGAGGAGTAAGTTTTATCTTCTTTTTTGAATCTTATTTTATTGCAATTTTTGTATGCAAGTTTCACAGAGTTAGGGTGTAAGGGGTGCTGTGAAGGAATTCTTTCCTTTTTCTGCATATAGAAATACTATATCTCAATTGAATTGGGTATAACCTGTGTGAATAAAGTTAAATGGATGGGTGATAACTTGTGTAAATGGAAAATCATGTTTTATAATCTTAGTATAAATATTCTGAACTTGTGTATGAAATCTCAGTTGCCTATTGATTCACCTGCGCACACAGCTTACATATGATTTCTTTGGAGAATCACAGTGATGTTAGGTATTTGTCGACCCAAGCTACATTCATTGCATGGATGTGAATGGCGTTTGCTATCCCTGACTGCCTGTTATAGTTCGTGGTCCTTACTGTATGCCCTTTTAGGATAAATCTTAGAACCAACTCCCAAACAGAGTTTTGTAAATAGACTCCATTTCTTTTGTTATAGCACTTATCCAACTATCTTGCTCTCCCATCACTTCCTATAGCTTCTTGATAAGTGGTTGAATCTCCTTGACTGATGTTACAAGCATAATAACTTCGTCTTGGTCAAACCCAAACCTTGGTTTCTTCTTGTTTCGAATGGGTTTGTCTAGTGCTATACATCTTTGGAATTCAGGTGAATTGTGGGTTGGAGTTCAAACCCCTTAGGATGTCTGACGGATTGTAGTGCCTTCAATCTACCCTGTTTCTTGCTCCACCTGATTCCTACTTGGTGAATAATGCCGATGCTTTTCAGACCACACCTCTTTTGCACTCTTAAAACCAAGAACTGTAGATGGTGACCTTTTAATCAAGTAACTTGCATGATTAACAGTCTCTGCCCAAAACTATCAGGCTATCTTGCATGAAATCGCATGCTTCTCTCTCTTTCCATGAGAGTTTTGTTCATCCTTTTAGCAGCTTTGTTTTGTTAGGGATTCTTCTTTACTGAGAAGTGCCTCGTGATGCCTTCCTACTTATATTAATCGGCAAACTCCGTGCTTGTATACTCATTTACGTTGTCACTTCTCAGGTACTGGATCTTCTAGTTTGATTCTTGGTTTCTGTCTTCCATTTCTTGAACTTTGTATAAACCTTAAATTTCTACTTCATGAAATAAACCAAAAGTGTCAGACGTCGGAGTGAATATGGCTGAGCTGCTCCTTGCTTCAATTATCTGCACTTGTACTTGTGAATGATACCTTTCTTTGCTTCCCGAGAACACAATTGCAAAGTGTCATGCCTTCTAGCAAGCCTCTTTTGTGCAATTCTTGAAAACCCCTCTAACTGATGTGCCCTAGCTTGTGATGCCAAAGTTCATGACTTGTCTTCTGTTCTCTGCTTTGTGGAAACAACTGCTCCCCCAACTATCATAGTCTTGATGAGCTTGTACAACTTATTGGGCTGTAAGTCAGCCTGCATTACCACCAGTGATCCTTTGGTCACCTTGAGTCTTGTTGCTTTAGGAGTATGCCCATAGCTGGCCTTGTCTAAAGTACCTAAGGATATCAAATTCTTCTTCAGTCTAGGAACATATATGACGTTCACCAAAGTTCGTATCACTCCATCAAACATCCTAATTCTGACAGAGTCAATCCCCCCTATTGGACTTGGTGAATCATCCCCCATTAAAACTTCTCCATTGATGACCTCAAACCATTCTCTTACTGCACACATATGGAACATGCATTCAGTCTCCAAAACCTGATTTGTGAAAGCCATAGAGCTTGATGTTTCCAAAAGAAGCTCCCCGTCACTCTCTTCTTTGGTGACTACGCTACTTGAACTTGAGCTGCCTTCCATCTTGGTTTTTTCTCCTTCCAAATCTTGCAGTACCTCTTCCAATGATTGGCAGAACCACATTTGAAGCAGTCTTCCTTCTTTTCTTTTTTCTTCTTGGATTTCGAGCTACCCCTATTGTTGTTCTTCTCTTCCTTTGTCTTTTCCCGCCTCATCTCTTTTCCTTTAGGATAAAGGCCTTGAGAGCTTTAAGTTATATCATCAAGTTTAGCATATGACTGAAGGGGCTTGAAGTACGTCCTCAAGTTGCAGGGACTCTTTTTCAAACATTGAAGTTGTTCGAAAATGCTTGAAAGACGGGGGTAGAGACCTTAACAAGATGATGCCATATCCTCATCTTTGTAAGTTTCTTCGACCTTCTAAAGATTGGCTATGCAACTATGGAACCTGCATACGTGATCTTCAATATCACCTTCTTCGTCCAGTCGAACCTTGAATAGTTAATCCTTGATAAATAGTTTATTGGACACAGTTTTGCCCATATAAACTTTCTCTAACTTGTCCCATGCTTCCTTAGCAGCCATCGTTTTTGTGATGTGGGACCTGACTGATTTAGGGCTAGTTTGGTATTGCTGTGTTTTTTTTTTTTAAATTGCTTCTATTGTATTGTGAGAATATATAGTTGTAAAATAAAGTTGTTGAGTGATTGGTAATTTTTTTTTTGTAAAAGTGCTTTTAACAAAAAAAAAAAAAAAAAAAAAAAAAAAAAAACAATGTCCGAATGTTTGGTAAACTTTTATATAAATTGTTGTGAGTATGTTAAATTACTAAAAAGGATGTGGTATTTAACGTGATAAGATAATTATCAAAGACAATAATGTATGGGCAAAGATTGTAATTTTGTAAACTATGTGGGATATACTGTCTATTTGAAAATTTCATTAAAAGGGTACTGATTACTGTTGGAATTTTTGGATTGTCGGGCCCACCCCACTGTAACGACACCGATGTTGTTCCCAACTTTACCACTTGCCCAATCCATTAGGTGTGAGATTTTACCACAAAAGGCCTCGGTATTAGTTAGAGTGGGGTAATACTATTTAAACCCCTTGGTTTCTTTTCACCCCATCGATGTGGGACTTTAACACTCCCCCTCACGTGTAACCTCATTTAGTGGTTCACACATGGAGATCCACATCGGTAATTGAAACTCAGAGGTCGGCTCATGTTGGGCCCACTTGTTTTCAATTGGAACTCGGCGGTCGTCTCTATATTAAGAGCTCAGACTTGTTTCCTTCCTGGTGGTGACAAGCTCATTGGCTTGCACACAAGCTCGTTGGCTTGCACACAAGCTCGTTGGCTTGCACAGGCCCGCAACCGTGGGCTCTGATGCCATGTTGGAATTTTTGGATTGCCGGGCCTGCCCCACTCTAACGACACCGATATTGTTCCCAACTTTACCACCTGCCCAATCCGTCAGGTGTGGAATTTTATCACAAAAGGCCTCGGTATTAGTTAGAGTGGGGTAATACTATTTAAACCCCTTGGTTTCTTTTCACCCCACCGATGTGGGACTTTAACAATTACTACGGTTTGAAAAAAAAAAAGCACTTTTTTTTAGAAGCAGGGTACCATGCTTCTAAAAAAAAGTGCTTTGCTTCTACATTTTAATACTTCTCTACTGTCATTGACATGAGTTTTTTAAAAAAGCACTTTTTTCTTTGTTTTACCTTACACATTTTATGTTCCAGATATTTTAATAAGTTGCTGTTTTTAAAAGCACCACAATCCCAAACCAGCCCTTAGTGAGATGGATCTCGATGGAGCTCTTGGCGTTCTTGAGAATCTTGTCCATGTCTCTTCTGTCATGGTCGTAGGCTTCTCACCAAGGAGTGCATCATCCAACTCTTGCTGTATCCTGTATCAGTATGTTCTTCATCATCCTTTGCTAGTCCGTGAAGTCATCCCTTCCATCAAAAGGTTTTAACGCAGGCCTTAAGCTTCCTAGGTCTGGGGACTTCTTTCCTTTTGACATTGCATAACACCTTGAACCAAGCTCTTGATACCAATTGCTATAAGTTCGACAACCCTCTGGATCTTGTTCTTTGATCTTTCCAGCACCAACTAAACTTAGCAAAACTATAGAATAACTAGAAACACACAAGATGTATACTGATGCGGCATAACTTTTGCCTACGTCCAGTTGTGATTTCTTTGGGTCGAGAAACCACGACTTCTTTGATTAATAATATATGTACTTTTGCAAACCCAAGAACTAATCTCTCTCTTCCCTCGGTTGTCTCTCTGTTTTCTCTCACTTGCTTTTCAGCCTTTCCCGCACCTCTATTTATAAGTATAGGGTGCGGTTTACATCCTATTTTCTGATTAGGTTTCCTATTCTATTTGGGATAGGAAAGTACACTTGATTCCAATTTGACTTCTAGGATTCCTAATCTAATTGTAACAAGAAGACTTAATTCTTTCCTAATCCTTGTAGGACAAGAATCTGTGCACCTTTAGGTTTCATAATACAATCCTAAATGACATAGGACTTTAACAATAGACAAACCAAACCCTAAAAAAAAGTTTCTTGTACTTTTGGAGAAGTAATTAAACGTATGAATATATGTATATGCAAGCTGAGTCACCATAGAAGAATGTGTTTAGTCTGGAAGACCAGAACATTTAGTGACTGTTTGGTTCTAATCCTTATATGAATTCAGAAGTGTCAAAAAAGAAAATAACATTTATTTTAAGCCGAAGCAATATGGGGGTGTGTTCATCTTTTACACCTTACATTTTGACCTCCTAATAAGTTTTAAGTGTTAAGACAAATAAATCTGCTCTCTGATAAGTTGGTTGTTCATTGACATGCTGGGGTATTGTGTACAGTTGTTGATACTGAAATAATTTTTCTTTTCCAGATTATTCATGATCTCTTTGATTGTAGATATCATTACAATAACAGCACCCTCACATCTAACCCCACAAGAAAGAGATGATCTTTTTCTTCTTTTTCCCAGTCTTCTACACACTCACACACACATTTTTCATTTCCTGTTTTAATAAGAATTTTATTGTTCTTGTGACATTGCCTGCCCTCAACCATCTTATATATTCAATATTGTCAGGCAGTACATGGATGGGAAACTGACTTCAAGCTTTGGAATTCCTCTTGTGTCAAGACTACCCAATTCTGCTACTGGATCTGATATCTGCAACTTATACTTGAAATTACTTAAGCCATTTCACACACCCTCAAAAGATTCCCAAGAATGTTTTGATAGTTCAGAGGGCACCACTCTTGAAGAAGTCACCGGAACACAGGATTCCACACCTCCTGTTATAGGGGCTGTGAACCCCTGTAATGGAAGTGAGGCTGACTCACCCTTTGATTTTGAATTTCAGTTTTACATAACAGATGAAAAGGGAATTTCCAAGGATAGAAAGATAGTAATGAATGATATGGTAGAGAGGGAAAAAACCAAGCGGTTAAATGTCCTTGTATGTTGGCCAAAAAAGTACATCGAACAGTATGATAATCGCCTTCTTTGCTCATTACCAGAGGTTTTCAAGACTGGCCTTTTTGCAAAAAAGCCTCAAGAGTCCGTTTCTCTGTATAAGTGCCTTGAAGCGTTCTTGAAGGAAGAGCCTCTTGGACCCGAAGACATGTGGTCAGTGGGTACACTTGAACCTTTTAACTTTGGCTTTAAAAACATTTTGTGTTGTGTATACCTAGGAGTTGAAAGAGCTCAAATATAGATATGTAAGGTGTATTCACTCGCTTTTTTGGTAACTGGGTATGTTCTGTGAAATTGTTATTTATTGTACTCATTGCAGTAATTTTGACCTCAAATCTGGTATGAGTTCATAATTTTTTTGTTTTTGGATTAGGATTTAAAAGCTCTTCTGTTTGATTAACAGTCTTATTAGTTGCCTTATGCAATTACATAATTTCAGGTTGCATGTAAGGTCATTGACTAAACTCCAAACTTTTAACGTCGTCACCTGTTCATCATGTTTGTTGGGCTTAATTCTTCAATTAGTTTCTTCCTAACATCTGTTAAATGGGTAATTGCAGTTTTATGTCTATTTACAAGTTAATGTTATCACAACACCTTCATCTACTCATCGAATGTTGGCAAACGATCTTGTAATGCTCAAAGTAGTGGTCTTTCAAGCGTTATTTGTTATTGTTGCTCAGTTTTCAGAATAGACACACTCAGAAAGTGGATAATGTTATACTCTCATGGTTATGAAGTAGAACATTGTATTTGGAGTTTTATACAACCTCTTAACCTTTTATTAGTTATTACATTGTGAGAACTTGTTATCAAGGTTTATCTAATGTTAATACTGTTATTACTATTCTAGGTATTGTCCTGGCTGCAAAAAGCACTGTCAAGCCAGCAAAAAGTTGGATCTATGGAGACTGCCGGAGATCTTGGTCATTCATTTAAAGCGGTTCTCATATAGCCGTTTTTTAAAGAACAAGCTGGAGACTTATGTCGATTTCCCTATTGACAATCTTGATTTGTCAACATACATTGCCCACAAGAGTGGTCAGTCATGTAATCGTTACATGCTGTATGCAGTTAGTAATCACTTTGGAAGCATGGGAGGTGGTCATTATACTGCATTTGTCCACGTAAGTAGCATTTCTTGCTTTTCTTTCAGTTACATTTCCCTTTTTTCTACTCTTTAATCTGATGAACTTCCCATATACTTTATATTTAGTTATTTTCTTAACTAAATAACTTCTCAGTTTCAAACAATTTATGAAATGAATCAAATTAAAAATGTTTCTAGTTTGAACTCTTATTATTAGTTTACTTGGTATAGTAATGCTATTATCCATATGCCGTCCCTAGCCCATGCATATTCTTGATTTTCAGGAATACTTTCAAACTTCTCTCATAACATGAGGTGTAAACTTTAAGGTGATCTGTTTGTGCTTATTTAGGCATGAATGACAAACTAATGGGTTTCTATTAGAAAAATCCTTTTTACTTTTATATGTGCATGTTCACCTATGACATCATCTGAATGTGGTGCTGTTTGTTTTAGGCCTGAAGTGATAGTTTGATCATTATATAAAGAGATCCTTTGTAACTTGCTTTTTCTTCTGCCTTTTGTCAAATATCAATGACTTAGCACAATTCAAGCCCTTAGCTGGCTTAGACTTCCTAGAACTAGGTCCTAGTTTCCTCTGCTGTCGGAGTGCTCCTTTCCTGGTGCATTAAGGATAATAGGATTCAATCTTTTGTAGCCTACTCTCTCCTCAACCTGTTGTTTCATTGTCTGAATTGCGCTTGCTTATCAAAAGAATTCTCACAATGGGTGTGGCCACTCTTTGAAAGCATGCAATAATTATTGTTTTGCACTTGAAATTGTGGGTAATTTGTATTCGAGTTGAGTCTTGGATTTATATTATTTCCTTTTTCTTGTATGGTATGATTGGATCTGTACGTTAACTTATGTTGGTTGACACAGAGCACTTAAACTGTATTATTTTTCTGATGTAGCATGGAGGTGATCGGTGGTATGACTTTGATGATAGCCACGTTAACCCTATCAGCCAGGACAAGATAAAGTCTTCATCTGCTTATGTTCTTTTCTACAGAAGAGTTGTGGAAGTGTGATATCAGAGCTTGGAAATTCCTTTTCAAGATCAGTCCTGTGGTGGAATATATTTTTCCTTCACCTCAGTCCTCGCACTAACCACAAAATTATCATTCTTTTGTCTTTGGTATCGTTTAGTTTGGATTGAGAACTTCCAGCATGGATAAAATTGAGGGAAGTTCTTACGCTTAGAGGACGGTGCTGAAGATGATTGTAACATAGTAGCAAAATGAAGGGATGAGTGACCGCACTGAGGATGCTATATGCAGTTATAACCATCCATGAAGAGACATTTACTACCTGGAGTAGAGAGATTTCTGATAGGGTCTGCTCTATGAAAGTGTAATTTTTGCTTTTAGATATAGCTGATGAGTTTGGCGATCTTTATTTCAGTCATCTTGTAAACAGGGACTGCTGGAACAAGGTGCTGCACTGCCAATGACCTTAAGGTCGTGTGGCGGTAAGACTTTCCTTGGGGCGGAAGGAAACTTGCCCGGCTGCGCACTGCGCAGGTGAAGTTGCCTAAGTCGGAAGAAAGAACGATATGCTCCTTTATTTATTTTATTCTTTTTGGTGTATTTTTTATTGGTTGGTGATGAAATTAGGGCATGAAAGAACTGTATGATCCTTACCATGAAGCAAAAAAAGGTTCATCTGATGAATGTTCCAACTATAATTTAGCCAGATTTGATTTTTAACAGAGTGCTGCATTACCCTTTTTCTAATTCTCGTTCGGTCACAGCGGGGAATCAAGTAAAAATAGAAAAACTCACATTGTGATTATGGATAATCAGGCTCGAATTGATGGCTTCCACCACATCAAAGCGGATGTTATGATTTTTTTCTCGTGTTATTGGTAAAAAATTTCATTTACTTTTTCAATTAAAGAAAGAAGAGTTCCTTGTTATTATTTTTCAACTTTTTAGTTTCATTCATCATCTCTCATCTTTGAATCTCGAGAACTTACATGACAAGAATATCCTGTCGAGTGGCTTTACATGATAATAAAGTAAAGATGTAATTTTAGATCGACTTTTTAACTAAAATGGTCTCTGAGATTTGCATATTTTGGTCTTTGAGATTTGAAATCGATAGAATTGGTCCCTGAGTTTGTCAACCATCAATCATTTTGGTCTTTCTCTAAAACATCTCCATTGAAAAAGGAAAAAATGATAAAAATACCCTTAAATTTTGTCAAAGCATCTTGCCCTATTGTTTATTAAATTGAGGGTAATTTTGATCTTTACTTAACATAATTTTCCATCAAATGACCAAAATAATTGATGATGGACAATCTCAGGGACTATTTCTATTGATTTTAAATTTTAAGGACTAAAGTGAGAAGTTATGCAAATCTCAATGACCATTTTGGCTAAAAAGCTTTTTAGATCAAAAGAGTAGGTTTAGTCTTCAATGAAACTAAACTTCACGTATATCTTTCTTTCGTCAAGGGCTCTCCAAAAAATTTTAGGTTTTTATTTGGTCTATAGTATTCACCGGGAATGAATAACTCAAAATTTAACATGTATCAAAGGTAGACGTGAATACATTTTCAGTTTCAGGAGAGCAAAAGATAAAACGTGAAGAAAAAAAATATTCCTTTTAATTCTCTCACTTTTTTTTTTTTTTATAAACTTTCAAGTTGGGGCGCCATTTTTTCATTTCTTTCGTACAACATGCATCTCACATGTGCATAATAAGCATGATTCAATTGCATTATTATGTAGAACTTTGTCATTGACTTGTTGAAATTACCAGTCCCTAGACTGATTAGACTATCTCCAACAATACTAATTAAATTATTTTTATTGTATCTAGCCAAATGATTCAACTGTTTATTCAGCTACCACCGCTTCCAAAAATACTAGTATTTTAGCTTAAATTAAAATATTTTTTTTCTAAACTTAACAACTCAAGTCCTTTTTCTTCTCTTGAAGCCCGCACACGATGCAATTTTATAGTTTTTCATGCTTAGCAAAAATTTAACTTTCTCTCTTCTAACTAAATTTAGCTAGTTACTGTTCATAAAGTTAAGATAGTAGTCATTTAGCTAGCCTATTAGAGCCTGGTTTTTCAACATTTTTTCGTTAAAATAGCAAAAATGCCCCTTTAGCTAGATTGTTGGAGATGCTCTCGTAACCAAGGTTTTAAAAGACACTAGGCGCTAGTCGAGCGGCATGATGGGGCTTAGCGCCTAGGCGGATTTAAGTAAATATATTGTATTTCGTATAAATAAGTATCTGTTTATACTTAAAAATATATATAATTTCATCATAAACTAGAAAATGGAATGACATATATATTATGAAGTATTAGAATATAATAAAAATATGGGGAGCAAACATATAATGTGTGTTTATTTAAGTGTTTAATAAGTCTCTAACAATTTATTGGAAACAATAAAATGCAAAAGGAAAGTTATCTATTTTCTATCTAAGTGAGTTGCAACCTAGGCATATGTCTAAGCGAGTCTAGGCGGGCGCCTCAGTAGGTCTAGGCACCCTTTCTTAATTTTCAAATGCCTACAAATTAATCGAGACGGTGGTCAGCCGCCTAGCGCCAAGGTAGGGTCTAGGCGGCGCTAGACGAGATTTTTAGAATAGTGCTCACAACTTAAAAGGACAGAAGGATGCATGCATGTTTATAATTTTTACTGAAGGAAGATTTCACGTTAATTGTTTATCTTGTATTTTTTTATGGTATCATGTTGGAATTGGACCACGTTTAGTCGTCTTTCCTATCTTGGTTGTTGATTACTATGTTGTCCGAGTAGTAGTACCACGTTCCTCACCACTTGCATCGCATTACGATCGATCTACACCTTCATTTCTGGTTATCAATTGTGCATATGTGAAAATTAATTAAAAGGCCTTCAATATCCACATAATTTAGCTCCATTACTTCTCTACTCTAGTGTTGGCCATCATATTTAGCTCCATCCTATAGGTTTATTTCAACCTATATATATAGGTAATGCTAGGGAAACCAAAATTTGCAAACCAAATAATGTGTCACCAATAGGATTATTACTTAGTTGCTTGTTCTTGTGCAGCTTAGTTAGTAGCCCATCAGGAGTTATCCTTAGCATGTTCTTGTGTAGCTTAGGTTTTATTCGGATAAATATATATAGGTAATCAACTCTTAAGTAATAATCCTATTTATGCAGCTTAGTTAGCTTGTTTTTGTGCATTTATGTTGTTAATTCTTAGTCAATTATGCATTTTAAGCTATTTTCGTGTGTTTGTAGGTCCTAATAACAAAGTTGGCAAGAAAGTGCATTTTGGTGCATTTTTGAGCCAATATTGGATAGTGCAAGCATGGAGACATGAGGATGGACGTTTTTGAAGATTAGAAGGCTGGAAATTAGCATGTGTGTGTGCAAATGTGTTGATTTTGGGCTGAAATGGTGAAGGGCATGTGTGTGCACATGCAAAGACAACATACATACACATACATGCAAACTGCACGGCACATGGGCAAAAGGAAACACACACACACATGGACAGCTTGGCATGGGCAGAAAATGGGTGGATTGGTGGCTGAAATGATGAAGAACATGTGTGTGTGTGAATGTAAGAGGAAACACACACACATGGGCAAAGGAAAACACACACACATGGGCAGCAGAAAATAAAGAATGAAAGAGTGGAAATGATGAGTACATGGACAGCTTGGCATGGGCAGAAAAAGTGTGGATTGGTGGCTAAAATGATGAAGAACATGTGTGTGCAAATGTAAGAGGAAACACACACAAGGGGCAAGCTGTCCCCAAAAGCTTTTCTGCCCAACAATCCACACCTTTTCTAATATGCCCAGGTTGGAGAAACCATCCAAATTTCAAGTTGAGGGAGCCCCAACAACCCCAACAACAAGGAGGCTTTAGGCAGCAACCGCCGGGCTTCTATACCAAGCAATAAGCACCAACACAAGCCCCACAACAACTTGCCCAAAACACCTCAGGTACATCTTTAGATAATGACACACTTCTTAAGTTACTCACCAATTTGTCTCAGGGGCAAGAAAATCAAGCCAAAGCAATGCAAAACTAAGACAAAAGGGTGGACCAAATGGAGAAGCAAATTGGGCAGATTGTGGAGTTTGTAGGACAATTCAGAGAGCAAGGTAAGTTGCCTAGTTCGACCATTGTCAACCTGAAGGGAGGATTCGAATCTGCAAAAGCCATGAGTTTGCGAAGTGGAAAACAAGTTGGATCTGATCCCCAACCATCCAATTCACGTTCCAACGAGGTTGAAGAGTTGATAATTGAAGAGGAGGAGCAAAGCACCCCCACGGCAAGGGTGGAAACATCTTTGCCGCAGGCCCCAAAAGCTCCTAAACCATCCAATTCGGCCAACAAAGGTAAGGAAGTTCCAATTTTGATTAATTCTAACGTTGTTCCTCCAATGTACCCTTTCCTCGCAGGTTTATGCAATCAAAGAAAGAGGAGGCTGAAAAGGATATTTTGGAAACGTTTAGAAAAGTTCAAGTCAATATACCACTTTTGGATGCAATTAAGCAAGTTCCAAGGTATGCCAAGTTTTTGAAAGAACTTTGCACAACTAGGAAGAGAATTTCGAGCAAGGAGGTTGTCAAGGTAAGTGAAAATGTCTCAGCTGTTTTACAGCGTAAACTGCCCACTAAATGCAAGGATCCGGGTAGTTTTACCATTCCTTGTGTAATTGGGAATACTCGTTTTGAATCTGCCATGTTAGACTTAGGTGCATCTATAAATGTCATGCCTTATTCAATCTATGCATCTATGCACTTAGGCGAATTGAAAAAGGATGGTGTGATTATACAATTGGCCGATAGATCTAATGCCTATCCAAAGGGAGTTTTGGAAGATGTTTTAGTGCAGGTCAATCACTTAATCTTTCTGGCGGATTTCTATGTGCTTGAAATGGACGAGTCGGACCACTCCCCTACATTACCCATCCTCCTTGGACGACCATTCATGAAAACTGCCCGTACTAAGATTGATGTGTTTAATGGAACTTTGATGATGGAATTTGATGGGGAAGTTATCAATTTCAATCTTTCTGATTCTATCAAGTATCCTAGTGAGGATCACTCATGTTTTTCTATTGATGTATTTGCTTTTTTGGCGCAGGACCATTTTGAACGATTGAATGACGATGCAATTGAATTGGTCATTGCACGAGGAATGGACATTCAGAACAATGAAGTAGTGACCATGCACCCCCACGGCATGAATAATTTTTTCCTTGCCGTAACCCCTAATGAAGACGTGATGGAGATGGTGGCTGCCCTCGAATCATTGCCATTACAATCTGGGAAGTTTTTGGACCCAATTTCCATTTCAGTTTTGGCTAATAAGTTACTTCCTCCAGTTGTGCAGCCACCTACACTTGAACTTAAGCCATTGCCAAGCCATTTAAAGTACGTTTTCTTGGGCGATGATGAGACATTGCCCATCATCATCTCAAGCACACTTATGGCACAAGAGGAGGACAAGTTGGTAAGGGCGCTAAGGGAGTACAAAAGAGCAATTGGGTGGACATTGGCCGACATAAAAGGAATCAGTCCCACCACTTGCATGCATCGCATACTTTTGGAGGGGGGTCTAAAACATCTCGAGAGGCTCAACGCCGACTCAACCCTCCGATGATGGAAGTTGTGAAGAAGGAAATAATCAAGCTTTTAGATTGTGGAGTGATCTATCCTATTTTCGATAGTCGTTGGGTTTCGCCCGTTCAATGTGTCCCAAAGAAATCCGGAGTAACTGTGGTGACAAATGCTGAAAATGAGCTTGTGCCTACTCGAATCCAAATAGGTTGGAGGGTGTGTATCGATTACAGGAAGCTAAACGCTACCACTAGGAAGGACCACTTCCCTTTGCCATTCATTGATCAAATGCTTGAGAGGTTAGCGGGTTATGCTTTCTATTGTTTTCTTGATGGTTATTCTGGTTATAATCAAATTGTCATTACACCCGAGGACCAAGAAAAAATCACTTTCACATGCCCATTTGGTACATTTGCTTATCGTCACATGCCATTTGGTTTATGTAATGCACCTGCCACATTTCAAAGATGCATGATGAGCATATTTTCTGATTATTTTGAGAAAATTATTGAAGTTTTTATGGATGATTTCAACGTTTTTGGTGATTCATTTGATGGTTGTTTGCATAATCTCAGTTTGATCTTAAAATGATGTGTTGAAACTAACCTTGTTCTCAATTGGGAAAAATGTCATTTCATGGTTAAACAAGGCATAGTTTTAGGACATATCATCTCTGATAAAGGAATGGAGGTTGATAAATCAAAGATCGATCTTGTACGTCACTTACCCTATCCTATTTCGGTTAGAGAGGTTCGTTCTTTTCTTGGACATGCAGGTTTCTATCAAAGATTTATCAAAGATTTCTCAATGGTTTCCTAACCTCTTTGCCGTCTCATTCAAAAAGATGTGGCGTTTGACTTCAATAAGGCGTGCACGGCATCCTTCAAACAACTCAAGGAGTTGCTGACCACGGCTCCCATTATTGTTCCACCAGATTGGAGCCTTCTTTTTGAGCTCATGTGTGACACATCCGATTATGCTTTAGGAGTTGTTTTAGGACAAAGGAAGGATAAGAGGCCGCATGTCATCTACTATGCTTCACGGACGTTGAATGATGCCCAATTAAACTATTCCACAATGGAAAAAGAACTTCTTGCCGTTGTCTTTGCTTTAGATAAATTTCGATCATATTTAATTGGTACTAAAGTAATTGTTTTCACTGATCATGTAGCTTTAAAATATTTGCTTAGCAAGAAGGAGGCCAAGCCAAGGCTAATTAGATGGATATTGCTTCTCCAAGAGTTCGACATTGAGATTCGAGACACAAAGGGAAGTGAAAACGTGGTGGCTGACCACCTAAGCCATATGATGCATAATGAGGAGTCCCTACCCATTGCTGAAACGTTTCCTGATGAACAATTGATGTCCATTAAGGTAAGTGAACCTTAGTATGCTGATTTGGTTAACTTTTTGGTGTCTAAACGAATTCCAAGCACTCTCACTAGACACCAACGTGATAAGCTTAGAAATGACGCACGGTTTTATGTATGGGATGATCCATATTTGTGGAAATATTGCCCTGATCAGATTGTTCGTCGATGTGTGCATGATTCTGAGTTTCATTCCATTTTAAGCTTTTGTCATACATATGCAAGTGGTGGTCACTTTGGCACACAAAGAACAGCACTTAAGGTGTTACAATGTGGGTTCTATTGGCCTAGTATCTTTAAGGATGCTAGAACTTTTTGCTTAACATGTGATAAATGCCAAAGAACAGGAAATATAAGTGCAATGGATCAAATGCCGCAGATTTCCATCCTCAATGTTGAAATTTTTGACGTTTGGGGTATTGATTTTATGGGTCCCTTTCATTCCTCGAATGGTTTCATGTATATTTTTCTTGCAGTTGATTATGTGTCAAAGTGGGTGGAAGCAAAAGCCACCCGAACTAATGATTCTAAAGTGGTTGCAAATTTCATTAGAACTAACATATTTGCAAGCTTTGGCATACCACGAGTAATCATCAGTGATGGAGGGTCTCACTTTTGCAATCGGACCATTGAGGCGTTGTTGAGGAAGTACAATGTCAACCATAAGGTTTCTACACCTTACCATCCTCAAACAAATGGCCAAGCTGAGGTTTTGAATCGAGAAATCAAACAGATTCTAGAGAAGACTGTTGGGCCAACAAGGAAGGATTGGAGCTTACGCTTAGATGATGCATTGTGGGCGTATCGTACTGCCTACAAAACACCAATTGGGATGTCACCATTTCGGCTTATCTATGGGTAACCATGTCATCTTCCCGTTAAGTTAGAGCATCGTGCACATTGGGCCGTCAAAACTTTCAATATGGACATTGATGCCGCCGGTCTTCATAGAAAGCTTCAATTGAATGAGCTTGAGGAAATTAGGAATGAAGCTTATGAGAATGCTCGTATTTACAAGGAGAAGACGAAGGCATTCCATGACAAGATGATTCGTAGCAAGACGTTCTCTATAGGGCAGAAAGTGTTACTCTTCAATTCCAGTCTTCGTTTGTTTCCGGGTAAGTTGCATTGTAAATGGATTGGTCCTTTTGTTATTTCTAATGTTTTTCCTCATGGTGCAGTCCAAATACAAAGTTTGAAGACGCAACAAGAATTCAAGGTGAATGGGCATCGTTTGAAGCCCTATTATGAAGCCTTTGAGGAGCATGTCCTGGAGAACGTACCCATCCATGTCATGGAGAATGTACCCCTCCATGTCGTGGGCTTTGTTCAAGCTTAAATAGAGGTATCGTCCGGCTGGAAGACGTTAAAGCAAGTGCTTCTTGGGAGGCAACCCATGTATTCAAATAAGGAAGAGTTTTGAATCGCTCCGCAATCAGTTTTGCGTTTCTAAAAACCGTCCATTTTCTGCATTTTTATTTTTCCATGAGTGTCATTTTTATTTTTGTTGTTTAATTATTTTTGGGTGTGGGTTTATTTTTGAAACATTGACAGATATGCAAAGTATTTTTACATTCATTTTCATGAAAAGAAAAACAGAACATTAAGCAGAAAATACAAGAGGAAGCCTTCACAAAGGCTGCTTAGGAGAAGTCTCAGTAGTCGGCGGAGCCTCAGCAGTCAGCGGAGCCCCATAAGGAGGAGACATCGGAGGTTGATCATTTGGAGCTTCATTACGCGGTACAGCCCTAGAAAACAAAGGCAAATGCTGTTGGAACAAACCCACAAACCTCTGATGATCAAGTAAAATCTAACCATTAAATTCCTGCATCTAGTCAATTTTCCTCTTTGAGACTCATTACGCGGTACAGCCCTAGAAGACAAAGGCAAGCTTGTGCAACTGTTTATTCTCATGCTTGAGCCTTCTAATCTCCTATTTGAGACTCATCACTTTAGCCGCCAACGATTTAACTTGACGGGTTCTAGCAAATAGGCGTTGGGCCATATTGGACACAGAACCTGCACACTGCACACTGAGAGCCAGAGAATCCTTGACAACCAACTCATCAGATCGTTTGGAAAATAGTCTGTTATCTTTGGGAGTGACAAGGTTCTGGGCCACCATCGCAGCGGTCATATCATTTTTCATCACCGAATCCCTAACGGTAAGAGGACCAGTAGGGGATATGAAGGATGGGCGCCATATGTTGTCTGGAGAAGGCATGGATGCCTCTTCACCAAGGTTCAAGTCAAAACGACGTTCGGAAGGGCCATACATTTTCAAAGGTGTTAAAGAAAAAAGAGGTCGGACAAGTCAAGATCGTAGAAGTGCAAGAAGGGAGTTTCTACAAGCAGAAATTCAAGTGTGCTTTGAAACGTACTGCATGCCTTTATAAAAGTCAGCACTCGACGGGATTTCGAAGATCGAAGATGCGAGCTCAGAAATCGAAGAGACCAATTCAAAAATCGAAGAGGCACTAGCTTTCTCAAAAGCTGGGCTTGTTCAGAAACCACAGGCCAATCTTTTATTCCAGATTTGTCCGCATTTGTCACATGCAACCTCTGCACTCGACGGAGCTCAGAACTTGAAGAGGCGAGCTCAGAACTCGAAGAGGCGAGCTTAGAACTCGGAGAGGCATCTGCTTTTCCAGATGTATCAGCGCCTGTCACATACATACTCAGCTTTGCGGAAATCACGGGCAGTTTGTCGAAGCGCCGATTCCAGATATCGAAAAGGCATCAGCTTTATCCAGACGTGTCAGCATCTGTCACATGCACACTCAGCCTTGTAGAAATTACAGGCAATCTGTTGAAGATTTCTGGTGAAATAGAAAGCACGTGAAGTTTACTGTTCAATCATCCAACGGTTGCCGACAAGAGTGAAAGAATAGTTCTGGTTATTATTTCCTATAAATGTTGACCTTCACCATCCATAGCAAGGCAGACATACATAACCTTCCTTCATCTCCGAGAATGCCTTCCCAACAAAGCCTTTCGAGTCACTCAGTGTGCCTTATTCTTTGAGATACCTCTGCAAACAACTCATCCAAAGAAAAAGTATTTCATATCATGAAGGTTGAAAGCAAGAGTATCTCATATCATGCTTTCTCCCTGTCCTTCTCCTTGTCGTTTTTTTCATCTGCGGGACAAGGAGAATGAGAGCAATAAGCCAACACTTGGTATCAATCTTCCGATCTGGAATCGACTGCCTAGAACCCCTTCTTGATTACTTACCTAGCCCTGCTCTCGAGTACTTATCTTCAACATCTTATGCTTCCTCTTCGTTTACCACATTTGCTTGGGGAACAGATAAGGGAAGTGAAAATGATACCTCGAAGCATGTGGAGACAATGTGCTAATTCATCCTTAGCTAGGGACAAGGAGAAAGAAAGCAAGAGGTGGGCACTTGGAAAGATTAAAAAAAGAAACAGACCATCACCTCTACCTCGTGCCTGCCTGCCGTGCAGAAGAAACAAGCAGAGAAGAATGCAAACTGCACAATCAAATTAACCCAGCAGAAGGAGTTTGATTTGAAACCAAGGAACTCTCGCTCAGAATTCCGAACCAGTTAGAGATCAAAGCTGTGGAAAGACAACAAGATCATCTATCTCCAAAACCAGATTTGTGTTATTAAACTCTACTATGTCTGGTTTTTACTTTGCTATACTTGTCATGTTTATTCGTTGTTTATTTGTTTGCTTGTTTTTGTGTGAGTTTATGCTTGAAACATTGAGGACAATGTTTGATTTAAGTGTTGGGGGGGGGGGGTAACCATTGTTTTGCATGAAATTCGTAGGAGTTTATCACCCATTACTTCTAGTGTTGTTCCTTGCTGTTTTAAGTGTTTTTAAGCTGTTTTGGAGTGTTTTCGTGTGTTTTGACATAAAAATCCGAAAATCTCATAAAATTTTGTAAAATTATTTTGAAAAACCCAAAAAGAGTTGTTTTCATGTGTTTGTTTGTCTTAGGGTACCTTCCAACACAATGATGAGGATTTGGTTTTTAATTACATGACTGTTAAAGAGAGTTATAAACATGGATGAAAATTTGATTTACTCTTTGGTGTATGCTTGGTTGTGGTTTAAATTTATGAATTCACATGCAATCATAAAAGAAAAATCAGTCTTGTAACATGCTTGAAGGAAGGAACTCAAATTAATGCTACAAACTTGTGAGACTTGAGCCTAAAACGTTTATTTAGAGAGTTAATAATCTGTGCATTCTTGTTTTTTAAAGTCGTTGCATAATCTCATTATTCTTTGCTTGGTTACTACTTAGAAGGCGCTTCATCATTTAGTTCCAAATGCTAGAACTCATGCCCATTTCATTCAAAGCATGCTATTGATTTGCATAACACATATTCAAGATGAAGTTGTGTAGTGTCCACCACCAAAGCCAAATTGCCGTATATCCTATTTCATTATATGTTTAAATTTAACCCCATTGAGCCTTGTGTAGCCTATGTTCTTTGTTAACCCACACTGTCCTCACCTAGCCTAGATTATGACCATCCATACCCTTGTTCTTGAAGCATAGTAAAGCATGACTCAAAATGAATTCCTTTTGATTAATGTATTGCAGAAAACAAGTGATTCTTGTTGTGTGTGTGTGCCAAAGTCCTTAATAAGGCACGGGTAGGAAAGAAAGAAAAATTTGTGGAAAATAGAATGAAAAGAAGAAAAGTTGTGAAAAAGAGCTTTAAAGTGTTGTTTGTTGAAGAAAGGGTCCAAAAACATTGAATTCAGCCCTAAGTGTTGCATGAATCTTCCCTTTGTATTTAAAAGTTGATTCTGCATTCTAAAGTGAATTCCAAGTGTCGATTTCATTGCTTTGTTTACTATCGCTTTAAGAACGTTTGTTACCCCTATCCTTTCTTTGTTAGCCATTACCCCCAAACCTTGTTACAACCCTTGACTTCAATCTTGAGTGTTGTGCGTTTCAATTTGTGGAGTTCGAAATTGGTATGAGTATATGGTGTCACTGGTTCTCGCATCTAAGTAGTAGCATACCATTCATGAGATCATATTTAAATATGCTTATCAACTCCAGAAATTGGTTTCTTGTTGTAACATATGTGAGTACTAGTCTTTCATGTTTACATCAATCTTCTCACATATAACTAGTGTAGGGTGTGTAGTCAGAAAATGTGTGTGAAAATAGAGAGTATTTAGTAAGGAATTGAGGGAATTCTCTAAGGCATGTTACTACATTCAAAATGTTGTTTTAATTGATAAAATGTGAACTAGTGAATGGTGATTATGATTAAGTATGCTCGAGCGTAAGAATTGCTTAAATCTATGTAAGTGATGATCTTTGGCATGTCATGTTTCATTAAAAATCCCTGAGGCAAATGTTGGAAGGTCTAGGTTTTGTTTTGTTTGTTTTGTTTTGCTTGAGGACTAGCAAAAGCTAAGTGTGGGGGAATTTGATAGGAGCATATTTATGCGGCTTAGTTAGCTTGTTCTTGTGCATTTATGTTGTTAATTCTTAGTCAATTATGCACTTTTAAGCTATTTTCGTGTGTTTGTAGGTCCTAATAACAAAGTTGGCAAGAAAGTGCATTTTGGTGCATTTTTGAGCCAATATTGGATAGTGCAAGCATGGAGACATGAGGATGGACGTTTTTGAAGATTAGAAGGCTGGAAATTAGCATTTGTGTGAGCAAATGTGTTGATTTTGGGCTGAAATGGTGAAGAGCATGTGTGTGCACATGCAAAGACAACATACACACACATACATGCAAATTGCACAACACAGGGGCAAAAGGAAACACACACACATATGGACAGCTTGGCATGGGCAGAAAATGGGTGGATTGGTGGCTGAAATGATGAAGAACATGTGTGTGCAAATGTAAGAGGAAACACACACACATGGGCAAAGGAAAACACACACACATGGGCAGCAGAAAATAAAGAATGAAGGAGTGGAGATGATGAGTACATGGACACCTTGGCATGGGCAGAAAAGGTGTGGATTGGTGGCTGAAATGATGAAGAACATGTGTGTGCAAATGTAAGAGGAAACACACACACATGGGCAAAAGGAAACGCACACACATAGACAGCTTGGCATTGGCAGAAAATGGGTGGATTGGTGGCTGAAATGATGAAGAACATGTGTGTGCAAATGTAAAAGGAAACACACACATGGGCAAAGGAAAGGCACGGTATGGGCAGCCACATTCCCACATTCACAGACACATTCAGCCTCCATTCCTTAGCCGTGACCTACACCAACTCATCCACCCACTACACCCATTACATCCACTTATTACAACTCCACACACTCCTCTCCCTAGCCTATAAATACATCCACCCTTCACCATAACCAGGATACCATTCCCTAGCGGTGAGAATCTTACATTCATCCATATATTCCTATATCCCACAAACACATACAATTACATTCCCTTGCCGTGGCACTCATCCAACAAAAAACCAAACACAAATCCATACATTCCCTTCCCCTTGCCGTGGCATCCATCCAACCTAAATATATTCATAACCTTTCCATAAATCCATACACATCCTTAGATACTTGTGTTGCAACAAGGTGGTGAAGACGAAGGTCATTGGTGTTTCAAGCTTGAAACTTTGGAGCGTTTTAGGTGTACTTCGTTCTTGCTTTCAATATCTACTTTGTTATTTTCTGATTTTGTTGCAATTATGAGTAACTAAACCCCTCTTAGCTAGGGGGAAATTCAAAGCCATGAACATACTTGCAATATGAATTGATTACCTTCAGTTGTGATTTCTTAAGTTGTGAATTCAATTTGTTTAGCTGCTTGATTGTTAACTTATTCGTGTATGTTTATTAAGAGTGCACACTTAGTTGCATGCATGAATATGATGCTAAAATATAAGGGAGTTTCACTTAATAGTTACAAACTTATATTCACAAGTAGTGGAGGTTGCTTATAAACGATCGCGTTAAATGAATTCTTGGCAGGAGTTTCATGCTCATCATAGTAACGAATGCCTCGTCAATACTTATAGTTTTCATAATGCTTAATGATCTTTGATTGTTTCTTTATTGTGCTGTTCACGTAAAGGACTTTTGAAGAATGCTTGAATTGTTGTATGCGCTTTCCCATCCAATTCAATAACTTAAGGAGAACTTGAAGGTTAATTTAAGCGGACTTAATTAACCTGGGGTGTTGAGTTTCATGATTCATCGAAAGAACAACTGAAAATTGGTTTATGTGCAAGTGTGTCATGTGTGGAGAAGAACCCTCTAGCTAGCCCATCATCCATAGTTTACCCAAATTCGTCCAAAATCTGTTTTAGCTTACAATCTGTTCGTTTTGTTTTCAAATTCCTCAAAATCCAATCCCCCTTTACTTTAAAGTGTTTTATTAGTCAAAATTTGTTTTGATTTGTGTTTTTAAGTGTCTTAAGTCAAGTTAGAACCTAATTTCGTCCAAACCCATTCCCAGAGTCAGTTTAGAGTCTAATTCATTGTTTTAAGCTGTTTTGAGTCTTTTAAACTAGTTTTGAGTCTTTTTAGTTTGTATTGCATCTTTTGAGTCTAGTTTGGTGTTTTAAACTTAATTCTACATTTTAAAGTCAGTTTCAGGTGTTTTAGCAATCCCTCATAATCCCCGGCCTAAAACGATCCCTACTTACATTCTTTACTACAATTGACAACAAGAGGGTTTAATTTGTGTGTTAAGTTAATTTTTGCATCAGCTGCCTATTCTTCTTGCTTGTGGATGAAAAAGGATCTTTCAAATGATGAATGATAGGTGATCGCCAATCTTCCGTCTCGGTTTCTAGGACCATTACATCTAGACTGAATCCCCTTTCTAGGATAGAAGGAAGATTTCTTCTTTGGATCTCGACATCTACTCCATACTTCCGTTCCTGGATTGGTACTCCCGAGGCTATTTGCGCCATCTCGTTGGCCACCAGATTAGATTCCCTAGGAACATGATTAACTGATACTTTAGAATCCCAATAGCTCAACAATTGCGTGGTCGCCAAGTAATACCCAGCCATGGTGATATGTCTGCACTTGTATTCCCCGTTTAGCTGGTTTATCATTAACTTTGAATCACCAAATACCTCTACCTTCATTGCCCCCAACTCTATTAAGATTTCCAAGCCAATTATTAAGGCTTCATACTCCGCCTGATTGTTGGTATTCCCTTGGTAATCTAGAAGGAACGAGTAATAGTGGTGAACCCCTTGGGGATTTATGATGACAATCCTTGCTCCGGAAGCCTTCTGAGTGTAAGAACCATCAAAATAAAGCTTCCAAGGAGTAATCTAGAGACCAATTACCCTTTTTATTTCTTGTTGGACCCATTCTTCTTTGCCCGAGATGCCCTTTCCCAGTGGGATCTAAACATTAATTACTTCTAAGATCCCTGGTACATTGACAATCTCATCTTGAGACTCTTGATGCTCTGTTAAGAAGTTAGCAATTGCTTGGCCCTTGACCGCCTTTTGGGGTCCATATTGAAAGTTGAATTTTGATAATGCTATAATCTACTTCCCAATCCTTCCTGTTAGCGTTGGTTTTGACAACATATACTTTATCATATCCGTTTTGGCAATGATGTGCACGTGACAAGGTAACATGTAACGCCTCAACTTACTAGCAGTAAAATATAGAGCTAGACACAACTTCTCTATGAGGGAGTATCTTGTTTCTACCTCTGTCAGAATTCTACTGAGGTAGTGTACTGCTTGCTCATTTCCGCCTTCATTGTTTTGGGCTAATAGACTCCCGATTGATTTCTCCGAAGCAGAGATATATAGTTTTAAGGGTTTTCCCCTTTGAGGTGGTACCAACACTAGCGGAGAAGTCAAATAAGCTTTAATGCTGTCAAAAGCCTTTTGGTGTGGTGGTCCCCATTTGAAACTCTCTTTATCCTTCAATTTCAACAAAGGAGTCAACGGCTGAATCTTGCCTGCTAAATTGGCAATGAATCTCCTTAAGAAATTAATTTTGCCTAGCAGTCTCTGAAGTTGCATCTTGTTGGTGGGCGGAAGTGACTTCATTATTGCCCGAGACTTGTTCTTGTCCACTTCTACACCTTTTTGATGAACCAGGAATCCCAAAAAGTTGCCCGCTCTTACTCCAAACGCACACTTCTTTGGATTCATCTTGAGTTTATGAATTCTCATTCTTGTCAATGTTTGTTTGAGGTCTATCAGATGCTGCTCTTCTGTTTTGGACTTCACCACGATGTCATCGATGTACACCTCCATGCTATGCCAATCAAATCATGAAAAATAGCATTCATAGCCCTTTGGTAGGTTGCACCAGCATTCTTGAGTCCAAATGGCATGACTAGATATTCATATGCCCTCACATGACCGGGACACCTAAAAGTTGTTTTATGTATATCTTCCTGGGCCATCTTTATCTGATTATATCCGGCATTTCCATGCATAAAAGATAAGACTTTATGTTTTGCTACCGCATCTATGGAAAGGTCAGCCATGGGCATGGGATATTCATCTTTTGGTGTGGCGCCATTAATATTTTTGTAATCAACACAACATCGTACTGCTTTTGTTATGGATTTTAAAACAGGTACAATATTAGCCAACCACTCTACATATTTGGCAGGTCTAATAAATCTAGCTTTCATTAGTCTTTCAATTTCTTTTTTGACCTTTTCTTCTATTTCTTTTGACATCCTTTGTGGTGCTTGCTTAACAGGTTTATATCCCTCCTTGATGGGCATTCTGTGTTCCACCAAGGTTGAATCTAAACCTCGCATCTTAGTATAATGCCAAGCAAAACAATCTTTAAATTCTTGCAGAAGACAAACAATCTTTGCCCGATCATTAGTTTCTAATAAGCCACTGACTTGTATAGGTCTTGGATTTTCTTCTATCCCTAGATCAATAACTTCCAAAGGATCTTTCACTTCTGGTGGTGGCTTGTCAGGTTCTGTACACAAAAATTCGACTAACTTAAGGCTCTCGGGTAAGTCGTCTGGTCCATCCAAATCATATATGCACTCGGCCATTTGTATGGCCCCTTCCAATTCTTCTCCGCAAAGTTCTTCCCTGTTTTCATCCTATCCGGTTGAAGTTCCTGGCTGCCGCTCATGTTCTTCTTTTCCTAAGAGCTCCCTTTCTTGTTTTCTGTCTCTCCCATACACCAACAGTCTTTTAATCAAGGACCTGACTGCTGTTACCTGATCCTTCCTCTTTTGTTCTGCCATTGATGATATTGAGGTGTTGGGATGATACAAGGTCTATCCCATTCTTCTCTAGTGAGAAACATTTCTTGTTCTAAGAGCTTTTGGGCCGTCACCTTGGTAGGGCGGCCGTTCTTATCTGCTCCTGAACATTGCAGAATTCCTACATTGGGATCGTAGAAATTTGCTTCCGCTACATTGGCTGTAGGAAGAAATGGCCGTGACTCGACCTCTACCATCTCTTAAAAGCCTGGTCCCCCTGTTCCTGCTTCGTGGTAAACATTAACTTGTTGATGTAGAGTGGAGAGTATGGCAAGACTTTGGTGGATCCAATCCTTTCTGAGTAATGCTCCATAGGTGGAAGAATAATCCACCACAAAGAATGCCAGCATGATTCGCTTGGATCCCAAGTCCACTTCTACAGGTAATATTCCATGAGTTTTGGTGATAACGCTGGAAAAGCTCGAGACCGTGAGATCTGTGGGAGTGAGATCTTCTACACCTCTTCCTATTTTCTTCATTTTCTAGGCGGGCAATATGTTAACAGCTGCTCCTCCATCAATCAAAACTCTTTTGAAGGGAACTTCTTCTAAATGTGCTGCAACATATATTGGTTTAAGATGGTTGGCTAGTAACACGTTTGGGCGGCTGAACACCATTTTATTAGTATAGATTCTTAACGGGCCATTCTGGATTGTCTTGGATGACTCAGCTTTTCCCAATTCTTATTCTCCAGCTACTTCAACACTGACATGGGCCATCATTGGTTCTGCTGTCAGATAGTCACCTTCCACAGTGGCGGGCTGATCAGGTTCAGCACCGAACATGGTGGATAACATATACGTCATGTTGATATGAAAGGTACTAGGCTCTGGAAAGTCTTATTTCTTGCTCCCGAATGGTTCCATAAATTTGTCTAACCAGGCCATCGCATCTTCTGGGAGTAAAGGTTCTGGTACTCCCTCCTGTTGATTTATGCCCGAACCTAGTATCTGCTTGGGAAGTTCACCGAAAAGATCCAATGATACATCAGGGAGCTTCTTATCAGGCGAAACAGTTCCAAAACAAATAGGCTCTGTCCTCAATCCAGGAGTGGGCATCATTATCATATCTTCTTGAGCTCTTCTCAATATCATGTACTTCCCAGGGTGTAGGCTTTATGGTACATGGTTTCCCTCACCTTCTGTTTTGCTATTAGCCATCTGCACCTCATTTTTACTCCTCCAGTTAAACTGACTACTTCCCCAGAGGGTGTTTTTTCAAACTTTTGATTCTTTGAGGCTTCATATGTCACGGGAATCTTTAAAGAATTCATATAGGCTTTATGTTGCCTCTGGACCTTCTGATCATAGATGCTCCCATTTGTTTATTGGGTTGGCTATTTTTCCCGACCACGTACCATTTTCGTCCGAGACGGGCAGGGTTCTCCTTTTTGACAGGATTTGATATCCTATCATTTCTTTTATCTTCTCTCCCTATACGGCTATATTGAGGATGCCTTATCTCCCTCTCTTTTATACTTTTAGCCTCTTTGTCTTCTGCCTCCTCAGAAGCTTCGTGATTTCGAAACACTTCTGATAGAGCTCTGGGTTGGGAATCTCCTCCTAACCGCTGAAAGACACTTCGGGAAGTCTCTCTTCTGGCTATTCATCTAGCTTTTTCGCAGGCCTCTTTTCTTTCTCCTTCCTCTTTACTCTTGATTAGTTCATGATCAATGAGGACTTCTGCTGGCGGTACTTCGAGCTCACATTCGTATTGGCATCTACTGCACATAACCATTCCTTTGATTATGGTTGCTTTTGGATGTTCGGGCAATTTGATCACCCTTTTTGTCGACCTGTCAGCTGGCCTTCCTTCTTCTGTCTCCTTTGCAACTTTCCCTTTTCCCTTCTCAGCCCATGCTAAATTAATCATATTAACTGGGGCTTCCAAAAAGGAATCTGCATGCTTGTTTAGCATTGTTTTGCCTTGCACCGGCTATGGGCTAGGTGGATTGTTTGCCAAGATCTTCTCTTCACCTGGCTGGCTAGCCTCCAGTTTTCCTCTCTTTTCTCCCCCATCATCTTCCCTCCTAATTAGAGGTAAAGATATGGGAACACTTGGTTTCATAACTAGATCTATTTTTCTTTTGACGCTTGAGGAAACGTCTTCCAATCTTTGCAACATCTGCAACAAGGTGTTTTGCAAATCTTCAGGTAGCTTTGACATATTTGATCAAGAGTCCCACTGGGCGTGCCAAAACTATGTTTGGTATATTGATCAAGAGTCCCACTGGGCGTGCCAAAACTATGTTCGGTATAAAGGAATATCTAGTGAGGACGTTTCCTGGCCACCAAGCACACAGCTCCCCGAGAGGTTGGCGTCGGTTGATGTCGTCTGTCGGGCTTTTGCTTATTGCCGGGCTGTAAGAGAAGAACAGAGTTAATTTTGAAATCTTTATGGGGCCTTAGGTGTAGGCCTTGAGGCTCACAATCAAAATTAACTTTAAGTACCCAGGCGTGCCATTGCCATCTTTAGCCTGACAGATGTAAAACCGATGTTAAGTTTATTGTATATGTATATATGCCCGAGCGACCCAGTTAATTCTGAAAGGTGCCTTTGTGGGGCTTTAGGTGTAGGCCTTGAGGCTTCCCGTCAAAACTAACCGAATACTTGAACACATCTTGGTTGTTTCATTGTTTGTAGAAGTATTACAACTGTTATACTTTTAATTGCCCAAGCCCGCCGAGCAGAATGAATTCAAATAGGTGCCTTTGTCGGGCTTTAGGTATAGGCCTTAAGGCTTCATATCAGAGTTAATTCCATACTCAAACGTTCTATAGGAATTATGATATAACAGAAGTAAGACTAGAGAATAAGACAATTACTTGCGCCCAAAGTAACTTCGGACTTCTTGTTATCACGGATTGTCGTGGATGGGTTAAGTCCACATAAGGTTCTTTTTATGCCTTACCAAGGACTTTTAATTGATCAATCTCGTCTGCCCGAATGATTAGAACTTAGAAGTCTTTTAATCATAAATTGACTAGCATTAACTTGGATGCAAATGAAAACATACATAATAGTACTAGATCTATGAATGAAAGACAACAACAAAGGAGGTCGGGCAAGGTTTCACCTTGTCAGGCAAGGCTGATCGTCTTGCAACTTCCTTTCTTTGTGATTTACAAAGTATTCGAATGCTAGAAAGGGGAGATTGGAAGATGAGTTTATATGAGGAAATCGATACTACAACAAGATTTAAACAGGGTAGCAGAGCTTTTACAAAGGATTCCTAGTGAAGGTTGATCCCAAACGGGATGAAGATTGGGGGCTGACTACAGCTTCGTGAAGGCAAATCTGGTTTGAGCAGAGTTTGCGCTTGTATTTGTTTGTTTGATCGAGTGTCATTGTCTCTGATTTTTCTTCCTCCTTTTATAGACGATTTGGCTTGGCTGTCTGCAATATTGATTTTGCCCGAATGCATCTGAAGGGCAATGACTCATCAACTTTTTACTTGTACTACCATTGTAAAGTACTTTTGGGCTGATTAGCTGGCTGGCCTACACCACTTGACCTCTAGGTAGGTGAGCAGGTGGTTTGATGATCTGCACTTGGTCAGGAAACAAACCCCTTCTTTCTTCTGGGCTTCGGCTGGGCCTTGGACTTCTCTTTCTTTTGAACCTCCTTTTGGGCTTTCTTTTGGGCTAACCCAAAGTTCAAGTTTTATCCTAAACAGGAGGCCCTTAAGGAAAGGGGTCCCCATTTGACGTAGTTGCTAAATTCATAATTGAAAATAAGTTATGAAATTCTATTTATGCTGAATGTTTCCGTTTTGCAGGATGAAGTTTTGGCTCTTCGACAAGTGCTAACATGGGCAATTAGACTCAAGTTGTCAAGAGTAGAGATTGAAGAAGACTGAAATTTAGATATGAGTTTAAAAAAAGAGATCAATGTGTCATGGAATATTTGACCAATTGTCCAGGATATTGGGTATTTAATCGATCAAATTTCATCCGACACATCTTTTGGGGAAAAAAATTATGGTGGCTGATATCTTAGCTTCCTTAGGACAATTATATGATCACTCATGGTTCGTGGTTTAGTAGTTTTCTTTCTTTTAGAGTAAGCTATAGAATTTGTCCTTAAATTTTACTATGGTTTAGAAGTCCTTAAGTTTTATTTAATGCAGAAAATTGGTATGCTATTAAATTTTCTGTCAAAACTGTTGTATGAATTTAGTGAGGGAAGAAAAAGGGAGATTGGCCAGAGAGAAGAGAAGGGAGAGAGGAACTTGATGAATTATGTGTGTGTTATTCCTCATGCCTTGTGCCTTTATTTATATTAATAAGGGAGACGGAAATTTGCTCTCCAAGTAATACAAGTTGTACAAGGAAAGATCTTTTAGATCTCTAGGATTCTTGTGCATAATCTATTAAGATTTACACAATCAAACTACTAATGAAATTAGAAATGCAACACTCCCCCTTGAGTAGGTAAATACTCAAGTAAATGGCACATCAAGTCTTCATGTGATAATGTAGAAATAGTTAATGAGTTAATGAAGTAGTCTCATCTAGTTGGCACATTGAAGCGAATGCGAGTTTAAAAAATAAACGGAAGAATGCATAAGTATTAAACTCACAAAACTTGTCTATGGTAGAACCCAATGTACAATAAAAGCCATAGTCTAATGAGAAACGTGAGAAGTTGCATTAAGTTAAAACTAAACGTCTTCAGGACGCAAGTAGAACACACACAAGCTTATGACTAGCCTATGATAGGTGCCTCGTTAAAACCTTATTAGGTAGCAAAAATCCAGTGGAATAAATGCTCCTAATATAAGAAAAAAGAGTACATTAAGGTCAAGTAAGTATACTACTGGGACTTAACGTTTGAGATAGTTTACGCATACTAATTCCTCAGACAAATTTTTGGAAGTTTGACTTCAACGGTGACTTCGTGAAGAGGTCGGTAAGGTTGTCTCGAGTTCAAATCTGCTTGACTTCAATCTTTTGATACTTTGCTAATGTGATGAGGGTGCAATATGCTTGGTGTTGGCTTTGTTGACGTATCATGTCTTGGTCTAGTTGATACATGTGATATTGTCTACATAGATTGTCCTTGGGACTTAATGATGCATAAAAAACCGCATGCACTTTGAATATGCTCAACAAGAGCTCTCAACCATATCTCTCACGTGTGGCATTGTGAGGTATGGTGAGCTTTGGAACGATAAGAAGATTTGGCAACTAAGGTCTATTTCGTGGACCTTAGATATTGCGATATCCCTAATAGTAAAGACATAACCATTTGGAAACTTGCCTTGTGCGTATTTGATAAATAACCAATGTTAGCATAACAAACAAGGAAAGCATCATTGCGAGGATCAAGGGGTTGGATCCACTCGGGATACATAGGGATAAGCCCAAATCTATAGTACCTTTAAGGTAGTGGAAAAATGACTTTAATGCCAATTCAGTGGATGCGTGCAGGCCTAATGTTGTATCTTTACCAACATATCAATAGTGAAGAAGATGTCATGTCTCATGTAATGAGAAAAGTACAACAAATCACAAAGTTGAACTTAGATATGAAACTTCGAGTTCCACAACCTTTCCAAGGTATTCACTAGCATCTAGCGTATGAACAATCATGGGTATACTCAAAACAACACCTTCAAAGTGAAGTTCGACTAGTAGACCATATTATTGTTAGAACAATGCTTGAACTTCAAGTAAGACATAAATAAGTTTTTCCAAGATCCTTCATCTCAAATGCCGTCTTCAGGTGCGAGGTAGTTTTCTCAAGCTCTTCCAGAGTCTTAGTGAGATTTATGTTATCGACATAAACTGCAGCTTTAGCAATTCAGAATACTTCTTAATTAACGCGCAAGGGCACAATTTATTCTCCTATTCTCGACTATCAAATAATCACTTAGATGGGTATACCACATCCACCCGGATTGTTTCGATCTGTAAATTGAATGCCTCATTTGAATTGAGAGGGTGTTCCGTGGTCTGGAACTATTTGAACTAGTCCATGTAATTCTTCGGGAGGTTACTTGTAAATCTCAGTATTAATATCCCCATGGAGAAACATTAACTGCATTGATAATGCTACAATCAATCACATGACGTTTCAGAAAAACCTTGTGCCATAAGGTTTACCTTACATTGCACTATTTCATTCATCTCATTACGCTTCCTTTCTCACTTGTAACACAACATGGTTACCTTGGGCATTGCAGGAGCGACAGGTTCAAACACACTTTGATAAGGAATCTAATTCAACCTGGGTTGTCATTTGACCAATATGATCTACATTGTCACTAATCAATGAATTAGTTACGCATACTTATAATATGCTAAGGCTCATGACCTCGCCCTAGCAAAACGAATTAGTTACGCATACTCATAATGAAAACCGAAGAAAATATCATTAAGTAGAAAAAGATTGAAAATACCTTGTGGGTTAAAAGTCCCAATGTAGCGTAGAGAACCCTAATGGCTAAATAGCCTTTTTTGTATTACTACAAAATAAAATCCTTCCTAGAAAAGGTCTTCTAAAAACTAGGAAATAAAATAATAAAAAGATAACTTTGAATCACAATCCAAATCAAGGTAGGAAATCTGCCTAGTAGAGAAGTAGCCACGTTTCTGGACCTTCAGGACTCCAAAATAGGTCCAAAACGACTTGAATTACCGATTAGGGCCTCATCTTCAAGTTTCAAGTACAACTGAAGCCCAAAATTCATCATCTTCCAGCTCAAAAGTTGCAAATAAGCTTTGTAACACAATCTGCCAGCACTACGTGCTGGACATAAATTAATTCACCACAATCAAATGCTTCGGGTTAAAATTATGAAAAACTCTACCGTTTGACTATTTTAAGCTAAAAAAGGATTCGCTTGTACTACATTAAAAATACATAGCAAAACATCAAAATCTTACCAAAATAATCACCAAAACATACTAAAAATGGGGAAAAATATATAGTATAAAATTGACTCATCAGTCACTTTGGGTATTATCTCAATTAGTCCTGCAAGGTCCTTTAGGACAATAATTCTTTCTTGGGCCATCCGTAACCTTGTCATGGTCAAGAATTATTTCGGTGTTTCAAATTTTCAGAGGATTAGAATTATAATAGTTTGTTCAACCATGTAACAAATGGAGTAGTACACCCTAAGTTATTTGTGGATGAGACATGGTGTTTCCATTTCCTATGGCAGCGGTTCCCTCCCTTCAAAAGTGATAACGACAGCGCGATCCGGTCATTCATTGTTTTCATAAAGCTACTAAAGTAAAGTAAAATCACCCATCCAGTCCATCGTTCTGGACGAGAGCCACCCACTCTCACCCACACATGATTCCAAAATACCAATTACATGATTTGACTTTTCAGATTCTGTACTCTTAACCCAATCCAAATAGACAAACCAATCAAAATCCTCTCTCTCTCTCTCTCTCTCTCTCTCTCTCTCTGTAGGTATTAGTATTGTATATGGCACTTTTACGGGGCCACGTACATAATACTGTTCATTCTACAGAAAAATAAGTGGGCATATTTGCAGGCGAGTTACAGTCCACAACAACGTCCTTGGATTTCAACAGAACGTACCAAGTTAAATGATGCTTGTACGATTTACGACCCCACGTCTCTCATTCTTGCTTTCTCTAATCAACCCTAGGTGATGATAATCAGAACCCATCAACGGCGAGTGAGCTAGCTAGGGTTAACCCGTCAGCATGACCAAAGCAATATGCATGCATCCCGCAGTTTATGTGCATGGCCCCTTGGTTCGTTCACAGAGATCATACAAATTAGCTGAATGAAGACGTTATTAATTTAAGATGCATATATAAGTTGCTTAATTAAGTTGAGTAATGGAATTTCTTAACTTGAGAGGGAGACATGCATGCATATGCAGCTAGCAAGTAATCAATTACTTAAGTTGTTTAATTAAGTTGAGTAATGCGAATTTCAGCCTAATTAGTTGCTTAGTCTTCTATTAAGAAAGTGACCCACGACTAATGATGCCACTAACCTAATTGTGGGTACAATCTCTAGCGTGGTTTGAAGAAATTTTGCAAAACTGAATCTTCTTCATAAATGAAATGTTCAAGGAGGGACTTGTGGTCAGCAATCTAGCATGTTTTTTTTAATATAATTTTCAATATGGTTAGCTATTGACCTGTGTCATCTTCAAAAGTTGTGTTTTTGAAACCCAAGGTATTGTTTGCATCTTTGCATATTATTCGTTCCACCAACTTGGTGATTATTTTGTACTTTAACTATGATTTGGAAGTGTAATGATACAAATAGTAATTATGGCGGAACGAATTTCATTTACTTAATTTTTTAAACTGAAAAGAAAGATAAATTAGGTGATTTTGTAACCATCTAATTTCTGTGGCAGCTAGTTTCACTAAAGTGTCTTGATATTTCTATCCCTTTTTAATATTATAATAAAATCATTATCATTTTGTCTAAAAATAAATAAAAATATAAGTATTAGTAATCGGTAAGCATTCCATATTCAATATGTACATGTGGTAGCAAAAATCCGTTGTCTCCAATCTTGTTGAATTCACACCTACAAAACAATCAACACCTTTAATCAAGGCCAAAGCCTCACGCACCCATGAGGTGTGGGGTTTGGCCAATGGATTTGCATTGCCTAAGTCAATATCTCTGAAAAGAGTGAGTGTTTATGGCTTGTATGTGTAGCAAAAGGTTATAAGTAAATGGTCGAGATGAGGTATCCATAAGTGGTGGCCGACCATGAGTATAGGGTTTGCCCTAATCATGGTGGCTTCTAATTGGCCAAGGTGAATCATCCGGATGGATGAGGAAGGTAAATTCTAATATTTTAATTAAGAGAGAATATCTTAGAATTGTCAGGTAAGTAACCTTGATTGAATGTGATGAAGATTTCTTACTTGTTTGAGTTGATCTTCAAATAGGGATGAAGATTTCTTAATTGTCAGGTAAGTAACCTTGATTGAATGTGATGAAGATTTCTTACCAATTGCCTCCAAAAATCTATTTAAGCCTACCTTAAGTAGGGGTTAAATAAATCTAGAGAGCTAATTTTTTACCCACCAAGAAAGAGAGAAAATGCTAGAGGATATTGTAAACCCCTCCCTTAGTTTTCTTTTTTGCTTGTCCTTATGAAGAGTCAATCGTCATTCTTGTCTCATTCTCTGTGCCACACAAAGGTAAGAAAAGTTTAAATTTTTCTTTTTCTTTTTTTTCAATGGGTGCTGCCATAGGGCAGTCGTCGTGGAAGGTAGGGTGAGCTGTTGTGGGTGGCGGCATAGCGAGGTCGGCTGGCTGGGGCCAGGTGTTGGCTCACAGCAGTCGGGAGTTGCGGAGCAGAAGTCGGTGCGACTAGGGCCACGCTAGAGGCACGAGGCCTTGCTAGCAGGCTGGCTTGCTTGCTGGACCTATTGAGAAGAAGTCAAGGACTTTCTCTGCCACTCGTGGGAGTTCAGTTGCTTCTAGAAAGCTTGTTATCGAGCTATTTCTAGCATTCGTGTCTAGGGATAAAGTGAAGTATCCAACTGTGGCTAAGTCTGGATTAGCTTATGAAATTCTCACCACTATGAGAAATGGGGAGGAAAGTTCGTCACTTAGGAAAGTGGATTCAGTGGCCAAAGAAGCGTCAAAGCTTGCTCCTTCAGCTACTTCCAAGTCTGTGTTGCCTACCAAGAAGCAGGGAATTGCTCGAGTTCAATTTCTCAATTGTCGTAGATGGAGCAATGGAGGATGAAGCTACCAAAATTGCATATGCTGGAGATGGAGTGTCGGATAAGCAAATAGTTGAGTGCAAAGTGGTTGCTGAAGGCATGATATTTGCTGGAGAGCCCAAGGTTATCCAAACTACTAATAAGGCGTCTGCTTTGTTTAGCTTACGTCAAATTTTGGTGACCTTTGTGCATGTTTATCAAATTTCTAGAAATTTAATAAACTGTTTTCTTCACTTTACTCAATCTTCATTTTTTTTTTTTTGAAACTTTGCTTGCTTGAAGTGTCTTGCAAAACTTTTAGCCATAGAACCGTTGGCTGGGCACGCTCTCTTAAAGAGCAGACGATCCCATTGAGTCACTATGTCGTGAGCTTTGGCTTCTTGGGGCATCACAACATGATAAAGATTTGTGGGACAAGAAAATTGCTAACTAATCACATCAAAAGTGTGCAGTGTAGACATTCATGGGCAGTTTACCCTTTCTCAGGGCTCTCAGGGGGAGAGTATACCCATATGGGTGTCTGAGAATTAGTTTATAATCTCTCACTGGATGGTGCAGACAACATCAACTTTTAGCATTCGCCTCCCTGGTCTTTTGAGTGACCTTCAGGCACCACCCATGAGTAGTTAGCTTAGGATATTTTACATATGTTGTACTAATGCTGTCGTCAGACAAGTTTGGTTTGTCGGCCCAAGTTAGTTAATGTATTTTACCCGACAAAATTTTTTGCACTCCTTCAAGTTCTTTAATTTGTCCTATATATTTATACATATTTAGAGTGCAAACTAACCTTTTTTAGAGTGTTAATAACAACTCCCTAATATATACATTATAAATGTTCTGTGAAAAACTAGAGGAATGTGAACAATAATCAATGATACTATTTTTTTCAAAAAAAAAAAAAAAAATAACACTCTCCAATGGAGCTGGACCCTTCATTATATGTGTTACACCCACCCCCACATTTTAAGTATATTTCTATTTCCTCATGAAACATATTTAAATCTATCAATTTAATCCCTTATCTCATTTAAATCCTAGCCATTGATCTAGATTCCCTATTTCTCCTAAACTGCCAAGTGGCAGGTTCTCAGCTTTCTTTTCTTTCCTCTCTTCCCTAGCACTTCCTCTCGAACCTCTTTCTCTCTCACGGGAACTCTCACACTCTCTAGAGCTTTAAGAGCTCTTGTTTCCTTCCTCTTCGAAAACTAATCAAACCCAACAAATTAACAATGTATCTAGAATCCTTGGGGCTTGAGGAGCACAGCTATAACCCTGCATGCATCAGTAGAACACCTCTGTGTGTTCTACCATTGAAGCCGAGAGCTTCAAATCTCTGAAACTCAAACTCATGCAAGGCTCACTACTCTATTCTGTTTTGTTGAGTTAATCTCAGTTCAAATGGAAGGTTCTAATTTATGCATGCCTTATATTTTTGTTTTCCAGAACCCGGCGAGAAAACCTGATGAGTTTCGTGAATCAACCCAGGTGAGAAAACCCGATGAGTTTCGTGAATCAACCCAGCCATTCTCGACCACAGTCAAGACTCACAGTGGTATATTCCCATTCCCATCATTTTAGCTATCTTCCCTCTTCATTTTGGTACTTGGTTTGGGTGTTGGATTGCGAATTTGCCGTCAACCAGAGTTGTAGCAACTCCAGTGTCCTTCCCTGACACCCTGCAGGCCACCAGGCCTTCTCAAAACACCCACAGGCCTTAGCCCGTACTTAGACCATCCCATTTTTTTTCTTGCTTAATTGGCCTGCGGCCGTGCCATACATGGGCTCAGCGTGTGTGTGTGTTGGGCCGTGCATATGTGTGAGTGTATGTGTGTGTTGTGTCCGTGTGAGTGTACGTGTGTTGTGCATGTGTGTGTGTGTGTTGTGCCTGTGTGTGTATGCGTATGTTGTGCACATGTATGTGTGTGCATGTGTGTGTATGTGTGTTGTGCATGCATGTGTGTGTGTGCTGGCATGTGTATGTGTGTGTTTTGTGGGTTTGTGCTCAAGCCTAAACCACCACCTTTTTTATTCCTAAACCTATCCAAAAAAACCCAATAGGTGCTAACCTTATTTAACCTAAACCTAAACCCTAATCCGGATCCAAACCCAAGACCCATTTTCCATTCCTTGAAATTCTATAGTTGGGTAGTTTGATAAATTGTACATTTTTGTGCTTAGGTGAAGTTGCTAGTGGGGATTTCCTTAATCCTTTTTCGCAGAACTTTGCTGCTACGGAGTATCTGTGAGTGGACCCCTTCTAAAATTTGCATAATTTTATAGTTTATTTACATAAATGAAATGCATGCCTCACGAATTTATGAACTAATTTTATGTTAAGCATGTTTATGGAATATGTTGTTTATCGTCTCGTTTTTTGTGAGGAATTAATTGTTGGCCTATATTGAGCTATATTTTAAAATATCGATTTTTCTATAAAAACCTTGAACTGGTAAACTATTTGATGGATGACGATAGGATGCTAGAACATGTTTTAGAAACCCCTCTTTATAGTATAGACGATGGATGACTTTATACTATGAAGTGGTTATTTATGAGAGCCGTAACTATTTGTTCGTACCTAGTGGACACTATGCCGCCTGGTGCGAGGATCTGGTGTTGGTAGATAGGTCGGGAGAAATAATCCCTAGCTACGGGCCGAGGGACACGGCGTAGGCATTGGGCTGGGAGTTGATAATCTTTGGCTACGGGTGCAGAGACCATGGTGCTGGCATAGGGCCGTGAGATATATTTATTCATTGATCTTACTAATAGTACATCGCGTGACGAGACGATCTGTGAGATGTTTGATATTTTGTTTTCCATGATATCTCTTTTGAGATATTTTTGGCATGCTAGGGTTTTCAGTAAAACTATCACTTATTATGCTAGTAGTTTTCTTTATATAAACTGTGGGGGTTAGTATCTTGATAACTGTTTTATTATTATCGTATATATGAACTTGGTCCACTCATCTTTGTTTTGCGCCCCCATTCAGGTCTTAGAAACGAGGACTACGACACGACGTACGAGGCATTCCCTTACCAATAGCAATTTATCACTCACTTATGTGATATCCTGTAATGATCTTTCCTTTTGTGATCTTGTTTTAGAACGTGTTATGTGCATTCTAGACATTTCCTTAAACTTTGTTTATTACCTTTAGATTCTAATGATTATTCATAAATATTTCTTCCTAATGATTACTCTTGTAGTCAATAAATATCTTTCGTCACCCTCAGGTGTTGGCCAGAACGTGCCTATCTGGGTATTCGGGGAATATCGGGGTCGGGACGTGTCAGATTGGTATCAGAGCATGGTTAGGGTTTCTTTCCACCAATTTGGTAAATTTCAGCCTTTCTAAATCTTGTTGTCTTTGTCAGAATCATGGCTAATCCTGGTGGGAATGTGCCTCGACAACCTTGTTCTTTTATAATGAAGGGAATCCAGCAGTTTACCTCTGCATTAATGAATGCTCTTTCAGGTCATAAGCCGAATCAGACGTATTTAGAAATCGCTAGAAGTCATGGACTTACTGAGTTGAAATCTGTAGGGAATTGTGATGAGGCTGTGTAGTGGTTAGAGAAAATGAAGGATAATTTAGAGGCTATGAAGTGTCCACTAAATGAGTGGGCAAACACTGCAGGTTTCTTCATTCAAGGTGATGCTAGGAGTTGGTGGAAATCAACGAAGGAATCTCGTCCACCTGGCTCTTGGATGACATAGGCTGCCTTCAAGAAACGTTTTATTACTTACTTTCTAAGCCCTAGCTACAGATGAAGGAAGAGGCATGAGTATTTAGAGTTCCGACAGGGTGACCTCAACATCACAGAATTTGACAGTACCTTCAGGCGTTTGGCTAGGCATCATGATGAGACTTATGATAATCCACAAGCACAGATGGATCAAGCGATAATTGCACTGAACCAAGAGTACTGTACGAACTTATGAAGAAGTAATCGAGATAAGTCTGAGTATAGAATAGTCTAAGTGGGATACGGAGATACAGGATTAACCTTAGACTTGGATCCATCCCCCGAGACATAATAAACAGCGGAATCAGAATAAGAGGAGTCAGAATTTCCTGTCATGGAGTACCAGAGAATCAGTGGGCCCCTTCAGTTTTGTAGGTCTCAAACATTCTTTTTCCCTTAAACGACCAGGTCGGGGTTCAGGGTCATCCAATGAAAGTTTAGGCAACGAGTCGGTGAGACGATCTTTCGGTCATTTCACTCCGAGTTATCCGGTCTATAATCAATGTGGGTTACGTCATCGAGGGAGTTGTGGGATAATTGCTGTAGATTGTCACAGGTGTGGTGACATTGGGCATTTTGTTCATGATTGTCATTCAGCACCACCTGGTGATTTTACCTCTGGCTCAAGCTATAGTGGATATTAGCCAGTTCAGAATTTTGGCGCCTGATAGTGCTATGATGGTAGTGGCAATAGTAGTCGGAGTTATGGTAGCAGTACTAATCAGAACTACGGGGGTAACAGAGGTCTGCAGTTTGGTGGCAGAGGTAGCTAGAGTTTTAGAGGAAATGACAACTGGAGTGCTCAGTTTTCGACTCAGCAGCAGGCCAGAACATCTTTTGGTAACAGTAATCAGAGGAACAAAGCAAGACGTGGTTCCAGAAGTCGTGGTGGTTGGAACAATAATGTGGGGTATTAGGTTCATGGACGTATGAACGCCATGACTCAGCAGGAGGCTGATCATGATCCTCGAGTTATCATCGGTATGTTTCCTGTCTATAATACTTGGGCTACAGTTTTAATTGATCCAAGTGCTACACAGTCTTTTCTTTCTTCATCTTTTGCTCGGGTTATACCTTCTCAACCTCAGCCACTAGGTTTTGATATGCTGATTCACATGCCAAGTGGTGAATTGTTTTATGCTCAATGGCAATATCAGAATTGTCCAGTTATTGTTGAAGGGGAAAACTTAAAGATGGATTTAATTCCTTTCAAACTAACGGAGTTTGATGTCATTCTGGGAATGGATTGGTTATCTAAGCACCGAGCGAATGTCGCATGTTGGGAGAAAATTATGACGTTCAATCGGCCAGGACTTCCATCAGTTACATTTATGGGTGAGCGACGTGTCATCCCCAATAGTATTATTTCTGCCATTCAAGCAACTAGGTTGTTGAATAAGGGTTGTGTGGGGTTTTTAGCCCACATAGTTGTGAAGGATGAACCTTCTTTACATCCAGAAGAGGTGCCAGTTGTAAGGAACTTCATCGATGTGTTTCCTGATGGTTTATCAGGGTTGCCACTTGCAAGGGAAATTGAGTTTACTATCGATTTACTCCTAGGTACAAATCCTATTTCCTTGGCACTTTATCGAATGGCACCAGTGAAGTTAAGAGAATTAAAGATCCAACTCCAGGAATTGGTAGACAAAGGTTACATCCAGCCGAGTACATCCTCGTGGAGAGCTCCTGTTCTTTTTGTTAGAAAGAAGGATGGATCAATGAGACTCTGTATCGATTATAGGCAACTGAATCAGGTGACGGTAAAGAATCGTTACCCTTTGCCTTGGATTGATAATTTGTTTGATCAATTGAAAGGTGCTCAAGTATTTTCCAAAATCGATCTCCGATCGGGTTACCATCAATTGAGGATTCGCTAGATGATGTTCTGAAAACTGCTTTCCGTACGTGGTATGGGCATTATGAATTTCGTGTCATGCCTTTTGGATTGACAAATGCACCTACAACATTTATGAATTTGATGAACAGAGTCTTTAGACCGTATCTGGATTGGTTTGTGATTGTGTTCATTGATGACATTCTAGTTTATTCTAGAAGTGTGAATGAGCACAAGAAGCATTTGAGACTAGTGCTAGAACGACTGAGGGACAACCAGCTTTATGCCAAGTTCAGTAAGTGCCAGTTTTGGTTAACTCAGGTTGGTTTTCTTGGGCACATAGTTTTTGCTGAAGGAATTAGTGTGGATCCTTAAAAGGTGTCAACAAGGTCTAATTGGGAACAATCGAAGAATATCACCGAAGTTAGAAGTTTTCTAGGTTTGGCAGGGTATTATCAAAGATTTATTCAGAATTTTTCTGCAATTGCTCTACCTCTTACTAGATTGACTTGTAAAGGTGTCCAGTTTGTGTGGGATGAAAATTGTGAACAAAGTTTTCAGGAGCTTAAGTGACGCCTCACTCAGGCCCCTGTTCTTGCTTTTCCAAATGACAGTGGTGAATTTGATGTGTATACTGATGCTTCTCTATTAGGGTTTGGGTGTGTACTAATGTAGCATGGAAAAGTTATCGCCTACACTTCCAGACAACTTAAAACCCATGAAAGAAATTATCCCACTCATGATTTGGAGTTAGGAGCAGTGATTTTCGTTTTGAAAATTTGGAGGCACTACTTATATGGGGAGAAATGTCATATTTTTATAGATCATAAGAATCTTAAGTATGTGTTCACCAAGAAGGAGCTGAATTTGAGACAAAGAAGGTGGATGAAGCTTATCAGTGATTATGATTGTTTGATCGGGTACCATCCTAGGCATGCTAATGCCATGGCAAATGCTCTTAGTCGAAAACATCACGAGCATCTTGCATTACTTCAAGTTGTACACGTTTCATTACTATTTTCTCTTCGGGAAACTGATGTTAATTTGGAACTAGGTGAGCACGGAAGCTTGGCTAGCACATTTTTAGGTTAGACCTATCTTTGTAGACATGGTCAGAGAAGCTCAGGAACTTGATTCAAAATGCGCTGAATTAAAGGAACAAGTGTTGAAGGGGGATAATGAGAAATTCGTCATCCGTAGGGACGAAGCTTTATTGAAAGGGAACCATTTATTTGTGCCTAAAATAATGAAGCTGTTAAAAAGGAAATTCTTAATGAGGCTCATACTTCAGCTTATGCTATGCATCCGGGAAGTACTAAATTGTATTGCACCATTTATCCTTTCTTTTACTAGGAAAGGATGAAACGGGACGTAGCAGAGTATGTGAGTAGATGTTTAATTTGTCAACAGGTTAAAGTAGACAGACAAAGACCTGGGGCACTGATGCATAATCTTCCAATACCAGTTTGGAAGTGGGAGGATATCACTATGGACTTTGTGTACGGACTGCCTAGAACACTTTCAAGGTATGATGGTATATGGGTAATTGTCGATCGGCTTACCAAGACCGCTAATTTCTTACCAGTTCGACAGACCTACTTGTTGGAGAAATTGGCGAAATTATTCGTCGATAATATTATTCGTCTACTTGGTGTACCTGTCTCCATTGTGTCAGACAGATCCCAGATTTACTTTCAGGTTTTGGAAAGCCTTTAATGCCGTTATGTACTTAATTACTGTTCAGCACTGCTTATCATCCACAAACTGATGGTCAGTTTGAGTGGATGATTTAGACTTTAGAGGACATGTTGAGAGTGCCGGTGTTATAGTGGAAAGATAGCTAGGATAACTATTTGCTGTTGGTGGAGTTTGCTTACAATAATAGTTTTCACTCGAGTATTGGTATGGCACCTTTTGAAGCACTATACGGGAAGGCGTGTAGGACGCCATTATGTTGGACAGAGGCAGGAGAAAGGCCGTTGGTGGGACCAGAGATTGTGGATACCACCAACGCTAATATCCAACTAATTAAGGCGAATTTGAAAGTAGCACAAGACCGACAGAAAAGCATTGCAGACAAACACTCAAAGGATCGTGAGTTTACAGTGGGTGACTTTGTATTCTTGAAGTTGTCTCCCTGGAAAGGTTTTGTTCGTTTTGGTAAGCGAGGAAAGCTGAGTCCTCGATACGTCGGTCCCTATCAGATTATTGAGAGAATTTGTGCAATTGCTTATAGGTTGGAGCTACCACTGGAGTTGTCACTGATCCATAACGTTTTCCATGTTTCCATGCTTCGGAAATATGTACCAGATCCCTCTCATATCATCCAGATAGAGCCATTGGAAGTAAATCCGAATGCTAGCTATGTAGAAGAACCAGTGGCTATCCTTAGTAGACAGGATAAGGTGTTGCGGAACAAAGTTATTCCTTTGGTAAAGGTACTGTGGAGGAACCATGCAGTCGAAGAAGCTACTTGGGAAATAGAGGAATTAATGCGGAACCAATATCCTTTTCTTTTAGTGTAAATTTGTAATTTCGAGGACGAAATTTCTGTAAGGGGGTAGATTGTTACACCCACCCCCACATTTTAAGTATATTTCTATTTCCTCCCTGAAACATATGTAAATCTATCAATTTAATCCCTTATCTCATTTAAATCCTAGCCATTGATCTAGATTCCCTATTTCTCCTAAACTGCCAAATGGCAGGTTCTCAGCTCTCTTTTCTTCCCTCTCTTCCCGAGCACTTCCTCTCGAACCTTTCTCTCTCTCACAGGAACTCTCACTCTCTCTAGAGCTCTAAGAGCTCTTGTTTCTTTCTTCTTCGAAAACTAATAAAACCCAACAAATTAACCACGTATCTATAATCCTTGGGGCTTGAGGAGCATAGCTATAACCCTGCATGCATTAGTAGAACACCTGTGTGTGTTATGCTATTAAAGCCGAGAACTTCAAATCTCTAAAACTCGAACTCAGGCGAGGCTCATTACTCTATTCTGTTTTGTTGAGTTATTCTCAGTTCAAATGGAAGGTTCTAATTTGTGTAAGCCCTATATTTTTGTTTTCCAGAACCCGGCGAGAAAACCCGACGAGTTCCGTGAATCAACCCAGCCATTCTCGACCACAGTCGAGACTTACAGTGGTATATTCTCGTTCCCATCATTTCAGCTATCTTCCCTCTTCATTTTGGTACTTGGTTTGGGTGTTGGATTGTGAGTTTGCCATCAACCGGAGCTGTAGCAGCTCCGGTCTTCCCTGACACCCCAAGGCCACCAGGCCTTCTCAAAACACCCACGGGCCTTAGCCCGTACTTGGACCAGCCCATTTTCTTTCTTGGTTAATTGGCCTGCGGGCCATGCCATGCATGGGCTCAACGTGTGTGTGTTGGGCCGTGCGTATGTGTGAGTGTGTATGTGTGTGTGTGTGTGTTGTATCCGTGTGTGTGTACATGTGTGTTATGCTCATGTGTGTGTACGTGTGTTGTGCACGTGTGTGTTTGTTGTGCCTGTGTATGTGTGTGTGCGCGTGTGTTGTGCACATGTGTGAATGTGTGTGTGTGTGTGTGTGTGTGTCTGTATGTGTGTGCAAGTGTGTGCATGTGTGCTGTGCATGCATGTGTGTGTGTGTGTGCTGGTGTGTGTATGTGTGTGTTGTGTGGGTTTGGGCTCAAGCCCAAACCACCACCTTTTTTATTCCTAAACCTATCCAAAAGCAAGACCCAATAGGTCCTAACCTTATTTAACCTAAACCTAAACCCTAGTCCGGATCCAAACCCAAGACCCATTTTCCATTCCTTGAAATTCTATAGTTGGGTAGTTTGATAAATTGTACATTTTTGTGCTTAGGTGAAGTTGCTAGTGGGGATTTCCTTCATCCTTTTCTGCATAACTTTGCTGCTTTAATCTTTTTCCGTACAACTCTGCTGCTACGGAGTATCTGTGAGTGGACCCCTTCTAAAATTTGCATAATTTTATAGTTTATTTGCATAAATGAAATGCATGCCTTACGAGTTTATGAACTAATTTTATGTTAAGCATGTTTATGGAATATGTTGTTTATCGTCTTGTTTTTTGTGAGGAATTAATTGTTGACCTATATTGAGCTATATTTTAAAATATCGTATTTTCTATAAAAACCTTGAACTGGTAAACTATTTGATGGATGACGATAGGATCCTAGAACATGTTTTAGAAACCCCTTTTTATAGTATAGACGATGGATGACTTTATACTATGAAGTGGTTATTTATGAGAGGTGTAACTATTTGTACGTACCTAGTGGACACTATGCCGCTTGGGGCGAGGATCTGGTGTTGGCAGATAGGCAAGGAGAAATAATCCCTAGCTACGGGCTGAGGGACACGACCCAGGCATTGGGTCGGGAGTTGATAATCTCTGGCTACGGGCATAGAGACCACGTTGCTGGCATAGAGCCGGGTGATATATTTATTCAGTGATCTTACTAGTAGTACATCGCGCGACGAGACGATCTATGAGACGTTTGAAATTTTGTTTTCCATGATATGTCTTTTGAGATATTTTTGGCATGCTAGGGTTTTTAGTAAAACTATGCTAGTAGTTTTCTTTATATAAACTGTGAGGGTTAGTATCTTGATAACTGTTTTATTATTATCGTATATATGAACTTGGTCCACTCACCTTTGTTTTGCGCCCCCATTCAGGTCTTAGAAACGAGGACTACGACATGACGTACGAGGCATTCCCCTGCGAGTAGCAATCTATCACTCACTTGTGTGATATCCTGTAATGATATTTCCTTTTGTGATCTTCTTTTAGAACGTGTTCTGTGCACTTTAGACATTTAAACTTTGTTTATTACCTTTAGATTCTAATGATTATTCATGAATATTTCCTCCTAATCATTACTCTTGTAGTCAATAAATGGCTTTCGTCACCCTCAGGTGTCGGCCATCATGTGCCTATCCGGGTATTCGGGGAATATCGAGGTCGGGATGTGTCAATATGTGGAGTCTACCATATGTTAGAGAGTGTATGAAAAAGTGTATCAGTTTTATATGTACAAATAGCATTTATTTAATACATTAATATTATTCTTAGGTAAATAATGATTTTCTTAAAATTATACTAAATCCTACTTTTTTTTTGCTCAAGCTCAATCATACTTGTATACCTTCGTTTATTAGAATAACATTTAGCCTAACTAGAAATAAGGTATTTCTACTTTAGGTGTTTGCCTAGAGTATATACTTAATAAAATCCTTGATTCATTAATTCTTTGCTTCTTTAACAAACTAGCAACACTTCTGGACTCAGAGTTCTCTTAAATAATATTTCAAATTTGAAAATTCCTCTAGATTCTGTTTATTCATAAATTACTAACCTTTTTTTTTTCGTGACCATGAGTATAACGACGAGCAACGCTCATATATATTGTCCGCCTCAACAGACCTAAAATACTCACGATTAGATTATAGACAATTTTTCTTAAAAGTAATTTTGTTTAGGGTTAAAATAGTAGTAAGATTTTCATTTTAAACCTGTGGTTTCATGAGCATTTTGTATGGGTGAAAAGTTAATTAAGTTAAATATTTGGTTTGATGAGCATTTTTAACGATGAACTTTAATCAAGTGGTATTGAATTATTGGGGAGCGAAAGTTGAGAGACAGGTTAAATGCAAAACCATTTCAATTTTAGTTTTTAGTTTTTATTTTCTGTATTTGTATATGGTGAAGTATATAAAAAAACGAAGGGACAAAGAAGAGGGAGTGATTATATATGAAGGAAAATGATGAAACAAAGAAGAATTAAAAAAAAATCTTAAAAGTGAAAATAATGGCTTTTTTTTTTTAATTTTAGATTTCATTTAGGGTTACTTCGTTCAATATCAACAATACCCTAAATCAAACACAAATAGGTTTTCCAAACCTAAGGCTAGTACTAAATTTTCCAATATGAAAATTATGAATCTGATCAAATGAAACGACATCTCACTGTCTGTGCATTTAAAATAAAGAAGAAGACGATATTAATAATTATCTGAGCTCTCTCTCTCTCTCTTTCTCTCTCTCTCAGTAAAAGACGGGTGAAGCGGAAGAACGTCTGCATCATCTATATATCTTATGAATAGTGGCATCTCTCTCTCTCTCTACCTCGTGTTGCTTTAGTCATGACAGCTCGAATACAGTACTGATAAGCTGGTTGTAAAATTATAAACAGCCAAAGATATTGATGTGTACCTATGGTCCTCCGGGTGGATTCCCAGATGCATGGAATATCACATTCAGTGTTATAAAAATCCTCGTCTAGTGCCGCCTAGGCCCCGTCTAGGCGCTAAGTGGCTGGCCACCATCCCGATTAATGCTTAGGCGTTTGAAAATTAAGAAATAATGCCTAGACCTGCTGAGGCACCCCCCTAGGCACCTGCCTAGGTTGCGATTTAGACAGAAAATTGATAACTTTCATTTTGCATTTTATTTGTTTCAATAAATTGTAAGAGACTTGTTGTAGACTTAAATGAACACACAATATATGCTTGCTTATGAGTCGCCTAGGCGTTAGACTCCAACCCGCCGCCCAACTGGCGCTCAGCGTCTTTTAGAACCTTGATCACATTTTAATTTTTTTGTGGTCCTTCGACCGAGAGTGAGAGAGAGAGAGAGAGAGAGAGAGAGAGAGAGAGAGAGAGAGGGAGAGAGAGAGAGACTATGCTTGGTAATCCAACAAACGCATATTTAACTGTTTTCTTAAAAGATTAAAATATGTTCAACCTGGACGAATCACAGGAGTAGTATTTGCTTCTTAGACAGTTAGGGAAAATCAATTTAAACACGTAGTTATAGGTAGTAAACAAAAAATGAGGTTCTAAAGAGGTTTCCTAGCTACAGGGTCAGGAGACTTCATCAACCTCAATATTTTCAAGTAATTGCATCATGCATACATACATACATATCTACATACATATATATAGAAGGGAGAGAAACCTGCAGGTACTTCTCACGGGAGGGGGTATTTTTTGTATACCAGTTTGTTTTAGTACAAGCCATTAGACTTTTAAGTTCCCTTTCCTGCAAAAGCCTGGTCTAGCTTTGGTTGCTTGTTGGTATCCAGCTTTAATCCAAAGTGAATGTGGGGAAAATGTGCCCACTGCAACACAAACGACCATTTTCTCAGTTGATATATATAGGTTTTATTCTGACTAGCACATTCACATTGTATCATAAATATGTATTCTCTCTAATTACCCTTAATACTGCACATAATTCCATACTGCACATCGTTTAAGAAAAATGCACATAATTCATATTCCAGACTCTATTAAAAGAGTGTTATACTTTGTACAATGAGGATGCCTGCAATTTGTGCTCATGTTTATAAATCAAATTATTTGGTGACCTTTATACTACTGCTGTCTTGCTTCGATATCTTATTAATTAAAGGGAGAAAAAGTGAAATTAATTAGTATAATGGTATATAATGTAGCCGCATATGTCTGAAAGATTATAAGATTTTGGAACTTAATTATAACATATATCTGCATATTGATGGTCATTCAATCCTACTTCAATATTGACAAATGAATGTATGAGCCTAAGCCACTGGGGTTAGTCTAGTGGTGAGGGTGGGTTGGAGTAAGCTAGGTCACGGGTTCGAAACCTTCCAATGTAACCAAAAAAGTATGTATGATAAGCTAAAAGAACATATCAATAGTAATTGTAGAAGCAAGTCTAAGTAACCTAAACCCTAATACATATATAATCAAGTTGAAGGTGATGCTCAGAACGCCATTCATGCGGTGTGGCAAGGACTTTAACTTCTATATCCTGGTTGAGGACAATGAGTAGGCTAAAGCTGTGCTTAAATTTTTTTTGATTTAGAGACCTTTCCTTTTGTCCTAGAGAAGATAATAATGAATAGCTTATTACATTGCTAGAGCTGCACTTTCTTTAGATCATCCTTTATTTGAAGTTGAGCCACCAAGCTCTCTACATTTATTAAGTCTGAGTTGAATGTACTTTTATCTTCGAGTTAATGAGTAATTTCTATATGAAAAAAAACCCAAAAACAGACTGAAACTTTTACAAAATGTCTCAAAGCAATTTTAAGGCGAGCTACCGGCCACTTAATGTAATGGATATTTACTTCTCCAATATGGGACACTTGTGTTAATAAACAATGGCTAAAATCTTGTCCTTTGGATGTACTGATCCAAATCTTGTACATATAAATAACATTAACCTAACTTTTAATCAAAATAATCATTAACCGTGCTTCTTGCTACCTTAACCATCAAGGAAATTTGCAGTCTTGACTTCACATACTTAATTTGTTATCAATCGTCAGGACTTAGATGCTAATTACTGACAGGCAATCCACATAAAATCCAATCTCCATCCTTGTTTTGTATATGTTACTATCATAAATAAAGTTCACATCCAGTTTTGCATAAGTATACTTATAATCTTCAAATTGCAAAAGTCCATGGATAAGTTATTTTGAGAGCTTGTCTTCTATTATCTTGCTGATCTGATTTTACCTTTGTCCTTTTATAGAATTAATTAAGTTAAATTAACAAAAGGGAATTGTTATTGGTATTTCAATTCTCATTTTGCACTCCAAACTTTCTATACTTAGATAAAAAAAAATGCACTTGTGAAGTGTATAATAAGATTTTAAAAGTGCCAATAACAGTTGAAAAAAAATAAAAATTCAATCATTTGTTAACAGAATTTGTATGTTGATCGACCTTAATTTCCTTTTGTTGATCGACTATTTAAGGCTCGGAGGAGAAACTTATATGAAACTGGAAGAATCCCTACTTTCATAACTTCAAATATTACCAGTAATAACAATTTCAATATAGTGGGAAATCACTAACATTCCCCACGCAATGCAAGTCTTCTCTACTTTGGCTTTTGCAGTTTGTATAGCACTAATCAGCTTATGCCTAAATTATGCATTATACTTCCATTAAATTGCTTTTCAACAAAACTCTAAACCCTAAACTCAAAATACATAACCTTTAAATCCAGAAACAAGTAGTCCTTTTTTATATAAGCATGATAAAAGCAAACACAAATAGAGGATCCTATTTTTCCAAGGACTTGTCAAACCGAGAGTTTCCTCTTTAACCCCGGGGTCATTTTTAGGTCACAAAATACTTTTAATATAAACTATTGGGTCAATCATATTGTAAGATGTCAATGAAGTGAAATTTTAACAAGTGATATTGAACTTAGTTGGACAGGAATATTGTTTCAATTACTAGAAAATGAAATGAGCATCAACCTATGCTGAAATATTAAATTATTTATTGACCTATTAAACTTTTAAAACTGTTTTTTGAAGCTTTCGTCTATATGAAGTAAGATTTTAATATTCCCCTTTTCTATCATGTATTCAACCACCCAAGTGATGAAACCAAAACATTCATTTATATTTTATAATAACAAAGTGTGAAATTTTAGGCATATTTAGCAACCTTTTCGAGTTTTGGTACATAACCTGTAGGTTGTTCTTTGATTGGTTAGTCATACCATATTTGCACACTCCTGTATGATTAGTATTTTTTTTGACAGAATTTTCTTTTAAGTTCTCAATTATTATGATATATTGTATGACTGTTAAGTTATTTTCAAGAGCCATATATTATTAGGGGTGTGCTATCCACACACCCCTTTTACTTCTCACACACTTCTTGTTAATTTCAGTTCTTTGATTTTCTTCAATTCACCGATCTGACGGCCGAAAATTAGAAGGATGTGTGAGAAATAAAAAGGGGTGTGTGGATAACACACCTGTATTATTATGATGTAGGCCGAAGATTGATTTATATTCTTATAGATGAAATACTTACATCGGTTCTCGATCGGCAGGAATCAAATCATCCCTCACTATAACGTAGTATGGATCAACTTGGTGGTTCTAATATATACTAACAAAATATAACTTGATAGTCCTACCATATCATAATGAGCTAATAGGCCTCCCATATGAAATATGAAAATTTTGAGAGATATGATGGCTGCTATGTTATCAACCCGTAACTTACATTTTTAGCTGCCTTGCTAAAAGCTTCCCTATGACTAATGTCAGGGTTACTAGCTTTAATCCTTTGGATCTCCTCCCTGCAGAGACAGAGAGAGATTAAATTAATTAGCTTATCAGTATTTCATCTTCAAGGGTAATTTCATCTCTTAATAATAATATTACCATCATCGATAACTTATAGCAACAAAATGTGTGACAAAAACAATGATGAAAAGTAAACTTACTTGATAAACCTGTTATATGCTGAGGGAACCCGCTGTCTTTTCTCTGGTGCTATCATATATGTATGCAGAAACAATTAGTTTGAAGAAATTTGTTTTATTTTGAGAATATAATACATTGTGCAAAATGCTTCCCATGAAACCAGGAGGCAGGGGCAGTAGGAAAAAAATTACATCATTCGATCGAGCTAGATGCCACACTTCAACAGCGCAACCTATTAATTTATTTTCTGAAATAGTTATTGTATTAAAATGTGAAAGTATTAATACTCATGAGCACAGTTTCTAGGACGTTGCTATCCATTAATTTACGGGTACTGAAATCTGCTATGAAAGGTCACCATCCTGGATGGCCCATGAGAAGGTGAGAACAAATCCCTAATTGAGCACTTGTAAATGGTGTTTGCATGAAGCTTTTATATTCAGGTTTTAGATTTTTTTTTTTATACAATTGATATTTCTATTTGAAACCAAGTTTAAATTGCACATAGAGAACTCGACTCGGTTGGGACATTCAACTAACCTAAATAAATGATATTAGAACATGATCACTTTGAAGTATATTGGGTGATTTTGCCTTGTTATTTACTTTTTTTCCAATTGTGTGGAAACGTACGTTGTTCAAAGCTATCACAAGATAATTTATTAACCTAGGTAGTTGGTTTTGCAATTAACATTTGGTATGAGAGATTTTTCAACGTGTCGGGAATATGGCGCAATACGCCATATTTTATTATACAAGTGGAGGAATTTTTTTTTTCAAGTGTCCCTTTCACTTATATAATTAATGACATATAGCTTAAGTGCTCGTATTCTGCTCACACTGAAAAATTTATCGGAACGAGGTTACTGGTCCAATCGACTCCATTACTTTAAAGTGAGTAATATTTATTTGTGTATACAATTTGAGAGAGAGAGAGAGCGAGAGAGTGACTCACGGGGTATGGGAGAGACTCTAGGTTGTTCATGAAGCTCTAGAGACTCAAATGCATGACCAAACTTGTTGGATTTGGATGATGACGACGATGACGACGATCCACAGTTTTTATTTGAATCCTCGGAGCTCAGGTGTTGTTTCTGTAACTTTCGTTAATAAATTATTAACCAAAAAATAATTAAATTACATTAATATATATCAGTCAAATCACAGTCAACACCTTGGCTCGATCTTTACTAATATTGAGTTGGCACTGGTTAAATAATCACTGCTCGATCTTTACTACTTCTTGAAAAACTAAAAATCACTGTGTCTAATCCTTAACTTATCATGAATAAATTCACTCCCACACTTGCACATAAAACTACCTTGTTCACATACACCCCCATCAAATTCCTTGTTGAAATTTAGGGAATCCGAGTCAGAAAAATATTGTATATTGTTACTTAAGAAAAGGAGAGCAAAATGCACATATTTGTAATTCTTTTACAAACAATAGTACTAGTCTAATTTATACTAAAAGAATTATAGGGTTTGAACTTCGAGTGCAGGGCAATCCATCATTTGCAGAGAAAAATGCACATACATTTAAATTAATAATTAATGTATGAGTACCTGAGGATCTTGAGGAGGAATGGTAGTCGACTGAAGGGAACCTCCAGTATTAACAGAGAGCAGATTGGCACAATGCCCACATCTCACCGTCACCATATTCGGTAAACTGTTGCATGGAACACTCACCTGCACTATTCGATTCAGTTATCGATACGTATATAATGTAGGAGGTACAGTAAATTATTACCTAAATGCTTAATTTATTCTTCTTAAAAGAAAAATAAAAATAACCAGTATACCACTAATAAACGTGAGATTCTAGCTAGGTTAACTTAGTTAATGCTTTAGTATCATGTTGATTGATTTCTAGTTTAATTTGTTGGCACCTGAATCTTTATTTCTTGCTCTCTCGCACACACGAACTCAAAGGCGTTAATGTAACCATCATATGATCGTAACTAAACGCTATTGACCAAACAAAAAATCAAACCCTTATTCATAAAACAGAAACAAATCCTGTATGAGAACAAACCAGATTGCATTTATAGTCATATGATCTCATTGTGAAGAACTCTATCAATTGAAAACAGCAATACATAGGACACGCATCAGCGATATGAGGACGAATAATCCAGTTATAAAGACGAGGATGATGATCAAAGGAGAAGAAGAACAAGGAGAAGGATGAAATGCCCAAATGCATCTGAAAACCTGTTTTCTCAAGTTAACAAAGTACGTGCAGAATTGATCTCAGATCACACATGAGCAAATAACTACAAGGTCTCTTGGCCCCCTTCATTTAATTACCTAAGAGTTAAGACACACACACACACACACACAAACCATCTCTCTCTCTCTGACTGATTCACACGCAGACGCACAGAAACTCACACGCGCACATAGAGATGCTATTCTTTCTTTTTCTTTTTTTCCTTTCGGTGCCTCTTCTGGCTTTTCTGCCTGACACACCCGCAAGGAAGGTGATAAAAGATAGAAAGAAATAGCTCAGTGTATCAACAGAGGGAGAGAGAGAGAGAGGGCGAAAGAAAGTGACGTGACGGGAACGGAAACCATTAAAGGCCATGACCAGCAGGATTATCCACTCACCCTTCTTTACTATCAAACATAACTACTCATGATTAAAGGAAGAGGACCGAATCATCATCATCATCAACTACACTAATTTAACCACTGTACATTCTGCAGTGAACTACCCTCCAGTGTTTAACATCGTCATTTTCCGTATATATATTTTCTCAACAATCACAATACATAGAGTTCAGAAAGGAAAAAGAAAACAAAGGAAATAATTTTAAAAGGCTTATTTATCAGAGGCACCTTATGATGAAACAAAGAAGAAAAAAGAAGCACTATTTGCTGCTTTGGCGCTATCTTTCTCCCCCCCCCCCCCCTCCTCCTTCACTCCCTTCCTCAGATTATATTCACAGGTATTTGTAAAGAGTAAGGAAAAGCCGCCTTCTGTACTACATTGGTAATCAGAACCTGAAATATGTAACAACTGGATCACATTTATTCATCGAGAGAGGGAGAGAGAGAGAGAGAGAGAGATTATAAGTAAGGAGTAGGAATCTGCACAAAGTTGGGCATATATAGCTTGGGATCTGAAACTTCAACCCTAGCTAATAACCTAACTACTTGTTGCCCTAGTTCATGGCCATGAGAATCCCGCAGCGGAAAACATTCAGGAGATTTGTTTGCTATCTTTAGCCGGAAGCAATCTTCCCTCACTTTTGTTATTGTTATAAATCCACCTAACTCTTTATGGGGTTGATTGCAATTCTACAACTACTGCTCGATCTTGACGTTCATAAAATGATTTTATTTTATTTATTTTATTATTTTCATGTACTTGGAGGCCTGCAGGCCAAAACCCAGGTAGATTTCTTCATAAAATATAAGGTAGGAGACAGATTCTTTGATCAATTCCATATGAATCACAAGAATTCGCAATTCTTGGCATCAATTCGAGTACTTAAACTTTAACCAGAAAAGGGCATTTTAAGTAGTCGGTTAAGGGCCAAAATTGTTCTATAGATTCACAAAAACCCCATTATTTATTCTTCTGCACTTTAAGTAAGTTGTTATTTTCGGGTGCATAGAGGGACATGACGAATCAAATTCATTCTTGATCTGAAAGCTAAAATAATGAAAGCCCGGATATTGGTCAATTCAGCTGTTAAAATACATGGCACAAATAAACCTTAGAAATGAATAATTAAGGACATGACTTGGGGGGGGGGGGGGGAGAGAGAGAGAGAGAGAGAGAGAGAGAGAGAGAGAGAGAGATACCGCTAAAATGGTGTTGCAGAAGTTGCAGTGAACATAACAAACACGTTCAGATGCCATCAAATCCATTGACATAATATTTCAAAGCTTAAATTGTAATATATAGCCTGATCAGGTAGTATTTCTTGAGAAAGAAAGGCTAAGGTGTGAAAACAGAAAAAAAGAAACAAAATATAATTTGTGATTAAAAAGAAATAAAAAATGTACAGAGAAACGAACACAAAGACAAAAGATGAGAAAAGAAAGAACTTTTTATCAGAGAGAAGTAGACAGAGAGAGAGAGAGAGAGGATGGGACTAGTCTGGTCGGAGTGAAGTGGGAATGGATGTAAAATGTAAGTAGTGGTTTTAGTAAAATGAATATATGAAAGGTGGTTTTATGGGAAAGGCTGTTTGTGGATCATTTTAGAGAGAGAGTGAGAGGTGGTGATGGTGGGGTTGGGTGTGTTATGATTGAGGGAATGAGTGGGTCGGAGTGACCCATCTCTTAACCTTCCTCTTGGCTTTATGTAGTGGATGAGGGGGGCGCGATTGGGATATTTATGCTTGGAATGTTTAGGAAAAAGAGAGAAAAAGAGAAAGAAATTAATAAAAAGAGATCTTATTATTGGGATGAGATGAATGAGAAAGATAGGGAGGAGCTTATGGAAATGAAATAAAAGACACGTAAAAGTTTTGGGAATTGTTATTAACACTCTAGAATTTTTAATTTACGCTTTATATTTTTTATATTTAGAAAAAATAATACATTTATGTGGAGTGTTAATAACAGTTTCTGAAGTTTTTATTTGTGCTAATAAAATAAGACATGTATAAGTTTTATTGACATGAATCAATATACTTGTACCGTATAGTTAGCTGTAATCTAAAAGATGTGCTTAGAATGTATGTCATGTATTTGTATTTTGTGTGTCTGTCAAGTGTCCAAGCTGGAGAGAGTGAAGGTGTTTTGCCTTATTACTCATTACTCCTTTCTCCTTGTTATTTCTTGTTTTCAATTTTTTTTTTCCATTCATGTTCAATATTTGTATTATTTTTATTTTTGATTGATTTTGTTAGAGGGAAAATGTCTTTTGTCTCTTACTTCGACATGACATTTATGTGTTGCATCCTAACCTACTTTTAATTCTATGTTGTGAATGAAGTTATAACCGCACAAAACCTAATTTTTGTTTTTGGGAAATAAGACCTTTTTTTGTTTGTCGGAAACTAGAAAATCCCATTAAATTCCGAGATTAAAGTTTGCATCCTTTGCTAAAATGCTAAGTAATCCTTTTAGACCAAATTGATCTCATTGATACTACCAACCATGCATATACACATATGATGCTACAACATGAGCTGTCACAGCCCGTCCCGAAAGATTTTCTCTGATGGTGTGCAATGTGTAATTTACCCTTAAACGTTTGTGGTGTTGTGTGGTTTAAGTTGTGTTGTGGACCAATTATTTTCTTTCCTAAATTTTTTGGACCTAACTAGAACTAAAAATTTTCCTAGTTTTGGTTGGTGACAAGCTAGACCACATACTCACACACACACCCAATCTCGTTGGCCCTCTCTTTCTCATCCCTCTTGGTTTTTCTCCATTTTCCGTACAATATGAATGGACAAACCTCAAACCAAGCAATTTCTTCACGGATCGAGATTTTTGAAGTCACCTTCGTGTTCCTTGTGAGCTCAAGAACACATCTATACCGTTTTTAGAACATGAAGACCTCATTTTCCCCAGAATCCGAGAACCTAGTTTTGGATTATTGTTCATGCACTCGTGATTGTGAAGTCTTTAGGAGATTTTAAGCTGCTAGGAAGCTTTAGGACGTCTTCGTGAAGCTCGGAGAAGAAAAACGAAGTGTTTTGGACGTCGGGAAGTTGAGTTTGACAAGTTTTAAGTTTGGCTGGAATATCGAGGTTTCTCCGGCAAAATCCTATGGATTTCAAGGCGTGAAATTGGTAAGGTTGTGTTCTAATCCCTCTAAGCTTCATTTTGAGACAAATTTCGGGAGTTTTGGTTGAGAATCGAAGGAGATATGAAGATTTTAAATTTTTCCAGAAACCAGCTAGTGCAGCAGTGATCGGCACGGGACTCCGGCGAACCAAGGAAGAAGGAAGAGAATATTCCGTCAAAGTTGACGGAATATTCTGAGCCGTCAGGTAAACATAACAGCATATTCTGATTTTTTACGGAATATTCCCTAACACCGTTAGGGAATCCGTTTGGTGTGCTAAGCATGTGCCTGAGCATGAGCCGCACGTCTGGCCGTGCCTTGGCTGGTGCGTGAGGGCGTGTGGGGTCATGAAATTTTTTTCTAAAAATTTGGGGATGTTCCTGAGGTTGAGTAGGTCATGGTGGTATATTCAAATACCCCATTTGAGCATTGTATGAGAAGTTATTCCCTAGTTTTGTATATGTGCTTTAAATAACGTTTATTCAGTTATTTCGCATATAGGTGAGACCTATCCTGAGGACGAGCACCATCAATCGAGGCTCGGGGGCTACAATCCTTCGACATACCAGTGAGTGGGCTTTTGGTTTTCCGTATATACCTATATACTTCAGATTTGTTCCCAAAAAATGAATTTGAATGATTATACGTTTTGAAATGCCATGCAAAGTATCCGCCTATTTTATTTATGCATTAGTAGTTGCATATAATTATGATTGGTGCTGCGGACGCACAGGTAAGTGCCAGGTAAATTCATAAATTAAAGATTTGAGGTTACTTCAGTTATGTGAGATATGATGTGATGTTTTGAGAGCTCATAAACCTGCACCCCGGTGTTAGTGCTCCAGCCCAGAGTTAGGGCATAGTCCTTCACGTGATGTTCACCTCCCGCACCATATGCTCACCTTGGATCCAAGTTAGGTGCACATGCTTGTCGTACTGACCACTTTAGGTGGTTCTAACTCGTAGGTGACCCGCGATTATTCATACAGCCTTCACGTGATCGTAGCACTAGAGCATATTTATTTTACACTTAGTCTTGTCTTACATGCAACTTTAGGTGGTTCTGACTCGTGTGCAGGATTTGATTTGATATGATTGAGATTGATATATTTTGCCTAGATTACTTATAGCATTGCATTGAGATACTTTGGCATGATATACTTCTATGGATTTTCATCTTGAGTATGATTTTTGATACAACTTATTATTATTATTATTATTATTATTATTATTATTCTGGGAAATTATACAGGTTTTACTGCAAGGGTTTGAACTTTTGAGAAATGAAATGATTTTGAAAAGCTTTGTTTTTTCCCATTCACACTTTCTGTTTTGCGCCTCTCTAGGTTTTAGGTAGAAGTGCTTTGGTGGATCACGAGGATTTCGTCGGGGGTTCTGACAGAACATCATAAATGTAGGATCACCCTTGGATGTTGTATAATTAGTACTTGTCTTGCTTAACTGCACTTAGGCTATGTATGCTCTGGTTGTCTACTTCACACTTAATCTCGCACTGGCACCTTATCTTATCTAGTACTCTAGTTGATTTAGTTTTTGTTTATTCGAAATTCCTTATATCTCTATTGCTTCCGCATTATGCACATGGCCACATCACCCTCACGTGATGCCAAACATGCCTTGATTTAGGTCGGGGTGTGTCAGTTTGGTATCAGAGCCCTAGGTTGCAGTCCTGCATGTCTTGAGAATTTCTAATTATTTTGATGTCTTCTGTCAGAACTATGCCACCTCGTAGAGATCCACGTCCTTCTGTTGAGCCTAGTTTCCCTGATATAGCTCAGTTAGGGGAAGCTATAGCTAATGACATTCAATCTTCACTTCGTGCTCCCTAAAGAACACATTTTGAGACTGTGTATAATCTGAAGCTGAATCATTTTTATAGGGAATGAAGGACATGAAGGAGCGGAGAAATGGATCAATCATCTTGAGAAGACTTTCCATGTAATGCAGATTCAGGGGAATCTTCTTCATGATAGGTGGGTCGAGACGACTACCTAGTTTCTAGGTTCGGAGCCTACATTCTGGTGGAGACAGGAGTCTTATCAGTTGTTGCCAGAGGAAACAGCTGATTGGGAAATGTTTAAATAGTTGTTTCAGAAAAGGTTTATTCCTTTTGAGTATATTGATCACAAAAAGTAAGAGTTTACTCAATTAAAGCAGGGGAAGATGGCGGCAAATGAGTATTATAGGAGATTCACTGATTTGTCTCGCTATCATTCGGAGGTTGCTACTAATCTGGTTAAGATGCTCCGTCGCTTCAGGTTGGGTACAAAGAAGAAATGGCGTTTTATAGTGACCTCGACTCCCTGTGCTACTTACCAGGAATTTTATGAGCTTTTCTTGAGAATTGAGGACATAGAAAATATGCCCAGTGAGAATGAAGATGAAGAAGAAAAAAATGGGAGTCAGAGGCGAGATGATAAAGGTAAAGGTCAGTCTTTTCAAGGACCTCACAAGACTCAGAGCTTTAAGAGGAGTGGAACTAGTTCCAGCTCTTCTAATGGAGGTATTAGTGCCACTGGTCAGAGGAGAGGTCGTAGATTTTCAGGAGGTCCTAGATTTCAGAGGCAGGGAGATGTTGGAAGAGGAAGTGCTCTTTAGTACTGCAGATGTAATAATAGGCATTTTGGGGAGTGTAGAAAAGGTAGCAGTGGATGTTTTACTTGTGGGCATATAGGACATAGAGTTATAAATTGTCCCCAGAGTCAGCAGAGGCCCCAACAGCCTTCTATGCCACCAGCAGCGCCGATCCAGCAAGTTCCAGGGTCTGGTAGTTATGGTCAGATGGGTCGAGGTGGTGCTTACCATTATCAGGGCGATGCCGCTCCTTATGCTTCAGGGCAGTATCAGTATTCGCAGTATCTTTATTACAGAGTGGGTATTCTCAGTATCCTTGAGGGTATACACTGTATCCTCCTATTTCAGCTGGTGGATCTTAGTGATATCAGGGAGGACAACCTCAGCAAGTAGAGATTGTTTCCAGCAGTGAAGGATCTTCGAGGTAATCTGGTCAGCCAAGTCAGGGGCGAGGTGTGCAGGGGCAAGGTAATCAAGCTAATAGAGGTTGTGGGGGACGACAGCAAACCCAATGATGTATTAACAATATATCTCTGCAAGATGCTCAGAATCTTCCAGACTTGATCATGGGTACATTAAACATTCTTGGTCACTTTGCTAGAGTTTTAATTGATTGTGGTGCTACGCATTCTGTTATTTCTCATACATTTGCTCAAGTGATGCAACCTCATCCTACGCCTCTAGGGTATGATTTAGAGTTTGCTATGCTTAGAGGGGATAGATGTTATGTTGATTGTGTATATACAAGATGTCCAGTGATGGTAGACGATATGGTTATGCCAACTAATCTTATCCCGTTAGATATTGTTGATTTTGATGTGATTTTAGGCACAGATTGGTTGCATTATAATCGTGCCAATATAGATTGCTTTGGGAAGACAATTGATGTGAAAATTAAGTTGACACACAAATTAAACCCTATTGATGACAATTGTAGTAATGATGCAAGTAGGGATCGTTCTAGACCGGGGATTAACTAGGGATGCTAATAAACACAAATAAGACTCAAAAACACTAAACTAGACTCTATAGACTCAAAACCAACTCAAAACACTCAAAACAGCAAATAACAACCAAAAAGACTCAAAAGACTTAAAAGAAACAAGTTTTGACTCTAAAAACAAGACTTAAAAGTAAGGGGTTTGGTTTTGACGAAATTGGACTTTAAAACATAAACTTTAAAAACAAACTTAACAAAAACGATTTTGGATGAAAAAGAATGGTGAAAGGCTAGTTAGAGGGTTCCTTCTCCACACATGAAACATATGCATACGACTCGATTTCCAGTTACTCTTTCAACAAACCATGAATGACAATGTCCCAAATTAACTAGATTGCACCAATTAATTCTCATATTTCCCTAGATTCATTGAATTGAATGGAATACGCATTACAACCAAATTATTCTTATCAAGGACCCTAACTATGGAATACGCATGATAGAGACACATATCAAAGATCATTAAGTTCAATGGAAATCATAAACATTGACGAGGCATTCATAACTACGGAATACGCATGTTACTCTTGCCAAGGATTTACTTAACACAATCGTGACTAGCGACTTTTACTACTTATGAATATAAGTTAATAACGATTAGGTGAAATTCCCTTATACTCTAGCGTCAAATTCATGCATGCGAACTCAGTATGCATCCTTAATTAACATACATAAACATGTTATCAATCAAATAGATAAGTAAACCACATTCACGATTCATGAAATCATAACTGGAGGAAATCAAGTCATATAAAACATATGATCATGGCTTTGAATTCCCCTCTAACTACAAAGAAATTAGTTCCTCATGTTCGCAAATAAACAAAGATAAATAAATCTAAACATTGACATAAAGATAGAAAACACCTAGAAACGCTCCAACAATCCAAGCTCCTTGAATGGCATGCATGGCTCCAAGAGTCTCCTTCATTCTCCTTTGCAAACTCACGGCACAAGAGGGATGTTTAGGTGAATGATGTAGTGAAAATCTGGTAGAGGGTGGTGTGAATGAAAGGGTGCGGCACTACATATATATAGGCTGAAAATCACAGCCCCTAGGTAGCAAAGGAAAAGGATTTAAAGGCCTAAGTTGCATAGGAAAATAAAACACAATCCTTGAAGGAAAACAAATCAGAAATCCAAAGGGAATGAGGGGATAAGGTGCGGCACTTATCTAGGAAGGGATAAGGGCTTCTATAAACCAAAATCCCAAGGGAATTTGGTAAAAACTCACGGCACAAAGTGGAGGGAAAGTGGCTGATTTGCAATGCAAGGCAAAGGTCTTCTAGAAAGGTTCTAGGCGCCATTTTTGTAGGAAATGATTAGGTTTTCTAGAAATCTGATTTTAAGCATCCTAATATAGCTAGGAATCCTCCCAAGTAGCTGAAATATAGGTGGATTAGGATTAGGATAAGATAGGGTTTGGATAATGTTTTGGATAAGGTTTCTTCACTTGAGCTGATTCTTTGGCTTCAACTTCCCTTCTTCAACTAGGAATCCTTCTTCAACTAGGAATCCATGTTTGACTAGGATTTCATCTTCAATTAAGCACTTTCCCACTTCAATTAGGAAACTTTGCATCTTCAAGTCTTCAACTTTGAAACACATTCCTAGCTCTTCAATCCTTCAAATTCGTCCATTCTATGTGCTCCACATGCATGAGCTCCATTCTAGCTCAATTTTGCTCCAAAATGCTCCAAATTGCATCTTTTTGCTTACTTTGTCCTTAAAACCTGAAAACACATGAAAATAGCTTAAAAGACTAACTTAACTGCGAAAACACAACATAAATGCATAAGAACTAACTAACTAAGGCGTATAAATATGCTCCTATCAACAATTACTTTCCACCATCCTGGATTACCTGAAGTTACTTTTGTGGGTGAACGTAGTGGGGTGAGGCACGACGTTATTTCTGGTATAAGGGCGAAAAGGTTGTTATCGAAGGGTTGCCAGGGATATTTAGCTCATGTAGTGCTAAATGATGTTGCTTCTAGTAGTGTGGAGGATGTTTGAGTAGTCAGACATTTTCCTTATGTATTCCCTGATGATTTACCTGGATTGCCGCTAGACCGAGATGTGGAGTTCATTATTGATTTGCTTCCAGGTACAGATCCTATATCTTTGACTCCATATAGAATGGTTCCTGCTGAATTGAGGGAATTGAAAGTCCAGTTGCAGGAATTAATCGATAATTCAGCCTAGTACTTCACCCTAGGGAGCTCCAGTTTTGTTTGTAAGGAAGAAAGACGGGACTTTGAGGCTATGTATTGATTATAGGTAATTAAATCGGGTAACAATTAAAAATCGTTATCCATTGCTGCGTATAGATGATTTGTTTGATCAGCTTCGAGGTGCTTGTGTGTGTTTCTAAGATTGATTTGAGGTCTGGTTATTACCAATTGAAGATTAGCACTGAGGATGTCCCTAAGACTGCTTTTAGGACTCATTATGGTCATTATAAGTTTCTTATGATGCCATTCGGATTAACGAATGCACCAGCAGCTTTCATGGATTTGATGAATCGAGTATTCTAGCCATATATAGACAAGTTTGTCATTGTTTTTATTGATGACATTTTGGTATACTCTAAGTCTAAAGCAGAGCATGTTTGACGTCTTACTTTGGTTTTGAAGAAATTAAGGGAACATCAGTTGTATGCTAAGTTTAGTAAATGTCAATTTTGGCTAGATTAAGTAGCATTTTTGGGACATGTCATTTCTGCTCAAGGTATTCAGGTGGATTCTCAAAAAGTGGTAGCTATTGAGAATTGGGAGCAACCTCGAACTGTCATTGAGGTACAGAGTTTTCTTGGCCTAGCAGGCTATTATAGACAGTTTGTTAAGGATTTTTTAGTCATTACTTTGCAATTAACAAGGCTGACTAGAAAAGAAGTTAAGTTTGAGTGGGATGATAATTGTGAGCAAAGTTTTCAGCAGTTGAAGTATTATCTCACTCATGCACCTATTTTGGCACTCCCAGATGATAGTGGTAATTTTGAGGTTTGTAGTGACACTTCCTTGAATGGCCTAGGTTGTGTGTTGATGCAGCATGGTAGGGTGATTGCTTATGTTTCACGACAATTGAAGCCTCACGAGATGAATTACCCTACTCATGATCTGGAGTTAGCAACTATCATCTTTGCTTTGAAAATTTGGAGACATTATCTCTATGGTGAGAAATGTAAGATTTTCACAGATCATAAGAGTCTTCAGTATCTTTTTACTCAGAGGGATCTTAATCTTCAGCAGCGGAGGTAGATTGAGTTGCTTAGTGATTATGATTGTACGATTGAGTATCACCCTGGTCGTGCGAATGTAGTGGCTGATGCTTTTAGTAGGAAGACTCCAGTTAGACTTAATGCCATCTATGATTGTCATGGTCCTCTTCTTGCGGATTTGAGGTCCACTGGAGTGAAGTTAGAGGTGGAAGATCAAGAGGAAGCCTTACTTGCTAATTTTCAAGTCAGGCCAATTTTAATTGATCGTATGCTCGAAGGCTAGAGGGATGATGAAGAGACCCAGGAAATAATTCAAGCGAGGAATCGAGGGAAGAATAATGACTTCAGAATTCGAGAAACTGATGGTATGCTTATGCAGGAGAGTAGGATGTATATGCCAGATAAAATGGAATTAAAGAAAGAAATTCTTGATGAAGCACATATTTCAGCTTAGGCAATGCATCTAGGAGGTACAAAAATGTATCATACCATTCAACCATTTTATTATTGGCTGGGTATGAAACAAGAAATTGTTGAATATGTGAGTAGGTGTGTTATTTGTTAGCAAGTCAAAGCAGAAAGAAAGAAGCCTTTTGGATTGATGCAGCCACTTCTCGTTCCACAGTGGAAATGGAAAAATATTACTATGAATTTTGTGTACAAGCTTCCTCGTACACAGAATTGTTATGATGACATTTGGGTGATAGTTGATCAGCTTACTAAGTCAGCACATTTTATCCTGTGAGGGAGAAATATCCTTTAAGATGATTAGCTGAACTATTTGTATCGAAGATCGTGAAGTACCATGGAGTCCTAGTTAGTATTATCTCGAATCGTGATCCTAGATTTACTTCTAAGTTCTGGATAGTGTTCCAGGAAACTCTTGGTTCGAGATTATTTTATAGTACATCATATCATCCTCAAACTGATGGACAATCAGAGAAGATTATTCAGACGCTGGAAGATATGCTGAGATCTTCAGTATTACAGTTCGGTGACGCTTGGCATAAGCGGTTAGATTTAATGGAATTTGCCTACAACAATAGCTTTCATTCCAGTATCGGTATGTCACCTTTCGAGGCTCTTTATGGTAAATTTTTTCGCACACCCTTATGTTGGTCAGAAATTGGTGAAAGAGTCTTGGTGGGCCCTGAGATCGTGGATGAGACTACACAGAATATTCAAGTGATCAAGTCTAACCTGAAAGCGGCCCAGGATCGACAGAAGAGTCTAGCAGACATACATGCCATTGATAGGATGTATAATGTAGGTGATTGGGTATTTCTGAAGCTATCACCATGGAGAGGTGTAGTACGGTTTGGAAAGAAAGGCAAGTTGAGTCCTAGGTACATTGGACCATATATGATCACCAAGCAAGTCGATGAGGTTGCTTATAGGCTTGAGTTGCCTCCTAAGTTGTCCAAAGTACATAATGTTTTTCATGTCTCTATGCTTCGTCATTACATCTCAGATCCTTCTCATGTTATACCTCCTCAACCACTAGAAATTAATCCGGATTTGACTTATGATGAGGAGCCAGTGACTATTTTGGATTGGAAGGATAAGGTTCTGAGAAATAAGACTGTGCGCTTAGTGAAAGTTTTGTGGATGAGTCACTCGGTAGAGGAAGCCATTTCGGAGACAGAGGTTTGGACTACTCTATTAAGATAGATGTAGTATATGAAAGTAGGGATCGTTCTAGGCCGGGGACTAACTAGGGATGCTAATCTACACAAATATAACTTAAAAACACAAAACTAGATTTAAAAACACTTAACTAGACTCTAAAAACTCAAAACACACTAAACAGACTCAAAACAAACTCTAGGGAGTTATTTGGATGAATTTAAGACTAGTAAGACTCAAAACACTTAAAAACACAAGTTTGGACAGATTCTAACTAATTTGACACAATATAGTAAAGGGGATTGGGTTTTTGATGAATTTAAAGTAGAAAAAAGTAGATTTAAGACTCTAAGTAATTTGAAACGAGATTGGTGAATTAGATGGGTGAATGGCTAGTTAGAGGGTCCTTCTCCACACATGACACATATGCATATAAATAGATTTCTAGTTATTCCTTCGATAAACCATGAATGACAATGTCCCAAATTAATCGTGAGAAGCACAAAATTATGGGGCATTGCATTGCATTGATTACTTATAGCATTGCATTGAGATACTTTGGCATGGTATACTTCTATGGATTTTCATCTTAAGTATGATTTCTGATACAACTTATTATTATTATTATTATTTTTCTGGGAAATTATACAGGTTTTACGGCGAGGGGTTAGAACTTTTGAGAAATGAAATGATTTTGAAAAGCTTTGTTTTTGCCCACTCACACTTTCTGTTTTGCGCCCCTCCAGGTTTTAGGTAGAAGTGCTTTGGTAGATCACGAGTATTTCGTCAGGGGTTCTGACAGAACATCATAAATGTAGGATCACCCTTGGATGTTGCATAATTAGTACTTGTCCTGCTTGACTACACTTAGGCTATGTATGCTCTGGTTGTGTACTTCACACTTAATCTCGCACTGGCACCTTATCTTATCTAGTACTCTAGTTGATTTGGGTTTTGTTTATTTGAAATTCCTTATATCTCTATTGCTTCCGTACTATGCACATGGCTACGTCACCCTCACGTGACGGCCAACATGCCCTGATTTAGGTTCGGGTGTGTCATGCACAACCTTTGTTAAAGAATTATATTTGTGTTAATTACATTCATAGCTTGGATAAATTGTACTTGGGGATTCCATGATACACTTGTGGAGTAAGAGATAATTCAGAAAATTTTGGAGTTGATATGTAGACTTTTATGCTTGATTGGCGAGAATGCCCTAGTGATGCTCATATTCATTCCACATGTAGTTCAACCACCAAGAAGACCTGAGCTGTTGACCACAACTTGTCCAAGCTTCTATGATCATGGCAAGTAGATAAGGCAAGGGAATTAAAGGTAGAGTTAATAACTAATTCCTACCTTTACGCTTTCATCATTAAAAACATTTTCTTTCAAAACAAGGAAGCTCAATAACATCCAATCAAGGATTCTCCAAGATAATCCTTAGAATTTTTCTTGTAGCATTATAAATAGCGACGTGTAAGACCTCGTACTTTACTACACGACTTGTCTTATTGTTTTTGACATGTGCTTTAGTCTTCACCTAATACATTGATCATTGCCTTACGTATGAAAGATTTTTTCATGTAACTGGAATACAAGATAGTACAACACTTGTCATAATACAAGTAGAGAGATGATATATTTGTTAAGTGTTCCTCCATTATATTATCACATGTGCTGTATTGGCTTATGTTTTTCCAGGTATGTACATCGAAAAATTTCTCATCATGTATGTATGAATGTACCCAATTGAGTAGAATATATCTCTTAGTCAACCGACTTACATAAAACAAGAACCCCAAGGTATTGCTTTTCTAAAACAGTAATGCTAGGTAGACCAAAATTTTAAACTAAATTTGCAAACCAAATTATGTGTAACCAATAGGAAATAAGCATGTTAATCAACACTTAAGTAATAATCCAATTATCAACAACCACATCATTTGGTTTACAAAACTTGGTTCAAAAATTTAGTCTTCTTATGACCTTTTCTAAACTTTATCATGCGTCATCATTGTGGGACCATGATTTTCTAGAGTTGGAGTAAGGTTGATTCGAATATCGTTACCTCAAAAGTTCAATTATGGACTCACCGGCCCTGAGTGCAGCTAGATCAGACTGGGCAACGGTGCCACCATCAGCCTGTTTCAAGGCAATAGGCGAAGTCCAAGCGTCTCCGCTGGATGACCATGCTTATTCCGCAAGACAGAAGATTTGATCCGGATATATGGACATATCAAATTTCTCATAAGTCTTGGAGTTCCTACAATCTACGAATTGACAGTTGCCGCAAGTAATTACAACTTCTAAAAGAGTGCAATATCTATTTCTAGATATCTTCTAGGATTCTCCAGCTTAGAACGAGGATTCTATCCAAAAAGGTTTCTCCCCATGGTATAAATACACCCATCTAGGGTTCGTCTCTAGTAATGCAATCTCAATACTTTAATTCTCTTGCCCATTACTTGAGTCTAAAATTACTTACTAACTTGATTGTCGAAAAGCCTTAGGCCGGCACATACCCACACCTCCGGTCTTACGCATGCTCATGGTTATTCTCTATTTTGTACGTTGCTCAAATTTATGCCTCCACCGTTCACAGCGGTGCACATATTTGGTTCCAACAATTGGTGCTTTCATTGAGAGTAAACTCATATTCCTCTCGACCAGATCACCTTACCATTGACATGTTTGCTAAAGAAAGATTGGTTAACGTCAACACATAACCATGTCGGTAAGGATAACCCACCCTCCAGATGCGTCCGCTGTTCCTAGAATGGATAACTTGTTACCTAATGCCTCTGTTACTCTTGGAGCGAGTAACAATTCGTAAAGAGTAACAACTATACCAGAAAACAATAAGGAACCAGCCAACAGGCCCTCTCATTCTATAAACCAGATCTGGGAGACCTTGATGAAGATTTAACACCTCTGTCAACAAATTGTAGAACAACCAAGTAGCTGCTCGAGTTAAAAGATACTCTACTTTCGTGGGCATTGAGAAACGCATGAAAAATTTGGAAAACTTGAGAGGGACAACCCTTCAAACGCAAATTCTTGTTTTCGGTTATGCGAATATAAGCACCATAATCCCTAAAGGAGAACCTATAGTCGCTCAATATCCCAACTTCATTAAACATCATTGATCTAAGAAGGGGTCTTTTACACAATGAGCAAGTCATTAACTTGACTTATGTCGACAGGCTCCGAGCTTCGCAAGACTCTCTTCCCTTGAACATGATAGGGGTATCGAGAGCTGAGCCTCATCGCCTAGGGTTTGACGAGCCCAAATCCTATTAAGATCAAGAGCGACGACATCCCCTAGATAAAGAGAATCTAGAGGTTGGGTCAAAGATGACCACCCTTGCATCTCTAGCAGACCAACGGTCTGGATCAGAAGCCCCATTTCAAATCATTTTATGGTGATTTCACCTTGTACTACCATATTATGCACTATCGGAAAGCTATGGCTATACAACAAGAACGATGCATGAATGTGTAAGATGTTTCCATCCACCCTAGAAGAACTAACGATGAGATGGTACTCTGAATTGCCAGCGAGGTTAATTGATTTCTTTGAAAGCTTGGCTAACATATTCACCAACACTTATTCAGTATATCACGATATGCACAAACCCACGGAGCCATGTTCAGAATGGCTCCTCAATCCAGAGACGAAAGCCTCAAGACCTATATGAAGCGCTTCCGCGCGGAGTTGGTAAATAGAGAAGCCCAATGATAAACTAACCACCATGGTATTCAACCACCATGGTATCAATAACATCATCCACAACATAAAAGACAAACCTTTCATTTGATGCCTAATGCCACTCCCGGAACATCTAACGAAGAAGAACCTTAATGAATACTGCTATTTTCTCAAGAGCACTAGTCATATTACTAGGGGTTGTTGCATGCTAAGGGATTATATAGAAGAATTGCTCAATCAAGGACATTATTGGGAGTTCGTTATAGACAAGGCAAGGAAAGAGTGCTCAACTGAACCCAAAGACATGGACAGGTTGGATAAGCATACTGATGATAAAGATCAACGTTCGGCAAAAGTCCACTCTTAACATAAACTGCATCTACGGAGGATGCAGAATCTCGAAAGGCGAGGATTCAAATGAGCGGACTCCAAGAAACTCGATACCCATCACCCTAAGATGAACCCCCTGCCGACGCCTTCAAATCGAATATAAAATGATACCATCCAAACTATATGCGGTTCAATTTCATTCTCAAGACATGTAGGTTGTCCATTCCGGACTTAATCGCAACGGTGTCACTTGCCCAAAGACAAGTCCATGAAGAACTCATCTCCTAACACTCCATCATAAGCTTATCGTCAAAAGTGTTTCCAACCCACATGTAGGTGACTAGGTCCATAAAAAACTTTCGCTTAAGATTCACAGCCATTCCAGACATAAGACAATAATTCTCCACGCTTTATCCGGTCAATGCAAAAAGGTAAGTGCAAAGCAAGAGGTTTTCAATGGGTTTAATATTTAAATTCCTAGTATCGAAGTAAGGTGGTACTCCATATATAAGGTGGTACTCCAAATATCACGATGGACATCTCTATAGGCACTAAGCTTGGGAGGTGATTTTCTTCTGAATTAACTTAACCAATGAGGCTTTTGAGCTCTGTTCTTGGCCCATAAGCTTGATCGTGCTCCACTCTATCACTTACCACTTCAAAGTTAGCTTACTTTGGAAGAATTGTTGAATTAAACTATAGTATATGGAGAGAAATTGGACCATGATCATTTAGAAAGACAAACATTACTTGGAAATTATGCATTAGTAAGGGAAAACTCTGGAAGAGCGTGAGGCTCGTAAATATGCAAGAGAAGTTCAAGTTATAAATGGGACAAGCCCCCATATATCATAGTCGAATAACAAACGGATAAAGAAAATGAAAGAACTTAACAATTGCGACTCTTCATCAACAATCGTGTCTGCAACACCCCCAAAACTTGCTAGAGGAAGTTTAATAGAAGCAACATTTAGGTCAATTAGATCAGCTCCCTTCGGTTATCGCATCAACCATAAAAGATAAAGGTATAAGTAAACCAACTTCCCGAATCTCCGTCAACAAACAGTCAGAATTATATTCATTGCGATGATCCTAACATGTGAAATAAGTGAGGTAACCCTAATTATCTTTGCAATCGGTTGCCTCCTTATATAACTTTTATATCTTTGTAAGATCCTCTTCATTCTACTAAAGGACTTCCTCTTAGAACTTCTCAATTTGACTTACCTCCTATTGAGAAACATCCAAGTTTAACTGAATGATGGATTGATCGGTATCCTAAGAACATTGCTCTTATGCCAACGTTCTCCCTACTTCCCCTTTGGCCTTTAATGCTTGGACTTTTGTTGATTCAGAATCACCTAAATACACCACTAAGGCACCCTTCTCAATCCCCTAAGCTTGTTTGGTGTCTAAAAGTGCTTCCAATTTAGAACTTTTCTCCTGTAAATCCCTCTCGAGTTTGATTTTGTTGGCCAGTTCACTCTTGTAAACAACTTCGAGTTTGGAAATCTTATCCTTTTGGGCATGAACCAAAGCCTTCGTCCAAGCATTTGCTTAAAGATAGTATGGTATAAAAAGGAAGAGAAAAAGAGAGAAACAATGTTAGAAATGGAAGAATAGTAAAAAAGTTAACCGTGCATCTACTCCGATAATATTTTTTTCCAGTAGGTCATCATCGACATTCACCTCTCTAAAATCAACAGGAGAAATGGCTTACCAAACCAGAGCCTGAGCATGCCTAACATCACGTTGACCACTTACGTCTATAGGAAGTGGTATCAAATCATGGGTAAGCTTGATTACCAAGCATGATGCTTCACTGGAGCTGCCTTGGGGAAGAAAAAATTGAGTAGGTGGTACTTTTGGAAATTTCTAATCATTTCCTCAACTGGAGGTGAGACATGGGCAACTGAGGTGTTGAGTCACGAATTAGTTAAACGAATGTTCGAATTTGAGAGCCTTAATGTTGCAGTTACTGTTGCTGCTTCGACAACGTTTAATTATGTGTTGCAGCAAAAGATTTTTTCTCCGATAAGCCTCTGACAGGGCTCCTAACTCTTTTAAGAGTAGGTTCTTCCCTTCATTGCCACCGGTTATTGGAAGTTGCTGAAAGTGTTCCTCAACCAAAGAAATGAGGTCAACGGTTTTTGACACTTTACCTTGATGGCTGTCGGAGCTACTCGCTGACTTCACCCTCTTCTTGGAAGCCTTAAAGTGAACTACTTTTGGGATAACCTCTTCTTCTTCTCGGGCTTGGAAGCACCTTTAGCAGTTTTTGGGTCTAGGGGCAACCTGGCGATCTCAGTATTAACCCACGTTGGGTTTTGGATAGGATGATTGGAGCAAGGGTTTATGATGGCATCATTCCCATGTACTCTCTCTTTCTCTAGGGCAATGAGCCATCTCTAGCTCTAGTACGCATAAGGGATGATATGGAAAGCTCTATCAATGAGCTAAGGGTAATATGGATCGAGGTTTTTAATATTGATTTTGCAGTCAAGGTTGCTGGTACGTTTGTTAAGGACTCTTACCCCAGATATATCTTATTCCCAATTCCCGTCGACGAGAAGGGTGTCTTTGTATAAATCTTTGTCCTGCCAGGGCAAGTCGGCGCTGTATGCAGACCACCTAAGGGTAGATGAGATTGAAATTAGTATCGGGTTTCAGTTCTCCTTCGCATTGTGTAAAGGATAAAAAACTTTGGAAGGCCCATTTTAGCTCCATACGAGTTGTTTAGACACTAGAAACAAGTGATAATGCATATTAAAGAGAAGTGAGCTTACAGAGGCCAATTTGATAGAAGATTAAAATCTCTTTCAATAGAGGTGATAAAGGGAACCTTAACCCAAAATCTAAATACCAAGGATGAATCCTAGTACAAGGGCGATTAGGGTCGAAAGGTCTGGGGAATTTACCAGTTACATCATGGTTATCCACCCACTAGACTTTGCACCCATTCTATATATGGGTGCAACCCGCAAGGAAGGTAACCTTTACTTATTTATTACGGACTCTGAGGATAAGAGAATGTATCAAGGTTAGCATAATGAGTGGGATGAACAGATAAAGTGGTGGCCATATTTTTTGCTAGAAGAATAGATTTTTTAGGAAATACGGAAAAAATAAGTTTGAATTGGAGAAAACAACTATCGGTGCATTTCTAGACAGAAGAAAAAATTAGGGATTTGATAAGGAAAGGAGTATAAGGATGCGATAGGTATTTGAGAAGACATTTCAAATCATATAGCCGTTGAATATGGACCGATTTCCTTAAGGATTGACAAATCCGACAGTTAAAACATCAGTGAAGAGTATTAGAGTAATTTCTTGTTTTTCGTGCTCACACAACAAAAACAAAGTTTCATCATTACAGACTTTATGACACGATACCCCAGACAGACCATTTAAATTTGAAATGCCTCCACCTCATATCAAAATATCAGATCACCACACAAAGTTTGAAGACCAAACGGTACGTATTCCAGCTTACTCCAAAAGGTGTGGTATTTGGATAACTATCTATCCTTAAGAGGAACAAGTTGCCTTTCAAATACATAGTTAGAGGCAACTCTGGGAACATGATAGGGCCAGAGCTAGGTTGATTCAAATATTGTTACCTCAGAAGTCTAGTTATGGGCTCACCAGCTCCGAGCGAAGCTAGATCATACGGGGCAGCGGTGCCACCATCACCCTGTTTTGGAGTAATAGGCGAAATCTGAGAGACTTCCACTGGGTGATCATGCTTGTTCTACAAAACACGAGATTTGATCTAGGTATTGACATAATCAGATTCCTTAAAAGTCTTGGAGTTCCTACAATCTAGGAATTGTCGTGCGCCACAAATAATCACAACTCCTAAGAGAGTACAATATCTACTTCTAGATATCTTCTAGGATTCTCCCCAAAGTATGAATGAGATTTAGGAAGTCGTTCCAAATCACATTCAATATAATCATATTGGATAGTAGATATGAATAAACTATCAAACCAAACAATGTGATCAAGAGTATTTATATTTGAGAAAGACCATGCAATCCCAAACTGAATAGGTACTCCAACCTCTTCTGGTTAGCTTGAGTAACCATGACATACTGCTAGGTCTTACTCGTGGCTTGTGGAAGCCCTGAAGATGTATACACACTAAAAGGACAATTGAAAGTAAGTTTTAATTCACAATCGATTAGCAAGAGTACTAATCACCCACTACTTCGCTAAAAGGAACCTAATAGATCAGAGGCTGTGTAAGGTACTGATTGAAGGATATAATGAAGATAACTAAGGACAATTAAATAGTTTAATTGTTTATGGGAATGATGAATTAATATATTAATTAGTCAAACGAATAAGTTCGTTTTAGACCTTGACTTAGTGTTAAGCCTCAAGGCCCAATGGGCTTCGAATTGTCAAGCCCATTAACTTATGTTGTATGACAACTTAATGACTAAAATTCAAGAATCCCAAACAACCCCAAAAGCTTGGGAAAACCGGCCACATAAGAGAAGGATGAGGGAAGGGTCTTTTGGTCCAAATTACTCACAAAAGTTGGTGAGTATAAAAGAGGCATTATAGCCTTATCCCTCATTAAGGTTTCTATGAAGAAAAGAGAGCTTTCTCAAGCCTCTCTCTTTCCTCTAAGAGGCTGGTCCTCCCTAGGAGAAATAGCTAGCAATCATTTTCTCCTAGGGTCACTTACTTCTCCTTCATTCATCATTGGTGTCGAAAGTTAAAGGTCTTCTACCATGGGGACTCTTGGAGAATCCATTCAAACTTCCAAATCCTAGAATCCAAGAAGCAATGATGCAAGGAATGAAGGCCCTCTCATGGGTGATTAACCTTTACTTATGCAAAAAAGAACTTCAAAGGTATAAGAAATCTCAACTCATTTCTTTATGATTTGAGTTGAGTCTTGGTTAATTACCACTACTAGGCTTTGAATTTCATGGTTTAAGTTATGTTTTAAAATGTATAGATGCATGCATTATGTTGCTTAATGAACTTAATTTTTCAACTATTACCCTTCAATAGGTAATAGAATATAGTATGTGATGATTGCGCTACCAGAGATGAATCCCAGAAGGGTGTATTTATAATAGTTGAGAAAATCATTTTAGGATATATAATCCATATTAAGCGAGAAAATCCAGAGGATATCTAGGAGTAGATATTTCATTCACTTAAAAGCGTGAATACTTACGGCACATGTCAATCCCTAGATTGTAGGAATCTCCAAGAATATAGGAAACTTAGTTGATTCCATATCAGATCAAGTTTCCATATTTTGCGAAACAAGAATGGTCAATCTCAACAAAGTCAACGGACTTCACCCACTTATCCGGAACAGGATGATAGTGGCATTGTTGTTCCATCTGTGTAGCTCAATAAGTTCAGAGTTGTTGAGTCCATGACCAAATTTCTAAGGTATTCATATTCCAATATATCTTACTCCTGCATTGAAAAATCATGCTCCCACAATCATCATTAAGGTTCTACGATTGTTAGCTCATATTAGAGGTATCACGAAAATACATCATTATTTATCACTTTCTTAATTTTTCCAGTATTCATCACTATTTCTTAACAGTATACATAATTTATTTTCGATACTTTTTTTCTTACGGTTGTGTTGGATCAATCCAAAAGCATCCATCTCAATTCCAGTTGATGACCTTTTAGAATGACAGTAAAAAAACTAACAAGGAAAAAGGTATTTACTATTTTTCTTACGTTTGTTTTTGGTTTATGAGTTATGATTCTCTAATCAATCTGAGAATTCTTCACATTTTGGCTAACTGTATTATTTTTTCTTTTTATGTATTAATTTGGATTTTGTTTCAACTGGAGAAATGACAAAAATATGTTATTGATTGCATTAACAACATCAAATAGGTACTTCTCCCTTCACCTCAAAATTTCCTTAATCACGAGTACGGGTTTTATCATCTGTTTTAAATGATTTTATTATTGCAGTCCTAATTAGGTTAGGAATGTGATTGTGTAAATCCTAGGAAATCCTTATAGGATTCTACCATATCCAATCTTTAGATAGTGTTATGTGTTAGTTGTAATCCTATTAAGGTAAGAAATTCACCTTCTCTATTACTATAAATAAAAGCACAATGGGTGAGAAATCACACCTCGGATTTCACCCAATTCTCTATACTTTATGCGCACCCTTTCTTTGAATCGCTCTATTATTGTTCAATCAAATAGGCCTACAACACGTTATTTGCACACTCTTGATGCTGTGCTAAAAAGAGATTTGTTCATCTTCAATCAGGAGAGTATTACGTTTTAATAATTCTTTTTGTGATTAACTTATTATTTTATAGTGCTGATAAACCCACCCATTATCCTATTTCCCCACCCATATTATTATCCCACCCACCATAAAAAATTAAAAAAAGTAAACATCTTATTTCCCTACCAACTATTATTCCTAAAATAACATTTATACACCACACCTCCAATGTCTTGTTTCCACCACCAGTCCCTTTGTGAACTAACATTACACCAAAATCAAAATTGCAAATCTCTAACAGTCCAAATTGAACAAATCTAGAAATTAACTTATTTGGCGAAAAATTAAAAAGGGTGAAAATTTACAATCATGAAAGCTACATAGTCATTGGTTTTGTTGGAGAGTTGTAGAGACCAAGAGATTTGCTTCCTCAATTCAACTAATTTTGTTCGAATCAAAAGAATTAAATCCAAAAATTGAAAGTAAAAAAAAAAAAAATAGTTAAAAAAAAAAAGAAGGCAAATCTACAAGTAAAGGGGAAGCAGTTTAAGAGGGAGATTGTACTGGTAAGCTTCTCAGCATCGAACCAAGATTATGATTCCCCTTTTATCCTCTTTGAGACTGGTTTCCAAGAGAGAGGAGAAGAAACAGCATAGTCGTCAGTGGAGAAGCTAGAATAGAGAGATGAAACATAAGAGAAGAGAAGAATGGTGAAGAGAGAAATGGGGGACAAAGCAAGAGACGATGAGGAAGAGAAACGGTTAGGGATTTAAAAGTCTTTTTCCAAAAGGATAAATATGTCATTTGTTGTAGGCATAATTTACTGAACAATTATGGAGGCCAGAAAGAGAGAGGGTGCGACATAGAAAGAGAAGAGAGAGATGTGTAATTGTTGGTGTGTTCTATTCCACCCCATTGTGCCTTTATTTATGGTAGCAGGAAAGGTTAATTCCTTACCCTTTTAGGATTACAACTCTTAATAGGTAATCAACTCCTAATAGGAATATAAGAGATATTCCAAGATATACTAGGATTTACACAATCACATTCCTAATTTAATAAGAATGCAACACTCCGCCTTGAGTGTGTAAATACTCAAGTAAATGGTGCATCAAGTATTCAGTGATGAAGCAAGTACATTTAATGAAGTGGTCGGCACAATGAGCAAATGCGAGTCTCAAATCAAAGGAAGAATGCATAAAAAGGTAAAACTCACAAAACCTCGTTATGGTAAAACCCAAGGTGGGAGAAAAACCCATAAACTAAGGAGAAAATTGAGAAGTTGCATTAAGTCAAAACTATACCCCTTTTGGACGCAAGTAGATGAGCTCACAATGTTATGATCAGCCTAGGATGGGTGCCTCATTAAAACCTAGTTAGGTAGCAAAAACCCAGTGGGAAAAATACTCTTAATTGTAGGGAAAAAGAGTACATTAAGATTAAGTGAGTATACTTCTGGATACTCCCCCTAAGTTTGACATAACTTCCAAATGAGAACTATAAGCATTGCATATGATAGTTAGGCATACCAATTCCTCGTACAAGCTTCTATAAGGTTGACTTTGGCAATGACATCGTGTAGAGGTTAGCAAGGTTGTCTGGGATTGGCTTGCATGACTTCAATTTCCTGATGCTTTGTTGATGTAGATGTAGACACAATATGTCTTGGCGTTGACTTCGTTGATGTATCATGTCTTGGTCGAGTGGATACATACGGCATAATCTTCATGAATCGTCGTTGGGACTCAACGATGGATGAAAAATAGCAAGTACTTCGAAATGCTCAACAAGAACTCCTAACCATATCTCACTTGTGGCGTAGTGAAGTGAGGTGAGTCTTGGAACGATTCGAAGATTTCGCAACTAAGGTCATATCGTGGACCTCCAAGATATTGCGATATCCCTAAAGGTAAAGGCATAACCATTCGAGGATTTTGCCTTGTATGGGTTTGATAAGTAACCTGCGTTAGCATAACAAACAAGGCAAGCATCATTCTAAGGATCAGGAGGGTTGGATCCGCTCGAAATGAATTGGGATTTGATTTGCCCGAATTCGTAGTACCTTCGGGGTACGTCTTTAATACCAATTCAGTGGTTGCGTGTAAGCGCGGTGATGTATCTTTACCAAGATCAACATCGAAGGAGATGTCATATCTTAATACAATGAGTTAAGTACAATGAAACGCAAAGTTGAACTTTAAATATGGAAATTCGGATTCCATAACCTCTTCAAGGGTCTCATTTACATGTAACATATGGACGATCAAAGGTATACTCAAAAGGTGACACATTCGGGGTGTAGTTCGACTAGTAGACCAAAATATTATTAGAACAATGCTTTAACTTTAGGTCAAGGCATAAATGAGTTTTCCTAAAATCCTTCATCTCAAATTCCATCTTCAAGTGCGAGGCAGTTTTCTCAAGCTCTTCCAAAGTCTTAGTGAGACTCGTGTTAACAACATAAACTATAACTCTAGCAATTCGGAATAAGACTTCATAGTTTAACACGCAATGGCATAATTCATATCTCTAACTGATCAAATAATCACTTAGACTGGTATACCACATTCTTCGGATTGTAAGTGAACGCCTTAAACAAGTTAAGAGGGTGTTCCGTGGTTTGGAACTATTTGAACCAGTCTATGTAATTCTTCAGGAACTTACATGTAAATCTCCGTATCTATATCCCCATGGAGAAAACACTAACCACATTTCATAAGGCTACTATCAATCACATAACATTTTGAGAGAAACCTTGTGCAGTAAGGCGTGCATCATATCGCACTATTTCATTCATCTTATAACATTTCGTTTCCCATTTGTAACACAACAGGGTTACCATGGGCAGTGTAGGAATGACAAGTCTAATACAGACTTTAGTAAGGAACGACAGTGTAATTTCAGTTGTCCAATCAGTTATACATTGTCATTTAATCAACAAAACATGGTTCGATATCGTCGTTTTTCATTTATGTCAGTAGCTACCATATAAGTGAAAACATCATCGATGGTAATCTTATATCAATTCCATTTAGCTCATAAAACCTACTATACTGGACCAAGAACTTCAAGTCTTAGGAGTAATCTGGATTAATCTCATGAGATGAAAATGATTTGAGATAACAATCAAGTATGGATTCATTGTTGTGCCATGTTTTCCTCTTTTAGCGAAGTGAATCCTATGAACCGAGTAATATGTTGTGCTCCAGGCCAAAAAAAATTGTTTGGCTATCCGCTGGTGTACTGTACCATCCAACAGGGGCGTCCAAACCATCTAACAGGGGCGGCACACCCTCCAAAGATGTTGACTCGATGTCCGTTAAGTACGTCTATCCTTGTAAGCATGTTTGCAGCTGGTGTATGATCTTGTCACTTTAGCAAGATTAGAGGAATGCGTCTGGAGCAACATTCTGAAAGCTAGAATTCATCGCACTTGCTTATCACACTTCTGCGGTATGGGGATCGAGATGAGACATAGTGGGCAACATCCACGCAAATTCGCACCATTCTCCAGGAATGTTAACATTCTTATCTCCCCCTAACGGTCGGAAGACTGTCACATTAAAGTGACAACCCACAAATGAGCGGTAAAAAGATTGCATGTAAGGGCTTTAAGAGAGTAAAGGTGAAGGATAATCATAATCGACAAAGATTCACAGCCTTCTTTGAAGACCTGTATTGGTACGTTGCGGTGACGTAACTTGGCACATAGAATGCACGCCCAAATGAGTAAATACAAAAATCGTCAGGTTCGTACCCAATAACCAACTATAACGTCATATAGGTTGGGTGGTAATGGGCCTTAAGGCGTACCAACATAATTGTGTACAAGATTGCATAGCCCTAGGCAGAAATTGAAAACTTGGTATGTTTACCAAAATTCGGGCGATAATTTAAATTACGCTTTATGATCTCTAGGCGAGGCTATTTGGGGTGAACATAGAAATTCAATGTTCAATTATAAACCCAAAATACATGCAATACTTTATCAAAAATTGTCGATATAAACTCTCTGGCATTATCTAGTCTTCCATACCTTAAGGGATAAGTAGGGTGGTGAACCCTTAATTGGCCAGGAGGTTTAGCAGCAATGTGTGTGGACAAACAAGTGACCAGTTTGTCGATTCATCAACCAAAACCATAAGTATTTATATGGTTCGCATTTTGGTTGGATTAGTCTACATATATTCCCTTGAATCTACTGTGAAAAATGGTGATTTATTATCTTTGCGAGAAATGATATAGAAAATCAATTTCCCTAATGAGCAGGCTTGGCAAACTGTGCTTGTAGGCACAAGATCCTTACTTCGGGTAAGGAGATGCGTCGTAACATCATTGTTCGACCTAAGTGTCCCAAAATGTCGTGCCAAAGTAAGTAAACTGCTCAATCACCAGGCTCTAGGCTAGCCATATGTGGTGGATTCCTAGTTGGGAGACAACCCATTGGCCCCAAATCAAAGTTTCAGGCTCATTTTTGGATGTGGTGCAAACATATTTCACTATATTTTCTTCAATGGTTTCATTGATGATCATTGTTCTCTCGAATATCCTTAAAAACTCAACGACAGGGAGAATTTGAGGTCCCTTAAATGGTGATGCAATACCATTCATACAATGAGGAGCGTGCCAATGCTCTTAATCAGGTTGGATAGACCTAAAATCGTTATTAGAGATGTGATTGAGGTGTAAAGTTAGTGTGCATAGTACGCATTCATTCAGACAACTAACTTTCCCACATTCCTACCTAATCAAATGTTTAATTGAATCGGTCACATGTATTAAGAAACATGATTCAATTAACTCATATTCAAGGACAATATCAATAAGATTATCCATAAGTAAAAGAAACACCAAACGTGAATCCAATAACATAGAAAAATGTTCACAAAGTAAATGGTTTACTAAGAGGATTCGGCCAACAAGGTCATCCATGTCAAAATTCTACTTTTCCAATGATCTTTGGTGAAGCAAAATTAATCTCACATATTGACTACGAGAATGGTACTCCTCAACGACATTGGTAGGGGCACGAACAGGTGCATAACCAATGATTTATTCGATCGAGGCAGAAGTAGATTCTGCAAGGTTAAGGTATGGAAATATTATCCCTTATTCTTGAAGTTTTAGGTCTTAGATACCAAGGATCATGCTTTGGGCATGATGCCACACCTTGGCAGGCCCTAATTCTACCATATGTTGTAAAAACAAACTGGAAATTGGATTGTGAGAGAGTATGCCATTCGGTGTATCCTTGCCGAAGTAATGCATCACCATTCGGTTAGGCTTTGACTAAACTAGGTCGAGCCATTTAGTAGACTACATCCGAACTGAGTCTATACCATTTGGTAGACTCCAGCTAAACAGGGTCTATACTTTTCTCTGACGTTTATGGTAGTAATCAAATCCAAAAATTTGGTAAACCGCTTTCTACACTACTGCTTTAGGGGCGAGTTAGAAACATGGAAGGATGAAAAAAGTATTCTCTAGTCAAAAGTTGATCGGATTTATAAACTTCAGAATTGTACTCATTCATGGACGTAATCATAGTGTACTTCGGGCAATATCTTTCATGATTAAACAGTCCATAGAAGCGAGCTAAAGAGCCATGGAGTCCTTATTCGGTAGGTACCTTCGTGGGTAATGCTTGGGCATAAGTCTTCGAATGAAGATCATGGCCAAGGCTTATTCATCTTTTCCTTGCCATTGTTGGCTTCAATGGTTTCTCGTCTTCTTGATAGTCAAGTGGAGATTCACGTCTTGTACCCCACATGAAGTGGTTTTTATCAGAAACGTCCAAATCAGGAAAATCGAACTTGTGATGTTTCGACAATCCACGGAATTGGAGGGAATAAGATTGTGATTAGTGATATGAGAATGAATCATCCATAAGCATCAAAGTTAGAACATTTGAGTTCTAAGACATGGTTTTCATGAAAAAAATTTTGGGTTTTCATAGGTGTATTGTTTTATGAAAACTTTGGATTTCAAAGGCACTAAATTTGAAACTACAGGTTCAATTTAGTTTATCAATGCTTAGTTCATAAAAGAGAGGTTCATGCAAGAACACATAATGCAATATACAACTAAGTGTAGTGGATTTGAGTTTCTTCAGGAACTCAAGTGTGAGAGCTTCGTTACTACAAAAGTATGTCAACGGTTCAAAGTATAAAAATAAATTATTGAATCGTTAATGTCCAAAAGTGATCTTCAGGTCAATAATTTTAGATTCATTATCAAATTAATGGAATGCATGTCACTTTTAATTAATTCAATAAATTGGGCCATAAGGAGTCAATTGTATAAGCAAAAATAATATTATTGGGTCAAAAAACATAGCCCAAAAAGTATTTGGGCTAGGTGATGTGAATAAAAGAGCCCGAGAGTGGGCTACAGGCCACGGGTCCAATGAAAAAAATAGGCCCAAGGTCCTACAGGAGTGGGAGGAACCCCAGCCCAGCTGGGTTCCAATTTTGGCCGAAGGGGGGCACTGTAGCAGGCTTCAAACCTAGCAAATTTGGCTGCGATAAGTGGGCTACGGGTGCGCACATGAAGCCCAGCGCAAAGGCTAGCTTCAATTTGGGTTAAGGACAAGCCCAACCGCTTGGGCTGGTGTAAAGGACACAAGCCGGGACACGGGAGCCCAGCAAGCAAGGCTTGCTAGCTATGGTTTTAGACCTAAGGCTTCTGGCTTATGCAAGTTTCAACCTAGGCCGAGGCCTGGTTGTGGTACAGTGTGGAGCAGCAGGCCCAAAAAGGGATGTGCAGGTGGTCCAAATGCACCATGATGATGCCATCCCACAGTAGTGCTGAAAAAATACCCAATTTTTCGAACTAGGGTTTAGAAAACCCTAAATATGCTTCTAATTTATTTTGTATACATTGACTCACATATTCCACATAGCAATTTGATTGCGTAATGCATGAAACAAATATATATATTGACAAATATATAAACATATACAATATATATATCATAAGGAAAATATAAACATAGAGGGGTTCATGCATCATGGGGAATGTTTTCATGCTTCAAGGTCGTTTCAAATATCTTCCTTTATTTTAAGCGTACCTGATTGGCAGAAAACAACAAAAGCCTTTGAAGTTGTAGAAGATCCTTCTCGGAAAGCCGGAGTTACATTTCCAATGCGTTGTATCACGTTCAACACAGAAAAATTAAATTAAATCAATAGCATGTAGATCAATTCAAAATAATAAATTAATCACAAAAAAGAATGATTAAAACGTAATACTCCTCATATTGAAGATCAAACTCTCTTTATTGCAGCGTCAAGAACGTGCTAATAACGTGTTGTAGGCATAATTTACTGAACAATAATGGAGGCCAGAAAGAGAGAGAGGGTGCGGCATAGAGAGGGAAGAGAGAGATGTGCAATTGTTGGTCTGTTCTATTCCACCCCATTGTGCCTTTATTTATAGTAGTATGGAAGGTTAATTCCTTACCCTTTTAGGATTACAACTCTTAATAGGTAATCAACTCCTAATAGGAATATAAGAGATACTCCAAGATATACTAGGATTTACACAATCACATTCCTAATCTAATAGGGCTGCAACATCATTAACATTTTTATTAAAAAGGAGTGGGAAAATAGGACAATGGGGTGGGTTTAGTAGCACTCTTATTTTATTGAACTAATATATTTCTATTGGTTCAATTTATGTTTTATGTGTTGAATGTGATACAACAGATTGGAGACAAAATCCCGGATTATGGAGATGAATCTTCTACAAATTCAAAGGCTCAAATTGTTTTATGCCAATCGGGTTCTCCTAAGTGTGATATTTTCAACGACCATGATGCATGAACCTTACCTTCGGATCCTATATAAATATATTGCATATATTTTTCACTATATATATCTTTATATATATATATATTCCTGCATATGCAATTTATAAAATTAGTATGTGGAATTTGTGAGTTAAAGAAAAACATGAAAACAGAAGCATGAATTAGGATTTTTTTTTAAAAAGGAAAAAAAGGAAAAAACAAAAAAAAAAGGGAAAAACAAAAAAAATAACCTAAAATAGAGAAAAAAGGTTGGAGGGGGGAGAATTAAGCCGAGCCGCGCCTTTAGCGTTGAGCAAAGCCGTGGAGGCAAGCATCTGGGTTCCAAAATGACGACTTTGCCATTTTCTTCTCGAATCAAATTAGGCCACCACCTGCAGAGCCCAAAGTCCAAACTCATCACCATAAATGACCTATAAGCGCGGAAGGATTATTTTGTAAAAACATGTTCATTTAAGCAACAACTATAAGCATGCAATTAACAATTAAAGGCGGAATCATGCTAGCATGCACTTAAAAACAAAACATTAACCATGAAATTCAAAGCCTAGTAGATTGGTGAACCAATAAACAACTCAAAACAAAGTGAGTTGAAATATATACCTTTGTAGATTCCTCTTTGTATTTAAACAAAGGTTAATCACCCAAGAGATAGGGCCTTCATTCCTTGCATCTAAGATCCATGGATTTGGATGGATCTACACCAAGGAGAGCATGGATGATAAATGAGTGACCATGGAAGAATAGATGGCTAGCTACAACTTCCATGGTGGCCGGCCTTTCTAGAGAGAAATGGAGAGACATGTTCTCTCCAATTTTCTCCAAAAACAAAACCCTTAATGAATAAAAGGCTATAAAGTCATATTTATACCTTTATTCATTTGAGTGGCAAACTTGTAATTAAAGCAAGTTTACTACCCTTTCTCTATATGGCCGGCCATGGGGGGTTGTTTGGGCTTTTGGGTCTTAGTGAATCATTATTCATTAAGTTGTCATACAACTTAAGTCAATGGGCTTGACGTTCGAAGCCCATTGGGCCTTAAGGTCCAAAACCTATCCCGAGGTCTTTAACGAACTTATTCGTTTGATTAATTAACATATTAATTAATCCTTGCCATAAATAATTAAACTATTCAATTATTCTTACTCATTTAGTTTGTTTCATCCATCTCCACCTTATACGGTGTACGATCCATTAGGTTCCTTTTAGCGAGGCAGTGGGCGATCAAAACTCTTTCAAATCGATTATGAATTGAAACTTACTTTCAATTCTCCCTTTAGTGATAATACACTTTTAGGGCTTCCACAAACCATGAGTGACACCTAGCCGTATGTCATGGTTACCCAAGCTAATCAGAAGAGGTTAAGAACCTATTCAGTTTAGGATTACAAATGCAATACGGTCTTTCTCTAATCTAATACTCCTGACCACATTGTTTGGTTTGATAGTTTATTTATTCATGTCTACTATCCAATGTGATTCGTGTTCTTATATGATTTCCTTGAATGTGATTTAGAACGACTTTTCTAAATCTCATTCATACTCTGGCCAGAGATTCTAAATCATATCATAGAGTATTCTCCCTCAAACGGTTTGAAGGTTAGAGATCCCTTGTTGCGCATTCACTTGCCTCCATGACTAAGTGGCTTAACCCCAACGATGTCGTGGACACCCCGATGGGGTGACATTGACATAATCAAAGATCAAGGACTTAACCACAAGACAACTGTGATGCCTCAGGTCAAAGGACTAATTTGCATTATCCCAAACATGAGTCCTCATGTGACATGAGTATGAGAACTCTTCGTTGATCGCGTTCAGTGAACTCATTCTCTACTGAGCACCTACGTACTTGTCTTGATGTCACACACACCAATGACTCGAGACTAGTCACTCTCCCTGAGAGAAGACATAGCACGTACCGATCTTGACGGACTGTCAATGCCCAATTGGCAATCCTATGATCAGGAACATTTAAGATGTGTCTACGAAAGAATGGTCTCATGAATCTAACTTCATTAGATTACATTCTTCCAATCACATATTCCTTGGACTTTATCGTTTAAGCATATAACATTTATATGAGACGGCTCAAACAATAATCTTTGCCCTTTATATTAAACTAGATTAGTTTAACATGTGAAATGTCCGTAAAGTATCATCACATGATTGGTTTTAGAGCACATTTCCAACAGTCGTCCTTCCTCGGTGGAACCAGTCATTTCTAACGATAAATCCACGAGATTCTAGTCGCGATCTCGTTGGGATTCTTCAAGATTCAACTCGAATCTCTGAGTTTTTGGACCTCACTGACGTCGAGATCATTCTCCGTCACTGTGCAGTGGGTTCTTTTACTAACCTACGATTTTTTTTACCTCCGTCTGAAGGAAGATTTTGTGAAAACATGTTCATTTGAGCAACATCTATAAGCATGCAATTAACAATTAAAGGCGGAATCATGCTAGCATGCACTCAAAAACAAAACATTAACCATGAAATTCAAAGCCTAGTAGATTGGTGAACCAAGACTCAACTCAAATCAAAGTGAGTTGAGAAATTTATACCTTTGTAGATTCCTCTTTGCATAAGCAAAGGCTAATCACCCAAGGAGAGGGCCTTCATTCCTTGCTTAATTACATCCATGGATTTAGATGGAAGAATAGATTCTCCAAGTTCCCAAAATTGAGAACCTCTAAGTTTCCACACCAAGGATGGATTGATGAAGAAATGAGTGACCTAGAGGAAGCAAGATTGCTAGTTAATTTCCTCTAGGGTGGCTGGCCTCTTTAGAGAGAAAAGAGAGCTTTGTGTTCTCATCTTTTCTCCAAAAGAAACCCTAAATGAATTTTGGCTATAAAGTCACATTTATACCTTAATTCATTGGAGTGGCAAACTTGTAAATAAGTCCAAAACCCACTCCATCTCTAAATGGCCGGCCATTGGGTTTCATTGGGCTTTTAAGGCCTTTGTGAATTATTAGTCATTAAGTTGTCATACAACTTAAGTCAATGGGCTTGACGTTCAAAGCCCATTGGGCCTTGAGGCCCAAAACTAACCCGTGGTCTTTTAACGAACTTATTCGTTTGATTAATTAACATATTAATTAATCCTTGCCATAAATAATTAAACCATTTAATTATTCTTACTCATATCCGTTGTTTCTTCAATCTTTACCTTACACGGTGTACGATCCATTAGGTTCCTTTTAGCGAGGCAGTGGGCGATTAGAACTCTTTCAAACCGATTGTGCATTGAAACTTACTTTCAATTCTCCCTTTAGTGATTATACACGTTTAGGGCTTCCACAAACCATGAGTGACACCTAGCAGCATATCATGGTTACCCAAGCTAATCAGAAGAGGTGGAGAACCTATTCAGTTTAGGATTACAAATGCAATACGGTCTTTCTCTAATACAATACTCTTGACCACATTGTTTGGTTTGATAGTTTATTCATGTCTACTATCCAATGTGATTTGTTTACTTATATGATTACCTTGAATGTGATTTGGAACGCCTTCCTAAATCTCATTCATACTCTGATCAAAGATTTTCAATCATATCATAGAGTATTCTCCCCCATACGGTTTGAAGGTTAGAGATCCCTTATTGCGCATTCAATTGCCTCCATGGCTAAGTGGCTTAACCCCAACGATGCCGTGGACACCCGCGGATGGGGTGACTTTGACATAATCAAAGATCAAGGACTTAACCACAAGACAACTGTGATGCCTCAGGTCAAATGACTACTTTGCATTATCCCAACCATGAGTTCTCATGTGACATGAATATGAAAATTCTTCGTTGATCGTGCTCAGTGAACTCATTCTCTATTGAGCACCTACGTACTTGTCTTGATGTCACACACACCAATGACTCGAGACTAGTCATTCTCCCTGAGAGAAGACATAGCACGTACTGATCTTAACGGACTGTCAATGCCTAATTGGCAATCCTATGATCAGGAACGTTTAGGATGTGTCTACGAAAGAATGGTCTCATAAATCTAACTTCTTTAGATTGCATTCTCCCAATCACATATTCCTTGGACTTATCGTTTAAGCATATAACATTTATATGAGACGGCTCAAACAATAATCTTTGCCCCTTTATATTTAAACTACATTAGTTTAACTTTGTGAAATGTCCGTAAAGTATCATCATATGATTGGTTTTAGGGCACATTTCCAACACCGTCTAGTTTGAATCATCACCAACCTGTCCCGAGCCTAATACATTTGCAGCAAAGCTACAGGGTTATTCTATACGGCAGCCAGCAAATACTTCCCAAATATTTTGGTGTGTCATCGACTAAAGCTTAATTAGACTATATTTTCTTAATCGATTGACCTAAAGCCATCTAAAGTGAATATGACACTACAAGAAAACATGGCTTTTGTGACGACCAACATTCGTCACATAAATATGAAAAATCATCACATTTGACTATATGTGACGAAATTTCAACATCACAATTAGCATCACCTATACAACATCACCAATAGTTTAAGTGAAGACTATTGGAGTCGCCACATATTTTCCTTTTACGTGACACTTCTTCCGCCACTTATTATTCTAGGGGTGTGATATCTACACACCCTAATTTACTTCTCACACTTCTTTTTAATTTTCGGCCGTCAGATCGGATGAATTGAAAAAGATCAACAAACATAAATGATCAAGGAGTGAGTGAGAAGTAAAATGAGGTGTGTGGATAGCACACTCATAATTCTAATATGTGACGAAATTAGCGTCACAAAATACAAAATTTAGTGACCTATGTTTTTTGTCTCATATCAGACTTATAAGTGATACTTTTTGGGTCACTCAATATGATCCTAGAATTATATAATTACATTAAGTAACACTGAAATTGTCACATATTCTTTTGATCAATGAAACGGCTTATGTCACATACGTTATACTCAAATAACTATTTAGGAATAATATTTAAGGACTTCATTACTTATTCATGTTTTGTAATCTAGGATAGCAACTCATAACAGTTATAAGATAATACTTCCCATTTTCATTAATCAACAATAAAACCACATAAGTTCGAATATGTTCAACAACTATACATCCAACAAAATAACATAAACATCCCAAAATCAATCTAATCCATGGTGACCTATCTTAATAATAGCAATTTGTGAAGAAGGGTACCAAGGCCTATAAATGGATTGTTTAAAGTACTAATTAACAAAAGAAAAGTCTAAGACACATTGAGGTGCTAACAAAAAGGTCTAACATGTGCATACTTAACTAATAACAAAAGACATAATTATCGAAATCATTCTTCTTCCGAGTCATGTTCTTCCAGTTCAGGATAAACATTTTCACTAGATGAGTTATTACCATCAGATTCCTTGGAGTTGTTGCTAGTCTGCCTCTGACTTGCAGCCAAAAAAGCCTTAATTTTTAATGTCAATGTTTCATCATCATTTTGTAAATCCAACTGAGCTCTCAATTGTTCATTTTCTTGTTGCAATTTGGGGAAACCATCTTATAGAATCTTGATCTGATCTCTCATATCAATTAACTAAGAACTTGAAGCCATAGAAGAAACACAATAAAGGTATCCGTACGACGGAAAAGACCTACACCATTAACAGATTGTCCCTTCCTTCCAAGGTTTTCAACCTTGATTCCAAATTCATCTTCCAATGGTAGTTGTATGGAAACGAATATAGTACCCTCAGGCGCTTCTTGGATTAGCTTATCCCTAACTTCATCCTTCTTTTTCTTCATGTTATCCTTTCATATTAAAATACAAACAAATAAGTTTCTTTTGTTTCAAACAAATCAGCCACAATATGCTTAAAAAAATACCACTTAAATACTTGGATGTGATCCTGAACTAGCAAACCATTGTGTAAAAACTATCTTTACATATGATTTTGTAGTTTATGATTCAAAGTGTTTTAAATAGGATTAGGCAACATGCAACATATAACCTTTAAAGTAGTTTTTGTTTGAATGTATGTTAGGTATAACCTTCCAGCTTCTAGCTAGTTATATTAAGATTGGCTAGTTATATTAAGTTTTTTTTCAATTCAATCTTGCATGTTCACCTTATTTGTGTTTCCTAAGTTGTATCATGTCAAATATGATTTTTTTTTAATTTCCATCTCCCTTTAAATGACACAAATGATAAGTCTGTGAATGACTTACATATTTTTCCTGGGCAACATCATTTATCCACTGACCGTTCTTGTCTTTATGAAGAGCCCCCCAATTGTCAATCACAAATAATGGATTTCCTTTCTGCTCAATAATGCAGAAACATACATTAGAATATGTAAATTCGATAATGAGTATAATAAGTAATTTAATTTCATTACCATCTGGGCCTTCCTAGCATGTTGGATAAATGGCCTTGCCCCCCCCCCCCCTTTTGTGGTGATATTTCTATTTCTTCCTATTATCAACATTTTGCTTTGAAAGCTCATGCATTACACATTTGGTACATGACATACAAAAGAAGATTTAGTTAGCTATACATGTGTACAATTTGGAAAGTTTCAAGCTCTCGAACTTGTCATATATAACGTCATGTATTTCAGTTGTACATATTCATTCACCTTAGAGGGCTATCTCATCTAACCTTCTATATTATCTTGGTCAACAATGTTAGAAATAGAACAAGCTTAAGGAAATTGAATGGAAGATACTCTTTCTTCTACCAAGGGCATTAGGCTAACACAGTGAGTCAAATGAGTATATGATAACCATTTTCAGACTTTAAATTTTAACTCCAAATTACCTAAGTGTCAAGAAGAAACAATCAACAAACTTCATATTTTAACTCAAATTTACCTAAGTGTAAAGAAGTAACAATCAATTTAACCACAAGGTGAAATTCATTAATGCATGTTAGGATATATTTTTTTTCAAATATGGCTATCGAAACAGAGGCTATATTAACATTGCCATATTCCTAATTCTAACCTAATTAAATAGGTGTTTGAGCAGATTTGACAATTACAAGTAAAAAAGTGTGTGGCTATATAGCCAAGTAAGCTAAGATACATAAATCCTACCCTAACACAATATAAATGTTCTAGACAAACAACATGAGATCTTAATCACACTCAAAGAAACAAAATTTATTTAAAACAAACAGTTGAAACACTAATCGGTGGCCAGCAAAATGGCATTAAGCAGATGAGTTCCATAAGAACAAATCAGATGAATAAAGCAACCAACTACAAGATAGGGAAAATCTCAATAAATAAAGGAAAAATATGAAACAAAAAGTAACAAAGCCAAGATGCATAAATTTTAGCCAAAAATACTGAATTTAAAGAATGAACACGAAAAATGTCTATGCATTTCACTTTGTAAGGATTAACCAACTAAAATGAAAATGAAGAAGCATATAAGGTAAGTGCTAGAATGCAAGAGTTATAACTAGAAACACTGTGTTTGAAGAACACGACAAGTCACAATTTCACATTGGAAAATTAAGCAAATGACAACCAAAATGAAAACGAAGCATAAAAGGTTAGAGGTTCTGACTATAAAATTGAATTTGTAGAACACGACAAGAAGTCTTCATGTTGAAAGAATTGGTTTCTAACTTGGATTTATACTAGAAAATATTGTATAGAATACATACCAAAAAGAGTGTAGTAGTGTAAACATTATCATATAACCAATCCCAATGACTCTTTGGTCTCCCATTCCATATCATATCATTTGGAAGCTTAGCTCATCATCTCGCAGGTGTTCCACATGACAAGTAGTGCAAATGCAGCTGGTGCCTAACTGAGAGTACAACTTTACCATCTTCTTGTCAACATATTCAATAATCTTCAGATGGGATAAGTCCACAACAAATAATACCTATTTTTAAACATAAATATATGCAAGTGAGTGCTTGAAATTGAAGGAAAAATTTTGTCCTAGCTAAGAACATGTGAGAATATTTGAATACATATGCAAACTATTAACACATTAAAGTAGGCATGCATTAAAAAACAATTCATAAAACCCATGACTTTCAAAGCCTAGTATATGGTGAACCAATAAACTCTTTAACAACATTAAAGAGAAGGAAAGATTTAGAGTTTCTTTACCCTTGAAACTCATCCTTGATTACACAAGGGATTCACCCAAGTGGAGGGCCTTCAAGTCACCTCCTTGCTCCTTGGATCTTCCTTGTGATTTTCCTCCTTTTTGTGCTCCTTTGCTTCTTTGAGGATTTGAGGATTTGTTCTCCAAAACATCAAAAGCTTGATGTCTCTAAGTCTCTTCACCAAGGATGTGATGTGAAGATGAAATGGATGACTTAGGGAAGAAGAGATTGCTAGCCATTCCTTCCCTAGGTGGCCGGCCTCTTTAGAGAAAATGAGAGAAAATTGTTTCACCTCATTTCACCAAGAAAAACCCTTAATGAAAATAAAGCTATAAAGTTGAATTTATACTTCATCACATGTGAGTGGCAAACTTGTAATTAATCCAAGTTTGACACTTCTCACCCTAATGGCCGGCCATATCAAATTGATTAGGCTAATTGCCCATTTTGTTTTAGTTGTCATACAACTTAAACATAATGGGCCTTGTGGACCAAAACGGTTTTGGGCCCCGAAACCCAAAACCAACATATAAGCCCAATACGAACATTTCGTATAATTAATTAACTAATTAATTAACCTTGACCATTCTTCAATTAAACCATTTAATTGCTTGTCCATTTCATTTAATTTCTTCACCAACATCCTTACTTCGGTGTACGATCCATTAGGTTCCATTTAGCGAGGTAGTGGGTGATTGTTACTCTTAACGATCGATTGTGAATTGAAACCACATTTCAATTCTCCCTTAAAATTAGTGTTTGCTAATCTTTAGGGCTTCCACAAACCATGAGTGACACCTAGCAGCATATCATGGTTACCCAAGCTAAGTAGAAGTGGTTGGAGAACCTATCCAGTTAAAACTACAATGCAATACGGTCCTTCTCTAATACAATACTCTTAACCACATTGTTTTAGGTGATAGTTTGTTTCATGTCTACTATCCAATGTGATATTTATCTATATGATTCAATTGAATATGATTTGGAACAAACTTCCTAAGTCATATTCATATGCTTTGGCCAAAGACTCTCAAATCATATCTTAGAGTATTCTCCTTCCACCATGGAAGGTTAGAGATTCCTTGTTGTGCATTCATATGCCTATATGACTAGGTAGCTTGACCACAACAATGCCGTGGACACTCTAATGGAATGCCTTTGACATGATCAAAGATCAAGGACCTAACCATTAGACATCTATGATGCCTCAGGTCAAAGGACTACTTTGCATATTGCAACTTTCGAGTTCTTACATGACATGTATGTTCAAACTCTCTTTTGATCGTTGTTCAGTGTACTCGATCACTCTTTCGAGCACCTATGTGTTTGCCTTAGTGTCCAACACTAAATGACATGAGACTAGTCATACTCACACTTGAGTCGACATAACACATACTAACCTTAGCAGATTGTCAATGCCCAATTGGCAATCCTATGGCTAGGAACGTTTTAGGAATGAACATAAGAGAAAGGTCTCGATAATCTAACCTACTTAAATCACTTATCTCTTAGATCAAATACGTTCCTTGGATTCCCTTATTGCTTAAACACATGATACAATAAATAGTGATTAACAATAAGCTTTGCCCTTCACTAAACATATAAAAGTTTAATACAATAAGTATTCCAAAAGCTATTACATCAAATGAGTGGCTTTGTGGGCATACTTCCAACAATCTCCCACTTGCACTCAAAGCCACCTTCCCATGTATCTAATACCCATCTTTTCCATATGATGGTCAAGCTGGATTTGAGACATTGGCTTTGTCAGTGGATCTGCTACGTTATCGGCTGAGGCAACTTTGAGGATGTTGACTTTCCCCTCGGCAGCATATCTTCTAATGATATTAAAGCGCCTGTCAAAATGCTTGTTCTTTTGATGTGCCTTGGGTTCCTTGGCTTGAGCTATCGCACCACTATTATCACAGTACAAAGTTACTGGTGATGTAATGGTTAGAACCACTCCAAGTTCAAGTTCAGTTACATGAGCACCAAATAGACGTGTTTTTTGAGCAAACATTGAAATGAGCGCATTGGGATTACTACCATAATCGTTTCTTTCTGGTTGAGTGAATTTCGTCTCAACGTCACAATAGAGCATTCAGGACGAGCTTTGTTACGAACAGATTTCTTGTAAAAACCCAACAACCTAGATAAATGAACAATTGTTAGTATGTAGAAATAAAAAAAAAATATGCAACTAACAGAAACATCATGGCCATTTACCTTTTTACAGGATACATCCATCGATATCCAACTGGTCCTGCCAATTTTGCTTCGCATGGTAAGTCACTGCTAAGTGAACCATGGGAACGAAGAATGCAGATGGGAAATTTTTTTCTAGTTTGCACAATATGAGGACAAAGTCTTCTTCCAACTTGTCAAGATCAGTAACAGTTAGAGTCTTTGCACATATTTGTTGAAAAAAACTAGAAAACTCAACAATTGGACCATATATATGCTTTTTCAAATATTTTTGAAGCACACATTGCATCAACACATGACAATCATGTCTCTTCAAACCAAATATACTTCCTTCATCCACATTCACTTTATGTGATATATTTGCAGCATAACCATCTGGAAATTTAATTGATTTCAACAAATGCAAGAAAATTTTACGTTCATATGGCTTAAATACATACTAAGCCAAAGGCTTTTCCAATGTGTTACGTGCATTTAGTTTCAAATGCAAACTCTCTCTAATATTCATGTCTTGTAAATCTATATGTGCCTTAAGGGTATCCTTCGACTTCCCTGTATTCTGCAATGTCCCAGTCAAACAGTCAAATATATTCTTCTCAATATGCATAAGATCAAGATTATGCCAAAAATCTTCAATTTGGACTAGTATTCAAACTCGAAAAAAATACTCTTCCTTGTCCAATTTAATTCTTCGGTATTCCGCTTTCTCTTCTTATCTTTATTAGTACAATGCTTACCAAGTGTATGAGGTAAAAGGGAATCAAGTTGATCAAGTATGTCATCACCTAAGAATTCTCTGGAACGATGTCTCATCTCTCGACGACCATTAAGGAGTTGAGTAGTTTTGCGCCATGAGTGTTTCATAGGTAAGTAACGACGGTGCCCAATATGACAATACTTGTCTCTCAACTTAGTGTAAGATCCATCCTCATTGCACATTGGACATGCCAACTTGCCATGAATGCTCCAACCTGATAAATTTTCATAAGTCGAGAAGTCGTTAATAGTCCACATAACAGTTGCACGCAAATTAAATGTACTCCCAGTTATCATAGGTTAAAACACCATTTTCCCACAGTTCCTTAAGCTCATCAACCAATGGACGCAAATAAATGTCAATCTCATTTCCAGGTGCTTTTGGTCCAAGAATTAATAAGGTCAAAAAAGAAAAAGGTTTTTTCATGTATTTCCATGGGGGCAAATTATATGGAAATACAATAACTGACCACATACTATATGGCTTACTTATATCTGAATAAGGAGTAAACCCGTCACTCACAAGGCCCAATCAGACATTTTGTGGATCTCAAGCAAAATTAAGGTACATTTGGTCAAATTCTTTCCAAGCACTCGAATCTGCTGGATGCCTCATTGTGTTCCTATCATTGATTCTTTTCTCCTTGTGCCGCCTCATGTCTTTGCTCGTATGTCTCGATATGAATAACCTTTGTAGCCTTGACTTAAATGGGAAGAATCGCAACACTTTTCTTAGAACTTTCTTCCTCTGCTCATAATGACTATCCGTATACCTTGGCTCATTATAGACTAGACATCTATCTTCGTTTTCATGTTGTTTATAAAATAATGCACAATCATAGTAGCAATCATATATATTTTCACACCCCAATCCAAGACTTTTCAATATTTTCTTGCACTCATGAAATGAGTCAGGAACATTGATAGGTTAGGGACACATCTTCTTCATTATTGCTAACATCTTATCAATTGCCTTGTTTGTCATGTGGTTGTCAACTTTGGTGTGAATCAACTCTATGAGGTATGTCAAAACTGTATATTGCTTACATTCAATGTATAGTTCCTTTTGAGCTTCACCAAGCAACATCTCATAAGTATCAACATCTATATATATTTTATAAAATTGTGCACAATCATAGTAGCAATCATGTATATTTTCACACCCCAATCCAAGACTTTTCAATATCTTCTTGCACTCACGAAATGAGTCAAGAACATTGATAGGTTAGAGACACATCTTCTTCATCATTGCTAACATCTTATCAATTGCCTTGTTTGTCATGTGGTTGTCAACTTTGGTGTGAATCAACTCCAAGACGTATGTCAAAACTGTATATTGCTTACATTCAAGGTATAGTTCCTTTTGAGCTTCACCAAGCAACATCTCATAAGTATCAACATCTATCCACATATTGGTCATATCACCATCCCACATTTTTTTCATGTAAATTGTGTCTTAGTACCCGAATGTTCTAACTTTAATGCTTATGTATGTTTTATTTCCCATAGCACCAATCACAATCTTGATCCCTCCATTCGATTTCACTAGTTTGGATGTTTTTCACAGAAACTACTTATATAGGTACAAGATGTGAAGCTCCACTTGACTATCAAGAAGTTGAGAAACCATTGAAGCCAACAATGGTTGGAAGAGCTAAATAAGCCTCCACAATGATTTTCATTCGAAAACACATGCCCGAAGCCTTACAAACGGAAGTATACGTCACTAAAAAGGATTATATGGCTCCTTAGCTCGCTCTACAGACTATTTAATCATGACGTTGCCTAAAGCAAACTGTGAATAAAACCTTTATGTCCAGGAATGTGTACGATTTTGAAGCTTATAAAATCCAATCAAATTTTGATTGGGGAAGATTTTTCTTGTCCTTCCATGTCTCTAACTCGTTCCTAAAGCAACTTTGTAGAAAGCGAAAGTTTACGAAATCCTCGAATCTAATTACTACCATAAATGTGAGAGAAAGGTACCCAAGTGATTCGACTGGTAGGTATTGAACAATATAGGCTCAATTTGGCTAAAGTCTATAGAATGTCCTAACCCATTTTTGGTTAGAGCCTACCGAACGACAATGCCCTACTTCAACATGGATGTATGAACAGATTCACATAGTTCGGCTCAAATCTTTCAAACCTAAGTTTGTCTCTCTCTCACCCATTCTATAGTTTGTTTTACAACATATGGTAGAATCAAGGCCCGCCAAGGGGTGGCATCATGGCCAGAAGTGTGATCCTTGGCACCTACGACCTGAAACTTCAAGAATATGGAAAAGTATTCCCAAACCTCGACCTTGCAGAATCTACTTATGTTTTGATCAAAGAAATTATTGGTTGCGCACTAATCTGTGCCTCTACCAATGTTGTTAAGGAGTACCATTCTCGTAATCAATCTGTGAGACTAATTTTGCTCCACCTAAGACATTTGGAAGAGAAGAATTTTAACAGGGATGGCCTATTTGGCCGAATCCCCTTTGTAAACAATTTCCTATGTTCCCGGATTCAAGTTGGTATTTGTTTTATTTCTAGATAATCTTATGGATATTGTCTTCGAATATGAGTTAATTGAATCATGCTTCTATACATGTTACCAAATTCAATTAAACATGTGATTAGGTACGAACGTTGAAAACTTAGTTGTCTGGATGAATATGTTGTTATGCACACCAACTTTATACCTAAATTACCTTTCTAGAAATGACTTCAGGTCTATCCAACCCGATTAAGAGCATTGGCACGCTTCTCGTTGTATGAATGGTACAGAATTACCAATTTAAGAGACCTTATATTCTTTCCTTTCCAGAAGAACGTCATTAAGTCTTAAGGATATTCAAGATGACGATGATTATGATTGAAACCATTAAAGGAAATAATAGGGCTAATGAGCTGCCTCCCAACTGAGACGTGCCACATGTGACATGCCTGGAACTGGGTTATTCAAGCAGTTTACTTATTTTGGCATGACCGTTTAGGACACTTAGGTCAAACAATGATGCCATGTATTATACAACGCATCTCCTTACCCAAAGTAAGGATCTCCTATAAACACACTTTGCCAAGCCTGATCGTTGGATAAATTGGATTTTTGTACCATCCCTAACAAAGGTACGAAAATGACCCTTTTTTCACCGTGGATTCAAAGGAATAATTGTGAACTAGTCCAACCAAAATGTAGACCATACAAATACTTATTGTTTTGGATGATGGTATCAAAAATATGATCATATGTTTGTCCATACACATATTGCTCCTAAACCTCCTGGCCGATTTTTACCCAAGGGTTCACCACCCTGATTTTCCCATGAAGTCTGGAAAACTGGATAATGCCCGAGTGTTATCAAATGTTTTCGATAAGTATTGCATGTCTTTTAGGTTTGTAATTGACAATTGAATTCCCCGTGTTCACCACAAAGCAAGCTCGCAGAGCGATCGTAAAGCGCAATTAAAATGATCACCCGGACCTTGTTAAACGCACCAAGCTTTCATTTTCATCCTAGGGTTATGTAATCTTATATGCAGCTATGTTGGTCTACTTTGAGGCCCATTTCCACCCAACCATATATGTCGTTACAATTAGTTACTAGGTAAGAGCCTAACACTTCGTGCTTACGTATTTGGGTGTGCATTTTCTGTGCCAAGTTGTGCCATCATAACGTACCAATATGGGCCCTTAAAGAAGGTTGTAAATCTTTTGTCAATTATGATTCTTCTTCAAACTAACTCTTTGGAGCCCTTGCAAGTGATATTTTCACCTCTTATTTTGTGGATTGTCACTTCAATGAAACAATCTTCTCACTATTAATGGGAGATAAAAACGTCAACGTTCCTAAAGAACAACGCTAATTTACGTGGACGTTACCCACTATATCTGATCTTAATCCCCGTACAGCACAAGCATGATAAGCAAGTATGATATATTCTAGCTTTTAGAATGTTGCTCCAGACTCATTCCTCTAGTCTAGCTAAAGTGACACAATTATATACCAGCTGCAATCATGCCTGCAAGGATAGACATACCTAACAACGTCGAGTTAGCATCTCTAAAGGGTGCGTCGTCCCTGTTGGACTGTCAGTACATCAGTAGATAGCCAATCAATTTGTCTTAACCTGAAGCGCAACATATCACTCTATTCATAGGATTCACTTCCCTAAAAGAGGAAGGTTGAGACACAAAATGATTCCATATTCAATCGCCATCAATCATTTTCATCTCATGAGATTAATCCAAAGTACTCTTGAAACTTGAAGTTCTTCGTCCAGTATACTAGTTTAGATGAGATATAGAATTAGAATGAGATTATCATTGATGATGTTTTCACTTATATGGTAGCAACCAATATAAATGAAAATGATGATATTGGACCGTCTTCTGTTGATTAATGACCACAATCCAGGTTTAATTCCTTACCAAAGTGTGTTTGGACATGTCATTCCTGAAGGAAATTATTTGAAAAAACTAAGTTCATTAAGCAATACAATGCATGCATTTAACGATTAAATGGCGGAAACATGCTTGTATGAACTTTTAAACAAAACTTAAACCATGAACTTCAAAGCTAGTAGTGGTGGTGAACCAAGACTCAACTCAAAACAAAATGAGTTGAGAAACTTTTATACCTTTGAAACACCTCTTTCCTTAGCAAAGGATATTCACCCATGTGAGTGTCTTCTTTCTTTTGTCTCCTTGATCCTTGGCTCCATGGATGTAGATGGAAGAACTTGGCATCTTAGCTCCATATCTTTTTGGATTTGGATGGAGGAATGGATTCTCCAAAAGACTCCAAAGTTGGAGGTCTCTAAGTTTCGACACCAAGGATGGTTGAGGAAGAAGATGAGTGACCATGGAAGAACAAAATGCTAGCAAAGTTCTCCCATGGTGGCCGGCCTCTTTGTGTTTGGAAAGACTTCATAAATCTCATTCATACTCAGGCCAGAGATTCTTAATCATATCATAAGGTATTCTCCTTCAACGGTTTGAAGGTTAGAGATCCCTTATTGCACATTCACATGTCCCCATGATTAACTAGCTTAGCCCCAACTAAGCCATGGACACTTTAATGGAATGCCTTTAACACAATCAAAGACTAAGGACCTAACCACAAAACAACCGTGATATCTCGGGTCAAAGGACTATTTTGCATTATTCCAACTATGAGTTCTCATGTGACATGATTATGAGAACTCCTTGTTAATCGCATTCAATGAACTCATTCTCTATTGAGCACTTACATACTTGCCTTGGCATCAATCACACTAATGACTCAAGATCAGTCACTCTCTCGAAGAGAAGTCATAACATGTATTGATCTTAATAGATCGTCAATGCCCAATTGTCACATCCCGGCCCGGGGTCCACCACATCTAGGGCCCGTTCCACCACCGTAGCACAATATTGTCCGCTTTGGACCCCAACTACCCCCTCACGGTTTTGTTTCTAGGAACTCATACGAGAACTTCCTAGTGGGTCACCCATCATGGGATTGCTCTAGTGCGTTACTCGCTTAACTTCGGAGTTCCGATGGAACCCAAAGCCAGTGAGCTCCCAAAAGGCCTCATGCTAGGTAGGGATGAGAATACACATATAAGGATCACTCTCCTGGGCGATGTGGGATCTTACACTAATTGGCAATCCTATTATCAGAAATGTTTATGATATGTGTACGAAAGAGAATGGTCTCATGAATCTAACTTACTTAGATCACATTCTCCTAGTTACATATTTTTTGGAATTATTATTTAAGTGTATAACATTTAATGAGACAGCTTTAAACAATAATCGTTACTCTTACATTAAACTATTTAATTTGACATGTGAAGTGTCTATAAAGTATCATCTTATGATTGGGTTTAGGGCATATTTCAGACAGTTCCTACACTACCGAAGGTAACCCTGTCATTTTACAAGTTAGAAAGGAAGCATAATGAGATGAATGAAATATTGTGATGTAATGCATGCCTTATGGTGCAAGGCTTCTCTCAAACGCCCTGTGATTGATTACATTATTATGAATGTGGTTAGTGTTTCTCCACGGGGATATTGACACAGAGATTTACATGTAAGTTTTTGAAAAATTACATGGACTAGTTTGAAAAGTTCCAAACCACAAAACACCCTCTCAACTCATTTGAGGCGTTCACTTTATGGATTGAAGCAATCCCCAGCTAAGTTATTATTTGATCAGTAAGGGATATAAAATTATGCCCTTATGTGTTAACTTAAGAAGTTATATTTCGAATTGCTAAAGTTGCAGTTTATATCAATGACATGAATCTTACTAAGGCTCCAGAAGAGCTTGAGAAAACTGCCTCACACTTGAAGACAGAATTTGAGATAAAAGATCTTGGAAAACTCGTTTATATCTTGACTTGGAGTTCAAAGCGCTGTTCTGACAATATTTTGGTCTACCAGTCGAACTACACCCAAAGGTGTTACCTTTGAGTATACCTATGGTCATCCATACGCTATATGCAAATAACACCCTTGAAAAGGTTATAGAATCTAAAGTTCCATATCTCAGTTGAACTTTCCGCTTTTGTTTTACTTAACTCATTGCATTAGACATGACATCTCTTTTACTGTTGATCTATTGGTAAAGATGCAGCACTGCGCCTACACGCACCCACTGAATTGGTATTAAAGATGTTTTTCCGCTACCCTGAAGATACTACGGATTTCAGCTAATCTCTATGCATCCAGAGCGGATCCAACCCTTATAATCCTCGGAATGATGTTTTTCTTGATACTATGCCGCATTTATCAATTAGACGAAGGCATGATACATCAACGTCAAGACATATTGTGTCTACATCACATCAACAAAGAATTAGGAGATTGAAGTTAAGCAATCTGATCCCAGACAACCTTGCCAACCTCTTCACGACGCCACTACCGAAGTCTACCTTCTAGAAGCCTGTTTGAGAATTGGTATGTGTCACTATCTCATATGAAATGCTTGTAGTTCTCATTTGGAAGTTTTGTTAAACTCATGGGGCATCCAGAAGTATACTCACTCGATCGTAATGTAATCTTTTTCCCTACGCTTAGGAGCATTTTTCCTACTAGATTTTTGCTACCTAACTAGGTTTTAATGAGGCACCCATCCTGGATTGGTCATACACTTATGAGCTTGCTATTTGCGTCCAAAAGATGTATAGTTTTGACTTAATGCAACTTCTCACGTTGCTCCTTAGTCTATCGGTTTTTATCCCACCTTGGGCTATATCATAGTGAGGTTTTGTGTGTTTGACCTGTTTTATGCATTCTTCCGTTGATTTGAGACTCGCATTCGCTCATTGTGCCAACAACTTCATTAATTGTATTTACTTTATTGTTGAAGACCTGATGCGTTATTTACTTGAATATTTACACACTAAAGAAGAAGTGTTGCAATCTAATTAGGTTAAGAATGTGATTATATTTACATACTCAATGACTTCATCAATTGTATTTACTTCATATCAAAATATTTACTATGCATACTTTTCTCAAATATGAATTACCCCGTAGATTAATAAACTAAAAAATTGTGACTTACGCGTAGCACACCATGATTAAGAAAAACCTCTCGTCGTGCATGAAAAAGCGCATGCAAAAAGGTTAATTCTAAAAATACTTTTTAAATTATCTAAACTGCATATTACTAGAATGCTCTTTGTCAATCGAAGTAGGATGAAAATACTATTTAGTCTTCTATGACAACAAAAAATTTAAGAGCAGTAACGTAATTTCACAAAACAAAATTTTATAATTTTTTATTTCAATCTCACCCATGGTCTAAAATATCCATAATATCCCGATATTTCCATTGAAATTTCCGTATTTTTGGACTACCGATATTTTTTTGAACTACCGATATTTCCGATATCATCGATATTTTAGAACTTGCTAAGTCACTCATGTATCTTACCATGCAATGTATAAAGTGTAAAATATTGTATTAATTCATTATATATAAATGATTATGGTGTGTTTAAACTTCTTTAATTAATTACTACATATTTTCTACACTCACAATGTTTGCGAGCTCGCTATATAATCAACTTAAATTAGTTATATCTATCATGCAATGCATTTCCTTCCAATTTTTTGTGATAAACTAATAGATAATTAACTAAATAAACATCATGCAAAGTTTCAATAAAAGTTTCCAAGTTTTTCTTACAATTTCCATGGTTTTTATTCAATTTTTATTGATATCGATAATATCCCGATATTTCAATCAAAATTTCCGTGTTTTTGGACTACCGATATTTCCGATATCATCGATATTTAATACCTTAATATCACCTACAAATGATTTTAACATCCTTAATTTTAAAAATTAAAAAATAAAACTCTCTCTCTCTACTCCCACGTTCTCAGTCACTTACTTCCTCTCTCTCTCTCCCTCAATTTTAAAAACAAAAATAATTATTCTAAATATTTTATAAACACATGATCTGTTGGTTTAATCAGATGCGAAAATTAAAGAGAGGAATCTCTACATTTTCTACGACCAAGCGAACAAGAGGAATAGAGGGTTAGGATGGCCGATTCATCTTCGTCTCCTTCACAGTCCTTCGTTACAAAGCATTGGGAGGGTTACAAGGATTTCTGGTGCGAGCGATTCTCCTTCCTCAACAACTACTCCAAGTTCGTCAAGCGGGACAAGCCCCTCCCTCCCTGGTCCGACTCCGACGTCGAAGCCTTCATTGCTCTCGACCCTGTCAATGGCCCCGCTGTAATTTCTTACCCTTCTGTCTTTCTTCCATTTTATAATTGTTTAGGGTATATGGGTTTCTTTGATTTCGTGTTTTTCTGACCTTTGTGGATCTGGGTGTACGTATTTTTGTTTCTCTTTTGATCTTTTTTCTGTTTTTTCATCTGGGTATTTGTTAATTTTTTTCTCCTTGATTCAATTTTGGAGATGTGCCCCTTTTTGTCGAATTTCTTGATTTCATTTTGGAGCTGTGCCGCCTTTCTTTTTTCGAGATGAATAATGTTGGTTTGAGTTGATGTATTCATCTGGGTGAGGTTTTTTTCCGTCTATTGTTTCATTATTTTTTTCGCTTATTGTTTATGCTTGGTGCCTTTCGGTTACGAATGAGTGAGGTTGGTGCTTTAATGTTTGGATGGTCTACGGGTGGGGTGTTTAAATGGCTTAGGCAAAACGATGAATGGATGTTCAGAAATTTGCATTAGATTTGATTCGAGACTGTTGTTTTTTTGGCATGAAAGTAATCAAAATAAGCGACATGCAGTGTTTGGAGTTGAATTTTAGTTTATTGATGTTTTGAAGAGAAGGAGTAACGAACCTGAAATCAAACTGATGCGCATGAACCAGTAGAGAAAGCAAAGAGCTATGTGGCTGGAGACTCCGTCCTTATTTTCTGTCATGTATTTCTGGTGGCATTTTGTTTGGGACCCTTTGAAAATGCTTTGTAAGCGGACATGTCTGGTTATTCGTGGAAACAGTCAAGATTCTTGATTGTTAAGAAATTTTGTCTATTTACCTGAGCAAGCAAGTAAACAACTAATCAGTATTGCCCTCGGAAATTATCGAGGTTCACTCCAAACAAACTGTATTTTGTATTTCCAGTGTGGAAAAGAAACACGTCTAAATTGCTATTCTCTTCTTTTTGGTATCTTTTCATATGTCTTGTTATGTTGCCACCGGCCTCCACCTGAAATGCAGCATAAATGAAGTGGAAAAGCATATCTGATTTTGTTTACCTTATATATTTAGATTTCTTATTTATTCTTTTGCAGCTCTAAGTAGTGGCTTTGTGCCACTTAGTACTGCGGTCTAGTGATATTCCTCTTCACTTGTAAGTGAGAGGTCTTAGGTTCGATTCTTGCCAAAGGCGAATTTGAACCACATTATTGCTAGCCCATTTCGAGGCTAAGCCCACCCTCTCCCCCTTAGTGTAAATAATGTTGTTTGTTCAAAAAAAAATAAAGAAGTGGCTTTGTATTTCTTGTTCAAGACAAAAATGAAAGGTTTTCTAAATGCAAACAAATACCATTTGCTAATCTTCTGTTCCAATCATGTATTATACTATTTTCTGGTAACCCAGTTATTTTGCCTGCAACTTGACAAGATGTCTGCTAATATGATATCCGAGTCTCATCTTATGGTTCAATGATGCATTTTCTGTACAGCTAAGGTGTGTTTTCTTTGAATAGCTGAGTTAACACGCTTTTGTTTTGCAGCTGAAGACTGCTAGGGAAGCAGTGAACTTTGGTCTTACAGGAAGTGTTATTGGAGCGGTATCAACTGCTGGCTTTGCGTGGAAATATTCAAGGAGTTTACATGGTAATAATTTGCCTTTTCTTTTAGGGTTTACGATTCTATATGAACAAGTACTGCACAAGGATCAGATGTATCTGGTTCCTTGTTTTTACCTTCACTTAATAAGCTGGCTATTAGTTGGATCTCTAATTATAGCACCACTTCTTCAGTTCGGCCTGACATTTTTTTTGCTTTAAAGTTCAACATTTTCTTTAAACAACCTTTCAAATTTGTGGATGAATAAAAGATGCATATCTAATAATTGGACACATCAACACATCTTGATATCTTATTGATGTACTAAGTTCGTGTTCACTGGCAAAAGATGCTACTTATGAAAATGATAGTGCTTATAACTGGGTATGATAAGATGGACTGACATTGATTTCTATCAGTGGCAAAAAGAAAATATCGTATGAATAGTTCATTATTTCTTTCTTATGTTTTTTTTTTTTTCCATTCCACTTGGCCTGCATTGTCTATCTATATTCTTGAAGCATAAATTTCTGCAAAAATTTGGATATATTTAGTACACGAATTTTACCCTTTCCTTTATTGGTTCCCGTATGCTTTGGGTGTACATGGGTGTGCCGTGTTTCCAATAAACTACCTTCTTTTATCAGGGACTTTGTCTCATTGGTTATTTTGTGGTGTCCTGTAATCTCAAGGTTCGTATGCAGTGGAAGAAATTTTCCTTGTAATCTAGGTTCTTGTTTCAACTGTTTCCCTTTCCAAGAGCGGGACTTTATTTAATCTGTAGCCTTCATTGTTGAAAGCAAATTAAGATTAAGCATTCAAGCTTTGGTAGGGAATCATAAAGCAGCGGTAGGTTATGATGCAAATATTCCCTTTGTCTATTAGAGTGAGCTTATGCTCGTGCATACAGAATAGGCTGTGAAGATATTAGTAACATGTCTTGGTAGGAATCAACCTTATTCCTATATTACATGTTGTAGTGTATTACAACAGATGAGTGCTATCGCTCGGTGATGCATATGACATCTGTCTAGGAATTTTAACTTGCAATCTTCATATGTTTCAATCAGGAGCATTACGATTGACGATAGGTTCTTTTAGAATACATTATGTTATGGATGGGAGGATCTGGTTTCTGAACCCTTATGCATTTGGCAGGTGCTGGACTGTCCTTTCTAGCTGGAGGTGTTTTTGGCTGGACATTTGGACAGGAAGTTGCAAATCACTGGCTGCAACTTTACAGGTTCGACGCCTTGGCTGCACAAACCAAGTTCCTTGAGTGGTGGCAAGAAAAGAACGAGAGACGATCTTAAACATGGCTTGCTCTCGTAAGCAAAGATAATAACCGTTGTTCCAGTTGTACAATAAGAATCAAACACACCTGTGTTGAAAATTGTAATGGGAAAAGATGGTATTCACTTTATATTTGTGCTAGATTGTTTTCTTTTGGGCTCTCAAGAAAATCAATCTGATTGTGAACTTTGTGGATTGTGATGGATTTTTCGTGTGCGGAGAAAATTGTTGCATTTGGTGATTATTTCAGATGTTACAGGTGACGTGCGATCTTGGATGCGCATTTGACTTGTGACCCAAGGACGAGGTTTACAATTAAAATGCGTCTCTCTGGCTTCGTTAGAGTAGGATGGCATGACAAACTTGAATAAGAGTTTTGACACCACTCAAGTAAATTGTACAAAATGGGCTTACGGTGGTTGTCTATTCCAAGATAAAATCATGCTCTTGCAAGCAACGCAACGGTCAAACTCGGTTCACGCATTACCTCTACTGCAATGATCGCTGTACTTCCCCCGTTTTCTGAACACTAATCAAGGAAAGCAATTGTTGGATCTGAACCCAAGTCGCTTCCATCGATTTAAAATCGTTTTTGGCCTGCATTGCTTTCTTCACCCAAGTTTTATCATGCATGCAATGATCCAGAAGCAGCTTCTGGCTGTGCTCAAGCTTGCAACGGAACTCACCCATTTCGGTTTTGTGGTTGGAATTTAACTCCTCCAATTTCTCCAAATTACCTTTTTCTTCAACCAATTTTTTCTCCAGCTCTTCAACCCTTGATTTTTGTACAATGATGCAAGCTTGCAACTTTTCTTCATCCGCTTGAGCTTTTGAAAAAAGGCGATTATAGACTTCTACTTCTTGTTCCAGTGCTATCTTCTGATTAAATTTTTTTCTCACTTCAGCTACGGTTCCATTGGCCTTGTGGTACTTGGACTTCACAGCAGCAAGCTTCACCTGGACATTTTCAATGTTCGCATACTCAACTCCAGTTCGGTCATAGGCGTTTAGCAGGATTTCCAATGACAACTTCAGGTTCCGTAAACATTCAATTTCCATGACTTCATCCATAGAGAGTGCGGTGATACTTTGGATCTTGGCCTTGGCTTGAGAAATCTCATAGGAATCAGGAATGGGAGCATCTTCAGTTATAGCCAAGAGACAAGCATCTGGATGATGATGGAGATAAGTATCCAGAAAGTCCAAAGCTCGGGCAGAATGCAGGGGCTTTGACATCTAAGGTAAGAGTCAGTAAGCATCATAACATGTAAGTGGATACGAAAAAGTCGAGATAGATACAAATTACCTTGACATCAAGATTGTCATGAAAACGGGAGCGGTAGGAACCACTTTCTTTACTTACAGTATTTGGATGAGATGACACTGCTTGAAGCGGGGATTGAGCTACTTGAGGAGGCCGAGATTCAGCTGATTCTTCACTGGGAGGAGATGAAATTTGACTAGGAAGCTTCGCATTTGAAGCATCCGCAACCTCAGTAGGTGGCACATCTTCCAGCTTAGGAATACTGTTATGTTCAGTTACTTCAGCAATGTGTTGCATATCTAGATCAGATTGTTGTCTTTTTGACAGAGGAGGACTCGTGCTTTTCTCATAGATGGCTTCCTTAGCCTGAGAATAGAATTCAGAATCGGACTTTGTTAGATTAATCAAAAGCCGGTGCACTTCTTCTTTGGTTATCCTTGTCTTTCCAAAACTTTTGCCTCGTCTAATTTCGGATTCATTTTTGGATCGATGAGTGGTTCCTTGGCTTGCCAAAACCTTTGCCTCAGTTGGGTTGGCATGAGATAGATACTTCCCCTTTATTATACTTCTCCAAAACGGAAATGCTTTTTTGGTCGTTCTTTTCTTACAATGAGCTCTCCCTCGTCCACTCAGGCATTGAAAAGTAGGCAGAGGATTTGCTTCTTCTCCATCCTCAACTTGCGGAGCCACACATTTGATTCTTTTTTCTGGTGGGTGTACTTGCAGTCGGTCAGAACGGGGGCGTTCAGTTTGTATAAGGGTTGACTCTGCATAAACAAGAATAAGAAGAGAAAGTTACGAACTTTGAAGATCAAATATTGAAGCCTTCAAACGTAGTCAGCCATCGGAAAGGTCAACTCATGTAACAACTATTGAAGCCTTAAAAACGTAAGCAGGTTGACCAACCCAGTTAAACTTAAGAGCAATCTGAATAAAGTGGAGTACAAATTAAGATACTTGATCCATCAGCCTTTACAATTTTGTTGCAGTACCTCTTTGGTATTAATATAATAGTTGATTGATAAACTGTCTCACACAATTGATTAGGCAAGTATTTCAGATTGAACGTACCTTTACGCTTCTTCAAAGCATCATTTGCCTTAAGGGGAGGAAGTGGTCTGTTCTGGTCCAAGTCATGAAGCTTGAAAAGATGGATTAAATCTTGATCATGAGGAAACACTTCCTCATAGTATTTTGCCCACCAGCCTTTGAACGATGAGGTGGCTCTAGGTAGAAGTGAAAATGGAACAAATTTAAGTTTCTTGAACAAGTGAGATGCGGTAGCCTCAAGCTCCTGGAATTGTTCAGAACTTTGAAACACTGTCCTCTCAGAAAAGTCGGTATTGAAAGAAAAGAAAGGGGGAGCAGGAACGTCCTGAATCAAGCCGAACTGACGGGCACAGAGATTTGGGCAATATGCTTCCACACCACAAATTTTTTTTCCAGATTTTCCACAAGTGATACAACCAGGAAGATCACGGCTAACCAGAAAGCTTGCCCACATGTCCAGGATTGTAGAAATTCCAGTTTTGGTCATTTCAGACTGAGGAAAGATCAACCATCGAGGTAACGCATCTGACTTTGAATATGGCATGAAGTTAAAGTTCTCTTCTGTGTCTAAGTGGCTCAGGTACAATAAACAATCGTGAAAGGAAAACTCGGGTCCTTCGAAAAATACATATTTCAGTCCTTCACAAGTGAGGTTGGGTACTGAAAAGCAACTGGGACGTACTTTAGGAAAGTATGTGTGAAGCCAAAGTTGAAGAATCCAAATTGGACCACCAGCAGCACCCAACTCTGAATCAAGCAAGTCCTTTATCCCTCTATACAAGTAAGCAAGAACAAGGGGTCCTAAAGCGTACGGCTCACCCCTAGATAAAGCCACAGCCAAGGGTAAATTGGATGTAACAATCTTGAACGAACGAGAACAAAGTAGGTAACGACAAAGCCAGTAGTGAAGAAATGCCACATGCTCTTCATCTGTCACAAGGCCCTCAATTTTGTTATGTTCTTTAATAAAGGAAGAAAAGGAGGAGTTCTTTGTAATTCGAATGCCAAAGTTATCATCCGGAATGGAGATGGAATTAGCAACGAGAGCATCAAACTGGGGACCATCTGGTCTAAGTCCTAGCAGAGCACTAAGATCTAACAGAGTAATAGTAAGGGGACCATGACGAAGATGAAAAGAGTTTGTGGAAGTTGACCAAAAGCAGAGTGCAGCAAGTACTAAAGAACGATTGAAAGGAATGGCAAACTTAGAGAATTGGAGAATATCATATATTCCCGCTTTATGCCAAATATAGCCTTTTTGATCTTCGACTCTTTCAAACCAAGGGACCCAATTAGGGTCGTTAGTAGGCCACAAACCACGGTGTTCATAAAACCTTTCGTAGAATTTGGCATTTTGATTGTTTAGAAGAAACTCTTCAGTTTTCCGCTTAGGAAACTCACTATTATAACAATCAGGTAACCTTTTTGTGGATTTCAGAGCAGGACCTAAGATAAAGTGTTGGGATGTCGAATCAGGGATAAGTACTTGAAAATTTGTAGTTTCAGTGCCTATTTGCTCCTTCAGGTGGTTCAATCTGTCAAGAGCCTTGGCGTTGGCGTCAGCCGATTCATTGCTGGTGGATGTAAGAGCCATGTTTCTACTCAGAGGTCCTCCTGCTTATAGAAAATTTCAACACAAAATAAAAATTACTATTTTTCCAGATTGGTATCACCAATCTTCCATTGTATCATTCAAATTTTTAATTTTAACCAAAACTTAAATAAACAATTTGGGTTACCCCAAAAGCTCAAGAAAGCAACTGCACAAACAGATTAAAAGCAAATAAAATTAGGGTTACATGTATGACTCTGAGTAGTTAGAAAAGAAACGATCCGACGATTAAGACAAGCATGCAATGCATCAGACAGAAGAAAAATAATAGAAATGGAGTAGATGATAAAACTAGGGTTAGGGTTTAGCCTTTAGCTTTGCACATTTCAATGGAAACAATTACTGCTAAGTTGAGGCATGGCATGAAAAAACTTGCACGCACGAACCAAAACAAGTAGATAGCTCAAAAGAAGCTTTAATTCCAAGATAACGAAGAATCATAATTTTTACCGATTCAAACGAAACAAAGAAGATCAGAATCAGTTTTCTTCTTTTTCTACACGTTCTTGTTTTGTTGTTTGTGTTGGAAGAAGTGAGGGGATGGAAATCTTTTTACAGTGGAAATGGAGCAACTGAAGCCTGCAGGGAGAGGAGGCTGAGAAGTCTTGTGGTGTACTCTTCTATTACTGTTTCTGTCTCTTAAAACACGAAATATTTTTGCTCATGGGTCACCTCTCACACACATCGATACTAGTTATAATGCTCATCATCTTATTTATTATTATTAAATAAAATTTAAATTTAATGTTAAGCGTAAATCTTAATATTTAAATTTATTTAACAAAAAATAAATGAATTTTAACGAAAAGTTTCAGATACTGTTCATTTTAATGAAAAACCATATTTTTATACTAAAAAATTAATCCTAGTATTATTTACTTTACCCTTTGTTTTGTCTTTATCGTTATAACTCACAACTTTCAAATCATTTGCATTAGTTTTCCTTATAAATAAATAGAATGATGAACACAATTGAGCAAAATTGCACCCTTTCAAACATTACTTTTTCTCGGGAAGAGCATGTCATTATATCAAACAAAGAATTTTAGTTGTTTTCAAGCAGTTATATTTGAATTGATTCTTTACCTTAGTAATTAAGTCAAAAAAGGGTTTCCGAAAAAAAAAAAGTCAAAAAAGGTGATTAAAGTATTCTTCTTCACTACTATTTATAATATGGTTTAATAATATTTTTTTTTATTTGTAAATGAAAATTTTTAGGTTCAAATCTCGTGAATGACAAATTCGATATCAATTTATTTATGTAATTATTAGTAAATTGTAAAAAAAATAAAAAAAAATAAAATACAGACACTTACAAATTTTAGAGCTTAAATAAAATTCTTTCTAGAGTGGTGTAAAAAAAATAAAAAAAGTCTCTATTTTAGAAACTTACCATATTTAAGTACTTTACTTTACCACATTACTTTCCATATGAAATTCCTACCATCCATAATTCAGATATTTTTATTCTTTTTCAATCATATTAATAGATAAAAATTTATTAAAAATTCAATTTTTATAATTTAAAAAAAAAAACTAATTCAGTGTTTATGAGCGTAACAAACTTATATTAGCAAAGTCAACATCAATGCAAAAACAATTTATGTTTAAAAATAAATCATAGGTACGAAAATATATATCGGCACCTAAGCTTTGGTATGTAATTACATTATGGAAATATTGGTATATAAGTTTTGGTACAAATGTTTCAATATGTAACTATAGTATCTATACATATATAGATACGTAATATGCATATACATATATATAGAGAAATTCACGCATGAATAGTTGATGATATATGACTTTTCTTATTATGGGATGGACAAAATTTTAATTGTTTGCAAGGATCAATAAATAACCTACACACAAAACAAACTCAATAATTATTATTACAATCTAATTAATATAAAAAAAAATTACAATTAAATGTCAAGGCCTAGCTTTTAGCTTTTTAATCTTGCACAAGGTTTTATTCTAAAATGGATATTTTTCAACGATTATAATGAAATTTTCTGAAAAATATATGGCTTCACTTGTAGGTAGAAAATGTGACAGCATGTCCCGGACGTATATATTATTTATCCTCGAGAGCGTGGGAAAAACTATTATACCCTTGTTATTATTGAGTTGTGTGTGTGTTTTAACTAAGGTTTTGTACCAATAGGTTCTATCCCTTATTATTTGGACCTAATTAGGACTAAAGACTTAAGATTTTGGTTGGTTGACTGCAAACTAGACCACACACACATACCCTCCCCTTATCCCGTTGACTCTCTCTCCTCCCTCTCGCATTTTATTCCATGTCTGTACAATTGTACAGACAAACCTTGAACCCTCCATTTCACGCAGGGATCGAGCTCGTGGTTAGCATCATCGTCTTCATCTCATCCTCACGCATTTATCTATACCATTTTTAGAACATGAAGACCTCATTTTCCCGAGAACCCAGTTTTGGGTCACTGTTCATGCACTCGTGTTATCGAAGTTTTTAAGAGATTTAAAGCTACTAGTGAGTTTTAGGACATCTTCACGAAGCTCGAAGAAGAAAAACGAAATGAATTGGACGTCGGGAAGTCGAGTTTGGTGAGTTTCAAGTTTGGCCGGATTATCGAGGTTCCCCTGCCGAAATCTCGTGGATTTCAAGGCTTGAAAGTGGTAAGGTTTGTTCCTCTAGTCCTAAGCTTCATTTTGGTACAAATTTCATGAAATTTGGTTGAGAAATGAGCGGGAAATGATGATTTGAAGTTTTTCAGTTTTCCGGGGATGGCGTCGGTTACCAAAGTTCGAAGGTTGAAGACGACAAAATATTCCGTCAAGTTTGACGGAATATTCTGACGGCGTCAGGTTAGTTTTAACGGAATATGCTGCTTTTTGAAGGAATATTCCCTATCGCCATTAAAGATTCTGTTAGGCGTGCCAGGCAAGTGACCGCGTGTGGGGGAGCGTCTGGCCGTGCCCTTGCCGGCGCGTGGGGCATCGGAATTTTTTTCTAAAAATATAGGGGTGTTCCTGAGGTTGAGTAAGTCATGGTGGTATATTCAAATGCCCTATTTGAGCATTGTATGAGAAGTTAATTCCTAGTTTTGTGTATGTGCTTTAAATAACGTTTATTCAGTTATTTCGCATATAGGTGAGACCTATCCTGAGGACGAGCACCATCAATCGAGGCTCGGGGGCTACGACCCTTCGACATATCAGTGAGTGGGCTTTTGGTTTTCCATATATACCTATATACTTGAGATTTTTCCTAGAAAATGAATTTGAATGATTATACGTTTTGAAATGCTATGCAAAGTATCTACCTATTTTATTTGTGCATTAGTAGTTGCATATAATTATGACTGGTGATGCGAACGCACAGGTAAGTGCCAAGTAAGTTCATAAATTAAAGATGTGAGATTACTTCAGTTATGCGAGTTATGATGTGATGTGATGAAAGCTCATAAACTTGCACCTGGTGTTAGTGCTCCGGCCCAGAGTTAGGGCACAATCCTTCATGTAATGTTCACCTCTCACACCGTATGCTCACCTTGGATCCAAGTTAGGTGCACAGTCTTGTCGTACAGACCACTTTAGGTGGTTTCGACTCGTAGGTGACCCGCGATTATTCGCACATCCTTTACGTGATCGTAGCACTAGAGCATATTTAATTTACACCTAGTCTTGTCATACAGACCACTGTAGGTGGTTCCGACTCGTCTGCAGGACTTGATTTGATATGATTGAGATTGGTTATGAGCTATATACTCAGCAGTGCAGTTTGAGTTAGAGAGATTTGGCTGATGCGATATTTGACATTTATATATTTTGCCTGGTTTACCTATAGCATTGCATTGAGATACTTTGGCATGGTATACTTCTATGGATTTTCATCTTGAGTATGATTTCTGATTCAGATTATTATTATTATTTTCTGAGAAGTTATATATGTTTTATGGCGAGGGGTTAGAACTTTTGAGAAATGAAATGATTTTGAAAAGCTTTGTTTTTGCCCACTTACACTTTTTGTTTTGCGCCCCTCTAGGTTTTAAGTAGAAATGCTTGGTGGATCATGAGGATTTCGACGAGGGTTCTGACAAAGCATCATAAATGTAGAATCACCCTCGGGTATTGTATAATTAGTACTTGTCCTGCTTGACTGCACTTAGGATATTTATGCTATGATTGTGTATTTCACGTTTAATCTCACACTAACACTCTATCTTAACTAGTTCTGCTAGTAGTTTGGTTTTTATTCCTTCGCAACTCCTTTATATCTTTATTGCTTCCGCACCGTGCACATGGTTACGTCACTCCCACATGATGGCCAGCATGCCCTGATTTAGGTCAGGGTGTGTCAGTTTGGTATCAGAGCATTAGGTTTGCAGTCCTGCATGTCTTGAGAATTTCTAATTATTTTGATGTCTTCTGTCAGAACTATGCCGCCTCATAGAGATCCACGTCCTTCTGTTGAGCCTAGTTTTCCCAATATAGCTCAATTAGGGGAAGCTATAGCTAATGCTATTCAGTCTTCGCTTCGTCCTCCCCAAAGAACACCCCTTGAGAATGTGTATAACCTGAAGCTGAATCATTTTATATGGAATGAAGGACATGAAGGAGCGGAGAAATGGATTAATCATATTGAGAAGACTTTTCGTGTAATGCAGAGTCAGGGGAATCTTCCTCCTGATAGGTAGGTCGAGACGACTACCTGGATTTTAGGTCAGGAGCCTGCATCCTGGTGGAGACAGGAGTCTTATCAGTTGACCCCAAAGGAAATTGCGGACTGGGAGGTATTTAAACAGTTGTTTTAGAAAAGGTTTATTCCCCCTGAGTATATTGATCGCAAAAAGCAAGAGTTTACTCAATTAAAGTAAGGGAAGATGACGGCAAATGAGTATTATAGGAGATTCACTAACTTGTCTCGTTATCATCCGAAGGTTGCTGCTAATCCAGTTGCGATACTCCGTCATTTTAGGTTGGGTACAAAAAAGAAATGGCGTTCTATAGCGACCTTGACTCCATGTGCTACTTACCAAGAGTTTTATGAGATTTTGTTGAAGATTGAGGACTCAGAACACATGCCCAATGAAAGTGAAGATGAAGAAGAAAAGAACGGGAATAAAAGGCGAGATGATAAAGGTAAAGGTCAGTCTTCTCAAGGACCTCATAAGACTCAGAGTTTTAAGAGGAGTGGAACTAGTTCCAGCTCTTCTAGCGGAGGTTTTAGTGCCACTGGTCAGAGCGTTATCCATTCAATTCAATGAATCTAAGGAAATCTAATAATCAATTGGTGCAATCTAATTAATTCGGGGCATTGTCATTCATGGTTTATCGAAAGAATAACTGGAAATCAATTCGTATGCCTATGTTTTATGTGTGGAGAAGGAACCCTCTAACTAGCCTTTCACCCATTCTATTTCATTCAATTTCGAGTTTTTAAAGTTTGTTTTACAAGTTTCTGTTTTTAAGTTATAATTTCGTCAAAACAAAATCACTTTTTCTTAAGTCTTGTTTTTGGAGTCAACCTGTTTTCTTTTAGTATTTTGAGTCAAGTTAAGTTTTATTTTCGTCCAAATCACTTGTTAGGTCTAGAATTGAGTCCTTTTGATTGTTTGTTGCTGTTTTGAGTATTTTAAGTCAGTTTTGAGTCTATAGAGTCTAGAATTCGAGGCATTGTCATTCATGGTTTATCAAAAGAATAACTAGAAATCGATTTGTATGCATATGTTTTATGTGTGGAGAAGGAACCCTCTAACTAGCCTTTCACCCATTCTATTTCATTCAATTTCGAGTTTTTAAAGTTTGTTTTACAAGTTTCTGTTTTTAAGTTTTAATTTCGTCAAAACAAAATCCCTTTTTCTTAAGTCTTGTTTTTAGAGTCAAAGCCTGTTTTCTTTTAGTATTTTGAGTCAAGTTAAGTTTTATTTTCGTCCAAATCACTTGTTAGGTCTAGAATTGAGTCCTTTTGATTGTTTGTTGCTGTTTTGAGTATTTTAAGTCAGTTGTGAGTCTATAGAGTCTAGTTTAGTGTTTTTGAGTCTTATTTGCATTGATTAGCAGCCCTAATTAATCCCGGTCTAAAACGATCCCTACTTACATCTTTACTACAATTGTCAATAATAGGGTTTAATTTGTGTGTCGAGTTAATTTTCTCATCAGATTGTAGCATCCCACATCGCCCAATGGAGTGGATCCTGTAAGCCTTATATGTATATTCCTATCTCTACCTAGCACAAGGCCTTTTGGGAGCTCACTGGCTTTGGGTTCCATCGGAACTCCGAAGTTAAGCGAGGTTGCGCGAGAGCAATCCCATGATGGGTGACCCACTGGGAAGTTCTCGTGTGAGTTCCTAGAAACAAAACCGTGAGGATGTGGTCAGACCTAAAGCAGACAATATCGTTCGATGACAGAGTTGAGCTTGGGATGTGGTGGGGGCTCGAGCTAGGATATGACAAGGCTCATGTTGGATCGAACTAAAGGTTCATAGTTATCATAAGGCCCTAAGGCAACTATATAGTCCATCAACAAATGCAAAGCTTATGTTAGTAGTACCATACACTCTTACTTTAAAAACTGTTTTACAAGCATAATGAGAGTATCATATACTACTAAATCAATCACATGGACCAATAGTTGTAATAGAACCAAATTGTTTTAATAAGATTAAAATGCGTGCTTATATATGATGAGACCTAAAAACCCTCAACCAAACCGTTATTAAGTTGACAAGCGTGAAAGTGCTTTGAACACTCTTTTGTGGCCTTCCACCATGGTAGGCACCAATCGTTTGTGACTCATACACCGAATTCCTATCATAGGGGAGTACAAAGTATGTGCTTACACTCAGGATGAGTTTTATATGCATACATATGTTGTGAAGGTAGGCAACGAGAATAATCAACATCATATCATTGTGAACTTGTTCTTGAACCCCTACCTGAACTTGCATGGTGGGAATGACTTAACTAAGTGCAATGGAGCCAACATCATATCATTGTGAGGCATCATTCTCTAGACGCCAAATAAGATGGGTACTTACATGAGATGCAAATGAGTAAGTGTACGCTCTCATTATTATTGATGCTAGCCAACATCATATCATTGTGAGGTGGGCTTGGTAATAGTGAGCCTCCCATACCCTACTAAGAGTTTCCTCTAAAACTCTCGAATTCCAATGAGGGATATGGAATTTGCCAAAAATAGTGGGTGCAGTATTTGATTTAGAGGCCCATATCAAATAGCTTAAAATCAATCATTTTATATTCGTTATGTATTTATTTACCGATATATTTGCAAACGCTATCCAAAACTTGACAAAGAAAAGTCGAAGGCTTTATTTTGCGGACTTGGTACCACAATCCCATAAATTGTCTTGAATGGATTGTATATGTACCTAAGTAGTCTCATCCTCACAATCTTCCTATTGACAATGTATCAATGGAAGGACATGTTAGATAAGTCTATCATAAAGAGGACAACACAAACAACAAGTGCTTATTCCTTTGCTGTTTGTAATCATATTTAGAACATAATGGTTGATTGACAAAAATAGTCCATCAACATGGACTTATGATGATTTTGAATAATTGAGTGTTGAAGTGTTAAACCACTTCAAGAGACGGAAACCAAGTAAGGACTTCACCTTTGAGTCCCTATCCAAATGGTTCACTATGTTTATTGTAAACTATATAGTGAACAATAACCGCACGCTCTCCAAATCGTTTGATGTGTATAACGCAATTAAAATAAGTTTCAAGAGAGATAGTGGGAGTTTAGGGACCAAGACTATTGTAGTCAAGGGAGAAATCAAATAAAGAAAGCAAAATAACTCCAAGGGAATACACTTTCTTTATGAAAGGATGGACATTGGAATGGTTATTTGCAAGAAGGGGTGTGCTATCCACACACCCCATTTTACTTCTCACACACCCTTTGATAATTTATGTATGTTGATCTTCTTCAATTCATCTGATCCAACGGCTGAAAATTAAGAAATTGTGTGAGAAGTAAAATGGGGTGTGTGGATATCACACCCCTTGCAAGAAATGTCTTGCAAGTGTCAAGAACACACTTTTCGAATGTGTTGTAAATTGTTATTGAATAGTTCTAAATAGTTGGTTTTTCTATTTGAATGCTTGATTTTGTATTAGTAACTATGTTTTACAATCGTTGTAAAAGTGTGGCTAATCAGAAGTAGAAGATTAATAAGAGAAGAAAAAGTACTTCACATTTGGAACGTGAATAAAAAATAGATCTTCTGTGAAAGCAGATAGTACTTATTTCCTCATATGAACTACCAAAGAAATTTGAAAAGGAAAGATTGTCTTTGCATTCCAATTTGAATAAGGAACTTAATTCCGTCACTATAATTTTAGAGATGGATGAATGTTTTGTTTGACAAAACATTGTTCTTTATTAATGAATGATTGGAATATTGTAATCTGATTAATTGTCTCAATAGTAGAGATGATATGGTAGTGTTAACTATTTAGAATATAACGATGCTTAAAACCCAAAAGCTTGCAAGGCAGTGACTAATCCCACTGAGTTGTGACACCTCTAAAACATAAATTACAAGTTGGTCATAGATGGATGTTATGGATCATAAGATCCGGATCCAATGCCTTCTTGTTAAAATTGTATAGAGGTGAAATGTTCGAATCTTTATTCTTTTGAAAAGAAGAAAGAATCACAAAGTTGTTGAGGTTAATTCACTTAGATGTTAGTGGCACTTGTCCACAACATAATACTACTCATGTTGTATGACATTCACCGAAGATCACTTTCGGTTGGACTATCATTTATTTTGAATAAACACAAGTCCGAATACTTTGCAAAAGGTTTCAAAGAATTCAAGAATGTAAGTTGATGAGTAAGACGTCTAAAGCATTTACCTCCTTAGATTTGATCCAAGGAAAAATAACACTTTGGAAGAGTTTCCTTGAAAGATATCAAGGAAACTAGCATCAAATACGCATATATAGGATATATACTTTTAAGACAATATGATTGTCAATTAGAAGATCTTCCAAAATTTCCATGACTCCATAGGATGTAGTTGGAAAGAAAGACAAGTCTTAAGTGTGTTAAGATTTGGGGTTGTGTGCTAATAAGCAATATTTGTTTGAGAACAATCTTGTCGGATATCCTTAAATTAACCTTTGGATATCACTTCTATAAACCAACTAACAAATGTTATTTGTTGGGTAGTTCATTGTAATCCTACAATAGGATTTGCCTAAGATAGAGCAAATGAACGAGAGAAAGAACTCAAAGAATGGGTTTTTTGAGAGACAAGATGATAATCAATAAATATAACAAGCTAGTTCCTACACCACTAGCTCCAAGGTAGTCGAAAAGGATCTATAAACTGTCTCAGTTGAATGGTTTGAACTTTATGACTATGTCACAGAGTTACACCTCTTAATTCAAAAGAAATAAGAATGAAAATCCTTATGACTACATCGAGTGTATATACGATATATACTCAAGGAAATGGTATAGTACCATTTGACCTGAGATAGTGAAACCTTCATAGCCAATTGATAGCTTAAGGTGACTACAATCAACGAGATTGGTTGACTTGGAAGAAACCATCTTTGATATAGTCTTGATTTCTATTAATTCAAAGATTACTAGCTACAACTAAACGGTGATTCAATGTTTGGACATTATATGGGTTTCCGAAACCATTACCAAGATAGTCTTGATAATATATGTCTAAGCCTAGGAATCACAAGACATGTAAGTTGTAGAGATCCATCCATCATGAATCTTAGCAAGCTAGTGGGAGCTATAAGCGTCTTATGAGAGAAAGATCAAATTGTTTGATTTCTCATAAAGATGTAAATGAATATTTTGTTAACTAGGTTTACAAAAGATTAGTGGGAGTTAATCATATTCCTAAATTTGAACATATATATGATATATTAATTTTGGAAATGAAAGGAATTCTTCTTCGTTAAAGTTATGACTTTAAACATTCTATAACGATAGAATGTATATGGGAGACATAGTCTATATACATAGGAGGGAAATCTATAATGATAGATTTCAAGATATAATTGGATTATCTCAATCCCTATTGATAGTTGATAGATGTAGGAAGTTTCTTAAATGATAAACTTCAAATGAAAGGACAATTCCAATCAGATTGGGAGTTGCTCTTCTAAAAGGGAATGTACCCTTTTGACTCCCAAAGAAGCATAATGTGAAAATAGAATCCTTTATGCATACACAGAAAGGTAATTTACATATTTCATATTGTATGAAAAACGTTGATATGAGTTGTACCAAGATCGGTATAAGACGACATCAGTGCAAGCCCAGGATCAGAACCATGGCAACTGTCAAGTGAGTCTTTAAGTATTTAAGAAATACTAAAGGATAGATTCCTCAAGAATGAGGAAGAATTAGAGTAACGCAATGGAAGCGTAAAAGTATTAGATTATCAATCTAATATCGTATCCATCATTGGATGTCTCTTCATTTTGAATGAAGAGATATTTGGATACCTCTTTATTATGACTAAAAGGTATTTGGGTGGAAACGTTAAGGGTAATGACTTTAGTGTGTTCCATCATGCAAATTATATCGCTAAATAGAAGCTTACAACAATGTTGTTTGGATGGGAAAGTTCATTTATGAACTCTCCATTTGGTTCTAACCAAAAAGTGTCTCTAGTGTACCCACACTATGACACTAATGAGGTGATAGCTCAAATCGGGAATCAAGGTCTCATCAAGATCCGAACTCAAATGAGAGGCTAAACCACATGATTGAGAATCATGTATAATGGTGACGTTGTTATTCTTAAGGTTGCTTCTATGGATAACATATAGATATCCATTGTCTAGGCCTACTACTCAGCCATTTTTGAAATGAATTCATAAGAGGTATCATCACTGATGACCAAGCTGATTGGCTCTAGTGCAAGTGGGTGATTGTTGGAAATATGCCCTAAAGCCAATCATATGATGATACTTTACGGACATTTCACATGTTAAACTAATTTAGTTTAATTGGGCAAAGATTGTTGTTTAAAGCTGTCTCATATAAATGTTATATGCTTAAACAATAAGTCCAAGGAATATGTAATTGGGAGAATGTGATATAAAAAAGTTAGATTCATGAGACCATTATCTTTCGTATGCATATCCTAAACGTTCCTGATCATAGGATTGCCAATTGGGCATTGATAGTCCGTTAAGATCAGTATGTGCTATGTCTTCTCTTAAAGAGAGTGACTAGTCTCGAGTCATTGGTATGACCGACACCAAGACAAGCATGTAGGTGCTCAATAGAAAACGAGTCCACTGAACATGATTAACGAGAAGTTCTCATACTCATGCCACATGAGAACTCATGGTTAGGATAATACAAAGTAGTCCTTTGACCTGACGCATCATAGTTGTCTTGTGGTTAGGTCATTGATCTTTGACTATGTCAAAGTCACTCCGTCATAGGGTGTCCACAACATAGTTAGGGTTAAGCCACTTAGCCACAGAGGCAAGTGAATGCGCAACAAGGGATCTTTAGCCTTCAAACCGTTTGAGGGAGAATACTCTATGATATGATTAAGAATCTCTGGCCAAAGTATGAATGAGATTTAGGAAGTCATTCCAAATCACATTCAAGGTAATCATATAAGTAAGAGAATCACATTGGATAGTAAACATGAATAAACTATCAAACCAAACAATGTGGTCAAGAGTATTGTATTAGAGAAAGACAGTATTGCATTGTAATTCTAAACTGAATAGGTTCTCCACCTCTTCTAATTAGCTTGGGTAGCCATGATACACTGCTAGGTGTTACTTATGGTTTGTGGAAGACTTAAAGGTGTATAATCACTAAAGGGAGAATTGAAAATATGTTTCAATTCACAATCGATTTGAAGAGTTTTAATCACCCACTACCTCGTTAAAAGTGTCACATCCCAGTCATGGCTTCGCCGTAATACGATATTGTCCACTTGGGGCCCCTGCCACGCCTTCACGGTTTTGTTTCTGGGAACTCACACGAGAACTTCCCAGTGGGTCACCCATCCTAGGAATGCTCTCGCTCAAACTCGCTTTACTTCGGAGTTTTGATGGAACCCGAAGCCAGTGAATTCCTAAAAGGCCTCGTGCTATAGAGAGGGAAGTTTATGTACAAATGAGGTACATCACTCCCTATCCGTTGGTTGATGTGGGATGTTACAATCCACCATGCTTAGGGGTCCGACGTCCTCGTGGGCACACTCACACCACACGGCAGAGTGGCTCTTATACCATTCTGTCACATCCCAGTCCCGGCTCCGCTGTAGTACAATATTGTCCTCTTTGGGCCCCAGCTATGCCCTCATAGTTTTGTTTATGGGAACGCACACGAAAACTTCTCAGTGGGTCACCCATCCTGTGAATGCTCCTGCCCAAACTCGTTTAACTTTAAAGTTTCGATGAAACCCGAAGCCAGTGAGTTCCCAAAAGGTCTCGTGCTATATGGAAGGAAGTATGTACAAATAAACCACATCAACCCCTCTCTATTGGTCAATGTGGGATGTTACAAAAAGAAACCTAATGGATCATACACCGTGTAAGGTAGAGATTGAAGAAACAACGGAGATGAGTAAGGATAATTAAATGGTTTAATTATTTATGGCTAGGATTAATTAATCAAACGAATAAGTGCGTATGAGACCTCGGGTTAGTTTTGGGCCTCAAGGTCCAATGAGATTTGTCAAGTCCAATAACTCAAGTTGTATGACAACTTGAAAACACAAGGGGCTTGAAAGCCTAATAAACCTATCAAGGCCGACCATAAGAGTGAGGGGTAGTGAACTTGGCTTAATTGCAAGTTTGCCACTCAAATGTGAGGTGGTATAAATGCATCTTTATAGCCATTTCATCATTAGGGTTTTCTTTGAGGAAATTGGAGAGAACACAAGCTCTCATTTTCTCTCTAAGAGGCCGCCACCCTAGGGAGAAATTACTAGCATCTATTTCTTCCTAGGTCAATCATCTTTTCCTCAATGCTCTCCTTGGTGTGGAGACTTGGAGGTTCCCTATTTTGGGAACTTGGAGAATCCATTCCTTCATCCATCAAAGAACTCATGGAGCCAAGAAGCAAAGTTCCTTCATCCACATCCATGGAGTCAAGGAGTAAGGAGACTAAGGAAAGAAGGCCCTCACATGGGTAAATATCCTTTGCCAAGCAAATAGGAGCTTCAAAGGTATAAAAGTTTCTCAACTCCTTTCTTTAAGATTTGAGTTGAGTCTTGGTTCACCACAATTACTACGCCTTAAATTCCATGAGTAAAGTTTTGTTTTAGAGTGCATACAAGCATGATTCCGTCTTTTAATTGTTAATTGCATGCATAGATGTTGTTCAAATGAACTAGTTTTTACAAATATTTCACTTCATGCTTGGCATTCTCATATGGACTATATAGTTATATTAGGTCTTAAGATGATTATGAACCATTTGAATTGATCCAACACAAGCCTTGTGTTGGACCTTTGGTTTAGGGAGGGTAGTTGATTTTAATTACACGTTTAATTCAAGTACACAGTTATTTCCTATTGGGCGTTGGACCGAACTATTCCAATTTGCATACAAATAAACAATAAAGGAATACATGGAATAAAGAGAAGGGCTTATGCCTTTTTAGCTAACATTTGATCTAATCAAATTACATTCAAATCTAATTTACACATCTCATTCATTCATAATGTAAAGCGCCAAATCACATAACTCAATTATCGTAGGTCTTTGGTTCATAATCATCCCGCATCAAAACTAATTACATTAACTAAGAATCAACTTAAACAATTGGTTCTTAAATCTATAGAGTTTATTTAAATGGAGCTAAATGAAATGAAAATCAAATTCTCATTAAAGAGACAAAAATATTTTGTGCTCTAGCTAATTTGGGCCTAATTGTAATAACCTCAACTATTGGGCATTATGCAAAATACCAACTTTTGGGGTCACTTTGTAAAACACAAGAGTCCACAACTTCATGTAATTACAATTGGAATCCAAAAATTATTTTGGGTCAAAGTGCAAATACACAAAAGTATCAAAACATGTAATTGCAAAAAATATCCAAAAGTACCCTACTTTGTAAGGTGGCCCAGTTTTGGGTAGTGTAAAGGAGGGGTTGGCTTTTGATGAAAATTCAAAATTTTAAAGTGTGTTGAAAATGTGATAGGTATGGTGTTGATTGAAAAGTACAAATCAAGTCACACCAACCATGACAAACAATACTTTAGGTAAACAACCAAAAGCTTTAAATCAAAACACTAAACTTTTGGTTCTTGGTATGAACATCAAGAACAAAGTAAGGATATTGAAGAACGTCCATGAAAACCAGAATAGCTCCATGAATGCTTTCATTCAACAAAACTCAAAATTACACTACTCAAAAGAGGGTTAACATACTAGGTTACTTAGGGGTTCCTAAAGTCACTTTAAAACTCTTTTAGTAAGACAAATATGAACCCAAAAATCCACATATGGATTTGGTCGAATTTCCCCATAAACAAGACACCCAATTTTAGCTCCAAAATTCATGCTTAAATGAACTACATCTACAACTTTTGAGATGACAAATTTTCAAACAAAATTTACATTCAAAGAAGCAAGAACAAAATTTGTTATAATTACAACATTCAAATCATAAACTATGAAAATACAAAATACAAATGGATTCACCAAACCCTAGATCTAGGCCTCTAATACCACTTGAAGACAAATTGTTGACTATGTAGAGATTGTTGTAGCAACACATGCATATATTAACAATTAAAAGTAAAGCATGAACTCAATAACAAATTTGAGTCCCATGAAATTCAAGGCCTAGTGAATGGTGAAGAACCAAGACTCTTTCCATAAAAGGAAAGAAGAAAGATTGAGCATTCATACCCTTGAAGCTCTTCCTTCTTTTCAGAAGGTTATCACCCATGTGAAGGTTTTCATTCCTCTTCATATGCTCCATGGATTTGGCTCCTAGAATCCTTGGAACTTTGCTTCTTGCTTGCTCCTTTGCTTCTTGATGATTTAGTGAAAGGATTTTCCAAGCACTAAAAGGATGGAACCTCTTAAGTCTCCACACCAAGGTAGATATGTGAAGACAAGATGGAAGACTCAAGGGAAGCTTTAGATACTAGAAAAAGCTCCCCTATAGGGCCGACTATTTAAGAGAGAAAGAAGAGAGAAACTGCCTCCAAATTTTGCCCTCAAAAAACCCTAATGAGTTTTTGTCTATAAAGTCACTTTTATACCACCTCACAAATGAATGGCATACGTGAAATTAAGTACAAAACCTTCCAAGGATGGCTCCCTATAGTCATTGGGCTGTTTGCCCCATTTTGTTTAAGTTGTCATACAATTTAAGCCTAATGGGCCTTTGGACCAAAGCCCACTAGGCCTTGAAAGCTGAAACTAATTTAAAACCTAATATGAACCTTTCGTATGATTAATTAACTATTTAATCAATATTGACTATTATCAATTAAACTATTTAAATTAACTTATCCATCTCATTAATAGTTCTTCACACTCATACACGGTGTACGATCTGTTAGGTTCCAATTAGCGAGAAAGTAGATGATTGTACTCTTACTAATCGATTGTGAATTGAAACTTAATTTCAATTCTCCATGTGATGAAGATTAGTGATTGTTAATCTTCAAGGCTTCCGCAAAACATGAGTAACACCTAACAGTATGTCATGGTTACCCAAGCTAAGTAGAAGTGGTTGGATAACTTATTCAGTTACAACTACAATGCAATACGATCATTCTCAAATGTCTGTAGCCTATTAAAGACCAAAATGTCTAAGGGGACATCATTTGAACATCATGGACTGAAGATGATCGGGATCTTTTGAGATCTTGAGAATTTAGGAACTCCGTTCAAATGGGAAATTGGGCCAAGATTTTTTCCTCGCAGCTCTCTCGCCTTACTTCAATAGATTTATAGTAAACTACAAGGTGAATAGATTCAACCATACTCTTCCTAAGTTATTAGACATGTGCGTTAATTTGAACAAAGTTTCAAAATAAACAGTAGGAGCGAGAATGCGGTAATGAGGAAAAGGTTACATAAGAAAAAAACGAATACTCCAAAGGGACATGCTTTCATTGCGAAAATGATGATCGTTGGAAGAGGAAATACAGGGTGCATCTTGCGAGCCTCATAAATAGAATTTATAAAGGGACAATTTCTGTTGTAGAAAGTGCTTTCACAATTAAGCTATTTTGCTTGGATATTTGATTCAGGTGCTAATCAACATGATTGGAATTCGTTATAGAGGTTAGTAAAGAGCAAGACACTAGGCAAGAAGGTTATGCGTCTTCCTTCATGCATATAGAACTTAATTTCCATTTTTATGGTTTTAAGAGATGGACACTCGGTCTTGTTTGACAACCTGAGTTGTGCTTTATATTTGAATGGTCGGTCATGTTATCTTCCGTGGTAGCACAATCGAAGGACATTTTTATCTCAACATGAATGGTAGTTTAAACTATATTACAAGCGAAGATTCCTCAAAACCCACAAAGTAAGAGAAGGTGTTAACAATGTAACATTGTGGCACCTTAAACTTGGACATGTGAACCAAGATAAGATTCCGAAGATGTCCAAGATGCATATTTTGAGTCATTAGATACTGACCTAATGTCTATATGTGAGTTTTGTCTAAAGGAGAAGATGTCTAACTAGAGCTCTATTCTAAAAAGGCAATGATTGCATCTTTTGAAAACTTGAAGACAATCCATAGGAAAATAGGCCTTCAAAAATAGACATTGGATTGCAGAGTCTGATCCAAATGTAAAAACAGAATCAGAAACAGACACTGGATTGCATGGTCTGAATCCAAATGTAAAAGAAGAATCAGAAACAAACACTACATTGCATGGTCTGAATCCAAATGTAAAAGCAAAATGAGAAACGAAGATTGCACCGCAGAGTCAAAATCCAAATGCAAAAGATAAACTAGAAATAGACGTTACAACATAGAGTTTGAATCCAAATGTAAAACCGTCAGGAGATCGTCAAGGAACCTAGGTACTAGTGTGGTATCAGTCAAGGATTCTCCTATGATTAAGTCAATAAATGTTATATGATCTCAAGCAGTGGGATAGAGAGAGATTATGTGATATCTTTGACTAGAACCCTAGATGTATTTATAATGATCATATAAAACTCTGAATAGGATAGTAATTCATATTTAACCGACAAAATTCCAGAGTAAATCTAGGAAAACATTCTTTTTCAGAATGATTTATTACTTATAATGCATGTCAATCTCATAATTCCTGGAATCTCCAAGATACTCAATATTCTATCCAGTAATCAGGCTATTAGCATTCCGTTTCTTGAGGAGCAAGGTAATAGAAGACAACTTGGAGACTCTAGAAATGCTCATGTTGGAGGTATTCTTGTCCTTACTTTTCCTCTTGGAATTTACACGATTTTTTGTCCTTGTTCGCTCCAGGACGATGTGTGTTAGCAACTATGACTTGCCTCCAAGTAGTTTCCTCTAAGAATTCTTCCTTCTCTGAAAGAGATCACCATCTCAAAATTCCTAGTGGTTACTGACACACCCCATCCCGAAGGAGGGCATGCTGGCCGTCACGTGAGAGTGACGTAACCATTTACACAGTTCGGAAGCTTTAAAGATACAATTACTAAGATGCAACACCCGAGGGTGAGTCCTACTTTTGTGAATTCTGTCAGAACACTGTGGGAATCCTCGTGAGCCACCAACACTGCAAACTAGAACCTGGAGGGGCGCAAAACAAGATTGCGTGGGTCAGTAAAACAAACTTTATCGAAAATATTTCATTTAATAACATTTCTAACCCCTTACTGTAAAACCTGTATATTTTCCCAGAAAATAACATAATATGCATATAATTCTTCAAATATCTCAAATCACTAATCTTTATCAAAAACCAGAAAGTATGTCATGCAATAAGCGTCAATAATAGAATAAGGATGCATCAATATAATAGGTGAAATAAGGAATCAACCGGAGACGTGACATAACTAGGATGCCCTCCTTCGGGATGGGGTGTGTCAGTTACTACATATTAATTTTATAAAAGACACAAATAAATGCATACATGTATTAATTAGAGGCGGATGCAAGGCACCCTAACAATTATAATTTTTCAAATTTATTTTTACATACACCCTTTGACTGAAAAGCTTGTTAAAAATGTGCCCTAAAATCAAATCATAAGATAATATATAACGCGCATGCACACCCTGGAAAGTGAAATCCATAATGATGAACTTATTAAAAATCCAGGTAGAATAAAAATAGGAAATTTTATTTGAACCCTGATTTTGTATCTCTACACCCAACTTATAAAATTTGTCCATCAAACACCCAAATTTACCCTTAAAATAAATAAATGAAAACAAATAATATTAGAACTCAAAACTCACCCGAAGAGCAACAACACTATTCTATCTCTACACCCCTCACTTTTTTTTTCGGTGAACCCAACACCCCGTTGTCGTCGTAGACAATGGCCTCCACAAATTATGGTAATGAGAAAAACACTGAAAAATCTCATGCACAATATGATCCAAATGAATTGAATCTACTGGGAAGAATTACCACTAAAACTTAATGTACTCCGTATTATTTTTATAATCATGTTCATCCTGATTCATAATATGAAAGTTTACTGTTGGATCTTTTCTCTTCTGCATATAAACCAAATAGAATACAGTTATGTTATGCAAACTACAAACGGTTGATGTTGATGGATTGGGAACAATGCTCCCTCGGCCAACATTGATGATGATAGAAAGATAAAAGAATTACAGGCTCCAATCGATAGTAAAAAGAGAGATGCCGACAAGGAGGGTAATTGATGGAAGAGAATAGAGCGGTGGCAGTTTCGATGGTGGCACGAGCAAAGTGGTGTGGTGGTTCCTATTCATTCAAGAGGTAAAGAGAAGATGGAATGGTGGTCGTTGAAGTCGTTAGGAATGTGCCAACGCTTTGGATTACCGGAAAATACAAAGGGTGTGTAGAGATAAAAAATAAAAATAAAAATAAAAATAAAAAAAAAGGTGTTTCCTTTAGAGTGGGTTTAGGGTTCTAAAATTGTTGATTTTAATTAATTAATTTATTTAAGGGTAACCCATACATAAATTTTTAAGTTGGTTATAAAATTATTGATTTTTAAGTGTTTTTCTCATTACCATAATTTGTGGAGGCCATTGTCTACGACAACAACGGGGCATTGGGTTCACCGAAAAAAAAAAGTGAGAGGTGTAGAGATAGAATAGTGTTGTTGCTCTTCGGGTGAGTTTTGAGTGCTAATATTATTTGTTTTCATTTATTTATTTTAAGGGTAAATTTGGGTGTTTGATGGACAAATTTTATAAGTTGGGTGTAGAGATACAAAATCAGGGTTCAAATAAAATTTCCCATTTTTATTCAACTTCCTTATTTTCTGCTTCAACAAAACTTGTGCCCTTTTGAATTCCCCTTATTTCTCTCTTCATATACAAATGCCATGTCCAATTGAACTTGTATCCAAATCCCTCATTTTTCAAGATTTCTCAAACCTCGTTTGTTGGAACTTCATATATTTTCCTTCCCCTTCTATGCATTCAGTCGTTCACAGTGAAGATTGAGCTTTAAACTGTTCATAATGGCTCTTAGCACTCTGGATGGCCTTCTGCAGGTCTACATACGCCTCCATAGACGACTCTGCAAAGTTCAACTTACCACAAAAACCCGCCAAGCTTATTTGGAAATGGTCGAAACCTGAAATCCAGTCTTGAGAAACTTCATCTGTTGGCATATTAGCACCAGATGTTGGAATATAAGTGTGTGTGCTGTGTTTTTCTTATTGTTTCTAAGTTTAAATGTGAGCCATTGGATTATAGACCAATTGGACAGCTGAGATGTAATCTCAGTTTTAGTTTAACATGTTGCCACTTGTATCTATCTTATAGGATAGATTACATGAAGGGTTGTGATTGTTTTGGTGTGAATTCTCTTCTCTTCGGGTATATCCTTGCACATGACTTGTGTGCAGATGATGAATGAAGAAAAGCTTTGTTAGTTCAGGTTTTCTCTTTGAACGTTCTAGCTGCATTCATCTGTGTAGGAAGAGATCATTCTTTTTCTTATTTGATTTCATTTCTACAAAACAGGGTCATATTCCTGATTGCTAACATGGCCTCAGAGCCAGGTTCAATCGTTTAATCTGGGAGATTGAATCTGTGAAGTGATCTGTGTCTAACATGGCAGGATTTGGAGGAGGTGAGCTGAGAGCGCCGATCTTCACCGGCGAGAATTATGAATTCTGGAGTATAAGGATGAAAACCATTTTTAAGTCTTATGGACTATGGGAATTTGTGGAAAAAGGAATCGAGAGCTCAGATTCGAAGGGAGCTGATTCAGATCTGAAGATGAAGGAGAAAGAGGGATCGAGTGACGCTTCATCTCTCACGGAGAAGCTCATGAAAGATGCCAAGGCGCTTGGGCTGATTCAGGGAGTAGTCTCGGATGAAATTTTTCCTCGGATCTCACACGAAGAAACTTCTAAGGGAGCCTGGGATATTCTGATGCAAGAATTTCATGGAGACAAACAGGTTAGAAGTGTTAAACTACAAGGTCTTCGTAGAGAATTTGAGTATACCAGAATGAGAGATGATGAATCAATTTCTGTTTATCTTACAAAATTATTCGATCTGATAAATCAAATGAGAAGTTATGGAGAAGAGCTATCTAGAGAGAGGATTGTGCAAAAATTATTAATTAGCTTACCTTCTGCGTATGATTCTATATGCTCTGTGATTGAACACTCAAGGGATATAGATGTGATTGAGGTTCAAGAGGTAGTTGCCTCACTGAAAAGTTTTGCACAGAGGTTGGAGAGACATAATGAGAACAAGACTGAGAGGGCATTTGTGAGTTTAAGTGTGAATCCCAAGTCTGTCAATTCTCCTGGAAATCAAGGAAATAGATATCAAAAGAATTGGAAGCCAAAATACAAAAATTGGAATCAAAAGCCTGTCTACCAATCTGGAAAGCAATCTGTAGCTGCAGAAGGGGGAAGAAATCCTTGCAAGCACTGTGATAAGTACCATTATGGAGAGTGTTTTCTTAAAGGCAAGCCTAAGTGTCACTGTTGTGGAAAAATTGGTCACATTGCAAGGGATTGTAATACTAAGAAAAATGCTCAAGGTGTTCAGCAACTAAACTTTGCAGCTCAGGTTCCTTCTACAACTACTATGTTCTATGTAAGTAATGAGGTTGACAAGAAGACTATTGAAGATGTATGGTATGTGGATAGTGGTTGTAGTAACCACATGACTGGTAAAGAAGATATACTGATTGACATTGACAGAAGCATAACTGCCAAGGTAGAAATGGGAACTGGACAGTTGGTTGATGTTATAGGAAAAGGAAGTTTGGTAGTGAATACAAAGATGGGAAGGAGATATATACATGAAGTAATGCTTGTCTCAGGTCTCAAAGAGAATCTACTAAGTGTAGGGCAGATGATGGAGCACGGATATTTCCTTATTTTTGGAGATAACAAAGCAGAAATTTATGATGATTGCTCTCTTTCAAATTTGGTGGCTAAGGTGCCAATGAGAGGAAACCGAAGTTTTCCTTTGAAATTCCAAACAGATTTGCATCTTGCATTAAAAGCAAGTGTAAATGAGTCAACACTGATCTGGCATAGAAGAATGGGGCATCTAAATGTTAACAGTCTGAAGCTACTACAGGAGAAAGAAATGGTACTCGGATTGCCAGAAATCAAGACCACTAATAATGTGTGTGAGGGGTGTACTCTTGGGAAACATTGCAGAGACTTTTTTCAAAGGGAGACAACAAGTAGAGCTACTGTTCTATTGGAGTTGGTACACACAGATGTGTGTGGACCAATGCAAACCATTACCAAAGCTGGAAATCGGTATTTTCTTACCTTCATAGATGATTGTACTCGGATGTGTTGGGTCTATTTTTTGAGATATAAATCAGATGTATTCAATGTGTTTAAGAAGTTCAAGGTCACTGTTGAATTGCAAAGTGGATATAAGTTGAAAAAGCTGAGAAGTGATCGAGGGGGTGAATACACATCTATTGAGTTTAATAGATTCTGTGAAGAAGTGGGAATGGAAAGGCAACTCACTGTGGCATATTCACCACAGCAGAATGGAGTAGCTGAACGGAAGAACAGGACTGTTGTAGAGATGGCTAGATGTATGATGGCTGAAAAGAGTATACCACTGGAGTTTTGGGCTGAAGCAGTCAACACTGCAGTGTATGTTCTAAATAGGTGTCCAACTAAGGCATTAGATAAGAAAACTCCATTTGAGGCTTATAGTGGAAGAAAGCCAGGAATCAAACATCTAAAAGTGTTTGGTTCTCTGTGCTATGCACATATTCCAGAGCAGCAGAGACAAAAGCTTGATTTAACTAGTACAAAATGTGTGTTTCTGGGATATGGAAGTTGTGAAAAAGGCTACAAACTTTACAATATTGACTCTGGAAAAGTCATTATTTCCAGAGATGTGGTGTTCAATGAGGAAGCTTGTTGGGACTGGAATACACAAAAGGAGTGTAGTCTTAAAATGCCAATTGCTGACTCTTTCACTGAGAGAGGACATGAAACTGAAGGAACAAGGTTGAGTCAAGCTGAGATCTCTGAAAATGATGTTGAAATACCAGAAGAGAGTGAAGAAATACATGTTAGATCTGATTCAGGTCCACAGGATGTTGATCACACACCTCTGAAATATAAAAGTATTGCAGAAGTGTATGAAAGATGTAATCTGTGTATACTTGAACCTGAAACATTTGAAGAAGCTGTCAAGGATGAAGCATGGCAGAAAGCAATGGAGAGTGAAATTGCAATGATAGAAAAGAATAATACCTGGGAGCTTGTTGATAGACCATCTGATAAACCAGTAATTGGTGTCAAATGGGTTTATAAACTTAAGCTGAATCTTGATGGCTCGGTTCAGAAAAACAAAGCAAGACTTGTTGCAAAGGGATACTCTCAAAAGCCTGGTATAGACTTCAATGAGACTTTTGCACCGGTTGCTAGGCTTGATACAATAAGGACTTTGGTTGCTTTGGCTGCACAGAAAGGGTGGAAAATTTATCAGTTAGATGTGAAGTCAGCATTTTTAAATGGAGTCTTGCAGGAAGAGGTTTATGTTGATCAACCTCTTGGGTTTGTGATTAAAAACAAGGAAGATGGGGTGTACAAACTCAAGAAGGCACTTTATGGTCTTAAGCAAGCTCCAAGAGCTTGGTATGACGAAATCAATTCCTATTTCACCAAGGCAGGTTTTCAAAGAAGTCCTAGTGAAGCAACTTTATATGTGAAGATTACTAAAGGTGGAATACTTATTGTTTCACTGTATGTGGATGATATAATCTACACTGGGAATTCTCAAGAATTGTTGATGGAGTTCAAAACTGCAATGATGAGACAATATGAAATGACTGACCTTGGTTTGTTGCATCATTTCTTGGGTCTTGGTGTGATACAAACTGATAATTGCATTTTCTTGCATCAGAAGAAATATGCAAAGACACTGTTAGACAAGTTTGGTTTCAAGGATTGTAAATCTGTGGCTACTCCTCTGGCTGTGAATGATAAACTGTCTAAAATGGATGGTAGTGAACAAGCTGATGAGAGTCTATATAGGCAGATTGTTGGAAGCCTATTATATTTGACTGCAACAAGGCCAGATATCATGTTTGCAGCAAGCTTGTTGGCAAGATTCATGCATGGTCCTACTAGAAAACATATGGGAACAGCTAAGAGGGTGCTGAGATACATTCAAGGCACGATTGATTATGGTATAGCATATGAGAAAGGAAATGAAGCAATGCTTATTGGCTACTGTGACAGTGATTGGTCAGGAAGTGAGGATGACATGAAGAGCACATCTGGATATGCTTTTAATCTTGGTTCAGGAGTGTTTTCGTGGGCATCAGTCAAGCAAAGTAGTGTTGCATTATCTACTGCAGAAGCTGAATATGTTAGTGCAGCAAAGGCAACAGCACAAGCAATTTGGTTGAGATTTGTTCTTTCGGATTTTGGTGAAGAACAGGTTGAACCAACTACAATCTTATGTGACAATACATCAGCTATTGCCATAACCAAAAATCCTGTGCATCATCATAAGACAAGACATATAAACAGGAGGTTTCATTTCATTCGTGATGCACTGCAAGATGGAGAAATTGACTTACTGTACTGCAAGACAGAGGAACAGGTTGCAGATATTTTCACTAAGGCTTTGTCCAGAGATCGGTTTGAATTTCTGAGACAGAAGCTTGGAGTAATTTCAGCACAACACTTAGAAGGGAGTGTTGGAATATAAGTGTGTGTGCTGTGTTTTTCTTATTGTTTCTAAGTTTAAATGTGAGCCATTGGATTATAGACCAATTGGACAGCTGAGATGTAATCTCAGTTTTAGTTTAACATGTTGCCACTTGTATCTATCTTATAGGATAGATTACATGAAGGGTTGTGATTGTTTTGGTGTGAATTCTCTTCTCTTCGGGTATATCCTTGCACATGACTTGTGTGCAGATGATGAATGAAGAAAAGCTTTGTTAGTTCGGGTTTTCTCTTTGAACGTTCTAGCTGCATTCATCTGTGTAGGAAGAGATCATTCTTTTTCTTATTTGATTTCATTTCTACAAAACAGGGTCATATTCCTGATTGCTAACACCAGAATCACTACCATTGGCATGCTTCCAGGATGTTAAATCAGATAGGCCTGCACCCTTCTCCTCTTTCTTTTCTTGGTGTGGTAAAAAACGGTAAGTTTCAGCTGCTAAAGTCTTTATAGAATCTTCCATTTCTTTGGCAGGTAAGCTGCCAAGCTTTTCCAACCAGTCACCACAGGTGACATATATTGGAGGGCCATAGTTCCTATAGGGGATTTCGTACGGCCTCCTTCTCTTTTTGGAAGACTTCTGTGGAAAAGAGATGCATTTTAAAAGCCATCCATCTATAGACTGCAAGTAGGACTTTTGAGCACCATTCCACTTCATAAAACTTGATGATAGGGAGCTGAGTTCGTCTTTAAGCTGGATCGTAATCTGACGATGTGATTCTGACTGTACGGAGATTTTGGTGTTGCTGTTGTTGTAAGCTATTGAGATTACGTGAAACTGAAGCTTGTGACATACAACCATCCCTCCCACATCCGCCTCAACCTACAATTTGGAGCAAAGAACAAGGCAAATGAGCCTAGAAGTGAAGCACTCATATCAGACACAATAATATATAGGATTAAGACAAAAATTAATCATATTATTTCCTTGTTCTACATTCCACACTGTTGCCCAAAACATATATGCATCACGTAGTTTTTAGCAACCATTATCAAGGTTCCAACACAACTCATACTGGTCCTAACAAACAACGATAAAAATAAGAGAAAAATGAACATACAAATACGCAAAGCTTTTTTTCTGCATCTAGGCATGGTACCACATTTCAAACTTTATGGGTTTCCAAAATTGAGTTTCTAGGAAAAATAATTAAGCACTAGCAAAAAGGAACATGCAAATACATACCCTTCTATTAACTCTTCAAGTTGAGGCTGGAGCTCTTTGTCTCGTAAATCCTCAATCCTCTTCGATATTGAGTCAATTTTGTGAATAGCAACCCTGATTCTAGAACGTAGATCCTTGACAACAGCACGAGTTTTATCGGTTATTTGAGAACTCTGTCCTTTTGATTCTAGCTGCCTTAAAATCTTACACTTCAAGTCATAATCCCTTCTAACCATCTCACTGGCCTGAAAATAAGAATTTAAGTTCATATAAAACATGGGATGACCCATATACTCTTCATATCCGAAATATCTTTTTTAAAGTGAGAGAGATATTTTTTTTTGTTTCAGACATAACCATACAAACAAGGTCCACATCTATCTGCATATATCTGAAATTTCTGATATTTTCGACAGTTCGAAGTCAATTTAAAATTGACCTAATGGTATTTCTTGCTCACTTGTTTTTTAAATTTTAACCAAGTACATATTCCATCAAAAAGAATAAAAGGTAGAAACTGGCATGTTATAAGCATCGTGAAAACAACTACAAAGGTGAAGCCCCAAAATTGAGCTCAGTTTCTACAACAGTATCAAGCTGCTAGAATACAAGTCACCATTTTTCAGCAATAATTCAAATAATAACGTGAGATTCAGTAACATCAAACTGAACTTTAAGCTTCTACGATATTAAAATGTGGTTACTGTCTGTATCCAATTCCTCCCAAAAGGTTGAACAAAACCATATGTAAGCATAAGTAAGGTCAACAAAAAACGGACACCATAATATAATTTAAACTAATGAGTTTGTTTAACTATTTCGTGTAATGAAATTTCTGGAGATCAAAGTGTATCTATTTTCTGTTCATTTGAAGCAAAAATAGTGGTTCACCAAAAAAAAGAGAGTAATTTCCATCATGATGATTATGATTATAAACACCATAACTACTTCTAATTTATCAGTAGTACCTTGATTTCATCATAAAGCTTCCTCTCCCACGCATATAGCCTATCCAAGGTTGAGGCATGACTGCCTGAATTCATGCAGAAGTTGTCAAAGAGATGACCAGTAAGATCATCCATATCATCTTTTAAGTTTGCTCCCAAAGGATTCCTCGACGAAGAGGATCGAGATGATGTCGTCCTATGCCAAGTTAAGTACTTCACAGAAGTTTAAGGAGGCTCTGGCAAACATAAAAAAAGAATCAGTTCAGAAAGCAAGGTACCAAGATCAAGACACCCAAATGAAAAGGCAGGCTAACATTAAAACTTAAAACCTATCATGCAACGATGTGAATTGACTCTAACCACTGAACATCTAAATGGTACTTTGTGTACCTACCACGTCACTCTCAACAGTGATAAATCATATATGTACATATAGATAAAATAAATCTAATGAAAACACACAATTTGTACTGAAGTTCCTAGTCCAATTTTTCACATATTTGTGACAAAAGAAACTAAATGAGGAATGAAAGATAATGCACTAACATATTGATGTTAACTTTTATTTTCTGCAAAATGTAAATATTGGGGGATACCCCCACAATGAGCTTCATTTATCTTAACCATCTATTATTCAATTCCTTCCTTCAGGGATCATCCCAGCAAACGTACAGTAGCACTCCAATAATAAATATAGCCTGAAAAGAACTATTCCTAAACTCCAAAAATACTGGCTGACAAAACGAATTCTATCTCACAGAAGATCGACCTCCTCCTCAACTCTAAAAGACTAGTTGCCATTAGGAATAGTATTGGGAAAGAGTATTAAGAAAATTATAATGATTGCAGTTATATTCTTCTAAATACAACTTCTGTTCTAGCATGTTGCCACACACTCAAACATTTCGGGGAACTAAATTTTAACTTCCCTAAGACTTTCTTGTTATATAAATCTTTTGGTGGTTTACTCGTCGCTAATGTAACTAACCATGCCATAGCAGTTTATGGTAGTACAATACTTGTTTTTCCCAGTTTTTGGTTGTGCACTACTAGGTTTTCCTGAAAAGTATCGCCAACTTGTGCATAACCATGCCCAGTTGACTTGACAAATATGATCCAAGTATAAACCTAGATAAACTAGTCATGTACATTATCATTACATTGAATCATAACACTCAAATAGAAGTGAAAGTGAAATGCTTTCACATGAAGTTGGCTAAAATTGATTTTGATCACGTAGACAAGGATTCCTCATATTTCTAATTTTTAATAGAAAAAAAAAGGACAGACATCAATCGCAGTGTACATTAAAGTAATTACACAATGGCATCTTTGCATCGGACAATACAACAACCTTTGGAGAAAAAGGACAGACATCAAACCCTAATAAATACACATAAGATATCAACAAAAAAACATCTAACATCCATAGTGTATACAGCAGCCATACTGATTTGAAAAACTAACAGAAACCCCATAATAGCATTTTTTGCACTAGACCATGAAGGTTTAAAACCAATGTGTCTGTCATGCATCTATGACATTAAAAATTAAAATAAAAAGGGTACAGACCAGGAGGCCTACTTTCCTGAACTTGACTTGGGTCTTCACCACAGGAGAAACAACCCTTCAAGAATTTAGATGAAATTGATCCACCTGCTACAGTAGAAATCCTAGTGTTCATATCTTCAGACTATCAAAAGAAAACAGATTTCTAATGGTCTATAATAACATGAAATTAACTCAAAACATTTTAGAATATCCATTTCTTTTTTCAATTTTATATACATCCAGAAACTGTTGATTGTATTGTACCTTACTCACAGCATAAAGCGGTGCCACTAGTCATCCTTGGATAACTAAAACATACTTAAAGTGTTTTCATAAAATGAATGAGAGAGAGAGAGAGAGAGAGAGAGATCTTACTTTCTTTTTCCGGGAAAATTGGACGGAAATGCAACTTATTTGCTTCAAGCATTCTAGGAATTTCTTTGCCACACTGTCTTTTTTAGTTGAGTCAGTTTCAACTGCAACTGGTGAGGATGTGGCTCTCAATGGTGAAAAATCAGGTGAGTTACTTTTCTCCCCATTCAATAACTCAGTTTCTGAAGTTACACTTCCTGCAGAAGGCATTGTAGGTGAAGCACTAGCTTCAATGTGATCCTGCACTCTATTAAGATTTTCAAAACTTCGAACAAGGGTATTTGTAGCAGGCTTCGAATTCATCTTCAGAATCCTGAGATTTTCCCTTCCATGAAAAGAAGCCTTCTCTTCTTCATCTTCCATATCAGGAATTCCCTCATTTTCCCTAGGCTGTCTATCATCGTTATTTTCAAACCCCTGGTTCATTCCCTTCCCTTCTTGAAAAGAAAAGTGATGGTCAATTAGATGGAAAAAATCAAAGTAATCCCACGGTGGAGTTTGAGGTGGGGGTGAAGAAGCTTCAATTGGTGACGTTTCAGGTTTTTCAGCAGATCGAGGTGTGGTATTCTGTGGGGTGCTCGAGGAGGTTACTGTTGCAGTAAGGGGAATATGAGGTTTTTCTTCAACTGTTTTAGAAAAGCTGCCCCTGAATTTCATATGATTTGCCTGAAATCGTGTAGAATTTGGAGGAGAGGGAGATGGAAAAAAGGTTTCAGCTGCATCTATGCGTTGTGACACAGATGGAGAAGAAAAAGAGAATTGAGAAAGACTCTTGCCAGTTTGAACAAGAAGCTCTGGCGTTGCATTAGTGGAAGTGTACAAAGAAGATCAAATTAAATTGTAAAAATAACAAACTGTATTAGGCTGCACGTAAGTCACTGACCCTGCTTGTTTGTTGTTTTTCTCAAGTTGAATGATTGAATTTTTGCAGCAAAGCAGATCAAATTCTTGTAATTCAAGGGCCCTGATTGATTCCTGCAAGTTATCAAAACGCAATTGGAGCCGGAGGCTCTACAGTTTGAACAACACACAGACAGACGATTAGATTAGAATATAAACACCAAACGAATGAACCCCAACATCAACCTTACAAATCAACCAACAATCAAAGAACGTAAGAATTTAGAGAGAGAGAGAGAGCGCGCGCGACCGACGTATGAGATGGCGAAAGATTGGGGGCATGCAATTGCAAAAGGCAAGCGATGAGTAGGGACCCCACTCTGTCCAACACTGACTCTGCTGCTTTTCCTTCCCCCCTTCTTTTTCCATAAAGTTAACCTTTTCCGTTCTGCCTTGAAAAGCAATGTAAAGAATAAAGATACACCAAGAAGTTGATTCCTATTCGGTTTGCGTGAAAGCTAAGTCTATTAACTGTTTTGACTTAGATCGATGTCGACGTCGACGACAGTTCGAATTTATTCGTTTTGATTAATGAGCATTTAGTTAATTCTAATTATAAACAATTAAACCATTTAATTGTTCTTGTTCAATTTTCTTACTTTTTTGATCTCCCTCTTATATGGTATACTATTCATTGAGTTCTAATTAGCTAGGCAGTGGGCAAATAGAACTATTGTTAATCGATTGTAAATTGAATCTTACTTTCAATCTCCCTTTTAATGAAGATAAGTGATTGCTAATCTTTAGAGTTTCCATAAGTCATGAGTGATACATAGCAGTATGTTATAACTACTCAAGATAAACAGAAGATGTGGAGAACCTGTTCAGTTTGGGATTACAATGCAATACGATCATTCTCTATATCAATACGTTTGATCACATTGTTTGGTTGATAGCTTATTCATGTCTATATCAGTACTCGAGCCTCTGAAGAGAATACATAATATGTACTGATCTATTCAATTTGTCAATGCCCAACTGGCAATCATATAATCAGGAACATACAACCATGGCCACAACAGAAGAATAATTCATCCCCCTTCAAACATGACACACCTTGTATAAAAAAAGGGCCACAAATTACTTTTTTCTTGTGTTTGATGGGTCATTGAGCATATATTCATAAAAAAAAGTCTATCACTCTCGAATTTCTAGCGGTCACATGAGTGTTACTCTTTTGGGTCAGCTGCAAATTAGGCACACGATCAGCATTTTCATTTGTCTCAGTAACATCACCGACAACAGCATTTGGCGTCGCCTCTGTGTGTTCTTCAGTAACATCCCGTATACATTGGTGTTGAATGTAGTGTCAAATATAATCACATCATCAAAATGACCATAACCACTTCGTGACTTAGCATTCGCCTAAAAGAAATTCCCAAGTACTCCGCCTTCATCAATCTCCATCATCAAAACCCAAATGGAATGAAAATGGGTAAACTAACGACACAAAACTCACCATCACAATCTGCGTTTCTTTAAAGATTCTAGACGAACTGACACGCCCCAATTCCGATATTCCCTGATGACTTAGCATTTGCTTAAAAGAAATTGCCAAGTACTCCGCCTTCGTCAATCTCCATCATCAAAACCCAAATGGAATGAAAATGGGTTAACTAACAACAAAAAACTCACCATCACAATCTGGGTTTCTTCAGAGATTCTAGACGAATTGATACGCCGCAATCCCGATATTCCTCGAACACCAGGATAGGCACGTGCTGGCAAACACCCGCGGGTGATGAAAGCCATTTATTGAATGCAAATGCTGAGAACAATGAATAAATAAGACTTCTAAATATAAAAATAATGAATATACATTTTAGGAACGTGTTCAGAGCACACATCTATTCTAGAATACTAAAAGAATTTATATAAAAATTGAATGAACAAAAGAGTGGGTCCTACATCGAGAGAACTCGAAGATGCCAATGCGGAAGTGCCTGGATGCCGGGATTGTATACCTCATGAAATGGGTGCAAAACAAACATGAGTGGACCAAGTTGATATATATACACACACACACACACACTAAAACAGTTATAAACGTACTAACCCCCAGGTTTTATGAAAACACATATATATCATGATAAAGATAGGTTTTCCGAAACCTAGCATGCCGTGCAATGTCTCAAATCATAACTTGTATGTATAATAATCACTAGTGAATGTCCGATAACTCTCTATGCCCCATGTCGGCTCCCCGTCTCTGAGCAAACAGTCAAAGGAAAAACACTTCAGGCCCTATGCCAACACCATAACCGTCGCCCAGGATGGACCGGAATCTATCATTTCGTCCCATAGCGGAATACGGACCACTAGGTAAATACAAAACCATTGAACATATATACATTTGAAAAGCAACTTCATAGTATAAAGTTATTCACCATCTATACTATAAACAGGTGTTCTAAATATTATATCGTTATCCATCAGATATTCTATAAGAACACGGGTTATAGAAAAAATAGTAATAATTCAAACTAGCCTCAATAAGCATGTTATCTCACAAAACGTTTCATAAAATGTAATCATCAAATCATATTTTTCATGTATGCATTTCTACTATTAAAACATGCATTTTTAGAAGGGGTCCACTCACATATACTTAGCCGCTGAAGAGCCACGCAAACTAGCAAACACGGAAACGCCACAATAATTGCCCCTAAGCACATAAAGGGTCCAATTAATACAACTATATCATAACAATTGAATTTGGGAAAACGGATGTTGGAAACGGATTCAAGATGCCAAAATTAGCCTAGGAGGGGTTCTAGGTTAAGGGTTTTGGACTTGGGTTAGGGTAAGGCCGCGAAGGCCTGGGAGGTTTCTTGGGCTGGGTTTCAAACAAGAGAGGAAGGCCGAAGTTTCAACCGTAAATTAGACATTTCAAACATCCATAACTTTGTCAATACTCAACGAAATCTAGTGCTTCAAAAATGAAAATCATAGCTCCCAATGAGACTAAGAGAATGGTATCTCACACGACGTCTAACTGGTCGTGGTTTGGCCAAAAAACGCCTCAAAAGTTGCGGAGGTCACCAAAAATTGGGTAAGATTCAAATGGATATAAGTTTTTCAATACTCAACAAAATTGGATGAAACAAAAAGGAAAGTTGTAGTACCCAGCACGACGAAGAGATTGATACCTTGTACATTGGCTAACTCACCGTGGCTTGGCAGGAAATTAGCTCAAAAGTCATCAGACTCGCCGGTAAAACTAGGAAAACACCACTGAGTTGTTTCTTACTACAAACCTTCACCAAAGCACCTAAAATGAGTCCTTACTAGGGTTTGAACAATCTAAGAGAAAGATTAGAGAGAGTTCCGAAGCTTATTAAGGTCGAGGGATGAGAAATCTCATCGGAGTCGAACTCCAAACAGTGGGGTTACCACTGTGCAGAGAAAGAGAATGAGAGAGAGATAGAGAGAGAGAGAGAGAGTGCGGCACAGTGGTGGTGTCCTCGTCGAAGTCTCCTTGGGTGTGTGTGTGTGAGTTTGGGGAAGAGGGAAGGAGAGAGTTGCAGAAAGTTAAGAGGGAGAGATAAGGGAGAGTAAGAGCTGAAGGAGAGAAAGAGAGTTTTAAAAAAATCAGAAAAAGAAAGAAAAAGGGAAAGGAATCGGGGGAAAAATCAGGGGTGGGCCCCTTGGGCTCACCAATTAAGAACCAAAACAATTTTTTTAAATAAAAACCAAAACTATTTTTAAAATCGGGGGTGGGGTGTAACAATCTACCCCCCCTTAAAAGAATTTCATCCATGAAATTTAAAATCACTTACTAAACTGAAATACTCGAAAATAGGAAGAATAATATATGTATAAGTCAGAATGGGTGCATCAAAGAGAATATGCCACACCGTCGCGAGCGGGTTGCAAAATCCTTTATAATGCCTATAAGCTCTTACTTTCTTCCCCATCAGTGTAAAAGTAGAGAACATAATTTATAAAGATATAAAGTCGAATATGCATATTGACGTAAGGTCAAAAAATATGTACGTAAAATACGATAACACCAAAATAAATAAGTACTAACATATAGGTCAAAAATTCGTGCTGAACTTAAAATTGAAAACGGAAATACTTCCCCCAAAACATTTTTAATGACAAAACAAATAACTAAAGTAAAGGATGTAAAATACTCATACTGAAAACCAAAACTGGAAAATGAGAGTGGGTCTCGCCTAAGCATACGAAACATCACGTACTTCGAGAACAGATGTGTCTTTGGGTCGAGCCCCAATAATAACAAATCCGTAACAACTATCGATCTTCTTGCCCACTTGCTTAATGAACCCAACGAATAAGTTATTAATACCATAGTCGGCCACACGCAATATCGACCACACATTTGTTGTCTCGATAAGCAAGCAGTAATTTTCTGAGGGTGCACAATTTCACACGTCGTAAATTCGAACCTCCGAATACCAATTCACAATACTCCCCTGTCAACTAGTGTTGCATGTAGAAAACTCTCGTACCATGTCACAAAAAGCCCTATACTCAAACCGAACAAAACAGATATTGTCGTCATAAAACTCTATCCAACACTAAGCATCCTATTCACCTCAGTTCTTCCAAATTTCACCATTAAAGAATCCATTTGAAAACAGTATCTTGGGATTCAAGAGAAGTGGCTAACATGTTAGTAGTATACCCAAAAGCTCAAGCCAAGTAAGTAGAAAACGAGAAGTCACTTTCCTCAACAAGCAGTATCTCTAAAGAGCTATTGTAGTGCTCAAACCACCTCTCCATTTTTGCTTAGGTGCAGATTTCTAGTCAAACACGGTCAATGTTGGTGGAAAGAAGAAGGATTCGCAAGTGATCATCCTAAAAACCCAATGACAGCACACACCTTTCAAGAGAAGTATAAAGATTATCCGATTCTTGCCTTGACCGTGTTGTAGTGCCATCCTAGAGTGCACCAAAAAGATCTGCTAGAAGTATTTCGACATGTTGGAAATGTGCCCTAAAGCCAATCATATGATGATACTTTACGGACATTTCACATGTTAAACTAATCTAGTTTACATATAAAGGGCATAAATTATTGTTTGAGCCGTCTCATATAAATGTTATATGCTTAAACGATAAAGTCCAAGGAATATGTGATTGGGAGAATGCAATCTAATGAAGTTAGATTCATGAGACCATTCTTTCGTAGACACATCCTAAACGTTCCTGATCATAGGATTGCCAATTGGGCATTGACAGTCCGTCAAGATCGATACGTGCTATGTCTTCTCTCAGGGAGAGTGACTAGTCTCGAGTCATTGGTGTGTGTGACATCAAGACAAGTACGTAGGTGCTCAGTAGAGAATGAGTTCACTGAACGTGATCATGAGAACTCATGGTTGGGATAATGCAAAGTAGTCCTTTGACCTGAGTCATCACAGTTGTCTTGTGGTTAAGTCCTTGATCTTTGATTATGTCAAAGTCACCCCTTCGGGGTGCCCACGACATCGTTGGGGTCAAGCCACTTAGCCATGGAGGCAAGTGAATGCGCAACAAGGGATCTCTAACCTTCAAACTGTTTGAGGGAGAATACTCTATGATATGATTTAGAATCTCTGGCCAGAGTATGAATGAGATTTAGGAATGCGTTCCAAATCACATTCAAGGAAATCATATAAGCACACGAATCACATTGGATAGTAGACATGAATAAATAAACTATCAAACCAAACAATGTGGTCAAGAGTATTGTATTAGAGAAAGACCGTATTGCATTTGTAATCCCAAACTGAATAGGTTTTCTCTACCTCTTCTGATTAGCTTGGGTAACCATGATATGCTGCAAGGTGTCACTCATGGTTTGTGGAAGCCCTAAACGTGTGTAATCACTAAAGGGAGAATTGAAAGTAAGTTTCAATTCACAATCGATATAAAATGGTTTTAATCGCCCACTGCCTCGCTAAAATGAACCTAATGGATCGCACACCATAAGAGGTGGAGATTGGAGATTAAACGGAGATGAGTAAGAATGATTAAATGGTTTAATCATTTATTTATGGCAAGGATTAATTAATATGTTAATTAATCAAACGAATAAGTTCGTTAAAAGACCTCGGGATAGTTTTGGACGTTTAGGCCCAATGGGCTTCGAACGTCAAGCCCATTGACTTAGGTTGTATGACAACTTAATGAATAAAGATTCACAAGGGCATAATAGCCCAATAATATCCCAATGGCCGGCCATGATGTTTAGGGTAGTGAACTTGGACTTATTTACAAGTTTGCCACTCAAATGAATAAAGGTATAAATATGACTTTATAGCTAAAATTCATTAAGGGTTTGTTTTGGAGAAAATTGGAGAGAACATGTCTCTCCATTTCTCTCTAAAGAGGCCGGCCACCTTGGGAGTGCATCTTGCAATCCCACTACTCCAAGGTCACTCATTTCTTCTCCAATCTCTCCTTGGTGAAGAGACTTAGAGGTTCTCAATTTTGGGAACTTGGAGAAACCTATTCTTCCATCCAAATCCATAGATTTAAGATGCAAGGAATGAAGGCCCTCTCTTTGGGTGATTAGCCTTTGCTTATGCAAAGAGGAATCTACAAAGGTATAAATTTCAACTCACTTTGTTTTGAGTTGAGTTTTGGTTCACCAATCTACTAGGCTTTGAATTTCATGGTTATTGTTTTGTTTTTAAGTGCATGCAAGCATGATTCCGCCTTTAATTGTTAATTGCATGCTTAATGATGTTGCTTAAATGAACATGTTTTCCCTAAAATATTCCTTCACGACAACCATGTACTCACAAACAAAATAGTCCTGGAGTGAAGCAGTGAAAATTTGCATTGAGACGAACGCATAACGTTGGAAGAGAATTATAGCAAGATGGTGATACAATCTGCTGACCTTCTGCATTACAACCTTCATTCAACTCTTACCAAAAGACGGCTCAACCTCACACCTACATGGAACTCTTTCTGGTAAGTCTGGTAAGCTTATGAAAAGATTATGCTCCTAACATTCTCGTCCAAATCGATAAGAAATAGGCGCATACTTCTATCAAATCAATCGATCATGAATTCCTCACTGATTGAGCGAGAAACCATGTCAAGAAGGCTACAAGAACACTCAGGATTTTGAGGGTCAAAACAAGTCCATTAGAATCTAGAGTACAAGATATTGGGATTTGAACTAGAAACCATGCCGAGAACAAACGTTTTTTTTATTTTTTATTTTTTTTAACAGCATGATCCAGTTTTACATTGAGAAACAAACAAGCAAAGGAAGGTAAAGATGTAGAAATAGAATTCGCTAATTATGATTATTTGGTTAATCATCACAGTAAGGTTGATTGGTTCCTTAACCAAAAAGGAAAAAGTCTAAGCTCAAAGAATAGTTAAGAACTGCTAATAAGATTTTATGACGCCAAAGACATGTCATAATTCACAATACTTTGTGAGAGCTAATTCAAAGTTCAAAAATTAAACATAGAACCTCTGAATCAACATATTGACGATGAAGAAAGATACAAAGCAGTCTACGTATGCATGCAGTGACATGATTGGCTACCTTAAAGTGATGCTCTTGAGCAAACCAAAGCTCAATGAGTCCAGAGAAGTTCGAAGTAAAGTTCGATCCTTGTACTGTGATGAATATGGTGGAGTCTCAAGCCATTACACTAAAAATTACAAGCCCGTTGGACAAGAGCACTGGTCAGTTGAGCTACAAGCAAAAGGCTAAGTTCACCTCTACTGAAAAGTATGAAGACAATGAGTTAGGGTTTACCTTCGAGTACCATACCCAGGTAAAGTTCAAGGAGTTTGTTTATCCAAACAAGTCTGGATCTTCATCATCCAAGTCCAATTACCACAATAACAAGAATCACAACTCCATTTTGGGAAATTGATGAGAATATCGTCTGCTACCGAGGAGTTTCTCAAGAAAAGTATTTAATGTAAATGACGTCAACACTCGAAGAATTTGGTGTGAAGCTGACGATTGAAGGTTAGGGAACTTGACTTCGTCGATGGAGTAGGCGAGAAGGATATCGATAGAACAATCATTGAGAATTGCTCAAAAGATCCACACGAATTTCTTCAGTGGTAATGAGTTCGAGAACATCGATTCGATCCCACCAATTATCACTTATTAAATGTCATAACAACTAACACTTTCTTGCTTCCTCAATACGCATTTCAAAAGTTTCGAGTAATTTCCAAAGATATACGACTCTGCTCCCTATTCCTAGGGAACTTATGTCGCAGAGTACAACACCGCTTCAGATCTTCCAAATTCAAACCACTTCGGTTTTTCGTTTCCCAACGCTCTTATGTAGATCCACTCCGCCCGTAATTCCTAAGGAACACATGTTACGGAGTATCAATCTGATGTTGAAAGTCGTCTAACAAATCAAACACGTCACCGATGAAGCACAATCGGGACACAAATTTCTTGTATTTCAACCAGAAGGTGACAATTCAAATAGAGAAAGATTTCCACAACTGTGCTGAATGACACCAAATCCGGAAGTCGTGACATCCAAATGATGCCAAAACCGACACACTATTAGAGTAAGAGAAAATCCAAAGTATGCTCTGAACAAACGACGCTCTGATACCAATCTGACACGTCCCGATCCTGATATTCCCTGAACACCAAGATAGGCACGTGCTGGCCGACACCCGAGGGTGACGAAAGCCATTTATTGAATGCAAATGCTGAGAACAAGGAATAAATAAGACTTATAAATATAAAAATAATGAATATGCATTTCAGAAACGTGTTCAGAGCACACATCTAATCTAGAATACTAAAAAGAATTTATATAAAAATTGAATGAACAAAGGAGTGGGTCCTACACCGAGATGAGTTGAAGATGCCGATGCGGAAGTGCCTAGACGCCAGAATTGTATGCCTCGATTCTAAGTCCTAAAAGGGGGCAAAATAAACATGAGTGGACCAAGTTTATATATATATATATATATATACACTAAAACAGTTATAAATGTACTAACCCCCAGGTTTTATGAAAACACATATATATCATGATAAACATAGGTTTTCCGAAACCTAGCATGATGTGCAATGTCTCAAATCATAACTTGTATATATAATAATCACTAGTTAATGTCTGATAACTCTCCAGGCCCCGTGCCAGCTCCCCGTCTATGAGCAAACTGTCCAACACCATAACCGTCGCCTGGGACGGACCGAAATATATCCCTTCATCCCGTAGCGGAATACGGACCACTAGGTAAGTACAAAACCATTGAACATATATACATTTGAAAAGCAACTTCATAGTATAAAGTCATCCATCATCTATACTATAAAGAGGTGTTCTAAACGTGTTCTAAATATTATATCATCATCCATCAGATATTCTATAAGAACACGGGTTATAGAAAAAATAGTAATAATTCAAACTAAGGTCAATAAGCATGTTATCTCACAAAACGTTTCATAAAACGTAATAATCAAATCATGTTTTTCATGTATGTATTTCTACTATTAAAACATGCATTTTTAGAAGGGGTCCACTCACAGATATTTAGCCGCTGAAGAGCCACACAAACTAGCGAACACGGAAATGCCACAATAATTGCCCCTAAGCACATAAAGGGTCCAATTAATACACTATATTATAACAATTGGATTTGGGAAAACGGACGTCGGAAATGGATTCAAGACACCAAAATTAGCCTATGAGGGGTTCCGAGTTAAGGGTTTTGGACTTGGGTTAGGGTTAGGGTTAGTGGGTTTAAGGGGTTTAGAGTCACGGGCCTAAGTCTCGACTTCCAAAAGGCCTAAGGGCCTTAAGCCAACAGGGATTCTGGGGTTTTAAGAGAAAAGGGCTTAGGGCCCTAACAGACACGGTCCAAAGGCCTTTAATTTAAATAAAATAAAACTAAACTAAAAAGAAAAGGTTTGGGCCTTGGTTTTTAAACTAAAAGGGTTTAGGGCTTTAACATATAAGGCCCAAAGGCCTTTAAAACAAAAAATAAATAAACAGAAAAATAAAAAGGGTTTGGTTGGGCTCGGCAGGAATGGCTCGAAGGCTTGGGAGGTTTCTTAGGCTGGGTTTCACGCTGGAGTTACAGCCATAAATTAGACATTTTAAACACCCATAATTTTGTCAATATTCAACAAAATCGAGTGATTCAACGAAGAGAATGGTACCTCGCATGATGTCTAACTTGTCGTGGTTTGGCCAGAAAACTCCTCGAAAGCTGCTAAGGTTGCCGAAAATTGGGTAAGATTCAAATGGATATAACTTCTTCAATACTCAACAAAATTGGGTGAAACAAAAAGGAAAGTTGTAGTACTCAGTGAGACGAAGAGATTGATACCTAGCACACCGGCCAACTCACCGTGGTTTGGCCAGAAATTAGCTGGAAGGCCGTCAGACTCGCTGGTAAAACTGGGAAAACACCACCGAGTTGTTTCTTACTACAAACCTTCACCAAAACACCTAAAATAAGTCATTCCTAGGGTTTGAACAATCTAAGAGAAAGATTAGAGAGGGTTCCGAAGCTTCCTAAGGTCGAGGTATGAAAAATCTCGTCGGAGTCAAACTCCAAACAGTGGGGGTACCACTGTGCAGAGAAAGAGAATGAGAGAGAGAGAGAGTGTGGCACGATGGTGTGGTGGTGTCTTCGTCTAAGTCTCCTTGGGTGTGGGGTAACTGGGTGTGTGTGTGTGTGTGAGTTCGGGGAAGAGGGAAGGAAAAAGTTGCATAAAGTCGAAAGGGAGAGATAAGGGAGAGTGAGAGTTGAAGGAAAGAAAGAGAGTTATAAAAAAAATCAGAAAAAGAAAATGAGAAGGGAACCGGGGGACAAATCAAGGGGTGGGCCCCTTGAGCTCACCAATTAATAACCAAAACAATTTTTTAAAATAAAAACCAAAACTATTTTTAAATCGGGGGTGGGGGCGTAACACGAACCACCTTTGTGAACTCCAATCCAAGCAGAGCTTCAACCAACCTAAAATCAAGTGCTCACACCCTTCATTAGCTCCCTTTCTCTGCCCCTCTTCCCCTATGAATACAACCCTAATCTCTCCCTCCCCTTTCGCCAATTTCGGATGTTTCATTAGAGACTCTTTCTGATCCCCTTGTTGACGATAATGATGAAAAGCCCTGCAACATGCACAAGGAATTCAAGTTTATACAAAGCCATTTACATGCAAAGATTGGATGACATGAGGATTACTACCACAACAATAACAACAACAACAACAACAAAGCCTTTTCCCACTAAGTGGGGTCGGCTATGTGAATCCTAGAAAGCACTTGCGCTCGGTTTTGTGTCATGTCCTCCGTTAGATCCAAGTACTCTAAGTCTTTTCTTAGGGTTTCTTCCAAAGTTTTCCTAGGTCTTCCTCTACCCCTTCGGCCCTGAACCTCTATCCCATAGTCACATCTTCGAACTAGAGCATCACTAGGCATTCTTTGCACATGTCTAACTCACTCATTCCTAATCTTATCATTTCTCGTGAGCCCACACCTCCAACGAAGCATCCTCATCTTCGCTACACCCATTTTTTGTATGTGTTGATGCTTCACCGCCCAACATTTTGTGCCATACAGCATCGCCGACCTTATTGTCGTCCTATAAAATTTTCCATTGAGCTTCAGTGGCATACGACGGTCACACAACACGCTGGATGCACTCTTCCACTTCATCCATCCCGCTTGTATTCCATATATTCTGTCTTTGATCGGCTTAGGCGAAGACCTTTAGATTCTAACACTTCTCTCCAAAGGTTAGCTTTGCATTTACCCCTTCCTGAGTTTCATCTATCAACCCTATATCGTCTGCGTAAAGCATACACCAAGGAATAACATCTTGAATATGTCCTGTTAACTCATCCATTACCAATGCAAAAAGGTAAGGACTTAAGGATTGTTGATGCACAAAATCAGTGAGGACTTTGGTACAACAGAAAGTATTAAGTTTGTGACCTTCGCTAGATTGCTCCGGTCATTAGTGTGGATAAGTATGTAAAAGGATAGAGACAGGAGAGCAAACACAAGATGTGCGTGGTTCACCCAGATTGGCTACGTCCACGGAGTAGAGGAGTTCTTATTAATTGTGAAGGGTTTACACAAGTACATAGGTTCAAGCTCTCATTTAGTGGGTACAAGTGAATGATTTAGTACAAATGGCATTAGGAAATATTTTGGGAGAATGATCTCCTTTTATAGAAGATAGTTTCTACCCTTGTTCTGACATTGACACGTGTCGTGTTGTGATTGGCTTCCGATGTTGACACGTATCGCACTATGATTGGCTTCTGATGTTGACACGTGTCGCTCTGTGATTGGCCTCCTGGTTAAAGGGGAAGCTCCTCCGTTAGGGACTTGCAAGATCCAAGCCGCTCAGTAATCACGAAACTTCTAAGTACCGAAGTATGGTATCGTCTTCACTTGCCTTATCTGTCTCATAGGTAGATGTGGCATCTTCTCTGGAAGTACTTTTCCTCCGTCCAAGGGTGGTATCTTTAACTGGTGGAGATGCACAAGGTAATGTATCAATTTCACTTGAAGCTTACTTGTAGTTTCAGGCTTGGTCAAGCGCGATACAAACCATGTAGTAGGCGTCCCCCAAGTTGCCGAGCTAAGGATCTGCTGAAAGAGGTGATAGACAAGGTAAGCAATCAGAGCTCCAAACAATCAGTCCCAGATCAGAAGTTTGATTTCGAGTTCCGGCTAATTGTTCTCATTCTCCTTATCTTGCAGGCAACATGAAGGATAAAGAGAAGAAAAGGAGAAGAGATGATATGAGATACTTTTACTTTTGAAGAAGTAACTTTCCACAGGCTTATTCTTGAACTGGTTAGAGGGTTTTCTGGTTACCTCCAGAGTATAAGGCCGACAAAAGAATTTGAGGGTCAAAACAAGTCCATCAAATCTAGAGTATGTTCGACCCTGCTGATATGAGATACTTTTGCTGTTGACAAAGTAGTGGAAGTATCGGCACATGTTCTGTTACGCTTGTCTCCACATACTTCCTTGTATCCTTCTCACTTGCCCTATCTGTTCCTCAGGCAGATGTGGTATCTTCTCTGGAAGCATAAGATGTTGAAGATGAGTACTCGAGAGCAATGCCAGATAAGTAATCAGGTAAGGGGTTCCAGGCAGTCAGTTCCTGATTGGAAGCTTGATTCCAAGTGCTGACTGATTGCTTTCTTTCTCCTTGTCTTGCAGGTAAGAACAAGGCCAAAGGAAAAAACAGGGAAAAAGTATGATATGGGATACTCTTGCTTTTAACCCTAATGATATGAGATATTCTTGCTCTGCTGTAGCTTGTTTGCAGAGGTATTATCAGGGGGAAAGAAAGCTGAGTATTTCGAGAGGCTTCGTTGGGAGTGCCCTCTCAAATATGAGGAAGGGTTGAGCATTTTTGCAGGTCTACCTGTCCGTTGAGGATGGAGGTCAACATGTGTAGGAGTCTCCCTAACAAAAAGTAGTAATGATATTCCTTTACCCTTCTTGGTCATAGCACTGTAGTGGAAGCTGCCAGCTTCACGTGTTTTAACTCTGTTAGAGCACTTTGAAAAAGTGGTCTGTGGTATCTGGAAAGCTGATGTTGCGTGTGAAGATTACAGACAAGCTTTATCCAAGGAGATCTGGCTCTCGAAATTGAGAAAGCGATGCCTCTTCGATTTTCGAACAAGCGATCCTATCAGGGATCTGGCTCTCGAGATTCGGAGAACGGTGCCTCTTCAATTTTTGAGAAAGCAATCCTGCTGGGAGTCTGGCTCTTAAAGTTTGGAGAGCGGTGTCTCTTCGATTTTTGAGAAAGTAATCCTGTTGGGAGTTTGGCTCTTGAGATTCGGAGGGCGGTGCCTCTTCGATTTTGGAGCAAGCAATCTAATTGGAAGTGTTTTCTCGAATGTGAGTAAAGGTTGGGCATTTTTGCTAGTCTACCTTGCCATGGAGCATAGAGGTTAACACACAGGGACTTTCCAATTATCCAGCAGTGGTGCTGTTCCTTTACCCTTATGGGTAATAATATGGTAGCTAAACCTTCAAAATTTATGTGTCTAAACTTTGTTAGTGTTGTTTCTTTGCTATTATTTTACCCTTCTTGGTCATAGCGATGTAGTGGGAGCTGCAAGCTTCACGTGTCTAAATTTTGTCAGATATCTTTGGCAAAGTTATCTGTGGTACCCATGAGCTGATGTTGCGTGTGGAAAATGGATGATTGAACAGTAAGATTCACGTGCTTTCTACTTCACCAGAAATCTTCGACAGATTGCCTGTAATTTCCGCAAAGCTGAGTGTGCATGTGACAGATGCTAACAAGGCTGAGAAAGCAGGTGCCTCTTCGATTTCTGAGATCGGCCCTCGTGGTCTCTGAGCAGCCCAGCTTTTGGGAAAGCAAGCGCCTCTTCGATTTTTGAGATCGGCCCTCGTGGTCTTTGAGCAGCCCAGCTTTTGAGAAAGCAAATGCCTCTTCGATCTCTGAGATCGGCCCTCGTGGTCTCTGAGCAGCCCAGTTTTTAAGAAAGCAAACGCCTCTTCGATTTATGAGCGGGCGCCTCTTTGATTTCTGAAGCTCCATTGAGTGCAGATTTTTATAGAGGCTGGCATTAAGTTCCAAAGCACACTTGAATCTCCACCAGTAGAAGCTCCCTTCTTGCACTTCTAAGATTTTGATTTGTCCGACCTCTTCTCTCTTCAACACCTTTGAAAATGTCTGGCCCTTCCGACCATCATTTTGACTTGAACCTTGGTGAAGAGGCAGCCGCGCCTTCTCCAGACAACATATGGCGCCCATCCTTCTTATCCCCTACTGATCCTCTTACCGTTGGGGATTCTGTGATGAAGAATGATATGACCGCTGCGGTGGTGGCCAGGAACATTCTCACTCCCAAAGATAATAGACTTCTTTCTAAATGGTCTGATGAGTTGGCTGTTAAGGATTCTCTGGCTCTCAGTGTTCAGTGTGCAGGTTCTATGTCGAATATGGCCCAACGCCTATTTGCTCGAACCCGCCAAGTTGAATCATTGGCGGCTGAAGTGATGAGTCTCAAGCAGGAGACTAGAGGGCTCAAGCATGAGAATAAACAGTTGCACAGGCTCGCATATGACTATGCTACAAACATGAAGAAGAAACTTGACCAGGTGAAGGAATCTGATGGTCAGATTTTACTTGATCATCAGAGGTTTGTGGGTTTGTTCCAAAGGCATTTATTGCCTTCGTCTTATGGGGCTGTACCGCGTAATGAAGCTCCAAATGATCAGCCTCTGATGCCTCTTCCTTCTAGGGTTCTGTCCAGTACTGAGGCTCCGAGTGATCACCCTCCGGTGCCTTCTCTTTCTGGGGCTCTACCGATTGCTGAGACTTCTCCTAAGCAACCTTTGTGAATGTCCCATCTTGTTTTTTTATTTTGACTCATGTATATGTACATATTTGTAACTTAGTGAAGATATCAATAAATAAGTTTTGCTTCATTTCAACGTATTGTGTTAAATACGCCAAAGCCTTCTTCACTAAGTTCTTTGAATTTTTCTTTTGTTGAAGCTTTGTGAGTGAAGCATGTAGGTTGAGGTAGTGTTCCCTTAATTTCTCGAGTGAGGAAAACTTCTCGGTTGGAGACTTGAAAAATCCAAGTCACTGAGTGGGGTCGGTTATATGAATCTTAGAACGCCATTGTGCTCAGTCATGTGTCATGTCCTCTGTTAGATCCAAGTACTCTAAGTCTTTTCTTAGAGTCTCTTCCAAAGTTTTTCTAGGTCTTCCTCTACCCCTTCAGCCCTGAACCTCTATCTCATAGTCGTATCTCCTAACCGGAGCGTCAATAGGCCTTCTTTGCACATATCCAAACCACCGTAACCAATTTTCTCTCAGCTTTCCTACAATTTCAGCTACTCCTACTTTAGCTCGGATATCCTCATTCCTAATCTTATCATTTCTCGTGTGCCCACACATCCAACGAAGCATCCTCATCTCCGCTACACCCATTTTGTGTAAGTGTTGATGCTTCACCGCCCAACATTCTGTGCCATACAGCATCGCCGACCTTATTGTCATCCTATAAAATTTTCCCTTGAGCTTCAGTGGCATACGGTGGTCACACAACACGCTGGATGCACTCTTCCACTTCATCCATCCAGCTTGTACTCTATGGTTGAGATCTCCATCTAATTCTCCGTTCTTTTGCAAGATAGATCCTAGGTAGCGAAAGCAGTCGCTCTTTGGTATTTCCTGATCTCCGATCCTCACCCCTAACTCATTTTGGCCTCCATTTGCACTAAACTTGCACTCCATATATTCTGTTTTTGATCGGCTTAGGCGAAGACCTTTAGATTCCAACACTTATCTCCAAAGGTTAAGCTTCACATTTACCCCTTCCTGAGTTTTATCTATCAACACTATATTGTCTGCGAAAAGCATACACCAAGGAATATCATCTTGAATATGTCCTGTTAACTCATCTATTACCAACGCAAAAAGGTAAGGACTTAAGGACGAGCCTTGATGTAATCCTACAGTTATGGGAAAGCTTTCGGTTTGTCCTTCATGAGTTCTTACGGCAGTCTTTGCTCCTTCATACATATCCTTTATAGCTTGGATATATGCTACTCGTACTCTTTTCTTCTCCAAAATCCTCTAGAGAATGTCTCTTGGGACCCTATCATACGCTTTTTCCAAATCTATAAAGACCATGTGTAAATCATTTTTCCCCTCTCTATATCTTTCCATCAATCTTTGTAAGAGATAGATTGCCTCCATGGTTGAGCGTCCTGGCATGAACCCGAATTGGTTGTCCGAAACCCGTGTCTCTTGCCTCAATCTATGCTCAATGACTCTCTCCCAGAGCTTCATTGTATGACTCATTAGCTTAATACCCCTATAGTTCATGCAATTTTGTACGTCGCCCTTATTCTTGTAGATAGGCACCAAAGTGCTCTTTCGCCACTCATTTGGCATCTTCTTCGTTTTCAAAATCCTATTGAAAAGGTCAGTGAGCCATGCTATACCTGTCTCTCCCAAGACTTTCCACACTTCGATCGGTATATCATCTGGGTCCACTGCTTTTCTATGCTTCATCTTTTTCAAAGCTATAACCACTTCTTCCTTCCTGATTCGACGATAAAAGAAGTAGTTTCTACACTCTTCTGCGTTACTCAACTCCCCTAAAGAAGTACCTTGAAAAGATTATAAAAATAACCTCTCCATTTGTCTTTGACCGCGTTCTCTGTAGCAAGAACCTTTCCATCCTCATCCTTGATGCACCTCACTTGGTTTAGGCCCCTTGTCTTCTTTTCCCTTGCTTTAGCTAGTTTATAGATATTCAACTCTCCTTTGGTATCTAGTCACTTATACATATCGTCATAAGCCACTAACTTAGCTTCTCTCACAACTTTCTTCGCCTCTTGCTTCGCTCTTCTATACCTTTCACCATTTTCATCGGTCATATCCTTGTATAAGGCTTTACAACATTCCTTTTTAGCCTTCACCTTTGTTTGTACCTCCTTATTCCACCACCAAGATTCCTTTTGGTGTGGAGCAAAGCCCTTGGACTCTCCTAATACCTCTTTTGCTACTTTTCGATACAACTAGCCATGGAATCCCACCTTTGGCTAGCTTCCCCCTCTCTATCCCACACACACTGGGTGATTACTTTCTCTTTGAAAATGGCTTGTTTTTCTCCTTTTAGATTCCACCATCTAGTCCTTAGGCACTTCCAAGTCTTGTTCTTTTTTCTCACTCTTTTGATATGTACATCCATCACCAACAAACGATATTGATTAGCCAAGCTCTCTCCCGGTATAACTTTGCAATCCTTACAAGTTATACGATCCCCTTTCCTCATTAGAAGAAAATCTATTTGTGTTTTTGACGACCCACTCTTGTAGGTGATCACATGTTCTTCTCTTTTCTTAAAGAAGGTGTTGGCTAAGAAGAGATCATATGCCATTGCAAAATCCAAGATAGCTTCCCCATCCTCGTTTCTCTCCCCAAAACCATGGCCACCATGAAAACCTCCATAGTTGCCTGTCTCCTTGCCCACGTGTCCATTTAAATCTCCTCCTATAAATAACTTCTCCGTCTGAGCAATTCCTTGCACCAAGTCTCCAAGGTCTTCCCAAAATTTCTCCTTCGAACTCGTATCCAACCTTACTTGAGGTGCGTACGCACTAATCACATTGATGAGTTCTTGTCCTATTACAATCTTGATTGCCATGATTCTATCTCCTACCCTTTTGACATCTACAACATCTTGTGTCAAGGTCTTGTCCACGATGATGCCAACACCGTTTCTCATTCTATTTGTGCCCGAATACCAAAGTTTAAACCCTGAGTTTTCTAGATCCTTTGTTAAATGAACTTATCATACATATAGGTGAACGTGGGCCTTCCGTATATCCTCCAAACTAAAGGTCGTTTTCTTTTGTATCATTGCCAATTTCTGCAAAATACCTACATAAGGCTTTAAGTAATAAATTCTAATCAGACACGCCCTGGTGACATCCATACTACCTCATAGATTGATTCAATATGGTATGTTGTATTCGAGGATAGTAAAACCCGGACAGTATTGATCTCAGCCACGAGTTCAAATAATTCATCCTATTAGGCTACTAGCCACTGGCCTAGCTTCATAGCTCTCAACGAAACCGTCTACCTTCTGCCTCACCGTAAATCCAACTATCAGAATGAGAAAATGCATTGGGAATCAAGTATCAATAACATCCATATCCGTGACATGGGATTTTCTATGGTGCTCCAGACTTGTTACCATTAGATCTTTGATAAATACCACAAAATTCAAGATCTAACAGTTAAGAAGCCTGAAGTATCTGAAACTTGGGAGAACCATAAAATTTTTGCAGTAACCTACATACTTAACGGAAGAGGGATCCATAAAATTTGTGGGACATGGATATAGTAGCAAAACCCAAACACCTTATAGGGAATACAGAGGGGAATAAAAGGGATTGGGCTAAGAACCAGAAAAGGGATATAAAACTGAGGAAATTTCGATGACATTTGATTCATAAGACATGCACTTGGGAGTACATTACACTAGATGGATGGGAAAACATAAATATGAAAGAATAATGAATATACACCAAAAAATAGCCCTCCTACTTAAAATTATTGGAGAAAACAATTTAATTTAGAAGTGACAAAATAGTAAATTAATATTATTTTAAATAAAAAATTCAAAACAAACAACCCCACACGTACATGAGTAGTTGTCAGAATTAACCGGCCATCTGGGTTATTGAAATACATAATGTAGTAGATATTCAGCAAATCAACGACAACCTTGTGGCGTTAGAGTCCTCAGCCAGTCAGTTGAAGGTTGAGTCTCGGAGTGGTGGTATAGGCTTAGGGTCGGTACAAAATGAAATTCCAAGGCAAAAAAAATTTCAATAAGTGGCAGAAATGATAGGGAGGAAAGGCAGCACCCAGTGAACTATTACGTCTAAACCAAGCCATAAGGTAAACCCTAAACTACCTTCACTATACTCCGGTCTAATACCATGCTAGGATGTTGAAAACCCCCGTTTTCTGTATCCTTCTCCATCTTGGACGAATTTATACAAGTAATGCATATACAAATTATGAAAGAATCAACATAACTCTTCTCATCACATTACCTAATTACAAATTTAGGAAACCAATATTCTACGGCACAAGGCTTCAAGAAATTAATCAAAATCCTATCAACTGTAACAGAACACCATGGTCAAATTTCAACTAGAAAATTTAATTTTTAGGTATTTATTTATTTGGTTTTATCAGCAGCAAAATAATTACCAATATTTTTGCCATAGAGATTGCCTTTATGGTAAAAGTCAAGAGTGAGCTATTCAAAGTCCTTGTACAAGTCCTCTCTAAAATCCTTCTCCAAACCATAACTGAAACAAGAAACAAGAATACGCACACGTGCACCCGCCCATACACACACATTAGTATTATATAACTGAAAACACAAGTAAAGCTGAAAATTCAAGAGGGGATTGCAAATATGACTAAAATGGGAAACGACCACAATTTTCTCACTAACCTATAGAACCTGAAGAGGCACTCTACTCCATAATTATAACCAGCAGTAGCATCTTCAAGTGCATAATTTCGGAACTCATCATACATTGAAGAGTTGAACATTTTTCTAAGAAAATAAGACCACAATCTATACAGAGTATTCATTTCCTGCATGGGAAGTAACAAGGCACACATTTCACTGTAAATACCTGTGAATCATGAAACTGGAATTTTTTATATGGACATTGAAAAAACACGATGCATAAAAACCGGATAATTTTATGTTAGACAAAATGGCATAACGAAGAGACGTGAAAGTCCCATTTGTAGACTTCGGGCATGGACCAACAAATCTAGTGCATCCAAATGTGATGCAAAAAGTCATCAGTTTCTGATACTACAAATATAAAGCATTATAGATCAAATACGAACCCCACAAATCCAGACCTTTATCCACCATATTTAATACTGTATATTTATTTTAACTGCCTAATATATAATTGCAAATAGAAACAGTTGTCAAATACACCAATTAAGTGGATGTGGGTTCCAAATTTCGATGAGTATATTCAATAAATCAATTTAGAAAATCATTCAAGAACGGAGGAAGAGGTCGTACTTGGTGCGATGGCAAGTGCCTTCGCCCATGAGCGGTAGGTCTCGGGTTCGAGACTTGGGAGCAACCTCTCCATAAATGGGGGTAAGGCTAGCCGACATTCACCTCTCTCAGACCCTACGTAAAGCGGGAGCCTTGTGCACTGGGTTCGACCTTTTTATTCAAGAACGGAGGATAAAGATATAAAACTTGTGGGATTAAGTTCATAAGAAAAGGAAATCAAAATCAGGCAATTTGATCACAAATTAAAGCTTTCAACCCATGGAAAAAAAATGCAATTAATATGACACTAGGAGTTCAGTTAAAAGACCACCTCACTGGAACCAATTCCCAACTTCTTCCTGTCATTTAGGCACCGATTATGATACTTGAGATACCTAACAGGAAGGTCAGCCATGTAAGTAAACAAAATTACTCTCTCTCTCTCTCTCTCTCTCTCTCTCTCTCTCTCTCTATATATATATATATATATATATATGTACACACACACACACTTCTATATATCTCTATCTCTCGCTCTCTACCTATCACACATGCACAAGAGCATCAAAATTACATCCCTTCTGCTGTTTAAAACCATTTTCTTCCATAAGCTGATGACTTGGGTGCTGAAACGGTGGAAATGACTTTGGCACAGAACCCACCGGTGGACTACTGCCTGAGAGAAACCCATGAGGGGAAACACTCACTTTTGAAGATCTTGGTCTGTAAAATGAAAAATTTATATTTGGATTAGCTTCTTGGAATGATAAGAGCTAATATGCTTAGACATCACATTAGCTTAGCCCTTGATTTAAGTTTTATTAATTACAATTACTCATCCCAAAAGCAAGAACAACAAACTTCTAAATCACTAGAAAGAATTGCTCTGCTGAAGAAACAAATCCAAAACCAAATTCCATCCATTTCAACTAACCCATGAGTTTCAGGAGGCGTGGAACTAAAGAAAAAGCCAACAGAGTGACTTGGTGGACTTTCTGATATGATTCCTAGATTGTTCCAACCAGTTCCATAATTTTTTAAGTTGCTTGAGAAGAATCGCTGTCTATGGGACGGCTGCTGATTTTGGGAGAGTCTATTTTGCTTCTTCCGTGAATTAACACTTCCAGACTCTTCAATGCCATTACTACTGCCAGATATTTCGCTGGGCTTTAATTTTGAAAAGACTTGGGAAACGCTTGAAAATCTTGAGTTTGCATCTCTATTTTCATGGCTGGTGCTGTACTTTTTATGGTTCGGTCGCTTGGTTTTCAGTTCCTGCTAATTGAATATATGTTAGGAGCCAGGTTAGTGCAGTATAGTAATTAACAAACTCCATAGGAATATTCCCAACCTGCTCATAGAAGTAAAGCCCATCGTTTTTATAGCAGACGCTAGCTCATTGGAAATGGTTTTTGATTCTTTATCATCATGTTTTGATCCTTTACCTACTCTACTATTCTGCACAGAAAACAAAGAAATGACTACTTATCAAAATGCTACAGACATGAAATTAAAGTCTCATTTAACTACAAAAACTAATCAAAGAAAAGTATAAAAATATCAAAGGACCTTTCCGTGCTAAAAACATAGTTTCAAGACACTTTTTGTTACGTAGTGGCATACCTGGGTGACAATTACAAGTCTCTGTACGTCCTGATCATTGACTAGAATCTCATCATCTTCATCATCAATCCTTGGGCCAACACTGTCATATGAAAACATACAACAAGTAGTAAGCTCACATGCATATTCAACCGCATGACATAGTATTGTAACGCTACTGAAGCAAGAATGCCTAGCCAGGATAAGCCTGAATTCTTAGCCTCCAATTTAAAGAGAAAGCTCAAGTTCAACGACCAGTTTTAGTCCACCAACAAAGAAAGAAAGAAAGAAATAAGCAAGGGAAATATATGAGCACTGGCACAGAGCCACGTGAATACAGATCACAAGGCTTCCAACACACAATTTTTCAAAATACAATAAAAACACTACTAAAAAAATGCCACCTACTGTGAAAATGAATCTCACCCAACGTATTAAAAGTGTGAGGTGTGGGCGAGGCGTCCAAGGGATAGCCCCGCCTAGGCATGAGGCGAAGCCTCACAGGACCTAAATTTTTTAATATATACAATGAGTGTACACATATATTATATTAAAAAAAAAGATTATTAATTAATAATCACCATGAGCACACACATATATGATAAATACACACACACACCAACAACAACAACAACAAAGCCTTTTCCCACTAAGTGGGGTCGGCTATATGAATCCTAGAACGCCATTGCGCTCGGTTTTGTGTCATGTCCTCCGTTAGATCCAAGTACTCTAAGTCTTTTCTTAGAGTCTCTTCCAAAGTTTTCCTAGGTCTTCCTCTACCCCTTCGGCCCTGAACCTCTGTCCCGTAGTCACATCTTCGAACCGGATCGTCATTCGGCCTTCTTTGCACATGTCCAAATCACCGGAGCCGATTTTCTCTCATCTTTCCTACAATTTCGGCTACTCCTACTTTACCTCGGATATCCTCATTCCCAATCTTATCCTTTCTCGTGTGCCCACACATCCCACGAAGCATCCTCATCTCCGCTACACCCATTTTGTGTACGTGTTGATGCTTCACCGCCCAACATTCTGTGCCATACAACATCGCTGGCCTTATTGCCGTCCTATAAAATTTTCCCTTGAGCTTCAGTGGCCTACGACGGTCACACAACACGCCGGATGCATTCTTACACTTCATCCATCCAGCTCGTATTCTATGGTTGAGATCTCCATCTAATTCTCCGTTCTCTTGCAAGATAGATCCTAGGTAGCGAAAACGGTCGCTTTTTGTGATCTTCGCTAGATTGCTCCGGTCATTAGTGTGGATAAGTATATAAATGGATAGAGATAGGAAAGCAAACACAAGATGTACGTGGTTCACCCAGATTGGCTACGTCCACGGAATAGAAGAGTTCTCATTAATTGTGAAGGGTTTACACAAGTACATAGGTTCAAGCTCTCCTTTAGTGAATACAAGTGAATGATTTAGTAAAAATGACATTAGGAAATATTGTGGGAGAATGATCTCGTAATCACGAAACTTCTAAGTATCGGAGTGTGGTGTCGTCTTGACTTGCCTTATCTGTCTCATAGGTAGATGTGGCATCTTCTCTGGAAGTACTCTTCCTCCATCCAGGGGTGGTATCTTTAACTGGTGGAGATGCACAAGGTAATGTATCAATTTCACTTGAAGCTTACTTGTAGTTTCAGGCTTGGTCAAGCGCGATACAAACCATGTAGTAGGAGTCCCCCAAGTCGCCGAGCTAGGGGGTCTGCTGAAAGAGGTGACAGACAAGGTAAGCAATCAGAGCTCCGACTGATTGTTCACCTTCTCCCCATCTTGCAGCAGCATGAAGGATAAAGAGAAGAAAAATGAGAAGAGATGATATGAGATACTTTTGCTTTTGAAGAAGTAACTTTCCACAGGCTTATTCTTGAACTGAGCTGGAGGGTTTTCTGGTTTCCTCCAGAGTATAAGGTCGACTGAAGAATTTGAGGGTCAAAACAAGTCCATCAAATCTAGAGTACGTTCCACCCTGCTGATATGGGATACTTTTGCTTTTGACAGAGTAATGGATGTATCGGCACGTGTGCTGTTACGCTTGTCTCCACATGCTTCCTTGTATCCTTCGCACTTGCCCTATCTGTTCCTCAAGCAGATGCGGAATCTTCCCTGGAAACATAAGATGTTGAAGACGAGTACTCGAGAGCAATGCCAGGTAAGTAATCAGGTAAGCGGTTCCAGGCAGTCAGTTCCTGGCTGGAAGCTTGATTCCAAGTGCTGACTGATTGCTCTCTTTCTCCTTGTCTTGCAGGTAAAAACAAGGCCAAAGGAAAAGACAGGGAAAAAGCATGATATGGGATACTCTTGCTTTTAACCCTGATGATATGAGATATTCTTGCTCTAGTATAGCTTGTTTGCAGAGGTATTATCGGGGGGAAAGAAAGCTGAATATTTCGAAAGGCTTCGTTGGGAGTGCCCTCTCAGATATGATGAAAGGTTGAGCATTTTTGCAGGTCTGCCTGTTCGTTGGGGATGGAGGTCGACATATATAGGAGTCTCCCTAACAAGTAGTAATGCTATTCCTTTACCCTGCTTGGTCATAGCACGGTAGTGGGAGCTGCCAGTTTCACATGTTTTAACTCTGTCAGAGCACTTAGAAAAAGTGGTCTGTGGTATCTGGCTCTCGAGATTCGGAGAACGATGCCTCTTCGATTTTTGAGAAAGCAATCATGCTGGGGGTCTGGCTCTCGAGATTCGGAGAGCAGTGTCTCTTCGATTTTTGAGGAAGTAATCATGTTGGGAGTCTGGCTCTCGAGATTCGGAGGGCGGTGCCTCTTCGATTTTGGAGCAAGCAATCTTGTTGGGAGTGTTGTCTCGAATGTGAGTAAAGGTTGGGCATGTTTGCTAGTCTACCTTGCCACGAAGCACAAAGGTTGACACACAGGGACTTTCCAATTATCCAGCAATGGTACTGTTCCTTTACCCTCTCTTCGATTTTGAGAAAGTAGTCATGTTGGGAGTCTGGCTCTCGAGATTCGGAGGACGGTGCCTCTTCGATTTTGGGGCAAGCAATCTTATTGGGAGTGTTTTCTCGAATGTGAGTAAAGGTTGGGCATGTTTGCTAGTCTACCTTGCCACGAAGCACAGAGGTTGACACACAGGGACTTTCCAATTATCCAGCAGTGGTACTGTTCCTTTACCCTTGTGGGTAATAATATGGTAGCTAGACCTTCAAAATTTATGTGTCTAAACTTTATTAGTGTTGTTTCTTTGCTATTCTTTTACCTTTCTTGGTCAGAGCGATGTAGTGGGAGCTGCAAGTTTCACGTGCTCAACTTTGGCAGAGAACTTTGGCAAAGTTATCTGTGGTACCCATGAGCTATTGTTGCGTGTGGGAAGTGGGTGATTGAACAGTAAGATTCATGTGCTTTCTACCTCACCAGAAGTCTTCGACAGAATGCCCATAATTTCTGCAAAGCTGAGTGTGCGTGTGACAGGTGCTGACAAGGCTAGAAAAGTAGGTGCCTCTTCGATTTCTGATATCAGCCCTCGTGGTCTCTGAGCAGCCCAGCTTTTGAGAAAGCGAGCGCCTCTTCGATTGATTCGGAGAACGATGCCTCATCGATTTTTGAGAAAGCAATCATGCTGGGGGTCTGGCTTTCGAAGATTCGGGGAGCAGTGTCTCTTCGATTTTTGAGAAAGTAATCATGTTGGGAGTCTGGCTCTCGAGATTCGGAGGGCGGTGCCTCTTCGATTTTGGAGCAAGCAATCTTGTTGGGAGTGTTTTCTCGAATGTGAGTAAAGGTTGGGCATGTTTGCTAGTCTACCTTGCCACGAAGCACAGAGGTTGACACACAGGGACTTTCCAATTATCCAGCAATGGCACTGTTCCTTTACCCTCTCTTCGATTTTTAAGAAAGTAGTCATGTTGGGAGTCTGGCTCTCGAGATTCGGAGGACGGTGCCTCTTCGATTTTGGAGCAAGCAATCTTATTGGGAGTGTTTTCTCGAATGTGAGTAAAGGTTGGGCATGTTTGCTAGTCTACCTTGCCACGAAGCACAGAGGTTGACACACAGGGACTTTCCAATTATCCAGCAGTGGTACTGTTCCTTTACCCTTGTGGGTAATAATATGGTAGCTAGACCTTCAAAATTTATGGGTCTAAACTTTGTTAGTGCTGTTTCTTTGCTATTCTTTTACCCTTCTTGGTCAGAGCGATGTAGTAGGAGCTGCAAGCTTCACGTGCTCAACTTTGGCAGAGAACTTTGGCAAAGTTTTCTGTGGTCCCCATGAGCTATTGTTGCGTGTGGGAAGTGGGTGATTGAACAATAAGATTCATGTGTTTTCTACTTCCCCAGAAGTCTTCGACAGAATGCCCATAATTTCCGCAAAGCTGAGTGTGCGTGTGACAGGTGCTGACAAGGCTGGAAAAGTAGGTGCCTCTTCGATTTCTGAGATCGGCCCTCGTGGTCTCTGGGGAGCCCAGCTTTTGAGAAAGCGAGCGCCTCTTCGATTTCTGAGATCAGCCTTCGTGGTCTTTGAGCTGCCCAACTTTTGAGAAAGCAAACGCCTCTTCGATTTCTGAGATCAACCCTCGTGATCTCTAAGCAGCCCAGCTTTTGAGAAAGCAAACGCCTCTTCGATTTCTGAAGCTCCGTCAAGTGCAGATTTTTATAGGGGCTGGGATTAAGTTCCAAAGCACACTTGAATCTCCACCAGTAGAAGCTTCATTCTTGCACTTCTAAGATCTTGATTTGTCCGACCTCTTCTCTCTTCAACACCTTTGAAAATGTCTGGCCCCTCCGACCGTCGTTTTGACTTGAACCTTGTTGAAGAGGCAGCCCCGCCTTCTCCAGACAACATATGGCGCCCATCTTTCGTCTCCCCTACTGGTCCTCTTACCGTTGGGGATTCCGTGATGAAGAATGATATGACCGCTGCGGTGGTGGCCAGGAACCTTCTCACTCCCAAAGATAACAGACTACTTTCCAAACGGTCTGATGAGTTAGCTGTTAAGGATTCGCTGGCTCTCAGTGTTCAGTGTGCAGGTTCTGTGTCTAATATGGCCCAACGCCTATTTGCTCGAACCCGCCAAGTTGAATCATTGGCGGCTGAAGTGATGAGTCTCAAACAGGAGATTAGAGGGCTCAAGCATGAGAATAAACAGTTGCACCGGCTCGCACATGACTATGCTACAAACATGAAGAGGAAGCTCGACCAGATGAAGGAAACTGATGGTCAGGTTTTACTTGATCATCAGAGATTTGTGGGTTTGTTCCAAAGGCATTTATTGCCTTCGTCTTCTGGGGCTGTACCGCGTAATGAAGCTCCAAATGATCAACCTCTGATGCCTCCTCCTTCTAGGGTTCTGTCCAGTACTGAGGCTCCAAATGATCCCCCTCCGGTGCCTTTTCTTTCTAGGGCTCTACCGACTGCTAAGACTTCTCCTAAGCAACCTTTGTGAAGGCTCCCTCTTGTGTGTTTATTTTGACTCATGTATATGTACATATTTGTAGCTTATCGGGGATATCAATAAATAAGCTTTCCTTCATTTCAACGTATTGTGTTAAATTCACCAAAGCCTTCTTCGCTAAGTTCTTTGAATTTTCTTTTGTTGAAGCTTGTATGTTGAAGCTTTCTGAGTGGAGCATGTAGGTTGGGGTAGTGTTCCCTTAATTTTCCGAGTGAGGAAAACTTCTCGGTTGGAGACTTGGAAAATCCAAGTCACTGAATGGGATCGGCTATATGAATCTTAGAACGCCATTGTGCTCGATCCTGTGTCATGTCCTCCGTTAGATCCAAGTACTCTAAGTCTTTTCTTAGAGTCTCTTCCAAAGTTTTCCTAGGTCTTCCTCTACCCCTTCGGCCCTGAACCTCTGTCCCATAGTCGCATCTTCTAATCGGAGCGTCAGTAGGCCTTCTTTGCACATGTCCAAACCACCGTAACCGATTTTCTCTCATCTTTCCTTCAATTTCGGTTACTCCTACTTTACCCCGGATATCCTCATTCCTAATCTTATCCTTTCTCGTGTGCCCACACATCCAACGAAGCATCCTCATCTCCGCTACACCCATTTTGTGTACGTGTTGATGTTTCACCGCCCAACATTCTGTGCCATACAGCATCGCCGGCCTTATTGTCGTCCTATAAAATTTTCCCTTGAGCTTCAGTGGCATACGGCGGTCACATAACACGCCGGATGCACTCTTCCACTTCATCCATCCAGCTTGTATTCTATGGTTGAGATCTCCATCTAATTCTCCGTTCTTTTGCAAGATAGATCCTAGGTAACGAAAACGGTCGCTCTTTGGTATTTCTTGATCTCCGATCCTCACCCCTAACTCGTTTTGGCCTCCATTTGCACTGAACTTGCACTCCATATATTCTGTCTTTGATCGGCTTAGGCGAAGACCTTTAGATTCCAACACTTCTCTCCAAAGGTTAAACTTTGCATTTACCCCTTCCTGAGTTTCATCTATCAACACTATATCGTCTGCGAAAAGCATACACCAAGGAATATCATCTTGAATATGTCCTGTTAACTCATCCATTACCAACGCAAAAAGGTAAGGACTTAAGGATGAGCCTTGATGTAATCCTACAGTTATGGGAAAGCTTTCGGTTTGTCCTTCATGAGTTCTTACGGCAGTCTTTGCTCCTTCATACATATCCTTTATAGCTTGGATATATGCTACTCGTACTCCTTTCTTCTCTAAAATCCTCCAAAGAATGTCTCTTGGGACCCTATCATACGCTTTTTCCAAATCTATAAAGACCATGTGTAAATCCTTTTTCCCATCTCTATATCTTTCCATCAATCTTCGTAAGAGATAGATTGCCTCCATGGTTGAGCGCCCTGGCATGAACCCGAATTGGTTGTCCGAAACCCGTGTCTCTTGCCTCAATCTATGCTCAATGACTCTCTCCCAGAGCTTCATTGTATGACTCATTAGCTTAATACCCCTATAGTTCATGCAATTTTGTACGTCGCCCTTATTCTTGTAGATAGGCACCAAAGTGCTGGTTCGCCACTCATTTGGCATCTTCTTCGTTTTCAAAATCCTATTGAAAAGGTCAGTGAGCCATGTTATACCTGTCTCTCCCAAAAGTTTCCACACTTCGATTGGTATATCGTCTGGGCCTATTGCTTTTTTATGCTTCATCTTCTTCAAAGCTACAACCACTTCTTCCTTCCGGATTCGACGATAAAAAGAGTAGTTTCTACACTCTTCTGAGTTACTCAACTCCCCTAAAGAAGCACTCATTTCATGTCCTTCATTGAAAAGATTATGAAAATAACCTCTCCATCTGTCTTTAACCGCGTTCTCTGTAGCAAGAACCTTTCCACTCCCTCAAAATAAAGGCGACAACCCTCACTCCCAGCCTCAGAGGACACCTAGGCACACCCTGGGACGAGCCTTTTAAAACATTGATCTCACCACAAGCACACCCCATTTCCCAAAACTGGGAAGAAAAAAATAACATGGTGATTGGTGCCCCTTTCTCAATCTGGCTTTACAATATGAGTTTAGACCTACTTGGAAGTATGGAACAATTAAGATGATATTTGCATTCAATCAGGTAGATTTCCTATTACCTCAAATCATATTTAACCAATGTTGGGTTATTTCTTCGTCACTAAGTACCCCACGAAATCTATTGGGGGCCCAAATCCATAGTGCTTATAGTTCTCATGGGTACGGGTGACTTTTTGCACTATAGCCCAAAGGCTGGAGTAAGGGTTTGAATAGAGATAGAGATGCTGTTTTTGGTTTGTTGAAACTGTAAAGAGTCAAGAGATAAAGGAAACTAGAAAGACATTGTAAGTGCATCAATCAAATGCACAAAAAAAAAAATAAAAAATAAAAGTTTAATACCTTCTAATAGGAGAACGATCATCCTTTATTATTTTCTGCTCAAGCTCTAGCTCTTCATCAAGCATAAATGTGTTTGCAAAATCGTTAGACATTGCAAGATTCTTCATATCCATATCTGAAGGCATGCCTTCAGTCCCATCATCAGCATATCTTACAGTTTCAATTCCCTCTGAGTGGTAAGAGAAATCAGACTAACTATGAATATACTTAAGTTTTATTAACTATGCCACTGAAGGTTGGAAGAGGGACGAAGAGAAGGGAAGAAAAAGTTGGATACTACAAGAATATAAATTAGAGAAAAAAGAAAGGAGAGAAAGAGAGATTTCATGCTAGCAAACAATAGACCGCAAAATTTGGTTGTCATTCCATAAAAATATTAGGACATGCTATATTAAAATACCAAAGAGAAGAAAGAAGATTAACCTGCACTTCTACAGTAGTTGAACCCAGCAGCGAGTCAATGATGAATGCTATGTCTGTACACATTTTCTTAACCTATAACACACAATATCAAAATATAGCTTATTCACGTTATTGTCAGCTACAAAACAGGAAGACAGATTAACTAATCTAATAGATCACACAGCTGACCAAAAGCAAAACTGGATCAGCATGTATTACCTTAGCTTCTGCAATATCTACTATGATACCAAAACATACCCTTTTAAAGTCAGCAATGGTGGTTATTGGGACCCATCCTTGGTCATCCATCAATGAAATTAAGTAACGGTCTTTCTTTAGATTTTCATCACTGCCAAAGAGAGATTAAGAGTTAATTAATAATAAAAGAAATATTTGTATCATCTATACCACTATTTAAGAGAATACTCCCTGTCATTGTGTGTGAAAATCGGTTATAGCCCTATTGCAAAGATAACTTTATTAAGTCATCTAAAATTTAGTGATAATTTTACCCTTACATACAGCGGCTAACAAACTAAGCAAAACAAAAAAGAAGAAGGTGCAGCTTGATTATATTTCAATTTATCAACATATATCCTAAAACCCGGATTAAATACCATTAGTTGAGGTATCTTATATGCTTCAGTGCTTCACCAATTTAGAAGACCTGTGAAATATAAACTATCAAATTCTTTCCTTTGGAATTTTCACTACTCTGTGTAGAGAGGGTTGAGAATGTGTGATTTCATTATTGACAAAACTTCCTTCCATGCGTTAAAACTTAACAATCATGCCATGCGGTACAATAAAGTTCAAAATGCTCAATAATGGGTTCTCTAATTAAAGCATTGGGATAACATACATTGATATCGAAGGCACGTTGGAAAGATATAATCATCTTTAAGGTTATCTTTTCGTATCAGCCGTTCTATTCTTCCAGACTATTACATTTTGGTTTCTAAGTTTCCTTCTGTAGCTTTGAATAATAAAAAAAATTGGAAAGATAAGAAATCTATCAAGATTGTAAAAATTCTTCTAAGAAAACTTCTTTTGATATTACATCTTTAGGATTGAACGAATACAGCATCTCAGTCAACAACAAATGAATAGCTTTTTTAGCTTCTATTTCTCCTTTTGAGAACAACGATATATTTTACAATAAAGGGAGGGGGGATTTCGGCTAAGCCACACAATGGGCAACCTAATTTGGTATCGAATTCGCCATCTACGAGATTCGAACCTAAGACCTCTCACTTACAAATGAAGAGGAATACCACCATAGTTTATCATAATTATGTTAAAAAGGAAAGCTTTCTCAACAGTACAATGCAAACACATATATGAACTAGCTTGCAAGCAGTGCACAAACACCGAGATTGGCAAGAAAAAAGACTTTCTTAAACAAATTACCTGAAATAATACTCTATTTGCTTTATAATATTGTCCCTCAACGACAATGTATGTGTTTTTGAGGGCGGTAACGGAGCCCCTGGATTTAAAGGATGTGGCACAAAGCTAGGAGGATGAGGTCCCCTAATTGCGGAAAGTGGTGGAACTGGAAGATAGCATATGGGTGCAGGTCCTGTGTAATTGAGATAAATCATTGTGGAAAGAATCTAATCCTGAACACGCATATATACAAATAAAAAATATTGTTCATAAACGCAAAATAAAGAAGCAGCAACCGCTCGATTGTTAGGAAATTCATTCAAGATACTGATTTCTCCTTTTTTAGAAAAGCAAAATTCAAGTATATTGCTGACACTGGAAATAGTCAAAATACCAATGGAGAAATAGAAAATTGCAGAGAAATAAAAAAACTATAACTGAAACCAAAATAAGACAGCTCAGCACCGGTATGATAGAACTACCAGGAATGCTTGGCCCAACCATGAACCCTGGGGCTGGACCAAAAACACTGAGGTCTTCAGAAAGGCCTAGGTCCAACACCCTGTTGCACAGGAATGTTCTCTCTGGGGTTGAATGCTCACTGTTGATGCCAAGTATGATTCCAAGGGCCACCGGGTTCTTGCATATTGGGTCTTCTAGTAGAAAAATTGACACCATAAGCATTCGGATTACTTCGTGGCTGAGGTTGAACTGGTTGCACAAAATTTTGCACTGGGGTCTCGAATCCAGATTTTACCATATGATTCCCAACACTTGGAATGGGTCCAGCGTATGGCTGGTAAGCATACCCAGAAGCCGGAATGTAGGGTTGTACCATGGTATGAAAAACAGTAGGAAGCGATTGTTGATGGTAGGGTACGGGTACTGGAAAAAGAGGTGCAGCATTTGGGTTGCGCCTAGGACCTTTTTCGTGATGTGATGATGAATGCTTGTGCGAAGCGTTAGAGTTTCCAGACTCATTCAACTTCTGCATGACTAATCCCTGGATGACAAAGAAGAACATATAAAGGCAAATACAGTTAGCAACTAGCTGAACAGAAGTAGCATGTACGAAATTTCTCTTTCTTTTAGCATGTACAAAATTTCTCTTTCTTTTTTCAAAGAATAAGGTAACAATTTTGATGAACAGGTCACAGGCCCTAGCATAAAAAATTCCAAAAACCCCCCTCCAAATACTATTAATTAATTTTTATGTCTCTCTAGACATGTCAACAACAGGAACAAAATAACAAAAGGTTCAATTCTTCTATTACAGTTCCTTGACAAATTGTAAAATCACTTTACACGAGAGAAGAACTATCTAATGCCAAAACAAAATAGGAAACAATAACCCTGAAGCAAGACATGTTTCACTGGTGTATAATTCCAGTGTCAAAAGAGATCAAGGCATTCCTAACATAGCACAAGAATATATTCTAATAAATTAACCAGGGGTGGCTGGAGAGAGAGAGAGAGAGAGAGAGAGAGAGAGAGAGAGAGAGATTAAAGCATGATGTGCCAGTTTGAAGACAAAGCAAAATTCTTATTCAGCAGTCTATTTAGAAGAACTTTTTTCGCGGGAATTCCACAATGCGACCATTTCAGATACATGGTTTAAACATGTGTATGTTTGTAATACATATACATGTATAATTATTAATCAATATTGCATACATTACATACATACAAATATTTAAATGAAATTGGTGACGCTCCAACATTTTTCTTTTCCTTAAACAATAATCACCTTGAAGGCAACATTTCCACAATAATGGTTATATTGATTACTGCGAATTTTATCAACAGGATAAAGGATTAGATAAAACATATATCTACTGCAAAAGTCGAAATCAAGAACAGAAGCATTTGGGATTCATTTGTAAAACGTTGGTTTAGAACAGCAATCTATTAATTCCCTAGGGACCCAATTTCTTCATTTTTCTTTTCGACTTCATTCAGTTCAGGTGGTTAGATAAACATACATGTAGGAAATTTTATTTCTTACTAAACAAGATTATACTCTCTAGTTCCTTTATTCAAAATTATACAATTCTTTCGATGGGTGCTGGGGCGAAAGCAGCAATGGGAGTACAGCTGCATCAGTTATGGCTGCAAGCTCCACAGGAATAATTGGAGGTCCTCCATACTTTGAGGATTTCCAAAACAGTTTGATAGTTTAATACGTTAATTATTCAAATTTCTTCTCGGAAAGTAAAGATTGATGAGTTCGCAATGCATGTTCCGTACATTATAATTTTACACATTTCAAACAAGCACCAAACAGCTTCACTGGAATTACCTGCGCAGGCGCGGGCGGGGCAGACGGCTGCGCAGCTGGCGGCTTTGCAGCAGCATCCAGACTCTTGGACCTGTGGGCATCGGCCAGAGCAGGCCAGGATTCGGCGGCCATGACGGGAGCATCAAGGGAGACCGGAGTCCTCCATGGGGACTTGGGCCGGCCGCCATTGACGTTGAGGTCCCTCTGGTCATCCCCAACTTCATTCTCAGCCATCACATCACTCCCTCCGATCTCACCAAAACAAAACTCCTCTCCTTTCAATAGATTACTGATGGAGGGGGGGACAAGAGAGAGGAGAGTGTCACTGTGTCAGTGGCAAAGGTGTAAAATTGAGGCCAAGAGAGTAGCTGCAGGGTTTTGTACTGTTTCATTCCGACATTGGTTTGGTGAAGTTAGGGTTTTAGGGGGGATGACAGTTGTGGTTGCGAACGCCGACGAAAGCAATTGCGCGCAAGTCTTGAAAATGCTGCGTGTGTGTACTACAGCGTAGGTTTCCGCTCCATTTCTATGAGGATTTAATGATGCCGAGTCAAAGGGTGTCTGTCAATTGGCAGATGACGTTTTCGGCTGGTTCGGTTTTTTTTTAAATAAAAAATCAAATTAAAATTACTGTTCTATTCGATTTAGTTTGGTTGGATTATTTTTCTGTTTTTTCGGTTTGGTTTTTTTATTTTTACTAGCAAAGGCCACCGAAATTTTTTTTTTTTTTTGTTTTTTAAATATTTGCTTTCTAGGTTTTTTATGAGATGAGTTATTTGTTTTTAACAGGTTTGCAAGCATCCTAACAAAATAGGGTTTGTAAGTTAGGAAAGAGAGAGAATAAGATTAGAGGGTATTGATAAAGTGACACAATTGTGAGGTTTTTTAAAGAAAAAGTAAAAACTTGTTTGTACAAAATTACTTCAATGCCCACATTGTTTTTTTTCTAATATCTTCTTTTAGTTTTGTATTAAAGGGTATACTAGTAATTTTATTAGTTTTTTTTGTTGACAAATAGTGTTTTATTAATATGTAGTTTAGATTAAAGAGTATAGTAGTTATTTTATTAGATTTTGATTGACAAACCGTGTTTTATTAGTATGTAGTTTAAATAAAACATGAAACTCATAAGGGACTCAGCTCGCGAGGGGTGTTGGGCCTTAGCATGCAAGGCAAAAACCTTTGAGAACATTAACGAGCCGGCGAGGATCCCAACTTCATCCCTCCTCCTACTAATTCCAGCTTGGTGGCAGGTGTAGATGAAAGTGCACCCAAAAAAGCATCCATTGGTGTACTTGCAACATCAACGACTAAATATAGAAAGAAAAAAAATTGAAACTTAGAAAACCCAGAAATGCACACATTGGTGTTCTTGCAACACCCAGAAAAAGCACCCAAGTAAAATCAATAGTATTAAATATTTTTTAGAAAAAAAAAATGAAACTTAGAAAACCATTATAAATTTGAATGCAACGCCGTCACCACGAAATTAACAAAATATTATGAATTTACAAACAAATTTACCACTTTAATTGGTGTCCCAAAGAAAGCTATTGACATTTGCTAGCTAATCTTTGGCTTAGGTCATATACATTTAGAATAACCTTGTGATCCTCCTACAACTGAATTAATACTTCAAGTCAATAACTGCATTACAAAGTTTGTAATACAAACCAAGAAAGGAAGTCAACGGAATGAAACACTAAAAAACAATTTTATGACAGGCCCCCTGAAATTGACTCACCTTATCAAGACGATCTTGAAATTGAAAATCAATGTAGTCCTTAAAAATGAGTGTCGCAAATCAATGTGGTCTTCTCATCACAGTTTTGTCAAAAATTCTGTTATGTGTTGATGTTACATATAACTACGTCTCTCAAACCTAAACAAATATTGACATGTGAATTAAATATATTTAAATAAAAAATAACAATTTCTATTTTTGTATAATTAAAAGCTTGAAGAAAAAAAAAAGGAAAAAAACCCCTCCCACCTGAGCACAATCACGCTGTTGAAGTTTTGGTTTAAGTTTTCTTGTATTACTGATAATGTGAATGTACAAGGATACACATATATAAAAGAAAAGAAAAGAAAAGAAAAACCAGTTACATCCAACGGTCCTTAAGCTAAACCCTAGAGACCAGCTATACTCCTTAATTGAAAGAGATTATACCAAACACTAGATATCAGCCATACTCCTTAATTGAAGGAAACCAACTACATACTCCTTAATTGAAGGAAACCAACTACAAGACTAAAAAGAGATTTACACATAATCTGTCAGGAAACACAGAAGGTGGGGGGGGTAAACAGATTGTTTTTCATGCCATATTTTCGGATTTTTACCACCTATCACTTCTAAAAGTTGTTACTCACTGTTTTTAAGTGTTTTTATTGTGTTTTGAAGTGTTTTTATGTCATATAACAGAAAAAGAAAGAAAAAAATCGAAAAAGTTCTGAAAAACCGAAAAAGAGTCGTTTTTAGAGTTGTTTTGTTTTGTTTGTGTATCTTAGGGTACCTTCCAACACAATGATGAGGATTTGGTTTTTAATTGCATGACTATTAAAGAAAGTTACAAACATGGGTGGAAGTTTGATATGCTCTTTGGTTTATGCTTGGTTGTTGTTAACGTTTATGAATTCACATGTAATCGCAAAGGAAAAAAAATCAGTTTTTGTAACATGCTTGAAGGAAGGAACTCAAACTAACGCTACAACCCTGAGAGACTTGAGCCTAAACTTTATTTGGAGAGTTATTAATTTGTGATTTCTTGTTTTCTAAAGTCGTTGCATGATCTCATTATTCTTTGCTTGGTTGCTACTTAGAATGCGTTTTATCACTTTAGTTCCAAATACTAGAACTCATGCCCGTTTCATTCAAAGCTTAAAATTGAGTGCATAACATATAACAAGATGAAGTTGTTTAGTAGTTACCACCAGAGCCAAAAATCCTTCATCCCATGCATTTGTTTTGTAGGTTTAACCCCTTTGAGCCTTATTTAGCCTATTTTCGTTGTTAACCACAATATCCCAACCTAGCCTAGAATAGGACTATCCATACCCTTGTTCTTAAAGTATCGTGGAGCATGACTTAGAGGGAATTCCGTTTGATCAGACATATTGCAGAAATCAAGTGTGGGGGAAGGTTATGTACACGAGTAGAAAGAAAGAAAAAACGTGAAAAAGAAGAAAAAGTGGAAAAAGAAATAAATAAGTTGTGAAATAAGTGAGAATGAGCTCACAAGTATTGGTTGTTGAAGAAAGGGTCCAAAAAGTTTGAATATGACCCTAAGTTGTACGAAATCCCTTTAGCATTTCAAGTTATTTGTTGCATTCAAGAGTTAATTCTAAGTTGATTTCATTACTTTGCTTACTATTGCTTTAAGAACCTTTGTTTATCCTTAACCTTACTTTGTTAGCCAATACCCTTAACCCCGTTACAACCCTTTTATCTTAGTTGTTGTGTGTTTCAATATGTGGAGTTTGGAATTGGTATGAGCATATGGTATCCCTGGTTTTCGCGTCTAAGTAATGGCATTCCATTCATGAGATCACATATATAAAGCTAAAACAAAGATCCACGTCACTACCTGAATAGCTAAGCTTCACATACTTATCCACGTCACTACCAAAATAGTTAGGTTCCACGTACTTAAGGAAGCTCCATGATCGCTCCTAACACCATATATTTCTTCTACTTTCTTTTATTTTCTAATATCTCTCTATATGAATGTGCGTAGGTATGCATACATATATATCTGATAGGAGCAGATTTATACAACTTAGTTAGCTTGTTTTCTTGCATTTACATAGCTAGTTTCTATGTATTAGAGTGTTTTAAGCTATTTTCATGTGTTTTCAGGTTCAAATGACAAAGTTGGCAAGAAATTGCAATTTGGAGCGTTTTGGTGCAGTTTTGGGCCAAGAATGGATAGCACATGCATGTAGCAAGGTGGAGGGACGTTTTTGAAGTTCAAGAAGCTAGGAATATGCTGATGAGATGAAGAAAATAAAGTCAAGACAAAGAAGATAAAGAATCAGCTAAAATGAAGGAACATTATCCAAAACCGTATCTTATCCAACATTATCCAACCTAACCTAATCTTATCTTATCTTATCCTAATCTTATCATACCTTAATTCCAGCTGCCATGGGGAATCAATTTTTCATTAAATCACCTAAATACCTGGTTCTAGAAGCCCTATCCTCTGCCTAAATTGGTGCCGCACCCTTTTATTCATTTTCTTCTAGAAATCTGCCAGAACACCCCTTTCTAGAAGCTTTGTGCCGAATTCCCTAGTCCTTTTTCCCCTAGGATTGTGTAATCCTTCTCCTCCACAACCTTTGTGCCGAAACCCTGGCCTATAAATACATATCTCTGACCATAATTTCGCACCACACACATAAGAGCCTAAAAATCAGAAAAATACAAGAGTGTCGCAAGTTTCTGAGGGTTTTGAGAAACTTGTGTCGTGCTTGCAAGGAGAAGGATGACTTGTTCGTGCCCTACATCCAAGGATTGTGCCAAATCTGCCATTGGAGTGCTGGAGCATTTCTGGGTTCTTTATATCCTTAGTTTTAGTCCAATGTTTAGTTTAATTAGGTTTTCAATTATGATGAACATGAGGAACTAATTTCGTTTTAGTTAGAGGAGAATTCAAAGCTATGAACATATATGTGATATGATTTGATTGCATCCAGTTATGATTTCATAAATTGTGAATGCAATTTACTTATTTGTTTGATTGATAACTTGTTATTGTGTGTTCATTAAGGGGGCTTATTTAGTTTGCATGCATGAATTTGATGCTAGAATATAAGGTAATTTCACCTAATCGTTATGAACTTATATTCACAAGTAGTAAAAGTCACTAGTCATGATTGTGTTAAGTGAATTCTTGGCAGGAGTATCATGCAGTTCATAGTTACGAATGCCTTGTTAATGCTTATGATTTTCATAGAACTTAATGATCTTTGATATGTATCTTTATTATGCAGTTCATGTAGGGAACTTAATAAGAATAATTTGGTTGCGTCGCTGAGTCCAATTTAATGAATTTAGGAAAATCTGAAAGTTAATTTATGCTTCTCATGATTAATTTGTGGCATTGTCATTCATGGTTTATCAGAAGAATAACTGGAAATCGATTTGTATGCATATGTGTCATGTGTGTAGAAGGACCCTCTAACTAGCCATTCACCCATCAGAGCAAGTCCATCCCTAAGGACTTTGTGCCAGCACCCAGCCCATTTATCCACTCCAGTGAACAGTAATAGACTCCAATGAACAGTAATAGGCCAATGCATATCCATCCCTAAAAAAATGTGCTGGCACAAACGATCTCCACCCCTACCAAATGCGTTGGCACCCAGCCCATTTAAAATTTTTAAATTTTTTTTCTAAAAGAATAAAAAAATAAAATAATTTTAATTTCGGATAGGATTTTTAACCAATCTCGTCACGTCATGTGTCATTATCCGAACGTACTATATTGTGAATAGATTTCCGCTAAGATTTTCAACCAATCATGACGTGCCACGTGTCACTTTCGTTTTACAATAATTTAGCCAAGATTTCGATAAGATTTTCAACCAATCACGTCATGCTATGTGTCATTATCCGAACGTACTATTTTGTGGATAGATTTTCGACCAGTCACGCGCCACGTGTCACTTTCGGTTTACAATAATTTAGCCAAGATTTCGATAAGATTTTCAACCAATCACGTAGTGCCACGTGGCATTGTCCAGAACCTCATCCTTTCTTTTTTTGTCCATATAAACCCTACATCCCTACATCCATCCTCACACCAAGCTCAATCCTTTTTTTTAGCTTAGAATCCTTGTTCATCGTTTTCAAATCTTGAGTTCTTATTACAATGTCTTTTTTAAGGAGAGTGTATAAACAGTTGCAGGAGCAACAGAAAAGGTTGTTGGCACAACAGATAGAATTGGCCAATCTCAAGGAAGGTGGAGGTGGAGATGAGGCTTTCTTCATGGAGGAGGACGAGGATGATCACCATAGAAGACAGAGGGCCTCACATTCCCGCCGTATCATAGAAGCCGTGGGTCAGATAGCCAAACCCAGACGTGCTGCAAACCTCAATAGAAAAAGGGAAAGACAAGGTAAAGATCTCTTAGAAGATTATTTTATTCCCAAAAACATATTCCCTCATCATGTTTTTAAACGTCATTTTAGAATGCAACGAAATTTGTTCGACAAAATCATGAATGCTTTGCAACCATGATCCATACTTTGTGCAAAAAGATGATGCTTTTCATGTTCTAGGTCTTATTCCCGAGCAAAAAATTACGACTACCTTGCGAATGCTTGCATATGGAGCATCTGCAGATCAAGTGGATGAGATCGCAAGGATGGGAAGAACAATTGTTCTGGAGTCCCTGATGCGGTTTTGCTTTACAATTGAAGCCCTATACACCAATGAGTACATCCGGACACCCCTGCTAAGGGACATGTGAAGGCTTCTGAGGAAGGGTAAGATGCGAGGCTTCCCTGGCATGATTGGAAGCATCTACTGCATGCACTAGACTTGGAAAAACTGTCCAAGTGTGTGGCAATGAGCTTATGGCGACAAAAAATGAGCCAAAAACATCATTTTGGAAGCGGTGGCTTCATTTGATACATGGATTTGGCATGTTTTTTTTGGTGTTCCAGGAGTTCAGAATGACCTAAATGTCTTTGCCCAATCCCCAGTGTTCGACAAACTGCTACAAGGAAAATCGTTGAGATGCACATATTGAGTTAATGGTACCCAATACGAGGGATCATACTACCTTGCAGATGGCATTTACCCAAGGTCTAAAATATCGATGATATCGGAAATATCGGTAGTTCAAAAACGCATAAATTTTGATGGAAATATCAGGATATTATCGATATCGATAAAAATTGAATAAAAACCACGAAAATTGTAAGAAAAACTTGGAAATTTTTATTGAAACTTTGCAGGATGTTTATTTAGTCAATTATCTATTAGTTTATCACAAAAAATTGGAAGGAAATGCATTGCATGATGGATTTAACTGATTTAAGTTGATTATATAGCGAGCTGGCAAACATTATGAGTGTAGAAAATATGTAGTAATTAATGAAAGAAGTTTAAAAACACCATAATCATTTATATATAATGAATTAGTACAATATTTTACACTTTATACATTGCATGGTAAGATACATGAGTGACTTAGTACCACATAGAGTTCCTATCAAGGTCTAAAATATCGATGATATCGGAAATATCGGTAGTCCAAAAACACGGAAATTTCGATGAAAATATCGGGATAATATAGATATTTTAAACCCCAAGGTGGTCAACGTTTGTCAAAATAGTGCCACATCCACAAACTGAAAAGGAAAAACACTTCGCAAAATGTTAAGAAGGGTGTAGGAAGGATGTTGAGCATTGTTTTGGTATCCTGCAATCATTGGGCGATTGTCAGGGCTGCAACTAGAATGCTTGATGTCGAGGCTCTTCGATCCATCATGATGACGTGTATTATTCTCCATAACATGATTGTTGAAGATGAGTATGATTATGATGCCGTCGATGAATATGAGCCGGATCCGATGAACAACTCAAGAACACGTATCTATTGTGCTCATGACTAGACCAAAGATCCCATGCAACACGAGCCATTGGAACGCGATGGACGTTACAATTAATTGATCGTTCAGTGGTACACTGATGTGCAAGAGCCATACTGGCACATAACCTGCCAGAATGACTTGATTGAGCACCAGTGGGGATTGCATGAAGGCGAAGATAATTAAAACGAGGCTTGTGGTTGAAGAATAAAGTGTATTTTTTTTAAGTTTATGTAATTCTATGTAGTGTGTTTTGTTTTTAAGTTTATTTGGTGAGTTTATGTAATCTTATTTGGTGAGTTTATGTAATCTTATTTCACGTGTTTAAATAAAGTACAAAAATAAATAAATAATTACATTAAAATTGCATAATAAATTAAATAAAATAAATAAAGTTTTTAAAATAAATAAGAAATTACATAAGAAATTAAATAAAGTTCAAAAGAAAAAACATAAAAATTACATAAGAAATTAAATAAAATTCTAAAAAAAAAAAAGAAATTACATAAAAATTATACAAAGTCTCTGGAGCTAGGATATGTGGTGCTAGGATCTTGGTTGCTATGATTTGTGTAGCTAGAACCCCATTGACTTGTTTCCGTATCTCTTGCACGCCTCCTTCGCACGACATCTTTTTTTTCCGATGTCCAAAAATATTTTGAATTCGAAGATAGTCCTACTAGAGACTTGCTCATAGTGTCACGATCTACTTGAGCCATCCTTTCTTCTCTAAGCATTTCATTTTCTCGATGAAGTTCTTGTATAACCAGCTCGTTCTCTCGATTAACTATTTCTCTTTGTCTCTCAGCCGCTACATCACGGGCCTTAGTAGCTGCTATTATTGCTACCATAACATCAATGTAACATCCCACATCGCCCAGAGGAGTGATCCTTAAATGTATATTCTCATCCCTACCTAGCACAAGGCCTTTTGGGAGCTCATTGGCTTCGGGTTTTGTAGGAACTCCGAAGTTAAGCAAGAATGAGGCTAGAGCACTCCCAGGATGGGTGACCCACTGGGAAGTTGCTCGTGAGTTCCCAAAAACAAAACCCTGAGGGAATGGTAAGCCCAAAGCGGACAATATTGTGCTACGGTGGTAGAGCGGGCCCGGGCTGGGATGTGACAAATGGTATTAGAGCTAATCCCTGGCCGGAAGTGTGCTGACGAGGACATCGGGCCCCTAAGAGGGGTGGATTGTAACATCCCACATCGTCTAGGGGAGTGATCCTTAAATGTATATTCTCATCCCTACCTAGCACGAGGCCTTTTGGGAGCTCATTGGCTTCAGGTTCCATAGGAACTCTGAAGTTAAGCGAGAAAGAGGTCAAGTCACTCCTAGGATGGGTGACCCACTAGGAAGTTGCTCGTGAGTTCCCAAAAACAAAATCGTGAGGGAATGGTAAGCCCAAAACGGACAATATCGTGCTACAGTGGTAGAGTGGGCCCGGGATATGACAAGCAACTTTTTCCTCATCTCTAGCCTTTTCTCATGCCATGTTCAGTTCACCTTGGCGAGTGATGCGAAAATTATCTTAACATACAAATTTAATCCTCTTTTGACAATTGTAGTACAAGTATAAGTAGGGATCGTTTTGGACCGGGGATTAGGAGGGCTTGCTAATAACCTCTAAACTGACTAAAAACATAAAACTAAATTTAAAAACACTTAACAAGACTCACAAGACTTAAAGCAAACTTAAAATACTCAAAACAGCTTAAAATAACTAAATAAACTTAAACTAGACACTAGGAATGACTTTGGACGAAAATTGACTTTTACTTGAATCAAAACATTTAAAAACACAAATTAAAACAGATTCTAACTAATTAGACACACTAAAGTAAAGGGGGATTGAGTTTTGGACGAAGTTGAAACAAACAAACAAGTATGAAAAACTAGACAGATTGTAAAACAAATTTGAGAAATAAGATGATGGATGGGATAGCTAGAGGCTTTTTCTCCACACATGATATGTATGCAAACAACTCGATTTCCAGTTACTGCTTCATTGAATTATGAACGACAATGCTCTAAATTAACCGTGACATCACTAGTTAACTCTTAGATTTTTCTTGTGTTTATTGGATTGGATGACATCATTCGACAACCTAAAACATTCTTCTAAAGTTCCCTACATGACATCACAATAGAGATACAATCAAAGATCATTACGTTTAATGAAAATCATAAGCATTGACAAAGCACTTGCAACTATGACATCATGTCACTTATGCTAGGAATTGAACTTAACGCGATCGTTTATAAGCGACCTTCACTACATGTGAATATAAGTTTGTAACGATTATGTGAAACTTCCTTATATTCTAGCAACGGATTTATGCATGCCAATTAAGTGTCGACCCTTAATTAACAAATACAAATAAGTTATCAATCAAATAGTTAAGCCCATTGCATTCACGATTCAAGAGTTCATAACTGGAATTTATCAAATTATATTGCACACATAATCATGGCTTTGAAATCACCCCTAGCCAAAAGGGGTTTAGCCACTCATATTTACAACAAAACGAAAGGAAATGAATTTAAACATTAGAAACAAAAGAAAGAAAACACCTAAACGCTCCAACGATCCAAGTTGGACAGCAAGCACGTCCAAGCACTTTCATTCCCTTCCTTTGCTACGGCACAAGGTGTTGGTGAGTGTTTGAAGGTTTGTTGGTATGAAGGAATGGATGTGAAGATGAATGGATGTGTTTGGATGAAGGTTGTGTTGAAATGGGAGTGAATGATCTAACAAAGTATGAACTCCATTTATGTTACACACACTTCCTTTTATAGAGGAAGTGCATGGCAATGGAGGGGAACATGGAGTGGTGTAGCAATTGAGTGCAATGATTCAATGTAATGATGCATAAAATCTGAAATGATGGAGGGAACAAGGAATGGTGTAGCAATTGAGTGCAATGATTCAATGTAATGATGCATGAAATCCAAAATAATGAAGGGGACAAGGGTGATTATGCATGGCATGGGTGGAAAGGTGAGTAAGTGGTGAATCAATGAGTGCAAGGAGGTGAAAGGATATTGTGCACATGGTAGACAAAGGAAAGGAAGTGGAATGATGCAATAAATGAGTCAATGGAGGGAACATGGATGATGATGCACGGCATAGGAATCCAAAGGGAGTGCAATGGTGGTGCACGGCAATGATGGAAAGGTGAATGGTGGAGTGACACCCCTTTGTGGTTGAGCTCTTTGTCATTTTTACATTAATTCTTCTTTCTCTTTAACACATTCCTAGCCTCTTTAGTCTTCAATTTCATCCATCCACCTTGCTCCATGCATGTGCTATTCATTCCAAGCCCAAAACTGCTCCAAAATGCACCAAAATGCATTTTATTGCTTTATAAGGCCTATGGACCTACAAACACACGAAAATAGCTTAAAATACATAATTAACTAAGAAATAACAACATAAATGCATGAGAACAAGCTAACTCAGTCGCATAAATATGCTCCTATCAGCGAGCAAGTTCCTCCATATATTTAGTGTAGTCATTTTTTGAAGAACTACCTTTTTTCTTTGATGCCTTTTTACCTTAAGGCCTGAGGGACTGATGAGTTGGTTGGGTCTCGGGCACTTGTTCAGGCGTCCCTTCCGTGTCTTGAAATGTGTTGGCTTCTTGTTCGGCCGTGTCTGGTTCTGGCGAACTATGTAGACCCATACCGTGTATGACAACTTCTGGACTGGTTGCCACAATTTTGTATTTAGGGCAATCTTTGACAATTTCTCAACATTCCCATTTGTTGAATGATTTGTTCTGGTTCTTTGAATTGTAGAATGCTTAAGCTTGTAGTGCCTATAAAATGTGGGATAAGATAGTGTTAAAAAATGCGGGTGTAACACAAATAAATAAATTAAAATATTGATGCGGGTGGAATGCATATAAATTACATAAAAATGACATAAGAAATTAAATAAAAATTACATAAGAAATTAAATAAATTAAAATTTTGATGCTGGTGGAATGCATATAAAAATTACATAAGAAATAACATAAAAATTACATACAAAATTAAATAAATTAAAATATTGATGTGGGTGGAATGCATATAAATAAATAAAAATATTATCACCTGATCCGCTAAACTTGTCCCACTACGCAGGTTACCGGAAGCATGAGAGATGGCGTTTTTCCAACAAGTAAAGGATGCGTTGAGTTTTTTCCAACAACCTTGAAGACCTTGACTAGTTCTGGAGTCTTTTCCATGTACATCTCAAAACGCCTTCGTAATTTTACTCCACATTTCTCACTTATCCATCTCATTACCCGTAATCGGGTCATGAGTAGTGTGAACCCAACATTCACACAACGTATCATCTTCAATGAGCTTCCACGAAGACATTTTTTTCTCTTAAAGTGTAGAAAATATTGAAATGTGGTGGAAGGTGGAAGATGAGGGTTAGGTATTTATAGAAAAAAAAAAGAACTTTTTAAAAATTTTACTGTATTTTTTTTTTTAATTTTATGTAATTTTTTTATAATTTTTAATTAATTTTAATGTAGTTAATTAATCTGGACCGTTGGATTTGAAAAATATTCAAATCCAAATGCCAAGGATCTGCCACGTGGCCAACGGTAATAAATCTGACCGTTGGGCCCTTTTTTTGGGGGGGGGGGGGAACGTGGACCGTTGATATGTGATCGAACAATCCAGTTTAAAAGTAAAATTTAAATTTTTGTTACCGTTGGAAATCCAACGGTTTAGAAAAACTAGCAGTTGGAAATCCAACGGCTCTGAGCAAGCCACGTCGTTGCAGCACAAGTGGGCTGACAGCAGGCTAACAACGCCTGCCCCCTTGTCCTTACTCGTTGCCAAGCGCGAGTCCAGTCCACGCGCCAGCCAAATAGGCCGGCTCTTGGGTCTGTAAAAAATGGGCTGGTCTGTTGCCTAGCTTGGGTTGGGTGCCAGGTAGCCCGACGGGCTGGAGTGGATTCCCTAACCCTCAGCTTGATATTTGGACTAGGTGCTGGGCAAAGTTCACTCCGGTGGACTTGCTCTTAAATCACCAATTTCGTCCAAAGTTATTTAGAGTCTTAAATCTGTTTAGTTTTAGTCTTAAATTCGTCAAAAACCAACTCCCCTTTATAATTCGTGTCTTTAGGTTAGAATCTGTCCAAACTAGGTTATTTTTAGTGTTTTGAGTCCTTTTAGTTTAATTTTCGTCCAAATCACCCTCTAGTTCTTGTTTTGAGTCAATTTAACTTAGTTTTGTGTTATTTGAGTTAGTTTAGTTTGTTTTGAGTTGTTTGAGTCTAGTTTCAGTTTTTAAGTTTAATTTGTGTTGATTAGCATCCCTAACTAATCCCCGGCCTAGAACGATACCTACTTACGCGTACTACAACTATCTTAATAGGGTTTAATTTGTGTGTTAGTTTATACCACATCAATATCATATAGTATGCGTAGGAACATATCGTTATAAATATATATAGACACTTATATATATATATATACACATGAGCTGCAGAGCATGCAATGCATGCTAGCTTTCCCTCGAAAACAAATGGAGACGATATCCTATTTATACCATATATAAGTTGGCAAACTAGTTGTTCTCATTGGCTTATAAGTTTCTTATATATATATATACACATGAGCTGCAGAGCATGCATTGCATGCTAGCTTTCCCTCGAAAACAAATGGAGACGATATCCTATTTATACCATATATAAGTTGGCAAACTAGTTGTTCTCATTGGCTTATAAGTTTCTTTAAAATCAACTCCACTTGCTATTACACCATTCCATGTTAACTATAGGCTTCATTAGTCTTCAACATAGCATTCAATAATCATCACCCTAAAGTGCTTACTAAACACTTTAAAAGCACCAAGTGATAACACCTAAGCTACAAACTTTCCACCAAACATGCATAGGATTAGTGTCCTTAGGTAAGCATGGTGAGTAAACACCACATGGCAAACTTAGCCACTCAATGAATGCCATTTGTCCTCAATTTCCTAGTCCAATTGTAAATTTTGAAATCGTAGAGAGTTCGAAATGTATTTCAAAAATGCCATGAGCTCATAATAATTCCTACTATCTTCATATAAAGACCTTTTCGATAAATAGTTTCCAAATAATTCTCTTCTTTGGTAATAAATTCTTGGGATCTCACATAACCCCTTGACGTTAGATTGCATAATCAATTCAGTCAAATTCAATGGCAAATTAGTCATTTTGTTATTAATTGTTAGGTAAATTACATTTTACCCCCTCAGGTTTGGGGTCAATTTCAATTCCTTACAACATCTTTATAACATTTCAATTTCATACATTGACTTATCATTTTATTTCAATTTTACACATCCGTTATAAAATATGTTAAGTAAACCATTAAGTGATGATGTGCCAAATATGAGATCCACATTTATGCTGACGTGGTTGTCAAATTTGTGCCACGTGGTAAATTTTTTTTTTTTTGCATTTAAAATATAATAATATTTACCCTATTTAAATTATTAAAAAAAAACCCAAACAAATAGAAAACGCAAAACCTATCTTCTCTCTCCCCTCTCGACCCTATCACTTTCACCGAGCCTGAACCCCTCCACCTTCGATGCTCTCCACCGCCACCATGTCCAACCCTCTCTCCCCTCCCTACTCCTCAACTCCTACCTCGACTCCATCCCCGCCGAGTCTGACAATTGTTTTTTCTGGGTTTTTGGGTTCGTAATTGCTTCGTGAGGCTTTGTGGTGGTTGGAGTGTGTTGTTGAAGGTGAAGGCAGAGAAGATCCGAGGGCTGATGGATGAGGTTGGTGACGGGAGAAGGGGTGGCTCAGGTGGGCAAAGGGTGGGTGATGATGGGGGGTGGGAGAAGGGGGGAAGACGAAGTGGATCGGGGAGGTGAAGAGGAAATAGTGGATCAGAGAAGAGGATTTAGGGTTTGGGTTGGGGGGTTGCAGGGAAAGGGAATGGGTTTCAGGTTTTTTATTTATTTATTTATTTATAATTATTATTAAAAATTTAATTTTTTGCCACATGGCACTAATTTGGCAGCCACGTGGCACAAATGTAGCAGTTACGTCAGCTCTTAACGGATCAATGGATATAAAATGTAACGAATGTATTATATTGAAATAAAATAGTACTTGAGGTATGAAAGTGAAATGTTTTAAAGATTTTGTAAAGAATTGAAATCGACCCCAAATCTGAGGTGGTAAATTGTAATTTACCCTTAATTGTTATTTGTCAGCTATAACCACCAATAAAATTTTGACACATAGGCACAAAATAATTCAAAAATATATAGCTTAATGAGAAAACATAAAAAACCAAACGTTTACATAATGGACCATCTCATATTGTCACTACACATTATTTTGTTTCACATGTCATAATTACATTGTTGGTTATAGTTGACAAGTAAGAATTGATGAAGGAAAGACTAATTTTCCCTTGAATTTGACGAAATAGTGGATGGAATCTATTGACTGGAGTAATAGTTCAAGGGGTCAAATGGCAGTTTACCCTAATAATACGGTAGTAGTTGTTTGATGCTCATTTGTACTAATTAAGCACCGAATACGCTAAACCGGTCCCACCATTTAGCACCCCTCACACCCACTAATTTTTATACTCTCCAAAACCTTCGTATAATTAGTTGGGTCACAAATCACTCTCGCTTTCTCCAACCTCTATGCTTCTGCTCATCACGAAATCGTCATCCAAGTATTCCTTCTCTCTCTTTCTCCATTTCCACGTCCAATCAACATCAAGCACATACAAAAAGAAAACAGAGGTGGCAAATTAAACCTAGGCCATGGCGTCCCTATTCAGACATCCATGGTGGCAGATCGAACTAAAATCGAAGATATGTTATCTAGGTTTTTGTCATGATGGTGGCGGTGGTTTTGAGGAGGTTGAATTCCAAAAACTCACCTCATATCTACAGTGACTCACATGTAAAACAATTTTCTGCTTGTTGAGTGCGCTAGCACCGAATCTGTAATTGGAGGTTGCTCTCCCAAAATTTGGAGGTTTTGAGTTGGTATTTTGAAGGAAATTGAAGGTGGTTATGGTGTCGACCATCGATCTTGATCAAAAGCAAGTGGGTTTCTAGATAATTACAGATAAGATTTGAAGGAAATTAGGGGTTTTTTCGTTTGGCTCTCATCATAAATTGTAAAGAAAAAATGGGTATATATATATGATAAAAATACAATAGGTATAAATTGGCTTTTTTCACTTTTTTTATTTTTTATTTATATCAAGTTCAGTATCAAACATAATATAAATAATACGATCATTAGTTTCATATTGCACCAAACTCTGTGACTAATCTAACCAGTACTATCCTATGACTAGTTATCTTATTTGACTAAAATAATCAAGTACTGTACGAATTGCCAAACGAAATCTTATATCAAGTTTTGGTTGTTATTTATTATAAAATTTAAAAGTTTTGTATAATTCTATGTGGGTCCAGAATTACAATCACCTATTGATCGGAATGCCTAATAAGAGGAATCCGAACCCTCTTTCTCTTCGGTCTCTCTCTCCTCTGATTTCAGTAGCTGCCGAATCCTGAACGCTTTGAAAACCCAGATTCCATCTCGGTTCTGTTCAGTCATGGGCTCCGGTATCTCTCTCTCGTCACGAAAGTCTTTCTTGTGATTAGGGTTTCTAAAGAGTATTGAAGGATGTGAGTGAATGCCGCATTCTCTATGTATAATAATAGCATTGCGTGTTGTTTGTGTGTTTGTATGCAGATGCTGATATGGAGGATTACGGATTCGAGTACTCGGATGAGGAACCTGAGGAACAGGACGTCGACATTGAGAACCAATATTACAACTCTAAAGGTACGATTAGCTTTCAGTTATCTTCCCAGCCTTTTCTCTTTTTGTACTGAATGGGTTTTGGTTTTATTTTCCTCACTTTTTTTTGTTAAAAAAAAATTTAGGTTTGGTTGAGACAGATCCAGAAGGAGCACTTTCGGGATTCGATGAAGTTGTTCGCATGGAGCCTGAGAAGGCCGAGTGGTGATTAACCGAAATAACTTTGTGCTCTAAAATGTTAATGAGTTTTGGTAGCCCTAGGATTTTAAATTCTTCGTTGCTATTCGCACTTTTCGTTTTCTGGGTTTTTTTTTTTTTTTTAGAGGAAATGAGTTGGGATTCCGTGAGAAATCGGCATAATCTTGAGTGTTTGGGTGAGAAGGAGAAAATGAGCTATCATTCGTATCAATCCTCTGGTTGTCTTAATTTTTAAAATATTTTTTTTTTTGTGTTCCCTTCTCGTTTTCTATCACAATACCGTCTCCATTTAATTGTGAATGAAGTATGATGCTGGAACCGATGGCAACTTAATGAATTTACTTCTATCATTTAGGTAGCTACTTTTCTGCCTATGGGAGAAAGCTTTGTCTTACAAAACTATGCAATTTCAATTCAGCTCACAACGTATGATCTGGGAGGGAATTGGGGCAATATAGAATAACATGATGAATCATGTTCGACTCCATATCAGTGGTTATTGTGGCACCTTAATACTAAACTGGATAAAGTGTGGTAAAACAAATTTGATGAAATTAAACAATATTCAACTCAATATCATTTTGTTATTGGTTATGGCAGTTTGACATTGGAATTCCCTATGATGTATTTTATTTCTGGTTGCTTTTGTGGGTTCATGAAGTCTTAAAACAATAACAGTTGGCGGTTTGACATTGGAATTCCCTATGATGTATTTTATTTCTGGTTGCTTTTGCGGGTTCATGAAGTCTTAAAACAATAACCGTTGAACTTGAGTTAAGAGTTGACCTGGTGGTTTAGAGCTCCTTGCATCCATCAATTTGCACCTATATCCGTTCATGCTCCTTATTTTGTGAATGTACACTAGCCATATAAAAAGATGTCTTGTTTATGGTGAATATGTGCATTATAAGCTTTATGCTCATGTCTTTCCTTTTCCAATACTCTTGAAATCCTATCTTTTATAATTTAATTTGTTACCAGGGGGTTAAATTTTGTACCCTAATCACTTGTGTACTTTGTTGGCTTTCCTACTAAATTCAGTGGTAATTTTTTCGTTTATTTGTTTAAGTTGGTGGAAGTTTGTGGTGAGTAATAGGCAGAGGGTGAGATTCTGGAGGTTAGTTGGCTGGGGGAAGCTCCCTGCAAATGCTGATTCCTAGGTTACATTCACCTTCTAGAAATCACCAAGAATATTTTTAGTTTTATTGCTCCCACTTCTTACATCTATGCTCGTCAACCCAACTTTGCCTCTTGGCTGTATTGTAAGGTGTGCAGATTCTGTTTATTTTCCTTATAATTTGAAGGTCAGTGGTAATCTACAGTTTGAAGGTGGAAGAGTTTATTTCGCTGTTAGAAAAGTGGAAGAGGGTTCGTCTGTTCCTTCCAGAACATGTTTTATGAGTTGAAATTTTGATTGTTCAGGGTGGTTTACATTCAAATCTTATGGTAGTTCTTTTTGCAATAGATTGGCTTCCTTGAGTTTTTTTGCGTAGTTTAGTATTAGCAATATGCCAGTTAACTTTAGGCGGTAAACAATGTGTTGGTTAATTTTTGGAACATAAAAGGAAAATTTCTTAGTATTTCAAGCGGGTTTGTGTGGAAGATAGCGTTGTGGGCATCCGCTTCTGCATGTCTCAGGAGGAATTTTTTGTTTCTGCATCTGTTTTGTAGATGTCATGGCAGTGTTGTTAAGTTGTTTGTTTTTTGACGTTTTGCTATCAGGCGTTAGAGTGTTTTTGTTTTATTGTAATTTTTGTGTGAATTTGTGTTTAATGTTTTTGTACATAGCTTTTGATATTAAAAGTTTCTTGTTCTTCTTCTTCTAGTTAATAATAATTGTAGTAGTAATCATAAAATTAATATGTTGTAGGGGATTTAAAGCCTTGAAGCAAACCGTGAAGCTCTATTATCGTCTGGGGAGGTATAAAGAAATGATGGATGCATACAGGGTGATGTTGACATACATCAAATCAGCAGTAACAAGGAATTATAGTGAAAAATGTATAAACAACATTATGGATTTTGTTTCTGGTTCAGCTAGTCAGAACTTTGGTCTCCTGCAAGAGTTCTATCAGACCACTCTAAAGGCCCTTGAAGAGGCAAAGAATGAGGTCAGAATATAACCTTGTTTTATCATAAGTTTTTTCTTTCCAATTTGGTATGTGAATACAATATTCTGATGTCTTGGTGCAGAGACTTTGGTTTAAGACAAATCTTAAGCTTTGCAAAATTTGGTTTGATATGGGTGAATATGGGCGAATGAGTAAGGTAATCTGTTTGTTTGGATGACACCGTTTATCATCGTATTGTGCTCTGATTGTGATCTCGAAAGGCTGAGAGTAACCTGTGTTGAACTATTAGATTTTGAAGGAACTCCATAAATCCTGTCAAAAGGAAGATGGTACTGATGACCAAAAGAAAGGAAGTCAACTCCTAGAGGTTTACGCTATTGAGATTCAAATGTACACTGAGACTAAAAATAACAAAAAGCTTAAGGTAATAATCTTCCATGGATGACATGCATATTTAAACTCTGTATTTCGCTCTAACTCTATGTCATATGCATTTTTTGCTAGTCTGTGATGTAGGACTTGGATGAATTAAAGAACAAAGATATAAAGGTTAATTGAATTACTAATACCAGCATTGGCGATACTCATCACTGATTAAATTTCATTATTTACTTAAGCTTGAGTTGATCAGTTTTGGTTTTCAGGTGTTGTTTCACTTTTATATTTATTACAATAGCACAAGTGGGGGAATTGGTATTACTGTGTTAGCATATGTCTTGGTTTGTATGTATGATTCATCATTTGGTTTGACCTCAAGAGGTTTACGCGAATTGTCAACTTCTAGAGGTCAATTTCTTTGATTGTTTATGTGGAGTAGAGTGATTGGATTGGTAATGTATGGGACTCAATTGACTCCTCTCCCCCACAATATACCCAAGCGGCCCTTACCCAACCCTAAACCTAAAAGAATTGCATGTATAAACCTTCATATATCCATTTCTTCCAAATTCACCAATGTTCAAAAGTGTCCTAGCCAAGCACCACGTGCATATATAAAACAAAATTTTATATAGTCAAACGTTTACATGCACACTTTTGAAAGATTTTGTTTGTATCTCTCATGACCGTTAGTCAGTATTATCAACAAGTATGATTATAAAAGTTTCTCATGATGGTGTAACAACATATACATTTTGCTTAAGGGGAATGTAGCCCATTTAAAGTATAAGGGAAGAACACCTCACCATTGAATGAATTTTGATGGGAGAATATAATGGATTTTTGTAGCTTGTGTGCCACATTTTGTAAAAGGCTAACAACGCCACCTTACCATTGTCTTTGTAGGGAATAATTCATCCAGCAATTTACTTTTTACTATTTTCTATGTTCCTGTTTTCCGTTGTGATTTGGCAACATCTGACTCTAGATTGGATGCAGCAATTATACCAAAAAGCTCTTGCAATCAAGTCAGCAATACCTCATCCTAGGATCATGGGAATAATTCGTGAGTGTGGGGGTAAGATGCATATGGCTGAGCGTCAGTGGGCAGATGCAGCCACAGATTTTTTTGAAGCCTTTAAGAACTACGATGAAGCTGGGAACCAGAGGCGTATACAATGCTTGAAGTATGCTCTCCAGCGGCACATCTGTTTTCTTTCTATTTTTCTCATTCATTTAGACTTGTTAATAGGTGCCCATTTTGTCTGTGTGTCTCTCTCTCCCTCATGTATGTGTGTGTATAGAGTGTTGATAGCTTTAAAAAACAGAGGTCAGGCTATTAATTCTTATGTACTATAATCTATGAGGCGTATGAAACTTAGATTGTAAGGTAATAATGATGGAGTCTAGTTCATGAAATATCTGCCAGCTCAAGCATGCATCAGAAGTCAAATTTTATGTAATGCACTATCTATATTACTATTTGGATAATAAGTACCATAATTGGGATTTAAGACGATGAATCTTTATGCCAAGGGTATGTTTGACATTGTCGACAAATAACTGGTTTTAAAGTTTAAATTTATTATCCAACATGTAGCATGTTTGATGTGTCTCAGACAGGTGCCTTAGTACAGATGTAAATATAAATTTTTAGTGATATATGATGTGAAATATTCCTTAGGTTGAGATACTGCAGCCATCCATGACTTGATCTGGACTGGGTTATACAGTAGATTTAGTTTGTGGGAGTATTACACATTTTTTTACTAATTTTTCCATATTCAATGTGCATTGCTTGACAGGTACTTAGTTCTGGCTAATATGCTGATGGAGTCAGAAGTTAATCCATTTGATGGTCAAGAAGCAAAGCCGTAAGCTATAAAAACATTTTTTTTATATTTATTTTCAAGTTTTTGCATCTGCCTTTGTTCTTATGATTTCTCTTCCACAGGTATAAAAACGATCCTGAGATCTTGGCAATGACAAATCTGATTGCAGCGTATCAACGAAATGAGATACTGGAGTTTGAGAAAATTCTTAAGGTGTTATTCTTCACTAACCTGATGTTACGTGAATAGTTAACCTTTCCTAAGTGTTTGTGTGTTTCTTTCACTTTCCTTTGTCTCTTTCTTCACATAGTTGAGTTTGTATTTGTACTTTCTCAGAGTAACAGGAGGACAATTATGGATGATCCATTCATTCGAAACTATATTGAAGATCTGTTGAAGAATGTTAGGACACAAGTGCTGCTCAAACTTATCAAGCCGTACACGAGAATTCGGATTCCCTTCATATCAAAGGTGATCCATAGGGTTCTGTCTTGCCGTATTTGTTTTCTATTGCCTTGATGTGCTTGTTTAACTATTCACAAATACTTGATGGGTTTTATTTTAAACTTTAATTTATGCATTTTTCCAATACGGCCACTGCTGCTACCATTATTAACTTCCTCATATCACCTGTAAACTTACTAAAGTTTGTTGATGTTCAGGAACTTAATGTTCCGGAGAAAGATGTGGAGCAACTTTTGGTTTCACTTATATTGGATAACCGAATTGATGGACATATTGATCAGGTGAACCGGCTCTTAGAGCGTGGTGACAGGTCTGTTTCCTTGACTCGGTACTTTTTAATTCTTAATCCATGCATAATGGATCATGGTAGATGTTACTGCTTTCTCTTATCAATTACCTCTGATTCATTTGTGAACATTGTGTAGGTCAAAGGGAATGAAGAAGTATGCTGCCGTAGATAAATGGAACACTCAGCTAAGGTCTCTTTACCAAACTATCAGTAACCGAGTATATTGAGAATGGCATATATCGTTTATGATCTGTACTGTGCCTTATGTTCTGAATTGAGCTCCAACTTTTACCCCTTTCGGAGGACAAAATGCTGGATGAGCTGTGAATAGACTTGATTTTTGAGCTTGATAACTTCATGCATAAGCTGCTGATTTATTGAGCAGTATATTCTCAAGTATTTGGAGTAAGTAGAGCCCTTTTTCGACGTTCAATTTAGGAGGGTTGTTTAATGGGTGCTATTGCGTCACTTTGAAATCGGTAATGGCTTCATTTTTAAGTACATGCTTGCAGCTTTAGGCTTATGGGTTACAATACTTTTGGCTTGTATTCAGAAATACCACAAAAACGAAGCGGTCCCTCCGTAACCGGTCATCCATAATATCAAATAAATCATTTTCTTCTTTGATAAATTTACTATGGGCTATAGTCACGGTGATCCTCCTATTCAACTACTTCAACAATTTTGGAACAAAATTCCAATTGAAATGAAATCGTTAGGATAAATTAGGATAAATTAATGCAATTTTGGAGGACTCAATGAAAGGACGTCAATTCAAATCTTGGATTTTCGAATTGAGAGAGATTGAGAGAGATCCGGTATTCTCACCATTTCTTAGATTCATAAACCAAATTCAATTCAATGGGATCTTTTATTCACATTTTTTTCCATCAAGAACGTTTTATAAAACTCTTGGACTCCTGAATTTGGAGTATCCTACTTTCACGCAATTCACATTTACAGGTTTCAGCAAGCAATCAAAATTTCACGATCAAGGGTGTAGTACTATTTGTAGTAGTGGTCCTTATGTGGCAATTCTGCCAAGATCTCTTCTTTAGTTGGGGGAAGAATTCGCATGAATCGGATATTTTGAGGAACATATCGAGAGAGAATTGGTTAGACAATGTGTGGTTGTTAAACAAGGATAGGTTTTTTTTAGCAAGGTACATAAAGACTAAAAATTATAGTTTTTATAGGGATATGTCATCTCTAGAAGTTGCACTTGTATTTTTGGGGCTTTGCCTATAATAACTGAGAAAAGGACTTCCTTTCTAAGACCAACTCCAACCCAAGTGCTAAAACCTATTTTCCCCCCTCCATTCCCCCCCAATCCATTCCAACCCAAGTGGAAAATTGGACCTAAAACCTAAAACCTAAAACAAAGCCAGAAACAGCTCAGGATTTAGCCCAGAAAATGATGTGGGCACCACTAGCGGGACCCCACCCACGTGGGCATGTCCCCTAGGATTAATTGAATCCAACGGCTGAGATCGAATATAATCAAATCTAACAGTAAAAAAAAAAGATCTAACGACCCAAATTTAACAAACGGCTAAAATAATTAAAAAAATTATTTAACTCAGAATTCACCCAAATTTAGTGATTTTTCAATATTTATTGGAATCTAAATATTTTTAGGTTAAAATGTTCATAAAATTAAATTAGGATAGTGTACATAATTTTTTTTTAATTTTACTTAAAAGAAAAAATTAGTCTAAATTTATTCTTTAATAATTTTGGACTAAAAAAATTTAAGCCATAAGGGTGGAAGCAGAAAAGTTGATTCTAGGTTAAAACCTAAATTTTCTGGGCTAAAAATTTTAGGTTTTAAGCTAAGGATTGGAGATGGTCTAAATGATCCCCAATATTTAAAAAGGAGTCCCTATGTTTTCAATTTCAGTTGGAGACAAGTTAGAATGCAAGTCTTCTTTTTTCTTAACCTAACATAAATTGATTGGTGGAATGATGCTGGACTTGCACATGAAAATTTAATAAGAATGGGGTTTGGTTTAATATGGCTTAGGAATGAGGATAATTTTTTTTATTGAAGATTTTTTGAATGCTGGTTCACCATGATTGCTCCACTATACAATACATTATAAATTTATATAGATGAATATGGTGGTTCGAGCCTCGGTGGAAGTACCATCACAAGAAAGGATGGGACAATATGGTCTGGTCCTTTCGTTGACCGTAACAAGTGAGTCAAGAATGTAATAGGATGACTTTCCATTGTTTCATAGAGAATTGGGAGACGGTAAGGATTAGATCAAAATCAAATGTTAAAAGTGGTGTGATAAAGAAGGAAAGAAATATGATGTGTGATAGAAGACTGTGTTAGTTGTGAGAGATGTGAATCCGCATGTCTGACGAATTTCTTGAGTGTTCAAGTTTATTTATGGCATGAAACAACTCGGACTATGGGTTTGGCTTAGTAATACGTTCCAAAAAACCCTACTTGAATACATTTGATTTGATCGGATGGTAGGACATAAATTGAGAGAATTTGCACCTACTCGAAATGTATCAGCCCATCCCTAAAAATTATGATTTTTTATAACTTTAATAAGTGAATTTACGAAAATGCCATTTAATAGGTGATCAATCAGAAACAGAAGAAAGGAGGGGAAAGGAGAGAAGAAAAGGGGGGGGGGGGGACACGGGTTGGCTCATGTAACCCGTCGGGCACCATCCACACCGCTGCCTTCCCGACACTTTTCCGTTAGTTTTCCAGCGATCTAACCCTCACCACCACCTAAAAACTAATCCTTATCTTCCCTTCTTCCATTTCCAACCAAGTTTTATTAGGTTTAAGCTTGAATTCGAGTAGAACGAAACCTGTGGGTTTCGTGAGTGCCATGGCGAAATCCAACGATTATGAAGTTAACCCGGAAAATTACCACCACCACTAGGCTCCCCTCAACCCTAGGAACAAAGCCTAAGCAATGTTTAAGGCGTTGGATTGAGTTTGGAGGTCGAATCGAACACACCCAAGTTTAGGGTTCCGTACGGTTCGAGAAAAATTGGGGTTTTTCCCGGCCAAATTGGCCTTAATCACAGGTATGAAAGTTACTCCACTCATTGAGATCTTCATCCTTGTAAAATTTGATAATTTTTAGAAATAGTTGAATTTTCCGACGAGCCGAGGCGGCCAACCGCCACTGCTGGCGGTGCGTGGCCAGTGGATCGCCGATGCTATTTTACATTAAATCGATATCTTGATCTTAGATTTGATATCTGTATGTTGTGATTTGATTATTGTGAACCTAGTTTGATTACGATACGTTACTTGGTAAAAATATGAATCGACAATCCGGCCGTTGGATTGTCACTAGACTTTATTATGTTATAGTATGTAAAATTTGAGGACCATAGAAACTTATGGATTAGGAATTCTACTTACGGATCTTCCTGAATTGGATTTGTAAGTTGATAAAATAAAACGTTAACCGCCACTTGTATTTGTAATTGGCGGAGATCCAATCGTTGGATTGTAATGAAACTTTAGGATGTTGTTCTATAAGCATAATGTGGATCTTTGGAAGTAAGGGATTAGAAATCCGTGATGCAGATGTTCTGGATCGAATTACGTAGGGATGTGTTTTATGTAAGTTACATATTCTGTCGATAAGATTTTTGAGACATGATTTGATAATTGTTCTAGGTGCCGATTGTTCATGGCGCCTTGATGTGTGTGCTAGGGAGTAGCACATAATCCAGGTGACTGGGCTTTTGGTTTTCAATATATGTATATATGCTTTACGTTTTTCCCAGAAAATTGATTTAAATGATTTTGCATTTTAAATGCCATGTCAATTGTTTTATATTTTAGAATATGCAGTAGTAGTTATGTATGTTAGTATTTGACGCTGCGAATGCTCAGGTAAGTTCTAGGTGAGTAAATGTTGATGATAGAGATTGCAGTGTATATGATTGTGATGAGATGCATTTAGTGCTCATTATCCTGCACCCTGGTGCTAGTGCTCCCGCATATGGCCAGGGCATAGTCCTTCACGTGATGTTCACCTCCCGCTGATAGGAGCATATTTATGCAACTTAGTTAGCTTGTTTTCTTGCATTTTCATAGCTAGTTTCTACTTATTATAGTGTTTTAAGCTATTTTCGTGTGTTTGTAGGTCCAAATGACAAAGTTGGCAAGAAAGTGCATTTTGGATCATTTTAGAGTAGTTTTGGTCTGTAATGGATAACTTACATATGGAGCAAGTTGGATGGACGAATTTGAAGACCAAAGATGTCAAGGAATGTGCTAAAGAGTTGAAGAAATAAATCTAAGACAAAGAAGATAAGGAATCAGCTCAAAAGAAGGAACATTATCTAACCTTATCTTATTAAAACAAACCTTATCTTATCTTATCCTAATCTTAACATACCTTAATTCCAGTTGCAAGGTGGGATCAATTGCACATTAAAGGGTGGTTTGGGAGTGAGGTGCTTAAAAAAAAAGCATCCATGAAAAAAAGCTGTAAGGGTTTTAGGTGTTTGGTAAATTGAAAAAAAAAAGGCTTATTTTAGAAGCTGCTGTGAGAATAAGCTGAAATCAAAGGAAAAAGCTGAAGCTGCTATTTGCAGCTTTGGAAAACTGGCTTTTTTTCAAAGCACACGGAGCTACAGTACTCCTTTAATGAAAAAACCCATTATCATACTGTTTTTTTTTTTCCAAAAGCACTTTTACAAAAAAGTTTACCAAACACTCTGCTGATTTATTTCATAGCCGCTTATTCTCACAGCACAGCCGCTTATTCTCACAGCAGCTTTTTTCAAAGCACAGCAATACCAAACCAGCTCTAAATCACCTAAATACCCCTTTCTAGAAGCCTTATCACCTGCACTAGATTGGTGCAGCACCTTTTATTGCTTTTCTTCTAAAAATCTGCCAGATAATCCATTCTAGAAGCTTTGGCAGAATTTCCTAGTCCTTTTTCCCTAAGATTGTGTAATCCTTTTCCTCCACTACTTTGCGCAAAACCCTAGCCTATAAATACATATTTTCTGCCACAATTCAAACGACCACCCCTATATTCATTCTACACCACAATTCAAGCCAATTTCTCAGAAACTCATCAATTAACGCAGCAAGGAAGGAAGAAGGAGCTTTGTGTCGTGGCTTGCAATCCAAGGAGGGTTCGAATCTGCCATTGGAGTTGCTGGGACATTCCTGGTTCTTTCTATCTTTAAAGTTGTTTCAATGTTGGTTTTAATGTTTATTTCAGTTTCTAAAGACATGTGGAACTAATTTCTTATTAGTTAGAGGTGAATTTGAAGCCATGATTATATGCTTTATATCAATTGATTACATCCATTTATTGTTTCTTAAGTCTTGAATGTGATCTGCTTATCTGAGTTATTAAAACTTGTTTATGTATGTTGATTGAGGATGCATACTTAGTTTGCATGCATGAAATTGATGGTAGAGTATAAGGGAGCTTCACCAAATTGTTATGAACTTATATTCACAAGTAGTGGAAGTCACTAGTCATGATTGTGTTAAGTAAATCCTTGGCAGGAGTATCATGCTTTTCATAGTTACAAATGCTTCGTCAATGCTTATGGTTTTCAAAGAACTTAATGACCTTTGATATGTTTTCTATCATGCTTTTCATAGTTAGGGGACTTGAGAAGGATAATTTGGTTGTGATGCGTATCTCGTCCAATTCAATGAAATAAGGAAAATCTGATGCTTAATTTGTGCTATCACAGTTAACTTGGGGTGTTGTCATTCATGGTTTAAAGGAATAATAACTGGAAATTGGTTTGTTTGCATATGTCATGTGTGGAGAAGGATCTTTTAACTAGCCTATTTCACCATTCAATTCACCTGATTTCATACATAGTTTGCTTTAGTTTTACAATCTGTTTAGTTTGGTTAAATTTCGTCAAAATCAATCCCCCTTTTAATTAAGTGTCTTAGATTAGTTAGAAAAGTGTTTAAATCTGTCCAATTTAGTGTTTTGAGTCTTGTTAGTTTAGAATTCATCCAAAGTCATCCTTAGTGTTAGTTTGGAGTCAGTTTGCTTGTTTTGTGCTGTTTTAAGTCATTTCAGTCAGTTTTAAGTTTATAGAGTCTAGTTTAGTGTTTAGTGTTTTTGAGTCTTATTTGTGTTGATTAGCATCCCTAGTAAATCCCAGGTCTAGAACGATCCATACTTACATATTTGCTACAATTGTCAACAATAGGGTTTAATTTGTGTGTCAAGTTAATTTTCACATCAATTCCCAAGCGTAACCAACGCACGTTTGTTTTATACCACAAATGCTTAAAACAGTGCAAATACACTCTAAATAGTGTACTTTTTAACACCAAATAAGCATTTGACCTTTTGAGATCTCATTCTTAACGTCTTATTAACGTATTATATGTGTTTATTTGCTTAAGTTCCAAAGTGTATCCAACGCACGCTCATTTTATCCCACGAATGTTTAAAGCAGTGCAAGCACACTCCAAATAGTGTACTTTTGACACCAAATAAGCATTTGATTTTTTGAGAACTCATTCTTAATGTCTTATTAGCGTATTATATGTGTTTATTTTCTTAAGTTCCAAAGCGTATCCAGCGCACGCTCGTTTTATCCAATGAATGCTTAAAACAATGCAAATACACTCCAAATAGTGTACTTTTGACACCCAATAAGCATTTCATCTTATGAGAACTCATTCATAAAGTCTTATTACCATATTGTACGTGTTTATTTGCTTAAGTTGCAAAGCTTGTCAAACGCACGCTCTTTTAATCCCGCGAATGCTTAAAATAGCGCAAATACACTCCAAATAGTGTACTTTTGACACCAAATAAGCATTTGATGTTTTGAGAACTCATTCTTATCATCTTATTTGCATATTATATGGGCTTATTTACTTAAGTTCCAAAGCGTGTCAAACGCACGCTCGTTTTAAAGCATGAATGCTTATAACAGTGTAAATACAAACCAAATAGTGTACTTTTAACACCAAATAAGCATTTGATAACTAATTCTTAACGTCTTATGAGCGTACTATATGTGTTTATTTGCTTAAGCTCCAAAGTGTGTCAAACGCACTCTCGTTTTATACCATGAATTCTTAACATAGTGCAAATACACTCCAAATAGTGTACTTTTGACACCAAATAAGCATTTAATCTTATGAGAACACATTTGTAACGTCTTATTAGCATATTATATGTGTTTATTTGCTTAAGTTCCAAAGCGTATCCAACGCACGCTCATTTTATACCACGAATGATTAAAACAGTGCAAATACACTCCAAATAGTGTACTTTTAACACCAAATAAGCATTTGACCTTTTGAGATCTCATTCTTAACGTCTTATTAAGAAATTACATGTGTTTATTTGCTTAAGTTCCAAAACGTATCCAACGCACGTTCGTTTTATAGCACGAATGCTTAAAACAGTGCAAATACACTCCAAATAGTGTACTTTTGATACCAAATAAGGATTTGACCATTTGAGATCTCATTCTTAATGTCTTATTAAGAAATTATATGTGTTTATTTGCTTAAGTTTCAAAGCGTATCCAATGCACGCTCATTTTATACCACGAATGCTTAAAACAGTGCAAATACACTCCAAATAGTGTACTTTTAACACCAAATAAGCATTTGACCTTTTGAGATCTCATTCTTAACGTCTTATTAACAAATTACATGTGTTTATTTGCTTAAGTTCCAAAGCGTATCCAACGCACACTTGTTTTATCCCACGAATGTTTAAAATAGTGCAAACACACACCAAATAGTGTATTTTTGATACCAAATAAGCATTTGATCTTTTGAGAACTCATTCTTAATGTCTTATTAGCATATTATATGTGTTTATTTGCTTAAGTTCCATAGCGTATCCAACGCACGCTCGTTTTATCCAATGAATGCTTAAAAAAGTGCAAATACACTCCACATAGTGTAATTTTGACACCAACTAAGCATTTCATCTTTTGAGAACTCATTCATAACATCTCATTAGCATATTGTATGTGTTTATTTTCTTAAGTTTCAAAGCTTGTCAAAAGCACGCTCTTTCAATCCCGTGAATGCAAAAAACAACATAAATACACTCCAAATAGTGCAATTTTGACACCAAATAAGCATTTGATGTCTTGAGAACTCATTGTTAACTTCTTATGAGTGTACTATACATGTTTAGTAGCTTAAGTTCCAAAGCCTATAAAACGCACACTCGTTTTATACCATGAATGCTTAAAATAGTGCAAATACACTCCAAATAGTGTACTTTCAACACCAAATAAGCATTTGACCTTTTGATAACTGATTCTTAACGTCTTATTAACGTATTATATGTGTTTATTTGCTTAAGTTCCGAAGTGTATCCAACGCACGCTCGTTTTATCCCACGAATGCTTAAAACAGTGCAAACACACTCCAAATAGTGTACTTTAGACACCAAACCAGCATTTGACCTTTTGAGATCTCATTCTTAATGTCTTATTAACGTATTATATGTGTTTATTTACTTACGTTTCAAAGTGTATCGAACGCACGCTCGTTTTATCAAATGAATGCTTAAAACAGTGCAAATACACTCCAAATAGTGTACTTTTGACACCAAAAAAGCATTTGATCTTTTGAGAACTCATTCTTAACGTCTTCTTAGCGTATTATACATGTTTATGTGCTTAATTTCCAAAGCGTACCAAATGCACGCTCGTTTTATCCAATGAATGCTTAAAACAGTGCAAATACACTCCAAATAGTGTACTTTTGACACCAACTAAGCATTTCATCTTATGAGAACTCATTCATAACATCTTATTAGTGTATTGTATGTGTTTATGTGCTTAAGTTGCAAAGCTTGTCAAACGCACGCTCTTTTAATCCAGCAAATGCTTAAAACAACGGAAATACACTCCAAATAGTGTACTTTTGACACCAAATAAGCATTTGATGTTTTGAGAACTCATTCTTAACATCTTATGAGCGTAATACACATATTTAGTTGCTTAAGTTCCAAAGCCTGTAAAACGAACACTCGTTTTATACCACGAATGATAAAAACAGGGCAAATGCACTCCAAGTAGTGTACTTTCAAGATCAAATAAACATTTGACCTTTTGATAACTCATTCTTAACGTCTTATTAAAGTATTATATGTGTTTATTTGCTTAAGTTCTAAAGCGTATCCAACGCACACTCGTTTTATCCAATGAATGCTTGAAATAGTGCAAATACACTCCAAATAGTGTACTTTTGACACCAAAAAAGCATTTGATCTTTTGAGAAATCATTCTTAACATCTTATTAGTGTATTATACATGTTTATTTTCTTAGGTTCCAAAGCGTATCCAACGCACGCTCGTTTTATCCAATGAATGCTTGAAACAGTGCAAATACACTCCAAATAGTGTACTTTTGACACGAACTAAGCATTTCTTCTTATGATAACTCATTCATAACATCTTATTAGTGTATTGTATGTGTTTATGTACTTAAGTTGTAAAGCTTTCAAACTCACGCTCTTTTAATCCATCGAATGTTTAAAACAGCGCAAATACATTCCAAATAGTGTACTTTTGACACCAAATAAGCATTTGATGTCTTGAGAACTCATTCTTAACATCTTTTGAGCGTACTATACATGTTCAGTTGCTTAAGTTCCAAACCCTGTAAAACAAACACTCATTTTATACCACGAAAGATAAAAACAGTGAAAATGCACTCCAAGTAATGTACTTTCAACACCAAATAAGCATTTGACCTTTTGGTAACTCATTCTTAACGTTTTATTACTGTATTGTATGTGTTTATATGCTTAAGTTCAAAAGCGTATACAACACGCTCGTTTTATCCCACGAATGCTTAAAACAGTGCAAACACACTCCAAATATTGTACTTTAGACACCAAATAATCATTTGACCTTTTGAGATCTCATTGTTAACATCTTATTAACGTATTATATATGCTTATTTGCTAAAGTTCCAAAGCATATCCAAATGCACGTTCATTTTATACCACAAATGCTTAAAACAGTGCAAATACGCTCCAAATAGTGTACTTTTGAAACCAAATAAGCATTTGGCCTTTTAAGATCTCATTCTTAACGTCTTGTTCACGTATTATATGTGTTTATTTACTTAAGTTCCCAACTGTATCCAACGCACGCTCGTTTTATCCCACGAATGTTTAAAACAGTGAAAACACACTCCAAATAGTGTACTTTTGACCCAAAATAAGCAGTTGGGTTTTTGAGAACTCATTCTTAACATCTTAATAGCGTATTATATGTGTTTATCTGCTTAAGTTCCAAAGTGTATCCAACGCACGCTCGTTTTGTATGTATGGGTTTTTGAGAACTCATGCATAACATCTTATTAGCGTATTGTATGTGTTTATTTGCTTATGTTGCAAAGCTTGTCAAATGCACGCTCTTTTAATCCAGTGAAAGTTTAAAACAACGCAAATACACTCCAAATAGTGTACTTTTGACACCAAATAAGCATTTGTGTTTTGAGAACTCATTCTTAACGTCTTATGGGCATACTATACGTGTTTAGTTGTTTAAGTTCCAAAGCCTGTAAAACGCACACTCGTTTTATACCACGAATGCTTAAAACAGTGCAAATGCACTCCAAGTAGTGTACTTTCAACACTAAATAAGCATTTGACCTTTTGATAACTCATTCTTAACGTCTTAGTAACGTATTATTTATTTTTATTTGCTTAAGTTCCAAAGCGTATCCAACGCACACTCGTCTTATCCCACGAATGTTTAAAACAGTGCAAACACATTCCAAATAATGTACTTTTGACCCCAACTAAGCATTTGACTTTTTGAGAACTCATTCTTAATGTCTCATTAGCATATTATATGTGTTTATTTGCTTAAGTTCCAAAGCGTTTCCAACGCACGCTCGTTTTATCTAATGAATGCGTAAAACAGTGCAAATACACTCAAAATAATGTACTTTCAACACCAACTAAGCATTTCATCTTATGGGAGAACACATTCATAACATCTTATTAGCGTATTGTATGTGTTTATTTTCTTAAGTTGCAAAGCGTGTGAAACGCACACTCGTTTAATCCAGCGAATGCTTAAAACAATGCAAATACACTCCAAATAGTGTACTTTTGACACCAAACAAGAATTTGCTGTTTTGAGAACTCATTCTTAACGTCTTATGAGCGTACTATACGTGTTTTGTTGCTTAAGTTCCAAATCCGGTAAAACGCACACTCGTTTTATTCCACGAATGATTAAAATAATGCAAATGCACTCCAAGTAGTGTACTTTCAACACCTAATAAGCATTTGACCTTTTGATAACTCATTCTTAACGTCTTATTAACGTATTATATGTGTTTATTTTCTTAAGTTCCAAAGTGTATCCAACGCACGCTCGTTTTATCCCACGAATGTTTAAAACAGTGCAAAAACACTCCAAATAGTGTACTTTTGACCCAAAATAAGCATTTGGCTATTTGAGAACTCATTCTTAACATCTTATTAGTGTATTTTATGTGTTTATTTGCTTAAGTTCCAAAGCGTACCCAACGCACGCTCGTTTTATCATCTTATTTGGGTACCAAACAAGCATTTGCTGTTTTGAGAACTCATTCTTAATGTCTTATGAGCGTACTATACATGTTTTGTTGCTTAAGTTCCAAAGCTTGTAAAACGCACACTCGTTTTATACCACGAATGATTAAAACAATGCAAATGCACTCCAAGTAGTGTACTTTCAGCACCTAATAAGCATTTGACCTTTTGATAACTCATTCTTAACGTCTTATTAACGTATTATATGTGTTTATTTTCTTAAGTTCCAAAGTGTATCCAACGCATGCTTGTTTTATCCCACGAATGTTTAAAACAGTGCAAAAACACTCCAAATAGTGTACTTCTGACCCAAAATAAGCATTTGGCTTTTTGAGAACTCATTCTTAACATCTTATTAGTGTATTTTATGTGTTTATTTTCTTAAGTTCCAAAGTGTATCCAACGCACGCTCGTTTTATCCCTTGAATGTTTAAAATAGTGCAAAAACACTCCAAATAGTGTACTTTTGACCCAAAATAAGCATTTGGCTTTTTGAGAACTCATTCTTAACATCTTATTAGTGTATTTTATGTGTTTATTTGCTTAAGTTCCAAAGCGTATCCAACGCACGCTCGTTTTATCCAATGAACTCTTAAAACAGTGCAAATACATTCCAAACAGTGTAGTTTTTACACCAACTAAGCATTTCATCTTATCATAACTCATTCATAACGTCGTGTTAGCATATTGTACGTGTTTATTTGCTTAAGTTGCAATGCTTCTCAAACGCACGCTACTTTAATCCAGCGAATGATTAAAACAGCGCAAATTCACTCTAAATAGTGTATCTTTTGACACCAAATAAGCATTTGATGTTTTGAGAACTCATTCTTATCATCTTATTTGCATATTATATGTACTTATTTAGTTGAGTTCCAAAGCGTATCAAACACATGCTCGTTTCGAAGCACGAATGCATAAAATAGTGCAAATACACTCCAAATAGTGTACTTTTGATACAAAATAAGCATTTGATATTTTGAGAATCCATTCTTATCATCTTATTTGCGTATTATATGTGCTTATTTACTTAAGTTCCAAAGCGTATCAAACACACACTCGTTTTAAAGCACGAATGCTTAAAACAGTGCAAATACACTCCAAATAGTGTACTTTTGATACAAAATAAGCATTTGATCTCTTGAGAACTCATTCTTAACGTCTTATGAGCGTACTATATGTGTTTATTTGTTGAAGTTCCAAAATGTGTGGAACGCACGCTCGTTTTATACCACGAATGCTTAAAACAGTGCAAATACACTCCAAATAGTGTACTTCGAACACCAAATAAGCATTTGATCTTATGAGACCACATTCGTAACGTCTTATTAGCATATTATATGTGTTTATTTGCTTAAGTTCCAAAGCGTATCCAAAGCACACCCTTTTTATCCCACGAATGTTTAAAACAGTGCAAAAGCACTTCAAATAGTGTACTTTCGACACCAAATAAGCATTTTATCTTTTGAGACCTCATTCTTAACGTCTTATTAGCGTATTATGTGTTTATTTGCTTAAGTTCCAAATCATATCCAACGCACTCTCGTTTTATCCAATGAATGCTTAAGACAGTGCAAATACATTCCAAATAGTATACTTTTGACACCAACTAAGCATTTCATCTTATCAGAACTCATTCATAACATCTTATTAGTGTATTGTATGTGTTTCTTTGCTTAAGTTGCAAAGCTTGTCAAACACACGCTCTTTTAATACCGCGAGTACTTAAAACAGCGCAAATACACTCCAAATAGTGTACTTTTGACACCAAATAAGAATTTGATGTCTTGAGAACTCATTCTTATCATCTTATTTGTGTATTATATGTGCTTATTTACTAAAGTTCCAAAGAGTATCAAACACACGCTCGTTTTAAAGCACGAATGCTTAAAACAGTGCAAATACACTCAAAATATTGTATTGTTGATACAAAATAAGCATTTGATCTCTTGAGAACTCATTCTTAACGCCTTATGAGCGTACTATATGTGTTTATTTGCTTAAGTTCCAAAATGTGTCAAACGCATGCTCGTTTTATACCACGAATGGTTAAAACAATGCAAATACACTCTAAATAGTGTACTTTGGACACCAAATAAGCATTTGATCTGATGAGACCACATTCGTAAAGACTTATTAGCATATTATATTTGTTTATTTGCTTAAGTTCCAAAGCGTATCCAACGCACACTTGTTTCATCCCACGATTGTTTAAAACAGTGCAAAAGCACTCCAAATAGTGTACTTTCGGCACCAAATAAGCATTTGATCTTTTGAGACCTCATTCTTAACGTCTATTTAGCGTATTATATGTGTTTGTTTGCTTAAGTTCCAAAGCATGTCCAACGCACTCTCGTTTTATCCAATGAATGTTTAAAACAGTGCAAATACATTCCTAATAGTGTACATTTGACACCAACTAAGCATTTCATCTTATCAGAACTCATTCATAACATCTTATTAGCGTATTGTATGTGTTTATTTGCTTAAGTTTCAAAGCTTGTCAAACACACGCTCTTTTAATCCCACGAATACTTAAAACAGCGCAAATACACTCTAAATAGTGTACTTTTGACATCAAATAAGCATTTGATGTTTTGAGCACTCATTCTTATCATCTTATTTACGTATTATATGTGCTTATTTACTTAAGTTCCAAAGCGTATCAAACACACACTCGTTTTAAAGCACAAATGCTTGAAACAGTGCAAATACACTCTAAATAGTGTACTTTTGATACAAAATAAGCATTTGATCTCTTGAGAACTCATTCTCAACGTCTTATGAGCATACTATACATGTTTATTTGCTAAAGTTCCAAAGCTTGTAAAACGTACGCTCGTTATATACCAGGAATGCTTAAAACAGTGCAAATACACTCCAAATAGTGTGCTCTTGACAACACAAAAGCATTTGATCTTTTGAGAACTCATTCGTAACGTATTATTAACGTATTAGATGAGTTTATTTGCTTAAATTCCAAAGCGTATCCAACAGACACTCGTTTTATCCCACAAATGTTTAAAACGGTGCAAAAGCATTCCAAATAGTGCACTTTTGACACCAAATAAGCATTTGATCTTTTGAGAACTTATTCTTAATGTCTTATTAGCATATTATATGTGTTTGTTTGCTTAAGTTCCAAAGCATATCCAATGCACTCTCATTTTATCCAGTGAATGCTTAAAACAGTGCAAATACACTCCAAATAATGTACTTTTGACACCAACTATGCATTTAATCTTATAAGAACTCATTCATAACGTCTTATTAGCGTATTGCATGTGTTTATTTGCCTAAGTTGCAAAGCTTGACAAACGTATGCTCTTTTAATCCCCCGAATGCTTAAAACAGCGCAAACACACTCCAAATAGTGTATTTCTTACACCGAATAAGCATTTGATGTTTTGAGAACTCATTCTTATCATCTTATTTGCGTATTATATGTGCTTATTTATTGAAGTTCCAAAGCGTATCAAACACATACTAGTTTTAAAGCACAAATGCTTAAAACAGTGCAAATACACTCCAAATAGTGTACTTTTGATACAAAATAAGCATTTGATCTCTTGAGAACTCATTCTAAACGTCTTATGAGCGTACTATATGTGTTTATTTGCTTAAGTTCCAAAGCTTGTAAAACGTACGCTCGTTTTATACCACGAATGTTTAAAACAGTGCAAATACACTCCAAATAGTGTGCTTTTGACACCACATAAGCATTTGATCTTTTGAGAACACATTCGTAATGTCTTATTAACGTATTGGATGAGTTTATTTGCTTACGTTCCAAAATGTCTCCAACGAATGCTCGTTTTATTCCACGAATGCTTAAAACAGTGCAAAGACAGTCTAAATAGTGTACTTTTGACACCCAATAAGCACTTGGTCTTTTGAGAACTCATTCTTAACATCTTACTAGCGTATTATATGTGTTTATTTGCTTAAGTTCCAAAGAATATCCATCGCACGCTCGTTTTATCCAACGAATGCTTTAAACAGTGCAAATACACTCCAAATAATGTAGTTTTGACACCAACTAAGCATTTCATCTTATGAGAACTCATTCATAACATCTTATTAGCGTATTGTATGTGTTTATTTGCTTAAGTTGCAAAGCTTGTCAAACGCACGCTCTTTTAATCCCACGATTGCTTAAAACAACGCAAATACACTCCAAATAGTGTACTTTTGACACCAAATAGGCATTTGATGTTTTGAGAACTCATTCTTATCATCTTATTTGCACATTATATGTGCCTATTTACTTAAGTTCCAAAGCGTGTCAAACACACGCTCATTTTAAAGCACGAATGCTTAAAACAGTGCAAATACACTTCAAATAATGTACTTTGACACCAAATAAGTATTTGTTCTTTTGAGAACTCATTCTTAACGTCTTACGAGCGTACTATACGTGTTTATTTGCTTAAGTTGCAAAGCCTGTAAAACGCACGCTCGTTTTATACAACGAACGCTTAAAACAGTGCAAATACACTCCAAATAGTGTGCTTTTGACACCACAAAAGCATTTGATCGTTTGAGAGCTCATTTGCAACGTGTTATCAGCGTATTAGATCAGTTTATTTGCTTTAGTTCGAAAGCGTATCTAACAGACACTCATTTTATCCCACGAATGTTTAAAACAGTGCAAAAGCACTCCAAATAGTGTACTTTTGACACCAAATAAGCATTTGATCTTTTAAGACCTCATTCTTAACGGCTTATTAGCGTATTATGTGTTTATTTGCTTAAGTTCCAAAGCATATCTAACGCACTCTCGTTTTATCCAATGAATGCTTAAAACAGTGGAAATACATTCCAAATAGTGTACTTTTGACACCAACTAAGCATTTCATCTTATGAGAACTCATTCATAACATCTTATTTGCGTATTGTATGTGTTTATTTGCTTCAGTTGCAAAGCTTGTCAAACATACGCTCTTTTAATCCCGCGAATACTTAAAACAACGCAAATACACTCCAAATAGTGAACTTTTGACACCAAATAAGCATTTGATGTTTTGAGAACACATTCTGATCAACTTATTTGCGTATTATATGTGCTTATTTACTTAAGTTCCAAAGCGTATCAAACAGACGCTCGTTTTAAAACACGAATGCTTAAAACAGTGCAAATACACTCCAAATAGTGTACTTTTTTTACAAAATAAGCATTTGATCTCTTGAGAACTCATTCTTAACGTTTTATGAGTGTATTATATGTGTTTATTTGCCTAAGTTCCAAAACGTGTCAACCGCACACTCGTTTTATACCACGAATGCTTAAAACAGTGCAAATACACTCCAAATAGTGTACTTTGGACACCAAATAAGCATTTGAACTCATGAGACCACATTCGTAACATCTTATTAGCATATTATATGTGTTTATTTGCTTAAGTTCCAAAGCGTATCCAACGCACACTCGTTTTATCCCACGAATGTTTAAAACAGTGCAGAAACACTCCAAATAATGTACTTTCGACACCAAATGTGTTTGTTTGCTTAAGTTCCAATGCATATCTAACGCACTCTCATTTTATCCAATGAATGCTTAAAAAAGTGCAAATACACTCCAAATAGTGTACTTTTGACACCAACTAAGCATTTCATCTTATGAGAACTCATTCATAACATCTTATTTGCGTATTGTATGTGTTTATTTGCTTCAGTTGCAAAGCTTGTCAAACATACGCTCTTTTAATCCCGCGAATACTTAAAACAGCGCAAATACACTCCAAATAGTGAACTTTTGACACCAAATAAGCATTTGATGTTTTGAGAACACATTCTGATCAACTTATTTGCGTATTATATGTGCTTATTTACTTAAGTTCCAAAGCGTATCAAACAGACGCTCGTTTTAAAACACGAATGCTTAAAACAGTGCAAATACACTCCAAATAGTGTACTTTTGTTACAAAATAAGCATTTGATCTCTTGAGAACTCATTCTTAACGCCTTATGAGCGTACTATATGTGTTTATTTGCTTAAGTTCCAAAATGTGTCAAACGCATGCTCGTTTTATACCACGAATGGTTAAAACAATGCAAATACACTCCAAATAGTGTACTTTGGACACCAAATAAGCATTTGATCTGATGAGACCACATTCGTAAAGTCTTATTAGCATATTATATTTGTTTATTTGCTTAAGTTCTAAAGCGTATCCAACGCACACTCGTTTTAGCCCACGAATGTTTAAAACAGTGCAAAAACACTCCAAATAGTGCACTTTTGACACCAAATAAGCATTTGATCTTTTGAGAACATATTCTTAACGTCTTTTTAGCATATTATATGTGTTCGTTTGCTTAAGTTCCAAAGCATATCCAACACACTCTCGTTTTATCCAATGAATGCTTAAAACAGTGCAAATACACTCCAAATAGTGTACTTTTGATACCAACTAAGCATTTCATCTTATGAGAACTCATTCATAACATCTTATTAGCGTATTGTATGTGTTTATTTGCTTAAATTGCAAAGCTTGTCAAACACACGCTCTTTTAATCCTGCGAATACTTAAAACAGCGTAAATACACTCTAAATAGTGTACTTTTGACACCAAATAAGCATTTGATGTTTTGAGAGCCCATTCTTATCATATTATTTGTTTTTTATACGTGCTTATTTACTTTAGTTCCAAAGTGTATCAAACATACGCTTGTTTTAAAGCACGAATACTTAAAACCGTGTGAATACACTCCAAATAGTGTACTTTTGATACCAAATAAGCATTTGATCTTTTGAGAACCCATTCTTAACGTCTTATGAGTGTACTATATGTGTTTATTGCTTATGTTCCAAAACGTGTGGAACGCACACTCATTTTATACCACGAATGCTTAAAACAATGCAAATACACTCCAAATAGTGTACTTTGGACACCACATAAGCATTTGATCTTATGAGAACACATTTGTAACGTCTTATTAGCATATTATATGTGTTTATTTGCTTAAGTTCCAATGCGTATCCAACGTACACTCGTTTTATCCCACGAATGTTTAAAACAGTGCAAAAGCACTCCAAATAGTGCCCTTTTGACATCAAATAAGCATTTGATCTTTTGAGAACTTATTCTTAACGTCTTATTAGCGTATTATATGTGTTTATTTGCTTAAGTTCCAAAGCATATCCAACACACTCTCGTTTTATCCGATGAATGCTAAAAACAGTGCATATACACTCCAAATAGTGTACTTTTGACACCAACTAAGCATTGCATCTGATGAGAACTCATTCATAGCGTCTTATTAGTGTATTGTATGTTTTTATTAGCTTTAGATGCAAAGCTTGTCAAACGCGTGCTCTTTTAATCCCGCGAATACTTAGAACAGCGCAAATACACTCCAAATAATGTGCTTTTGATACCAAATAAGCATTTGATGTTTTGAGAATTCATTCTTAATGTCTTATTAGTGTATTATATGTGTTTATTTGCTTAAGTTCCAAAGCATATCCAACACACGCTCGTTTTATCCAATGAATGCTTAAAACAGTGCAAATACACTCCAAATAGTGTGCTATACCTGTTTATTTGCTTAAGTTCCAAAGCCTGTAAAACGCACGCTTGTTTTTTACTACGAATGCTTAAAACAATGCAAATACACTCCAAATAGTGTGCTTTTGACACCATATAAGCATTTAATCTTTTGAGAACTCATTCGTAACGTCTTATTAGCGTATTAGATGAGTTTATTTGCTTATGTTCCAAAGCGTCTCCAACGCACGCTCGTTTTATTCCACGAATGCTTAAAACAGTGCAAACACACTCCAAATAGTGTACCTTTGACACTAAATAAGCATTTGATCTTTTCAGAGCTCATTTTTAACGTTTTATTAGCGTATTATATGTGTTTATTTGCTTAAGTTCCAAAGGGTATCCAATGAACGCTTGTTTGATGCAATGAATGCTCAAAACAGTGCAAATACGCTCCAAATAGTGTACTTTTGACACCAAATAAGCATTTCATCTTATGATAACTCATTCATAACGTCTTATTAGTGAGTTGTATGTGTTTATTTGAAGAAAGGGTCCAAAATTTTTGAATATGACCCTAAGTTATACGAAATTCCCTTAGTATTTCAAGTTATTTGCTACATTCAAGAGTGAATTCTAAGTTGATTTCATTACTTTGCTTATTATTTCTTTAAGAACCTTTGTTTATCCTTACCTTTTTTTGTTAGCCAATAGCCTTGGCCCCATTACAACCTTTTAACTTCTATCATGGTTGTTGTGTGTTTCAATATGTGGAGTTTGGGATTGGTATGAGCATATGGTATCCCTGGTTCTCGCGTCTTAATAGTGACATTCCATTCATGAGATCATATATACACATGCATTAATAATTCCAGAAAGTGCTTTCTTTGTTTAAAACATATGTGATGTTGGAAATGTGCCTTAAAACCAATCATATGATGATACTTTACGAACATTTCACATATTAAACTAATATAGCTTAATATAAAGGGCAAAGATTATTGCTTGAAGCCGTCTCATATAAATGTTATATGCTTAAACGATAAGTCCAAGGAATATGTAATTGGGAGAATGCGATCTAAAGAAGTTAGATTCAAGAGACCATTCTCTTTCCTATACATATCCTAAACGTTCCTGATCATAGGATTGCCATTTGGGCATTGACAGTCCGTTAAGATCAGTACGTGCTATGTCTTCTCTTAGGGAGAGTGACTGGTCTCGAGTCATTGGTGTGACTGACACCAAGACAAGGATGTAGGTGCTCAATAGAGAATGAGTCCACTGAACACGATCAACAAGGAGTTCTCATACTCATGTCACATGAGAACTCATGGTTGGGATAATGCAAAGTAGTCATTTGACCTGAGGCATCATAGTTGTCTTGTGGTTAGGTCCTTGATCTTTGACTATGTCAAAGTCACTGCGTCAGAGGGTGTCCATGTCATAGTTGGGGTTAAGCCACTTAGCCATTGAGGCAAGTGAATGCGCAACAAGGGATCTCTAACCTTTAAACTGTTTGAGGGAGAATACTCTATGATATGATTAAGAATCTCTGGCCAGAGTATGAATGAGATTTAGGAAATCGTTCCAAATCACATTCAAGGTAATCATATAAGTAAGAGAATCACATTGGATAGTAGACATGAATAAACTATCAAACCAAACAATGTGGTCAAGAGTATTGTATTAGAGAAAGACCGTATTGCATTGTAATCCTAAACTGAATAGGTTCTCCACCTTTTCTGATTAGCTTGGGTAACCATGACATACTGCTAGGTGTCACTCATGGTTTGTGGAAGCCCTAAACGTGTATAATCACTAGAGGGAGAATTGAAAGTAAGTTTCAATTCACAATCGATTTGAAAGAGTTCTAATCGCCCACTGCCTCACTAAAAGGAACCTAATGGACCATACACCGTGTAAGGTAAAGATTGAAGAAACAACGGAGATGAGTAAGGATAATTAAATGGTTTAATGATTTATGGCAATGATTAATTAATATGTTAATTAATCAAACGAATAAAGTTCGTTAAAGACCTCGGGTTAGTTTTGGGCCTCAAGGCCCAATGGGCTTCGAACTTCAAGCCCATTGACTTAAGTTGTATGACAATTTAATGACTAATAATTCACAAAGGCCCAAACAGCCCAATAAAACCCTATGGCCGACCATATTGATAAAGGAGTGGGTTTTGGACTTATTACAAGTTTGCCACTCTAATGAAGGTAGGTATAAATGTGACTTTATAGCCTTTTCTTCATCAGGGTTTCTTTTGGAGAAAAGATGAGAACACAATGTCTCTCCTTTTCTCTCTAGGACGCCGGCCCCCTTGGAAGAGATTAGCTAGCAATCTTCCCTCCTCCAAGGTCACTCATCTCTTCTTCGAGTCTCTCCTTGGTGTAGAAAAATGAGAGGTTCTCAACTTTGGGAACTTGGAGAATCCTTTCAACCATCCTCATCCAAGAAATCCATGGAGCTAAGAAGCAAGGAATGAAAGCCCTCTCCTTGGGTGATTAGCCTTTACTTATGCAAAGAGGAGTCAACAAAGGTATAAGATTTCTCAACTCACTTTGTTCTCGAGTTGAGTCTTGGTTCACCCTTCTACTAGGCTTTGAATTTCATGGGTAATGTTTTGTTTTTGAGTGCATACAAGCATGATTCCGTCTTTAATTGTTAATTGCATGCCATAGATGTTGCTCAAATGAACATGTTTTTCACAAAATTTCCTTCAAGTGGTATCAAGAGTCTAGGTCTAGTAGTTGGTGAATCCTTTTGGGTTTTGTATTTTCATAGTTTATGATTTGAATGTTGTAATTGTTACAAGCTTTATTCTTGCTTCTTTGAATGTAAATTTTGTTAGAAAATTTGCCATCTCAAATGTTGTAGATGTAGTTCATATGAGCATGAATTTTGGAGCTAAAATTTGGTGCCATGTTTTTGGGGAAATTCGGCCAAATCCAAAGGGTGGATTTTTGGGTTCATGTTTGTCTTGTTAAAAGTGTTTTAAAGTGACATTAGGAACCCATAAGTACCGATTTTCATGAGGTCCTAGATTCCAGAGGCAGAGAGATGCTGGAAGAGGAAGTGCTCCTTTGTGCCGCAGATGTAATAACAGCCATTTTAGGGAGTGTAGGAGAGGCAGCAGTGGATGTTTTACTTGTGGGAAAATGGGATATAGAGCCATAAATTGTCCCAGAGTCAGCAGAGGCCCCAACAACCTTCTATGCCACCACCAGCGCCGATCCAGCAAGTTCCAGGGTCTGGTAGTTATGGTCAGATGGGTTGAGGTAGTGTTTACCATTATCAAGGCGATGCCGCTCCTTATGCTTCAGGGAAGTATCAGTATTCGCAGGATCCCTATTACCAGAGTGGGTATTCTCAGTATACTGGAGGGTATACGCCGTATCCTTCCATTCCAGCTGGTGGATCTCAGTGGTACCAGGGAGTACAGCCCCAGCAAGTAGAGATTGCTTCCAATAGTGCAGGATCTTCTAGGCAATATGGCCAGCCAAGTCAGGGATGAGGTGTGCAGGGGCGAGGTAATCAAGCTAGTAGAGGTCATGGAGGACAACAGGAAGCCCAGGGATGTATTAATAATATCTCTCTAGATGCTCAGAATCATCCGGACTTCATCATGGGTACGTTAAACATTCTTGGTCACTTTGCTAGAGTTTTAATTGATTGTGGTGCTACGCATTCTGTCATTTCTCATACATTCGCTCAAGTGACACAACCTCATCCTACGGCGCTAGGGTATGATTTAGAGTTTGCTATGCCTAGAGGGGTGAGATGTTATGTTGATTGTGTATATCCAGGATGTCCAGTGATGGTGGAGGAGGTGGTTATGCCAGCTAATCTTATCTCGTTAGATATTGTTGATTTTGATGTGATTTTAGGCACAAATTGGTTGCATTATAATCGCGCCAAGATAGATTGCTACGGGAAAGAGGTTACTTTCCATCATCCTGGATTACCTGAAGTTATTTTTGTGGGTGATCGTAGTGGGTTGAGGCATGGTGTTATTTTTGCTGTAAGAGCAGAAATGTTGTTATCGAAAGTTTGATAGGGATATTTAGCTCATGTAGTGCTGAATGATGTTGCTTCTAGTAGTGTGGAGGATGTTCGAGTAGTCAGGCATTTTCCTGATGTATTCCCTGATGATTTACCTGGATTATCGCCAGACCGAGATGTAGAGTTCACTATTGATTTACTTCCAGGTACGGATCCTATATCTTTAACTCCATATAGAATGCCTCATACTGAATTAAGGGAATTGAAAGTCCAGTTGCAGGAATTAGTCGATAAAGGTTTTATTCAGCCTAGTACTTCACCCTGGGGAGCTCCAGTTTTGTTTGTAAGAAAGAAAGACGGGACTTTAAGGCTATATCTTGATTATAGGCAATTGAATCGGGGTAACGATTGAAAATTGTTATCCATTGCCGCGTATAGATGATTTGTTTGATTAGCTTCGAGGTGCCTGCATGTTTTCTAAGATTGATTTGAGGTCTGGTTCTGACCAATTGAAGATCAGCAACGAGGATGCCTCTAAGACTGATTTCAGGACTTCTTATGGTCATTATGAGTTTCTAGTGATGCCATTCAGATTAACGAATGCATTAGCAGCTTTTATGGATTTGATGGATTGAGTATTCCAACCATTTATAGACAGGTTTGTCATTGTTTTTATTGATGACATATTTGGTATACTCTAAGTCTAAAGCAGAACATGTTCGACATCTTACCTTGGTGTTGAAGAAATTAAGGGAACATCGGTTGTATGCTAAGTTTAGCAAGTGTCAATTTTGGTTGAATCAAGTGGCGTTTTTAGGACATGTCATTTATGCTCAAGGTATTCAAGTAGATTCTCAAAAAGTGGCAACTGTGGAGAATTGGGAGCAACCTCGAACTGTCACTGAGGTACAGAGTTTTCTTGGCCTACCAGGCTATTATAGACGGTTTGTTAAGGATTTTTCAGTCATTGCTTTGCCATTAACGAGGTTGACTAGAAAAGAAGTTAAGTTTGAGTGGGATGATAATTGTGAGCAAAGTTTTCAGCAGTTAAAGTATTATCTCACTCATGCATCTGTTCTAGCACTCCTAGATGATAATGGTAATTTTGAGGTCTACAGTGATTCTTCTTTGAATGGTCTAGGTTATGTATTGATGCAACATGGTAGGATGATTGCTTATGCTTTGAGATAGTTGAAACCTCATGAGAAGAATTACCCTACTCATGATCTAGAGCTACCGGCTATCATCTTTACTTTGAAGATTTGGAGACATTATCTTTATGGTGAGAAATGTAAGATTTTCACAGATCATAAGAGTCTTCAGTATTTTTTATTCAGAGGGATCTTAATCTTTTCCAGCGAAGGTGGATTGAGTTGCTTAGTGATTATGATTGCACGATTGAGTATCACCTTGGTCGTGCAAATGCAGTGGTGGATGCACTTAGTAGGAAGACTCCAGTTAGACTTAATGACATCTATGATTGTCATGTTCCCCTTCTCGTAGATTTGAGGTCCACTGGAGTGGAGTTAGGAGTGGAAGATCAAGAGGAAGCCTTACTTGCAAATTTTCAAGTTAGGCCAATTTTAATTGATCGTGTGCTCGAAGCCTAGACGAATGATGAAGAGACCCAAGAAATAATTCAAGCAAGGAATCGGGGGAAGAAGAAAGACTTCAAAATTCGAGAAACTGATGGTATGCCTATGCAGGAGAGTAGAATGTATGTGCCAAATAATATGGAATTAAAGAAAGCAATTCTTGATGAAGCACATACTTTAGCTTATGCAATGCATTCAAGAGGTACAAAAATGTATCATACCATTCGACCATTTTATTATTGGCCAAGTATGAAAAGAGAAATTGTTGAATATGTGAGTAGGTGTGTCATTTGTCAGCAAGTCAAAGCAGAAAGAAAAAAGCCTTTTGGATTGATGCAGCCACTTCCCATTCCACAGTGGAAATGGGAAAATATTACTATGGATTTTGTGTACAAGCTTCCTCGTAAATAGAATGGTTATGATGGCATTTGGGTGATAGTTGATCAGCTTACTAAGTCAGCACATTTTATTCTTGTGAGGGAGAAGTATTCTTTAAGCCGATTAGCTGAATTATTCGTATCGAAGATCGTGAAGTACCATGGAGTTCCAATTAGTATTATCACGGATCGTGATCCTAGATTTACTTCCAAATTTTGGATAACATTTCAAGAAGCTCTTTGTTCGAGATTATTTTATAGTACAACATATCATCCTCAAACAGATGGACAATCAGAGATGACCATGCAGACGTTGGAAAATATGCTGAGATCTTCGGTGTTGCAGTTTGGTGACGCTTGGCATAAGCGGTTGGATTTAATGGAATTTGCCTACAACAACAGCTTTCATTCAAGTATTGGTATGTCACCTTTCGAGGCTTTTATGGTAAATCTTGTCGCACATCCTTATGTTGGTCAGAGGTTGGTGAAAGAGTTTTAGTGGGTCCTGAGATAGTGGAGGAGACTACGCAGAATGTTCAGGTGATTAAGTCTAATCTGAAATAGGCCCAGGATTGACAGAAAAGTCTAGCAGACAGTCATGCTACTGATAGAGTGTATAATGTAGGTGATTGGGTATTTATGAATCTATCACCATGGAAAGGTGTTGTGCGGTTTGGAAAGAAAGGCAAGCTAAGTCCTAGGTACATTGGACCGTATATGATCACTGAGCGAGTTGGTGAGGTTGCTTACAGGCTTGAGTTGCCTCCAGAGTTATCAAAAGTGCACAATGTTTTTCATGTCTCTATGCTTCATCATTATGTCTCAGACCCTTCTCATGTGATACCTCCTCAACCTCTAGAAATTAATTCAAATTTGACTTATGATAAGGAGCCAGTGACTATCTTGGATTGGAAAGATAAGATTCTAAGAAATAAGACAGTGCGCCTAATGAAGGTTTTGTGGAGAAACCACTTGGTGGAGGAAGCCACCTGGGAGACGGAGGAGCGTATGAAAGAGATGTATCTGTGCTTGTTTTATGATTATTTGTGGATTACATTTATTGTGTAAATTTCGAGGACGAAATTTTCTTAAGGGGGTAGGTTGTGGGAATTTCTCTTATACCCTTGTTATTATTGAGTTGTGTGTGTGTATTAACTAAGGTTTTGGACCAATAGGTTCTATCCCTTATTATTTGGACCTAATTAGAACTAAAGACTTAAGATTTTGGTTGGTTGACTGCAAACTAGACCACACACACATACCCTCCCCTTATCCCGTTGACTCTTTCTCCTCCCTCATCATTTTCTTCCATGTCCGTACAATTGTACGGACAAACCTTGAACCCTCCATTTCACGCACGGATCGAGCTCATGGTTAGCATCATCATCTTCATCTCATCGTCAGTCACTCATCTATACCATTTTTAGAACGTGAAGACCTCATTTTCCCAAGAACCCAGTTTTGGGTCATTGTTCATGCACTCATGTTATCGGAGTTTTTAAGAGATTTAAAGCTACTAGTGAGCTTTAGGACATCTTCACGAAGCTCAGAGAAGAAAAATGAAGTGAATTGGACGTCGGGAAGTCGAGTTTGGCGAGTTTCAAGTTTGGCCAAATTATGGAGGTTCTTCCGGTGAAATCCAATGGATTTCAAGGCTTGAAAGTGGAAAGGTTTTGTTCCTCTCATCCTAAGCTTCATTTTGGTACAAATTTCATGCAATTTGGTTAAGAAATGAGCGGGAAATGACAATTTGAAGTTTTTCAGTTTTTCGATGGCGACGTCGGTCACCGGAGTTCGAAGGTTGAAGACGACAGAATATTCTGACGGCATCAGGTTAGTTTTAACGGAATATGTTGTTTTTTGACGAAATATTGCCTAACGTCGTTAAAGATTCTGCTAAGTGTGCCAGGCACATGGCCACGCGTGGGGGCGCGCCTGGCCGTGCCCTTGCCGGTGCATGGGGCATCGGAAAATTTTTCTAAAAATATGGGGGTGTTCCTGAGGTTGAGTAGGTCATGGTGCTATATTCAAATACCCTATAAGAGCATTGTATGAGAAGTTAATTCCTAGTTTTGTGTATGTACTTTAAATAACGTTTATTAAGTTATTTCGCATATAGGTGAGACCTATCCTGAGGACGAGCGCCATCAATCAAGGCTCAGGGGCTACGACCCTTAGACATATCAGTGAGTGGGCTTTTGGTTTTCTGTATATACCTATATACTTGAGATTTTTCCCAGAAAATGAATTTGAATGATTATACATTTTGAAATGCCATGTAAAGTATCTGCCTATTTTATTTGTGCATTATTAGTTGCATATAATTATGATTGGTGCTGCAGACGCACAGGTAAGTGCCAAGTAAGTTCATAAATTAAAGATGTGAGATTACTTCAGTTATGCGAGTTATGATGTGATGTGATGAGAGCTCATAAACTTGCACCCGGTGTTAATGCTCCCGCCCAGAGTTAGGGCACAATCCTTTACGTGATGTTCACCTCCCGCATCGTATGCTCACCTTGGATCTAAGTTAGGTGCATGGTCTTGTCATACAGACCACTTTAGGTGATTCCGACTCGTACATGACCCGCGATTATTCGCACAGCCTTCACTTGATCGTAGCACTAGAGCATATTTACTTTACACCTAGTCTTGTCATACAGACCACTGTAGGTGGTTCCGACTCGTGTGCAGGATTTGATTTCATATGATTGAGATTGGTTATGAGCTATATACTTAGCAGTACAGTTTGAGTTAGAGAGATTTGTCTGATGCGATATTTGACATTTATATATTTTGCCTGGTTTACTTATAGCATTGCATTGGGATACTTTGGCACGGTATACTTCTATGGATTTTCATCTTGAGTATGATTTCTGATTCAGATTATTATTATTATTTTCTGGGAAGTTATACAGGTTTTACGGCGAGGAGTTAGAACTTTTGAGAAATGAAATAATTTTGAAAAGCTTTGTTTTTACCCACTCACACTTTCTATTTTGCGCCCCTCCAGGTTTTATGTAGAGTGCTTGGTGGATCATGAGGATTTCGACGAGGGTTCTGACAGAGCATCATAAATGTAGGATCACCCTTGGGTGTTGTATAATTAGTACTTGTCCTGCTTGACTGCACTTAGGATATTTATGCTCTGGTTGTGTATTTCACGTTTAATCTCGCACTAACACTCTATCTTAACTAGTTCTGCTAGTAGTTTGGTTTTTATTCCTTCGCAATTCCCTTATATCTTTATTGCTTCCGCACTATGCACATGGTTACGTTACTCTCACGTGATGGCCAGCATGCCCTGATTTAGGTCGGGGTGTGTCAAAAAAGGTTTTAAGTTTGACTCTTATATACAGTGAGTTCAATGTCAATTTATTATTGTTGGTATATTGTGCAACTTAGCCCAAATCTCTACCTCTTAGGCCTTCCACACGAGACCGAAAAATTGAGTTTGAATCCAATTTTAAAGGAATTAAACTACTAAAAGGGAATGAAAATTTGAATTATATGAGAGTGATTGGAATCAACTTCTACAAAAGGATGAAAATTTTAAATTATATGAGAGTGATTCTAATTATTTAGTTCAATATATTGAACTCATTAACTTAATTTTTGTAAAACAAATGACCAACTTTTAAAGGAGAGATAAGAGAATAATGAATAGTAGATTGGAATCAAACTAACATCATTGTACCAATTGTTTTATAGGAATCAAACTCACTTAATTGTTGTGGAAAGCTTTAGTGTAAATATATCGTTGTATAAAAAATAAAAATAAAAATTGAAAAAGAAAAAGACCAAACCAAAATTAAGAACAAGAAGAAGAAGGTATATTGGTTCAAATGATCCATTTTCAATTTTGATTGCCAAAATGATCTACTTCTTGTAAACTTGTTAAAATATTAATTTTGTATGTAAACTACCAAAATAGTTAATTGAGAAAGACGTCATCAAGCAAACAAGGGGGCCACCATGTGCACCACCATAGAGCCTAACAGCTCCTTTTGAGCGGCTTAGTCGTTTTCAATAATTTTTCTTTTTTTTTTAAATTTGACCGTTGTGCCACGTGGCACAACCTTGTTCATTTAATTTCCAAAGTGTATAAAAATCAAGAGCTAGGATTAATCTAACGGTAAAAAAAATAGAAAAAAAAAGTTTTTTTTAATAAGTACCCAACCATCTTCTTCTTTCCCCTACAACAACTCAATATTTATTTGTACTACAACATTCTATATTTGTTTTTCACTTCCCAAATTCTTTTGTTACAAAAACAAATGAGTGAGAAGGCAAATTGGTCGATCTAGGAAGCCATTGCTTTACTTGAGGCTTGGGTGCTTGTTACTCATTACCCAGTCACAGGAAATGAGATGAGAGTACAACAAATGTAGAAGATAATTCATATACAATTTTTCGAGCAAATTCAAGGCACATCCCAAATCAAACAATCTCTGTCGAGTAGGTAAAAACATCTACATAAAAATTTAAAAGGTTAGCTATAAGTCCTTGCAAAAGCGAAATGAATTTATAAAAATGGTGATAATCGCGTTATGAGAAGAAGGTTTTATGCGCAAGATGAGGAAGTTCAATAGATTCCAAGGGAAGACGAACCGGATCCCACTTGTTGGAACCAAATCACACACCACCATAAGTGGAGGAAATGCTCGACAACTACCTACAAAAAGTAAGCCTAAAACTGGGTGGGGAGGTTGTGCCCACAAAGGCTCCCCATCGGTCAAGTTAGTGAACTGTTTTAGACTCAAGCAGTGGACAAGAGAATTCAAGTGTATATATCACACTATCACAAATTACGTAGACGTGTGTATTTATACTATTGTGAGGGAGACCTTTTTAGGATAGAATCCTCGTTCTAAGCCGGCAGAATCCTAAGGGATATCTAGAAGTAGTTATTACACCATTTTAGAAGTTGTGACTACTTATGATGCACACCAATTCCTAGATTGTAGGAACTCCAAGACTTATGGATCTGATTGTGTCCATATTTGGATCAAATCGTGTGCCTTGCAGAACAAGCATGGTCATCCAGCGAAGTCGCTCGGACTTCACCTATTGCCTCGGAACATGGTGATGGTGAGTCTATGATTGGACTTCTGAGGTAACTGTATTCAGATCAGCCTTACTCCGACCGAGAAAAATTATTGTCCCACAGTTACCCTTAACTATGCTTCGAAAAAGGCAACTTGTTTCCCTTGAGGATTGATAGTTATCCAAAGATAATACCAGTGAATTGAAATGTGTACCGTTTGATCTTCCATCTTCGTGTGGTAATCTGATACTTGGAGAGTAGCGAGGACATTCCGGATTCAAAAGTGCAGTCTTTTGCACCATGCCATAAAATTCACAATGATAAAACTTTATGCCTATTGCGTGCGCACAAAAAACAAAACATTACCTTTAATATTCTTCAATGATTTCATCCCGTCGAATTCATTGATCCCAAAGTGAATCAGTTTTGCATCCAACAACTAGGTGGTTCGACTGTGCGATGTATATAATACAAAATTTTTCCTCCCGTTTTACCCAAACTTGCAAATCTAAAAAAGGCTCCAAATTTCTTCACATACAAATTCAAAATTTCCTCAAATTCTTCCAATCCTGATCAATGGCATCCTCAAGCAAGATTCCTAACCGACCAAACTTTCGCCTTACACCTTTCACTTATGAAGGTTCACAACTGGGAAGAATGTCAGGCCTTCATTCAAAGTCGTTGAGATGTTCTGGGTCAGTGCGGGGTCTGGTGGGAACCAAGCCAAGATATCTATGCCAATTTGCCGCTTCTTCTAATCCACAATGTCCATGTACCAAAATTTCTTGTTTTTTTGTGCATACGTGACAAACGTAGAGTCTTTTCATTGTAAAGCTTATGATGTGGTGCTCGATGTAGCACGTCTGAATCAAAAACACCTATACTTCAACACCTAGAATCAAATCAGCACATAAAGATAGAAGACTAAATTGTACATATTCCAGTTGCCTCATAGATGCATAGTTGGAGCAATAGTGGGACCATAATTTTCTAGGGTTAGAGTAAGGCTGTTATGAATTCAATTATCTCAGAAGTCTGATCATGGACTTATCGGCTCCGGGCAAAGTTGGAAAAGACAGAGTAGTGGTGCCATCATCACCCTATTCCAGGACAATAGGCGAGGTCCTAGCGACTTAGCCAGATGACCATACTTGTTCCGCAAGATACGGAATCTAATTAGGATATGGACACAATTAGATCTTTTAAGTCTTGGAGTTCATACAATCCAAGAATGGGTGTGTGCCACAATTAATCCAAACTCCTAAGAGAGTGCCATATCTACTTGTGGTTCCTCTAGGATTTTGCCAACTTAGAATGAAGGGTTTTATCCTAAAAATGTCTCTCTCTCCACGGTATAAATACACCCGTCTAAGGTCATTCCAGTAACGCAATCTAAATACTTGAATTCTCTTGCACACTGCTTAAGTCTAAAACTATTCACTAACTTGATCGTTGGAGAGCCTTTGAGCAACATACAACCCTCCTGATAGGATTTTTACCACCTGCAAAAGTTAGGATAAAAACACTTTAAATACTTGTTTGTACAAGGTAATTGTAATATAGTTGGCTCTAGTAAGGTCGTTCTCTATAGGATTGAATGAATATTTAGGTTTGTTTGTACCATACTTGATCAATCCCGAAACTACTGAGCACCAGTCAACGTTATACTGTCAAGAACCCAGAAGAGTTTCCCTCCAACCAGGAGGCCAATCATAGCATGACACGTGTCAACATCAGAAGCCAATCACAACACGACACGTGTCAATGTCAAAATGAAACTAGAAACTCTCTTTTATAAATAGAGATCATTCTCTCAAAATATTTCCTAATGTCATTTGTACTAAATCATTCATTAGTACTCACTAAAGGAGAGCTTGAACCTATGTATTTGTGTAAACCCTTCACAATTAATGAGAACTTCTTTACTCCGTAGATGTAGCCCATATGGGTGAACCACGTACATCTTGTGTTTGCTTCCCTGTCCCTATCCATTTACATACTTATCCACACTAGTGACCGGAGCAATCTAGCGAAAGTCACAAACTTAACACTTTCTGTTGTACCAAAGTCCTCACTGATTTGTGCATCAACATTTGGCGCCGTCTGTGGGAACGACACTTATTCCCACAATTTTCAGCTTTGCCAAGCTGGTTTCCACCATTCATGCCCTCTCTTTTGACCAGGCATCCCTTTCCAACATGGGGAGCGAAAGAAGCCATAAAACATAGAATGACACCCCTTTTACACCTAGTGCGAAGCAACGAAAGAATGAAGGAAAAAGGGTTGCTCTTCAAGCTAAAGTCGATGAGCTAGAAGCTCAGAACAACAAGATAGCAATGAAGAATGAGGTCCTCTAGGAGCAGTATGAGAAGCTCTTTAAGACACTCAATGAAACTAGGCATACTCAAACATGCGAGCTCGTTGCCACTATGGACATCAACCATCATCTGGGTGCCCCCCAACACGGAGGGTCACCTCCCTTCGACATGGGTATCCCTGATGAGGAGCGAGCTAATCATCAAAACATTGATCAACATGAGACTTATCTCAATCCAGATGCTTCGACCCGAAGCAGAAGAAGTCGAGGAAGACACCTCATTGCAGAAAGGTTGGAAGGATCGAAAGTCATTTATCGTGATTGCCGTAACTTCCTAAAGCAACATCGAGAGAATCCCCTCCATATATGCTCGAAGATCAATGACCTAAGGGTTTCTGAAATACTGGGTCCCCTCCCACGACCCAGGCCAGCTGCTAATCTAGGGAAGGAACGACAGGTCCCAGAGGAACATGAAGGTATAGGGGACTCTGAGGTATTCCGACATACTCGCCCTAGAAGTCAGTACGGCGAGTCCAAGAAAAAACCACACGCCCTTGCTCAAACTTTCCTACTTCCAAGAGGCGATGGAGACTTACGAAAGAAAATTCAAGTGGTACATGACTCCACTCAAGACCCCCTTGTCCTACAGCTCCTTGAGGAAGTAAACAAGTTAAAGGTCGAACATCAGGGCGAGATACCTAACTGGAATTAACCCAGGCCTAGCCCTCTCACAAGAAAGATCCTCGACACCCTCTTCAAGCGAAGACAAAACAAAAGCTTGGTTTACAACTCTATACTAGAAGGGAGGACCCAATTGAACACATTAACCTCTTTGAGTCCACCATGGCATATCAGATACACACAGACGAAGAACGATGTCTTCTCTTCCCCTCCACCATCTTTGGCGGAGCTCTAAACTGGTATTCCCGTCTTCCACCTGAGACAATAGACTCATTTGAGGAACTAAGGAAACTGTTTGTCTCTCAACACATCTTCCAGACCGATTGCTTACATTCTGCAGATGACTTGTACACTATTCGCCAGAAGCCGGACGAGTCACTACGAGAGTATGCTGGTCGTTTCAGCCATGAGTATTCTCGCTACGCTGAGGCAGATGACAAGACCGTCCTCAAGGCCTTCACGGCAGACCTACGTGATTGTTTCTTCAAGTACATGATCAATGCCAACACTTGGAAGACTTACTCTGAGGTGACCGCACAGGCTTACAACCACGCCTCCGCCAAAACAAGGACATACCAAGGGAACCCCCATATGGTTAACCCCTATCAACAAGTAGGAGGTGGAAGTCAAGTTCTACCAAGTGAGAAGATATTGGCCTTTCAAACACCCATTGCATCATCTCCTGCCTCATTTAGCTACTCACTAAGTCACCAAATGTATATGTTTCTTGGTAAGAGGAAGGATTTTTACTCTCAGCAAGCCCATTACAACAAGAGGGATAAAAGTTCGTATCAAGACAACCAGGGGTGAACATACAGTTGACTATTATGACTATGGGGCCAAGCCTCACTCTTTCAAAGTGAAGGACTAGGTACTGAAGGAAATGCTATTATAGAAGGCATACACATTACAAATGTTTTGACTCTCAACCGCTTGAGATCTTTTATCACACAAGTCATTCGGCAAATATTTAAAGAAAAGGGAATTCAGACAACTTCTTCTGAGTCTTTTACGTTCCTAGCACTGGAACACTTGGTCTACGCTGACCTACCCTTATACTCCAACTCAGAGCTTCAACATGCGTACTTTGACACAAAGTATGTGATACTAAGTGTTATAACCAACATGGTTCACATATCAAAAGCATGGATCCCTTCATGCATAGCAAAACATTCATAAGCATCACTCATATCAATCAACATAAACATCATACGTTCCAACACATTCATACATAAACATCATACATTCCAACACATCCATACATAAGCCAACTGCGCTTCGAAAGGGTTTAACATACTTTGTGTCTTCGACACTTGCTACAATGTGCCTCGACACCTTGCCCTTATTCTCACCAACCAGGTGATGAAATGTGAAGAATGAACTCATCTTCAGGCCACCAACCAGGTGATGAAATGTACAACCCCTACTCTCCTTCATACCACCAACCAGGTGATGAAATGTACAACCCGTACTCTAATATCATTTGGCAACTTGCCACTCATGCGACCAACCAAGTGAAAAAGGAACTCATCTTCGTGCCACCAACCAAGTGATGAAATGTGATGAAAGGTGATGAAGGAACTCACCTTCGTACCACCAACCAAGTGATGAAAGTAACTCACCATTCATTCCACCAACCATAAAACGAGTGGTATAACTTGTACATGTGAACTCCTAGCATTCACAAATAATCAAAAACCCTCAAGTTTTACAACTCAACTAGGGGAGCACTTATGCCCAACAAGAGTTATAGTCATTAACAAAGTCTTATTGCAAGCCAACAATAACTTCAGTGCATGGCATACGAAGATCAAGATATTCAGCCCTCTTGCATTTGCTTCAGACATTTCTCTTTTGTAACAATGCAAACACTACAACTCGTAGAAAGCTTCACACACTCTTGATCAAAACAGTGTGAAGCAAAACCAATTTATGGTGTCAACAAGAGCTTCATCAAAGGAGTTCAACCACAATTCTCAAAAGCTTTACACACTCTTGGTCAAGACAGTGTGAAGCAAAACCAATTTATGGTGCCAACAAAAGCTTCATCAATGAAGGGCAACTACAACCCGTAGAAAGCTTCACACACTCTTGATCAAGATTGTTCGAAGCAAATTCTATTTATATGGTTCATCCAAACCTTCGACTACTACAAGGTGTGGCTTGCCTCAAAATCTCTTGCTCAACAGTGTGGAAGCAAAATTTGTATATGTTGTCTCTCCCACATTTTCAAATTTCTAATCTTCCCAAAAAAAAAAAAAGGAAATTGGGAAATTCAACAAAACTTCATCAATGGAGGACAACTACAAAACCCACAAAAGCTTCACACTATCTTGATCAAGATAGTGTGAAGCAAAATCAATTCATGGTACCCAACAAAAGCTTCAACTCCAAAGCTTCACCAACAAAAGCTTCAACTACAAAGCTTCACCTACAAAGCTTCAACTCCAAAACTTCACCTACAAAGCTTCAACTTCAAAGCTTCACCTACAAAGCTTCAACTCCAAAGCTTCACCTACAAAGCTTCAACACAAAAGCTTCATCAATGGAGGACAACTACAAATTCTCAAAAGCTTCACACTATCTTGATCAAGATAGTGTGAAGCAAAATCAATTCATGGTACCCAACAAAAGCTTCAACTCCAAAGCTTCACCTACAAAGCTTCTACACAAAAGCTTCACCAACAAAAGCTTCATCAATGGATGACAACTACAAATTCAAAAGCTTCACACTATCTTGATCAAGATAGTGTGAAGCAAAATCAATTCATGGTACCCAACAAAAGCTTCAACTCCAAAGCTTCACCTACAAAGCTTCAATTCCAAAGCTTCACCTACAAAGCTTCAACTCCAAAGCTTCACCTACAAAAGCTTCAACACAAAAGCTTCACCCACAAAAGCTTCACCTACAAAAGCTTCACCCACAAAAGCTTGACCCATATAAGCTTCACCTACAAAAGCTTCACCCACAAAAGCTTCAACACAAAAGCTTCACCTACAAAAGCTTCACACACTCTTGATCAAGATAGTGTGAAGCAAAATCAATACATATTACCCAACAAAGCTTCAACCTTAAAGCTTCATCTACAAAGCTTCACCTACAAAGCTTTAAAAAAAAAAAAATATATATATATATATATATATATATATATTTTCGGAAATTCAAAAATTCGGAAATTCAGAAATTTGAAAATTTGAAAATTCGAAAAAAAAATAAAAAATAAAAAATTTGCCTAGGCCTCCTCTTCTCTGGGCCTAACAACTTTCATAATAAATATATATGAATGAGGAGTTTTAGGCTACCACTTAGAAAGGAAAATGGTAAAGTTTTGTTACTTTAGAAGCTTGGCTACTAGCAAGACACCTCCTTCGTCAACTCCCTCAACCGAAGACTTGGGGGAGTCCTACCATATGTTACTGCACCTTAATACTCGGAAGTCTCATGACCACTCAGTGACTTGGATTTTTCAAGTCTCCAACCGAGAAGTTTTTCTCACTCGGGAAATTAAGGGAGCACTACCTCAACATACATGCTTCACTCACAAAGCTTCAACATACAAGCTTCAACAAAACAAAAAATTCAAATAACTTAGTGAAGAAGGCCTTGGTGTATTTAACACAATTCGTTGAAATGAAGCAAATCTTGTTTATTGATATCTCTGATAAGTTACAAATATGTACATATACATAAATCAAAATAAACAAACAAGAGGGAGCCTTCACAAAGGTTGCTCAGGAGAAGTCTCAGCAGTCAGTAGAGCCCCAGAAAGAGGAGGCACCGGAGGGTGATTATTCGAAGCCTCAGTACTGGGCAAAACCCCAGAATGAGGAGGCACCGAAGGTTGATCATTTGGAGCTTATTACGCGGTACAGCCCCAGAAGACAAAGGCAATAAATGCCTTTAGAACAAACCCACAAACCTCTGATGATCAAGTAAAATCTGACCATAAGATTCCTGCAGCTGGTCGAGCTTCCTCTTCATGTTTGTAGCATAGTCATGTGCGAGCCTGTGCCACTGTTTATTCTCATGCTTGAGCCCTCTGATCTCCTGTTTGAGACCTATCACTTCAGCCTCCAATGATTCAAATTGGCGGGTTCGAGCAAATAGGCGTTAGGCTATATTAGACACAGAACCTGCACGCTGAACACTGAGAGCCAGAGAATCCTTAACAGCCAACTCATCAAACCGTTTGGAAAGTAGTCTGTTATCTTTGGGAGTGAAAAGGTTCTTGGCCACCACCGCAGCGGTCATATCATTCTTCATCACAGAGTCCCCAATGGTAAGATGACCAGTAGAGGATAAGAAGGATGGGCGCCATATGTTGTCTTGAGAAGGCATTGCTGCCTCTTCACCAAAGTTCAAGTCAAAACGACGGTCGGATGGGCCAGACATTCTCAGAAATGATAAAGGAGAAATGAGGTGCAATAAATCTCTGAAGTACAAAAATAAGCGGAAAATTCCTGCAAGCAATAACTCTCTGAACGTACTTCTTGCACACAATTGGTGCCCCTATAAAAGAAAGGGCAACAAGGCCGTTGGTTCAAAAATCGAAGAGGCACCACTCTCCGGATTTCGAGAAGTAGATTTTCCTGAGTAAAATATGTCGACAATCCTCACACGCAACATCAGCTCCTCGGTTACCATAGATAACTTTTCCAAAGATCTCTGACAAAGTTTAGACACATAAATTTTACCCTTCTATTACCCATAAGGGTAAAGGAACAACACCACTGCTTGATAACTGGAAAGTCCTTATGTGTGTCAACCTTCGTGCTTCGTGGCAAGGCAGACTAGCAAAAATGCCCAACCTTTACTCACATTCGAGAAAACACTCCCAACAAGATTTCCTGCTCAAATATCGAAGAGGCACCGCTCTTCGAATCTCGAGAGCCAGACTCACAACAGGATTACTTGCTCAAAAATTGAAGAAGCACCGCTCCCCGAACCTAGAGAGCCAAACTCCCACCAGGATGGCTTTCTCAAAAATTGAAAAGGCACCGCTATCCGACTCTTAAGAGCCAGACTCACAACAGGATTGCTTTCTCAAAAATCGAAGAGGCACCGCTCTCCGAATCTCGAGAGCCTAACTCCCAACAGGATTGCTTTCTCAAAAATCGAAAAGGCACCGTTCTCCGAATCTCAAGAACCAGATCCCCAACAGGATTGCTTGTTCGAAAATCGAAGAGGCACCGCTCTCCAAACTTCAAGAGCCAGATTTCCTTGGATAAAGCTTATCTACAATCTTCACACGCAACATCAGCTTTCCAGATACTACAGACCACTTTTTCAAAGTGCTCTGATAAAATTAAAACACGTGAATCTTGCAGCTCCCACTACATTGCTATGACCGAGAAGGGTAAAGGAACAGTGTTACTACTCGCTGTTGGGACAATTCCTATATATGTCGACCTCCATCCTCCACAGCCAGGCATACCTGCAAATAAAAAAAAAGCTCAACTTTTATTCACATCCGAGAGGGCACTCCTAGCAGAGTTTCTCGAAATACTCAGCTTATTCCCCCTCCCCCCCCCCCCCCCGATAATACTTATGCAAACAAGCCACACCAAAGTAAGAGTATCTCATATCATCAAGGTTAAAAGCAAGAGTATCCCATATCATGCTTTTTCCCTGTCTTTTCCTTTGCCCTTGCTATTACCTGTAGGACAAGGAGAAAAAACGCAATCAGTCGAAACCTAAAATCAAACTTCCGATCTGGAACTGATTGCCCAGAATCTTTGCATGGTTGTTTGCCTAACATTGCTCTCGAGTACTCATCCTTAACTGTTGTCAAGGTCACGAAGTCCTTCGGTAAATACCTCAGAACAGTTGATACGATATTGACATTTTACACTAAAGATGCCACGCATGGATGAGTCACTGAGAAGTAGTGCTCTAAAGGACCATTTAAATGCAAATGTTGCATTCCACTCCTACATCGGGGACAAATGTTGTAAGAGATTGAAGCAGAAGGATCAATGATGAGCTAGAACGGATCACTACAGCACGATGCCCTTCCTGCAGAACCACACAACCCAGACAGAGGAGTCTAAATCAAATCCAAACCCAGCATCACTGCCCTATCTGAAGAACTCGAGAAGCTTCAACAACCTTTCACTGACACCATCGCCAAAGAGCAAAACTTCACCATACCACACCCACTACTTTGTCGACAACAAAAGTATCCCATATCATTAGGGTCGAACGTATTCTAGATTTGATGGACTGGTTTTGACCCTCAAATTCTTGGGTCGGCCTTATACTCTGGAGGAAACCAGAAAACCCTCCAACCTAGTTCAAGAATAAGCTTATGGAAAGTTACTTCTTCAAAAGCAAAAGTATCTCATATCATCTTTTCTCCATTTGCTTCTCCTTATCCTTGTTGCTGTTTAAGACACAAGGAGAAGGAGAACAATCAACCGAAAGCTGAAGTCGAACCTCCGATCCAAGTTGCTTGCTTAGAAGTCTAATTGCTTACCTTGTCTGTTACCTCTTTCGGCAAATCACCTAGCTCGGTGACTTGGGGGACTCCTATTATAGGGTTTGTATCACACTTGACCAAGCCCGAAACTATAAGTAAGCTTCAAGTGAAATTGATACATTACCTTGTGCATCTTCATCGGTTAAAGATACCACCCCTGGATGGAGGAAAAATACTTCCAGAAAAGATGCCACATCTACATATGAGATAGATAAGGCAAGTGAAAATGAAACCACACTTCAGTACTTAGAAGTTTTGTGATTACTCAATGGCTTGGATCTTGCAAGTCCCTAACCGAGGAGCTTCCCTCACTCGGGAACTTAGGGGAGCACTGTTTGTACCATACTTGACCAATCCTGAAACTACTAAGCATCGATCAACGTTATACTATCAAAGACCCAGAAGAATTTCCCTCCAACCATGAGGCCAATCATAGCGCGACACGTGTCAACATCAGAAGCCAATCACAACATGACACGTATCAATGTCATAATGAAACTAAAACCTCTCTTTTATAAACAAAGATCACTCTCTCACAATATTTCCTAATGTCATTTGTACTAAATCATGCACTAGTACTCACTAAAGGAGAGCTTGAACCTATGTACTTGTGTAAACCCTTCACAATTAATGAGAACTCCTCTACTTCGTGGACGTAGCCAATCTGGGTGAACCACATACATCTTGTGTTTGCTTCTCTGTCCCTATCCATTTACATACTTATCCACACTAGTGACCGGAGCAATCTAGCGAAAGTCACAAACTTAACACTTTCTATTGTACCAAAGTCCTCACTGATTTTGTGCATCAACAACGTTAAAACCAAATCGGAATTAATTATTTGAAAACAAAATTTGGAACAAGTTGATTTTATGACCTAAAATATTAAAAACGAAGTTAATTTAAAAAAATTAAGTAAATTGGCGAAGTAAAGAAAACAAAAGCAAATAGTTTTGAAAATCAATTTAAGCACTAGGGTTCCATTGTTACCTTAACAATCTTATGTAGATCTTCCAATTACTTATGAATTACCCATGCAAATTTAAAGGTTAGGTTTTCCTAATATATGTCCTACTTGGAACCTTTAACATAGACCGTATATCTAACATGCAATCCGTCTGTGTGTCTAGATCAATTGTGAACATGCAAGACTCATTAAGTTTTGTGAAAACTTTTTGAAAAACCATGCAACCCTTAAGACGCGTCCATCCTATGTGAAGTTACACATATTAGCCACAAGAAGCCTTAGTCAATTTCAGGGGCGGCCCTCCATCAAAATTGCATCAAAATAAGTTTCTAAATATCCTAATGGTGGCCAATCTTCAAGACAAGTAAATAGTTTCAAAGATAGTGATTAATAATTCAAAACTTGCATGCATAATATCACAAGAAAATTAAAAAATTAAAAAAAATAAAAAATAAAAAAAAAGAAACTACGTAATCTTGCTAAGGCTTGTGGCCTCACCCTAGCAAAAGAAATTAGTTACAAACTATTCTTAAGAACATGGATAGAAAACACCTTGAAAGAAGAGTACAAATCCTCAAAGCCTAGCAAAGTTCTCCAAATTGATCCCCTTAACCTAATGGCCAAATAGCCTTATTTATACTACTATAAGATAAAATCCTACCTAGAAAGGGTCTTAGAATAAAACTAGGAAACATTATAAAATAAGATAACTAGGAAATACATTCCTATTCTAACTTTAGGAAATCTGGGCAGCCATAAAGAATGCTACGTTTCTAGATCTTCGGGCCTCCAAAACAGACCCAAAATGGCTTGAATTAAAGCTTGAGATGTCCCAAACATAATTACAGAAGGCCTTGAATCCAAAAGTCATCATCTTGGATGCCAAAAAGCCCAAATAAGCCCAAAACGTTACTTTGACAGCAATGCACGATGCTCCTTTATTTAATCGCCAGAAAATAACTGCTTGGTATTAAATTCTGGGATTTTGATACAATCATTTTGAAAGACTCATGAACATCCTCCAATTAGAATCACTCCAAAATTCATCCATATGATCACTTTATGCTCAAGAGGAAATCACATGTCCTACATTAGAAATATAAATCAAAGTACCAAAATTCTACCAAAATAATTAATACTAAGAATAGGATAGTATAATATCGACACATCACCTCCCCTCCCCCCTGCTGGTCCTAGGCTTACTCATGGTTGTTTTTTGTTTGGCAGGTAGTCGAGTTTGAAGCACTTCGTCCACACACAGTGGTGCGCGAATTTCATTCCAACACAAGCCTTCATATTCATCAAACTCACAGATCTTGACCGACCCAACCCAAAAATCAACTGATTATGGTGGTCGTTGTAGTGGTGATCCCCGACGGCAATGGTTTCAAGAAATCCTGAACTACCTGCGCTATCTCTTTTTCTTTCTAGAATGAAATTGCAAATTTTTTTCCTTCCTCTCTCTTTCTCTCTCTCTCTCTCTCATCAATGCAGCAAGTTATTTTTTTTTCTAATTTACAAAACCGCTAAGGTCGCACCCACCCACCAGACGTCTAGACACCGCTAATAGTCTTGCCAATATGTTGAACGATTTTTTAATAATCACGTCGGCAGCCCGCTGTCTAATGCCTCGGCACCACCTAGCTGCCTAGCCCGATTTTTAGAACAATGATGGCGATATACCAGTTAGATCTTCGGGAAAAACGTTAGTAAACTGGTTAACCACGTGCACATCTTCATGTTGCACCAGATTACCTTCTTTCACTACGACATGAGCTAAAAACCCTTCACAACCTTTTCACAGCATATGTTTCAACTGTATGGCGGAGATTAATCCATGCTTCAATTTCCTATGTTTTCTTATGAAAGTGACCATAGGCATGCCTGATCGGAAATCCACCAAGGCATGATTTTGATGTAACCAATCCTCGCTAAGATCACATTAAAGCCCACAATATCCAACATAATGAGATTAACTGACATCATTTGATTGGCAATGAGAACGGAGCATCCTCTATTTCCCACTAGACGTAACAAACTTCGCCTCATGGCATTGTGATTCCCATGTTGCACCCAATAGGGGTACCTTGTGGTTAAGTCATTTGAGCAAACAAAGGTGATATGACAGTAGGTGACACTCGGATTAATCGAAACACTAGCAAAGTCATAATAAGTCGGGATTGTTTTTGGCATCCTAGTGGGTGATATGTTAACATGGCCATGGTTCAGCTCTCCTCTTGCACGATCTGCTTTTCTATTACCCCGATTCTAATTTCCTTGGCCCTGGTTGCCTTGGTTTGTCTGCCTGCCACCTTCCTTATTGTTGGATTTTTCTCCGACATTATAATATTGTCCAACTCATACCATTGTGCACCGCCATCCTAGTACTGAATAGCCTGGATACTAGTTGACAACTCCCGAACACTGGGTAGCATTGCCTTGATAGTAGTTGGTACATCCATATGCTAGTGTCGATTTGGGTCAATTTCCATGAGTAAGTTTGGCTGATAAAGGACTGTTCTTTGAGATAAATTTGTTGCTTAAGGGGCCACTAGTTAGACCGCATGTGTAACAAATTGTACTCCCTTGTCGTAGTGATAAGTATTGCATCGGAAGAAATTCTAAGTATTGGTGTTGTTGGAACTTCCTTAAGGATGAAAACTAGAATTACCGATGGATTTAGCCCTAAAACAGGGTGTGTTGGAACTCGAACCTCCACTAGAAGATCCAGGATTGTAACTGCTTCATTTGAACGATTGACTATGCCAGGAACCAAAGGAAGGCTACCCTTGGTGTTCTTCGCTTAATGTTACCATCTTCATCACCAATATTGTCACTCATGACATTTTCCGAATCCTTGATGCGAAGTAAAGCATCGTAGAATTCCAAGTATGTAGTACATCTCGCAGATGCCACAAGAGAACTGAGGGGTTTGTAAGTGACAATTTTGAAATCCTTGACGCAAATTAAAGCCTCGTAGATTTCCTGGTCTTATATTCCGCTTGAATATACCAATTTTCTCTTTCGTCTTTCGAGTTTGTTCCTTCTCATACCTCCACCACGACCTTGCTAGTCCTTGGAAGAACCACACTACTGTCGCAATCTATTTTGATCAACCAGAAAGTTTTCCAACTTCTGCATGGCGCAGAACGTCTTCTCCACATGTTCGAACCAAGCCTCGACCATTTCAAGTTTCTCACTTGAAGACAAGTGGCGATTTCCAATGAATTCTTTTGAGAAGGGCGAAAAGCCTTCTCGATAACGTTGTGATAATTGCTTTGAATTGCCGAAAATCAAGAAAAGATGGTGTGGTTCGTGCTCGACAAGGTGGCATAGTTTTGACATTAGAGATCAAGAACGACTAGCGCTTAACATCATGTGTGTGATTAGTGTAGGACTACCTAAACATGTGCTCACCCTGACCTAGAATGTCCATGTGGATATTAGAATCAAGACATGCTAGTAGAAACCTGAAAGGTGACGAAGTCATAAAGCGAAGGTTTTGTGGAGAACTATGAATAAATTCAAAAAGTAATTGAAATGAGATTCTGCAGTGTGCATTTTAGAACCCGTATTACAAAACATAATGTCAAAGCAAGCATAAGTACGAATGCAGCATAAAGTAAAGAATATTTCTATCCTAGAAGGATGGACATTTATACAGAAAGGAAATTTACTTCCTATGTTGTCCAATGTGTTATTTAATGATTGCTTATAATCCTCATTGCAACAAGAGCACCACCAATAACACTTAGAGGGGTGTAAAAACAGAAACATGAGCAGGCCCAAGAATAAAGTAAGCACATAAGTTTATTAAGGGACATTTGTGGGCCCCAACGATGGGAAAGACAAATAAAGAAAGAGTGTAGAGATGAGAAATTGACGAGTAAACGAGAGAGTGAGATACTCTATAAAAGAGAGAGAAACTAAGTGGGTTGTATGTGTGTGTGTTTGGGCTATAAAGTAAATTATTTAGCCACCTAGCATAATTAGGAATAGTAAAAGTATATGGGCCAACATACCCACTTATTTAACAAGTCCAGCTAGCAAACCAATAGTACCATAATGTGCAGCCTGCAATATTGACATGAGTACAAAGACAAAGTTTAAAAAATGCACGAACATTCCAGTAGGGGTAGCCACTTGGAACCGAAAACCGAAACCGAAACACAAATCAAATCGAACCGCACCGAACGGTTTGGTTTTACGATTTTGAAACGGTTTCGGTTTCGAAACCGAATCGCGGCAAAGAAAACGGTTTGGTTTCAGTTTTGGGTTTTTAAAACCGCACCAAAACCGAAACCGCACCATATAATAAAATTAATAAATAAATGTTATATTTTAAACTTTTAATTAGTTCAACTAGGTTACTAGACTATCATTATCATCTAGTTTTGAATCTTTAATATGGGACGAGATGAAACATGTTCTTTGACCTTTTTTTTGTCGGTTGGGGAACCCTTATAGACAAGTTGTTACATTTTCTAAATATGTGTTTATTGGGTTGGGAATCATACAAGTTTCATCATGGAGACTACACTAACTCAAACAAATATTTATTGGATATGTGATTCAAATAAGCAACTCACTTTGAGCCTAAATAAACAAATATTTACTGGATATGTTTATTTCTGTTGTAAGCACTGAGCAATGACAATGAGCATCGGTCATATTGAATTTGAGGGGGCTGGAATAACAAAATAACATTAGCACTTTCTTTCTTCATTTGTTTATTTCTGTTTTGTTGTTCTCTAGTAGATTATGGCATTGAATTATTTTGTTCTGTTCTATTTTGGAGCACTGGTGGATTATGGCATTGAATTCAACATGCCAATCTGACCCAAAAAAAAAAAACTCATTAATATTATGGCATTGAAATTCAAAGTTAGGACATTACTTTAGTAAGTATTAATATTAATCAAAGTTAGGACATAAGACCGTCTTAATTAATATATGAGGAAAATAAGACCGTCTTATGCATAAATAAGTGTATATTTTAAATTGTACATTTTTTTCTCGAAAACCAAACCGAAACCGTTTGAAACCGCACCGAACCGAACCAAACAGTTGGGTTTCATTTCGATTTTAGCTTCAAAACCGCACCGCACCGCATCGCAAAAAGTTTCGGTTTCGGTTGTGGTTTCACTCAAAACCGCACAGAACCGCACCGCGCCCACCCTTACATTCCAGGATGTGATCAAGGATCGAAGCAAGCTCAAATAACTATCTTCCTCTCAACTAGCATAAGCTTCATCATATGCGTTCGGAGCAAGTTTTTTTTTTCTTTCCCTCAAATGTATAATCCCATTGTGCTATGACCAGTGACTGTAAAGCGGGAACTACGAGACCAACATGCACTTTAGACCCATCGGGCTTATCTAGACCTACAGGCAAGTAGTCATGAGAAGGTCTCTCAACCTCTGGTAGAACCGGAAATGGAACCATAAAAAGAAATAGAAAACCCAATAGGAAAATTAGGGTCTGGTACACGGCAAGCATAACAAGTAATAGGCACGACAAGGAGCACGACAAGGAGCGCGAGCACGACAGGTACGGTGCTACTAATGACAAGCAAATTTCGATGGTATTCCTTTACTTGCAAGTGAGAGGTCTTAGATTCAATTTTTGCCAAAGACAAATTTAAACCACATTATTACTAGCCCATTATGAGGCTAGGCACATCCCCTCCCCTTTAGTGTAGATACCTAATAGGAAAATTAGGGTATGGTACACGGCAAGCATAACAAGTAATAGGCACGGCAAGGAGCGCGGGCACAAGAAGTATTGTACTACTAATGACAAGCAAATTTCGATGGTATTCCTCTTCACTTGTAAGTAAGAGGTCTTAGGTTCAATTCTCATCAAATGCAAATTTGAACCACATTATTGCTAACACATTGTGAGACTAAATACATCCCTTTTCTTTAGTATAAATAATATTATTTGTTCAAAAAATAAGTAAAAAATAATAATAATAAAAAACACACACCCCTCAAGCAAATTTTGGGGCAAGGGCAGGGTAAAGGCAAACACACATCTTAACAACCTTATTACAATGGCATCAATATAATGTATACGATTTTACGTAATGTTATCATTGTTCTGAAAATCTCCGCCTAATGCCGCATAAGGGCTCAGTGGCTAGTTGCTGCCCAATTAATCCCTAGACGTTTGAAAATTAAGAAATGACGCATACTTAAATGCCTGCCCAAACCTGCCTAGCCCACCCAAATCCGCATATGTCACGACTCTCACTTAAAAGAAAATATATAACTTTTATTTTGCATTTTATTTTTTTAATAAATTGTATTGCATACTTAGATAAACACACATTATATGCATGTTGCACATGTTTTTATTATATTGTCATTCTATTTTGCAAGTATACATCTCAATGCAATAATGTATCTTTTTAAATATAAATATGTATAGGATATATAACAAATTTACTTAAATCCGCTTGACTCTGCCTAGCCACCTAGGCGGTAGACCACAGTCGCCGCCCAACTAGGACCTAACGTCTTTTAGAACCTTGCATGTCATATAAGGAAAAAAGAAGATACAACATGACAATCACAATAGAATTACATACATCATCCTAAGGTATACTATTTAGTTCAACAATGATAATAGACATTTCGACAATTTGATGCTGTTGTGTATAGTACCATAACAGCATTAAGTTCTGAGTCCTAACATAGTTTGGCAAAAGAAAGAAAAATATTCAAAGGACCTAGAACACGTAGGAAATTACTGTATATCCATATAAAAGTTAATTGTCTACACGTATGTACGGTTCAAAGATACCTAACATGTGCGGCGGAAGTATATATTCACAAATAAGTTATAAGATAACCAATTTAAAAGCGGATAATGGTGTTCAGATTTAAAAAGTTGGGCATACATTCTATAGTTTCTTTATTCTGAATCATATCTGAATCAGCAATGCTCTTTCCAAACGTAGACAGACTATCCTCCACTGGAAGACGATGGCAAAAGCATCGTATCCACAGGGCTCTGGTAGTTCAGAGGGGAGATTCCACCTGCATTTAAACGAGCAATTTTCCAAGCAAATCAAATCTTAAGCAGATGAGACTACAGAAGAAACTCTAATAAATAGGTAAACAAAGATGGCAAGAGTAATGAACTCAAATATACAGAGTAAAATGCCAATAAACAAAACTACGAAATCTTCACTCTTCAGTAAGGGACGGCACAGACAGCTGAGAATTTTGCAACATGAAGTTCTTTCATTCATTTTTTACCATTCCCGGTTGCTTGATTAAGTTTGCAATCAACTAAAGTCTAAATCATGGCATGGCAATCAACTAAAGTCTAAATCATGGCATGACAATCAATTCAACTTCCTGCTCACTAACTTATACATATATTCTCCCCACACATCCTTTGAATCCTGCACTGCATTTCAAACTCTTGATGTTTGCTGCTTTCCACAACAATGCAGGCAACTTAGCCTTCAGACGTGAAATTGTTATATTATGATTCCACAACATAACACTTTCCGAAACCTCAATTAACATTTTTAATCGCATGCCTTCAACTCCTATAGATGACACGCCCACTAGATAGGTAGATAGACAAACAAACCAAACAGAAAGGCAAGCACTTCGCACCCTGAAGCTATATACCAGTTGACCATAGTAATGAGAGACTCCAGGAATAGCCAATTGTCCCTTGACTAATGACCCAAAAGGGCTAGCTTCATCCCCACTACCTCAACCCCATTCACCTCTCTTTTTACACTCTACTTTCCCCTTTGGGCCTGTTGCCCACCTCTTCATCTTTTCTTTGCACCTCAGATCACACGAAACCCTAACACACCCACAAAGAAGTGGCCAAGGAGCCCTGTATCCAAGGCCAAGGAGCCCTGTATCCAAGGCCATTGTTGCCACACTCGAGGAGTTATTACTGACCTTGAGGACCTTGTCCCTAATGCTATGTTTGGATTAGAGACTTCAAAGTTACATGGAACTTAGGTTTAAATTGTTACAAAATTAGAGAGCAGGACTTGATAATAATTAGGTGCAATTCATTTGAGAGAACTATGAAATGACTCCTTGCAAGGTGTATTTTTGTAAGTCCCAATCTTAGTATTTTTATAGTGCATTTAGGGTATGTTTGAGTGAGGAACTTCCAAATTCCAATGACCTTAGACAAAGTGATGAAGACATGGATCACAAAAAGTTAAATAGGAGGGATTAGAAATGCATCGACATGATCACTACAAAGGCATGTGAGAGGGATTTGCAAATGACTAATGCTGATGTGGTGCATTTTTAACTCCTATTTAATTTTTTGTGATCAATTTCTTCCTCATTCTGCCTATATCCCTTGGAACTTGGAAGTGCCTTGCCCGATCATACCCCTCAGGTGTTTTATTAGTACCTATGTGGTGCTCCAGTAGTTCATTGGTGGAGCTCATGAGTGCATTTTTTAAGAATTGAGACTAAATCTTTTTGGCCCCTCCTCCAAACAAAGGGTGAGAGGACTTGAATTTTGGGTCAAATGCCACTCGCCCATGGCTATCCAGCTGAGGGTTTGGGATAACATGGTATTTGATTTCATCGATGGAAGTCCATTTCCTGATATAAATATTGAGGAAGAAAGATCAACTCAGATACATGTCCTGCAAATTTCACGACACCCAGAATCCAAATATGCAGCAGTGACTCAGACAATTTTGAGTCCATGAACAGGTAGGGCGAGAGTTTGTGCTTTCTAGATAGAGAGGAGATTGGGACCAGACTGAAAGATATGTCGCAGATTTGGTGGTAGTGGATTTTGGCATTTCCTTTTCTAGAGTTACGAGGCACAAGAGTTATAGATTAGACTGATAAGTGATGACCATGCATCTTGCTGAAGTCTTAACTGATGATACACATTTTGACAGAAAAGAATAGATTGTGAAAGAGAAAAACAGAGTAAGGAGAAAAGCAAACACACATAAATGGTAAAGATATGTGACCAGTACGGAGCTGAGCTAAGTGAGTTGTGGAGCTGGTTTTTATCAACCATACTTTTGGATGAACTGATCAACAACAAAAGCTTGGTTTCAGTACAAATACAAGGCCCATAAGGATTGTTGTTTGACTAATTACGTTACTGAACCAGGCTACCTCATGGATCAATACAACTATTCATAGTAGCTGCTGCAACCTTATTCAAAAGCACATTACTAATGTAGGATATCTAACTTAACAGCAGCCATGTTTCAACTTTCATACACATATGCGCATATGCACAGCTACATTAACAATGAACGACCTCTGACCTTAAGACACATAAAATTCCTCAGCTCGAGATGCAAACAATAAAGTTCTACATTCAGCTAAGAGAGCTTCCAGTGAAGAATACTTGTTCCTACCAAGATACTTGAAGAGAAAATGCTCCTATTTGCAGGAGCATCATTAAAGCAGCTACTGCCAAGGGAAACAGTACACACAAAAAGGCAAGTATAGAATAAGATTTTAAAACTAGCTTTCACCTCCCTCATGCATAAATCTTGAACTCCCACAGAAATCCATGCTTATTCTTCCGCTCTACCAAAATGTTAAAATATGAAGCCACAATACAGAGAAAAGAAACCAAGACAACACACTAATCAAATACCAATATATTTCATCAAAAAGAGCAATAAACACATTAACCAACTTGAGAAAAAGAAACAAAGACAACATACTAATCAAATACCAATATATTTCATCAAGAATAGCAATAAACACATTAACCAACTTGAGGGGAAAAAAAAAGAAAAAAAAAAAAGACAACAAACTAATCAAATACCAATATATTTCATCAAGAAAGGCAATAAATACATTAACCAACTTGAGAAAAAGACACAGGACTCATGCAAAAAACATGGAGACCCGAAAGACAAGAGAAAAGTAAACTAAATAGAAAGAAAAAAAAATTACAGGAAAAATCCGAGTGGATTCAGAGAAAAGGAAAATACAAAAATCACATACTGAGTTCTAAAATGCATAAAAAAATTCAATACACAACTTACCTTATATAAGGAACTTCTTTGAGTTAATGCAATTGCTGAAAAATGCCTAATTTGAACTAGAACCTGTAGCACAAGCAGCTGGTTTATTGTGGTCATTTAAAAAAATTTCACCACCACTTTCAGATATCTGTCGATTGTCCGATCCAGAAACCTGACTGTCTAAACTATTTGACACAGAAGCATCATTAACTCTGTTATTGTCTTTTGTTTCCAGACGCTCCATCATGCGTGATACAGTTTCAAACCCTGCATTAACCTCTCTTTTAACTTCCGAACCAAGATCTGCCATGGAAGTATTGCGAGAGAACAATCTCTCCTTCCAACCTTTTGTGCTTTTTGATATTGACTCTTTGTATCTAATTGAAAATGAGAACGTGTGATGTTTATGCAACGAGAAAATAGGAAAATAAAACTCATTCAGAAATGGTAGAATAAATTACAAAGGTTAAAGCATATTTATACCTCGTTGATACTGCACTAAATCGAGCTTTCAGAGAGTCTGAAAATGATTGCATGTCTGATGGGCCAGCTCTATCTTGGGTACTTGGGGATGACTGGCTAGGTGACCTCCTAAAGGAAAATGATAATAAGATGGTAATAAATCAACAACGGAGAGAAAAAAAAGAAAAAAAGATGTGAATTTGCGCACCAACATATATCTAATCAAGCTGAAGAATCTAGTACCTATTGCTCATGGAAGATCCTTGTTGATTTGGAGAAGAAACACTAGATCCAGACACTGAGGCAGCCATAGGACCAGATTGTGATGAATGTACGGGAGTGGCCATTTGAGACGATTCTTCCCCTATATTTGTAGGCGGCGAAGGGAAAGTTACTGCAACTGAAGGAGCCGGTTCACCTTCTTCCATCTGATCAGGGGAAGATGAAGCAGGAGCCGGAGGTGTGTTAGGATGGGTAGAGAAGACCAGGTATTGCGGGCGACCTTGAGCTGATGACCTATTTCTTTGTCCTTCCCTTCTGGCAATGTGGCGTGAACGACCCATTGCAGCAGCAGCAGCTAAGTGCTGAATTATACGCTCTTCAAGTTCAGCATCATTTACACCCATAGGTAACTACATCAGGTGCAAAATTGAAAAACTTTTAATAAGAATCTTCAGTTTTGGTGGGTTTATACTACATTTAACTTAATAACGTTAAAGAGCAAAGATAGAATACAAACATGCTGCAATTCAAAATCACCAAGAGTTGGATGATGAAATATTGTGGTATTTCGAGGTGGATTAGACCTAATACTTCTCTCTTGCACTACTGCCTCTAGCAGTTCTTGGCTGTAAATACACAAAATGAAGCTCTTATCATTTTGTAATACTTGTATGAGAGATGAATCAAAGGAATACCAGGACCAAGAAAAAAACTACTAACCCAGTGGGATCCTTCAAGCTGATGGGTTGCCAACACATAGGACATTGGGAGCTTCGCTGACACCTACAAGATTGAAACAAAATTTCAATTTTTGAGAACTTTCAAAATTCATAGATGTATCTTTTTAAAATAAGGAAAATTAATGGAAAGGGCTTGAAAACTTTGAGTTTTAATGATAAGGACAAAATAAAGGGTAAAGTGAATAGTACCAGGATTGACTTTTTAGTGTTAAAATGTGGTTTTTCGTTAAAGTGAACAGTACCAGGTGCTTTTCGTTAAAATTCCCTTTAAAATAAGGCTCCGCTCAACATAAAATCACTGTTGCAAAAACTTTCATAGACTGTTTTGACTGCTACGGTAATTGCAATCACTCCTTGCCCATTTGATACGTGGTGTCCTTTAAATTTTTTGTTTAATATTAATTTAACTCACATATTTAAGAACCATGTTTTCCCTACTTAACTCACTTGCCTTCCACTGGTTTCTCCGACCCAACCCGACAGTCCCAACCATTTGCTGCACCTTCCAACCTAGTCACTGCCCCTCCTCCAGTTAGTCATCATTGTTCAAACAAAATTCGTAGATTTCTAAGTCTAATAAAAACGAAATTGAAATCTTGGGTTTGCAGGAGAGTCATAACATATTCTCCACCAAGAAATTAAAAATGCCATTACATTTTTTATGTAGTGTTGTTTTCTTTAAGGTTCTGTTGGCTGAAATAAAATTGGTTTTTCACCGCCTTGTTTTTTTCGTTTTGTCTCTTGTTTACCTTCTCCTTGATCATTCCCTCTAATTTTTTTTTAAATATAATTATGTGTAATTGACTGAGCGTTCCTTCTATTAATTTTCCTTCTTTTAAGTGACTGCAGTCCATTGCTTTTATTTGAAATTTCAAGCTCTGAATATATGGTTTTATATGGAATCAGAAAGAAATACAGAAATGATTTCTAGGTTTAGGATAAGAGGGGGGAGACAGGACGTAAAAAGCTACAAATGGAGGGAGAGTGAATGGCAATTGAGTAAATAAGTAAGACAAACATGGTTCATAAATCTGTAAGTTAAATTAACATATAAAAATTAAAAGGAAAGCCACATGACAATTGGCAAAAGGGTGTTGCAGCAATTGATGCTAGCATTCCTCTTAAGTTAATAGGTAACTGCGTAGAAACAAGCTTCTGGCATCATCATATCTATCTTGGATTCTTGATAACCATAATAACTAAAAGAAAGGTGTATTTATTCACGGGCAAAATGAAAGTTCATGAATCATGTGTGAGAAAGGAGACAAACCTCAAGATGTCAAAGAAAGCTCATTAAAACTATTATTGCAAACATAAAGATAATAGAAGATAGGATATGAATTATTCGGCTCAAATTAATATGCCTTAATCATTATTGTACAAGTTGTTAAGGCATGCTGTTGGTAGTACAAAAGTCAAACGTATAACTAGGTTGACCATCATTACAAAAAGTAGAAATTTGATGTCATGTGAAGAGATTTCATTTGAAGTATCCCTGAAGGCTTTAACAACTAGAATTTACCTGTTAATCAATTTCCATGAGTTCACAACTGACCAACAAGTAAATATCAATTTCTTTGCGTGGAGTAGTTATGCCAACTATAAAATCACAATTCACAATTCACAATGCACACAGCATTCCCTAGAAGTAAGATGTGGAACCAGAACAGGGATTCTGACACAAATGCCTAGATCTAATCTTTAATTCCAACAACGAACTATTTCCACAGTCACATTATTTGGCTACCTTATAATCCTGTGCTACCATTCATAGGCATTTCATGAACAAGAACAAGAAAATCTAACTATAATATCAACAACAAAAGAATTATAAACGGAAAAAGAACTTTAAAAACTAAGAAATGGGTATCAGAAAAGTACCACTCAAGAATGCACTGAAGATGAAATTCATGCTTGCAACCCGTCAACTGCATACAGAAAACGAGAATTGATTAAAACGGAAACCAGATAAGAAAAGATAATAGTGTCTCAACCATTTTATATATACCGTAGAAGGATCATTTTCACAGAAGGCCTCTAGGCATATACTGCAAGCATCATCACAGGCTTCCTGGATTCCTCCCTCCACAAAAGCTGCTGCTGATGTCAAATGGGCATCGGATTTGTTGGTCTCTTCTATTCCCGGAACCTGTAAAGCAACGCTGTAAGCTTAGCAAATACGATTTGTAAAATTCACAGAACTTCTTCCACGGGGACATAGAAGCATAAATAATGAAGGTGAAGTACTAACGCAATCAAGAACAATGGAGTTTAAAAGTATATCCTTAATCAAACCAATACAAAGTATGTTATCTTACATGGTATTTACAACAAAGGGAACAACTTCAGCACGGAAAGGCCAACACTAAGAAGCACAAATAATTTAACCCACCAAGATAATCAGATGAAAAATTCATAAAATCAAATTAAGAGCTCTCAAAATTACAAATAAATAACAAATTACTCCTTTCTTCCCCTTGAATTCAGAAATAAAGCATTGAAGTACACTAAAACATATGAAAACGAACAATCAGAAGAATCAAGGGTCAATTAAACAGTGTTTAACACCTAATTTAAGAGGGAATATTACAATTCATGAGTTTGTCATATTTTCTTACCAATGGAAACCAATTTAATCATTTGATGGACAACCAAAACAGTCAAATCACAAAAGTAGTTAATTACCTCCATGAAAATTGCAAAGCCTTGAAATGATACAGCCAAAAAATCGATCCTTGATTGCAGGGATGAAGTTTAAATTGGGATTATGGGAACAGCGAAAACCCTAGAGAGAGAGAGAGAGGGAGAGGAGAGAGTTTGCTAATTAGTCAGCTTTTTGCTTTTTGTTCACTTTATTCATTGTGAGCGAGCGAAGACTTGACTCTTGAGTGCCGCGGAGTGGCGAAGAATTGTATATGCGTCGGCAGTCACCACAGTGCTCACACGTGTCCTTCCCACCGAATCGCTTTTGACGATTCATTCTAACTTATCTTACCCGCCACTCTCTTCGGTCTTTCTCGATCTTTTTTGGCTGTCAACCCAAAAAACAACTTGGAACAAATCAATTTCACAAACTACTTTTCCTTCATAGATTTTTTCTTGGAAATTTGGCTGTTTTGATCCATTCTTTACAATTTGGTTGCTAGAATGATCCATTCCCTAAAAAATTGTTGTTCTTTATTATTTTTTATGTAAAATGTCTAAATTCTTATTGTATAATTGCTCACTTCAACGACTTCATTAACTGTTCAAAATTTCAAATCTCCTCTCCCCTCTCTTCAAAATTCTAGATCTCCTTTGTGGAGCAAAAAATAATAACAAAAATTCACAAGGCAACACATAAGCTTTTATTCAAGGAAAACAAGATTGCCCTCATTACATGGGCAGGGCTCTGAAGCATCCCCATGTGGAGCTCAACAAAAGCTTGCCCAAAGACTAAACAAATCACTTACAATCAATAAGGGTAGTCGGAACACGTAGTTCAAGTGAAGAGTCAAATTCACACCTTCCGCTGATCTCCAAGGTGTCTTGGCCCAATCGTGATCCCTTTTGCTTAAGAGATCAAAAAGCCTATGGCGAGTTCTCAGCTGCCCAACTCCGTCAATATAACCTATGTTGAAGAAGTACTAGAACTCATTGATAGTCAGGTCCAAGTCAAAGAACTTACTCAGATTGAAAAAACCCTACCATCATGCGGATCGCATTTAGAGATCACTAGGCAACACAAAGTAGTAAGGATGGAACTTGATGATGTGAGAACCAATCAAATGTCAATTATACAATATATAATAAATTCACAGTTTATTTCAAATTACAATTTCACTATATATACAATATACCAGAATATGAACAATTAATAAAATTGCATATAAAATCACAAATCATTGACTTGTTTATGGAAGATAGAGGCTTGCAGTAGCAATCTCCTAAGACAAAAATTCGCCCCTACACCAGTGCAGTAGTTCAACGGACGTCTATCTTGCAGGATACAACTATCTAACCCAAGTTCTTGCACTCGAACTTGGATTCTTGGCGAATTTACTATGTGTTTCTCTGTGAAAGATCAAAAAGAGAGGGCGATTGAATTGTATTTACGTTTGTGATATTACTGTCATATATATAATGATGTTTTTGAACAACTATGGCCGTTCACTCTTATCTTTCCAGAACGGATGTAATTGTTTATGTAAACAATCTTATCCTTTCGGAAAAAAGTGAATCCTAAAATCAAAAACATAAAAATCGTACTTGTGTTTTTCGTCCATTTGAACCCAAGAGACCTTTGACATTTAATATATACACCCAAACCTTCCAAGTCCATGGCTTTGGCCCAATTCCTTTCAAACAATAAGTGAGTGAACTCACTTATAAAGGGGAAGTAAACAAAGTGTATTATGGTTGCTCTCTTCCTTTGCACGTCTTATGCGAACTTCAGACGGAATCACATGCTTGTACACCTCCAGAAAGTCCTTGAACCGCTCGTCGAAAGTGATCTTGATGTGAGCAGCCCTGAAGTAACCTACCTTACCAGAAGATCCTCCATGACGATACAATGGCAGAAGGTATTCTTCACCTTTGTGGCTTGAAGGAGACATGTTCAGAAATTCCTACAAAAAATATGAGAAAAAGGTATCTGATGCATGCCTAAGAAATAAAAAAATATATATGTGGAGCAGCACGCCAGGCCACAACCAACTGGCTACCCTATGGAGCAACCCAACACGTTAGGGGGCCCAACCTACTAGAAGGCCTAGCACACCAGGCAACCCAGCGCCCAGGGTGTTATCTCTCTCCCTTTCAATCCAAAAGGGCTAACAACCCAAGTAAAACAAAAGGGGGTTGGTGCCCCCGTGCTTCCCTCATTCTCTCTCATTCCTGCACAAGCCCAAGCCTAGCAACCAATTGGCGGAAAGCCAAACCTACACTAGCTTTCCCCCATTGCGCCCCAACGCCCTTTGGCCTATGCCAAGCCGACACCTGGCCCCAACCAATCGTGCCACGCCACACTTCTCGACTCTTCACTAAGCCATCCAACCTACAGCAATAGCAATAGCACAATGGCCTCATGGTTACTTTATCCCCATTCTCGGCTAACACCTAGCCAATTTTCAAGCTCGAAGTTCCATAAAATTAAAAAGAAGAAGAATTAATTTTTTTTTCTTACCTTGGTGCGGCATGGAAAAGAAGAAAAGGAACGAGAAACGATTCTGTACAAAGGCAAGCAAGGAAGAAGGCTAGGGGAGGGGGAATAAATTTTCTCTGACTCTCTCTCTTTCTTATAATTTTAAAAATTTCTCTCCAAAATTATTTAACTCCCCGCTTAAGGCAGACTTAAATATGTTTTCGTAGCAATTGATTCCCTTTCCTAGAAAAATTTATCTCCAAGTCAAAGTAGAAGATGTGCATCAAATTAGAAAACAACTCTCTACTTACCTAAGCAACTTGGGATTTCTACACCTACTGCCTTTGTTGCAAGCAACCTAGCAGGTGTAAGGGCATTTTTGGAGCCAAAAATAATCCTAAAAATCCACAAGGTGACACGTAAATTTTTATTCAAGAAAGACGAGATTACCCTCATTAAATGGGTAGAGCTCTCAAGCGTCCCCATGCGCAACTCAGCATCCTTGGAAATTCAAGTACTTGACTACGACTGCTCGCAGCTCCCCTACTCATGTGAAAAATTCAAAGGTATTATAGATAAAGAATGATTACCCTATGGATGACATAACTTGGCTAATAGGAAGCCGCCATGTGTAGGGCAAAACGCTATCCCCATATTCAGCCACCTCCCTCCATTTATACCCTCATCTCCACCAAATTTTGGTAAGCTTTTCGTTGTACAAAAAACCCTAAAGATTCGCTCTATTTAGAGTTACTGACTTAGGCATCAAACATCCATTGGCTAAACCCTTCCTCCCCCACGCTCCTCGTGGGTGCGTGAGACTTTGATCTTCAATCAAAGGTGTTGGTTGTTTGGTAGATATTTTTTTGTCAAGACTGAAGATGAAGGAAATTGTTTACCACATCCTCCCCTTTCAGACCACATTCTCTTTCATACGCTTGCCCTCCTTCACACTCTCTCTTTAGGTTAAGGTTTCAATCTTCAAGTTTTCCTATTCCTCTTGAGTTTTCCAATGGAAATCAATCAATAGTGCAAAACAACGAAAACCTACATTTTTTTTTCTCATGAAATATTGCAATTATAAAGTACATGTTTTTAGAATCCCCTACTCTAAGAGATAAAGTAGAGAAAATATGAAAGAAAAGAGAGAATAACCCAAGTATCTTTCACTGTCATTATGCCATCTTTATATGGGGCATCAAATACATGAGTGGTCATCCAAAGATTCTTTGTAGTAATCAAAAAGCCTCTCTACATTAATATAATTGTTTATGATGGTTTACTACCATACATTAGATTAGGACAACCACTATTCATGTTTCACAACACTCCCCCTTGGATGTCTGTATATCAATGATAAGTTGCCTCGTTAAAGAAACTAGCTAAGTGTCACGTCCTGAACCCGAGGTTGATGGAAAAATATAACTCTACGCCCATTGCGCAAGCTAAAAATTAAACTAAACAAAAAGACTGAAGGCAAAACAAACTTCTCTTAAAAAAAAAAAAAAAAAAAAAAAAAAAAACTCCAAAATCTTACAAACTTTGGAGAAATAAATAAATCCTTGAATCCTCATCTAACACCACCTCAGTTCCCTCTGGCAACTCTGTTGCCAAATAACTCATTTGTAAAATAAAAGGGGGAGGGGTAAGCAACAATCACCGTCGCCCAGTGAGTAGAATATGTAATACGCCAATCAAGCGTGTTGTTTTACTCACACTATACCAGAGTATAATTATACACAAGTTTTCATCACATATATGTCATATCACATCATCCCTTCACATGTTGGTCATTCTTCATAATATGTAGCCTACCACGTGATCCCTGAATTGGAATTTATGCCTTAAAGTCCTCTTGTGCCATATATTTATCCCTCAAATAACCAAAATACTAAAGTTCTCATGCTCCATAAACAATCTCAACAATTCCACATATAATGTGTATATCAACACCAAAACATTTCCCAAAAGCTAACGTGCTTGACTTGAAAATAACAAGATATTTAAAAATAGAGTAAAACCCATGATAATTCATGGTTTTTATGTTATCTGAAAATAAGAATTTTTAGAACACATTATATAAACCACTCACCTCACAAATAGAACCTTGGCATGACAACTATCTACATATCCCATATGTCAAATTCTCTCGCTGGGACTCACTCTGCATGCATTCCATTGGTTTTAGGGCACATTTCCAACAATCTCCCGCTTGTACTAAAGCCAATCAGTCGTGTGTTTAGTGAGGATACCTTTTCAGATGTCATTTCAAAGATAGTTGAGTAATAGGCCTTGACAACGGATATTTATATGTCATCCATAGAAGCAACTTTGAGATTAATGACGTTACCGATATACATGATTTCAATTGTATGGTTTAGTCTCTCAATTGTGTTTGGAACTTGATGAGGCCTTGATTCCCTAGCTTGAGCTATCGCCCCATTAATGTTGTAGTGTGGGTGCACTAATGGCGCTTTCTGGTTGGAACCAAATAGAAAGTTCATTAATGGACTTTCCCATCCAAACAACTTTGTTGTAAGCTTCTAAATGGCTATATATTTTGCAATGATTGTGAAAAAACTAGAGTCTTTATTTTTAATGTTTCCATTCAACTATTTCTTTATTCGTAACAAAGAGATATCTAATGCTGGATATGATGTTAGTTTCAAAATCTAAATCAGTTTTACACTTCCTTTTCTTACTTGAATTTTCCTTGTTATTGAGGAATCCTTCCTTTAGTATTTCTCAAACACTTAAGGACTCACTTGACAGTTAACATGGTTTTGATCTTAGGTTTGCACTAATATTGTCTTGTACCATTCTTAGTACAACTCATACCAGTGTTTTCATACAATATAAAATACCTAAACCACCTTTCTGCGAATGCATAAAGGATTCTATTTATGCATTCCATTTCCTTGGTAGTCTTTGGGTACACACTCTTTAAGAAGATCAACTTCCAAGTCTCACTGGAATTGTTCTTCTATTTGAAGTTTATCATTTGTCTATTAATATGGATTGAGATAAACCAATTAACTCATGAAATCTATCTTATAGATTCTCTTCCGTAGTGTATAGAGCATGTCCCCCATAAATAGCCTATCATAATAGAACGTTTTAAAGTTAACTTTATTAAAGTAGCATTTTATTTTCATTTCCATATATATGTACAAATTTAGGAATATGAATAACTCCCACTATTCTTTTGTAAACAAGAGATTTATTTACATCTTTATGAGAAATTAAATGATTTGACGTTTTCTCATTAGGTGCTTATAGCTCCCACTAGCTTGCTTAGACTCATGGTGGATGGATCTCTATAACATATACATCTTCTGATTCCTAGTCTTAGACATAAATCATCAAGACAATCTTGATAATGGTTTCGGAAAACCATATTATATTCAAATGTTGAATCACTGTGTAGTTGTAGCAAGCAATCTCTCAATTAATTGAAATCAAGACTACGTCAAAGATGGTTTCTTCAAAGTTAAACTATCTCTTCGATTGTAGTCACCTTAAGATATTAATTGGTTTTGTACGTTTCTATACTTCGGGTTTGTTAACTACCATTTCCTTGAGTGTAAATCAAACATACACTTAATGTAGTCCCAAGGATCTTCTCTTTAATTCCTTTAAATTAAGAAGGTGTAACTCTATGACTAGTCATAACGTTCAAACCATTCAACTGAGATTATTTTTTTTTTTTAAATCCTTATTGATCTTCTTGGAGCTTGTGGTGTAGGGTCTGGGTTTTTAAATTTGTTGAGCAACTTATACCTCAAGGACATATTCCTTGATTTCTATCTCTTGTTCATTTGCTCTTTCTAAGGCAAATCCTATTTGGAGGACTATAATGAACTACCCAACAAACAACCTTTGTTAGTAGGTCTATAAATATGATATCCATAAAATTATGTATCCCACAAGTGTACTTGCAACACACATTGCTCTTAGAACATATGTAAGTCTATTGACATATGTTTGACAATGCCAAATCTTAACTTATTTAAGACTTGACTTTCTTTCCAACTACAAGTGTTTGATGACCACTTAGGTGTTTGATGACCACTTAGGTGTTTGATGCTCTATATAAGATGGCATAATGATAATGGAAGATATTTGAGTTCTTCTCTTTTCTTTCTTATTCTCTGTACTTTATTTCTCACATGTAATCAACACGCTCTAGGTATAATTCCTTCATCTTTTGAATTTTTTGTTCTTTTATCTATGATACTAGTTGATTCGGATGGGATATCAATCTTTGTAGGTGTATTTGCAGCAGGTATATATTATTTGTCACTCTTGCTATGTTTGTAAATGCCCACAACCATCCCTCATCCATTTCCACCCAATAATCGACGAGATTTGATCTCCGTTTCGCGAAGTTTGCACCGACGGGCTTCGTGGGTGCACAGCGGCGATTGGCTATTTTTTAAGGGTATTTTATCGACCACCACCACCATTAAACATCTCTTGAACCCAGGAACAAAGCCCAAACAAGTTTGGGGGTGGCAGAGTTGCAGATTCGACGAATTGAAGAACACCTACTTTAGGGTTTTCAACGGATCGAGGCCATTTTTAGGTGTTTCCTGGTCGAATTGGACTTCGGCCCAGGTATGAAAAATGTTTCTCTCATTGAACTCTACATGTCTGTAAAATTTGGTGAATTTTGGAGTTGGTCAATTCGTGGTTTTCATTCATCGAAAATCGCCGTCTGCAGTGGCGCGTGGCCTGTGACAGCCCGTCCCAAGAAACAATTATCGTTTATGTGAAAAGACTAAAATGCCCTTAAGCGTTGAGATGTGTTGTGTGTGACATGCTATTAGAAGTGGACTAATATGTTAAATTCCTAAGTTTTTGGGACCAATTAGAACTAAAGAAAATGGGTGGTGATTGGTTGGTTGTTTCTAAACCACATACACACAAAAGTACCACTTTCTCTCTCTCACCCTCCCGTACTCTCTCCCTCTCGAACACACACTCTCTCTCTCTCTCTCATTTCTTCTCTCTTGTACGGACTACACCCAAAACCCATTGAAAGTGTGAAGATCGAAGGTGTGAAGCACACCATTGTATTCGTGAGAACCATACGAGTTGAATGGTACCATTTTCAGGTAAGAACTCATTCGAAAACTAATGAAATCCGAACCCCGATTTGAGGTACTATTCATGCTCACGTAAAATGTTGATTTTTAGGGAATTTTAAGGACGTAAGAAGCTTTGGGAGGTCCTAAGGAAGCTCGGAGTGGTTTGTTGGGTGAAATTAGACGTCGGGATCATGAGTTTCAAGCTTGGCCGGATTTTATGGAATTTTCCGATGAGATCCCGTGACTTTTGGAGCTTCAAATTGGTAAGGAAATGTTCTTCAAGTTGTAAGCTTCATTTTGGTGCAAATTTCGTAGGAAATGGAAGAAAAATGAGTGAGATATAGCGATTTGAAAAATTCCCAGTTTTCCAACGACGGCAACGGTGGCCTAAGTCTGAGGTTGAAGACGACAGAATATTCCTTCAATTCTGACGAAATATTCTGACGCCGTCAGTTAAGTTTAACGAAATCTGTTAGGATTTAACGAAATATTCCCTAACTGCCATTACTGCTTCCGTTAGAGTACCCTGCATGTGGCCGCGCGTCTTGCCGTGCACTTGCTAGTGTGTGGCGACGAGTGGGTGGATGAAAAATTATTTTAAAAATATAGGGACGATCCTGAGATTGTGTAGGTCACTGTGGTATATTCATATACCCAATTTGAGCTATGTATGAAAAGTTATTACATAGTTTGGTATATGTGCATTAAAGTGACATTTATATAGTTGTTTCTCTTATAGGCGAGACCTATCCGAAGGATGAGCGTAGCCAGGCTAGGCACGGGGGTTACGACCCAGCTACATATCAGTGAGTGGGCAGTTATTTTTAGTATATATATATCTACTTGACGTTTTTCCCAGAAAACGTATTTAAAAGAAATGTGATTTAAATGTCATGCCATATATGCCTCATATTTTAGTATATGCATTATCATAAAGGAAAACTAATGAAAATGACTTGAAAACTTTGAGTTTTAACGATAAGGACAAAATAAAGGGTAAAGTGAATAGTATCAGGTTTGACTTTTTAGTGTAAAAATGTGGTTTTTTATTAAAGTGAACAGTACCGCGAGCTTTTCGTTAAAACTCCCTTATCATAATTATGCATATTGTTGCATGGTGTTGTGGAGGCCCAGGTAAGCTACAGGTGAGTACATTATGCTGGTAATGGTTATGAGATATGATGATGATGATGTTGAGATGTATATTAGAGCTCATTAATCTGCACCCCGGTGTTAGTGCTCCCGCCCAGAGTTAGGGGCATAGTCCTTCACGTGATGTTCACCTCCCGCACCACACGCTCATCTTGGATCCAAGTTAGGTGCACAGTCCTGTCGTATAGACAAATTTGAGTGGGTCCGACTCGTAGGTGACCCGCGATTTATTGCACAGCCTTCACGTGATCATAGCATTAGAGCGTATTATTATTTTACACCCAATCTTGTCGGTCAGACCACGTGAGGTGGTTCCGACTCGTGTGCAGATATGTGTATACATTATGAGATATGATGAGATATGTGACGTATATACATGATGATTTATATGATGAGATATGAGATTGATGTTGTGATTAAGATAAGCTCTAGATTCCACTGTATAGATCACGTCAGGTGACTTCGGCTAGCAATCAATTGCATCACCTGGCTTACTTTTGGTATTTTTATGTTATTGGGCATGGCATACGCATGGCATATATATATACAAATATGAATCTTGATTTATTGAGCATGATTTGAGTTATATACATATTATTGTATTCTATTTTCTGGGAAAGTATCTATATACTTGTTTTACGGCGAGGGGTTAGTATATTCAAAGGAAAATAAGGTTTTCGTGTAAATGTGTTTTACTGACCCACTCACCTTTGTTTTTTGCCCCTCCAGGTTTTAGGTAGCTGAGTTTGGTGGCCACAAGGAATCCAACGTCAATTCTAACAGAATCCGAAAAAGTAGGATTCACCTTTGGGTGTTGTATCTTAGTAATTGTCCTACTTGACTGCAACTAGACTTTCTTATTGCTCTGATTTATACACTTTGACTCTCACTAGCATCCTTTCTTAATTGGGATTGCTAGTTGCTTGGTTTTAAATTGTTCGTATTCCCTTACTCTTTATCGCTTCCGCTTTGCGCACAAGGCTACGTCACGCTCATGTGATGGCCAACACGTCTCGACTTCGATCGGGGTGTGTCATGGCCAGATGGCCGATTTTGTCTTTTTAAGCTAATATCAATATTTTGAGTTAATATTTGGTTTTTGTTTGATGTGATTCGATCGTGGGGATGTAGTTTCATTTTTATCAGCCACTTGAATATTTTTATTAAATGGTTTAAATTTGACGACGAATTACGAATGGCTTGATCCCATTTGAGGGTACGTAGGCAGTCTAACAAGAAGGTTAGATGCAGTAATAAAGCGATCAAATTAAATTTATTGTGGTTAATAGAGTATTGATTAACCATGACTTTATCTTAGCCATGGCCATGGCTATACCCATAACCGTTTATAAACGGTTAACCATACCCATAACCATGTACCCATTTAACCGTAACCACATACCCATTTCTCCTTTTTTACTCATTTACCCGTTTTTTACCCGTCTACACATTTTTTACCCATTTATAGGTACATTTAACATGCATTTCCGTATTTCAATATTTTGAGTCCTCATACTGATGCGTAAAATAACTAAACACACAAATTAAACCCTCTTGTTGACAATTGTAGTATGGATAAGTAGGGATCGTTCTGGACCGGGGATTAGGAGGGATTGCTAATCTACTCTAAACTGACTTAGAAACACAATAATAAACTTTAAAACACTTAACAAGACTCACAAGACTCAAAACAAACTTAAAAGACTCAAAACTGCCTAAAAACAACACTAAAGCAGTTTCTGCTACTAACACAAGTTTTGGACGAAAATTGATTATATCTTGACTCAAAACACTTAAAAACACAATCTAAAACAAGTTTTAACTAATATGACTCAATAAAGTAAAGTGGGGGTTGGTTTTGGACGAAAATAAGTAAAGCAAAACAAAAACAATTTAAACATATTCTTAGACAAATTTAGGTGAATTGATGGGTGATGGGTTAACTAGGGAGTTCTTCTCCACACATGACACACTTGCATTCAAATTGATTTCCAATTTCTTCTCTCAATAAGTCATAAAACTCAATACTCCAGGTTAACTGTGACAACACTTTTTTAACCTTCATGTTCTCCTTAAGTTAATGAATTGGATGGGAAAGCACATACAACAACTCAAAGCATTCTCTAAAAGTTCCGTACGTGAAAAGCACAATAAAGGTACAATCAAAGATCATTAAGTTTCATGAAAACTATAAGCATTGACGAGGCAATTGTTACTATGAAAAGCATGAAACTTTTGCCAAGAATTCACTTAATATGATCGTTTATAAGCGACCTCCACTACTTGCAAATATAAGTTTGTAACTATTAGGTGAAACTCCCTTATATTTTAGCTTCAAATCCTTGCATGAAAACTAAGTGTGCACTCTTAATAAACATACAAGAATAAGTTATCAATCAAACGGTTAAGCAAATTGAATTCACAACTTATGAAATAACAACTGAAGGTAATCAATTCATAATGCAAATATAATCATGGTTTTGAATAGCCCCCTAGCCAAGAAGGGCTTAGTTCCTCATGTCCACAAAACAAAGATACATAAATTTAGACATTAAAAACAAAGAATGAAAACACCTAGAAACGCTCCAACAATCCAACGTCTTGAATGGCAAGCACGTCCAAGGGTCTCCTTCCTTCTTCTTTGTTGCGGCACAAGGGATGGGTGAAGGTTTTTGTGGTGATTTGTGGTGGTGGATGGATATAGGTTGGTTATGGTGAAGGGTGGAGTGGTGGATGGTCAGAAAAGAGAACAGAAGAGAAGAGAGCCCCAGAGTTTGCGGCAAAAGGGTTTTATATAGGGCTAAGGCACGGTTTTTATGAGTTTTAGGGAAAGAAATAACTTAGCTATTTTTTCCTATAATTAAAAGTCAGAAATCAATGGAAAATAGGCAAGTAAGGTGCAGGAATTAAAGAGAAAAGGAAGGGAAATTCGGCAAAGATTGTACGGCAGATTTAGGAAAGTGTTTTGGGTCAGAAAATAGGCAAGAAAGGATGTAAGGTGCGGCATAGGTTAAGGGAAAAAGGGAAAGGAGTTTTTGGTTCAGAAATTAGGCAAGGAGGGAAGGTAGGGTGCGGCAATGAGAAGAAATAAAAGAGGAATGTGGTTTTAAGGCAGAAAATAGGAAAGGAAGCTCTCCCTTGTGCGGCAAGGAAGGGGATTCACCTAGAGTGGTGCGGCAATGTCTAGGGCAGGTTCTAGGACTTCTAGAAACATGTAATTAGGCAACCTAACATGTTTTGAAACCCTTTTGTGGCTGGAACATAGGTGAGGGAGGATTAGGAAACTTCCAAGCCAAGAATAGAAACTTTCAAGAATGGAAACCTCCAAGAATAGAAACTTTGGTTTCCAATTATGAACTCTTTGTTCTTCATTTTCATTTCTTCATTTCATTATTCATTCCTAGCCTCCTTTGATCTTCAATTTCGTCCATCCACCTTGCTCCAAGCATAAGCTATCCATTCCATGCCCAAAACTGCTCCAAAAGGCTCCAAAATGCACATGTTTGCATACTTTGTCCTTAAAACCTGAAATTGCACGAAAATAGCTTAAAATACTAAAATTACTAAGTACTAGCAACGTAAATGCAAGGAAACAAGCTAATTAAGTCGCATAAATATGCTCATATCACATACCATTCTAATAATTGAAATTATAGTTTACGAACGATTTTTTAGCTGTTACCAATGAACGTAATATAATAAATTTGCTAAGAATTGATTTGTTTACTAGATCAATGAATGATATTTTTAATAAATTTGCTAAGAATTAAGGAGAAATATCAACACAAGGGCAAAAATTCTTCATAATTTGCAGCAATCTCAAATATCACATGTCTTTATGTTCTATGATCTGCTCAGGTTCATCATTGCATTTTTAATATATTCCCCCGAGCTTTCATTTGTAATTTGGTATTATTTCCATTCTAGTGTTAGTATAATATCGGATGAGTTCAAAGATGTTAGCAAATATATTAAAATAAATGGTTAAACAGGTACCCGTTTATAATCATGGGTAATACCCATAACCACACATTTAAATTTCACGGGGTAAACGAATATACTCATAACCGTTTATTTTTTTAAAGGGTTATCCATAACCGTAACCATGAGTTTTAAATGGGCGAGTAACCGCGGTTACCCATACATGTTTGCCTATCCCTACATGCACAAGACATGCATATGACACGCACATGATATGCTCATAGATCTAAGCTAACCAAAAAACCCAGAGCTCATAGCTCTCTCTTTGAAATTAGAAAATGACGTCATCAGTTGTGAAATCACCACCATATACACTATATGCACATCACATGCACATTATATGTACAATACATATGCACATGATCTACACAAAACTGGAGATTGAGCAATGAGCTTCTTTTCGCATTAATAAGAAACATTAAAGCAATCTATTGGTATAATGGATACAATTAAAACATAATTGTTACGTATATAAGGTTACAGTGGCAATTTGAAAAGTCTTGTTACGTATATCAACCACCGGTTAACCGTGCACATGGAAAACATGATACTCGTTGTAGTTATTTCATGGACACACATGACCCTTAACGTTCTCTAAGCTTTTTCTTAATTTTGTTTTTTGCCGAGGCGAAATAGGTTGTGGTCATACTTGCTAAACTTCCAGGCCTAACAGACGTGCATTATAACTAGTGAACAATCTCGCTTCTTATATTAAGTTATAGCCATACACACCATATGCACATCACATGCACATTATGGAAAAAAAATTCACAAATTGTTGCAATTGAGCACTTGAACAAGAAATTGTTCCATCCAGTTTTGTAGCACGTCAAAAAGTAAAGTTTATTCCACAACCCATAGGCTCCAACATGAAAAACAAACCCTAATTTAACTTCTAAGTATTAATTCATCTTACAAACAACCCGTTTATTCCATAAATCATTGATGTAGAAACTTGGAACTAAACACCCTACTTTACTATGCCTACCGAAGCTTCAGTTTCGGGAAAAAATGGAACTTTCAGGTCAAAACAAAAAATATGGTGCAAAACCCAGCTCACTCTTCTCATCTCTCCCTCGCATCCCTTTGTTCGAAATCAGAGTATGAGGTCAACCCAAAACCCAACTCACTCTTTTCACCTCTCTTTGGACTTTCATCTCTTCGAAATATGAGCTCAACCCGAAACCCATAGCTCACAGAGTTCTCTCCACATCCTTCTCTTCCAAATGAGAAAAGTGATGCAATGAGATGATGATTTTTAGTATTTATGTGGGTATTTTAGTCATTTCTGTTCGTGCATGGTGTGCATGGCCGGTGTGTCATATTTTTGTCCCAATGTTAAGAAAATGTCCTATTTTTTTGGTATTTCTCTAAAAAGTTTCACCAAGTATAACCTCGGATTGAACCCATGCACTTTCATCTACAAGATCAATGTTGATGGGCCTCAAAGATTGAACTCAAGGGATGGGAATGGTTTGAAAGGCATTGGAGAAAATTATATTCAACTAAGGATGAATTGGTACATGACACTGATATCACACAAGATTGAAATGCTGCACAGAATAGCATTGCATATTCTAAGGCCTTCATCTTTTTGTGCGTTGTTTATGTTTCTGATCCTCTCAAGAAAAGAGTGCCTTTAATGAGGAAGAAGCAATTACAATGGTAATTAAGGAATTGATGGTAGTTTAATTTTTGTAAATGTTTGAAGAGATTGTGGTGAAAAATGAAAATTTGCAGAGAAAGACATAGGTAGCTAGTACTCTGCCGTTTTGATTTTTAATTTTTGGTTTTTAATATTCAAATCTTTTAATTTGATATTATTATTATTTTTTTTGTTTCTATAAAGACTTTCTTATTGAACAAAAAATAAAATCTTTTCTTTAATTATAAGGGTAAATTAATAAATTTATAAACATGTTTTTTCACTCAAGGGTTATAGGAAAGGAAATTAAAGCCTTATGGGGTGTTAGTGTAATTAACCCCACATTTGTCTAAGGTTGCATTTATTTATTTATTTAATGGGCTGGATATTTAGTTTGTTGGATTGGTTTTTAGTACAAGTTCCCGCGACATTTGATCAAATTATGTTACAAATTACAAAGTCGCATATTTATTAAGAGTTGGTTAAGTTTTATGATTAGCTGGAATTAGGGAAAACAAATCTTACTTGAGATCAAGGTTCTAAAAAACACTAGGCGCTAGTCGGGCGGTGGACTAGCGCCTAGCGCCTAGGTGGCCTAGGCGGATTTACATAAATTTACACTATATATTATAAAATATGAGTATATGTGTATAATTTTAGGTTTTTTTTCTAATTTTATACAAAGAATATTGGGCCTAGTTTGTTTTTTCTTTGAACAAAATAGTGGGCCACAAAATAAACCCAACTTGAAAGAAAAACCATTTTTTTCAATTAAACCAACAGCTTTTCCGGTTTCTAGGCTTGCATTTAGTGGCTCTAGGCTTGCATTTATTATCAACAGATCTCCTCTTCTTTCTCTCACCACAGAGAGATCTCCTTCTCTCTCTTTAGTCTTTTTTTTGTCATACTCTCTCTTTAGTTGTTGCCTTTCTTTTCCTCCCATTTTCAGTTTTTCTTTCGACTCTCTCTCTCTCTCTTCTCTTCAACAGAACGGACGGAAGAGACATAACGGATAGATCTCTTCAACAGATTCCCTTCTCTCTCAGCAATAAAACCCAATGGACGGATTATGTGTATTGTTTTGAAGATTTGGGTTGTGGGTTGTGGATCGTGCGGATGCAAGGGGAGATTTGCAGAGCATCGGTTGTAGCCTAGCACCGCCTAGGCCGCCTTGAGCGCCTAGAGACGCCTAGGTGGCCGCCTAAATCCTTCCCGCCTTACCTGAACGATTTAGCCCAAATCAGATCGAGACTCCATTGCCGAGCGCCTAGGCGGCCACCTAGGCCGATTTTTGGAACACTGCTTGAGATACAATAAATCTCACTTGAAAATTAAGTTTTATGGTAATTCTATTAAAAATACATGCAAGTATTGTAGCTAATTCCAAATAAAATCAGGATGAATGGTTTTTGCCACTTGCCAGTTGTCCAATAACAAATGGTTTGGAGTTTTGGCAACTCTAAAATTAAAAATTAAAGAAGAAAAAAGCGTGAGATCACAAATGTTGGATGAGCCATTTATTACTACGGTCTAGTAGTATTCTTCTTCATTTGTAACTTGTAAGTGAGAGGTCTTAAGTTCAATTCTTGGTAAAGGCGAATTTAAATCACATTATTATTAGTCCATTGTGAGACTAAACTCACCCCTCTTACTCAATATGAATAATATCGTTTGTTAAAATAAAAAATTGGATAAAATAAATTATTAAGTGGAAAACCAAAACGTAAAACGTGTAAAGGTAATCGTACAAGTCACAAGAGACAAGAGGTGTGTGCATTCATTTCCATTTGTCTCTCTTTTGGTGATATTTATTTGCCGAGAAATTTTTCATTGTGATCGGAATATCCCGGGGGGGGGGTGGGATGGTACATCACGTTTTTATATAAGTGATGAGAAATTTTATTTTTTAAGTTATTAACTTTTTAACACACATATCTGATCATTTGTATAATAAGACGTTGTGTACCACCTCGTGTGCCGATCACACTAAAAAATTTCTCCCATTTGCCGGCGTCAAAATTGTCTACTTTTTTTAAGAAAAATAAAACATTTAGAAAGCGTTGAAGAACAATTTTCATGCCACAAATACACCTTTATTCATGAAAATTCTAGTTTACATGTCATATTATATAGCGATGTTGCATCCCTAATTATTTCCTTGGTCATTTAGACGCATTACAATGAAGATCCCTCTCTCAAATAAAAGAATTAAAAGTGCCATTTTGTGTGAAACCCCTCAACTGAATGGCAATGACCACAACAGATGAAATTACCGACGATTTAACGCCCCGGTAAGATTACAACACAGCGACCTGTTTCAACTTGTCGAGTGCCTGGAGAAAATCGAAAACAGAGTCATTCTACAAAGCTCTTGAAAAGTTTCGAGGGATTCTACTGTTAATTCTTCCACAAACGCATTCCATTTATATGGTTAGGACCTCAAAAGTCTCAACAACTCAAACAATGCTAGGACTCGCAACATACCTACAAAATGAGAGAATCGGTAATCATCTTCACCAATATTGAAGCACAACCTCGTCGCTCTCTACCATTTTCTGTTTCTTCCTTCTTCTCCACACCAAGTAGCAGTTGCACAACACCTCTCTTGATGCCTTCTAGTTAGATATCGACTTTTGCTACTGTCACATAGCTAGAGGTTGGGGACTTCGAATGGATCTTTCATAATTTACAAGCATAATTACAATCTAACCACCAATGTAACCCAAACGATGAAGCACTACTGCTATAATTATCATGCATATCGCCAAAATTAAACCGGATCTGCCTAGCAGCCAATTTTTCGTCTTCTTTGCACCTTCCACTCCTCTTTGAATCCAATCTGCCCATTTCATCTGCAACAAGAAGTTACTAACATCAGAAACTTGACCGAGATCCACCCAATGAGCGAAATGTATCATGGGAAGTGAATTCTCTACATTATACCCCAATAGCTGTAAACACCCTATAAATTTTATTAGTTTAAATGCATCCCTCTCCTAATCTTTCAAGCACATACTCTAAAACACAGCTCCACTTCGTTGCAGGAGAATAATGTGCAAAAGATAAGGAATTATCTGTTTCAATAACAAAGTACTCATCATCGCAACGATTCACCACTGAATCCTAAACTAGGATTTGTTTTAAGATAATTTGGATATTTAAACTTGTATGATACGTACTAACAAAGATTGAAGCAAAGGAATTGAAAATCAAGTCATTAAAATTGGGTGGAAAGTTACCATTCTGTCCAAGTCCTTTGGTGACAAAGAAGACATTGCTTGCTGAGCTTTTGCAGCATCTTCCGGGGAAAGCTTCAAACCAAACTCATGTCGGGGCTCATATTTTTAATCATTGATGAGAACATCTGCCAGAAAAACAACCAAAATTAAAAAGTTGAAAGCATGATCATGCAAGATTTAATTGCTTTACCAAAAAGTGTAGCAACCGTCATCATACAAAAGCTTGAGGTTCAAGTCCTTATGCTATCAACATTTTTAGCAATCTACAAATATATCAGCTTGTTACTGCTAAGAATGTGTGATCTAGAAATCCTTCTATGGAAACATCACATGTAGGATAAGTGCGATGTGTAAAATTAGTCGTGAGACAGTTCATTGCCACTCCGGTGGCATTTTACTCATCATATCAGATGCAGTTTTAAGCATATCCGGTGAGACATTGGAAGAACCGATCCAGGTCTAAAATTGTTGAAATTAGAACTGGAAGCCAATTCAAGCTTTTTTTTTTTTAAGTTCTTCAGGTGACATTTTGCTGATCATTCTTGAGGCAGTCTTAACCATGTCAGCAGGAACCTCTTTGAAGTTTCCAGGATTCAAAGCAGCCAGAGTGTTAGGATCAGTATTTCAAATGAAATTCTGGAATGATCTGAAATCCGAGCACACAATCAATCAACAGAATGAAAAGATAGCAATATCAAATATTTATAAGATAAAACAAAATAAGAAGCTTCATGAGTTCCAACAGAGAGTTCCAACAGTGTACTTCACCAAGTTCTCTTTGTAAATTGAACGGACTTTATATTGCTATACTTTTATTAGATGCCAAGTGAAAGTACATCCATACAATTTCTTAGCTTTTATATTTCTGAATAAATGCTTAAATACTATGTTCAGAATACACTATAGTGTATTCAGAAATTAAGACTGCTTTGAATCTTAGAAACATCACTAGTTTCCTGTGGTTGTGCCGCAGAATACACTAGTCTCAACTTCTTCAGTTATTTCTTCAATTACTAAACCTCCTATCAAACAATTAATATTCAAATATCCTACAAAAGATATGGGGCCATGCCTAAGTCAAGAATTGCTGAGAAATTTAAAGGTGGAAAAAACAAGCATACTTTTTGGTCCAGACAAACCACCCTCTTTACGCAAATTTTCCTCAGCATCCCTGTAACAACAATAAATATCATTTACGATGTCAAAACGATCTCCATTTTCTAGCCCAGCATTTGAGAAAAAAAAAATGGAAGAAAAAGGCTATACATCACTGTTCAAACAGCCCTATACTTGAGCGTTAAATATGACCATATAGCAGCCATTTATACAACATATGTAAATGAAGCCACAAGAACAGAATGATTCCCACCGCAGCCAGATATGAACAAAAAACAAAAGAAGGGGCCACACCTTAGAACATCTACAATAGTTTCATCATCAGGCGAAACTTCATGTGCCTTGCTCAGATCAGAGACAGCACCCTAGGATATGCAACAATGAGCATCAGGTATAGAAACAGAGGTCAAAATTATGAAAACCAAACATGCTTCAAAAGATGTTTCAGAATTCTCAGTGAACAAATCATGCATATTATTATTATGGGAACTTTAACGAAACACTCTCAGTACTGTTGTTCACTTTAACGAAAAACCACATTTTTACTCTAAAAAGTCAATCCTGGTACTATTCACTTACAACACCTTTTTGTCATTTTTGTTAAAACTCAAAGTTTTCAAGCCCTTTTCATTAGTTTTCCTTATTATAAGCATACTCACTTCTAATTGACCTATTTCTTTATATGCTTGACCTCTTTGGTAAAGAGCCTTGACATTGTTTGCATCATATGCCAAAACCTGAAATAAGATACATATCATTTAAAATATATTAAAGTCAGTAGCTTGCAAGGGAAAAAAAAGGAATACATGTATGCATGTTTCCTCACATACCTCAGAACCTTCTTTTATACATTCATCATACTGCCTTGTTTTCAAGTAACAAGACATTAAGTTGAGTGAGCATGCCATCAGAAGCGACCTGCCTTTAGAAGATGGAAGCCCGCTTAGGTTCTTCTTTGCGTACAATTTTAGACATGGGAGCATTTATAATCAGTTAGAGTCCTGACTCTGCAATGTAAAGGGAAACAACGAAACCAATGGTATTATAGTTGCACTTACAAGCAAGTATTTCTGCATGGCTTCATTGAACTTTCCTTGGCTGTGAAGTGCATTTCCCTGCAAATGTGATATATCATAAGAAAAGAAATTAGAAGCCAAAACAATACTTAAATGTATGAAGAAACAAATGTGGTATATTACCACTGCCTAGTAATCAGTCTATCTTTCCGAACCCTAACCCAGCCCATACCACACTGGTAAGCTTGGAATGGTTTAAAATCTCCAGTAGCAATGGATTTTAATCAGAGAATCAGGATACTGTTTATGCAGTCTCAAATTACAAATCTACAACTAGAATTTATATAATCCAATTACACGAGTAAAATTTATTGCTAAAAACTATCAAATATTAATATTTGAATTAATTCAAGAAAATTTTAGCATGTTTTTTCTACTATTATTTGGCCTCTCATCTATGTAAAATGTTAGGGTATTAGTTAAAAGACAATATGGTTGCTATTAGGATAAGTTGGCTGGATTTTGAAGGACAAGTAATACTGCAACACTTCAAGGCATTCAATATCTACAGGGGCCAAAAGGGTAAAAACATACGATTTAACTTTTACAACCTGTTAACAAACAGCATGAATATAAGGCAGCTGTAAATTTTCTTTCCATTGGGTGGGGGCAGGGCCACTTGAGGCCCTTTATTTGTTCCGCTGCTGCATACAAATTAATTGCTCATGACTCATGAAGGATATATCATTGTGCTACCAAAATAATTTTTTTTTCCTAAAATGTGTCCAAAGTAACAAATCTAAACTAAACAAAAATAAAATCAATCTTAAGACTCGAGAGAATCAGCTTGCGCCACAAAGCCATGAATCATTTGATTGAGTTATAATAATAGAAGGACTGGAGTAACTCCATACTCCAAAATCTTCTAACTCAGAAGAATTATAGCCCCACATAACATCTAAGTAGCCACTGGATAACGCACTACAGCCCATTATATGGGACATCAAAGCTTCAACTCTACTAATGTCAGATGTGGTGGTCATCAACTTTTCAATCATGGTTTACTAGCAATTTCAAAGGCGTCCGTCAATCCATGAAGAAATCGACGATGAGGCGAATGCCGTGAAGGAGGACCGGGTGGGGAAATGGCGGAATGGACCTCCACAACGTTGGTTCTTGTTGTCGTAGATACGGGCCAGTTTGATGGCACCGGCCTAAGAGCAAGGGGCCTAGGCTAAAATGTCATCCTGGAGGTCAAATTTAAACCTACCAAGGAAAACCCTTAAGAGTTGGGAATCAGACCAACCTTGGGCCCAACATGACAAACGGATGAAATCGTTGATGTAGGCCTCCAGCGAGCCTTTCTGAAACACATGAGAAAAAGACATGTTGAAGTCCAGTTGGTCGCCCGACCCAAACCGTTGGAGAAGTGATTTGGTAAAGGTGGCCCAAAGCTCTAACCCGATATGCAACTTGTACCATTTGAACCAAAGTGCAACATCGCCAATGAAATGGACCGCAATTATGACCCAGTCGGTGGCGTCAACCCCGTGATAATCCATATATTCCTCCGCTAGAGCCAGCCAATTGTACGGGTCATCCTCAGAGAATCGGAATAGCTCAATCTTCATGTGTTTCAGGCCGAGGAAGGGAGGTGGTGCCCCCATGAGGAAGGGTGGTGGTTGGAGAAGGTGAAACGAAGAGGATGGAAGATGAGGACGAAGGGTAGTTGTAGATGTTGAGTAGAGAGGGGATGTCTATGGGCAACCGGTGATTGGGGTAGGGTATAAGGGAGAGAAAGGGAGAGGGAGTAGTGGGTACCCCATGTCGGAGGCGGACCAGCAGAGGTGGGTTGAGAGAGTTGGGGCAGCGGGGTAGATGTCGAACCCAGAGGGATGTGAAGATAGTTGATCGGAATTTGGGGAATAGTGGTGGATGCTGGCAGCGGTTGCCTGGAGGCATGGAGTTCCTCCATCAAATGGTTCTGTACGAGGCTGATATTGCGAAGGAAGCTTGGATGTCCATTAAGTTCGATTGGAAAGATTCTTGGCGAGTGGCTAACAAAGACACCGAATCGTGAAACCTATTGAGCTGCTCCAGGATTTGGTGTTGTTGGTACTCTAGTTCTAGATCGGCCTCCATGACATTGGCCACTACCACGGAGGCTTTGCTTTTCCCCATGGATGGCAGCAACCTGTCGTTGATACCAGATGATAGGTGCAAGAGTGCAAAGAGTGAGAAAAAGAGGAAAAAAGAATAAATTAAGACATTTGATTTTCATTCATGCCTTTCCCAAATGGTGAAAGGAAGCTTATTTACATCCCTAGAGGGGGAAGTGCTCACGATTAGAACCAATGTTTTAAAAAACTAGCCTCAGGGCGAGCCTAGGGCGCCTTTGAGGCTGGGCGGTGAGGCTAACGCCTCTGTTTTGCTGGAGTGGGCGAAAGGCTTCGCTGGAAACGCCTAGGCGGTGGCAGTGCGCCTCAAGGCGTCTCAGGTACCTTGTCTGCCTTTTTTTAAAAACCACCCAAACCCAAAACGACATCGTTTAGGTAAGGGTTTTCAGTTTCAAAATACATATTCGACCACTACCCTATCGTTCTGCCTTCTTTACCCTCTTCTCTCGCTCCAGAAACACACAGCCACATCACCCCAGTCGATCGTCCTCTCCCAGTCGCCACGCCATCACCACAGCGTCGTCAGCAAGCCCACAATCAAATCCCCTATTTTAAAGGTTAGGGTTTCTGAATTTCTGAAATTCTGAAAAAGTTAGGGATTTGATTTTTTTTTTTTTTTAACTGGTGTGAAAGCCTTGGAGTTGGAAAGTAGAAAAACAGAGAGGAATGAAGGTCTAAGGAGAGGAGGCTAAAGGCTTAAGGGGATGGGAGAAGGATACGGGATTATGGCTAAAGGCTTAAAGGGATTGGACCGTATGTGTTGTGTATTGTGTACATAAAAATAATTAAAAAATTAGTCTCATGTTGGAATTGTTTCTTCATGATTTTGTGGTGCATCTCTGGTATGCCGTATGCCTCATGTGAATTTTTAATGATAATCTAAGTTGGTATTGGTAATGAGTAGAAGTTTTTTACTTGCCTAATGTACAAATAAGTCCAAGTAATTAAATTAGGAGTTAAATAATAGCCACATGCTATGGAAAGATAAGATGTTATAAGACATTACCTCTTTTTGATCTGCATATATGCCAAAATTAGTAAGTGTTCATGAACATTATCTGATTCTTATTCAATAGTCATTTTCCAAACAATTTTTGTTGGCTGTCCATCTTCTCGAAATGTTCTATTAAGCTTTTTATTGGATTGCTTTATCTCATTCAAAAAAGTAATTGAGTATGATCATTGTTCATCATAGTAATTGTTGCATAAATTAATAGATTGTTGGTTCATTAACTGTATGCTTCGAATGTTTATTGTTTAGGCATTGAAGAATATGGCTTCTTCTTCTAAGAAAGATTTTTCTTGGCAATGGACAAAAGATTTGGATCCTATCACCATGCATTTCTATTGTGTTTTTTGTAATCACAAATGCACGGGTTCAATTTATAGATTCAAACATCACTTGGGTGGAGTAAGTTCGGGAGGAATAATAAGTTGTAAAAAAGTCCTACCCAATGTGAAGGAAGAATGCTTTGCTAATGTTATGGGAACTAAAGAAAAGAGGAAAGCTAGCCATGAGTTGTGTCATGGTGGTGGAGAAGAAAGTGAAAGTGTCGATATGGGCACAACAAGAACACCATATGTAAGTAGTAGGAGTGGGAGTGTAAGTACCACACATTCACAACAAATCAGTTCTTTTCTACCAACTAGGTCAAGGGGACCACTTGATAAGTATGTTACATCGGAAGCTCATCAAACCACATTGAATACACCTTTCAAAAAAGAGGAAAGAAGACAAGCATCCCGAGCACTTGCGCGATGGTTCTACATTATTGTCATTCCATTCAATGTGGCAAACAATGAATATTATGTTCATGCAATGAAATTGGTATCTAATTTTGGTCCCGACTTTGATGCTCCTACAAGCCATGAATATAGAACTTGGATGCTCAAAGAAAAAGTTGAGGATGTACAAAGTATGATGAAAGAACATCAAAAGGCTTGTAAGAGATATGGATGCACTATTATGTCAGATTGATGGTCAGATGGCAAAAGTAGGTGTTTAATCAACTTTCTTGTCAATAGCCCGCAAGGTTCTTGGTTCTTAAAATCGGTTGATGCATCAGCCTCTATTAAGAATGAAGATTTGTTGTATGACTATTTGGATGATGTTATTCAACAAATTGGGAAGGAGAATGTGGTTCAAGTTATATCCAACAATGCTTCGAACTACAAGAATGTCGGGGCAAAACTTATGGAGAGGAAAGAGAATGTGTGGTGGACTGCATGTACGGCTCATTGCATTGATTTGATGCTAGAAGATATTTCTAAGATACCATGGTTTGATGACACGCTCAAACATGGTAGGTGTATTTCAAAGTATCTATATAAGCATCAATGGATACTAGCTTTGATGAGAAAGTACACAAACAATTCGGAAATTCTTCGTCCGGTGATCACTAGGTTAGCCACTTCTTTCCTTACACTACAAAGCTTACAAAAGCAAAAAGAAAATCTTGTTGCTTTGTTTACCTCTAAAGAATGGTTGGAAATTATCTATGCAAAATCCCGTGAAGCAAAGTTGGCTAAGCATCATGTGTTACATGATCGTAAGTTTTGGGTTCGAGTTTCCTTTTGCATTAAGGGTGTTCTTCCTCTTGTTTGTGTATTGAGAGAGGTTGATTCGGATGAGAGACCCCCTATGGGTTTTATATATGAGTTGATGGATGCCGCAAAAGAGGAAATTGCAAGCAATCTTAACAAAGTGGAGAAAAAATATGTCTATTTGGAGAAAGATAGATTGTAGATGGAATGATTAACTTCATCAACCACTACATGCGGCGGGTTATTACTTAAACCCACAATTTCAATTCGATGATAATTTCTCAAATACTGATGAAGTGCGAAATGGGTTGTTTGCTTGCATGGATGGGATGCTTGGGAAAGGGAAAGAACGTGAAGAGGCCGATGTTCAATTGGTTTAACATAATGATAAGCATGGTCCATTTGCGGATTCTATAGCTATGCAAACTAGGAAAAAGCGAACACTAAGTAAGATTTAATTAGTCAATTGTTAATATCTTTTTATCATTAACCCTTAAATTGCTTACCTTACTAATATTTTTTTTAGTGGCTTGGTGGGAGCGTTTTGGGCATAAAACACCCGAGTTAACGAAGTTTGCTATTCGAGTTCTAAGCCTTACTTGTAATGCGTCAAGATGTGAAAGGAATTAGAGCACATTTTCAATGGTAAGTAAATATATTATTAGTATCTTAAGTGTCATTTTTGCTTAAGATGATTAGACTTGAATAATAGAATTGATTTATTTGTAGATTCATACAAAAAGAAGGAATAGGCTTGAACACAAAAGGCTTAATGCTTTAGCCTATGTCAAGTACAATTTGGCTTTACAACAGAGAAGTAAGAAAATGAGGGAGAAGTATGATCCTATTGTTGTGGAAGAAATTGCCTCTTATGATGAATGGATAACGGAGATAGAAGATCTTGTTCTTCCCGAAGATCTTACATGGCTTGAGGATGAGTTATTGTATAATGTTGAGGTCGTAAGGAATGTGCCACCCCCGGTTTATGAAGGTGGCTCATACATTCGAGAGCCTAGAGTCTTCTCCTCTTCCTCCTCCTCATGAGCCTACTCAACCTCAAGGTCCTATTACATACAAAAGAAAATGGGGTAATGAAGCATCCTCAAGTCGAAGAAATGTGGAGTATGATTTGAAAGATTCTTTTGATGAATTGATGACATAACCAACAAGTTCAACTAGAGTTGGCAATGAAGAGGATGATGTTGCCTTTTATTTAGATGAATGATTGATATCTTTGTTTGTATTTTGATTTATATGAAGAGGATTTGGATGAGTGATTGTTTTATTTGTTTGTATTACCTTTTGAATGATGAATTTGGATGATATTACCTTTGAATGATGAATGTAGATGATATTATCTTTTGAATGACTATGAATTTGAATGAAAAATTGAGAATGGATGTTTATTTTACATAGTATTATTTTTTATACAATGATTGAAACATATCACCATATTCCCTACTGTTGCATGAAACCAACCTTTACAAGGATAAAACAAAATACCATAAAGGTAGACTTGTAGCTGCCTAATATTCCAATGTCCTAACACAAAGAAAATTAAATCCCTAGAAACTGAATTGGGAAAAAGAAGAAGTTGGAATTGGACAAGCTGCTGGATCCTGGCGAACTCAACGGGGGATATGCGACTTATCAGCTCCTAAGCGAGTCTCATCAACCCGGGATCGATCATATTCATTCCATTAAACATCTTAATCCCGCTTTCCTAACAATCAATTCGGTTGATTAGGATTTTGGATTTTGGGGGAATTGTTGTGATTTATAGTAGGAGGAAGAGAACAAAATAAAGGTGTTGAAGGAAGAAGGTCAGCCACCTAACCTGAATTGATAAGTCTTCTTCTATTCTTTTTTTCTTTCTTTCTTTGTCTCTTGAATTGAAGGAGGTTACAATTTCGTCAATTGTCTTGATGATTGTCCACCATTAGGATATTTAGAAAAATAATTTGATGCAATTTTAGCCGAGGGTTGTCCCTTAAATTGATTAAGGCTTCTTGTGGTTAATATATGTAACTTCTTAGGATGGACGACACATCTTAAAGGTTGTATGGTTTTTTAAAAGGTTTTCACAAAACTTAATGAGTTTTGCATGTTAACATTTGATCTGAACATCACGGACGAGTTGCATGTTAGATATACGTTTTATATTGGAGGTTCCAAGTAGGATATACATTAGGAAAACATAACCTTCAATATAAAACGTATATCTAACATGCAACCCATCCGTGGTGTCCAGATCAAATGTTAACATGCAAGACTCATTAAGTTTTGTGAAAACCTTTTGAAAAACCATACACCCTTAAGATGTGTCGTCCATCCTAAGAAGTTACACATATTAACCACAAGAAGCCTTAATCAATTTCAGGGACAACCCTCGGCTAAAATTGCATCAAATTACTTTTCTAAATATCCTAATGGTGGACAATCATAAGTAATTAGAAGAACTACATATGATTGTTAAAATGATGGTGGAATCCTAGTACTTTAATAGATTTTCAAACTATTTTCTTTTGTTTTCTTTACTTTCCCAATTTATTTAATTGTTTTTAATTAAATTCGTTTTTAATATTTTAGGTCATTAAATCAACGTTTTTTTAAATTTTGTTTTCAAATAATTAATTAAGATTTGTTTTATCATAAATTATTCATTCAATCCCTGTGGAAAACGTCCTTATTTGAGCTGTTATACTATGATATGCTTGTACTCTTGCAAGTATTTTTAAGTGTTTATATCCCTCCCTTCGCAGGTGGTAAAAATCCCCATCAAGAGTTTATGTCAATTTGGATGGAATTTATGAAAAACTAACGGTAAGGGAGAAATTAGCCAAAAAAAAAGTTTAAATCCTTAATTTTCCAAGTAAAAAGTTTAAGAGGAAATCGAAAACTAAGTGAAAATTGAGGGGGAAATTGGCAGTATACTCTTACATTTCTCGCCTTAATTGCTTATTGGCTGTTGGTGCTTTGCAGCATCATCTCGCACTTTACAAAAGGTTTGGGACTAAGAATCTTGGAAAAGACTTTGTTGTATTTAAAAGTTTACATAACACGACTACATTGCTAACGTGATTGCGTTCATGTCACATGAAATAAAAATTTATATATGACATTGCATATTTGATACAAATGAATTTACTATTTGTAAAATTGGCATATAACTAATTATTATTGTTATTTTATAGGAAGCTTTAATGAAAAAGGCTTTTTCAAACTTTTTATTAATCAAAAACCATTTACTAATTTTATTTAATAAACAGGACTTAAACTTTAATGAAAAAAGACAAAAACTAGAAAAAACAACCAAAACAAGGAAGCCTCACGTGCAAAATAAGAAATTCATTTTCCATCCATGCCCCTGCCTTCCGTCAGCCCACTTTTGTTAGAATTAAACTTTCATTTATTTACAAATATGCCATTGCCTCATTTATTTATAAATATGTCATTTTCTAGAGGATTCGTCAAAAAAAAAAAAAAAAAACTTTTGCCAGTCAATACCAATTAACCCCCAACATAATTAATTATCTCAAATTCCTCGCCTCACCTCCCATCAAATAAATTTAAAAAAATTAAATTCCACAAATCACTACAAAATAATGAACTTTAGATTCGAAAATGACATAATTTCACTGAGTGTATCACATTGCACATTCACTTGTATAATCCAAACTTCTACACAAATCACTACAAAATAATGAAGGTTAAGGGAAGATTTCTTGGATCAGTGAAACTTAAAGGGCGAGACTCACATCAACGTTTATGATTATGTTTTTTTTTTTTTTTGGAAACTAGTTTATGATTATGTTTGATCTGAATTATGTTTGGAAGTCTCATGCAATTGCCTTCGATCTATCTCATTATAAAATTGAACTCGTGTCTCTGTGTGTGTGTGTGTATAGTGTTTCGTTTGATAAATAGTCAGTGTTTAGTTTACGAAACGGTGATAGTACTAGTGTTCATTTGATAAATAGTCAGTGTTTAGTTTTCGAAATAGTGACAGTACTTGTATTCAATTTAAGAAATAGTGATAGTACTAATGTTCGATTTAAGATATAGTCAGTGTTTAATTTAAGAAATAGTGTTCATTTTAAGAAGTAGTCAATGTTCAGTTAAGAAATAGTGATAGTACTAGTGTTCTGTTTGAGAAATAATCAGTGTTTAGTTTACGAAAGAGTGATAGTACTAGTGTTCCGTTTAATAAATAGTCAGTGTTTAGTTTACGAAACAGTGATAGTACGTCAATACTTAGTTTACGAAATAGTGATAGTACTAGTGTTCCGTCTAAGAAATAGTCAGTGTTTAGTTTACGAAACATAGTCAGTGTTTAGTTTACAAAACAGTGATAGTACAACAGTGATAATACTAGCGTTCCGTTTAAAAAATAGTTAGTGTTTAGTTTACAAAACAGTGATAGTACTAGTGTTCGTTTGATAAATAGTCAATATTTAGTTTACGAAACAGTGATAGTATTAGTGTTCCGTTTAAGAAATAATCAGTGTTTAGTTTACGAAACAGTGATAGTGCTAGTGTTCCGTTTAAGAAATAGTAAGTATTTAGTTTACGAAATAGTGATAGTACTAGTATTCGTTTGATAAATAGTCAGTGTTTAGTTTACGAAACAGTGATAGTACTTGTGTTCGTTTGATAAATAGTCAATGTTTAGTTTACGAAACAGTGATTTCTGTTTAAGAAATAGTCAGTGTTTAGTTTACGAAACAGTGATAGTACTAGTGTTCCATTTAAGAAATAGTCAGTGTTTAGTTTACAAGAAATAGTCATTGTTTAGTTTACGAAATAGTGATAGTACTAGTGTTCGTTGATAAATAGTAAGTGTTCGTTTAAGAAAATAATAGAATAATAATAATAATTAAGCATCTTGATCTTAATCAACAAGCATATGATAATAATTGATCATATTGTAAGTAGGGTCAACATAATCAAGAAATGACTTTACAGGGACCCTCGTTCCATTCAACTATACCTTCACAGTCTTTCCAAGGCATTGTTTTGCACCGAGCTGATTTCAATCCAGCTGAAAGTACTCCAGATGCTGCTGGATTCACAACTGCATCATAGTGGGTTGTATCACCTCTAATCTACTGACACGGTTGATAAATTAACTTTCATGGAGACAATGTATTATTTTATGAGGATAAATAAAATTCATGAAAGTACCACATGATAAAAAATGCCACTGGGAAACGAAGACCCTGAGTTTTGGTGACGGAACCTAATAAAAAATGCATACATTCCTAACCTCGTTCAAAAGTCAACAAAACAAAACTTAATAACAAAATAATTAACCAACTATATATGATGTTATTCTTTATTATGAATTTGTAAATGGAGAATGTTTGTAGGAAACACTCAATGCATCAATATAATGGGAAGCCTAAGCCTTCGGTATCTACAAAAATATGCGGCAATGCGCAAATCTTGGTAATCCGTGAAATTTCAAGATTGTGCTTTAGTCTCTTGCATCCTCCTTATATGCTTGTAAACTTTACGATTGTGTTCAAGAGGTCTAAGGTAATTAATTAAATGGTTAAGATGATATGATGGGAGTATCGACGAACCTAATTCGGAGTGCATGAGGCTGCATCTTGGGTTGTTGAGCACTCTAAATCTATATGCATTGATATTGTACAATCATCTTGACCATTAGATTATGCAAGCTAGAAAATAAATCAATTCGTTTGAGCTGATTGCTAATGCATTAGAAGAATTAGAACTAGATTACTAAATCATCGCATGTATCACTGAGAGAACAGTTTGTTGAGCCGTTTCAAGTTGTTCTTCTAAGATTTATCCTACAACTCTGAGCATTCATCAGTTTGACTTTACACAAAATGTAGATTCATTAAACAACAAATTACAAAATATCACAACAGAAATTTTCGAAAAAATTATCCAAGTAACCATTCTAAACTAAACTTACACAAGCATGCTAGTGAATGTTGTGAACTAAAGAGCATTTGGGAAAGAATGTGAATTTTATAGGTAGAGTACATGTATACATCAACTCTCATCGATTGGAAATCCATTTCAAACCCATATAGGTAGAGTACATGTATCCATCAAGCTGCAATGTTTGGTCAATCGAAATTCGCAAATCCATTTCAAATCCATAGAACAATTAGTCACAGTAACCTCAATAAATCACAGGTTACAAAACAAAATTACACCAAACGAACAATCACAAACATAAGATCAAATCCTAATTTTGCAATTCCACCAAACATTGAAACCCTAAAATACACAATTTTATACACATCAAACCCTAAAATAGAAGACCAAATGATAATTCGTAAATTCCACAAAACACTAAAACCCTAAACACAAATCAAACATCACATAAATTAGGGAATCCACAATTTTATACATGTTTGTACGTTCGTCGTCTCGATGATGAACTCGATGGAGAAAATGTTCGTAAGCTTGGCGTCGTAGTCATTGCATCCACCCGTGGTCTTCTTCACCGTGTCATAGTAATTGCTACTAGTCAGAAGGTGCTCGAAGTTCAACTCTAGGACGTAGACCCTCTCCTCCTACCGAATCTCGACAGGAACTCTAGCAACGTTGTTGTAGACGCTGATACAGTTCTCCTTGACGTCAATGGACTGAGACAGCGAGGAGATGAGTGAGAGTAGTACCTGATGATGTTTGAGAGCGAGTGTGACGACATATGTGTTGACGGTTGGGGCAACGGAGCACGGAAGATGAGGATTTAGACGTGGTTCTTCTTCCTTTCCCTTCACTTCTCTTTCTCTCTCAGATTCAGATGAAAATGAGTGGCACGGCTCAAATGAAATAGCAAGACACCTAAGATTGGAAGATTGAATTGAGGTTAGTGGAGCCAAGCTTTTCGTCAGTCGGGATTTCGGGCCAGGGCTGGTTTGAGGTAGCAGTGGTGGCGGAGATCGTCGTCGTTATGTCATGGAGAGAGGGAGACAGCATAGAGAGAGATCCGGAAGAGATATTAGACAGACAAGAGACTTGCCGTTAGGGGCAAAATTGGAAATTAATTGTTTGGGCCATCTTAGTAGGATTAGTTTAGTGTTGGGCTTTGTCCTAACCATTAAATAAAGTTGTTACATAGTTTTTGGTTAAGATTCAAAGTTTTCAAGCTATTTTCATTAATTTTCCTTATTTTATAAACAAAACACGTGATTAAGAATGTATAACATGTTGGCCCTAGTTCGACTCGACCCATAAAAAACATTGCCAAATTTTCATTTCCTCTACCGTACAGGTTAGCTCCGCTCTAGGACCATGCGCACTTTTGTCGTGAGACTTTTGTTGAACAGTATGTTTGTCAGCCTGATACCTCTATGAATTATTGAAAGAGATATGTTATTCACACATTCGTTAATTTTTGTCCATTAATTTTCTTCAATTCACACGATCCAACGGTCGGAAATTGAAAGGAGTGTGTGAGAGGTAAAAATAATTTTGCAGATAGCACCACCCTTATCAAAACAAAGGCACCCCAACAACTTATGTGGCTATCCGTAGACGAATTTCCAAAACAATGTCTTCGACCGTGCAAGAAATGGTTTCGGAAGATGATAATTTGTGTCATTAGAAATGATGAGCAAATCATCGTTGTAGTAACAGCCCCTTGGTGTACCAAAATAATTGTGCTTACGCAATATATTAACGCTCAAAATTTGAAAGGTCAACAAAGATCAGTATGGTCAACTCTTGATGGGCCTTGAGATAAAAGGCTAAGTGATAAACAATACAGTTTAAGTGGTTCGCCCTCAAAACTGCACTATGTCACTGTAGTGATATGTATATGTTTGATGTGGATTTGTTGATCCTAAAAATTACAAGACTTACGTGGAGCTCATGCCGAGCAACTATTGAGCTAACTCCATCATTCTTGTGAATGCGGGCATGCCAACTCGCGACCAAGATTGGTCGGGTGAGTAGAATATATGTGGTGGTGGTGTCGAATGCATTGCTGACTTCTACACTTAGCGACTACAGCTAAGGAATGAACGCATCTCGGCCTAGGGTTCTATAACCTGAAAACAAGGTTGCTAAATTCCCCACAAGGTTCAAGATCTTCTGCACCAAGTTCGGCAACTTCAACTATATTTTTTAGAATATAAGTGCGTCGAATTGGTATGGCTGTAAGAACAAAGATACTAAAAAAAGATGAGTGTCTTTATCATGAATGTTGTTAAGCTGTCTGAATGCCGAACTCGATCATAGAACACCTCACTTCCCTAGGGAAGCTAATAAAGTGACATTTTGGCAAAAAAAAATCAAAGACTTTTCGTCGGTTAAGACTTAGATAATTGACCCAACTAGAAGTAGTGTTGTTTCACAGAACTAAAGGTACTCCCAGACAGATTAGTTCCATGGTCTAGTGATGCACACCCAATCTGAATATGTTGCTGTTTGCCAACCCAATGATGTTCCAACGAACTGAATATGTGCTAACAAAGGGGTTAGGAGAATTAGTATTTTTCTCAAGGTTGTGAGAAAGTTTTTTACAAGATTTATTTTACGCACGGGAGAGACTAATTAAAGATGTATTTTACAGGTTCATTGACAAAATCACTGATAAAACAGATGTTTTTCATTCCTGCTGTTGAAGTTTTAACACCCTAATTTGGAAGTTTTAACAAGAAAAACAACAAAAGTTGAAATGAAGCAGTAGACAATATTGTTGGCTCATACAAAACAGAAAAGAGGAGTGATTCCTAATTACAAGTGTAACAATCAAAGCATCTTCTTGTTGAAATACCGTAGTTTTCGATCGGGTTTCAACTGACAGTTGAATTGGCCTCACCTAGCAGCAATGACTTTGCCTCTACAACATATTTCCTAACACTCTGAAGCTCTTCCTCCATCTTTTCTGATAACAAGCATGGATGAAACCTCGTGTCCAACAACAGCATTGTCTTCTCAGCCGTTAAAACCCTTTTTTTGCACAGCTTTTCCAACTTTCGTAATTCAGTCTGCAAGTCTTCCTCTAAAATCTTTGACTCTGCCTCCTTCAATTCCGATTCAAACAAATGCTGCTGGTACTCAATAACCAGGCTTTCAATTTCAGTATTTCCGTTATCACTTACTTCCAACAGCATTTCTTTCTCCTTCATTGCATTCTCGAGTGCAAGTTCCATCTCTCCCACTGACTTCACAGCTTTCTGCATCTCCACTTGTACAGCCACCAGCTCACTGTCTACCTTCCCAAACTTCCTGTTCAGATCCTCAAGTTCCCTTCTCGTGACTCCAATATTTTCTCGACATAGTTTCATCTCTGTCTGTAGTTTAGTTTTCTCTTCCGCGGACTTCAGTAACTCGGTAGCTTTACCTCCCAAATGCCAATTTTTCTGTGAGGGGTCTGTCTTCTCAACATTATCTATCGCAAAGAGAACCTGTTCATTCTCTTGTTTTTTATTTTCATCATCCAGCTTTGACTTGAGGCATGCAAGACTTTTCTTTAGTTCGACCTCAGATTGTTGCATTTTCGTCTGCTCAGCAGCTATTTCATCCTTTTGTGTTTGTAGGAAGACCAATTCCCCATTCTTTTGGTCCAGATAAGATGTCGAAGCTGCTACCCTTGCTCTTGCCCGAGCTTCTCGCTGCTCAAAGTAAACAACTGAGGAAGAAAAGCAAGATAGGGAGTACTTGAGAGCTGACAACTTTTTGTCAATTAGAGTGCTGTTTTCTTTCAGTTTTTCAGAGAGGAGTTCATAGGATTCAAAAAGCTGCTGCTTGACTTGAATTTCATCTTCCGTTGCTTCAATTTCTCTTGAGAGTTTGCCAACCTCTAAAATTAATTTCTCCATGCAACCAAATACGGCAACTGTTTTTGCAGAATCTAGAAGTTGCTCATCTGCTCTTTCCAGATTCATTCTGGCCAAATTGAGATCTTCTGAAAGCTTTACTGTGGTGAGATCTGACGTGTCCAGTTCCATGTCAGACGCAATTCCAACATCAGACTCATTTCCTGAATCCCCTTTAGTGTTAACGGTACATAGACCGGCCATATCAAGCACAGATTTTGAGCCACCACTTTCTTCAATATCTGCTTTCACTTCATCAGATATATGGCTGAACCCAGTTTGCACATTCGCTCCACATAAACCAGATTCCTCCACTGGGACTGGTCCTCCATCAGAACCAGAAAGACCATTATCGCCAATAAAATTCTTTCCCTCCAGAGACATAGGAGATGCACCTCCATCAGAAGCAAGCACATCCTTAGCTGTAACTTTTTCCTGTCCACCAGATGCAAGCACCCTTTTGAGTTCATCCCTCTCTTGCATGGCTCTTTCATACAAACCCATTAGTTTCTCGTTTTCTTCATGCAAATCCGCAAGTTGATGCTCTAAATTCTCAACCACTTTATTCATCTCAGCCTCCTTTTCTTTGGCAAGTTCTACAAAACCACCACCATTACTGTGGCGTTTGGTGCCATCATGAGCGCACTCAGATTTGTTAATATTTCTGTAACTAGTCTCTGAAGTTGCCCCTTCATATAATTCAATGAGTTTATTGTTATCTTCAATCAAAACCTTAAGCTTCATACGCAGTTCATCATTTTCTTTGGACAGGATTATTGCAGTCTCATGAGCTTCAGCTTCTCTTTGACTTGCAGCACCAATGGCATCGACCATTGTCTTCAGTTCCAATTGATCACTGAAGTTCATAATCGGCACATCAGCTGAGGATGAAGGAAGCTCAACTTGATGTGTCTTTTCTTTCATTGCTCTTGACGATCTCTCTTCTTCAAGTTTTGTCATCAAATCATTGATATTCCTGCAATGTTAAGCCACTTGTTATAGAGTAGAAACCTAATCTCATTACACTAAAAAATTGACACCCAAGGATTTGCAGAATATTTCACAAAAAAGTAAAAACTCGCAGTAGAAAACTACTAAACTATTACCTTTCCAAAGTCTCCTTCTCTTCAAGGCAGAGGTCTAGTTTCTTTTGGAGTGTGTCCATTTCTGACTGGTTGTGAATGGCCTGCCATGAACAATTTATCATCTAATATGAAACCACTTCTATCGGAAATAAAGCTCAAAACGTTTTTTACATGTTTTACCTGCATACGGAGAAATTCATTCTCCTCCTTAATTGAAGACTGCCAAGGTGATGCTTGTTCCTGTTCACATAGATGTAAAAGAATAAGAAACATCAAATAAGAGAAAAAGCAACGAACACGAAAATAAAAGCAGAGATGGTACAATATGGCGCAACTTGAATTCCAATCCAACCTCTTTTAGCGTGACACTCAATCACTCAAGCACCCCGAATCCAAAAATTCAAAATTTAAAAAGAAAATATATAGTATTTCGTTGAATTTGGGATGCAAACATGACCATTTCTTCAGGAACTTAAATCTTAATTGAAAGTTAATTTAGTTCAATGCTCTTCGAACAACATGATGCAGATGCAAGATGATTAAATGTTAAAATTAGGTCATAGTAAAAAATTAATTTGATGTCAGACATTGCTCACCATGTCGCTGATGTTACTTTCCAGTTCAACAAGTTATTGAGACAAACAACTCTCACATTAAGGTATCACACATTTGGAACATAAAAATACAACTCGGAAACTAACCATTTAAAAGCAATAAGAGATTAAGCTTCATTGGAAAAGTAAGAAATAGGTTGCAGCTCACCTGATTGGAAATCAGCATATTATCATCATTTTGACCTTCCATCACCACATCTTGATTTCTATCCTACAGTATAAATGATTTGAAAATATGTCAAGATAAATTCCTTTGTCAACCTTCACAAAAAACTGCATGGAATACCTGAACTGTCGAGGGCTCTGACTCATGCATGAGTTTCCAGTCGAGAGCTTCTAATAACTGCATGTATGCAAGAAGAATGTTCATATCGGTGAAAAAGACAAAGGATAAATTATTAAAGCCAAACAATTGCACACTCTGCGATTTCTTTACCTTGTTTTGTAACACCATGATCTGTTCATTCATTATATCTCGTTCACCTTCCTCATAAAATGACTTCAACCTATAAAAATGTAAATAAGCAATAAAAAAAAATGGCACCAGTAAATTTTAGAGAAATTATTCAACATATAAGACTAATAGAACAAAAATCAACAAAGTAATTAATATAGCATTTAAATGTAAAAATGGATGATGTAAGTGAACGAGGGTTTCTGAAACTGATACATTTTTAGGCTCTTTAGATAGAATCAAGATGATTTTACATCAATTTAAGACCCTGAAAACTAGTGTATCATGATTGGTTCCACAACCGTAGGAGACTAGCTGGAAGAACTGTATCTTATGATAAAAGATGGCTCGCATGGCTTAATCAAAGAGATACCTTCTGATTTCCTCCTTCAGCCGCAAATTTTCCATTGCGAACCTGGTCACTTCTTGGTTACGATCAACTTGGGCTCGTAGGACCTCAATTTCTTTCAAATACTCCTCCTTTTCTTTTAGCAAGTGTGTCTCAGCTGAGATCTTTCCACAGGCAACCGCTTCCAACCTTTTTATTCCAGCTTCTCGAAACCGTAGCCTCATCTTCAGTCCTTGTATTTCATCCTCTCTTTGTTTGGCCTGGTTCACCACCAGTATTTATTTCAGTAATAAAATTTGAATCTTTAATAACTGAAGAAAGTTAAATTGATATATTGGCCAAAACTAAACAAAACTAAAACATAATGGCTTGACTGTACAAGCCATATCCAAAATCAGTTTATGATATGAAATTAGACATCATGACAAATCAAAAAATCTTTTTGTGAAATAACCAAGGAATCTGAAACTTCAATACATAAAGAACTCTAAAATATAACAAGGGATTATATTTTCAGCATACCAGCTGCAAAGCTGCCTGGCTTTCCGCAGCCAACGTCTGCAATGCAATGTCTTTGTCCTTTTCCCTCCTGAAAGCCCCAACAAGGGCAACTTCATAGTCTTTTTTCTGAAAATCCAATGAATTTTTTATTAAGAAATTTTAAAAGACACTTTCAAATTTTTAACTATACAAGTCATAAAGAAACGCACAAACCTGAGATGTCCTCTTTCTAGAAGTGAATGGACTAAATGATCCATTAGGTCCTTCCCACTTAAAAGATCCTGGAGATCCTGGAAAGCTCACAGCTAACATATCATTGTCCTGATTTCCAGTTCCTCCATTGACCAGTCCTCGCAAGTGGGATACTTCTTTCTGAGAATAAATGAAGGTATACTTGTTGTTATGAAAGGAAGTGCTAACTGAGTAAAGTTTGTCTAGTTTGAATCTAGAAAGAAATGTTCCCAAAGGCACTGGGCGTTACTCGGGCGGCGGGAAGGGGCCTAGGCGGTTTTTATTATCTAAATTAAATTTATTATATGACACAAATAAGTGTCTACTTATAATACATAATTGTATTGGGAAACATAAATTGCAACATAGAATGATGTATAAATTATAAAGTACTAGACATATTGAGAACATAGGGAACAAGCATATAATGTGTTCATCCAAGTATCCAACAAGTCTGTTACAATTTATTAAAAACATAAAATGTAACCCTAAAACATTTTCTAAAGAAAAAAAGTCAAAAACCGCCAGCCTACCTAGACCCACCTAGGCTTGCCTATGTGGGCGGCTAAACATGTTTAGGCACCCTTTGTTATTTTTAAACGCCTAGGCATTAATCGAGGCTGTGGCCAGCCACCTAGCGCCTAGGCAGGGACTTTTAGAACACTGCTAGGAAGTGATTCTATTAAACAAGCTGCAAGATAGCCTTTTAGCGGTATCCTTAGTGTTCCATTACCTTATTCAAAATCAACATTCAGTGTAAAGTTATCTCAACATAGTAATTATACCATGTTTATCAGTAGTTTTATGATGGCTCCTATTAAGGTGTTTGTGAAGCCATGCATTTTATAATGAATAAACCAGTAAAGCTACAATCCCCAATATAATCTTTCACGAAAGATATCCAAGCAAGAAGGGCAAATATAATCTATGACAAAAATATTGGCAATGTGGTAGTCCCCAAACACAGAGAAGATCAAACATTATACCTTGAGTTGTTGAATTTGCACCCTCATGGCAATGACATCTCCAGATGCGTCCTCATTCACAATTGCCTGCGTAAACATAGAACAATAACTGACATAAACCTTTTTTCCCACTAGGAGAAATAAAGTAGTACCAAAATGCTCAATGTTCAAATACCAGAAGAATGCAAATAATAAGTCATGTATTTTATGTTCTGCTCATCTAATTATTTACCAAAATGTTCAAAGCAGCAAAACCAATACATAAGAATGTACATGCAGAAAAGAAAAGAAAAAAACTATTATACATTGTTCTTAATGAATTTAGCGCGCTGTGCAAACTTCAAAGTGCTCAGTGTCTCCAACGAACAGCTGAAAAAACCCACATAAGACACTAAACGTAATTGATTATGTCGTAAATAAACTTGAAAATGTAATGTACAACAACAAGAACTCTACAAGATCAAAATTAGAACATAAAACAGGGCTTCGCAACCAATGACCTCTAGGAACTGCAAAACATAGTTAGCATAGATACATAACAAAGCTTATGATTATATGGTATAAACGGAAAGCAAAATTAGAGTACAACAAGTGTAAGAAAAAGAGATTTACTAACCAGCTAGAAGGGCTAATATTTGCTATTATAGTTGTCTTTGAATTCCCTCCTAAAGAATCCTGAAAAGGAAACAATATGGAGTTTTTTATGCTACACACAATCCGGATTATACAAGAAATTCAGAATTTCAAACAACTAGGCTTACAACACCCAAAATTTGTAGCCTACAAATACACGATGTTATCAAACGTATAATTCTTCACTATACTATTCTATAATACTAACCACATATATACACAAATGAGAACTAACTGAAATTGATAGCATTTTAAATAATATTTCAAGTTACCTGAAGCAAAAATGTAAGCTTTGAATCCCTGTATGGAACATGGAGTGACTTCCCATTTGACATGTTCACCAGATTCATAATCACAAGTCTGAAAATATAAAATTCATTTCAACAAAATGAATTTTTAATTTATTTAGCACTTGGCATCAACGATAACCAAATTTTTAGGATTTTTTTAACTACAAAAGGCTAAAGATTAGAGAAAACATACCCCAACGTTGAAAGAGACTTGTTAATATTTGTTGCTTCCTTTAGACGCTCACCTTCAGCTCCAGAGCTCTTTTGCCTGCCATGAACACATAGACATATCAATAAACTGGACACTTTTATTCGCTGCGGGCACTGAATGAATGATGAAGTATTTCTGGTATGGATACTGGGAGTAATGCATAGATACGTTGAGTCATACTTCCCTAGAGATTCACACTTTATCAAAAAGAGCAAAGAACTGAATAGAAACTAGCTTCTTACAGCATACATTTTATCATATATCTTCCTTTCCCTTTTATTACTACATATAGGGGCAGGTTGAACACTCAATAACATCCTTCTATTTACCACCAATCCCTTTCCTTGTAAATAAAATTGAAGATTCACATTAACCTTTCAGATCCTGCTAAGTCAACAAGATTAAGCCGAGCAAAACGATGGTGAGCTACTCCTTGGCATTCCCTCTGATAACAAAAGATCAGTTAAAATCTCAAACCAACACACACTTGGAAAAGAAAGAAGAAGAGTAAGCCAAGATTATTAAACTTTTGTAAGGAAATGTAAATAGAAAACAGTGAATTCACTCACTTTACTCTCAATGATGCATGTAAATACACAATGAGACCGACTGCTAGCATGATTCATATTAGTAGCAGCTACCTTTCTGTTAGCTGCACCCTGTAAGAAAATGAAGTTTGGTAAATAATGCAAATTCACTGCAGAAAAGTAAGTGCCCACAAATTCAGCATGAGATAAAGACAAACTTTTCTATCAATCAAGATACAACATTAAGGATTCACAGAATGACAGGAAAGCACTATTATACAAATTACTAATTCAAATGTTTAAAGCTTAAATGATATAAGAACATTGAGAAGAGGTCTTATATACTTGAATAAGTTGTTGGATAACATCTCGAGCACTTGTCACTTCAACCTCTTTGAGATTTTCCACATAAACTCCTTTCTTTATGTCTTCTCTGATCTGCAATATGCTCATGATATTCACAACAAAGTCATATATTATATTTTTATTGATACCGTAGAAACAGAAAACTCTCTGTTGTATGTTATCTTTACCTGCAAGTTGTTAGATGAAGGGTCCAAAAGGTCCAAAATTTGTTCGTTGTATATCTCCAAAAAAGAACATTTACATATAAACTTTAATTTCTCATCTCGGCCAGCCTCTTTTTCCTGGTACACCACAATAAACAAAGAAAGATGCATTAGTATCTTGTAATGAATATTAAACATAGATAAGAATCAAACTCCCATCTAACTTTCAGCTTTGAATAGTACAACATGGTGGAAAGTGAGTCATGTAGCCAACCTTATACTCGTGCTAGATTAAAGATGACTGTTTTTTGAGTTAGGTGGATTTGTTAACTTGATTACTTGAAACTAAGACTAGTTTGACTTGAACGCTACAGCTGGGACCGATACTGAAAAATTGCCCCATAAAAATGTTACAGCATCAAAATTATACCACTAGTTCTACAAGTCACACACCTTTTGAATTCTCGAGAACAAGTATTCAAACACTCTAGGTGTCATCCCGCAATTGGCACTGTGCCTTCGAGTGCCTCCCTCAATATCTCCAAGCATTGTGTGGGTCTTCCCACTTCCAGTCTGCATAGACACAGTTAAAGTCATATGAAAACACATCCTCCAACCTCCAAATATACTTTCAAAGACAAACTAATCACCGAGAACATACGCACATAAACAAGAATAACTTTTAGGAAACAAAAAGTGTTGAACCCTCACTTGGCCATAAGCAAACATGCAGCTATTATAGCCTATCATGCAGTTGTCCACCATCGGCAATCCGGCCACTTTGAACAATTGCTCCTGCATATGACAAACCTCAATGAAGCACACGCCCAATGAAAACAAAAAGCTGCAAAAATGAAGAAGCACAGCCAAATGATATAACTAACCTGGCTAACATTCTCATCTGCAACAATGTCAAAAGTAAACCGTGACTCTGGATGGCCAGTCCAAGTAATTGTCTGACAGCTCTCTTGTCGAACGCATTTGCCATAGCCTTGCACTGATATTTCAGCGCTGCTAAGCGGACGAACCCGAATAATAACCTAACCAAAACAAATTTACTCTAAGCGCTTCAATTCTAAAACAAAAGGCTAAAAATATGATTTCGAGATTTAGGAACCTCAAAACTACATCAAAATTAATACGAATCGGGGAAGCATATGAGATTATAAGCACAAATTAACCTGCATTTGGAAGAAATAAAATTAATTTCGAAAAAAATCCACAGAACTAATGTTTCTTTGTATAAGGTACCTGCACGTTGTGGTCCTTCCAAAAGGAAGGGTCTTCATGAAACTCGAAGCTTTGGTTTGAGGAAGTCGTAGCGGTACTGGCTTTTCCGTCGTCATCATCGTCGTCCCAGTCTCCGATGCTCCGTAGCGCCGAGAAACTCTCTTTGGACGCGGATTTGTGGAGATTGGGAGTGCTCCGGACCGGGTCTGAAGAGTGGTCGTGGAACCCGAAGCGGGTCTTGATGGCGCTGGCGGTGTCCGATAAGAACGGCATTTCGGGTCGGAGCAAAGTGAGTGGTTCGGATCAGGGAGTGGAGATGGAGGTGTTGGTGTGGGAGCAGAGGGGAGATGACCAGATTGGAGAAGTCGATTTGAATTTTTGTTTTTTTGGGGGGCGGGGGGGGGATGTTAGGGTGAAAGTGAATTTGAATTTGGGAGAGGCGCGGACGGTCAATACTGGTTTTGATGGACGTTCTGGATGATCTCAGTTATACAGGTATTTGGACAGAGGGCGTGCTATCCACACACTCATTTTTACTTCTCTCACACTACTTGTTAATTTCTATCATTTGATCATCTTTAATTCATCCGATCCGACGGCCGAAAATTAAAAAGGTGTGAGAGAAGTAAAAAAGGGTGTGTGGATATCACACCCCCTTGGACAGTTGAATTCTTGAATCAAAATGTCCACGAAGCCCATTGTGAGAGGTTTTAGATTCTATTCTCGCTAAAAGCAAATCTGTGGTGAGATTTTATTTTTAAGTCGATCACTGTGGGGGAAAAAATGTTAGAATTTATAAATTCACAAACACTGATTTCTTGTTTTGATTCATAAACATAGAAATTTAGAATTCTGCGTGGAAAAAAAAAACATAGAATTAGAGACCTCAAATTCCCAATTTTAAATTCCATGTATCAGGTGTCATTTCCAATTTTCTAGAAGTGAGAGTTCCAAATCTAGAAGTGAGAGTTTAAAAATAACAAAGTCGGTATTCAAATTTCATTGTTCTTTTAGATTAACTAAACTAGAAAGCTAACAAATTTTAGAAAATAAAATTTCGTCATTTCAATTTCCGTCATTTTAAAATTTTTTAGTAATCTTAAATTTCCACATCTGAAGAGAGTGTAAATTCATAGACTAAATTTTGTCAACTAGATTAACATGTTTATATCTTATTGGTGACACAATATTTAATTTTACAAATTTTGTCCACAAATATAACCTACCTAGCATTACGGCATTACCCTTGTTAAAAAAATATAGTCAAAAACGAAATTATCATGAAAGTCCATTCAAATACAGAGCAAAGCGGTCCTAGTCTTTTTCTTTGGCAAAAAAGTCATTATATTCTCATTGGCTATCCTTAATTTGCACACCCTATTTTAAGATTAAAGTGATCATTTTGTGTTAGAATATTTAAGGGAAATTTTATTCGGATCCAAAAGTTTAGAAGGATGATGAGTACTTGTGATGTGAAATGTGAATGATTAAAATGATCATTTTGTGTTAGAATAATCAAGGGAAATTTTTCATTCTAAACTTAGGATGAGTAAAATCACTTTTTGCAGGATGATGAGTACTTGTTCAATAAGTGTAGAAGTCTTCTTAGTCATCGTAACATGAAAACATGGAAGCGCTCAACCTCACATGCATTCTCTCTAATTTAGAGAAAGTAAGTAGAGAAAAGTACTCGTCCTTGTAAGATGAACGGGTGGGTTAGAGTTCCAAGAGAGCTTTCTCTTAAGGCTAAACAAGAGAGAAAGCTAGACGAAAAACATACCGCCTCCACCACCACCAAAACCGGCCACCCCTTCCCCCTCCTCTTGAGCAAGAGTGTTCTAGTTTCTCACTTTAGTTCTAAGGGGAACTAGAACAGTTTGATCATCATAGAAATGGAATACGTAGGCAATCTGTCCATCCAATGTTTAGATGCAACCGAAAATCTTCAAAGGGTGTTCTTCCTGGTTTTTAAGATGAATATTGAAGGCCATCATTCGGGTGAATAACTTTGTGAAAAACAAAGTAGAATTTCAAGAGGTATGGTTCTTCCATCTTTATAGACAAACAATCCCTACAATTCTCCTACTAGAATGCTTAGATGAAACTAATATTGTCTCCCAGTTTTAATATAAGTGAGTAAGCCAAGATTCATTCCCAGTTTCAATCATTTATAAAGGGATACTTTGGATGCGGTCTCTAATCCTTAACATTCTTTTACTAAAATCTTAATAGTATTCAAAGTTTGATCAAAGTCTCTTGACTTTGTACACCTCATTATATTACAATTAATATTTATATTTTTATAGTTTTGACATTAATTGTTTGATATTTTATGAGACTTATAATCCTATAAATTTAAAATCCCTCATTATAATACTATTAGAAACAGTTACAATAAAAAAATTCAAACATTTTGATTAAATGGATAAAAACTATGTAAAAATAAGAAATAATAAATGGCAAAAGAATGTATCCATAGTGTTAAAAAAATTGGTACATTTTACAAAAAAAATTGGTAAATTTCACATATAACAAAGTGGTACATTAATAAAGAAGAATTGGTACATTATAAATAAATTAGGGTACATATAAAAGATTAAAAAATTATGAGTACAAATGAATTTTTTTAAAATATTGGCGCTAAAAGAAATTAATACATGAGTACAAAATAAAACTAAAAAGAAAATACTACAAATTAAAAAAAAATGTTGCAAATTAAAAGTGGGTACAAACTAAAAATATAAATATATGATACAAAGTTTAGGCATAAAACATAAATATACCATATGTAATTTTTCTATCATTGATTAAATATACAATGTCACGTGACGGTATACACATGAGTACAAACACATATAAAACTTTAAAAAATATGGGCACAAAAAGAAACTAATATATGGGTACAAATTAAAAATGAAAAATAAAATTGGTACAGATTAAAAATAGGTACAAACTAAAAATAAAAATATATGATAAAAAATTTAGCCATAAATATAATGTCACAACCCGTCCCGGAAATGTACATTATTTTGTTATTGCGAATGTGAAAAGACTAAAGTGCCCTTGAGCGTTTGTGGCATTGTGAGTCGTATGTGACAATTTTAGAAATGGACCAATATGGTTATTTTCCTAAGTTTTTGGGGCCAATGAGAACTTAATTTTGGTTAGTTGTGATTGGTGTGTAGGTTGGACCACACACACACATCCACATCGCCTTCATTCTCTCTCTCACTCCCGTGCACTCTCTCTCTCTCTCTCTCTCTCTCTCTCTCTCTCTCTCTCTCTCTCGGACTCACTCTCTTTTCCCTCTCCTCCGTATGGACAAGATCAAACCAAGCCAAATCATCATGGATCGAAGAAGAAAATGGCACCATGGTGTTCGTGAGGGTCATACGAGTTCAAGGGTACCCATTTCATGTAAGAACTCGTTCAATTTTACGTTGAAAACTCAAGCTCCGAGTTGAGCACTATTCATGAACTTTTGAATGGTTGTGTTTTAGAACAATCCAAGCTCACAGTGAGCTTAAGAAGGTTCCCACGAAGCTCGGAGAGGTCCGTTTGACTTGTGTGGACTTCGGGAAACCTCAATTCGAAACTGGCCGGTTTTGGTGAAATTGTCCCAACGCGTTTTTGAAAGATTTGGAAGTTTTAAAAGGTATAGCCTTCTTCCTCTCGAAAATTGTGAAGTTCTGGTGAAAATTTCATGGAAAATGGTGAAGAAACGAGTGAGAAATCGTCGATTACAGTGTTGCCTAGTTTTTCGGCGCTGGCTAGTTTTTCCGGCGTCTGGACAAAGAAGATGATGCGCGTGGGGGCGCATGGCACTGTGGCCTCCCCGGCATGTGAGGGCGCGTGGGCCCTAGGAAAATTATTTTAAAAATATCTCGACGTCCGTGACGTTGAGTAGATCATTGTGGTATATTCAAATCCCCAAATTGAGCAATATATGAGAAGTTATTAGCTAGTTTTGCCTATGTGCTTTAAAATAACATTTTTATAGTTAATTCGCATATAGGTGAGACTTATCCCAAGGACGAGCGTATCCACGGGCGACTCGGGGGCTACGACCCATCGACATACCAGTGAGTGGGCTTTTATTTACAGTATATAATTATATACTTGATATATTTCCCAGAAATGTGTTTTAAATGAAAGTATGCTTTGAAATAATATGCCAAATGCCTTTATTTTCTGAATATGCATTTCATGGTTGCATATATATATAATTGTGGTGCTGTGGAGGCACAGGTGAGTTCAGGTAAGTTATGTTTGATTATGTGAACTACGAATGACTTGATCTCTATTTATGGTACGTAGGCAGCCTAACGAAATGTTAGGTGCAACCATACAATTTATGACATGAAATAAATGAGATATAAGTTTATTTGAAGAATTGAGTAGTGTGATGAACATGTTTGGTTGGATATATGAGATGTGACTGAGAAACGATGAGCTCATAAACCTGCATCTCGGGTGATTGCGATTTAGCCAGAGAGAGTTGGCACATGCCTGTAAATTATGTCACCTCCCGCACCATATGCTCACATTGGATCCAATTAGGTGCACAGTCTTATCGTACAGACCACTATAGGTGGTTCTAACTCGTAGGTGACTAACTTATTATCGCACAGCTAGTATTGAGAGAGTAGAATTGAGCATAATTATATTACACCCAACCTTGTCGTACATACCCTTTTCAGTGGTTCCGACTTATGTGCAGTATATTACCGTATAGGTCATAGTAGTGACTCCCGCTAGATGGAAATTGAACTATGAATTCAGCCGTACAGACTACTCAGGAGTTCCGGCTAACATGTCATACTTCTATGAAATCATTATTACCTGAATTGTTACTTGTTATATTTTGGCATGGCATACATATGAAAATGATTATGTGAAGCATGAATTGAATGGTTATGATTTCAGATATATATATATATATATATATATATATATATATATGTGTGTGTGTGTGTGTGTGTGTGTATGCTTACATCTTGATTATGGGAAAATTATACATGTTTTACAGCGAGGGGTTAGATAAGTTGATAAATGAAATGATTTTGTAAAACATTTCTTTTTGCCCACTCACGTTTTCTGTTTTGTGCCCCTCCAGGTTCTAAGTAAGATTGTTGTTGGTGGCCAGAGGATGTCGGCAGTTCTGACTTATCCATATAATAGTAGGACATTCTTGGTACTATATAACTAGTACTTGTCCTACTGGACTACACCTAGACTTTATGCTCTGACTAGGAGTGTTACTGTTGTACTTAACTCCTATCACTTTTCTGTTTAAAAGTGCACTCTAGTAATCTGGTTTTTAATTGTTCGTATAATTGTTATCTTTATCGCTTCCGCACTGTGCACATGGCTACGTCACTCTCACGTGACGACCAGCATGCCTTGACCTTGGTAGGGGTGTGTCATATAAATATACTAATTGTAACATTTTTAACACTAAAGGAATATATTTAAAAATAAAAATATTTTATTATTCAATTAATTAATGATGTTATTAATACACAAGGATCTTGATCAAAAATTGAAAATAAATAGGATTTTAATCAATGGAATAGCAAAAAGAAGGATGTGAACCTAATTTCTCCTTTATAAAATTAGAACAAACAAACCTCTTCCAATAAGACCTTATAAACCAATTTGAACTCAAACATTCGGCCAAAATGCACCTACACATAAAGCTCATATTTTAACAAGACAAGCACTTTAGACGAACTTGAGTTATTTTCGCGAAGGGGATGTACTTATTCTCGAAGGCCCAGTTTGGTATTACTTTTTTTCACTAAAAGCTGTTTCATTTTAACGATAAGCAGTAAAAAAATGTTGGGTAAAAATAAAATATCCTGCTTATTTTACAAGCAATGGCTTCCAGACAGTAGTTTTTAAAAGCAGCATGTAGGTTGCTTTTAAAGGCTGCTTTAAGAAATGCGAAGTTGAGCCTTTAATGAATATTTTAAATTCCTGTAATACACTCATTAATTTTTAAAAGTGTCATTATTTATCATTCTAAACTCATTTTATCCTTGGAGAACAAAGTGACCATCACCACCTACTACTACAAACCTTAACTTCTTACACCAACATCACCATTATGCCACCACTTCACCACAACCATATCAACCACCACTACAACTGCCACTACCATCGTGGTTGCCACCTCATCACCACCACCACCACCATAAACACAACCACCACTACTGTCACCAAACCACAACCACCATCATCGTTGTTGTCGCCGCTCCAACCACCATTGTTACCTCTATAGCCCAACCACCACACCCCTTTATTGGCACCATTGCCACCACCATCACAACCATTGCCCTCGCTACCATCGTCATCGTCATCACCACACTATCTTGTCCATTTTTGTCATTACATACAACTATACGACTTTTTTCTTTTTAAACAAACAATATTATCTACACTAAGGGATGGTGGGTTCACAATTATATCACTTTTACATTAAAATTTGTCAAACATTTTTACACTGCTTTGCATACTCACAACCCTTTAAAAATATAGTTTATCAAATGTCCAACTGCTTTATTTTGCAGTTGATTATTCTTAAAGCACAAACAGTTTAAAAAAAAACCACAACAATTCCAAACTTTCCCTAACGATAAGAGATAATTTTACAACAGGTTAAGAATAAACAGGAGCAAAAATACAATTTTACTGTCACATTATTTGTTACTCTATTTTACAACCTTAAAAGCTTTTTTGTTGTTTTATAATCTCAGATCCATGGCCGCCATAGCTACAATGCATGTCTTAGCAGCAAGTGGAATTTTGAGCAATGAATTGTTTGATGATTAACATCAACTCCTTTGCAGGTTGGGAATTGGGTTGGATGGTGAAGAAAGCATGATGCTGTCCTTCAAATTCCACGCAATCAATCTTGTTTCCCCAATTTTTTAGCCTATCTGCGTAATCTTGAGCTCGATCTTTTAGCAGATCGCTTCCACCTACAATCACTAGGATCGGATCAAAAGCCACCCCTTCTAGGCACCAGCTATTTGGCCCAAATGGGTTCACAAGTGGGTGATCTCTGTCCTCTCCAATTGGTATTGACAGCCTCCAAAACCTGCATGCATGCTTAATCTTAATTTTCCCATGCACAAACCCAAGGACGAAGCTAGATCTGCATGGATGAGGACATACTCAAATAATAAAGTCACAAATTAAAAAGTTCAAGAATGTACTCAACAAAAGACTTATATATTAATCCATAATATTTTTTATACAACTTATTACAATATTCCTTGAAGCGGTTCATGTTTTCAAACGTTGAATGACAATTTCATTACTAATATCCAATTTCTCAAAAAACAAAAATTACGGCTGAATATGCTCTTCCAACGGTGGCAATGCATAAAAGAGTTAATACTAATGTCACAAGCAACTAAAAGAGTATATTTTTTTCAACCAAAAAAAAAATTGAGTGGGGGCATCCGCCCCTGCTGAGCCTAAGCTAGCTCCGTCCATGCACAAACCTCTTTTCTTTTTAAATTTAATTACCATTGTTTAGTTTAAGTTTAGAATTGACTACAATACTTACATGTATTTAGTACCATTATCATCTAATTGTCACATCTAATTCATATGAATATATATGTATTTAATACAATTACCACATGAATACATAAAAACATGAAGCATCAAAAGTGCATTTTTGAACCCAAAAACCATTCGTAAACAAGGTCTTACGCAACTAATGTAAACATTTCAACATGCACTTGAAGTCTTGTGTTTATTTTACCCTTCCACATTTGCGTTTGCTAACAACAAAGCAAAGCCAAATAATATTATAGACATTACATCAACAATCATATATAATAAGTTGTATTGTAAAAAATCAACGTTATGTGATCGACTAACATAGTCTGAAAATCTAACTATTACTTACTCTAATATACTAAAAAATAGCGTTATTTACATATTCATTCATACTTTTCACACACTCCACTTATGTCTCTACAGTTGTAAACCAAAAAGAAAGTGGAGGTAAGGTTGAAAGTTGAAACTTGTCAATAAGCTCCCAATTGAGCAAGGCTTCTTTGGGGCCCTCAGCCTCTGACCTAGTCAAAACCGTCCCACCAAAATAGGGGAACCAGGATCCTCTCCTGAGCAGTTCCCTAGGGATCCTAGGGATCTCGCAATCATATCCGTTCATCGTATATCGTGCGGTCAGAAATTATTTAAAATTTAAATTTTAAAATTCAAATATGAATAGTACCTAATGAAAACTGACCGCACGATATAAAATGAACAGACAAGATTGCGGGATCCCTAGGATCCCTAGGGAACTGCTCAAGAGAGGATCTTGGTTCAAAAAATGGTACCAAAAGTACATACCCTCTCACCCGAACCGGCCCCGAGCTGAACCGCCAAGTTATGAGCAATATTCCCACTAGCCGAGTCACCTGAAACAAACACGTTCACCACATCAGTCCGCCACGTGTCTGGATCGTCAGCCTCGGCTTAGGCTTGAAGCCACTTCATAGCCGCGAAGCCATCGTCGATGGCAGCCGGGAGGCGGCGTTCCGGCGCGAGGTGATAGTCAGGTGCAACGACGACGCATTGGAGCAGGGAGGCGAGATGAAAGCTGTAGTTCTAGCAGTTTGGCCAAGGGCGCGAGCCGATGCAGAAGCCACCGCCATGGATGTAGAAGAAGATGGGGAGCTTTTTAGACAATGACGAGGGGGAGTGTGTCGTTGCAGCGGGCTTGTAGAGGCAGAGTTGGAGTTGATTGGTTAGGTCGAAAACGACGTCTTTCCAGGCAACGGAGCCGTTGTCGTGGACGGGGATGTCGAAGCTTGGTTTCGGAGAGCGGACGATAGAGCCGTCGCTGTAGACGCGGAGAACACCGCGGCATTCTTCGTAGGGCAAGGTTGGAGGGATGACGGTGTTTGATGACATGTTTGGAGGGTTTGTGATGAATAAATGAGAGAATTAAGAGAAGGGAAAGGAAGTGAAGTGGGAAAGAAATTGGGTGGTGAGTAATGGAGTTGGTCGTTTTGCCTGTCTTTTTTGGTGTTTTTGCATGCAAATGGGAAAAAAAATGGTGAAGTGGGGTCCAATGGTGATTAGGTAGGGGAGAGATTTTTCAATGTGATCATCACACGAGATGGTACACCACGTGTTTCTATGGTAAAATAATTCAGATTTAAACCCATGTAGTATAGTCTGTTTGCAAATTTAGTCAAAAGTGATTTTTCCATCAAATGTCTGTTAAATGTAGGGGTAAATTTGTACTTTTACTTTCATATTTTGTGAAAAACAATAGCAATAAATACCTTCATTCCAATTCACTCATGCCACCAATTTTATTGTGGAGGATTTTATTTTTAACTTGTTGATTTTTATTTGTATGGGAATGCCTGATTGTTCCAACTTGTGCATGGGAATACCTGATTGACACAAGCCATCCTTTGAGGAGGAACTGATTGATAGGAGCATATTTATGCGACTTAGTTAGCTTGTTTTCTTGCATTTATGTAGTTAGTTTCTACTTTTTAGAGTGTTTTAAGCCATTTTCGTGTGTTTGTAGGTTCAAATGGCAAAAGTGGCAAGAAAAGGCAATTTGGAGCACTTTAGAGCAGTTTTGGGCTTGAAATGGACAACATATGAATGGAACGAGTTGGATGGACGTTTTTGAAGATCAAAAGAGGCTAGGAATGTGCTACAAATCTGGAGAAATCAAATCAAGACTTGGAGGATAAGGAAGCTAAAAAGAAGGAACATTATCTTAACCAACCTTATCTTATCCAACCTTATCCTTAACAAACCTTATCTTATCGTATTCCATATTATCCAAATATTATCTAAACTTATCTCCAGCTGCAAAAGGAGTCCTTATCCCATTCTAAAACCTTCCCATCTGAATTTAGGAGTCCTAGTCCATCTAAACACATCAATCATTTTCCTCCTTAGTTTCAGTCACACCCTAGCCCTATAAATTGTATTGTGCCACAAGTTTTGAGGTTTTTTTAGAGAGAAATTCAGAGATAAAAATATATACACTTGTGCTACAGCTTTGCAAGGAAGGAGAAGAAGAAGCTTGGAGCCGTGCCTGCCATTCAAGACCTTTGGATTGTTGGAGCGTTTCTAGGTGTATTCTATCTTTCATTTTCAATGTTTAATTTTAATTGTCTTTGTTTAATTGCAAACATGTGGAACTAATTTCGTTTTAGCTAGAGGTAAATTCAAAGCTATGAACATATGTGTGATATGAATTGATTACATCTAGTTATGATTTCATAAATCGTGAATGCAATTTGCTTAACTGTTTGATTGATAACTTGTTCTTGTGTGTTGATTAAGGATGCATACTTAGTTTGCATTCAGGGATTTGATGCTAAAATATAAGAGAGTTTCACCTAATAGTTATGAACTTATATTTATAAGTAGTGGAGGTTGTTTGTCACGATCGTGTTATGTAAATTCCTGGCAGGAGTATCATGCAGTTTGTTGATGCACAAAATCAGTGAGGACTTTGGTACAACAGAAAGTGTTACGTTTGTGACCTTCGCTAGATTGCTCCGATCACTAGTGTGGATAATTATGTAAATGGATAGAGACAGAGAAGCAAACACAAGATGTACGTGGTTCACCCAGATTGGCTACGTCCACGGAGTAGAGGAGTTCTCATTAATTGTGAAGGGTTTACACAAGTACATAGGTTCAAGCTCTCTTTTTGTGAGTACTAGTGAATGATTTAGTACAAATAACATTCAGAAATATTATGAGAGAACGATCTCTATTTATAGAAGAAAGTTTCTAGTTTCATTCTGACATTGACACGTGTCGTGTTGTGATTGGCTTCTGATGTTGACACGTGTCGCGCTATGATTGACTTCTAATATCGACACATGTCGCGATGTGATTGGTCTCCTGGTTGGAGGGAAACCCTTCTGGGTCCTTGACAGTATAACGTTGACCGGTACTCAATAGTTTCCGGATTGGTCAAGTATGGTACAAACAGTGCTCCCCTAAGTTCCCGAGTAAGGGAAGCTCATCGGTTGGGGACTTGCAAGATCCAAGCCATTGAGTAATCAAGAAACTTCTAAGTACCGAAGTGTGGTATCATTTTCACTTGCCTTATCTGTCTTATATGTAGATGTGGCATCTTCTCTGGAAGTACTTTTTCTTTATCCAGGGGTGGTATCTTTAACCGATGAAGATGCACAAGGTAATGTATCAATTTCACTTGAAGCTTACTTGTAGTTTCGGGCTTGGTCAAGTACGATATAAACCCTATAGTAGGAGTCCCCCAAGTCGCCAAGCTAGAAGATTTGCCGAATGAGGTAACAGACAAGGTAAGCAATTAGACTTCCAAGCAAGCAACCTGGATCGGATGTTCGACTTCGGCTTCCGGTTGATTGTTCTCATTCTCCTTGTGTCGTAAACAACAATAAGGATAAGGAGAAGCAAATGGAGAAGAGATGATATGAGATACTTTTGCTTTTGAAGAAGTAACTTTCCACAAGCTTATTCTTGAACTGGGCTGGAGGGTTTTTTGGTTTCCCCTAGAGTATAAGACCGGCTAAAGAATTTGAGGGTCAAAACAAGTCCATCAAATGTAGAGTATGTTCGACCCTGATGATATGGAATACTTTTGCTGTTGACAAAGTAGTGGATGTATCGGCACGTGTTGTGTTACGCTTGTTTCCACATGCTTCCTTGTATCCTTCTCACTTCCCCTATCTGTTCCTCAGGCAAATGTGGTATCTTCTCTGGAAGCATAAGATGTTGAAGATGAGTGCTCAAGAGCAATGCCAGGTAAGTAATCAGGCAAGGGGTTCCAGGCAGTCAGTTCCTAACTTGAAGCTTGATTCCAAGTGCTGACTGATTGCTCTCTTTCTCCTTGTCTTGCAGGTAAGAACAAGGCCAAAGGAAAAGACAGGGAAACAACATGATATGGGATACTCTTGCTTTTAACCCTGATGATATGAGATACTCTTGCTCTGGTGTGGCTTGTTTGTAGAGGTATTATCGGGGGAAAAAGAAGCTGAGTATTTTGAGAGACTCTGCTAAGAGTGCCCTCTTGGATGTGAAGAAAAGTTGAGCATTTTTTTTATTTTCAGGTCTGCCTGGCTGTGGAGGATGAAGGTCGACATATATAGGAGTCTCCCTAACAACAAGTAGTAGTGCTATTCATTTACCCTTCTTGGTTATATGAATGAAGTGGAAGCTGCAAGCTTCACATGTTTTAACTTTGTCAGAGCACTTTGAAAAAGTGGTCTGTGGTATCTGGAAAGCTGATGTTGCGTGTGAAGATTACAGACAAGCTTTATCCAAGGAAATCTGGCTCTCGAAGTTCGGAGAGCGGTGCCTCTTCAGTTTTCGAACAAGCAATCTTGTCGGGGATCTGGCTCTCAAGATTCAGATAATGGTGCCTCTTCGATTTTTAAGAAAGTAATCATGTTGGAAGTCTGACTCTTGAAATTCGGAAAGTAGTGTCTCTTCGATTTTTGAGAAAGTAATCCTGTTGGGAGTCTGGCTCTCGAGATTCGGAGAGTGGTGCCTCTTCGATTTTTGAGCAAGCAATCTTGTTAGGAGTGTTTTCTCGAATGTGAGTAAAGGTTGGGCATTTTTGCCAGTTTGTCTTGCCACGAAGCACAGAGGTTTACACACATTGGGACTTTCTAGTTATCAAGCAGTGGTGTTGTTCCTTTACCCTTATGGGTAATAGTAGGGTCGCTAGACCTTCAAAATTTATGTGTCTAAACTTTGTCAGAGATCTTTGGAAAAGTTAACTGTGGTACCTGAGGAGCTGATGTTGTATGTGGAAAGTGGTGCCTCTTTGGAATCTGGAAAGTGGTGCCTCTTCGATTTTTGAACCAACGGTCTTGTTGCCCTTTTTTTTATAAGAGCACCAATTGTGTGCAAGAAGTACATTCAGAGAGTTATTGCTTGTAGGCATTTTCCCCTTACTTCAGAGATTTATTGCACCTCATTTCTCCTTCATCATTTCTCAGAATGTCTGGCCCATCCGACCATTCTTTTGACTTGAACTTTGGTGAAGAGGCAGCCATGCCTTCTCAAGACAACATATGGCGCCCATCCTTCTTATCCCCTACTGGTCCTCTTACCGTTGGGGACTCTGTGATGAAGAATGATATGACCACTGCGGTGGTGGTCAGGAACCTTCTCACTCCCAAAGATAACAGACTACTTTCCAAACGGTCTGATGAGTTGGCTGTTAAGGATTCTCTGGCTCTCAGTGTTCAGTGTGCAGGTTCTGTGTCTAATATAGCCCAACGCCTATTTGCTCGAACCCGCCAAGTTGAATCATTGGTGGCTGAAGTGATAAGTCTCAAACAGAAGATCAGAGGGCTCAAGCATGAGAATAAACAGTTGCACAGGCTTGCACATGACTATGCTACAAACATGAAGAAGAAGCTCGACCAGCTGCAGGAATCTGATGGTCAGATTTTACTTGATCATCAGAGGTTTGTGGTTTTGTTCTAAAGGCATTTATTGCCTTCGTCTTCTGGGGCTGTACCGCGTAATGAAGCTCCAAATGATCAACCTTCAGTGCCTCATTCTTCTAGGATTATGCCTAGTATTGAGGCTCCGAATAATCACCCTCTGGTGCCTCCTCTTTCTGGGGCTCTGCCGACTGCTGAGACTTCTCTTGAGCAACCTCTGTGAAGGCTCCCTCTTGTTGAAGCTTTTGAGAATTTGTAGTTGTCCTCCATTGATGAAGCTTTTGTTGGTGAAGCTTTTGTAGTGAAACTTTGTTGAATTTCCCAATTTCCTTTCTTTTTTTTTTTGGGAAAATTAGAAATTTGAAAATGTGGGAGAGACAACATATACAAAATTTGCTTCCACACTGTTGAGTAAGAGATTGTGATGCAAGCCACACCTTGTAGTAGTCGAAGATTTGGATGAATCATATAAATTGAATTTGCTTCGAACAGTCTTGATCAAGAGTGTGTGAAGCTTTCTACGAGTTGTAATTGCCCTTCATTGATGAAGCTTTTGTTGGCACCATAAATTGGTTTTGCTTCACACTGTCTTGATCAAGAGTGTGTGAAGCTTTTGAGAATTGTGGTTGAACTCCTTTGATGAGGCTTTTGTTGGCACCATAAATTGGTTTTGCTTCACACTGTCTTGATCAAGAGTGTGTAAAGCTTTTGAGAATTGTGGTTGCCCTCTATTGATGAGGTTTTTGTTGGCACTATAAATTGGTTTTGCTTCACACTGTCTTGATCAAGAGTGTGTGAAGTTTTTAAGAATTGTGGTTGAACTCCTTTGATGAAGCTCTTGTTGGCACCATAAATTGGTTTTGCTTCACACTGTTTTGATCAAAAGTGTGTGAAGCTTTCTACGAGTTGTTGTGTTTGCATTGTTACAGAGGGGAAATGTTTGAAGCAGATGCAAGAGGGCTGAATAGCTTGATCTTCGTATGCCATGCACTGAAGTTGTTGTTGGCTTGCAATAAGACTTTGTTGGTGATTATAACTCTTGTTGGGCATAAATGCTCCCCTAGTTGAGTTGTCAAGCTTGAGGGTTTTTGATTATTTGTGAATGCTAAGAGTTCACATGTACAAGTTGTACCATTCATCTTCTGGTAGGTGGAATGAATGGTGAGTTGCTTTCATCACTTGGTTGGTGGTACGAAGGTGAGCTCCTTCATCACCTTTCATCACCTGGTTGGTGGCACGATGATGAGTTCCTTCTTCACCTGGTTGGTGGCATGAATGGCAAGTTGCCAAATGATATTAGAGTACGGGTTGTATATTTTACCTAGTTGGTGGAATGAAAGAGAGTACGGGTTGTACATTTCATCTCCTGGTTTGTGGCATAAAGATGAGTTCCTTATTCACTTGGTTGGTGGCATGAGTGGCAAGTTGCCAAATGATATTAGAGTACGGGTTGTACATTTCATCACCTGGTTGTTAGCATGAAGGAGAGTACGGGTTGTACATTTCATCACCTGGTTGGTGGCATGAAGATGAGTGTTCCTTCTTCACCTGGTTGGTGGCATGAGTGACAAGTTGCCAAATGATATTAGAGTACGGGTTATACATTTCATCACCTGGTTGTTGGCATGAAGGAGAGTACGGGTTGTACATTTCATCACCTGGTTGGTGGTATGAAGATGAGTTCCATCTTTACATTTCATCACCTGGTTGGTGAGAATAAAGGCAAGGTGTCTAGGCACATTGTAGTAAATGTCAAATGACATAAAGTATGTTGAACCCTTTCAAAGCACAGTTGGCTTATGTATGAATGTGTTAGAGTTTATGATTGAACGATTATACTATGAAGCTGTTCGTTTATTTGTATAGTTTTGTTGACATATACTTAGACTTTGTTTCATGTTGGAAGCATTCATGTTGAAGCTTTGAACCCGAGTGTTTCATTGCTAGGAATATAAGAGGATTAGGACCGAATTGTCTAAATCACATCTTTATTGAATTCATGCCAAATAGTCTTCGTTACATAGGATGTCGAACGGCTGAAGCTTAACACCTGTACAATGTACGTTTACTTGTAATAGTACTTCAAGTTATCAGCATTCCATGGATGGCCAAGGGTCTTGCCATCAGAGCTTCTAAGCTTGTAGGAGCCAGGGCGACTGATGCCAACAACTTCAAACAGTCCATCCTAGTTTGGATTAAGTGTTTCTTCACTTGGGACTCTATCGCAAAGTAATATTTTCTTCAATACCCAGTCCCCCACTTTGAAAGAATGAGGTTTGACCCTTGAGTTATAGTAGTTGGAAATGTGCTGCTTGTAAGCGACATTCCTCAAATGAGCCTGGTTTTTATGTTCTTCGACTAGATCTAAGTTGAGGGTAAGTTGTTTGTCATTTTCGCTTTGCATGTAGTTCTGGACTCAGAACGTTGCTTACTCAAGCTCAACTGGGACAACTACCTTTGTACCAAGAGCAAGTGAGAATGGGGTTTCTCCTATTGATGTCCGATACGAAGTGCGGTATGACCAAAGAACTTGGGGGACAAATTCTGGCCAACAACCTTTAGCCTTGTCCAAGCTGGTTTTCAAAGTTCGCTTGATTATTTTGTTGATGACTTCAACTTATCCATTAGACTGGGGATGAGCTGGGGAGGAAAAACATAAGTTGATGTTGAACTTAGAGCAGAACATCCTGAACTTGTTATTATCGAACTGTCGCCCGTTGTCAGTGACTTTCGCATTGGGAATGCCGAATCTGCAAAGGATGTTCTTCCATACGAAGTCTTCTATTTTTACCTCAGTAATGGTTGCCAAGGGTTCTACTTCGGCCCACTTTGTGAAGTAGTCAACTGCAATTATTGCATAGCGAACCTTGCCCTTCCCTGCAGGCATTGGGCCTATCAAATCAAGTCCCCATTGGGCGAAAGGTCAAGGGCTAATCATATAGGAGTGAGCGGCTCGGGAGGGGAATGAGGAATAGTTGCGTAGCGTTGACATTTTCACATGAGTGGGATATTCTGATGGCATCTTGGTGGAGTGTTGGCCAGTAATATCCTTGGCGAAAAGCCTTGTGTGCTAGGGATTGACATTCAGCATGATCTCCGCAGACTCCTTAATGTATTTCCTGAAGAACAGTTTTCGCCTCTGTGGGTGTAAGGCACCTTAGGTATGATAGGTGAAAACCCCGCTTGTAGAATTGGTCATTAATGATCAAGTAACGGGTAGCCTTGTATCAAATCTGCTTAGTTTGGACTTTGTCATTTGGAAGGGTGCCATGAGTAAAGAATCTATAAATCGGGGTAATCCAATTATCCCCCTGTTGTAAGTTGCACACTTCTGCAACCATGGTGCTTGGTGCTGCCAACAATTTGACATGAATTTTTCTCCCAATCTTGTCTTCCACTGCTGAGGCGAGGCGAGCCAAAGCATCTGCATGACTATTTGCCGCTCGAGAAATTTGGGTGATCTGGTAGTGGAAGCGTTTAAGCAACAATTGTGTTTGTGTTAGATATGCTGCCATGGAGCTATCCTTAGTGTCAAAGTTGTTAGTGACCTGGTTAACCACCAATTGGGAGTCACTGAAGATATCAATTCGTTTAACCCCAAGGTGTTTGGCCAAACGTAAGCCTGCTAGGAGGGCTTCATATTCGGCCTCATTGTTCGACGCCTTGAATTTGAAACGAAGAACATACTCCATCGCCACTTTGTCAGGGGTAGTAAGGACTAGTCCTGCTCCACAACCCTATTGGTTGGACGAGCCATCAACATATAAACTCCATGCTGGGGCTGTTGGTTCTGTTTTCTAAGCTTATGAGGGTAATGAAACCACTTCTTTAAGCGTAGAAACAATGTCAACAGGATATGTGAAGTCGGCGATGAAGTCTGCCACTGCTTGGCCCTTCTCAGCTAGCTTTGGTTGGTAGGAGATGTCAAACCCACCCAATGTTATCGCCTATTTGATCATTCACCCAGAAGTGTCAGGACTTTGGAGTATCTGTCGAAAATGATGATTGGTAAGCACGATGATGGAATGTGCTTGGAAGTAAGACGAAGTTTTCGAGCAGACATGACCAATGCTAGAGCCAATTTCTCAATGTTGGAGTATCGTGTCTTCGCATCTTGTAATGACTTGCTAGTGTAGTAGACAGGCCGTTCAATATTACCATCATTTCGAATGAGAACAGAACTTACTATTGAAGTCGATATCGACATATAGATAATGAGAGTGTCACCAACCTCAGGTTTGGAGAGCAGATGGGCTTTACTCATGTAGTCTTTGAGGTTCTTGAATTCCTCAGCACATTCATCAGTCCATGTAATGTACTTCTTACTTCCCATAAGTGATTTGAAGAAAGAAGCACATATGTCTGTGGCCTTAGAGATGAACCTAGTTAAGGCTGCCACCTTGCCAGTAAGGCTCTGGATGTATTTTGAAGTTACCGGTTCCTTCATGTCGAAGATTACTTTGATCTTTTCGGGATTAGCCTCAATGCCTCATTGGCTTATCATGAAGCCTAAGAATTTGCTAGAGCCTACGCCGAAGGCACATTTGTTGGGGTTTAACCTCATTTGATACCTCTTCAGAATGGTGAAAGTTTCAGATAGGTTGGTGATGTGTTGGTCAACATGTTTACTCTTGACTAGCATATCATCAACGTAAACTTCCATGCTCTTCCCAATTTGTTCGGCGAACATTGAATTGACCAGTCTCTGATAAGTCACTCCTACATTCTTTAGGCCGAAGGACATGACTTTATAGCAATATAGTCCCCTGTCAGTAGTAAAGGTTGTGTGTTCTTGGTCCAGAGGGTTCATGAGGATTTGGTTGTATCCTAAGTAAGCATCCATGAAGCTCAGGAGTTCACACCCTGGTGTAGAGTCTATAAGTCTATCTATGAGAGGAAGAGGAAAGCTATCATTCGGGCATCCTTTGTTTAGGTTGGTGTAATCGACACACATTCTCCACAAGACCTTTTGGAGCAGGAGACTTTCCTTGGTCGGATTCTTCTTAACAAGGACAACATTTGCTACCTACGGTGGATAATTGACTTCGCGGACGAAGCCTATGCCTTTAAGTTTTTCAACTTCTGCCTTCATTGCCTCGTACCGTTCAACGTCATAAGATCTTCGCTTCTGTCTCACTGGCTTGGTCTTGGGGTCAATACTTAAGCGATGACAGATGATATCGGGAGAGATGCCTAGCATGTCTTCGTATGACCAGGCGAAGACCTCAATGTTCTCTTGCAAAAAAGAGATCAATGCCAACCGAATGGGAGGTGACAAGGTGGTGCCAATCTTCACCATATGATCTGGATAATCTTTTGAGATAGAGACATTCTCTAACTCTTCAGCGGGTTGTGCTTGCTGGGTGAAAGAGTCATCTCGAGGATCGTCGAGTTGACTGTTGCCACTATGAAGATCCAAGTTGGCTTCATCTGGGCTGGACTTTATGACTTGGTCATGTATAGAAAGGGTTTCCTTGGGCACAGGCAGGTGATGTTGCTTGACCGAATTGTTGTAACATGATCGTGCACTAAGTTGATCTCCCCTGATGTAACCATTGCCATAGGGGTTGGAAATTTCATCAACAACATATGTGTGGATACCATGGCCTTGAGATCATTGATGCCTGTGCGTTCGAAGATGACATTGTATGTCGTTGGGCAATCAACCACCAGGAAGTTAGTGGTAATGGTAGCTGTGTAAGGGCATGTACCAATGGTGAAAGGTAAGTGTATGCTTCCTAAAGGTTGCATGATATCACCGAAGAAGCTTATCAAAGTGGAAATCGAGCGATCAAGCAAATGTGTTGCTACATTAAGTGCCCTGAAAGCTTCAACAAACATGATATTGACCGAAACCCCCGTGTCTACCAGGATTCGTCCTACTTCAAAGTTGGCTATGTGAGCTTCCACGATCAGTGGGTCGTTGTGAGGGTAGATGATACCTCTTTCTTCCTCAGGGTAGAAACATATTGGATCCCAGTTAGGCTTTTGATACTTACCTCCCCTGATGTCTTCCACGTGAAACACTTGGTGGCTAGACCTTAAAGCTCGTTCACTATTTTTCATGGCCCTATTGGAAGATTTAGATATGGGTGTGCCACCACTTATGGAATATATCACATTCACCTGGCGTTGGTTACGGTTACCCCTTGGAGGGTGAAGGAGGAATTGATCAATTTTTCCTTCACGTGCCAAAGCTTCAATATGATCACGAAGGGTGATACACTTCTTGCCATCATGGTTGTTATGCTTGTGGTAGCAGCAAAACGTGCCCGTGTTCTTCGTGAAGGAAATTTTGTGAAAAACATGTTCATTTAAGCAACATCTATGGCATGCAATTAACAATTAAAGGCGGAATCATGCTTGTATGCACTCAAAAACAAAACATTACCCATGAAATTCAAAGCCTAGTGGTTATGTGAACCAAGACTCAACTCAAGAACAAAGTGAGTTGAGAAATTTTATACCTTTGAACCACCTATTTGCTTAGCAAAGGTTAATCACCCATGTGAGGGCCTTCTTTCCTTTGTCACCTTACTCCTTGGCTCCATGGATGTGGATGGAGGAACTTTGCTTATTGGCTCCATGCCTTCTTGGATATGGATGGAAGAATTGGTTTCTCCAAAAGTCCCCAAAGTTGGAGACCTCTAAGTTCATACACCAAGGATGGTTGAGGAAGAAGATGAGTGGCCATGGAAGAGTTAGATGCTAGTAAACTCTCCCATGGTGGCTGGCTATTCTAGAGAGAAAAGAGAGAGAGTTTTTTTTTCACTTTTCATCCTTAGAAAACCCTAATGAGGATGGAGCAAAGATACCCCTTCTATGCTTTCAACTTTTGTATGCATTTTGGACCAAAAGGCCCTTCCTCTCTCTATGGCTAGTTTTCCCAAGCATTTGGGCTGTTTTGAGCTTCTTGAATTTTGTTTGTTAAGTTGTCATACAACTTAAGCTAATGGGCTTGACGATTCGAAGCCCAATTTGGGCTTTAAGGCCCAAAACTAACTCAAGGTTTAAAACGAACTTATTCGTTTGATTAATTAACATATTAATTCATTCTTGCCATAAACAATTAAACCATTTAATTGTCCTTACTCATCTCCGTCAAATCCTTCAAGCATTACCTTATACGGTGTGCGATCCATTAGGTTCTTTTTAGCGAGGCAGCGGGCGATTAGAACTCTTTCAAATCGATTGTGAATTAAAACTTACTTTCAATTCTCCTTTTAGTGATTATACGCATTTAGGGCTTCTATAAACCATGAGTGACATCTAGCAGTATGTCATGGTTACCCAAGCTAATCAGAAGAGGTGTAGAACTTATTCAGTTTAGGATTACAATGCAATATGGTATTTCTCTAATACAATACTCTTGACCACATTGTTTGGTTTGATAGTTTATTCATGTCTACTATCCAATGTGATTCATTTACTTATATGATTACCTTGAATGTGATTTGGAACGACTTCCTAAATCTCATTCATACTTTGGCCAGAGATTCTTAATCATATCATATAGTATTCTCCCTCAAACAGTTTGAAGGTTAGAGATCCCTTGTTGCGCATTCACTTGCTTCCATGGCTAAGTAGCTTAACCCCAACTATGTTGTGGACACCCTCGGATGGAGTGACTTTGACATAGTCAAAGATCAAGGACCTAACCACAAGACAACTATGATGCCTCAGGTCAAAGGACTACTTTGCATTATCCCAACCATGAGTTCTCATGTGACATGAGTATGAGAACTCCTTGTTGATCGTGTTCAGTGAACTCATTCTCTATTGAGCACCTACGTACTTGTCTTGGTGTCAGTCACACCAATGACTCGAGACCAGTCACTCTCCCTAAGAGAATACATAGCACGTACTAATCTTAACGGACTGTCAATGCCTAATTGGCAATCCTATGATCAGGAACGTTTAGGATATGTATACGAAAGAGAATGGTCTCATGAATCTCTTTAGATCGCATTCTCCCAATTACATATTCCTTGGACTTATCGTTTAAGCGTATAACATTTATATGAGACGGCTTCAAACAATAATCTTTGCCCTTTAAATTAAACTATATTAGTTTAACATGTGAAATGTCCGTAAAGTATCATCATATGATTGGTTTTAGGGCACATTTCCAACACTTCGTGGGCTTGTAATCTGGGTGCTTCGGCTTTGGCTTCGGTATCAAGTGTGTTATGCTGGGGTAAATGGCCACGCATGTGGCATTCAAAGGTGTGTATGCCTTATACCTCGGGGTAGGGGCTGTCCTGACACGTGCTTGACCCACTGTGTTAACTGCTTGAGGTCGGGGATTATCATGGTGATACCCTTGGTTATCGCGGTAGTGTCCCTTACTCCTTTTACTAAAATGAGACTGGTGAGGATGGAAATCTTTCCTTTTGCCCTGAGATTGATATGTCTGTTGACTTGGCAAAGTATTAAGTAAGGCAGGGGGAGGCATCGTTGCCGTTTAGAAGGTCGAGGTCTTCTCATTTGGTTGGATCTGGCTTTCACTCCCTACTTGCTGATAAGGGGTGGCTGTAGCGGGTTTCCTTTGATATGTCATTACCTCGACGGAGGCATGGTTGTAAGCCTGTGCCATCACCTCAGAGTAAGTCTTCCAAGTGATGACATTGATCATGTACTTAAAGAAACTGTCACGTAGGTCTGCCGTGAAGGCTTTGAGGGCAGTCTTGTCGTCTACCTCGGCACAACGAGAATACTTATGGCTGAAACGGCCAGCATACATACGTAATGACTCGTCTGGCTTCTGGCAAATAGAGTACAAGTCATCTGCAGAGTGCAAGCGATCGGTTTGGAAAATATGTTGAGAAACAAATAATTTCCTCAATTCCTCAAATGAGTCTACCGTCTCAGGTGAAAGACGGCAATACCAGTTTAAAGCTCCACCAGAGAGGGTAGAGGGGAAAAGAAGACATCGCTCTTCGTCGGTGTGCATCCAGTATGCCATGGTGGACTCAAAAAGGTTAAGGTGTTCAATCGGGTCCTTCTTTCCAGTATAGAGTTGCAAGCCAAGCTTCTGCTTTGCCTTTGCTTGGAGGGGGTGTCGAGGATCCTCCTTGTAAGAGGACCAGGCCTAGGTTGGTTCCAATCAGGTATCTCAGCTTGTCGTTCGGCCTTCAATTTGTGTTTACTTCCTTAAGAAGTTGTAGGACAAAAGGGTCCTGAGTGGAGTCATGTACCACTAGAGCTTTCTTTCGTAAATCTCCATGTCCTCTTGGAAGTATGAAGGTTTGATCAAGAGCATGTGATTTTTCCTTGGACTCGCCGTACCAACTTCCAAGTTATGTCTGTCGGAACATCTCTGAGTCCCCTAGACCTTTGTGTTTCTCTAAGACTTGTTGCCCCTTCCCCAAATTGGTAGCCGACCTGGGACATAGGAGGAGACCTAGTCTTTCAGAGACCCTTGGGGGATTGATCTTCGAGCTTACATGGATGGGATTGTCTCGACGTTGCTTTAGGAAATCTCGACAGTCGCGAAAAACGGCTTTCGATCCTTCCACTCATTCTGTAAGGAGGTGTCTTCCTCCACTTCTCCTACTTTGAGTCGAAGCAGCTGGGTTGAGAGAAGTCTCATGTTGATCAATGTTTTGATGATTAGCTTGCTCCTCATCAGGGATACCCATGTCGAAGGAAGGTGACCCTCCGTGTTGGGGGGCATCCAGATGATAGTTGATGTCAACAGGGGTAATGAGCTTGCGTGTTTGAGTACGCCTAGTTTCGTGGAGTGTCTCAAAGAGCTTTTCATACTGCTCATGGAGGACCTCATCTTCATTGCTATCTTGTTGTTTTGAGCTTCTAGCTCATCGACTTTAGCTTGAAAATCAACCCTCTTTCCTTCCTTCTTTCGTTGCTTCGCACTAGGTGCGATGGGGGTGTCATTCTGTGTGTTGTGGCTTCCTTTGCTCCCCATGTTGGAAAGGGATACCTGGTCAAAATAGAGTGTACGAATGGTGGAAACCAGCTTGACAAAGCTGAAGAGAGTGGGAATAAGTGTCGTTCCCACAGATGGCGCCAAATGTTGATGCACAAAATCAGTGAGAACTTTGGTACAACAAAAAGTGTTAAGTTTGTGACCTTCGCTAGATTGCTTCGGTCACTAGTGTGGATAGGTATGTAAATGGATAGAGACAGGGAAGCAAACACAAGATGTACGTGGTTCACCCAGATTGGCTACGTCCACGGAGTAGAAGAGTTCTCATTAATTGTGAAGGGTTTACACAAGTACATAGGTTCAAGCTCTCCTTTTGTGAGCACTAGTGAATGATTTAGTACAAATGACATTCGGAAATATTGTGAGAGAATGATCTCTATTTATAGAAGAGAGTTTCTAGTTTCATTCTAACATTGACACGTGTTGTGTTGTGATTGGCTTCTGATGTTGACACGTGTCGCGCTATGATTGGCTTCTGATGTCGACACGTGTCGCACTGATTGGCCTTCTGGTTGGAGGGAAACTCTTCTAGGTTCTTGACGGTATAACGTTGACTGGTGCTTAGTAGTTTCGAGATTAGTCAAGTATGGTACAAACACAGTTCATAGTTACAAATGCTTTGTCAATGCTTATGATTTTCATAGAACTTAATTATGCAATTCATGTAGAGAACTTGATAAGAATAATTTGGTTGCGTCGCTAAGTCCAATTCAATGAATTTAGGAAAAGCTGATGGTTAATTTGTGCAGTTCACGGTTAATTTGGGGCATTTTCATTTATGGTTTATGGGAAGAATAACTGGAAATCGATTTGTATGCATATGTGTCATGTGTGGAAAAGGACCCTCTAGTTAGCCTTTCACCCCCTTTCATTCACCCCAATTTTGTATCAATTAGTTTGTTTTCTGCAAGTTACTTAGTTTTAGTCTTAAGTTCGTCAAAACAACTCCCCTTTGGTATTTTGAGTCAAGTTAAGTTTAAAATTCATCCAAACTTCCCTTTAGTTCCCATTTTCAGTCAATTTAACTTAGTTTGTGTGTTTTGAGTCAGTTTAGCTTATTTTGAGTAGTTTAAGTTTAGTTTTCTGTTTTTGAGTCTAGTTTAGTGAATAGAGTTTAATTTGTGTAGATTAGCAGCCCTCCTAATCTCCGGCCTAGAACGATCCCTACTTACACATACTACAACTATAAAAAAAAAGGGTTTTAATTTGTGTGCTATTTTATATCATATCACTGATTAAATAAGAAACACAACTCTTGCACTGTGACTCTCAGGAGGCAATGCACTAGTTAAGAAAGCTGCTCATCACAAGGCTCAAGACCCCTTCTCTGAGAGAATGCGTCTTATTCTCACAAATTGTTTTCCAAGTGGGTTGGATCACAGTAGGAAGTCAATTTTGATCAGCTGCTTCTGGGTTGGATCATAGCAGGAAGCCAATTTCGATGGAATTATATGCAATTTTTTAGAAACAGAGAAGAACCCAGAATCCAGTGTTGGAAAAATAAAAATTTGTGAATTTTTTCATCTAAAAATCATGATTTTGGGGATGCATAGATTAGAGATTACTTGAAATTTTGAAATAAATACTGAAGAACTATGGCCATTGTTAATCGAGAGGCAAGGGCGGTGAAGGAATCAATGGGAAACTGAGAAGAATGAATTGGTGAGGCCAAAGGAGATGAGAGGAGAGGGGGTGGTGAGAGAGTTAGGGGATCCAAAACATGAACGCAAAAGGGGAGAGCGAGGGAAGAGAGAGATTAGCAGGGGATCCAAAATATGGAAGTAAAAGTACAATTTTACCCATGCATTTAGCATACACTTAACAGAAAAGTCACTTTGAACTAAATTTGCTAACGGACTATACCACAAAGTTTAAATTCGATTTTTTTTACCACATGGACTATCTTCTAAATACCTTAGAACTACATGGACTATTTATTCGATTTGACCATTATATTATTACACTTGATATACCAGACATTGTCCCAACATACTGAAAGATTTCTCGTGTAAATGGATTCAGGTGAAGAGAATCATTTAGGATTGCCAATGGATCAAAATTTAATTATAATATAGGATTGATATTTCCTATCCCATAAACATTCCAAATTCTATAAAGGGAATTTGGCCATAATTCACTAAAAAGTTTACTAATTATTCATATATCAATGCATAAGTTTTTTTTTAAATTTAATTAATGAGCTCATTTTAAATGACGTGTTTACCCTTAAAAGCTATTAGCCAATTAAATCAGCCCTTTCAATTTAGTCGCACGAAGAGAGCCCTAGCGTTCAACAGCTTGTCGCAGCAGAGTTTTAATGGCGATATATTATTTTGCGATTTTTTACTTTGAGTTCGACCATGATGCTTGGTTGATTCTTACGACTCAAAATCTTCTAAGATTTTTAGATTTTTGTGGTGTTTGGAAATCAATCGGGGAAGATCACCGAGGTTAATTGTAATTGACTCAATCGGTATTTCAATTCCAGCAACTGTTGGTGTCTAAAATGGTTCTAGGACAAGATTACTATCCCGAAGTGTTTCCGCACCAATTTCTATCAAAGATTCTAGACATTGGTCAGCGACATTGATATCGTCGTCGTCAACACTAGGATCTTGGTCCGGTATAGCATACACATTCCTATGATCAATCATCTGAACAACTTTCCACCCCCTTCAGGCCTTAGGGTTATTTACATAAAAAATATGTTTTGCCAAAATGTAAGGGCCATCATCAAACCAAGTTCTGTTAGTGTTTACAGAAAGTACGGGTTGGAATTGGCCATCGTACGAACTAGGATATGAGGGGTTTGGGGCAAAAGAAAAGTAGGAAAATAAAGGATTTTGGGGAAAACGCTATGAGTAAAAGGGAGAGAACTTGTCACAGGACCTTTGCGCAATGCAGATTTCGTCGTGCAAATGCTGCAGTAATTACATTGGCTGAAACGTTCAGTTTTTGTTGGGCTAAAAACTCACCTTACCCGCCTTTTTCCTTCTTCTTTGCGTGACGAAGGGTTTGGTTCCTTGAGCAAAAACATCTTGCGCGACAAAATCCTTCGTCGTGTAAAGTTTTCACCATTTGTGCGACGGGTTCCTAGTTTCATCGCGCAAACACACTTTGAGCGATGAAATTGTCATTGTCGCACAAGCTGTTTTTTTCTACTAGTGTCATTCGGATGAATAATGATAGGATTTTTACTACTCATGTGAACGGGTTTAAATCTCCTATTTTACTTGCAAGAATCATAAGGTTATTGTAGTATAAACGGATTTCGCAAGGTCATCTCCACAGGGATTATTAAATAATTCGAACTAATCAGATTCCATTTAATTATTGTAAAATAGAAATTGAAGTGATTGATTTTATAACCTAATTAAAATAAAAACGAATTTAATGAATTAAAATAAACAATCTGCAATATTAGGATTAGAGAGAAGAAAACAGTTTTGAGAAAATCAAATTAAGAAAGCACTAGGGTTCCACCATCGCCTAGCAATCCTATGAATTTTTACCAATTACTTATGATCTACACATGCCACTTTGAAGGTTAGATTTTCCTAATTCATATTCTACTTGGAACCTCCAACATAGAACGTATATCTAACATGCAACCTGTCCGGACGTTCGGATCAAATCTAAACATGAAAGACTCATTATGCTTTATGAAAATCCTTTGAAAAACCATGCAATCCTTAAGACGTGATATTCATCTTAAGAGAAATTACAATTATTAATCACAAGAAGCCAGCGTCAATTTCAGGGAACCTTCCGACCAAAATTTCATCAAATTACTTTTCTAAAGATCCTAATGGTGATCAGGCATTAAGACAATTAGATAGTTTTTATCCCGGTGATTAACAATTCAAAATATGCATGCAATCAATCATAAACAATTAAATAAAAATCACATATTCATGCTAAGGCTCAAGGCTTCGCCCTAGCAAAAGAAATTAGTTCTACATATTCATAATTGAAATCATAGAAAAAATATTTCTAAGAAAAGGATTGAAAACACCTTCAAGTAGAAAATCTTCAAAACCCTAGCACTTCTCTATGTCTCCAATATTGCGTAAAATAAAGCGTAGTCCTAAAACTGTAGACGGCCAAGCAATATATTTGCTAAGCCACCACACAAACCCTAGCAAACTAAAATGAATAAAAACCCTAAATAAAAATAGTAAAATTCGTCTAAAATCTGAACAGCCACGTTTTGGCCCAAAAGCTGCTCCAAAACTGGCCCAATATAGCTGGATTGAATGTTTGGAATATTCTGAACACTTTTCCAGAAGGCCACGAACCCATCCGATGTCATTTTGGGCTCCAAAAACGCAATTAAAGCTCAAAAACGTCACTTTCCAGCACTGCGCACTGCTTCTTTATTTCATCGCCAGAAAATAACCGCTTGGTGGAAAAATCCCAAATTTTGATACGGTCAAGCTAAGTGACTCACGAACGTCCTCCAATTGGAATTACTCCAAAATTCGTCCATTTGGTCCTGTTTTGCTCCAGAGGAAGTCGAAAGTCCTATATTGAAAATACAATTCAAAGTATCAAAATTCTTCCAATATATTAACCAAAATATACTAAGATTAGGGTAAAATATATAATATAAAATCTACTCATCAAATAACTTTGTGAAAAACAAAGTACTGTTTCAAAAGATATGGTTCTTCCAGCTTCTACTTTGTTTTACAGAAAACAAGTGAATAAATCAACCGTACAAGATTAATGACTTTGAAAGGGGGTTTATTTTTGTTTTCTTTATCATACTTTGTTGCATGCATGTTGATTTTAGTTATTTATATCATCGTGCATGCATGTATAGACTTTGGATTTATGAACATTGCCCTTCACATATTAGTTGCCAAATCAGGTGGTATGAAAATGTGGTTTAAATAAGGTAGCTGGTCTCCTTGCAGAAAAAGAGAAGCATACATATGAAAAACAAATATAGGCTCCAATGAGATCCGTGCTGAAGGTATGATCAGAGATAGGGATGGGAATTGGACTGCTAGCTTTGTTGCCAAGTTGGATGAAGAAAGATATGGTATTAGATGCTGGACATTGGCCTCTTCCTGGTCAAGATTTGTCAAAGGCAACAAGTTTTGTGGCCAAGAATTGCTTCTTCCCCTTGCTTGCATCTCTCATCTTCTTTGCGATGACATAGATAGTTTAGTTCTCATTGCTTGAGACGCCCTCCAGAACAACTCGAGTTCATTTCGATACCCCTCGAGTACTATGGTAGCAAGTAAATATATAACACTTCAGACAAAATAGATGGCTCGACTTGGAGGATAATATGACCTGTAGAATACGATGAAGCCATGAAGTTATGCTGTTCAAAGCTGACCTTCTCCTCTCTATTAGATTCTCAATGCTCAATTAACAATAGGTTTTAGTTCAATAATGAGCGGGTTAAATTTATGTTTAAGCAAATGCTAAGAATAATATGACTTGTAAAATACGATGAAGAAGCCATGAAGCTATGATGTTCAATGATAATCTTCGCCTCTCTATCAGATTCTTAATGCTCAATTAACAATAGGTATTAGTTCAATAATGAGCCGGTTAAATTTATGTGAGCATAGATCGATGCCACCCTTCTATAGACAGACAATCTCTACAATTCTCCTACTAGAATACTTAGAGGAAACTAACATTGTCTCTTAGTATCATTCCCAATTTCAATCATTTATAAAAGTTGAACAAACAAACCTCTTCCAATAAGACCTTTATAAACCAATTTAAACTCAGACATTCGGCAAAAGTACACCTGCATTTAAAGCTCATATTCTAACACGACAAGCACTCGAGACGGACTTAAGTTATTTTTGGGAGGGGGATGGACTTATTCTCGAGGACTTCGGCCCAGTTTGGTATTACTTTTTTTACTAAAGTTGCTTCTCTTTAAAGTTAAGCAGTAAAAAAAATGTTTTGGTAAAAATAAAATATCCTGCCTATTTTACGAGAAATGGCTTTAAGACTGTAGCTTTTAAAAGCAACATGTAGGTTGCTTTTAAAAGCTGCTGTAAGAAAAAACGGAGTTGAACCTTTAATGAATATTTTAAATTCCTGTAATACACTCATTAATTTTTAAAAGTGACATTATTTATCCTTCTAGACATTTCATCCTTGGAGAACAAAGTGACCACCACCACCTACCACTACAAACCTTAACTTCTTATGCCATCATTACCATTACCACTGTTGGAGAACAATTCAGAAATAAATAAAAATAACAGAACTTGAAATACTGATTCTTTATTAATGAAAAATACTTGCAATACAGAATGAAATAACAAAAATAATTAAAAGAATTAAAATGATACTGACTTGATTTAATCATAGATAGAGGCTAACACAAAAATCTATGTCCTTCGAACAGTATTTTCGTCTCACTCTTGTGCTTGTGGTTCTACGACGTCTACTCGACTAGGATACAATTATCTAATTCTACAACCCGCACTGGATTATAGAATTTTGGCTAATTGCTTTATGTGTTTACTCTCTGGGAATTTTGTATGGAAGAGAAAGAGGAAGAAAAAATGATTCTAATAGAAACTGAGACTTCAAATATATAGGTTGTTTCATACCCTTTCAAATACATGTTGAACGTATTTGAAAGTACACAACTCTTTTCTAAAAGTTGTGTTTCTTAATCAAAACGGTTTTTAATTAATATGTAATTAAAAACTTAATCCGAAATTCAAATTAATGAACTCTGATTAATTTTAACTTCCAAGGCCCCAAGTGCCTCAAGGCCCAAGGCCCTTGTCTTGATTAATTAATAATAATTATATTAGACTTATACAAGCCTAATCCACACAATCATAAGGTCCAAGACTTCAATTCTTTTCAAAATGGTCTGAATCCTAACTACTAGCATAAAGGACAAAACATATATAAAGACCATTGGGAACCATATGTTCCCTGATGTGGGACATTGAGTCTCAAAACTCCAACAATACCCCACATTTTGAGACGACTATTAGGTCCTAGAGAAACTAAGATACGAGAGTAAACAATAAATGCGACATACATCAGGAGAGGTGTCTTTTGGACTTGAACCTACCTTAGTATATACTAATCGAATTTACTAGATGACGCAGTGAATATAAAATCTTGAACTGTTCATCTCCGTAGTAAACCAAGACAATAAGCAAAACATATGTCACACCAACACATCATAAATTCATACTTTTGTGTTCTTTTTGGTCCTGAACAAATCCTGAATTCATGAGAGCTTTAGATAATGTAGCCATGTAATTCTCATAAATGTGACCCCACATTTACTTTCATATAGGTGATATCAATTCAATAACATTAAACTAATGTATCATACAACTATCACATCCCGGCCCGAGCCCCCACCACATCTTGGGCTCGAATTCGCCGTTGCACGATATTGTCCGCTTTGGGCCCCGACCACGCCCTCACGGTTTTGTTTCTGGGAACTCACACTAGAACTTCCCAGTGGGTCACCCATCCTGGGAATGCGCTCGCCCGAACTCGCTTAACTTCGGAGTTCTGATGGAACCCGAAGCCAGTGAGCTCCCAAAAGGCCTCATGCTAGGTAGAGATGAGAATATACATATAAGGCTTACAGGATCCACTCCCCCGGGGCGATGTGGGATGTTACAACAACCATTAGCAGTCACCACACTTCTTCCATCATAGAAATGGGTATGTAAGTGTGTTTCTTCTTTGAATCTAGCCAAACCAATTTGCCTATTGAACCTAGACCATGGGATCTCCAATTAACTAGGTTAGGTTTCCGTTTGGCAATTTCATTATACTCTATTGGCTTTAAACTCATTCCCCTTGATGCATGTTTAACTTTCTCTCTAGACAAACCTTTAGTAAGTGGATCGACAATATTATCTTTTGGCTTAACATAGTCAATAGAAATTACACCACTAGAGAGCCACTGCTTTATTGTATTATGCCTTCGTCTAATTTGTCTAGACTTCCCATTGTATACATTATTTTTAGCTCGATATTTGCAACTAAATTGTCACAGTGTATACATATCGCTGTTACAGGTTTAGGCCAAATGGGAACATCTTCCAAAAATTTCTTAGCCACTCGGCTTCTTCTCTAGCCTTATCTAGAGTCATAAATTTTGATTCCATTGTTGATCGAGCTATGCATGTTTGTTTGGAAGATTTCCAAGATACTACTGCTCCCCTTAAAGTAAATACATATCCACTTATGGATTTCGTATCGGTACTATCGAATATCCAATTCGCATCAGTAAATCCTTCAAGCACCAGAGGATACCTCGTATAATGCAATCCATAATTCATTGTATGCTTTAAGTATCTCAATACTCGAATTAATGCTTTCCAATGATCATGCATTGAATTGCATGTATATCTGCTTAGTCTACTCACTGAGTATGCTACATCAACCTTGTATAGTTCATAATGTACATAAGACTTCCAATAACTTGTGAATATTCACGTTGAGATATAGCATCACCACTATTTTTCTTTAGTTTGCTATTGGCATCAAAAGGAGTAATCGGCTCTTTACTTTCCAAATGACCATATTTTCTAAGTGTAGCTTCTATATTATGGGATTGTGTAAGAATATATCATTCTTGGTTTCCTTTGATTTTTATACCAAGAATCACATCAGCTAGACCAAGATCTTTCATATCAAAACTCGATTTCAATATCATCTTGGTCCAATTTATTATCTCTTTGTTAGTTCCCATTATAAGCATATTATCTACATATAAACACAACATAATGAAAGCATTATTTTGAGTTTTTGTGTATACATACTTATCACACTCATTTATCGTAAACCATGTGTGATCATAATATGGTCAAATTTTTCATGTCATTGCTTTGGAGCTTGTGTAAGTCTATATAGCGATTTCACAAGTTTACAAACTTCGTGTTCTTGACCTTTAACTACAAACCCCTCGGGTTGTTCCATATATATTTCCTCATCCAAGTCTCCATTCAAGAATGCTGTTTTTACATCCATTTGATGTATTTCCATGTTCTGGAGTGCAGCTATAACAATCAATAGTCTTATTGAAGTAATTCTCGTCACATATGAGTATGTATCAAAGAAATCCAAACCATGCTTTTGGTGGTATCCTTTAGCCATCAAACGAGCCTTATATTTGTCAATTGTACCATTTGGTTTTAATTTCTTCTTAAATATCCATTTGTACTCAATTGGCTTATTGCCATGAGGCAAATTGACTAATTCCTATGTATGATTTTGCATAATGAAATCCACTTCACTATTAATTGCATCCTTCTAAAATGGAGCTTTAGGAATGGACATTGCCTCCTTAAATGATTGAGGTTCTGTCTCAGTTAATATGGTCACAAAATCAAGCCCAAAGTCCTTTCGAATTTTTGTCCTTTTACTCCTTCTAGGTTCAAGTTCTTCTTCTTGAACTCTAGATGAGGATGAATCATCACCATGTTCTCTAGGTTCGTCATTAACCACAGATACATCATCATGTAATCTCTTTTCCAAGAAATTAGACTTGCCTATTTCGTATGGGAATACATCCTAAAAAAATATTACATTTATAGATTTTATAATAGTATTGACATGTATATCGCTTACTTTGGAATAAAAAACTAAGAATCTATAAGCTGAACTATTAGATACAAAACCAATAAAACACAATCTATAGTTTTAGGCCCTAATTTTGTTCTCTTTGGCCATGGGCTTGTACTTTTGCCAAGCAACCCCACACTTTAAGCAATTTAAATGTTGGGGTTCTTCCTTTCCATAATTCATATGGTGACTCCTTTCTCGTTTTAGGTGTAATTCGTTCAAAATTTTATTTGCAGTAAGTAGAGCTTAAACCCACAAATTGTTTGGAAGCCCAAAGCTATACAACATGGAATTGATCATGTCTTTAAAAGTCATATTTTTTTTTCGTTCAGCAACACCATTTGTTGCGGTGTATAGGGGGTTGTTGTTTGATGAATTATGCCATGAGTGGCACAAAATTTAGCAAAGGCATGAGACTTATATTCTCCTCCCCTATCAGACCTTAAGACTTTAATCTTTTTGTTAAGTTGATTCTTAACTTCTGCCTTATATGTCTTAAACATATCCAAGGTCTCATCTACACTATGAAGTAAATAAACATAACAATACTTACTGATATCATCTATAAACGTTACATAATAGTTCTTTCCACCATGAGTTGGATATGATCTAAAATCATACAAGTCACTATGAATTAAATCTAACAAATCATTGGATTTTTCATGCATTGATTTAAAGCTTTGACTTGCAAATTTCGATACTGTACAAGTCTCACATTTAACATTATCTAAATAATTAAGTTTGGACAGCAAACCTAAATAATGCATTCTAAAAAGAGAACGAAAAATTACATGTCCTAACCTAGAGTGCCATAAATTAGGCGAATCAACAAATAAGCAAAAGCATTATTTATTTCATTCACAACATTAGCAAGTACATTCAGTTTGAATAATCCATCAGCAAGGTAACCATTTCCCACAAACATTCCCCCCTTAGTTAGTACAAACTTATTGGACTTAAAAACTAGTTTGAATCCCTTATTACTAAGGATAGGACCAGAAACAAGATTCTTCTTTATATCGGGTACATGCAACATATCAAGGAGGGTTAATTCATTTCCATAAGTAAATTTCAGAATACATTTCTTTATTCCAACCACAACAGATGCAGACGCATTTCCCATAAACAACTGCTATTTTTCCACATACATGGCGAGTCGCACCGGTATCTATCCACCAATTAGCGTGGTCAGATACAAGATTGATTTCAGAAATCATCGCAACTAGGACATCCTCATCATTTTCAATCAGGTTTGTGCAGTTGTTGTTACCTTGATTTCCAAGACTTTGATCCCTTCAATGGCGACACTCTTGAGCCATATGGCCTTGCTTCCCATAAACCCATCAACTTCCTTTAATTTTCTTGAAGTCCTTGCCTTTCACACCAGGGACAAAGTTCTTTTCCTTCTTCTTAATTTTTTGGAATTTCGGCCTTTGCTTTGATGAACTTCCTTCAACAACACTCGCCTTAGCTTTCATACTTGAAACCAGAACCTTCTCATTCTTTCTGTTATCTTCCTTAATTCTCAACCTCACGATGAGATCCTCAAGGGTCATCTTCTTGCGTTTGTGCTTGAGATAATTCTTGAACACTTTCCAAGAGGGTGGCAATTTCTCAATAAAAGATGCCACCTGAAAAGATTCATTGATCACCATCCCTTCAACATGAATGTCTTGGATGATTTTCTGGAGATCTTCACTTTGAGAGACAACGAATTTGGAATCAACCATTTTGTAGTCTAAAAATTTACCCACGACAAATTTCTTTGAACCAGCATCCTCTGTTTTATATTTTTTTCTCTCAAGTGATTCCCAAAGTTCCTTGGCTGTTTTGAATATAACATAGTCGTCATACAACGAATCATCCAATGCATTGAGAATATAGTTTATGCAGAGGAAATCATTATGATTCCAAGCATCTATAACCTTCAAAGTGTCTGCATAAATATTGTCTCCTTCTGCACTAGGCACGGTCTCATGCATAACATTAGCCAAATTCAGAGTTGCCAAATAAAATAGCATTTTCGGCTGCCATCTTTTGAAGTCTCCACCCTTAAATTTCTCAAGCTTTTCAGAATGAGGTTTAGTTTCTAATTGTTCCATTATTGTTTGAAGATAGTTGGAGAACAATTCAGAAATAAATAAAAATAACAGAACTTGAAATACTGGTTCTTTATTAATGAAAAATAATTGCAATACAGAATGAAATAACAAAAATAATTACAAGAATTAAAATGATACTAACTTGATTTAATCATAGATAGAGGCTAGCGCAAAAAGCTATGTCATTCGAACAGTATTTATGTCCCACTCTTGTGCTTGTGGTTCTACGACGTCTGCTTGACTAGGATACAATTATCTAATTCTATAACCCGCACTGGATTGTAGAATTCTAGCGAATTGCTTTGTGTGTTTACTTTCTAAGAATTTTGTACATAAGAGAAAGAGGAAGAAAAGATGATTCTATTGGAAACTAAGACAGCAAATATATAGGTTGTTTCATACCCTTTCAAATACTTGTTGAATGTATTTGAAAGTACACAACTCTTTCTAAAAGCTGTGTCTCTTCATCAAAACGGGATATGTTAATTAAAAACTTAATCCGAAATTAAAATTAATGAACTCTGATTAATTTTAACTTCCAATGCCCTTGTCTTGATTAATTAATAATAATTATATTAGGCTATATTATACAAGCCTAATCCACACAACCATAAGACCCAAGCCTTCAATCATTTTCCAAATGGTCCAAATCCTAACTACTAGTACAAAGGACAAAACATATATAAAGACCATTGTGAACCATATGTTCCCTGATGTGGGACATGGAGTCTCAAAACTTTAACAACCCCCACCTCACCACAACCATATCTGCCACCACTACCACCACAATTGTCACTACCATTGTGGCTGCCATCGTCACCACGACCACCACCATAAAAATAACAACCACCACCACCACCATTGCTACCGAACCACAACCATCACCACTGTCATCACAACTATTGCCTTTGCCACCGTTGTCGTTGTCATCACCGCACTTTCATGTCTCTTTTTGCCATTATACACAATTATATCATTTTTACATTAAAATTTACCAAACGCTTTTTTCATTGGTTTTCATACTCACAATACTTTTAAAAATACAGTTTACCAAATGCTCAACTACTTTATTTTGCAGCTGATTATTCTTAAAGTACAAGCAGTTTTTAAACAAAGCACAACAATCCCAAACTGTCCCTAACGATAAGAGATAATTTTACATGTTAAGAATAAATAAGAGAAAAAAATACAATTTTACTCTCACATTATTTGTTACTATATTTGACAACATTAAGAGCTTTTTTGTTGTTGTTGTTGTTGTTTTAGAATCTTAGAGACTTAGATCCATGGCCGCCCATAGCTGCATACATGTCTTAGCAGCAAGTGGAATTTTGAGCAATGAATCGTTTGATGATTAACATCAATTCCTTTGCAGGTTGGGAACTGGGTTGGATGGTGAAGAAACCATGCTGCTGTCCTTCAAATTCCACGTACTCAACCTTGTTTCCCCAATTTTTGAGCCTATTTGCATAATCTTTAGCTCGATCTTTGAGAAGATCACTTCCACCTACAACCACTAGGATTGGATCAAAAGCCACTTCTTCTAGGCTCTGGCTATTTGGTCCAAATGGGTTCACAAGTGGGTGATCTCTGTCCTCTCCAATTGGTATTGACAGCCTCCAAAACCTACATGCATGCTTAATCTTAATTTTTTTCATGCACAAACCTCTTTCATTTTATTTTTAATTTAATTACCAAATAATATATTGGATACAATATTTACATGTAATTAGTACAATTATATCATCTAACAGTTGCATATAATTCATATGGATATGTATTTAATATAATTACCACAGGAATACATGAAATTATGAAACATCTAAAGTGTTTTTTTAACCCAAAAATCACTCATAAACAAGCTCTTACACAACTAATGTAAACATTTCAACATGCACATGAAGTCTTGTGTTTGTTTTACCGCTTCCACATTTGCGTTTGTTAACAACAAAGCAAAAGAATATTATATACTTATTACACCAACAATCATATATAACGTTATGTGATCAACTAACATAATCTGAACATCTAATTACTACTTACTCTAATATACTAAAAATATTGTTATTCATTCACCCATTTTCATTTCTTGCACACCTAATCTTATGTCTCCACAGTTGTAAACCAAAACCAAAAACAAAATCACTATTAACATGAAATGAAATGAAGAAAAAGAAAGTGGGGGGAAGATTGAAAGTTGAAACCTGTCAATGAGCTCCCAATTGAGAAAGGCTTCTTTGGGGTCCTCAGCTTCTGACCTAGCCAAAACCGTCCCACCAAAAAACGGTGCCAAAAGTACATACCCTCTCACCCGAACCGGCCCCAATTCAACCGAACCGGCCCCGAGCTGAACCGCCAAGTTATGAGCAATATTCCCGCCAGCCGAGTCACCCGAAACAAACACGTTCCCAAAATCCGCCACCTCAGTCAGCCACGTGTCCGGATCCTCAGCCTCGGCTATGGCTTGGAGCCATTTCATAGCCGCGAAGCCGTCGTCCATGGCAGCCGGGAGGCGGTGTTCTGGCGCGAGGCGATAGTCAGGTGCAACGACGACGCATTGGAGCTGGGAGGCGAGCTGAAAACAGTAGTTCTGGCAATTGGGCCAAGCGCGAGAGCCGATGCAGAAGCCGCCGCCGTGGATGTAGTAGAAGATGGGGAGCTTTTTGGACAACGACGAGGGGGAGTGTGTCGTTGCAGCTGGCTTGTAGAGGCGGAGTTGGAGTTGATTGGTTGGGTCGAAAACGACGTCTTTCCAGTCAACGGAGCCGTCGTCGTGGACAGGGACGTCGAAGCTTGGTTTGGGAGAGCGGACGATGGAGCCGTCGCTGTAGACGCGGAGAACGCCGCGGCATTCTTCGTAGGGCAAGGTTGGAGTGATGGCGGTGTTTTGTGACATGTTTGGAGGGATTGTGAGGAATAAATGGGAGAATTGTGAGAAGGGAAAGGAAGTGAAGTGGGAAAGAAATAGGGAGGTTAGTAATGGAGTTGGTGGTTTTGCCTGTCGTTTTTGGTGTTTTCGTATGGTTAAAAAATGGAGAAGTGGGGTCCAATGGTGATTAGGCAAAGCAAGTTTTAGTGACTTGTCTTTAAGTTTTTGTGTGGACATGGTGGTTGTTACATGCGGAAAAGGATCCTCTCCCCCGATCCTCTTTGTGGGGATTTGGGAATCAATCAATCACGTTCGTTCATCGTTCATCGTTCATCGTATGATTAGTTTTTGTTAGATACTATTTATATTTAATTTTAAATTTTAAATTTTAAATGATTTTTGACCGCACGATATACGATGAACGGACGTAATTGATTGATCCTCCGGATCCCCACAAAGAGGATCCGACGATGATCCATTTTCGTTATATGCATACATAAAATGAGAAATCTTTCAGTGTGCCGATAACAAGCTCAATACATCAAGTGTAATAATATAATAGGAAAACTAATGAAAATGACTTGAAAATTTTAAGTTTTAACGATAAGGACAAAATAAAAGGTAAAGTGAATAGTACTAGAATTGACATTTTAGTATAAAAATGTGGTTTTTCGTTAAAGTGAACAGTACCGGAAGTTTTTCGTTAAAGTTTCCTAATATAATTAGTTAGAATTCTCTTCTACTAGTTTTCAGTTACTTATATTATTATATTTGATATATCAAACTGTGTTTCTAACACATTGAAAAATCTCTCGCGTGTGGGTTTTGATAAAGAGAACCATTTAGGATTGCCAATGGATCGAAATTTAATTATAATAATATCGGATTGAGAATTCCTATCCCTAAAAACATTCCAAATTCTATAAAGGAAATTTGGCCATAAATCAATAAAATTTTTGCTAATTACACATATATCAATGCATAAGTTTTTATTTATTTATTTAATCAATGGGCTAATTGCAAATGATGTGTTTACCCTTTAAAAGCCATCAGGCAATTGAATCAACCCATTCCATTTGGACACACGAAGATAGCCGTCACGTTCAACAACTTGAACTATCGCAACAGAGCTTTAATGGCGATGGATTTATTTTTTTTCTACGATTTTTTACTCTGCGTTCAATCATGATGCTTGGTTGATTCTTAAGACTCAAAATCTTCTAAGATTTTTCAGAATTCTGTGGTGTTTGGGGATCAATCGTATTTGGTGTTATATAAATTGAGTAGTGTGTTTGTTTACTTGCATTCTTATGTTTTATGCATTCTGTTGATGCACAAAACCGAAAGGCTTTAGAATAACGTAAATCCGACCGTGAATCATGCAAACACCCAAGAACACAAAGATGTATCGTGGTTCACCCCAATGTTTGGGCTACTTCCACATTGATGTTGATTGTATTTCTCTGTAATTGTATGTATGGATTACAAATGTGAGGGGGAGTCCCCTAGAGAAAGAGAGAGATTAAGAGAGTTTCTTTGTTTGTGAGGGTATTGCCCTCTGTTGGGTTCACAGAGTCTGGTTTGTGAAAGGGGATGAGTCCCCTTTTATAGAATAAGGGGCTTCTCCTTTTACATAATTATGGGCTTGTTAATGAGGTCCAAATGTTGAGGCCCAATGTGTCAAAGCCTGAGGCCCAATATGCGTGGTACCAACAGCAGTCCCCTAAGTCTTCAGTCAAGAGAGTCTTTTGGTTAGAGACTTCAAATCCAATCCATGTACAGGCCGAAGTGGCTAGATGTCTTGAACCAATACTTAACGCAAGGCAATGCTCAACATAAAGCAATACTTGGCTAGAGGTGTCACATGTTACGAGACTGCTCGGCTGGAGGCGATGCTCGTTGTGAGGCTGCTCGGCTAGAGGTTATGCTCGCGGCGAGGCGGTTGCTCGGCTGGAGGTGATGCTCGTTGCGAGGCTGCTCGGCTAGAAACTATGCTCGCTGCGAGGCGGCTCAACTCGTGGTATTCCTCATTGCAAGTATCTACTTTATGTCGACATGCACTTAGTATGAGTTGATTCTCAACATGATTTGGGTCCGCTTGTCAGGTTCACATATTGCGTTCTTTTAATCAGCAACAATGTTGATCAATGGATCTAGTTGCTCAATAATTCCTGACAATAAGTGACAGTATAAGTATGATCGTATAATGAATAAATCAAATTGACAAAGTTTGTCAAGACAAAATATTGTACTGTGTGCCTTCTATAAACAAATAATTTATTCAGTCGTGTGGTAAATGATTTGTATCATATATGACATTGTTAAGGGCAATCACATGACACTAGGCAGCATGCTAACAAATATCATAAAATAATAATAATAAAATATTAGATAGGTAATGATATTGAGAAAACGTAATGATGTGAAAAGTAAAGCTCTTTTTCTTTTTTTTTTCTTTTTCTTTTTCCTTTTGGCAGATGGTAAATGGCAGACGGAATAATAATATAATTAATAATAGAGTGATGGCAGATGGCAGACAGAATAAAAACTTATCTTTTTAGACAATGGAGTGGGCATCTTCTTTGGTGGTCGACAAAAGCCATCGGTCTTGATAAGGTTCTTATCTTAATGATCAAGTGCCTGAAGACTTGAGCCAAAGTGAAAACCTTTCCGACACCACCCATTTGCTTTTCTTGATCTCCTCGCTCCAATAGTAATCAAGATTTGGGCATGAAAATGTAATCCACGCCAGCAATGTTGCATCCACATCACTTTCCATTCTAAGAGATAAGTTCACGAGGCCCGGGCATTTCTGCAATACCGATCCAACATAACCGACCTATGCCCTCGTCGGAACCCTAATCCTAAGCATCTCCGCCGCCTTCCACAACCTCCTCGTCGTCTCCCTTCATCCCTTGCACACCATTGCCGCCGACAACAGCCACGGTGGCGGCAACCTTTTCAAAATCTCCCAAAGATAGCTCGTTGTTTTCTGCTGCATTGCTGGTTGCTTCGGCTGGTTCTCTGCAGCCTATGCTTACAAACTATCCTAGTAGTGTTGGGAAGCCGAAGAAAGTACAGTGCTAAAACTTGGATCAGAATCGTCATTTGGACACCGTATTTATCAACGGATAGGGTTGCTACTGTCACGCTTGGAATGATATCCAGCTTCCAAGTAGACGATCAAGAAAGCTCCCCACATCCAAACAGCCATACCATTATGGCTTTATGGGCACCATTTCTTCTCGTGCATCTTGGCGGTCCAGACACCATCACTGCTTACGCGTTGGAGGACAATGAGCTTTGGTTGAGGCACCTGTTGTGTTTAGTTGTCCAGGTTGGAGTGGCTTTTTTCATCTTTTTAAGATACTGGACGCCAAGCACGTACCTCTTCTCACTACTAGCAATACCAATATTTGCCGGTGAGGACTACGTGCTTCTGATTTGGGTACTTGGAGGGCAGGGAGACGAGAAAATCGATGACTTTTTTGGTATCCGGGCCACGGTCGCGGTAATCGCCAAGAAAAATAATGAGGGCGGTGGAGAAATCTGATGGGTATATTCGAGGTTAGAGTGAGGAGTTCTCAAACTGGGTATGACAGAGCGCCGTGAACTGGAAGAAGAGGGTCGTGTGCGATGGCTGTTGGCTCGCAAAGACGACGTTGTTTGTCTAGTGGAGTGAGTAAGAGGGACTTGCGCCGATGATGTCGTTTGCCTCTAGGACCTTTCACCCGTACTGTTACTGCCATTAGTATTTCCTGCTGCCGTCGAGGACAACGATGATTGTGCGGACGACGACGACGAAAAAAGAAGAAGAAGCGGCCATTGCTCTGTCAATGGTCAGAGGAAAATAAAAGGGAATGGCAGAGGAAGATTATGGAGCTTTATTGTTGTGAGGAGTGAGAGAGAGAGAGAGTGGGAAGAGTGAGTGTGTGAGGGAGTCATTGAAGGTTTTCTGGAAAAGCCCAAAGATGGAGGTTTTAGGTTCTTGGGTTGTGCAGATTCAAGGTGGTGAGATGAAAAAACATGAAAGAGAACCGACATAGCTTTTCGTGTTGTTTCCCATAGACAGCGCCAAATGTTGATGAACAAAACCGGAAGGTCTTGGAACAACGTAAATCCGACCGTGAATCATGCAAACACCCAAGAACACAAAGATGTATCGTGGTTCACCCCAATGTTTGAGCTACGTCCACACTGATGTTGATTGTATTTCTCTGTAACTGTATGTATGGATTACAAGTGTGAGGGGGAGTCCCCCAAAGAAAGAGAGAGATTGAGAGAGTTTCTCTATTTGTGAGGGTATTGCCCTCTGTTGGGTTCTCAGAGTCTGATTTATGAGGGGGAGAAGTCCCCTTTTATAGAATAAAAGCTTTCTCCTTTTACAGAATTATGGGTTGGGTAATGTGGCCCAAATGTTGAGGCCCAATGTGTCAAAGCCTGAGGCCCAATATGTGTGGTACCAACACATTCAATTATTTCTACGTTTTTTTTTCTTTGTTTACTTGCCACAAATTGATGTAATTTTGTAATTTTGTATTAAATTTTGAACTTGAATGTTTCAATTTTTTTGCTTTGCCTATGGTTGTGGATTTGATTTGATAATTTTGTTGCTTTGATATTTTATCTTCCTTGAAATTTCAATTAATTACAGCTTTGGGTGTTGGTGATATAATTTCAATTTTGTAGTAACTTTGTTGTAGTGTCTGTTTATGCTTTATCTTAGTGATTTAAGTCCCCTTTTGTTTTGTTTAGGATAATGGAGCTTTATGTGATAGCAAAGTGTATATACAAAATGGAAATTGTGAGATTTCTAGTTCCACATTGTTCTTCATTTGTTGATATTTGCAAAACAATTTGTTTGTACCATACTTGACCAATCCCAAAATTACCGAGCACCGTCAACGTTATACCTTCAAGGATCCAGAAGAGTTTCCCTCCAACCAGGAGGCCAATTACTGCGCGACACATGTCGACATCAGAAGCCAATCACAGCACAACACGTGTCAACATCAGAGGCCAATCACAACACGACACATGTCAATGTCAGAACAAAGCTAGAAACTCTATTCTATAAAAGGAGATCATTCTCCCACAATAATCCCTAATGTCATTTGTACTAAATCATTCACTAGAACTCACTAAATGAGAGCTTGAACCTATGTACTTGTGTAAATCTTTCACAATTAATGAGAACTCCTCTACTCCGTGGACGTAGCCAATCTGCGTGAACAAAATACATCTTGTGTTTGCTTCCCTATTTCTGTCCATTTACATACATATCCATACTAGTGACCAGAGTAGTCTAGCAAAGGTCACAAACTTAACACTTTCTGTTGTACCAAAGTTCTCACCGATTTTGTGCATCAACACAATTCATTTGAAGTTTAAGGAGTTGTGCATGAAGAGTTTAATACTTAAGTATTCGCAGCCTAATTGTGCACTACAAAATGAGAATGGCTTTGATATGATGTAGGAGCTTTCATGGGGCACTTGGTGCGGTTAATGGCTCCTATGTGGTGAGTCAACAGGCTGTCGAATTTGGCGTCTGCTCGCTGATATTGTGGGTCGTAAATGACCACGATATTGACATGCATTATGCTGGTGGTCCAGTGTGAGGACAAGTCTCAATAAATTTCTCAGACATTCACCTTCTTCACACCCTTAGCTAGGAGTAGTAAGATGAGAATTAGTGGGAACTTCATGATACTTGAGAGTAGTAAAATGAGACAAGCGCTGATCCATCATGAGCATTGTAGTGAGGTGTAAACTTGTTTAGGTTTAAATTTAGAATTAGCTACAATACATACATGTATATAGTACAATCATCATCTTACAGTTGCATATAATTCTAGTGAGTATAGGTATTGCATACAATCATCACATGAATACATGAAAACATGGAACATCTAAAGTGTTTTTTTTAAGGAAAACTAATGAAAAGGGCTTGAAAACTTTGAGTTTTAACGATAAGAACAAAATAAAGGGTAAAGTGAATAGTACCAGGATTGACTTTTTAGTGTAAAAATATGGTTTTTCGTTAAAGTGAACAGTACAATGGGCTTTTCGTTAAAGGTCCTTTTTTTTAACCTAAAACCACTCATAAACAAGCTCTCACACAACTAATGTAAACATTTCAACATGCACCTAAAGTCTTGTGTTTGTTTTATGATAAGAGCATATTTATGCGACTTAATTAGCTTGTTTCATTGCATTTACTTAATTAGTTCTTAGTTATTTTAGTGTTTTAAGCTATTTTCGTGTGTTTGTAGGTCCATAGGCCTTATGAAGCAATAAGGTGCATTTTGGTGCAGTTTTGGGCTTGAAATGGATAACACATGCATGGAGCAAGGTGGATGGATGAAATTGAAGACTAAAGAGGCTAGGAATGTGTTAAAGAGAAAGAAGAATTAATTTAAAGAAGATAAAGAGCTCAGCAAGAAAAGAAGAAACATGAGTCAAGTTACCTTATTTTGATTTAACCTTCCTTAATCCTAATCCAACTAAGTTCCAGCCACAAGGAGGGTTCCTAAAGATATTAGGACACTAAATAAAGGATTCTAGAAGCCTTAATCTTAGCCACAAAGGGGTGTCACACCACCTTTCACCTTCCTTGCCGTGCACACCATTCTTGTCCCCTCCATTGTCTCATTGCTGCACCATTTTATCACTTTCCCCTTCCTTGCCTTACACACCACCCTTGTCCCATTCATTGTCCCCTTGCTGAACCATTCCACCACCTTTCACCTTCCTTGCTGTGCACACATCCATGTCTCCCTCCTTGCAGCCTTAACCTTTTGCCTTTCCTTCCCTTTTCCTTGTCACACCACTCTCTTTCCTTTCCCTAGCTGTGCACTCCTTCCCCTTTCTTCTAGATTTCTGCCACAACTTTCACTTTCACTTTCACTTTCACTTTCACTTTCACTATTGTGTCATAACCTTTCCCTTTCCTTTGCCTTGTGTCCCCTTCCTTGTCCCCTTAACCTTTTCCTTGGATTCTGATTTGATTTAGAGTTAAAAATCCTTCTACAGACATTACTTTCTTTCCCTTGGTTTTTCTGCCGCACCCTAGCTGTATTTCCCTAATGTTTTGACATATTTTTCTATTTAACTAGGTGTGTGTAACAGCCATTGGGTACCAGATTTCATCCATCCTCCACCATAATACACCACCATTCAACACAACCAAAAACACATCCACACACCATCCCTTTACTTTGCCGCACACCCTTACCAACCCAAATCCATTCCTAACCCAAAAACACATCCAAAATCATCCCTTAACCTCTGTGCCGCAGCAAGGAAAAGAAGAGAGAGGAGCTTGAACGTGCAGGGCATTCAAGTTGATTCGCTGGGCGTTTTAGGTGTAATCAATCTTTTGTTTTCAATGTTTAAATTCAATTTTGTTTGTTTTGCTGTGAATATGAGAGGCTAAACTTGTTTTAGCTAGGGGAGACTTTGAAGCCATGATTTTATATGCAATATGAATTGATTAAATCCAGTTATGAATTTGTGGATCGTGAATGCAATTTGCTTAACTGTTTTATTCAGAACTTATTCTTGTATGTCGATTAAGGGTGCACACTTAGTTTGCATGCATGAATTTGATGCAAGAATATAAGGGAATTTCACATAATCGTTAGGAATTTATATTCACAAGTAGTGAAGGTTGCTAATCACGATCGCGTTAAGTTAAATTCCTGGCATGAGTATCATGATGTCATAGTTACGAATGCTTTGTCAATACTTATGATTTTCACAGAACATAATGATCTTTGATTATATCTCCATTATGATGTCATGTAGGGAACTTTTGAAGAATGTTTTGGGTTGTCGAATGATGTCATCCAATCCAATAACTAAAGGAAAATCTGAGGGTTAATTAGTGATTGACACGGTTAATCTGGGGCATTGTCGTTCATAATTCAACAAAAGAGTAACTGGAAATCGATTCATGTTCATATAATTATGTGTGGATAAAGAACCTCTAGCTAAGCCCATAAACCATCCAGAAATCCAAATTTGTATCAAACTTTGTCTAGTTTAGTTACTGTCTTGTTTTAGTTCAAATTCGTCAAAACCAAAACCCCCCTTTGTTTTAAGTGTCAATTAGGTTAGAATCGGTGTTATTTTGTGTTTTTGAATGTCTTGAGTCATAATCAAATCAATTTTCGTTCAAAGTCATTCCTAGTGTCTAGTTTGAGTCAATTTGATTGTTTAAAGCTGTTTTGAGTCTTTTAAGGTTGTTTGAGTCATATAACCTTAGTTAGAGTTTTAGAGTCTAGTTTTTATGTTTTTAGGTCAGTTTGGTTTAGATTAGCATTCTCTCATAATCTCCGGTTTAGAACGATCCCTACTTATACACATACTACAATAGTCAAAAGAGGGTTTTAATTTGTGTCTTAAGTTAATTTTCGCATCATTTTACCGCTTCCACATTTGCGTTTGCTAACAAATTAAAAAGCAAAGCAAAATAATATTATATCCTTATTACATCAACAATCATTTATAATAGGTTGTTTTGTAAAAACATCAACGTTCAGTGATCAACTAAAATAATCTGAAAATATAACCACTACTTACCTAATATCCTAAGAAGAGTGTTACTCACACATCCATTTTTATTTTTCACACATCCGGTAGTATGTCTTCACAGTTGTAAACCAAAACAGAAAACAAAATCACTACTAACATGAAATGAGAAATTTTTTAGTGTGCAAAAAATACGGCTCGTTGCATCAAGTGTCATTATATAATTAGTTAGAATTTTCTTTTACTAGTTTTCAATTAATTATATTATTATACTTTGTATACCAAAATGGGTTCCCAACACATTGAAAAATCTCTACGTAAATGGGTTTAGGTGAAGAGAATCATTTAGGATAGGATTGAGATTTCCTATCCCATGAACATTCCAAATTCTATGAGGGAGTTTGGCCATAAATCACTAAAAGGTTTACTAATTATCCATGTACCAATGCATAAGTTTTGTTTGGATTTAATTAATGGGCTCATGTCACTTAGTACTACGGTTTAGTAGTATTTCTATTCACTTGTAAGTGAGAGGTCTTTGGATCAATTCTCGCCAAAGACGGATTTGAACCCTATTATTGCTAGTTCATTGTGAGGTTTAGCCTATTCTCCCACTCTTTTAGTATAGATAATATCGTTTGTTAAAAATTAATGGGTTCATTGGAAATGACGTGTTTACCCTTAAAAATCCATCAGCCAATTAAATCAGCCTCTTCAATTTAGGCGCACCAATAGAGCCCTCGCGTTCAATAGCTTGAAGTATCGCACCAGAGTTTTAATGGCGATGGATTTTTTTCTGCGATTTTTTACTTCAAGTTCGATCATGATGCTTGGTTGATTCTTATGACTCAAAATACTCTTAAGAGTTTCAAATTTCTGTGGTGTTTGGAGATCAATCGTATTTGGCATTTTATGATTGAGTAGTGTGTTTTTATATTTCAATTATGTTCTATGCATTCAATTATTTCTATGTTTTTTCATTGTTTACTTGCATTGGATTGATGATTTTGTGATTTTGTAATAAATTTTGAACTTGAATGTTTCAATTTTTGGCTTTGCTTATGTTTGTGGATTTTATTTGATAATTTTATTACTCTGATATTCAATCTTCCTTCAATTTTCAGTTAATTACAACTTTGGGTGTTGGTAATGTAATTTCAATTTCGTAGTAACTTTGTTGCAGTAACCGTTTATGTTTGTCTTAGTGATTTCAATCCCTTTTTGTTTTGTTTAGGATAATGGAGGGGGAGGCCAACTTCATTGGTGCTAGCAGTGTCCTTAGAAACTCGTCGGGGGCATGGGTTTTTGGTTTTTGTGCTAATCTTGGTCGAGGTGAGATTCTATGTTCTGAAGTTTAGGATGTTTTTTTTGGGCTGTAATTTGCATGGAATAATGGAATTAAGAAGATTATGGTAGAATCGGATTTTGCTCTTGCAGTTCAATTGATTTTTAATGCAAAAGTGGATAATCACCCTCTGGGAAGTTTAGTACTGAATTGTCGAGCAGTTATGCACCAAATCTGGTATTGTGAAATTTGTCATATCTATTGTGAAAAGAAATTTTGTTGCTGATGATGATTTAGCTCATTTGGTCCAGTGTTTTTTAAGCAATCTCCTTATTCTTGTCATCGGTTGCAAGTTGCAGATATAATTAGGGTCTCATGGCCTTGTGATATTCTATTGTAATCTTCATTTTCTTTCAGGCCTATGCCCCTTTGTCAAAAAGAAAAAAAAAAGCGTACATACAAAATGGAAATTGTGACGTTTCTAGTTTCATTGTTCTTCATTTGTTGACATTTGCAAAACGAATGACTTTGATTGTGAACTACAAAATCAGAATGACTTTGATATGATGTAAGGGTTTTCATGGGGCACTAGGTGCGGATATGGCTCCCATGTTGTCAGTCAATAGGCTGTCGAATTTGGCGTCTGCTCGCGGATGTCGTGGGTCGTCAATGACCACGATCTTGGCTTGCGTTATGCTGGTGGTCTAGTTCGAGGTCAAGTCTCTACAAATTCCCAGCACGTTTTTAAGAAGTGCACATCTTTCTTAGTAGCGGGGTTCGGGGAAAGAATAGGAAAGGTGATTTCACTATATTTCTGACCAGGAACCGGACCTATCACAAGAATATTTTTTTTAGTGGGACGATAGCTCTGAAAAGACAGATTTCCTATCTTTTCTTTAATCTCGGGTCGAATTTGGCGTCTGCTCGCGGATGTCGTGGGTCGTCAATGACCACGATCTTGGCTTGCGTTATGCTGGTGGTCTAGTTCGAGGTCAAGTCTCTACAAATTCCCAGCACGTTCACTTCTTCTCACCCCAACTAGGAGTAGTAAAATGAAAATTAGTGGGAATTTCATTATACTTAAGAGTAGTAAAATGAGACGAGTGCTGATCAATCATGAGCACTGTAGTAGGGCGTAAAGTGGTTTTAACAACAAATTGTCTAACATTTACCTAGGCTGAAATTAACAATAGATTGTCTAACATCAATCATAAGCTATGAAGATGAACCAGTTTGTGTAACTGAAAGTATGATAGCATAATATCCCTATCTATTCTACTAGTTGTTGTAAAAATTTTGGGGATAAAATTCTCTTAAAGAGGGTAGACTGTTACAACCCATGTCTTAAAATATTATATTTTATTCTCGACATAGTGGAATGTTAAGTAATTTTCATGCCTTGACTTGAATTTAAATTTCTTATATTTTCTTAGTCTTCCTAAATATTCATGTTATGTGAGTGTAAAATGCACGGAGGGGTAAAATGGTTCCACTGATTTTTTTCTTAGTCTGCATGGTTTTGATTTTCATTATTTATCAAAACACTCTATTAATCAACAATATTTCATCGTGAGTTCAATCAATTGAAAGGATTGATCAATAATCTTTCACAAAAATTGGTGTATTTGCTCATGGCAGTCAAATTAAAGGTTGTGTACGTAGTCATCAACCTCATGGCAGTCATACATATCGTCGTATAGCTAGCCACAGCTGTAGGTTTATTTTGCAGGTACTTATATTTTCAGGAGAGGCTAGATTCGCTAGTAGACGCTAGTCATCAATCAGGTAGATGTCGTTTCACCTGCTTGCTATACATTTTATTTACTTTGATAATGTGATTGAGATTACTTTCTTTAATATGACGAGTGATGTGATAAGAACTTGATTACTATTACGATAGTACTCTATGTATGTAGTTTTCAACTATCTATGGGATTTCAAAACGGAGGTTATTATATTCGAATGATTTTGACTAGAATAAACTTGATCCACTCACACTTTGTTTTTCGACACTTCGGGATATAGCGAGAGAACAAGGATAATTTAGGAAGTGGCAAGTGGGCTTGGCAGTGAGACCTTCACCTTCAGATTTTGGTGATGACTCTCTTATTGCAGTTTACTTTAGTTTGTAATAATTGCATGATCATACTTTCGATTATGCATGACATTGCACTACTTTGTGTTTACTGTTGTATGAAACTACTACTAGCTATGGTATGTTGTGATAATAATGAGATTGTATCACTGAACATGTGTCCCCAAGTGGGGGGGGGGTTGATTAGTAACACTTTGTAGTTGCTTTTATTTATGAATAATGAACTGTTTGGTTCAAATTCCTTCACATCATAATTATCTTATGATGACTTTCATCATTAAGTTCGGCTTATGACGTCATCTCATGATGGGATCATATGGTTAATTTAGTGGCGGCTAACACATTATAATCTCGTAACTTGTGTTATTAGGATTAAGCATGGTCTGATTTGAATCCAATTTGTTTATAAAGATTTATCATTTAGATAGGCGTGTTCGAGTTTAACTAGGTTTACATCTCAAACTACAACTAAACCAACAATGCTTCAGAAGATTTCGATTCTAATAATACACACACACACACACACAACGGAAGAAAATACGAATTAGAATGCAATTTTTGGAATTAGCACATGTACATTAGAGTATGTGGCTACCACTTGAATGTACAAAAAGAAGATATACATCTAGGCAAAAAGGAGTTGGAGCTAGAGAAAGTTCATTCAGAATTGCAAATAGAGAGAGAGAGAGAGAGAGAGAGAGAGAGAGAGAGAGAGAGAGAGCAGAGTAATATTCTAAAAATTGTTACATAGTTCATAGCCGTCGAGAGTAGCCAGAACCTGCACATTTCTTGCAAAGTACCAATCCTACAAAAAAATAAAAAAAAATAAAAAAATCGATGAAGCTACTGCGAAAGCTACGACCTAATAAATAAATATGTGAGAAAATGAGAGATTGAACCATACAAAACAAATATCGAAGAAGTTCACAATCTGGTGAATAACTTGACAATCTGATTACTACCAGAATCATTGAGGGGCATGCAGAGTTCAAGACTAAAAGATCCTAATAATCTATGTCCCCAGAAACCAATAGGAATAGCCAATAGGAGTACAAGACTACTACTTCACTTGTTCAATGGCATTTCAGTACTTAGTAGTAGTAGTGATATGATTAGGGTTGCATTAGTATTAATCTACACGATTTACTTATTGGGTACTCGCTCAGTACTACAACTTGTGACATGCGACACGGTACTTCAGTAGTACTTGTAGTTGTAGTACCACAGACATCAAAAAAATCAGAAGGGCGAGAGAGTATTATTAACCAAAATCCTAGATCGATTATGTCCTTCGATGATCATACATGCCTAATTAAGGTCTAAGGATCGTAATAATTCAGCAAAGAAGATGTCAGAAACTATTACCTGCACCCTTGCAAACCTTGCAGTCAACCAAGCCTGTCTCTAGCTTCATTTTGCCATTGTTGCAGAAGACACATTTCGTACCACCTACCAGTCCCAAAAATATTTATGTATTAGGAGAAGACGGACAGTACTGAGACACCACCGGGGGCAAGTCTCAGTGATAGACAAAATGTTGAAACAAATAAAAGAATTACTAAATGTTGAAACAAAGAAACTAAACAGATGGTTTACAGATCCGTATATTTTAATTCCAGTACTAACATTTTTTGCTTGCAGCATTGTGATCCTAATCCTATATGATAGATCCTTGGATGCTTCAAACTAAGGTTTTGTAGAGCAGGGATCAACAATTAGATGTTCAACACTACATGACGTTCTAATGGTTGAGTACCAACGTGATTCCCCTGACTCGAGAACTCGTCCAAAACCTAGCTCAAACTGTGCACAATACTGTGAAATGCTCACAAAAAGAGACTCCAAGAAGATAAATCGTAGCAATCACATCACATTGAAACTGAGAGAGTTCAAAATCATGATTAAGATAAAATTCAGAGTAGACCGTTCCCAAGTTATAATGTGCGACAGTGCAAGCTACAAAAGGGCTAATTGTACTTAAAACCCTTCAGTCTAAACTGGTTGGGTTCAGTCCCATGTTTAAATCTCAACCTACGCTGGTAAGCACTGGGAAAATCTTACTTGTCTGGTGACTGAAACTACGTGAAAAATAATATTAATCGAGATCCAAACAACACATGTTGTCAACCAAGTCCGTCTTCGGCTTATTTCTTCGCTGCAGATCCTAAGTTTAAAATTGATCAACTATAAGAGACTCTACTGCATGATTAGTGTTACAATTTTCCCTTCCATATTAGCATGAAAAATGCATAAAAAAAGGGCTAACTAAAATGCAAATGCCACACAAGTGGACATGAGCCCTAGCGGCCTAAAGCCTCCATTAGGAAAAGTTGCTTGGTCTCTGCTTGCACCATTTGATTAGTACCTGAGTGGCATATTAAGGGCCTGTATGGGACTACTAGGAGAAGAACCGAAAGCGTTTTCAAACAACCAAAAGTTCTTTTGACTTAGTTTGGGAGAAAAACTTAAAAGTACATACGGGCCATAGAAGTGCTTTTTTGAGAGACTTGGGTTTTTTAATAAAAGTTCAACGTGTTTCTCTAGTTCAATGACATAAGTGCTGAAACTTTATCCATATCATATTCATATTGCTGTCAATCATTCATTTCTTATCTCAAAATTAAAAACCAAGATAACAAAAGCAACCGGAAAGTGATTACCATTGCCAGCACATCTCTCACAAGGCACAGGGTCACCCTGCAAAAGATTCATCACATTTAACCCAAAAAAGCTAAAATCCATAATCCCCATTTTGTAAAGATAATTATAATTTGGAAAACTAGCTACAATAAACGTATTTTGATATTTGGTTAGCAGAAATGATTAATTTTCAGTAAAGACGGCATATTGATCTCATATATCAACGACACAACAACACAACGATGTTATGATGACGACATAATCAACACTGATCATTTCTACAAAGAAATGTCAAAATATGTTTATTGTAGCTAATTGCCCTTATAATTTTTTGAAAAAACAAAGGCAGAAGGAGTAGGTAGTTACCTTAAGGCCGAGAAAGAGGGAGAGAGCAATGGCGGCCAAGACACTGATAGTGGCAAGAAAAGTTTGGGTGTCCAAGGGTCTATCGAAGCCAGCAAATAGGAGAATAGGTTGGACCAACAGCCGAGTGGTTGGCTGAATTATGATTTCACGTCCGGGGGCGGCAATAGTGGCAATGCCGGTGGCGGAGCAGCGGATGAGCGGAGGAGGGGTTTCGGGTTTTGTTTGAGGTTGGTGTGGAAAAGATTGAGATGTTGAAGGAAAAGAAGAAGAAGAAGAAGAAGAAAGAGGGTGGAGGGAATAGCAGGAAAGTGTGGCCATGGATACAAGTTAAATGAGTATGTGGAGCTCAGTTTCGGTACTCTTATTCTGTTTTTTTTTGTTTTTTTTATTTATTTTTATTTATATATATTTATTTTACTTATTTATTTAGAACTTTTTCGCAAGGAAAAGAAAAAGAAACTTTTTTCAATTTTTTTTCTTTCTATTTTTGGCATTAATTTAATAATTCGAAAAAGAAAAGGGACATAGAAAAAAAAGGTTGCTTAGAATGGTAAAATGGGTGTGTGAAAACTATTTTACTTTGGAGTTTTATTTCATTGTCATGACCTTGACTTCCAACTGTTTGGTAAATATTCCGTCTTTAACTTGTAAGTTGAAGGTTTTTAAGACGAATTTCGTGGATAATGAGTTTGATACAAAGTTATTATGAAAAGAATAATGCTATTTTTACCGTCATTTGTACCATCTCTTTATTAGAGATGCGACACACATGTGTTTGTGGATCCTAACTCTATTAGACATATGGTACAAATAGATAGTAAGTGTATTACTACTCTTATGAAAAACTTATTATGCTGCTTAGCCCACATCTATCACCCATAAAAAAAGAGAGTCATGTGAAAGCCCAACTAGGCTGTCATTGGACTTGAATTAACGACCTATGGGCTTAACTCGGTATATGTTAGACCTGAATGGATACAATAAAACCTGTACAAAGTTGAGACTAAACCAATTTTATAACTTAGGAAGGTTCTTACTTAATAGAGGTGTAGTTAAAAAAATATTAGTTATTGACTTATTTATCCTCAATGAATATTGCATTTACTAAATAAGATTCTTTGAGCGCCAAGTATTTTATTTCTTGCATATTTTTGTCCTCATTGACAATTAGAAATATGTGGAGGTGAGTTTCCTTAAGATGAGACCAAGAAAAATTTATAACTTATTACAACATGGAAGTGATTCAATACATAGTTGGGCCCAAGTTGGGACCGGAACTTTTGATAAATTTCATTGTAGAGTATTACTTTAAAAATGTTTTATCGTAATAGTTGGACCCACTAGTAAGAGATTAATTATACTAACACCCCTGAGGTATTTTTGAGTTTTCACAAAACCGCCGCGTCCCTTCCTCTCTCCACCTCTCTTTTGAGTGTTTTTTTTTTTAAACTCCAACTAACAAGAATGTTATGCAGAGATTAGGTATACAAATCCACATGAGGACTACCGTGGGAGAGTTTGAAAGAGAAATCAAAATCATCTAGGATGACTTGAAATCCTCCGTGGAAGGATGTTTACAAAGCGAACGCTTCCCTTTTCTTCTTATTACCCTCCCGATCTTCATTCTGGGTGAACAATCCCAAAGCTTTGCAAAAAAAAACCAAGGATATTTCCTGGTAAGTGGGAAATTAAAATAAATAGAGTGAAAGAGATGGTGATGACGATGAGAAAATTTCGTCTAAATTTCAAGTTTAACTCCCTCGTTCAAACGCAAGGTTAGAGGATAAATCAACAGACGAAGGTTGGTTCCCGGATTCTGAAAAGGTTGCTACAAGCAAAACAGAAGCTGTTGCTGAAACACGAAAAGCAGGTGCATTTACTGCCCTCAATTCAATAGCAGCGCCTGGCAAATCTCTTTTACAAAAGTTTAGAAACATGTTCGGGAACTGACTGATCAACCCATACGCCACCCCGTCCATCTCGCTATCTAAACCGACCAGAAACGCGAAGCAAAACATGCAAAAAACTAGTCCAAAAATCTTGTTTACTTACTGTCAAAGTTTACATTGAATTGAACTGATGATGGAAGTCCATTCACACGTCACCCAAAGATGAAGCACCTCTGTCCAAAACTGTAGTTGAGCGAGCTCAAGAGGGGATTTTTCTTCAAGACACTGATTTAGGAAATGAGTCGTCCCCAACCACTCTGGATAAAGAATTATATAGCTAACAAATTCGACTACCGAACGTTGCCAGACGCCTTTTCAAAAGTTAATATCACTGGATGGCTGCACAATCACTTTTCACCAATTCCCTCTTCACAGCCACACGATGTGAAGAATTTACCCAACGCATCTCTGGAACGACAAAAAGCTCAATCATCCAACTACTTCCTAGTTGTAAATTTTTACTGGCTTTTCAAATGTATGACGATTCTGCAAAACACAAATTGTAAAAATGGCAGTCACGTCAACATACAAGCCTATCCACAAATATATTTGAGCAAAAATATAATCTACTAGTTTCAATGCCATTCTTGTTTTTAAAGAAAGATGGACACATGGAAGACGAACAAAACGGAAATATGCAACTCACCTGATTAGCTGCATAAGATCTTTTAGGAGCACTGTCAGAGTGCTCCAGCCCAAGATATTGCTCCCAAGCACCATAGACATCTCTTCTCTATATAGGATGGCAGATGAAAAACAAAACAACGGAAATAAAATCTTAGATTAGAAACATACTACGAAAGTAATAATGTAAACTTCTATTTCTAAAGATTTCCATATCACTGATTTGCAATTTCTAATTCACACCTGAAACCGACTAGACACAATGTCCGAGTCCTGAAGATATTCTGGGCGACCTAGGGAAAGAAATGCAAACTTCCACTGGCAAAGGGAAAAAAAGTGATGTTTCATCATTAGAATACAAAAATCCCATTTCTTCATTTAAAACTTATGAGAATGTCCATCTTTCTAACAAAATTATAAAAGTGAATATGATGATAATGATAACTTAGGTTGCACCTTAGCGAACTCCTCATCTGCAACCTGTAATTTCTTTTGTACTCGAGCTTTAATTTCAGCCAAAGTTTCACCTTCATGTATGACCAAGAAAAAAGGTTCCCCAAAGTTTTGAATTTGCTAGGAAAGGGAAAATTTGAGCATATAAGATACACAACTTCATATGATAATCATTTTTGAAAGGCAAGCATACATCTGGAGGATAGCAGAACTGTGAAACTAAATAGTTGCAACTACCATTTGGTTTTGAGCTGTGTCTTTAGTGAAATGGTAAACATGAATTACACGATCATTAGGACCAAGATTTTTCTCTTCCTCAGGAACCTATGAATTGAAAGGGTACAAAAAAACATCGATTAGACACTCATAACATAAAAAACGCAACCAATAGCTAGAATTAAGACCTCTTAGAGCATAAGCATGAGAGAGAGAGAGACATAGACCTCTTCAGCTCGTAATGTCCAGTATTGATCATTTATGTTCTCAATCTTTTCACTGTGAGGAAAAACCTGCAGATATTTTACAGCAAGATTGATTAGTAGCAATAACAATAAAAATCAACTTTGTATTTATAAGCATTCTAACGGCCATAGAAAATGGAAAAATGGATAAAAACCCCCAAATGTGAATAATCCCATTCTTCCAACCAGTTATATCAACATTTGATTGAGAAAAGAACTAGAAAAAAGGAAAGGTAGATCTCACAGAACCACGGAAAGCCCAAAAGGTAAATTAACAGAATAGTGTCATGCCACACAAAAAGGGCCTAGGTTTTTGTGGTGGACTCATGATTCATTTTACTCACGGTTGGATTTTATGTCCTCACCTTACCTGTAATACTTGATAAATATAAATTTTGATAAAAAGCTATGCCTATCGCAGAATTCACAATGTTGTACATTTGACATGCACAGATATAGAAAACAAGCCAATTAACACTTAGCTCAAATAGCAGGGACATAGAAAACATTAATATCGCAGAGACATTTGACAATGCACAGATATAGAAAACAAGCCAATTAACACTTAGCTCACACAGCAGGGACATAGAAAACATTACTTTCAAAGTGTGTTCTTACAAACTGTATACATTACAAATAAAACCCTATTTTTGCGATGGTATTGTATAATTTACTTTAGAAAGAATCCATTAATCAGACCAATACCTATCAATTTTTTCTTATCTACTTCACAGGTATGGTAGTCAGAGCGTTTTTATTGGAAGATGAAGCTCATACCTTGTAGATCTTGTGATAGAAAACTTCAAGCAACCTAAGTTCTGCATCCGGATGAGACAATTCAACCTGTTCCAAGATGGGATACACCAGTTAGAGCCATAAACTCAGGGTATTAAACTAAGTAAATAAACGATTAAAGTAAACCATTGACAAGATCAACAAAAAAGCGGGCCAAAAAACAAAAAGTTCCACCTTAGTTTTAAGATCATTAATTACATCCCCAACAGTGCTCTGTTTTGGCAGTCTTATGGTGTGAATAACCACCTGGTAAAAGACAGAAATGTCAGAAAATAATTAAAACTAACAAACCATAACTTTGTACGAACTTGTAGGTGTACTCACTTCTTCCTTAGTAGCATGATGGAATGCGACTTTCAGAGTTTTCAAACCTTGTAATTCAGGCAGAGGGATGTCCAACACTTCATAGTACAATATATCTGAAGTCTGTCATAGATTGTTGTAAGAGTTTTGTTCTAGGTATTAAAATAAATATCCCCTAGGGATGTGGAATTATCACCTGATTGTAGTGGACCAGCATATCAGTCAAGTGGTCAACCCCACGATACTTAATTGGCTGGGGTTTGGGTTGTTGTGAGTAACAGTTGTGCGGTGTAAGCCTAAGTTTGGATGGATCATCCAAACCAAGTTGTTGAGCTACTCGTTCCACAACATCATCATAGGTATGGAGTTTTGACCTTAAAATCAATACGACAACCCGTGAGATTGTAATGACAAAATCACTTTTAGATCATATACAGGACAGTTAATCAACACAAATGCATTGGTATTGTAAATAATGTAGATAAACATTAACCAACAATAATGTGGCTTACAGTTCTAGGGAGAAATCCTCTTCTTTGGGTTTCTCAAGGGATCGGAAATGAACAACCTGTGACATATCAGATGATAAAGACTTAGCCAAACTAAGGTACCTTTTTTTATGAGAAACAATTTTATTAAAATACACAATACTTACCTCCTGAAATCACAGAATTGTGACAATGAGAATATATCACCAACACAAGCATACATAATAGAGATATAGGATACATTATCTGAAATAATGCTCCTCAAGAATATTTATGGTGAACCAACTAGATATTCAGACACAATAGTCATGAGAGAACAAGGTCTAGTAATCTACAGTATAAAAGTCTACCCAGAAATTAGAAAACATGACTATTCCATCTTATTATACATGATGACGGTACAGCACCCACAGTTTACCACAGTTAACTTCTTATATGGGTGGGGTGAAACAAATCAATCATCCAGAAAACAAGCATGTATTTTAAATCCTTTTTCTAGTAACAGGACCAGCATGAGATCAAGCTTCAGTAAGAGTCTCACAGCTATACCAAAAGTCTGTTCTCATATGACTACCAATTAAAATAAAGCACCAAAGGAATAGTAGTTTCCAAATTCCAACACATTAAGTATAAGTTCAGGAAGTCTTACTTGACGGTTGTGCACATATTCCAGAAAAGATGGGACATCATCATAGCGGAGATGTTCACCTTCAAATGAAGTTGGCTTCTGAAAGCAGACAATGTCTCCATCCTCAAGCTGCATACAATGACAACAAGTTCAAATATTGACGAGCAAAAGTACTAATGAACACTGATAATATTTAGAAAATACCTGGCAGGCACGAAATGTGAACTTCTTATCGATGGGTTCACACATGACATTGGGCTCAAACTTAATTTCCTGGGAATCAGAGCATTGGTAAGAAACCATGGTTGACCACTAAAGAAAGAATCAAAATAAATCAACCGCCACATAAATAATTAGTAAATAACAGAGACCAGTAATCAGGCAGCTCTACACCAGACAAACTCAACTTATGGCTCATGAACCTTGGATTCAATTGGTAAAGGCACAAGGTTTTGGGTACTTGTTTATAGATGAGACAAACAAATCATATCGCTATGAGACAATCAGAAACTTCTTCACCCAGTCAAGGTTACTGTCGTGAACTGACTAATGTGCCATCCTTAGCTAAATTGCTAGTTTCATTGTCATAAGGAGATATACCATGTAGTTCTAGAAGTTGCCTACAGAATGACACAAGGAGCTGAGACAAGATGTGATTGCATACAAACCTCATATAGGTCAATCTCTTCCTCGGGAGCATAGCCAGCCATTTCATTTAATTTTGACAAGATTTCAGCTGCCTTACCAGTACTCTTCACGAAAAGTCTTCCAACGTATCTGACATTATGGAGAAAATAAGCAAAAAACATAAAACTTCATCTTCTTCCGTAACTTATTGAGTAAGAGTAACCCAAATATGCCAAATTAATGTACCGTAATTCTTCTTTTTCTGGATCATAAAGCTTAAAGAACAGAAGGATATCATCCTTTGTCTTGTCAGGTGGTGCAATAGGGTGTAAATCCTGAATAAAAATGCAGAAAATCTGGGTAAATGCTACAAAGAACATTCCATACAAGAATGACACAATCTTTAGCAGTAAAGTACAATTACCAGCCCAAGCTCTACTTCTAAGAATAACTTTAGTTCTGCATTATGAACCTTGTTCGATACCTCCCTCAACTGTCCAACCTACAATGCAATGAAAGAAAGACTGATGTAAAAAGCACTTTTCTGGATTATGTTTAATGATGGAAAAAGCAAAGTCAAGTCATCCATGTGGCCTTTATTACTGTACTGTACACATCAGCTATTTCCAGAAAATGTTTCATTTAAAAATACAAAAGCAAAAAACTCTTTACTTGATGCTATAGAAATAATATTTCTGAGTTTCCAAAAAATAAAAAACTAATTTTCTTCAAAATTGTAATTTTCCATGGAAAACCTTTCCCAACCAAGACATACTAATTGTTCAACCATTTTTATTGAAACAATGTGGAGCAATTCTCATTGAAACAATGTGGCCTAAAAAAATCATATAATCTTGGCCAGGCTTCACCACCAGTCAACCATGTGTAACAATAAGTCTACATAGTGCACAAATATGGAATTAAGACTTCTATACAGAAAAAAAATATAGCAAGGCATCCGATGTAATGCAACATGAAAGAACTGCTTCAACAAGTCAAAGACAGAAACTATAGCTTTTTTTCCATTTTAAAAAACGCACTCTCTAAAAAGCATTAGCTTGTACATGCAAGCATCATCAAGAGCATGGTAGGCATCAAATGGATATGGAGATGAATTTCATCTGTCCCACAAACATTGAAGAAAAAGAAGAAAAAAAAAAACTTTAAAACATAAAAATAGTAGCAGCACAAGATAAGTACAGATTGTGTTTCCTCCATAGGCGTCAATGGACGGTTAGGACGATATGTATGGTTTTGACGCTTTGCCCACAGCCAAAAACGCTGAAAATGCACTGGTATGCCAAACTCTTTTGCAACCTCCTCCTGAATTAATCATTATGGAAAGCAATTAAGAAGCGCAGCAAGGAAACACAATCCATGTTATTGGAAGCAGCACATCACCACTAAAAAGAAAACACAAGATTGGAAGTGAAGACAGTGATACATATTCGGAATTTGGAGGAGGTACCTAGTTATCAATCATTTCTTATACAAATCTTTTTGGGAGCAGCTTTATTTTTTATTTTTTTATATATAATAAATTAAATAAATTTCAGAATGGATATAATCACCATATGCTATATACCTTGAAGTCCACTTAGAATACTATGCAAAAGGCATAAATCCCTTGGAATGTTTCATTGAAATTTGATTCATCTGCTAGCAAAACTTTTCACTGAGCTACCAGCCAGTTCACCAACAAGTTTTCCTAACCTACAATCCATGTAACAAAAAAGCCACCTACAAAACTGCAAGGGAGCCCTAGCTGCCATTTTCATAAACTTATACCTTTGATTTTTAAATCTCAACAGGAAACCAGAAATTTAATAAAATCGGGATACAAATTGAGCAATCATAGTCAGAGAAATTTAAAAACAGCTAAAGCACCTAACTCTCAAAACAGAGTATGCCCAGAAAACCCAGACGAGCATACATACCATTCAAGCCTAATTTGGCACATCCCAGATGATGCCATTGTATTAGGAATATTTGCGATAAAGTTAGAGGTACTTTAGTTACCTACGGTTTCCCTTAGGTTTTCTGCTGGACTCTTGTTATTTCATATTATTTAGTTTGGCGTATTTTAGTACTTTTGTTACCCAAGGGTTTTCTTAGGTTTAGGTTCTATAAGTTTCCAACTGTAATCCCTTAGAGGATTTTGGAAGATTGAATAAATTTACAGCTGTATAATTTCCTTCCAATATTTCTTGGGTACTACTGGTCACCACATGCAACTGGTGTTTGGACCGCTGGATTTGAAGACCGTTCAACAAAATTAAGCGTGGATCAAATCTGGCAGTCCAAACCATGATGCACTTAGTCACCGGTTGAGCAGAAGGAAAATCGGTTTGCTTCTATCAGGATTGTGTGTTGCAACCTAAACCTAAAATTACATGCAAAGCCACTGGGAGTGATTCCTACAAATTTAAGCCCTGCATCATATGTTTAACAATTACTCAATGGCATCAAATTTAAGCCACTGGGAGGAAAAATATAAATAGCCATATCTCACCATGAAACTTAATCAAAATAATACAAAAAAAAAAAAAAAAAACACAAAACAAGGACCTGCCGTCCCAAATCCATGGTAGAAACAAATAGAACATATCTTTTGGTATACCTATAAATGTCATCTAGTGCTCAAAAGCATCACATGATTATCAATTGAATGAACGCCAAATTTAATCATACATTTGTTCTCTATTTATCACTTCACTTGCCAGTTGCCATAATATTGTCATGTTTACTACTTTTAATTCCCTATAGTGCAGACCCTCAATAATACACACACACACACACATACATACAGACATACATACATACATGTACGTACGTACGTATATATAGTTACTTAGTTAGGATCCGGATAGTGGAGACGCATCTGACACACATTTTGACACAAGTGTTTGTGGGGCCCACTACGTAATGTATTTAAACAATCCAAACGTCCATCTTTTATGTCCTACCTCAAAGATCATGTCTACCAAAATCACACAAATCCAAAACCGTATGACCGTTGGAATTTTTTTTTTTTTTTTGAGAAGAAACAAACATTTTATAAAAGAACAGAGATACACAGAAGTGGATAAGAAATCCACCAAGAACAAAAACAAGAAGATCTCTCAAGAGGATCTGGCTAAAACAACAAAACCTAAAGCTAAATCACTTTACTGCTGCTAACATATCCCACAGTAACTGAGAAAGAGAGTAATTTTTAAAATCATTTGAAACTGAAGCCCAGAGGGCTGCCCAGAATCTTACTCTTCCCCAAAGTACTTCTACCCCCACACCAATATAATCCTCAAAAATTCTTTTGTTACGCTCCAACCAAATGTTCCAAAAAACTGCTGAGACCAGACAACCCCACAAAGCTTTAGCATTCCTCCCAATTCCTAGGGCCTCAAAATTGGTGCTTAGAAGCTCGAAACAACCCTTTGGAATGACCCAACTAACCTAACCTCCTGAAACAATTTCCACCACAGTTGAATCAAGTAAGAACAATGGAGAAAAATGTGGTTTACACTCTCCTCATTATCTTTGCACAAACTGCACCAATGGGGGCATAAGCAAATAAAAGGGCTTCTCCTTTGAATTTGGTCACAAGTGTTGAGCTTCCCATTAGCCACAAGCCAGACAAAAACTTTGACCTTCGGAGGAACTTTTGATTTCCAAATCTGTGAAGAGGGTGGAAAATGTTGCACAATCCCATTGTTACTCAAGAAAGAGCGATAGGATTTGCATGTGAACAGTCCTGATGCGTCCAGTTTCCACCTTCTGTTATCCGTTCTTGATTGAGCCAAGCGAACATTTTCCACTTTCTGTAATAATCTAGCCGCCTCTTCTATCTCCGCCTCATTCAAATTTCTCCTGAAATCAAAATTCCAGCTCAAAGAATTGATAGAATGATCCGCAAAACTTGAGATATTCTGATTGTGCAATCTCGATAGCAAGAATAATCTAGGAAATTGCTCTTTCAATGGTCCCCCTTCCAACCACCCATCCTCCCAAAATCTCACCCTCTCCCCGTTGCCCACCTCAAGCTTGCAAAATTGAAGAAACAAATGAGAACCACACAAAATATCTTTCCAGGGGCTACGACATGAACCCCTCAGCGGAGGATTTGCGTTCCACCCGTTATTATGCAGCCCATACTTGCTTCTTATCACCTTGTGCCAGAGAGAATGTGGTTCCTTTGGGAATCTCCACAACCACTTAGCCAGTAAGGCTTCATTCCGATTCCTCAAATTCCCCACACCTAAACCTCCTTCCTCTTTACTTTTAATAACTATCTCCCATTTTACCAGGTGGCCTTTCTTTCCTTCCTCCACACCTTCCCAAAGAAACCCTTTCATTAGTTTTTCTAGGCATTCAATCACCCCTGCAAGGAATTTTGAACAAGGACATGTAGTAGATCGGCAAGCTTCCCAAAACAAATTGAATCAAAGTTAATCTACCTCCTCTGGATAAGAAGGCCTTCTTCCAACTTTTAAGTCTTTTTTCCATCTTTTCTACCACTGGATCCCAAAACTTAAGTGCTCTTGGCCTACCCCCAAGAGGGAGTCCCAAATACTTTATTGGCCAATTACCCACCTCACAACCCCAAGAATCTGCCAACCTTTTTAATTTCTCACAATCTGAGTTTATTCCAGCCAAATAACACTTAGCTTTGTTGATTTTCAATCCTAAAACGGTACAGAATAAATTGAGGACCTCTAATAAATTGTTCCAAACTTCCTCATCTTCCTCCAAGAAGAAAATGGTGTCATCTGCAAATTGAAGATGAGAAATCTCCACCTTTTCTTGCCCAATGCATAAACCTTTGATCAGATGATTTTCTTGAGCCTTCTCCATTAATCTACTCAAGACATCAACTACTAAGGTAAAAAGAAAAGGTGACAGTGGGTCGCCTTGTCTCAGAACTCTTGAAGCTTGAAATTTTCCCCTAGGCCTCCCATTGATCAAAACGGAGAAATTTGCAGAACTTAAGCATCCCTGCACCCATTTCCTCCATCTATTGCCAAAGCCTTTTCTTTGTAAGACTTCGTCCAAAAATCTCCACTCGACATGATCATAAACCTTTCCAAAATCGATTTTGAACACCAATCCCTCCTCTTTCTTCTGCCTCACCTCTTCTACCACTTCATTTGCAATAAGGACAGCATCCAAAATTTGTCAACCCTTAACAAACACTCCTTGATGTGGAGAGATTGTGCTGCCCAAGACCTCCCTCAATCTTGAAGCCAGGGTTTTCGCCATAATTTTGTACAAACCAGTAACTAGACTTATAGGCCTATAGTCCGTCACTTTCAAAGAGTCTGACTTTTCAGAATTAGACAAATAAAAGTTTCATTTGTCACCACATTTATTATCCGTGTCAAAGAACTCCTCCATGACCTTCAAAATATCTGCTTTCAAGATATCCCAACAATGTTGAAACATTTGCAAAGAATAGCCATCTGGTCCAGGCGATTTATCCGTTCCACAATCAAAAACTGCTCTTTGAACTTCCAATTCCTCAAAAGGCCTCTCAAGCCAAGCTGCCTCAGATTCGCTTATTGAGGCCCATTGATGCCTTCCAGGCCCCAACAAGCCTCTTCGTTGCTGCTAAACAGGGACCTGAAGAAGTTGACAATATGTTGTTCTATCTCTTCCGCATCCTCTATCACTCCCCCGACATCCGCTTCCAACCTTTCTATATAGTTTCTCTTCCTTCTCCCGCTTGCAATTCGATGGAAAAATTTAGTATTACCATCCCCTTCTTTAGCCCATTCCACTTTACCTCTTTGCCTCCACTTCACTTCTTCCTTGTAAGCCATATCTTCCACAAGGAAAAGTAGCTCTTCCCTCTTACTTCTAGCAGCAACATCTAGCCCTTCCATCCCCTCTCTCCTATCTAACTCCTCTAAGCTGGCCTCAGCTTCTTTAATGTCGTTCTCGACATCACCGAAACTCTCCTTACTCCATCTTTGCATCTTTTTTTTTTATGGCTTTTAATTTGATTAGAAACTTATAACCCTCCCAACCTTCCACCTGCTCAGATTGCCACCATTGTTTGAACTCGTTCCTGAAATCTGGGTGTTGTAGCCACATGTTTTCGAATCTGAAAGGACTTGGCCCCCCCATTTCACCTTGTTGGTATCTAGCTGGATTGGGCAATGATCAGAAATGACCCTTGCCAAAGCCATTTGTCTTACCTCTGGAAAAATCTCTTCACAGCCTACGGAGAACATAAATTTGTCTAACCTTCGACACACAGGTTCTTCTCTGAGGTTTGACCAAGTATATTGAGCGTTAAGCAATTCCAAATCCTTGAGTTTTGTATCTCGGATGAAATCATTAAAATTCCTCATGCTTGTAGTCATCCTTCCCCCGTTTGATTTCTCATTTACAAATCTCACCACGTTAAAATCTCCTCCTACACACCATCTTGGTCCGCAAAGGCCGTAAAGGCCAGCCAATTCTTCCCAGAACTCCCTTCGGTCTCTATTTTTGCAAGGACCATAAACACCTGATAACCACCATTCCAACTCGTTGAGGGCCTTAATTTTTATGGAGAGAGAGAAAGCTCCAACCAAAGATTCAATAACTGAGATGTGTTTGGTGTTCCAAATCACAGCTATACCCCCGGAACTTCCTTGTGCAGGAGCATAATTCTACTCTTTAAATCTACTTCCCTAAACACTAGCCACAAGCCTCCTATCGATTGATGCTTTCTTAGTTTCTTGTAAGATAATGATATCGGGCATTAAGCGTCGGAACTGCTGTTTCAAAATCAACCTCTTCTGCCTACTTCCCAATCCTCTAACATTCCAGCTAATTATCTTCATTAAATCTGATTATGCCCATTTGAAATTTCTTGTCTCCCTTGTTTCCACCCACAATCTTGTTAACTTTAACTTTCCCAGTTTTCATTTCATGAAATAAAGACCTTTTCAGAGGAACCAAAGAAACTTTCATATTTGACATAAATTTGGACGTTTGATTTTGTGCCTCATGTTTGACTGATACGCAAGCCGGCCTTTTCCTTCCACTGTACTTTAATAGTTTCTTGTTTTTTCCAGTATCCTTGAATTCAAACAGTTCCACAGCGTCTGATTCTGCTATATTTCTTGTAGAACTGTATTTTTGCATTTTCTTCATTACAAATGAATGTCTTAATGGTTTTGGATTTGTCTAATTTTCTGCAAGGATGATCTAAAACACAGATGGTTTGGATCATTAAAGTACATTACAAGGTGGGCCCTACAAAATGGGCTTCAAAATGTGTGTTTAAAGCATGTGTCCCCAGATCCTAAACCATATATATATACATATATAAAATATATTCCTCTTTGTGTGTGTACTTCTGCTTGTGTAGAATGGTTACAGTTACTAAACCGTAACTATACAAATGAAAAAAACAATGACACACACAGGTCAGTTAACTGTTATTAGACAATGTAAGAGGACTTGAAAGCATCTAGAGTTCTATCCTCTGCTTCTACCTTACATCCAACCTACAAAGGGGGGAAAATAACTTATTTTCTTTAAGAAAAAAGGAGAACTATTGACAAGTAAAGCAATAACTCTAGCCTTTCGAGTTTTAATACACTAACTAATATCTTGCAAAACGAAAGAGGACATAAGCAACCATTAATGCCATAACGTATTTAGCAGACAATATGGATAGTTGGATACCAGCGGGACAAGAAAGTTTTTTTTCTTATTGATAGAAGAAAAAAAAAGGTTTGAAATCAGGTGCAACAAGCACCTTCTGAATTGTACCTTAAAAAGGTTAAAAGGGGTCTGCTTCTGAATACGAAAACTTCTAACTTTGTCATGATCCACAAGATCAAAATAAATATCCTTCCCAATTTGCTCCATGAGGTTCTCATCCCTGGCAACCTAGACGATTCATATACCTCTTAAGCATATTCAAACTAGAAACTTGTACAAATTGACCATTAAAGTCACTTGTTAATAAGGGAGACATTAACAGCTAAACCCCAACCTTTATAATAGTATACAGGTGTGCCTCTGCCTTTTCTTTCTTCTTGTGCTCCTTTTCTTCTTGTTCTTTTTTTAACCTCTCCTGACACAAGTCAAATGAATTTATTTGGAACTTATCTCCCGTAAGGCAAAAGTGTATTTGTTTTCATTTGTATATAAGTAACTCATAAATTAAGCAAGTTTGTCTACAAAGCAGTTGATGTGCCAAATGTATGAAACAAACAAGCAAAGCATGACCTTATTTGTATCTCATTTATTTCTGATTCCAAGTTCAAGTAGAACTTCACTTGGATCATTATGGGAATTTGATCTCAAACAACAGGATAATTGAGATAAGCATTGTTCAGAGGTTCTTTCAAATACATCGTCAAATGGAGAAGCCACACATCCAATTTCTTAAAAATGAATAAAATACCCTAAAACTTGGCCTTAAGAACAGGATCTCACCCTAAGATGTTCAGCAATGTCCCTTTCATCCACATTGCAGATTATTTTATCTCTGTCACTTTCCCGAATGTACACCAGCATGTATGCATTTGAATATTTAGTAAATTTGAAAGGAGTGTTATTAAACCCAGGGTTTGCCTGCGGTAACTGTAAAACAATAAGCAAATTATGAAAAAAAGAAAAAAAAACTTAAAAAATTATAAACATTGATTCAATATCGCAGGCAGAAAATGGAAAAGCATACCTCTTCCTCACCACCATACTGCTCCTCTAGTGCCCTCTTTATATCTTCTTTTGTTACCCTCTCATCATCGAATTTATACCTGTGAACCACATTCTTAATGACGTGAAATAAAGGGTGCTTGATTGAAGATAGTAGCAACTTCAGTTCCTTGCTTTCCCAGCATTTCTCAAAATTCAATCAAATGTCTAGAATTAGCATAAAACTTGGGAAACAGAATTGGCAAAGAAACATACCTACTGAGGTGCCTATTATGACACAAGGCCTCAAAACATCCATATGGCATGGTCATTTACTATGTTATAATTACCTTATTGTGGCACACTGAAAGTGAATGTGAGTGTGGTTGCCACTTATCGAGGAGATTGATATGAAGGTGGTATGCTTAGTTATACTCATATAGATAGATTGCTATATAAAAGTTACAACCACATCCATCTTCATATAGATAGAGATAGACACTGCTAAAAATCAAACTACAGTTCACCCAGAAAGGTTGACAATACAACTGTAGTGAGTCATTAATTGCCTTAAGATTCAAAGAATTCACATATAAGGTCCCTTTTGTATTAGATAAGCTTCTTGTTTTTTTATTTTTTTCCAGCTTTTCTGAAGTGGTCCACTTCCCAATTTTGAAATTTGGATTTCTACTGTTTATAGGCAATAAAATTGTCTCTTCTGAAAAGACAAATGCAGAAAAGGGTCCTCCTGATGCTAGGAAAGAAGTTGATCAAATTTAAAACGTAAAGTATATAGGCATATTTGTACATGTGTGCTTCTAGAAATTCTGGCTTCAAACAAACAATATGAAAACCAAACTAGGGGGTTGATGCAGCAAGGTGATGAGAATCAATCATGAGTTTTCCAGACAAGCAAAACATGTGTGCACACTTGAGAGATGGATACAGAACTGTGACATACCACTGATCAGAAAGTGTTGGCCTGATAAAGGCATAATAGTGTCCACCATGCACCCCACCACTATGCACCAAAACACTGTAAACAACCATAAAATGGGTAAGTACAATAGAAAGATTAACTACAAATCGAAACTAATTCTTTTATAGAGAGATCAAAACATGGTCATCCTGTGTCTAAGGGAGACATAAAAATGCCTTAGAGTGTTTGTTTATTCCACAACAATAATTTTTTGTAGAGTAAATTGGAGTAATGGTCCCTCAACTAAAAATCCATTACCAATGGTCCCTCAACTTTAACCCAATTGGAGAAATGGTCCCTCAACTTTAACTCAATTGCAGCAATGGTCTTTCCAACATAACTCATTTTGACAAAATTCTGATGAAGTTGACGAAAAGGACCATAGCTGCACGTTTTGATGAGTTGAGTGACCAATGGTAATGGATTTTTAGTTGAGGGATCATTGCTCCAATTTGATTAAAGTTGAGGGACCATTGCTACAATTTACTCTTTTTTGTAAGAAAAAAACATTATAGGTGAATGAGCAGTACAAGACAGGGAAAAAGCAAGCAAGAAGAAGAAAATAGAATAGGAAAGCACACAACATATATAAAATGAAACGTGTACATACATATAACATCATAACAACTAAAGGTGAAGAAGAAGAAAATAGAATAGGAATGCACACCACAGATATAAAATGAAACCTGTACATACATATAACATCATAACAACTAAAGGAACACGGCCACTTAGAGCATCACCAATGGAAGATGCAAAATGCCTTGAAATTGATATTTACATTTTTTGGTTGGCTTGAAAACACTCCAATGGAGGGATGTAAATTTACATCTTTTGGAGGTCGCCCAGCCAATCAAAGAGCGAACAATGAATGAAATTCCAAATTTCACATCTCTCCCATTGGAGTAAAACTAACACTACACCTCCCGGAAATGTAAAATGAGATGTAAATGTGGGTTTTACATATCAAATTTGTTTCTCTCTTAGTACTATGAATCTTGTGGCTGGCGAGTTCGATACCAATTTATTTCCTTACAAACAATGTGCAACAAAAGTGAAATTCAGCATCACTATCAGATAGTAACGTCGACCAAAATATCCTCACAGCAGAAATTTTGGCACCCTACCAAGATTCCTTAAAGGACAAAAATGTTTCTGTCCAGAAAAAGGAGATGCAGCTAAAAGAGCAAAGGGGTTTCCTACAAAGCATGCATGAGGAATTTAGAATTCTTTCAATAACAAGAGCTACATAGAATCCTTCCCCAACTATATCAAGCACCAGTAAGTGAACCTCATAACTATTATTATCACATGAAAGGGATCACCAGAAAGCTTCCCTAAGAGATTTAACTAAACAAAGTGGCCTCCGATACATGACAAATAACAATGGTGCTGAAAACGTACCTGTGAAGTGTGTAAAGGTTGTGAACGCTCCTATCAGCTTCAGGCGATAAATATTTTCCATTCTCTCGATCAAGGTCAAGTTGTAAAGGGAACTCATAACGATCATTAATCTACACAATGAGACCATCAAGAACTATATTTAATGTCGAGTAAAGAAATGCAGTTTATCAGTCTTATGTAATCAAATGCTAATCACATCACTCCAATCTCATCTGGAATAAATTATGAATGGATGGTTAGAAAGGCGCTATATATGACAGACCAGTCTAATAAACAGGTCATTCAAGTCAAATGTCTGATAATAGAACCATTAATGGCCAGATCACAGGACATGCCAATCATAAGGACAACTTTAAAGCAAACACAACATGGGTCCTTACCCTTTTTTGTCTAAACTTTGATTAAAACTGGTTTAATTGACTGAAACTGAACTTTCAGTCTAAATTTACTCTCTTTTGTATTCTTTCCTCAGCATTCATACTGACCACAACTTATCAAGTAAATATACTCTGATTGCGAATAAATGGATCATTAAATACAAACAACAGTTTCCCATCTTCATTTTCAAACAATCATTTGGACACAATTGTGATGGACAAACTATAGTGAAATTCATGGTAACAAACTAATCATGCACAAATAACAGTCATTATGGCATGTTATATCAATTTTTTCCCCTTATTGAATTCCAACCTTCACCATTGTGTCCCGCATGAAGTCATACTCAAATCGTTTCAGTTGAAGTTGAAGCACAGGGGGGAAGTCAATGAACAGAACACCTTTCTTGGCATCCTGAAAAGATCCCACAACGTCCAAAATGATCATCCAACAAATATAAGCCAATAAAACAATAGTTTTTCTTATGACAGACAGCCAAAAACAAAATGCAACAAACTGAAGAAATAATCACACTTGTGGCTGAAGCAAACCAACTATTAGAATTGGGACATTACAATCCCTCCACAAAACAAAAGACAAAGGTAGATTTAGCATGGGAAAGAGAGAGAGGAACAATAAATAGGAGAGAGGTAGGCAAGAGGAAGAAGCCAAGGAAAAGAAAAAATTGAACGTAAATATTGATGCTTAAATCTACCCACCAAATCATTTATATAAGTTTTTACAACTTTCTAAGATAAGATCCACTTTTACAACTTCTACTGAATTTACGCAGCAACTTGTTTGAAAAGACCGTCAGTTTCTTTTGAACACCCCTAATATCATGTACAACTAGGCTATTCAAACTTTGTTCTGCCTCATTATTCAAACATTTTGTTTTAAAAAGAACCAAACTTTTATTTCAGATTAAAACAATACAACAGAAAACGAGATCTCTCTAAATTACAAGACAGGCTTTTCCATTTCTGAGAAACAGCATAAAACAAATAATTACAAGATAGAGGCTTTCCAATTTGAAAAATAACAGAAAACGAGCTCTCTTTAAATTCCAAAGCTACACGCACTCACAAAGATGCCCAACAGCATGCCCCTTCCCATAAGAATTCCACCTCCTCACAATATCCACAAAATTTCTGCTTTTCTTATCTCCACGTACCACTGGAAAAATTCACAGCACTAAACCCCCTTTTCAAAGCTTTTCACATAATAACTTATTAGACGACATTGGAATGGACCAGCATAACCCTGCCTCCTCAATTAACCAAGCCCACAAAGAAAAAGCCACAGGACAAGGCAACAACAAATGATCCAAAGTTCCAAAATTTCAGTAGAAGAGACGGAGCCGAGATATCCAACGTGTATTGAGTGACTTAGAAGAAAACGTTACAGAATGCTCCAACTTCCAAACTCTCCAATTTTGCTTTATGAGGGATGAGGGAGACTGGTCCTAGAGTTGACAACAGCGACAACTCTGCTTCTTGATCATTCAGATTCCTTTGAAACCCAAAATCCCAACTTAAAGGCAAAGGAAAGAACTGACACACATTCTTGGAATAGATATGAAATTGTGATTACCTGTACAGATGCAGATATAACGAACAAAACTCTGTATCCTCAATCCATCTGTCTTTCCCAAAACCTCACTTTAAACTGTGTCCTTTAGAAAGATCTGTCGATAGGCAGCAACTTGTATCTCTTGCCACAACCTTCAGATCCCAACCAAATCAGATAAACCATACTTCTGAATTTGTTTTATCCCCTTGCAGCTGAGAAGAACAATCCACTATTTTCTTCTTCTTTCTTTTTTCTTTCTCATAATAAAATAACTCATCATATTTCCAAAATCCTGAAGGTTTATGAACTTGGATTGTGTAGACTATCCATTCCAGTATTCAGAAAATTAAGTTTAACAACTGCCAACCTATTTCTTCCCCTCCCTCAGTTGTAACACCTATTTTACCACGCCTCAATCTTATTCATCAATTTGAAGGGCCTGTGAATGCCCAACCCTTGCGACTTTGCTTTTTATAATTTTCTTCTCTTGTTTGGGTTGAAAATGCCTTGCAAAAGCAATGGTTCGATAAGTTGAAGAAAAAAAAAAGCTAGCCACCATCTAATTTGCAATCATTTTTACCTTGACTGCCTCAAGTTAATTTGTCTCCACCCAAGATATCAGGTTTATTTGTTTACATTGGGGCCAAAAGTGTCCTAAGACACAAAACTAAAATTCGAAATAAAAAGGCACGGATGGCATTGCAAAAATAGCATCCTGCAATCTTGATCAATGCAAGGAGCAAGCAAAAGTGAGCTGCTCAGAAGCTTAGTCAACAGAAATAAGTTTAACGCTCCAAAGCAACGAATTATCTAAAATTTTCTCAAATTAGCAAGCAGATAAGTCCCACAGAATTTCATGCAAAATTGTCCAAATTATCTACACCCTGAAAATTTAATAGAGCTACCAACCTGTAATCCATACTGTTCAGCATGATACTTGTTATCACCCTCAAGACGTTCCACTTCAACATACTTATCAAAAGAAGCATAAACATCACGACAGCCCTTGACATCAAGTTGAAGGTCTGCCAGGCACATATTAAAAAATGTTATGCAAAAGGAGCATAACATGGGAGAGCGCAAAACATAAACAACAAAGTACCATAAAATGATTCCTTTCTTGTAGATTTGTAGTCCACGTTGATGCATTCAATGTAGTTCATATGGTGTCCTTCGAATAACTTCTGTATAGTTCCCTCTACAACAGTTCCCTGGTGTACTTTTCATTAAGTATCCAGAGCTTCCAATTCATAAGATTTTCAAATTTATCAAACTAAGTTTAGTTAGAATTTTACCTTCATTTTGTGCTCAAGTTTTTCACACAAAACTCTATTGAGTTCTTGCACATCATGCTGCATAAATGAATCATATGTGTCCCATCCAAAAGACTTTGTAAGCTCTTTGGTCGCCACACTATTGTCACTGTACTGGAGCTTGTAAAATAGACTCTGCAGAGCCAATGGTATGCTTTGCGATGGCAAATCATTCTCAGTTGTAGGCATATGGTAAACAGCCTGAAATATATAATCCAAGAAATTGTTTTCCTCAGATCTCTAAACAAACAAGTTAGCATGAGGGAGAAGAAAAATGTCGGCAGCCGCTAACCTTTCTGAAATAAGGAATATGATACAGAGTCTGGAGAAGAGAGTTCATGTAGCACGTTGCTCCTTGGTTCTTAAGCCCCACATAACCTGTCTCCTTTTTTGAGTCATATGTCCAGTAATCTACAACCCTACGAACAAGAACCTCGGCTTCAACTATAAGTGTATCATTCACAAGATACCCTCTACTGGGATCGTAAAGTTCACTAAGAGGCATGAAGGATGTAAAACCCCAATCACTTTCTCGCGCATTGAACTGGTGCTGTGTGTCTGTATCACACAAATACAGTAAGTTGAAATTTATATGCACAACAACAACAAAGCCTTATCCCAAAGTGGGGTTGGCTGAAGAATCCTAGAATGCCACTGCGCTCAGTTAATTGAAATCTATATGCACATTTTTGTTTAATTCTGCAGGTTTCTGTCTGTAAGTATACAAAATGTCAGCACCGGCTTACGGAATTGGTAAAATTTTGGTTTTCGAAACAACTCCAACTAATACAAGCCTAAACATAACTATTGAATTTCTAGATCACATGAGCTGAAGCTTAAGTACCAGAAGCAAACCGAAAGGCCAAACACATCTACATTCTGAATTTCCCTATTACATAATGCACTCCTTACAACCAAGTCCTCCACTGAATTCATTGGGCTCTGATACTTGTAATGAACCATGAACGATTTTCTTTCCTAGCAAATCTACTTATTTTCATCAACATAAGAAACCATTATTTGCAACATTCCTGATTTCCACATTTAAACGCACACACGTTATGATAGATAGAGAATCACACCCAACATCATGGATTAAGTCCGGAAATTCTTATATTGCCAAATGCTCCAATCCGAAATTTAATGAGCATTGGAAGATTAGAAGAATATATATCCGAGGAGTTACCTTTTCGTACTGAATACTTGTTATGAATTTGATTGATAACCCCCAAGCTAAACTGTGCATATCTACTCCACCCATATGGCAAACATGAAGAATCTGCAACATCCAAATACATAGACAAATGATCCACATTGTTTCCCTTCGGAAAAATAAGCACGCGCCTGCCAAAGCAAAGCAAAGCAAAGAGGAACATGTCAAAGAGGAATGTATCACAGCAAAGTGAAGATGTAAAAAAAAAAAAATAGAGAAGATGACCATTACCATTTATAGCCGCCAACAACAAATACATCTGAATAATACTTCTTTGTATTCATCCTAGTAAAGTTGTCAACTCTCCATGTGAATCTTGATGATGGAGGATCCTCCACTGGCTGGTTCTCCACATTATTAGCAGTTTCAGGTTGTGCAACGACTAATATGCAAAGAAACAAAAATGAAACATAAATATGTTACAAAATTTTCTTGCTGTTAGTTGTTGAACGTACAACTAAAATAACAGTACTGCCAGAAAACTAAAATATTAAACTCAAAGGATCTATTTCAGTATCCAACTGTGCAGAACATGTATATATGATCTTTTTCAATGGACACTGTATGAGAACTTCCTAGAGTTTGCTTTCAAATGCAAAAAAAATAATCCTAGTGAAGACAACCACTTGTCAGATACAAGTAACACTAAAATTACAGGGAATGGACATGCTGTAAGGATCATAATACCTTCCATGGGTTGGTGATTGTTTTCAGGCAAATCCGAATGCGGGACAAGCATCTCCTCGTCCTCTGGTTGCTGAAACAAAAACACAAGGGTGACGAAGAATTCTGAGCATTTACCAAAAGCAAACCCTTATTACTATTTCCAACAAAACCCTAAATTTCAAACAGCAATGGAGAGAATTATAACCATATTGCAGAAATTTGGAAACCAAAGCCCTAAACAACCCCAAATTTCAATTTTAGTTCTGGAAAAAAAAAACCCAATTACAATAATCTTAGGAAATACATACAAATTTGAACCAAAAACCAAACCTCTGATATCGGCAAACACCAAACACATAGATGCATGTATACTTAGAGAGAGAGGAGAGAGAGTCATACATCAATAGGGGCAGGCGTCACGACTGTCATGGTTGAATGAAGCTGCAGAATGAGATATGGAAATACCTCACAGAAAGGTACGAGAGAGAAAGTGAGAGAGGGAGAGGGAGAGGGAGAGGGAGAGGGAGAGTAAAGGCTTGCAGTAAGAGAAGTGCAAAATGGCGATCACCAGAAGCTAGTCGAGGAGGGAAGAGGGTCTTTGCTCTTCTTTATATGTATGTGTCGGGTAGTACGGTAACAACATGTTTGGGAAAAGAAATTTAAAATTATTAAAGAAATCTAAAATGACAGAAATTGAAATGACGAGATTTTATTTTTTAGAATTTGTGACTTTTCTTGTTTTGTTAATCTAAAGAATAATGAAATTGAATACAAAATTTTTTATTTTTAAACTCTTAATCATAGAAATTGGAAAATGACACATATTTTCATAGAATTTAAACTTGGAAATTGAAGGTTCTAAATTCCAAGTTTTTTTTTTTCCACGTGGAAATTCTAAATTTCTATGTTTATGAATCCAAAAAAAGAAATTGGTGCATGTCAATTTATAAATTCCGACTTTTACCAAATTCCAAGTTTATTTCCCTCATCCAAACTGTAACATCCCACATCGCCATGGGGAGTGGATCATGTAAGCCTTATATGTATATTCTCATATTTACCTAGCACGAGGCCTTTTGGGAGCTGGCTTTGGGTTCTATCGGAACTCCGAAGTTAAGCAAGTTTGCGCGAGAGCAATCCTATGATGGGTGATCTACTGAGAAGTTCTCGTGTGAGTTTCCAGAAACAAAACCATGAGAGCGTGATCGGGGCCCAAAGTGAACAATATCGTGCTACGGTAGAGTCGAGCCATGTGGTGAGTGCTAGGGCTGGGATGTGACAATTTGGTATCAGAGCCGCTCCCTGGCCGGAAGTGTGTCGATAAGGATGTCGGGCCCCTAAGGGGGATGGATTGTAACATCCCACATCGTCTGGAGGAGTGGATCCTGTAAGCCTTATATATATATTCCCATCTTTAACTAGCACGAGGCTTTTTGGGAGTTCACTGGTTTCGGGTTCTATTGGAACTCCGAAGTTAAGCGAGTTCGTGCGAGAGCATTCCCAGAATGGGTGACCCCTTGGGAAGTTCTCATGTGAGTTCCAAAAAACAAAACCGTAAGGACTTGGTCGAGGCCCAAAGCAGACAATATTGTGCTACAACAGAGTTGAGCTCGGGATGTGGTGGGGGCTCGGGTCGGGATGTGACACAAACATAGTGGTACACCACGTGTTATTTTATAGATAGAAGAATATTTTATATTTTAAGTTATTAATTTTTCAATATAAGTATCTCACTATTTATATAATAATGACACATAGTGTATCATCATATTTCTGGACATATTGAAAAATCTCTCATATAGTAAATCAACCAACGCAAATTCTTTTACACAGACTGGTCTTTGGGAACCACAGACCAATGAAGATCATTAGATATGATCTCAATGGTTGGGAACAAAGCAATGAAGGCAAGCATAGGGTGAAGGCGGGTCTCTCCTCTCTCTACATTTACCCATCAACCTTTTATTAATGTATGTTTCTCTCTCCTCTCTCTGTTCCTATCTCTTTTTCCTTTTTCTCTCTGCTTCTCTCGATCCCTTTATTACAAACAGATCACAAACCACCATCTTCTCAGTCAAGCAAAACCTCTTAAAGAAATTCCTTGTCATTCCTTGTCATCCATCATCTCTTGTCCCACGAGCAGAACCACCTAAAGAAATCTGAGCCCATTAAGCTCAAAATCTAAACTTTGGAGCACGAGACCAAAATGTGCTGAGCTTGAGCAACGCGAGGTCACGATCAGGGACAACTTCGAGGTACGCCACCTTTATAACGTTGTATTGTCATGGCACAATGTGAGGTCACGATCTAGGCTTCTTCAAACGTCTATGGAATTTGCGGTTTAAGATTAACGATGGGTCATATCCAGTACTCTGAGAAGCTGTTAGATGTGAGATCCACACGTAACTCTCCCTGCGTAAGTGATAGACTTTGTGTTTATTTAAAGGTGTCTTGCCAAAGCTTTGAGCAGGCTTTTAGGCTCTTCTAAATGAATTGATTAGGCATGCCACTATTGACCAAGACCAACAGATTGATTGTTTCTTAGATGTTTGTAAAGTTTGTTTGTTTATGGCACAAGTAAACTGAGCCTTTTATAAAGGATTGTGCTATGGAAGGGTTAAATTCATGTTATGTGTTTTTTTTATGCCTTGGTGACAAGGACTATATATTTTCTTTGTATTGGTGCCAAGAAAGAACCACAAACTATTCAGAAGTAGTCTAAGTCAGTTTGCAATTCCCTTTTTAAATGTAAAGACAAAAAGTAAAATAGAAAAAAGAACAAGTAAAGGACTGAATGTAAAGAAACTTTATAGACTTACCAAATTATCCCTATCCTAAAACCCAACACAAAATCATTGTTTGCTAATAGTGAACAGGCGAAAATGCCCTCCAAATACTTTGTTGGTTGGGGTTTTTTATTTTCTTTTCCATAGTGAAAAGGTGTTTATGCCCTTGCTCTCCAGTTGTTAGCCATTCTATTGTTTTTCACTTTTCTCTCTCGAATTGCCCTTCGATTGAAACTGGGTGGGTTCATCGATGGACTCAGTGGTTTCAAATGTTGTTTTTGCCCATTTTTGCAACGTGTCGGTCATCCTTGGACCCTGTCATTTTCGTCAATTTTCCTTACTTTACCTTTCGTTTTTGGTGTTCGTCTTCACAGATCATTTTCGTTGCTTATCAATTGTTATTATCTAGCTTTCAAGGGTCCTTATCTCTGTGTCACTATTTTTGGGACAAAAGCCTCTTTCTTTTCTATCTCCAACCCACGTGTTCGAGTCCATTTGAAAAAGTTGTGTGTCTGTGCAAATGCGAGGAATGATTGGTCGTATCTGAGCACTGCCATTTTTTCTTTTCGTGGAGGTAAGGTTGTTAGGTGTGTGTATGTTTTTTTTAGTTAATTTTGATGCTATTAGTCTAGTTTTTTAAATGGGTGGTTAAAATCGGTACTTAAAGAATTATTTTGTGTGAGAATATGTTGATGCAATTTTTTTTGCCCAGCGAATTAACTTACAGAGCTTTCTCTCCCATTGCGCCGTTTTTTTATCTTCGTGTAGGTATGGTTGATGAGTGTGTGCATATTTTTTAGTTAATTTTGATGCTATTAGTTTGGTTTTTTGAAGTGGGTGTTAAAATCGGTGCTTAAAGAATTCTTTTGTGTGAGTATCTGTAGATCCAAATTTTTTTGCCTAACGAATTTACTGACAGAGCTTCCTTTGAGTTGAATTATTAAACTTTTAATTGGACTTCTTTTACAATTTTTGTAATTTTTTTATGTTGTTTTTGGTTTATTTTTTATTTTTTATTTTTATATGTGCAGGTGACACACCCCGACCCAATCGAGGCATGCTGGCCGTCACGTGAGGGTGACCTAGCCATGTGCGCTGTGCGGAAGTGAACGTGATGTAAAAATACGGATAAATAAAAGCCAACTAACTAATTTACACTGGACTAGCATATCAGTGCGAGTGAAAGTGTTTAGAGTGTAGGTACATACACAACCAGAGCGTAGGTATCATAATGCAGTCCAGAAGTCTAATTACTAATTATACAGATCATAAAAGAAACCCTACACTGATGGATATCTGTCAGAACCGCTGTGGAGTCATCGTGAGCCATCAGCAAGAACTATCTAGAACCCGGATGGGCACAAAACAGAAAATGTGAGTGGGCAAAAACAAAGCTTTTCAAAACAATTTATTTTTCCAAAAGTAATAACCCATCATCGTAAAACCCGTATAATTTCCCAGAAAATAATACTACGTACGTATGTAAGAACCATGCTCGAGAGTAGCAAAACCCACATGTATGCCATGTCAATCATCTCCAATGCATAAGTAAGCCAAGTGAAATGAATCAATATAAAATGACATATTAGCCGGAGTCACCTAACGTGACCTATACAGCTGAGTCTATAACTCATCAGTGAGTCGGAACCACCTAATGTGGTATGTACGACAGACTAGGTGTAAATAAATACGCTCAAGTGCTACGATCACGTGAAGAATGTGCAAAGTATCGCAAGTCACCTACGAGTCGAAACCACCTAATGTGGTCTGTATGACAGGTTGGCACCAGCCTTGGATCCATGGTGAGCGTGTGGTGCGAGAGCTGAATGATCACATGAAGGCTAGGCCCGGGCCTCGGGCGAACCACTAACACCGAGGTGCAGGACAATGAATTCTACGTACAACAATTCATTACTAACTACTACGTAATCATACCAACAATGTATACTCACCTGAACTTACCTTGGCCTCCGCAATAATATGCAATATTATGCAAAGCTATACTAAAATATATGCTAAATATAAAGCAAATATGACATGGCATTTTAAAATGTAAAAACCATTTAAAACTATTTCTGGGAAAACGTAAAGCATATATAAACGTATATATAGAAAATAAAAAGCCCACTCACTCGTATGTAGCCGGGTCGTAACCCCTAGTCTCGCTTGGCTGCGCTCGCCTTCCGAAAACGTCTCACCTATATGTGAAACCACTATTTTAACGTTAATTTTAAGCACATAACCAAAATCGTGTAATAACATCTCATACGTTGTTCAATTTGAGTGTTTGAATAGACCTTCGTGGCCTACTCAACACCATGAGCATCCCCATATTTTTAGAAAAATTTTCCAACGTCTCACGCGCCCTCACGCGCCGACCACGCGCAGGCACGTGCTTGGCACATGGACAGAATCCCTAACGACGTTAGGGAATATTTCATCAAATAACAACATATTCTGTTTAAAATTAACGGTGTTACCTGACGCCGTTAGCATATTTTGTCAAAGTTGACGGAATATTCCTTGTCTTCTCTGATGGTCCTCACCGGAGCCGTCGCTGGCCTTTGTCTGCGTCGTCGGGAATTGAAAAATTTTCAAACTTTAATATCTTCCTTGTTTTTCAACCAAATTCCACGAAATTTATGTCAAATTGAAGCCCTAAACGAGTAGAACATTTTCTTACCTCTCAGAGGTCCAAAAACTGACGAAAACTGGTCGGGAAGTTCATCGAAATTCTGGCTAAACCTAGAAACCCACAGTTAAGCTTATCCCGACGTCCAAACTACTTCCAAATTACTCCAACACACCGTAAAAGCTAGAAAAATACCTTCTTAAGTCTCAACACTAGCTAAAACGGTTGTGATCACGTCGGAGCAATTTACTCTCCTTGCCGGAGCTCGGGTATCTCAAGTTCTACAAGTCAGAGGGTACGGCTCGACTTGTGAGGTCGAGGGAAGCACGAGAATGTTATATTCACACTCGATCTATAGTTGTATGAAGATGTTTGAAGGTTATGGGGTTTGTTTGTACGGACGGGGAAAAAGGTTCTAGAAAGAGAGAGAGAGAGAGAGAAGGTAGGGTGAACGTGTGGGTGTGTGTGTACATGCCTGGATTGGGCAAATTTTAAATTATCCTAAGCCCAATTGGGCTGCATGCCTAGACTTATGCAAACTTAGGTCCGATCCAATTTCCTCCATTCCTTAATAATATTTCCACTATAAACCCAATTCGGCCCCTGATAGGAGCAAATTTATGCAACTTAGTTAGCTTGTTTCTTGGCATTTACTTAGTTTAATTCTAGTTATTTTAGTACTTCAAGCTATTTTCGTGTGTTTGTAGGTTCAAATAACAAAGTTGGCAACAAAGTGCTATTTGGAGCATTTTGGAGCATTCTTGGGCCAAGATTGGATAGTGCAAGCATGGAGACATAAGGGTGGAAATTTTTTTTAAGATTTGAAGGCTAGATCAGCATGTGTGTGTGCAAGTGTGTTGACCTATAACTACAAACATCCATCCACTACACCCATTACATCCACTCATTACCACAACACTCACCCACTACACCCATTACATCCACTCATTACCAAACATCCATCCACTACACCCATTACGTCCACTCATTACCAAACACTCATCCATTACACCCATTACATTCATTCATTACCAAACATCTATCCACTACACCCATTACATCCACTCATTACCAAACATCCATCCACTACACCCATTACATCCGCTCATTACCAAACACTCACCCACTACACCCATTACATTCACTCATTACCACAACATACACCACTACCACAACATACACCACTACCACCTTAATTAGATGGTGGTCATATCCCTAGCCTATAAATACATCCACCCTTCACCATAACAAAGGGAGGGGGGGAGATCCATCCAAAGACACTACATTCACATCTCACAACTCCATACACTTACACTTTCATTCCTTGGCCATGAGCACCATCCATTCATCCATTCATTTCCCATATATCTCAAAACACAACGCGATACACTCATTTCCCTTGGCCGAGACAATACACCCTTCATCCAAACACATCCATTTATCTTCACATCCATTCCTCCATACAACCAACCCTTCAAACACTCACCAACACCTTGTGCCGTAGCAAAGGAAGGGAAGGAAAGTGCTTGGACGTGCATGCTATCCAACTTGGATCGTTAAAGCGTTTAGGTGTTTTCTTTCTTTTGTTTTCAATGTCTAAATTTGTTTATCTTTGCTTTGTAAGTATGAGGAACTAAACCCCCCCTTAGCTAGGGGAGAATTCGAAACTATGTTCATGCTTGCAATATGATTTGATTACCTTCAGTTGTGATTGCATAAGTTGTGAATTCAATTTGTTTAACTGCTTGATTGATAACTTATTCCTGTATGTTTATTAAGAGTGCACACTTAGTTTGCATGCATGAATATGATGCTAGAGTATAAGGGAGTTTCACCTAATAGTTACAAACTTATATTCACAAGTAGTGGAGGTCGCTTATAAACTATCGCGTTAAATGAATTTTTGGCAGGAGTTTCATGCTCATCATAGTAACGAATGCCTCGTCAATACTTATAGTTTTCTTAATGCTTAATGATCTTTGATTGTATCCTTATTGTGCTGTTCACGTAAAGGACTTTTGAAGAATGCTTGAATTGTTGTATGCGCTTTCCCATCCAATTCAATAACTTAAGGAGAACTTGAAGGTTAATTTAAGTGGACTTAATTAACCTGGGGTGTTGAGTTTCATGATTGATCGAAAGAACAACTGAAAATTGGTTTATGTGCAAGTATGTCATATGTGGAGAAGAACCCTCTAGCTAGCCCATCATCCATAGTTTACCCAAATTCGTCCAAAATCTGTTTTAGTTTACAATCTGTTTGTTTTGTTTTCAAATTCGTCAAAATCAAATCCCTCTTTACTTTAAAGTGTTTTATTAGTCAAAATCTGTTTTGATTTGTGTTTTTAAGTGTCTTAAGTCAAGTTAGAACCTAATTTCGTCCAAAACCATCCCTAGAGTCAGTTTAGAGTCTAATTCATTGTTTTAAGCAGTTTTGAGTCTTTTAAACTAGTTTTGAGTCTTTTTAGTTTGTATTGCATCTTTTGAGTCTAGTTTGGTGTTTTAAACTTAATTTTACGTTTTTAAGTCAGTTTCAAGTGTTTTAGCAATCCCTCCTAATCCCCGGCCTAGAACGATCCCTACTTACATTCTTTACTACAATTGACAACAAGAGGGTTTAATTTGTGTGTTAAGATAATTTTTGCATTAGCCCCTAAATTGCGTCGACATTCTTGTAACGTCAAAAATAACTTAGACCATATGTATACATTCATGTCACAAGGTCCACGAGGGCAAATTCATCATTTCCACATTTTCGAGGATAAAAATATATTTTAATTCGGGACAGGCTGTCACAGCAGGCGCTTGGGTTAGTATTTTGTGCTTTTATTTTTATCTCAACTGCTGAATTTCATTTTAAGTTTTGTGGAATTTATTGATAATTATATGTTGTGGTTTGGCATGCATTGTAATGTAGACATGTAAATTTCGTTGTATACAAATGATGCATCACAAAGCTCCACGTGGCATATGACTCATCATAAATGGACAAGTCATTAATGACATGTGGCACAAATTAAGCAAAGGAAGTAGAAAACTTTCCCAAAAACTCGGCAAACAAGGAGAATCCCTCTTAAATTCGGCAAGGGCTTAAAATACCTTCAAAACTGGAAAGAAAGTTAAGGCATCTTCATAAAACAAGCGAGAATTGAAGATTTCTCACAAAATAGGCAACAAGGCCTCATAATTTCGGCCAAGGGAGTAAAGTGGTTGAAATTAAAACATAAAACATGCCTAAATTATCACATGGACAAATTAGGACATAAATCAAAGTCAAATCCACCCAAAGGCAAGCTTTGAAAAGCCTATAAATACAAGGTCCTCCCACAAGCATAAGGGTCGAAAAATCTCTACATAGAAGAACCTCTGCCAAACCATTGAAGACTAATATGTTGCCAAAGCTCTCTTCGAAGAACATTCAACTAAAGCAGAAGCTTTCTCTTAACCAAAGACAAAGTACTTCCTTGAAGAATCAACAAGCGCTCGTGCTAATTCCTTTAAGACTTTGTTGCAAGCTTATAAACTTGTGGCAACTCATTTCAAGATCAAGTTGCCAAAACTCTTGAAGCAACAAAATCCCGCATCAAACACTACCTTTGTTGCACCCTTGAGGTGAAGATCATCCACATGTTGTTTTCAAGCTCAAAACTTAAAGCGATTGTTCAACCGTTTGTCCGAGATCAAGTCATCGCGACCCTTGGATCAACAATCATGCATCTACATCAAATTTGAAGATTGAATCAGAGGAAAATTGTAAACAGAGATTGTAACCTACAAATTCAAATTAATATAAATGTACTTTGTACACATGTTCTCGTTTCATTCAATATAGAATTTTCATGTTTACAAATTTGGCAAGCCTGGTGGGATCTCTCTGCCTCTCATCTCTGTCTTCAAAACCCGCACAAATGGCATCAAGAAATGATCAAGTTGTTCCAGCTACCAACACAAAGAACGAGGGCATCATTGCCACAAGTGGTGGCACTTTGGGCGTCACAACCCCAAGCAAGGTAAGAACTCTCTTTGCCATGCCTTCCACCCTTCCATCAACTTTGCCGAATGAGCAAGAGTACCCAAGGCATGAACCTATAATCACCCTGGCCTCGTTAAGGCCGCCAATGGGAGAAAGTCCAAGAAAGTAGTCTTGAGTTTTTGACTTTTGACGCTGACTCAAACAGCTTGTGTCCTGTAGCCATGCAAGTCATGACTACTGGTGCGACTTTCATCTAGGAGCAGCTGGCTCAAGTGAGTGAAGCAATTTCAAGGTTGACATGGACTGTGGAGGAGACTTGCAAATTGCTATGCTCGTTAACCATCTAGATGAGCAGCACGACGACAAAGCTAACCTAAAGGTTGATCCACCAATTGAGGAAACCGACGAAAAGGAAGAGCCTTTGGTAGAGAAAGCGGAGGAGAAACTGGACCAAGCAACAATGCTCATGGGATCTCTTTCTATCCAGCAGCTACAAGAGATGATCACTAACACCATCAAGGCGCAGTACCAAGGAAGCTCGCATGACTCTGTACTGTTCTCAAAGCCCTACTCCAAGAAGATTGATGCCTTGAGAATGCTAAAGGGTTATCAGCCACCAAAATTCATGCAGTTCGATGGAAAGGGCAATCATAAACAACATATTGCCTATTTCATCAAAACATGTAACAACGCTGGGATAGAGGGAGACTACCTTGTCAAGTAGTTCGTGCGCTCGTTGAAGGGTAATGCCTTTCACTGGTACACTGACCTCGAGCCTGAATCCATCAACAACTGGGATTAACTTGAAAGGGAATTCCTTAACCATTTATATAGCACCTGCCGCATCGTAAACATGCTGGAGTTGACGAGTACGAAGCAATGGAAGGATGAACTGGTCGTCGACTACATCAACAGATGGCGTTCATTAAGTCTGGATTGCAAAGATTGGCTTTTTGAAACCTCTGCCATTGAGATGTGCGTTCAAGGCTTGCATTGAGGGCTACACTACATCCTCAAAGGCATAAAGCCAATGACATTTGAGGAACTGGCAACTCGTTCCCACGATATGGAGCTGAGCGTCGCCAACCAAGGGAAAAAGAAGCCAACCACCGACTTCAAGAAGGACAAGGTGTTCACTTCGAAGGTAGACAAGACTGGGAATAAGCCCGCCAAGGAAGCTTTTGCCGTCAACACTACCCCTATCAAGACCTCCCATGCCCTAGTCAAGATCTCTTCCTAGAACAAAGCGAAAGAGATAAAAAGAGGTGAGGCTTCTCGCACCCAAGATGGGTACAAAAACACCTTAAGGGAACTAGAGCAAAAGACGTACCCTTTTCTAAACTTTGATGTGGCCGCAATGCTAGACGACTTGTTAGAGAAAAAGGTGTTCGAGCTACATGAGTGCAAACGCCCTAAAGAGATTAATTGCATTAATGATCTTAGATACTGTAAATACCATCGTATCGTAAGTCATCTAGTTAGCAAGTGTTTCGTCCTCAAAGAGCTCATCATGAAGCTGGCACAACAATGGCAGATTGAGCTTGACCTTGAAGACACGACAGCAACATACACTACTTCAATTATGTTTGGATCTTTCGATCTTGTGCCTTTCCAAGTGATGCATGCCCATTCCTATCCCTACTCAAGCTGCACGACACCTTCTACACAGCCATCGTTGGGGGCAAGTGACCAAAATGCACTTACCGATGATGAAGAAGGATGAACACTGGTGACCTACAATAAGACAAGGAAGCCAAGACCCCAAGCCATAAAGCCAAAGGTGGAATAAGGGAGAAAGCACCTCCGCCGCAACAGTAAGAAACCTAAAAGAACGTAAGAATTGCTAAGTCGACGTACGCTGGGGAACTTATGGAGCAAGATCTACACATTCCTGTCTTCTTGCACAAGTGCTTCCTGAATGACTTATTCCAACAGTGCATTACCATTGCCGCATATGGTTGAAGTGGAGATAGAAGAGCCTTCAAAAGGCAAAGTTATCGCCATTGATGAAGAGAAAACTCCCACACCTGAAGAAAGCATGGCGTCATACTTTAGCATTGATGAGACGCTGCGATTGCCTAAGAAGATGTGAAGAGCACTAGTAACGGTCATGGTGAGCCCCGACGTCCACGAAGCGCAAGAAAGCAAGGATGAAGGCTTGAAGCTTCGGCCAAATGAATATGCCACATGTTGTGTCGCCCATGACGCAATCAACTTCATTGATGAAGACTTGCTGATGGGATCAAAGCCTCACAACCATCCCTTCTTCATCTCAGGGTACGTAAGAGAGTACAAAGTCAATCGCATGTTTGTGGATGGTGGATATGCCATAAACATCATGCCAAAGTCAACAATGACTACAATCAGCATCAAGGTTGATGAACTATCCCTAAGCTGCCTTCTAATCCAAGGTTTTAACCAATAAGGATAAAGAGCGATGGGCATGGTCCGCGTGGAGATGACTATTGGCGAACTCAAATCAAGCACCCTATTCCATGCGATTGATGCAAGAACTTCCTATTGCTTGTTCTTGGGAAGGCCTTGGATCCATAAGAATAGAATAGTGTTGTCCATCCTCCACCAATGCCTAAAGTTTTACCGAGAAGGGGTGAAGGTGATACAAGGCGACACCAAGCCATTCACTTTTGCCGAGTCACACTTCGCATATAAATGTTATATGCTTAAACAATAAGTCCAAGGATTATGTAATTGGGAGAATGATTTAAAGAAGTTAGATTTATGAGACCATTCCCTTTCGTATACATATCTTAAACGTTTTTTACCATAGGATTGCCAATTGGGCATTGATAGTCCGTTGATCGGTACGTGTTATGTCTTCTCTTAGGGAGAGTGACTGGTCTCAAGTCATTGGTGTGACTGACACCAAGACAAACATGTAGGTGCTTAATAGAGAATGAGTCCATTGAACACGATCAACAAGGACTTCTCATACTCATGTCACATGAGAACTCATGATTGGGATAATGCAAAGTAGTCATTTGACCTGAGGCATCATAGTTGTCTTGTCGTTACGTCCTTGATCTTTGACTATGTCAAAGTCACTCTGTCAAAGGGTGTCCACAACATAGTTGGGGTTAGGCCACTTAGCCATGGAGGCAAGTGAATGCATAACAAGGGATCTTTAACCTTCAAATCGTTTGAGGGAGAATACGCTATAATATGATTAAGAATCTCTGGCCAAAGTATGAATGAGATTTAGGAAGTCGTTCCAAATCACGTTCAAAGTAATCATATAAGTAAGATAATCACATTGGATAGTAGACATGAATAAACTATAAAACCAAACAATGTGGTTGATGTTGGAAATATGCCCTGAAAGTCAATCTTTGCAAGAAACCTTTCAGGACAATTGAATCGATGTATGGATGACTCTTATACATCAAATGGCAAAGATACTAATTAGGACTATCTCAATAAACGATATATGTCCTAAATAGTGTATCCATGGACAATGGATCGATTGAAGAAGTAATCTAATGATGTTAGACTACAAAAACCTTCTTCACATAACCAAATGTCCAAAAAGGTTCCTGGTCATTGGATTGTCGGAGGGATACTGACAATACGTAGACCGGTACATACTGTGTCCGCTTCAATTGGAAGGATGGAAAGTCTCATCCCATTCGTGTTGTGACACTAAGACAAGTATGTAGGTGCTCATTAAGGGAATGAGTTCACTGAACACAATCGAACGAGAGTACTTGCATGGAGGTCTACTCACATGTCAAGCAAGTAACTCTAATGGTTGGAATAATGTAAGTAGTCCTTTGACCTGAGGCATCGTCGTTGTCTTGTGGTTAAGTACTTGATCTTTGATTATGTCAAAAGTCACTCTATCAGAATGTCAACGGCATAGTTGGGGTTAAGCCACTTAGTCATGAAGGTAAGTGTATGCGCAACAACGAATCTCTAATCCTCGATAAGAGAGGAAGAATACTCTAAGATATGATTTGGGAATCTTCAGCCGAAGTATCGAGCGTAATAAAGGAAAGCGTTCCTATACGACTCAATTGAATCATATAAGAAGGAATAATCACATTAGGTGTTTGACATAATATATCCATACCCTAATGATGTGATTGAGAGTATTGTTTTAGAGAATGATCGAATTACATTGTAATTCCAACTGAATAGGTTCTCCGAATAAACTTCTACATTAGCTTGGGTAGCTATGACATATGGTTAGATGTCACTCATAGCTTGTGAGTTCTTCTAGACGATTAAATGTAGTCGTCAAAGAAGAAAGGTGAATTAAAATGAAGTTTTAATTCACTAAGTGATTGAATTAAATATAATCAATTGGATTGATGCCAATCACCTCACTGCCTTGCTAATTAGAACCTAAAAGATTGTTCACCAATACACTATTGTAGTGAGTAACTAATGGATGAAGAAAATAATTAATTGGATTAATTAAGTGTTGTGATTGATTTAGAAAGTCTAAAGAAATCATAAAAGCGATAAAGATCGTTTTTGGCTTAAAGAAACGTTCGGGTTTAATTGGGCCCATTGGGCCTAAACGCATTGGGCTTTTATTCAAGCATTGGATGACTTGAAATAATAAAAGCCCAAAGCCCAAACAAACAACAAAGAGGCCGGCCATTTTAGGTGTGGAAAGGGTGAGATATTTAGTCAAGTTGTTGGCTAGGTTTCTTTGTCTATATAAGGAACTTTATAGTGATATTTTCCTAAGGGTTTTTTTGTGAGTTTTGAACAACAAAGAGGCAAAAGAAAATAGCTCTCTTGAACCACAAAGGCCGGCCACCTTAGGGGTGTTTTTACTAACATATCTTACACCCTTTTGGTTATTCCTTCATCCTTCTCACTACTCTAGTGGGTGAGGATCTTTAGAGGTTTCCTACTTTGGAAACTTGAAGAGAACCTAGGAGCACTCATTCTATCAAAGTGGAGGAGGCAAGGAGGGAAGCTAGGCTCAAGGAGTTCAAGGAACAAAGGGCTTGGAGGTGGTCCATCCTTGGTCTCAAGTCTAGATCAAGAGGTATAAGACTAAACCTTCACTTTGTTCTTTTCTCTAAATTTTTATTTGATGCATTATATATAAACCTATGAACCTTGAAGGGGATTTGCATGACTATAGCTTTGATAATTTGTTATAATTGCTTCCGCTGCTTTCGTATATTAAATTTGATTTGTATATGCATGATAGTCATTAAGAAATCCTATCCATGAATCTCATAGATTTCCCTTCAAGTGGTATCAGAGCCAAAGGTTTATGTATAATGTGTCCTTTTGGATTTTATGCATATGGGTATTAATGTTATGTATGACATATTATTGTTTCATTCAAAGTATGTTTATCTTTTGTTTTTTCAATAGTTGAAAAATGTTAGTCAAAAGTTGAGAAAGATATGTATGCAAAAGTGTTTTGTATGCATGAATGAAAAATGAGTTTAGAACTAGTTTGACATATTATTTCTTCATTTAAAAGTATGTTTGTCTTTTGTTTTTCAATGGTTGAAAAATGTAAATCAAGAGTTGAAAAGATGTGCATGTAAAAGTTGTTTTGTATGCATGAATGAAGAATAAGTCATGAACAAAATTTGGGGTTTTTTGTTCTTTGTGGTTGGCACGGTTTTGGGGGTGGTTTTGGGTTGTGTTTGTGTTTTATTGTAAACCACTCACACATCCTTTTAAAGCTTGAAAAAATGGTTCTTGTCACTTTTGTTTTTGGGTTTGAAAAATCACCAAGAATATACAAATCTTGAAAATGTGTTCATGGTTTTGTTCTTGGTGTTCATAGTTTGGTTTTGGGTGAAAATGGTTTTAATTGGTTTTCATGCATAGTTTTATGGTTTTGGATGATGTTCTTACCATCCATAACCATATTAAAACTTATAAAACCCTAGACTTGACTAGGAGGATTTCCATCACCCATCTCACCTAAGTTTTAATGGCAAAACCAAGTGACAAGCAAAATTTAATTTTTCTACATAATGTGGCTTTTAATGCATGTTGTGTAAGATTGCGTAAGAGACCTCCCATCTCCATTAAGTGGCCGGCCTCCCCTAGTGGATTTATCCACTTGTGGGGCTATTTTGTAATCTTTGAAAAGTTGATATTTACTTTGAAATATTTACGGTTTTACCCCTAACTTTTCATATTTGCATTTAGGCCCCTACTAACTAGAAAGTTAAAATATTTGATTTTAATTTTGTTAGTTGTTTAAACTCATAATACTATTATGCCCATATGCACTAAATCTAAATGTTTATGTTGCATTCCATTATGATTATTTAAATGTGTTTAAGTAGTTGTAAAATGGGTGACTATGGACTTATGCCTTAAACGATTATGCCTTAAACGATAATTGAGCTATGAGATAAGGCGCTAAAATCAAATTGTTTGAACCTTGGGAATGCGTTTTAATTACTGTTTAATTGGACCTTGTCACGTTTGACGTTAATCTATCTCTCCCCTTTTAGTATATGTAATTTATAGGAATTTGTACAAATCGGTTTGTAATTCTTATTACTTCTTAATCTCTATTCGTTAGTTGATTCCCTCTAGTGCTAGACTAGAGTTTCTTTAACTATTGGTAAGGAGACATAACTAAAAGAGGGTTTTGACATGAGATTAAAAATTAAAAGGGTCCAATGCCCAAATTAGCAATGAATGATTGTCTTTCATTTCTAATGGCTCAATGAAAATGTTTTAATTGGATTGATAAGCACGTAATTAAATTGACACAACCTCCCCGAGTTTATATTCAACAATGTTGGCTCGTTGTTGCAATAACCTTATAAGTCCATGGTCATCCAAGAGCCTAAGATATAAAGTCCAAATTCAAAGGAATGCAAAAATCTTAGTAGTAGTAGTTACTTCCAATATTTAAAAAAATTCGTTTTTGATATTGATTTGTTTTTCTCAAAACAAATAGTGGGAGTATCATACGCTACTAAACTATAATGAAATCAATTAGTAGTTATATATATCTCCAATATTTTGAAAAATGTTTTGATATTGATTTGTTTTATGAAAACGAATAGTGGGGATATCATATGCTACTAATTTCATTAACTTTGGACTAGTAGTTGTAATAGGACATTATTTATTTGATTGTGATTAAATAAATAAAATTGATGAGACCTTAAAATCCCTCTACCAAACAATATTAAGTTGTAAACGTAAGAGTGCTTTGAACACTTTTTCGTGGCCTTCCACCGTGGTAGGCTCCAAGCGTTTATGACTTGTACACCGCCTTCACCCTATAATGGGGAAGTGACAAAGTGCATGCTTATATTCAGGAGGAGTTTATTTAAAACATTTGATGAGGTGAAGATAGGCAACGAGTGTGGCCAACATCGTATAATCGTGAGGTCATGCTTGAACCCCTATCTAAACCGGCATGGTGGGAAAGAACTTAACTAAGAGAAATGGTGCCAACATCGTATAATCGTGAGGCATTGTTCTCTAGAGGCCAAAAAGATGGGTAATCACAAGAGGTTGTTGTGAATGGGTAAGCGTACCCTCTCATTATTATTTTTGCTAGCCAACATCGTATAATCGTGAGGTGGGCTTGGTAATAGTGAGCCTCCCATAACCCGCTAGGAGCTTTCTTTGAAATCTCCCGGATTCCATTATGGGGGATATGGAATTTGCCAAAAATGGTGGGTGGTGTCATTCGGTTTAAAGACCCGAATCGTTTGACTTAATCAACAATCAATCTAATTATTTTATTTGTTTATGTATATAGATATGGTTGGAAGCACACTCGCGAAAATACTCGACAAACATTGCCTTGAGGGGCACAATTTCCCATCGTGGTATCGTAATGTCAAGATTCTCCTAACATTGGAGAAGATTGTTTACGTACTAGACAAGGCTCCACCTCACATACCTCTTAGCCCTGAGGCTACTGAGGATGAACGTGCTAAGTATGACAAGCACGTTGAGGATGATATACAAGCCAAGTGCTATTTGTTGGCTTCCATGAATGAGGAGCTACAGAGACAGCACGAGGGCATGGACAGTGCATTTTCCATAATACTCCATCTTACGGAGTTATATGGTGAAGGGACGCGCAACCGTTGTTTTAGCACTGTTTGTGAACTTGTAAAGACCAAGATGGTCAAGGGGGCTCCAGTACACCAACATGTACTGAAGATGATAGGATTCATTGAACAATTGGAGAACCTTGGTACTCCACTTGACGGGGAATTGGCCCAGGACTTCGTATTGGCTTCTCTTTCTGACTCATTCGCGCAGTTCGTAATGAACTACAATATGAATAAGATGGATAGTATTCTCTCTGAGTTACTAAATATGTTAGTAACTGCCGAGAAGACTATGAAGAAAGAGAACGTTGTAGGGACTGCTGCAGTAGCCTACAACAAGCCATCCTCTTCCAAGGCCGTGCCGCAAGGCAAAGGCAAAGGGAAGGAGAAGAAGTCACCCACTCCTAAGCCAAAAGGAGGAGTGAGGAAAAAGAAGGCAAAGGAGCCCAAAGGGACTTGCCACCACTGTGGAAAGGAGGGGCATTGGAGGAGGAATTGCAGGTTATACCTTGCAACTCTTAAGGACAAGCCACAAGGTATGGTTTATGTTCTTATCTTCAATTCTAATTGTTAGATCTTCTAAATATTTATATTTGATATAAAGGGCTAATCACTTGTATAATTGTATATAGGTGGAGGTGCCAAGTAGAAGAGGAACAAGCAAGGAAAAGTGTGGAGAAGAGTTCGGCCACCATGTTTTTTGCTTACTACTTAGGAAGTTTGTTAGGCATTTAAAGATAGTCTTTAAACTTTCTTATTTTGATAAGAACTTATTATGTGGCTTCATATGATGGAAGACCACTATTAGTGCCTAAATGTATAAAGGTATTTATATTAGTCTCTAAATGTATAGAGCTAATACTTTTTGTATTAAACATTATGAATGTTTTAAACTATCATATTAATGTAATGTGAAAAATGCCTTTTTTATATAATATTTCCTTAAAGTAGTGTTATGAATTGAAAATTGTCTTGTTGTATCCTAGATGAGATACAAGAGTTATATCACTTATTGTAATGTGATAACCAAACTTTAGATTTATCAATTATGGATAGATCTCACATGTAGGACATAAAAGGATACAATGAATCTTTAGATTTGGTTCCATTTGTCTACCTATGAGTTCTATATGAATTGACAAAAGTCTAGAGAATCCTTTCTTGATGAAAAGGAAGATCACATTATAATGATATAAGTAATAAGAAAAACGTTTCTTATATGATTATCACTTGAAACACAATGATCAAGATCACTCTTGATTCAATTAGTAGTTTTGAACAACTAATTGGGCATTCTTTAAAAGGTTTTAAAATGTCAATTGTGTTAGTAATTAAACCAAGAAAGAAGTGTCTAAATCTATAAAATGTTTAAAGACTTTAGTCACTCAATAACAAGACATTAACTTAGTGAAGATTGAAACAAATAAGCTTGAAATGTTTTAAAGCTACTACACAATGTCTTATTCCAATATATACCACTTTTATACATTTTAAATGTATGAAATGATTTCTCATTAAAGTGATGAGAAATAGTGGGAGGTGTGAAAATGGATATAAACTTAAATGTGATTGGTTTATAGTTGTCTAAAGAATAATAGTACTTGACTATTATTAAAAGTTTGTAATTTTAATTGTTAAAAGACTCAAGCTCTTCAAACTTTAAAATTATATGTTGTGTGACATTCTAAAGAATAGTCTTTGAATGTTGGTTTCGTCAACCTAGCATAAAATGGTTATATGTTGGGAGTTGTCCATCATTCTCTTTTAAGAGAACAAGCTAAATAACTAAGCATATGGACAAGTTGATGAAACAAAAAGGGAATAGTTTCAAAATGAGTCACAACATATGGTTTAACAACAAGACAAACCAAATTCAACATCTCAAGTAACAATATTGCTCTATGTAGTTTTGATAAAGAATTATATCAACCACCTAGAAGGAATGGTTGAGCTGTTATCCTTAGTAGGAGCCATGCTTCCACTAAAGACTTGGATAATTCTTATATGACTACATTAAAGGTCTTAGTATGACTAAAACTTGAAGTATGGTGTATGACACCATATAATTTAAATGAATAGACTTAATGAAACAAGTCACACATATCAAATGGAATTACTTGAGAAGCAATTCTTTTGTGTATGATTCATTTAAATTAGTGGGAGCAATATGCATTCAAATCAAGAAATATATAATTGTTATTTTTGAATAAATGCTAAGTTACAACAAGGCCAGTGGGAGTGATGTTATAATTTGAGCAACAAGATGTGAATAAAGTCTATTTGATAGACTTGATAAAACATAGATGTTACTCGAGAAATGACAAAACATGACATGGTCAATTTTGAAGTATAGACTTGAAATTGGACTTATTGATATAGCAAGGCTATCTCAATAATGTTGTATGGGAATTAAATCTCAAATGTTGTAGATTTAAGAAAGCATTTTCCTATGTGATAGGAAATCACTTTCATAACCCTTATAATGAATATGTCATAAAATCACAAAAGGGACACATGTATTGACTTGTGAAGTAGATATCCAAAGATGAAGAAACCATTGAGTTTGTCACTTTAAGATATTACTATATCCCAGGATCAGAACCAAAGCAACTGAAAGAGTATTATTGCCTTTAAGAAAGAAACATCAGAGTGGGACTCTGGACGCGTGCATTCACTTAGGTTGTTAACCAAAGTGAAAAAAAATAAGCCATTTTAACAAATGGAACTTCATAATGGATGAAGTACTAATCATATGAATGAATTGTTAGTATTGTACTACAATGGTCTCAAGGTTGGAGCAAAGTTTGTATAAAGTATACAAACGAAATATATGACGATATATTGTTTTAGAAACTGCTTCAAAAGGTGTTTTGAATGGAAGGGGTTCTTTTAGAACCAATGATTGAATCCAAACCATAAGGTCGTTAGTAGGATACTACGACGTAATGGGGCGATAGCTCAAGCCATGGAATCAAGGTCTCATCAAAGTATTCGAACACAATTAAAGAGACATCATCAAATGTTTTGGAAACATTTGATAAGTAAATCCCTTTTGATTGATAAAAGGGATTAATACATAACCAAGTTAACCTACGAGCATAAACTCTCTCAACAAGATGTATAAGATACACTGGTGATTGACTTTAGTGCAAGTGGGAGATTGTTGGAAATATGCCCTGAAAGTCAATCTTTGCAAGAAACCTTTCAGGACAATTGAATCGATGTATGGATGACTTTTATACATCAAATGGCAAAGATACTAATTAGGACTATCTCAATAAACGATATATGTCCTAAATAGTGTATCCATGGACAATGGATCGATTTAAAAAGTAATCTAATGATGTTAGACTACAAAGACCTTCTTCACATAACCAAATGTCCAAAAAGGTTCCTGGTCATTGGATTGTCGGAGGGATACTGACAATACGTAGACCGGTACATACTGTGTCCGCTTCAATTGGAAGGATGGAAAGTCTCATCCCATTCGTGTTGTGACACTAAGACAAGTATGTAGGTGCTCATTAAGGGAATGAGTTCACTGAACACAATCGAACGAGAGTACTTGCATGGAGGTCTACTCACATGTCAAGCAAGTAACTCTAATGGTTGGAATAATGTAAGTAGTCATTTGACCTGAGGCATCATCGTTGTCTTGTGGTTAAGTACTTGATCTTTGATTATGTCAAAAGTCACTCTATCAGAATGTCAACGGCATAGTTGGGGTTAAGCCACTTAGTCATGAAGGCAAGTGTATGCACAACAAGGAATCTCTAATCCTCGATAAGAGAGGAAGAATACTCTAAGATATGATTCGGGAATCTTCGGCCGAAGTATCGAGCGTAATAAAGGAAAGCGTTCCTATACGACTCAATTGAATCATATAAGAAGGAATAATCACATTAGGGGTTTGACATAATATATCCATACCCTAATGATGTGATTGAGAGTATTGTTTTAGCGAAGGATCGAATTACATTGTAATTCCAACTGAATAGGTTCTCCGAATAAACTTCTACATTAGCTTGGGTGGCTATGACATATGGTTAGATGTCACTCATAGCTTGTGAGTTCTTCTAGACGATTAAATGTAGTCGTCAAAGAAGAAAGGTGAATTAAAATGAAGTTTTAATTCACTAAGTGATTGAAATAAATATAATCAATTGGATTGATGCCAATCACCTCACTGCCTTGCTAATTAGAACCTAAAAGATTGTTCACCAATACACTATTGTAGTGAGTAACTAATGGATGAAGGAAATAATTAATTGGATTAATTAAGTGTTGTGATTGATTTAGAAAGTCTAAAGAAATCATAAAAGCGATAAAGATCGTTTTTGGTTTAAAGAAACGTTCGGGTTTAATTGGGCCCATTGGGCTTTTATTCAAGCATTGGATGACTTGAAATAACAAAAGCCCAAAGTCCAAACAAACAACAAAGAGGCCAGCCATTTTAGGTGTGGAAAGGGTGAGATATTTAGTCAAGTTGTTGGCTAGGTTTCTTTGTCTATATAAGGAACTTTATAGTGATATTTTCCTAAGGGTTTTTTTTGTGAGTTTTGAACAACAAAGAGGCAAAAGAAAATAGCTCTCTTGAACCACAAAGGCCGGCCACCTTAGGGGTGTTTTTACTAACATATCTTACACCCTTTTGGTTATTCCTTCATCCTTCTCACTACTCTAGTGGGTGAGGATCTTTAGAGGTTTCCTACTTTGGAAACTTGAAGAGAACCTAGGAGCACTCATTCTATCAAAGTGGAGGAGGCAAGGAGGGAAGCTAGGCTCAAGGAGTTCAAGGAACAAAGGGCTTGGAGGTGGTCCATCCTTGGTCTCAAGTCTAGATCAAGAGGTATAAGACTAAACCTTCACTTTGTTCTTTTCTCTAAATTTTTATTTGATGCATTATATATAAACCTATGAACCTTGAAGGGGATTTGCATGACTATAGCTTTGATAATTTGTTATAATTGCTTCCGCTGCTTTCGTATATTAAATTTGATTTGTATATGCATGATAGTCATTATGAAATCCCATCCATGAATCTCATAGATTTCCCTTCAGTTGAGAGTATTGTATTAGAGAAAGATCGTATCGTATTGTATTGTAATCCTAAATTGAATAGGTTCTCCACTTCTTCTAATTAGCTTGGGTAGCCATGACATACTGCTAGGTGTCACTCATGGTTTGTGGAAGCCCTAAAGGTGTATAATCACTAAAGGGAGAATTGAAAGCATGTTTCAATTCACAATCGATTTGAAGAGTTCTAATCGCACACTGTCTCGCTAAAAGGAACCTAATGGATCGTACATCGTGTAAGGTAGAGATTGAAGAAACAACTGAGATAAGTAAGGATAATTAAATGGTTTAATGATTTATGGCTAGGATTAATTAATATGTTAATTAATCGAATGAATAAGTTCATTATAGACCTAGGGTTGCTTTTGGGCTGCAAGGCCCAATGGGATTTGAATGTCAAGCCCATTAACTCAAGTTGTATGACAACTTGAAAACACAAAGGGCTTCAAAGCCCAAATAACCTACAATGGCCAGCCATATAAAGACCTAAGTGAGTTAGATTATCGAGACCTTTCTCTTATGTTCATTCCTAAAACGTTCCTAGCCATAGGATTGCCAATTAGGCATTGACAATCCGCTAAGGTTAGTATATGTTATGTTGACTCAAGCGTGAGTATGACTAGTCTCAAGTCATTTAGTGTTGGACACTAAGACAAACACATAGGTGCTCGAAAGAGTAATCGAGTACACTGAACAACGATCAAAAGAGAGTTCGAACATACATGTCATATAAGAACTCGATAGTTGCAATATGCAAAGTAGTCCTTTGACCTGAGGCATCATAGATGTCTAATGGTTAGGTCCTTGATCTTTGATCATGTCAAAGGCATTCCATTGAAGTGTCCACTGCATTGTTGGGGTCAAGCTATCTAGTCATGTAGGCATATGAATGTACAACAAGGGATCTCTAACCTTCCATGGTGGAAGGAGAATACTCTAAGATATGATTCGAGAGTCTTTGGCCAAAGCATATGAATATAACTAAGGAAGTTTGTTCCAAATCATATTCAATTGAATCATATAGAGAAGTATCACATTGGATAGTAGACATGAAACAAACTATCATTCAAACAATGTGATTAAGAGTATTGTATTAGAGAATGACTGTATTGCATTGTAGTTGTAACTGGATAGGTTCTCCAACCACTTCTAATTAGCTTGGGTAACCATGACATGCTGCTAGGTGTCACTCATGGTTTGTGGAAGCCCTAAAGATTAGCAAACACTAATTTTAAGGGAGAATTGAAATGTGGTTTCAATTCACAATCGATCGTTAAGAGTAACAATCGCCCACTACCTCGCTAAATGGAACCTAATGGATCGTACACCGAGTAAGGGTGAAAGTGAAGAAATCAAATGAAATGGATAAGCAATTAAATGGTTTAATTGAAGAATGGTCAAGATTAATTAATTAGTTAATTAATTATACGAAATGTTCGTATTAGGCTTTTAAGTTGGTTTTGGGCTTCGGGGCCCAAAAGCGTTTTGGTCCACAAGGCCCATTATGTTTAAGTTGTATGACAACTAAAACAAAATGGGCAAATTAGCCCAATAACAAGGTAAGGCCGGCCATTAGGTTGAATGGAGCAAACTTGGATTAATTACAAGTTTGCCACTCACTTGTAATGAAGTATAAAAGCAACTTTATAGCTTTATTTTCATTCAGGGTTTTTCTTGGTGAAATGAGGTGAAACACTTTCTCTCATTTTCTCTAAAGAGGCTGGCCACTTAGAGGAATTTTAGCTAGCAATCTAATCTTCTCTAAGTCATCAATTTTATCTTCACACTACATCCTTGGTGTGGAGACTTAGAGACATCAAGCTTTTGATGTTTTGGAGAACTAATCCTCAAATCCTCAAAGAAGCAAAAGAGCACTAAAAGGAGGAAAATCACAAGGAAGATCCAAGGAGCAAGGAGGTGACTTGAAGGCCCTCCACTTGGGTGAATCCCTTGTGTAATCAAGGATGAGCTTCAAGGGTAAAGAATCTCTAAATTCTTAATTCTCTTTAATGTTGTTAAAGAGTCTTTTGGTTCACCATATACTAGGCTTTGAAAGTCATGGGTTTTATGAATTGTTTTGAATGCATGCCTACTTTAAAATGTTAATAGTTTGCATGTGTATTCAAATGTTCTTACTTGTTCTTAGCTAGGACAAATTTTTTCCTTAAGCTTGGCCAGTAGTAACCTATTCTTTTGAGCTGGAAATGTAGCTTTTGTCCAGATTGATGCGCCCCGCATACGCCTGAGTGTGCTTCTTCCATGGCTTGATTAACTTCTTCCTCACCTAGGCATCTCAGAAGTACTCATTCGAAAGAGCGCCGGTAGAATGTTTCTTTATAGTAAATGAAGCGAGGTGCTCATCGGCGTATTTCAGAGCGGTGTCTAGCATCATTTGGAAGTTTTCCATGCTCTAAGTAGTCGATCAACGGTTGTCTCCACTCTTAAACATCGACTGGAAGTACTGAGATGACATTTGTATCATCCAGTAGCATTTCGATGATGAGGGGGATCACCCATCTTTGGCAGACTGGCACGTCTGCAGCTTCGTCTTCTCCTAATGTCATGCTTGAGGCTAGGTTGGCAAAAGCGTATGCCATTTAATTTTCTTTTCTTGGCACATGTTCTAGTGTTACAGTCTCAAAATCTTGTAGCAGTTGAGTTGCCAGCCAGAAGTATGGGATGAGATCATCTTTCCTCACCTCATATTCAGTTAAGAGTTGATTGATTATGAGCTTAGAGTCGCCAAATACCTCAAGGGCTGTGATTCCCATGTTGATCGCCATTTGGAGTCTGATGATCAGTGCTTGGTACTCAGGGACGTTATTGGAGCATAATTCGCTTTGTTGAAAGGAATAAGGTAATATCTGCCTTTGTGGCGACATGAATACTACTCATGCCCCTGCTCCGTCTGCTCGTGCAAATCCATCGAAGAACATCGTCCATGTCGGGAAGATGTCGATGTAGAACACTTCCTCATCAGGCAAGTCGTCTAAGATTTTCCAATCAGCTGGGATTGGGTGATCGGCAAGAAAGTCTGCTAGCGCTTATCCCTTGACGGCTTTAGCTGAGATGTAGATGATCTCATATTGGTTAAGAAGCAACACCTATTTAGCGAGTCGCCCCGTCAAGATTGGTTTGGACATGACGTATTTGACCAGGTCAGCTTTGGCAACCAAATGGATGGTGTAAGCATGCATGTAATGTCTGAGTTTCTGGATGGCGAACACTAAGGCAAGGCATATCTTTTCTATTGGGGAGTAGTTCAACTCGACGCCCGTGAGAGTTTGGCTGAGGGAGTAGAGCGCTTTTGGGATTCAATCTCTTGCACCAAAAGTGCTCCAACTGAACTTTCCTGAGTGGCAATGTACAATATGAGTGGTTTCCCGGGCACAGGCGCCCCCAAGACAGGTGGACTTGACAAATACTTTTTTATGCTTTCAAAAGCATTATGGCATGCTTCGTCCCATACAAACGGAATATCCTTCTTCATGAGTCGGCTAAACAGTTGACAACGCCCTGCAAGGTTGGAGATTAAGCATCTGATGAAGGCTAGCCGTACTTGTAGACTTTTCAGCTCGTGCAGGTTTCTTGGCTCAGGCATGCTTTGAATGGCCTTGATTTTTTATTAGTCCACTTCAATACCACGGTGCTTGAGAATGAAGCCAAGGAACTTTTTGGAGGTGACGCCAAACGCACATTTTAATGGGTTCATCTTGAGGTTGTATTTTCGCAGCTTTTCGAACACTATTCTCAAATCCTTCAAGTGGTCTGATCTTTTCTTTGTCTTAACCACCACATCATCTACGTAACATTCTACGTTTTTTTGTAGAATGTCATTGAAGATTTTCTACATTGCACGTTGATATGTAGCTCCAGCGTTTTTCAGACCAAAGGGCATCACTTTGTAGCAGTAGATACCTTTTGGAGTGCGGAAGGCTGTTAGCTCCTCGTCTTCGAGAGCCAACCGAATTTGATTGTATCCAGAAGAGTCGTCCATGAATGACAGTGCCTTGTGGCCAATGGTTGCGTCCACCATGATTTCGATGATTGGAAAGGGAAAGTCGTCTTTCGGGCAAGCGTCATTGAGGTCCCGGAAGTTTACGTAAACACGTATTTGTCCAGATTTCTTAAGGACGATGATGATGTTGGAGATCATCTTGAGGTATTGCACCTCTCGAATGAAGCCTGCTTCGTTAGCTTGTCAATATCTGCCTCGATTTATGGAATGAGCTCAGATCGATAGCGCCTTTGAGTTTGCTTTGTCGGTCGCATTCCAGGTTTGACTGCAAGATGATGCACAGCCATGACAGGGTCAAGACCGGGCATTTCCTTGTAGGTCCAAGCAAAGACGCCTTTGTACTCTGATAACAGTTGGTAATATTCCTTTATCTCGTCCACACTTAGCAGCGCACTTACGAAGATAGGTTTCTGTTCCTCTTTTGTGCCTAAGTTGAGCTCCTTGAGATCATCAACTGTGGCTTGCCCCCCATCCTCAAGTTGTGGCGGCACAGCAGTGGCATCTTCTTCGGGGATCTGGTCTTCTTTGTTTTCTTGGATCGTGATGTGAAAGACATCTTGGACTTCCTCTTCAGTGTCACCCTTTCGCGCGGAGTTCCCCTGATTTTTTAAAGGCAACATATAAGTTCTGTCCTGCGTCCATGACCTCTTGAATTAGATCACCTTCGATCATGTTGTCGATCTCAACTTCATCCAAGCTTGAAAGTGTATTAGCAATGGTTTCTTGCCCCCTTTTCGACTGGTGCATTTGTGGATGCGACGTAGGCTTCATGCGTAATTCTTTGAAGCGACATGAGTCCATCATTCAACTTCGCTTGACTTGGAGCATGCCCCCAGTGATCGAGGCGACGACTTTGAGTCGAAAAAGCCAGAAGTGATGTCTTCCTTAGGGATTTCATCTCCTTTGTCTTTTCGGATCGTGACAGGGAAGATGTCTTGGATCTCCCTTTCAGTGTCATCCTCTTGGGCTTGTTGGCATGAAGATTGTCCAGTGTGGATGATGGTGCGCCTTCTTACTTTCAGTGGTCCATTTGTGTCAACCTCCAAGATTGCTTGGCGCTTCATCCTTGAAGTAATTGAGCTTCGAATATCACCTTTTTCTGCTAGCCTGTCGAGCTTTTCTTCCTTTAACGTTGTCTCCCTATTTCTAGAAAACTTCCTGTTGTCTTCAAGTCTTTCCAAAGTCGACCGATGAAGAAAGCTGGCCGTGTGGCTTTGCTTCTTAGGCTTTGACAACCTTTCAAAAACAGAGCTTTGGGATGTTAGCCTGTCAAGCGTCTTGAAGACGGAGGTTCAGTTTTGACCACCAATGGGATTAAGTGATGACGTTCTGGGTCTTGAACGATTCATCCTATCGAAGACCGAAGACCGAAGTCCGAGGGGCGGATTAGGGTCCTCTGGATTTTGTTCAATGCTCACGCTAATGTGTTGAGTGCTAACATTTTTTGCTTTGCTTGAAATCTTCACGGGTGCATTTGCTTGAAATCTTCACGGGTGCATTTGGCTTTTCTTCAACTTCTTTTGAGTCTCGATGAGGTCACGTTCTTTATTGTTGACGGTGTTTGAAACCTTCTTTCCAGGATTCGAAGAAGAAACGAAGTCGTACCCAACTTTCGACATGAGTCTGTAGGTGTTTGGATTAAAACCTTCTTCAGTCCTCTTGGTTGGGAGAAAGCTTGGTTCCACCCCTTTTGGTAGAGCTTTTATGAAGCCTTGTGGTAGTCTTGCAACCTTAGCGTCGCCTAGCTGTGTCAGAGGTAAAACTGCATTCGTTTTGAGCAACTTTACATTATCCATATGCCGATGTGCATCGGCTTTGCTTGCTTCAGTTTCGAACGGAAATCGACCATTCTTTCTTCTCGACATTGGGATGTATTAGAAGACGGGTGTGTTTGGTCCATTTGAGGGCGTCTTACCCCATTTGGTTGTTGTAGGTTTAGCAAGCTCATCATCGTCATTGCTTAAAGATGGCATGGCTTCTCCTTCTTGCTTCTTGGGCATGGCTTGCCACTCCTATTTTTTAAGTGTTGCTTTGCCTGTGGATTTGATCTCTTTTGGAAGAGCTTCGAGCACCATGTTTTCATCCATGTAGAACTTGGCATCTGCGAAATATGATTCGGATTCGGTGAATGGTTGGTGTCGCCATAGATCACATTCACTCTTTTTCGGTAGAATTTTAAGCATTGGTGAATAGTGGACGGTACTACTCCATTCGCATGGATCCAAGGTTTTCCTAAGAGCAAGCCGTAGGAAGTTCTTGCATCAATCACGTGGAATATCGTGCTTAACTTGAGTTCACCAATAGTCATCTCCACTCGGATCATGCCCATCGTTCTTTGTCCTCTTTGATTAAAACCTTGGATTAGTAGACGACTTAGGGACAGTTCATCCGCCTTGATGCCGATTATGGTCATTGTTGACTTTGGCATGATGTTTATGGCTGATCCACCATCCATAAGCATGCGGTTGACTTTGTGCTCCCTTACGTACCCAGAGACGAAGAGATGACGGTTGTGAGGTTTGGATCCTAGCAGCAAGTTTTCGTCGGTGAAGTGGATTGCGTCCTCGACGGCACAGCATGTGGCACATTCATGTGGCCAAAGCTTCAAGATTTCGTTCTTACTTTCTTACACTTTATGGTCATCGGGACTTGCCAAGGCCGCTGCCAGTGCTCTTCGTATCTTCTTTGGAAATCGTAGCTTTTCCTCGATGCTAAAGTGTGTTGGCAGACCTTCTTCGAGCATGAGAGTTTTTTCTCCCTCAGTGGTGATAACTTTGCCTTTTAAAGGTTCTTCTATTTCTACTTCGACCATGTGGCATGCAGCAATAGTGCACTGTTGGAAGAAGTCATTCGGGAAGTACTCGTGCAAGGAGATAGGAATACGTGGCTCTTACTCCATAGGTTCCCCAGCATACGTTGGCTTAACAACTTTTACGTTTCTTTTGGGCTTCCTACTGTTGCGGCGACGATGTTTTCTCACTTGTTCCACTTTTGGTCTTGTGGCTTGTGGTTTTGGTTTCCTTGTTTTTTTGTAAGTCACCAATGTCCATCCTTCTTCATCATCGGTATGTGCATCTTGTTCGTTTGCCCCCGGCGATGGTTGTGCAGAAGGTATCGTGCAACTTGAGCATTGATAGTAATGGTCAAGTGTTGCTTGGAGAGGCACGGGATCGAAAGATCCAAATGCAATCGTAGTAGTATGTGTTGCGGCCGTGTCTTCGAGGTCGAGCTCGATTCGCCCTTGTTGTGCCAGCTTCATGATGAGCTATTTGAGGACGAAGCACTTACCCACAGGATGGCTCACGATTCGATGGTACTTGCAGTATTTAGGATCGTTTATGCGATTCATTTCTTCAGGCCCCTTACATTCGGGTAGCTCGATTACCTTCTTTTCCAGCAAGTCGTCTAACATTACATCCATGTCTGAGTCAGGAAAAGGGTACACTTTCTGCTCTAATTCCCTCAAGGTGCTTTTGTATCTGTCTTGGGTGCGAGGAGGCTCACCTCTTTTTATCTCCTTTGCTTTGGTTTTGGATGAGATCTTGATAGGCGCGGAGGCAGTCTTGGCGTGCGCAGTGCTGACAGTGAACGCTTCCTTGGGGGGTTTCTTCCCAGTCTTGTCTACATTTGGGGAGAACACCTTATCCTTCTTGAAGTCAGTGATCGACTCTTTCTTCCCGTGATGGGCAATACTTAGCTCCATGTCGTGGGCACGGGCGGCTAACTCTTCAAAGGTCCATGGTTTGATGCCTTGAAGGATATAGTGTAACCCCCATTGCATGCCTTGCAGTCGAGGCTTAGATTGCGCCATTAGTTGATGTAGTCCATGATTGGCTCATCCCTCTATTGGCTCGTGCTCGTCAGCTCTAGCATGCTCACAGTGCGGCGGGTGCTGTAGAAGCGGTTGAGGAATTCCCTTTCCAATTGCTCCCAGCTGTTGATGGACTCAGGCTCTAGGTCCGTGTACCACTCAAAGGCATTTCCTTTCAGCGAGTGCACAAACTGCTTGGCAAAGTAGTCTCCTTCTGTCCCTGCGTTGTTGCAGGTCTCAATGAAATGGGCGACATGTTGCTTTGGGTTTCCCTTTCCATCGAATTACATGAACTTTAGCGGTTGATAACCCCTTGGCATTTTCAAAGTGTCAATCTTCTTGGAGTAGGGCTTTGAGTATAGTACAGAGTCATGCGAGCTTCCTTCATACTGCGCCTTGATGGTGCTGGCAATCATTTCCTGCAGCTGCTGGATAGAAAGAGATCCCATGAACGCCATTGTCTGGTCTGGCTTCGGCTTCTCTTCGACTCTCTCCGCCGAAGGCTCATCTTCTTCACCAGCTCTTCTATTTGGTGGATTACCTTTTAGGTCGGGTTTCTCATCGTGCTGCGCCTCTAATTGGTTAACGAGTGCAGCGATTTATGAGTCTTTTTCTTTCATAGTCCTTGTTAGCCTTGTGATCACTTCATTCATATGAGTCAGCTGATCATCGATGGAAGTCGCTCCAGTGGTCATGACTTGCATGGCTGAGCTGCCGCTTGAGCCGACATCGGAAAGCATGGAACTAGGGTACTTCCTTGGGCTTTCCTCCATTGGCGCCCTTAGCGAGGCCAAGATGATCACAGGTTCGTGTCTTGGGTACTCTTATTCCTTCGGCAGAGTTGGTGCAGGGGTGGAAAATGAGGCAGAAAGAGCTCTTGCCCTGCTTCGAGTTATGATGCCCGAAGTGACACCGCCTGCGGCGAGGATGCCCTTGTTCTTCGCGTTGGTTGCCGAAACAGCTTGAGCCTTCCTTGATGCCATGTGTGTTTCTTGTGGATTTAAAGATAAAGATGAGAGGCAGAGAGGTCCTACTGGGCGTGCCAAATTTGTAAACACGGAAATTCCTGCGATGAACGAGACAAGAACACGTGTACAAAATAATATTTGTATTGATGATTTAGGGGTTACAATCTTTTCTACAAATTTAGCCTCTGATTCGATCTTTGTAATGTGTAGATTTGTGGGTTGGGCTGTTGATCCAAGGGCCGTTGGGGCTTGATCTTAGGATAAACAGTTGTGCGGATTTGTTGACGTCGTTGATCCAAAGGGCCGTCGAGGCTTGATCTAGGGATGAATGAATAAATGATGAACACTTTCTTCAAGGGGCCGTCGGGGCTTAATCTTGAATTAGTGGAAGTTCTTCAAAGGTCGTTGGGGTTTGATCTTGAATAAGGAAGTTCTTCAAGGGCCGTTGGGGCTTGGTCTTGAAGGAGGATATGATGAAGAACGAAGATAGCTTTCTTGATTCTTCGAGATTTGCTTGGGATCTTTGGAGTTTCAAAGCTTCAAGGTTTTGGTGTGAGGTGAATTGGTTATGAATTGGTCTCCCCTCAAATGAATGCCTTGGCTTCCTATTTATAGAATTCCAAAACTTGATTTTTGGGTTTAAATAATCAGATGAAATAAATCATTTCTGCCAAGCGTTGACACGTGTCATGTTTGATGACTTTTCTGATGATTCTCGATTTTTTGTTGAGTCACATGCTATGTGTAAAATTTATGTGACACGTGAACGTTTAAATTCTAATTATTGATCAACATTTATTTCACCGAAATTTTGATGCCTACACATAATGTTCGAAACATAATGTTCGAAAGATAAACTGAATTCAAATTAATGCTCCCACTAATTTACTAGATCAATAATGAATAGAAAAGCTTGCAACATGTTTCCTAAAAGATTCCTTTTAAGAGCAATATGTATGCGTATCAACTTAATCTGAACGAACCTAATTAATCCATATTTATCCATTCCAAAGCGTACTAATGCACATTCGTCTATAAATTTTATACGCATGAACTGAAACACTGACGTTTGATAAAATAATTATAGTAATTTAAACCAAATTAATGTGCATAGATACACGGACGAAGCCACTATAGGCCTAGAGGGGTGGATGCTCCCGTTCAATTTTTTTGTTCCCCATAAAAATTGTATAGTTTTGCATCCCAATGACCAACCATAATTAAAATACAATTAAACCCTATATGTTAATTGGTGTCAATATGACTGATTTTGCCAACAATAATTCCAAGTGTTTAGTTCAGTAAATTTTTTAGCTTTTTAATTGTGACTATTGTTTGAAGATGCCCCCATTCATACAAATCTCTGGTTTCGTCTCTGCATAGATAGACATTAAGTACCATTATCCTTATTGTCATGGCTTAATTTTTCCCGTACCACCCAAGTCTGAAACTGAATCTTATCACAAAAGATTAGGCAATACACAAACATTACTTCGTTCAAAACTTAAAATATGAGAAAAGAAACCGAAATGATTTTGGTTAGAAAGTTTCTTCAATATCTATATTTACGATTGAATCACTAAATGGACGTATACATGTGCCAGTGACCTTTTTAGATCATTCCTAATGTTTGTACAAAGCAACAAAGAACGAAAGAAGGAAAAAGTATTTTAGAATATCAACCTTTCTTTGCACTTAATAAGAACACATCGCCACTTAATACAACGGTTTAGTGATATTGCTTTTCATTTGTAAGTGAGAGATCTTAGGTTTGATTCTCACCAAAGGTAAAGTTGAACCACGTTATTGCTAGCTCATTGTTTGGCTAACCCCACCTCCTCCCTTTTAGAGTAGAAAATATCATTTGTTAAAAAAAAAAAAAAAAACCAATAATAAGATCATTTCCAGTGAAATCTCTAAATAGGGACAACCACCATATTAAATAGGTATAAAACAAATATACAGACAAAATGAGTTTCCAATTGATCGAAAAATGAGTCCCTAAAGTATAGGGACTCACCGGATGCATAATCTTAGACCTAACAGTTTCTGACACGACACGGTGACACGACATGAAAATGACACGAAAATAACGGGTTTCGGATCAACACGATAATTTATCGGGTGACCCGTTAATAACGGGTATACACGCGGGTAACACGTGGGTAACCCGTTTTGACCCGTTAAGAAAAAATTTATTTTGATAATTTTAAAGTTTAATTATTAAAAGATTTATTATAAAATACAATAGCCATATTAATATATACAATATATTCTATATTAAATATATAGTTTTGTATTATTATTCTATATAAGTTTCAAAAAAAAAGTTTTTGTCATTATTTATTTTTATTATGAGAGTTCCATATTATCATTACTATGATAAATTTTACTTAACATGTTGTTGTCCAAAATTAAAATAAACTAATTTAGTATTTGTATAGGCAAGAACTAAGAAGACATACATACAAGTATGAAAAATGCGAAAGAATATATAAACACTATTGATTCATCATTATTCCTCTACGAGTAGATAATGGTTACACTTACATTATCGTTTAGATTTTTAAAATCCTCTAAACCTTTATGAATAATGTTTTTTATTTGAGGGAAAAATTAATAAAATTAATAATAATTATTTTAGAAGTGTAAAAATTGTAAAAAAATATACAATCACTCATAGTGACAAACTTTACAACTTTCATGAAGGGGTCAGCTTCGAAATCCAACACTATAATTCATAAACCTTAAATTTATATTTAACCATCGATTGCCATTTACGCTTTATTCTTCTTATTGAATTTCATTTTTTTAATTTTCTTTTTTGAAAACATGATCATCTGGCAGATGTAAGAAGATGAACAGTTCAGATCTTTGATATCACGTTTCGATATTTACGGTTAACTGAAATATGAGTCGATGTCATATAATTTGTAGAAATTTTATAAACATCAAGCAATATTTTCACTAACCGTAAAACTCTAAATATAATATTAACGATCCAAACCGTTCATCTTCTTGCATCCTATAATAGATCAAGTTTTAAAAAAAAAAATTTGAAAAAACAAAATTTGATGAGAACAATGAAGCGTATGTAAACAACAATTAACGGTTAAATTTTGATCTATGATTTATATGATTATAGTGGTGAATTTCGAAGTTAAGCTCTTCATGAAAGTTGTAAAGCTTGTCATTACGAGCGTTTATATATTTTTTTACACTTCTACATTAATTAAAAACTCATTAAAGACTTTAGGTAAATGAAAATATACTTAAAAGAAAAATGTGTTTTTATGTTTTGGATGTGACAATATGGTATGTATATACTTATTTAGTATTATGTTTTTCATTTGATTATTTATTGGTTTAAAATATATTTTCCTTAATGGGTAATGGGTCGAGTCATATTACTTGTTAATATTATTGGGTCGATTTCGGGTCGGGTCATTTTACCCGTTTATTTTAATGAATGTTACACGACACGACCCGTTAATATATCGGGTATGACACAAAAACGACACAAACATGAAAAACACGACACGAATGCCAGGTCTACATAATCTCATTGTACAAGGACAACCTTGAGTAGAAAATGGGATCCACAATCTTGATTGTAGTTTTTAATGCTTTTAATTAATTAAAAAAATAGTTAACATAAACAAAAAAAATATGCACCTTCAGTGGAAAACGGAACCTACAGTCTCGATTGAAGATTTTGCTTCTAATGCTTTTAATTAATTAAAAATTTGTTAACATAAGCAAAAAATGTGGACCTAATCAAATTATCACGTATAATCATAAAAACTTTAAATTTAAGGATTCTACTATAAGGATTCTACCATTAGAGCAAGTCCACCGGAGTGGACTTTGCCTAGCACTCAGTCCAAATAGCAGCCCAGCACCCTATCCATGTCCTCCAGCCCGCGCAACAGCCTGGCACCCAGTCCATGCTGGTCTCTGGCTGACCAAGAAGCCAGACCATTTACTGGCGCATGGCCATGTGGCCGATCCTGGGCTCTTGGATTTGAATATTTTTCAAATCCATCGGTTCAGATTAATTAACTACATTAAAATTAATTAAAAATATATAAAAAATACATATTTTTTTTTAAAAAATACAGTAAAATTTTAAAAAAGTTATTTTTTTTTCTATAAATACCTAACCCTCATCTTCCACCTTACACATTAAAGTTATTTTTTAGTGTGTATTTTTTCTATAAGTTTATTTGATGAGTATGTAATTTTATTTTAGTGTGTATTTTTTTAAGTTTATTTGCAATTTTATCTGAAATTGGTTAAAAATCTTATCCGAAATAAACTTAAAAAAAAAAAAAACACACCAAATAAATGCGCTGGGTGCCAGCGCATTTTTTTAGGGATGAAGATGCCTTAGCCTATTACTGTTCACTCCAATTTATTACTGTTCACTTGCTCTTAGACAATGTTCATTCAAGGACACAAAAAAATCCCTTTGAATGAGTACTCAAAAGTAGTGGTGGGAGTCCCTAAATAAGGACTTCCATTGGAGATGCTCTTAGTCTCTGAATTTAGTCAAATCTGAAATAATGAGGTGCAACAAATACACTCTAAAGAGAATAGAGAGTAATTTAGAGAAAATAGAACGGTTTCTCTTAACAACCATTCGAGCCACAAAGACCCGCTATGTGGGCGGCCTACCCCTTCGTAAATGAGTCTCGAGTTGAGTTTAAGGGGTATTACCGCAAATAACCTAAAGTTAAAACATTGGATTCCAATTTCCAAAAAGTTGGAAGCAAAAGCAATGAATTGCAAGGGCACGGGCATCGCGCCCAAAACTTCACACCTCTCCCACCGCAACCAAATGCGAAAAGAGTCCCAAACAAGTCATTCGTTTCTTATTCCCCCAATTTCCTAGCTTTTGCTTGAACCACACCAGACCAAAGCTTCTTCCGCAATTCCCAATTTCCCCTTCCCTCCTCCCCTCCTCCCAATTTCAAAACCCTAATTCTCTCTCTCTCTCTCTCTCTCTCTCTCTCTCTCCAACATCAAAACCCCCTTTCGTCCAAATGATCTGAAAATTTTGAATTTTTATTTTTATTTTTTACCCATAACTGTTGACTCTCGTGATTGGTTTAATATTAGCAATGTCGGATGACATGCTCATCCATTTCTCCTCCAACTCCTCCAACCAGTCGGACCACTCTCTGCCCACCAAGATTGCCAAGCTCGAAGCCCGAATGGTCGGCAAGGCCTCCTCCGCCTCCGCCGCCCCTCCTGCTCTCCAGCAACAGCAACTGCCGCAGTCCGCTTGGTCCTCCCTCTCCTCCGCTCCGAGATTCACCACGGCTGACTTGGCCGAGCCATCAACTTCGAGTGATTCCGACGATGATGTAAGTCCTTTTCTCTCTCAACTCTGTACCCATTGCTTGTAATTCATTGAGTTGGTTGGGTGCTTTCAACTTTAACTAGTTGGGATTGATGCTGATGGTAGCGAATTGATCGATTGTGGGTATGTTTATTTACAGTTGTTATGTCCATTAAATACTAATTAATCAATGAAATTGTTGTCGTTGTGCTGGTATAAGCTAATACTAAGTTGAATGTATTCAAAACCGTCTTGATCTACCTTACTTGAGTGATTCACTAAAATCAAACAATACAATTACATATTGGATTAAAGGCCTGCTAGGTGATAAAAAAATTCGAAATTGCTTGTGGCATTACATCCTTGATAATTAAATGCCAAATTAATGAGACTGGATTTTTCGAGAGGAATCAAAACAATATTTGGATTATAATAGCCAACTGATGGACTAGATTGTGCAACTGGAATAGGAAATTTTCTTTTCTTCATACCATTTATATAACCCTTTACATTTGTGAAATTTCCATTCACGATTATGATTTGCTTACCAAGTTCGGATTGCATGCCTCTGTCACCAGTTTTTGGAGTTGTTTTTTCCAAAGGATTTTCTGTTTGTAAGAAACGAAATTGTTTATAAAGTTGAGATAATACTAATATCCAGCAGTGAACAAGAAATCCACGTACAAAACAAGAAAATACCAAAAGAAGCTATCTTATCCTTTGAAAACAATCAGTTACATATTATTATATTTTGATTTAGAATTTAGACATGTTTAACAGCATTAAATACATAAATCTCATTAAACTATCAGATTCTTGGATCTTCTCGAGTTGCTATGATTTATGTTCAAGTTCATATTCTTATGACAGAATGGAGAGGAGTTTCTGATACAAGCCAACACTCAAAAGCGCCAGAAACTTCAAGAAGATGGTAATTCAACCGTTCTTGAACATGTTGAGGTAGGCTCTTTTTCAAGTTAAATTTGGTTGGAAGCTTTAGGATAATACTGTAGCCACTGATTTTAATTGATCATACACACGACTAGTTTCTTGGCTTCAAATGATATAATCTAAATCAGTTCTAGCATGTTTGAGGAAGTACGGTTTTGGAAAACTCATCAAAGTATAGTTTAGATGAAAAGTTGGGATCATGGTGTTCATTAGTTTACTTATTTTTTTACATGCAGGAAATTCTTCTTCTTCCTTTCTTCCACTTATAAAATAGATTATATATAAATCTTGAAAAATTAATCTGAAATAAAAAATCACATGCAGGCAGTGGTTGATGGGAGGCAGATGGTTGTAGAAACCACCAATGCCACAGCAACTTCTGATTTAAACAAGAAAAAGCATGGTCGTGGTAGGGGGCATTCAGTTTCAAATAGGGTTCGCGGTTCAAGAGTCAGTGATCAGACAAAATTATTAGTTACTCCTTCGACAGTTTCACCCCTTAATGGTCAGTCTGAGAACCCATACAATAAGGTATGCTCGTACGCATGAGCTGTTTCAGTTTAATCCTTATTCTTTTAAGGTAGTAGTTATCTTCTATGCATCATTATATTCTGCCATCATCAGGCTGTTATCTCTTATGCTCGTATTTTATTTGTTATGGTTACAAATTATGTACTGTATTCTGCTATCAGGACGTGTTTTTTCTTTTAATGGACTGGGTCAGCTGTATCTGTTGTTCTCTGTATAAAAAATTCTCACTATATATTTTCTTTGCCATTGTTTAAATGTTCTCTTTAAGATCATATTTCTTAGATAATTGATTGAGGATCTGTTAGCCACGAATGGAGTTTTATCAGGACCTGCATCTCTGCTTGACATCTGTCTATTTTTCTAATTGAAATATTGACTATGAAATGCCAATGCATATATGTCACCTGGTAATGAGGTGACATTGACTGCCACAGTTTATCACTTGGTTTACACACATGGCCCTGTGTATGCTTTTGTTTTAAGTTTTAGTTAATATTGTTCAAAATATTTTATGAAGTTGAAAAATGAAGGCATTTAAATATTTCGCAAACCTGGGGTGTAGAGAATGTTTGTGAGTTTGGCAATTTGCCCATTGTATCACGTGTACCTTACATGTCTTCTGTTTTGCTAAACTAGGTGATTAAAATTGTACTAGTAAAGAAGTGGCTGAAAGAATCTGCAAATGATGTCGAAAGGCAATATATGGTGATATTGTGGTGTGACGGCAAATCATGTTTCCATTGGCGTGAAAAAATGCTCACCAGAAACTATAAAAACCATATATATAATCTTCCGATAAAATTTATGATTTCCCATTTTGAGCCATCCCTGCATCCTATTCCATGCGTGTTTAATCCGGTCCCTCTTTCAAGTAGACTACAGTCAGATTTAGAGTTTATATGGGAGAGACTAAGATTTTTAGCGTCTACAGGGGTGTCAGCACAAAAACATGTGGGATAATTCAAATTCAGCTTAATTTAGTTGGAGTAATGAGCCAATTGCAAGCTTTTCTTCTAATTTTCTGGTCTGTACATCATTTATGATCAATGGAAAACTTGTCTGTTTTGACCTGTGCTTCTTTTTTCTCTGGGGTTTATTCTTGTTGGTGTATGTAGAACAGAAATATTCATGAGCACAAACTGCTCTCACACGTTCATACTTGCAGGATAGTGATAGCAGGCCTAAAGAGCAGCTTTGGAATGACAACCGCTCTTCACTAGATGTATGATTTGGGGATTTGTTAAGTCATTTTGCAATTATTTGTTACTCTTTAGACGATACTTATTTGGGGTTGGTTTTTGTTTTTTCTTTTTTGGGGGGGGTGGGTGCTGGCATGAGAGTTGAGTAAGAGAACGGCCTTTATAGTTCAAGCAGCATACTTAAAATGGTTACGTTACCCTAGAGGCACATAATTCATAGTTGTACCATTCTTTGTCAAACTAGGAGGAGGTTGCATCGTTACGTGCAACAGTTGCTTTGCTAGAGGAAGACTTACGAAAATCACGTCAAGAGGCCTCTGATTATCAGAATCTTTGCCGTCAATCAGAGAAGGTAATAAAGTAACTGCCAGTATTGTCAAGAGAACAATATGCTAATGTAGTGTCACTTTTTTCTTAGGCTCTTGTCTAGAATGCAAATCTGTTCATCTCTGTTTTCTATTTTTTATAGCCTTCCATTGTTGTCTGTGATGTGTAGGAATTGAATGAAGTAAAAGACCTTGAACAGAAAATGAAGCCGAAGGTGTGCTCTTCTAGACAATTTATATTCATCAGTATTTCCAATTATATTGTTATTTTTAAATTTTTTGTGGTATTTTTCTGCTACATTGTTGCATTTTGTTCTTTATCATTTGCTGTCAACTTTCATGGGAAAACAAAGTACAGATAGACTTTTATACTAAGTCGCCCTATTCTGTTTTAATATCGTCACTAATAATTTCAGTAAACTAGTATGGTAATTTTATTATACCAGTCTTGTCAATTGAAATTTTGTGGGCGGGTTCTAGTCCTGTCCCTTTATCGGAGGGCCTTAACTGTAGGCACCATTGGAGTGGTCATCCAGTTCTCAAACAGCCTTTAGTTTAAATTAACAGGCTATTGTGTGCATACTCACATACATAAATGTCATTTTAAAATGAGGCTTGTGCATTTCGTTCAAGATAGGTCATCTTTTAAGATTCATTTACACATGAATCATGATACAAAGCCTCGACGGAAGTTCTTTTGTAATGATTATGAACTGTTGGATTCATTTTTCTGTATACAAGCAGCAGGTGAGAAATGATTGCATTCTGCGTGAATTTTGTGTTTATCGTTTGTATGCTGGAAAATTGATGTAATGGATACAAGTTCTGGTTTCCACTTATGCAGAGAACAAAAGTGATCTCCGATCTGCTGATATCTGTTTCGAAAGCAGAAAGGCAGGAAGCAAGGTTGAAAGTACGACAGGACTCTTTGAGGCTTGGCAATGTGGGTGTCATCAGGTAATGCATCATTTTATTGCAGTTTGTATATTTGGTACTTTGAAAGAGTTCTTCGTGCTTGAGGGATTTCCTTGTCGTTTCAAAATTTGTATGGGCTCCTCTCATCTTAGTCATTCCATTTTTCTTCCAAATATTTCGCAAATAATTTTCTGTCCATTGCAGAGCTGGAACTGTCATATCTGAGACATGGGAAGATGGGCAAGCCTTGAAAGATCTCAATGCTCATCTTGTATGTTCTTATCTGACATTTTTCTTTTAGTTTGCTTTGTCACGCAGATTTATTATTATGTTTAGCCACAGTGAGCTTTTCTACTTTTATGGCCTTCTTTTTGGCCACTTATCAAATAATCTGAACCATTTTTGCAAATAGAAGTGCATTTCATAATGCTTGAACCAGAAAGTACTAGAAAAGAAAAAAGTCATTTGACAAAAACAATGAGAGTATTAAGGTTTCCCTAGCAAAGTCACATTAGGATTCCAGACTACTTACTGATGTCTAAAGTTTTTAAGGTTTTAGTACACTATTAATTGGAGATTATTTTTCCTAAGTCTGGTTTGGATGCCAGTTTCATCTCACGTTGTGTGCACATGACTTTCAGTTATCAGTATGTACTTGTTGCAGCATTTCTATATTCCAGATTTATTTTTATTTAGTGTCAAGGGTCTGTGAAGCACATATGTAATTTGATTTAGTTTGGTCTTAAATATGAAATGTTGGTTGGATGGTAACTTTCTATTCCTGGCCCTTTTGGTAAGGATGTGATGAAATTATGTCACCAGTGTATATCTATTATAAAGCGTATATCTTAGATTTTAGAATGATTATCTCCTTCACAGCTATGAACATTGTAGGTTTAGTGTTACTAGAGCTTCGATGCTCCTTGTTTAAGTTCATAGTGTCTATAGAGCTTCCAGGCCTAAGGGAGAGGATCACACTTTCTTTTCTCTCTACAAATGCTGTCTTTTAATCAATTTACGATTGTTGTACTTTTTCTCGTACATCCATTTTTGGATTTTCATATGGCATTTATTAACATATTTATGTTAATTTTGTAGAGACAATTATTAGAAACTAAGGAGGCTGTTGAGCGGCAGCGAAAGTCATTGAAGAAAAAGCAAAGTGGTAAAGTTCTTATGCATGACTGTTCTTATTACCTTTCTTGTTTTGGTTAATTTGGTTTATACCACATTCTAGGAATTCAATCATTTTTTTTTCAGTGCAATTTAATCATATGGTTTCTGTTGGAGTTAATCTCTGTTTCACTCTGTCTCTCTCACTATCTATCAATCCGTTGGATTTACGGATTTTCATTTCCTGAAGATAAGGGTGATGGAGTTGATGCTGAAACTGGAATGCAAGAAGAACTTCTAGTTCAGGATGAGATCTATAAATCCCGTCTTGCCAGCATCAAACGAGTAAGCTTACTAGTTTCTTTAATTTCTGTTTTGGATTTTTCATTCTGTTTTTATTTTCATTAGGAAGGAAGTCCTGGTTTTCTCATTTGTTTGTCTTTTGTCTATGGACTTCTGAAGGAGGAGGAAGTTATCCTGCGTGAAAGAGACCGTTATGAACTGGAGAAGGGAAGGCTTATACGTGAGATGAAACGCATACGAGATGAGGATGGTTCCCGTTTTAACAATTTTCAGATTCTCAACCACAGATATGCCCTCTTAAATCTTCTTGGCAAAGGGGGATTCAGTGAAGTTTACAAGGTCAGAACTTTGAGAATTGTGGTTTGACATTTAAAATTATTCCCACTAGTTTATGGTAAATGTTTATATATTGGATGAAAAGCCTAGACAATTCATTTGCCAATGTTGGCAATTGTAAAGAAATACCTTTTTGCAGTGATTTGAAGTGAGAAATTTCCAGCAGGCATTTGACTTGGTAGAGCATAGATATGTTGCATGTAAGCTTCATGGTTTAAATGCTCAGTGGAGTGAAGAGAAGAAGCAGAGTTACATACGGCATGCAATCCGGGAGTACAATATACACAAGACTTTGGTTCATCATCACATTGTTCGACTTTGGGACATTTTTGAGATTGATCAGAATACATTCTGCACTGTCTTAGAGTATTGCAGTGGTATTTATACTCTCAACGTTCTGTCCTTTGAATAATCTTTGTTTATTCTAAGATGGAGATATTAGTGGTCGGGTCTTGTAGAGAATTCTTGTCTCATTCTTTCTTCATCTCCCTTTTGGTTTTATTGATATTTCCTTTTCTACCCTCAGGGAAAGATCTTGATGCTGTCCTTAAAGCAACGCCTGTGTTACCTGAGAGGGAAGCTAGGATCATTATCTTTCAGATATTTCAAGGTCTTATATACATGAACAAAAGAACACAGAAGATTATACATTATGATTTGAAGCCTGGAAATGTTCTATTTGATGAGCTTGGGGTTGCAAAAGTTACTGACTTTGGTCTTAGCAAGATAGTGGAGGATGATGTTGGATCCCAGGGTATGGAACTTACATCCCAGGGTGCTGGAACTTATTGGTAAGTGATGCAACTCAGCTTAAGTACATCTGCAGGTTTACATTTGCTTTTAAAGAAAAGAAGTTCAGCTTCCCTGGGAATTTGAAACGATGTTTGAACTTGAAAATTAGTATCTTCACTTTATTATTATATTTATTGGGAAGAAATGGTAACTTTAAGCTTTGTTGTGTGTCTTCGCGTGGCTCTCCTCTGTCTTCTTCTCCTTGACATTTTAGTACATTTGGTTTAAGTAGCAGAATACGTAATAATTTCTTTGTTATTTGCAGGTATTTACCTCCTGAATGCTTCGAGCTCAGCAAGACACCTCTTATATCCTCAAAGGTCGGTGACTTTAATATATTTGTATTGCCTAGTGGCAGCATGACATACATGTGCAACCAAGTGGCCAAATGCATTTATACTGCACATACTCTCTCTGTCTGTCTGATAGATAGATAGCTTTTCTGTTTTATATCAATATTGTTCAAGCCTAGTCTAGACGTAAATTCCGTCGCGTACTAGACTACAGATACGATTGGTGTCCCCTGAGTCTTCTTACTTGGAAAATAACTTATCAGAAAACCAATCTGTTTCTCTTTGCCCTTTATTCTTCTCAGCTTGGGTTCCAAGGTTTTTTGACACAGTCCCTCTTGGAAAGCAGGTTGATGTTTGGTCAGCAGGTATTCTGTTATACCAAATGTTATTTGGAAGACGGCCTTTTGGCCATGATCAGACCCAGGAACGAATACTACGGGAAGACACAATTATTAAGGCTCGAAAAGTTGAATTCCCTTCCCGACCTTCCATCTCAAATGAGGCAAAGGTGAGTTGTGCTCACAGTTGGTACAGCATGCTTAATTTTCTGTAGCGGAAATAGTTGGTTCTTAGAAATAATCCATCTTGTGCTTCAATATAAAGATTTAACCTGGGAAACAAAGATTTCATGGGCTGCTCACTGAACCAAACATCTTCTCAGAATGTATGAGTCGAATAGTTGAGCAAAATATACAATTCACAAGGTCGATCCAAGAGTTATTTTATTCATGTATATGGGTTTCAGAATGACAACATTTTTAATCATTTTGAGAGTTTTGTGGTATTTAATGAGTGTTTATATATCTTTCGGAATCTATAGTATATATGTGAGACTACGAGTATTTTAAAGCAAAGAGATTTTAATGAAAGAAAAATATTAATGTTGAAAGGCTTGGGTTCTTGCAGGCTTAGTACCTTAATATCTCCATCTATGGCAACATTTTCAGCAATCCTTCAAACTTTTTCTTCCTAAGTTATTTTGATTGCTAAATTTACTGCCATCTTAGAAGACCATAACCCTAGACAGCAGAGTACTTGAACTAAAAAAAGAAAAAACCTCATTGAGAGTATTTGACTTAAAAAAAACCTTGTTAAGTGCGTATACAAAAAATAACTCCCATTCACTGATGGACATGGTTAGCTGAATTCTGAGCAACTCGGTGATACCATTCTGCATATTTCTATTGGCAGGAATTCATTCGGCGTTGTCTAACATATAATCAAGCAGAGAGGCCAGATGTTTTAGGGATTGCTCAAGATCCATTTCTCACATACTCAAAGAAGTAAATCTATACAGCTAAGAAGAATTTGGCGCCACAAGATTTTGTTTGATTTCCTGCAATACCCCACAAGGAATTTTTGTACAGTTTGTATAGGTTTGTTACTCACTCTAGTTGTGGTGTACTTCCATCTTAAAAATGGTGGCGGATTCGGGGTCTTGTATTTTGATTCCTCGTTTGAGTGGGAGGGGCCTGATCTATGGGTGAAGGCTGTAGGTAATTTTCCCCTGCCTGTCTTTAACTTTCGTTTTTGGTTTTTCAGCTGGGCTTTTTGCTTCTGAGTTATCCTTTTTTGATCATGTGTTGGCATTCTTTTTGTGAAGAAAAATCGTGTAAAGAGTAGAGTTTACATGAAACAATCTTGTCCTCTGCGATGCAACTTGATCTCTATATAATGTACTTATAAAGTTGAATTCAATTGTTATGGTGCCTCTATATATGTCATCACTAAGGAACATTTCAGGGTAAATTCTTTTGGATGTCTGAAATTTGAGTGGAGGCGGTCTGCTTATTCGAACGACTGGAATTAAAACTTTAAGTGATTCCGGTGCAAAAGCAACTGAGTTACAAGTTCCTTCTTGTGTTACTTAAACAAGGTGCGATATCCGATGAAAGATATTCCCAATGCACGTTTTCCGTTGTCTTTTCGCGATGTCGTTGTGATGAATTGCGAGTAAGTTTTTTATCGGCATGACTGTTTCTTGGTAACATTTTGTGTTGTTTAGTCAAAATTGAAAAGTATTACATATGGTTGACTAGTATATAAGGCTATATATAGCATGTAACTGCAGTAGTTGTACTGACGAGAGAGAGCCACAACTGCAATTGCATGTTCAAAGCTCCATCACAATCCAACCCTTCAATTCTACACCTTGAGCGCCCATAAACGAAGCTTGAATGCGCTGTGTGTGACGATGGAGCCACCACCAGAGTCCGGGTTTCCGGCAAGGAAATCCAACCTTGCCATAGGCTCTCCAATAATCGTAACCTAGGATGATAAAAACTGCAGCATCCGTTCCATGCCTGCGGGGAGTTGAAAATAAACGGACGAACAAATGAACTATAACTGTGAACATTATTTTATTAAACAAGATTGCCGGACGGCTACATAACTCAAAATGACTACATTGTGAATGACTTGTTATTTTGTAGAGTTATAAAGTATCATATGTATAGAAAACTAACCTAACCCTAACAGGCAAAGAAACAAAAGACTAATACCAACAGACTAGGCCCAAAATACCAAACATTATAATAAATCTAAATACTAATATTTTCCAGCACAGGTTAACTCCAGCTTAGTCAAATCGGGTGATGTCGGAAGGTAATTGATCTTGTTTAGGCAAATATCAAATTATCAATGTGTGAATGCGTGTGTGTGAATGTGTTCTTGGTGCAGAACTATGTCAAGAAAGCCAAAGGATGTGTTCAATTGGCACTAACCTCATTGATGGGAAATACTTGGAAGCCCTTGGAGTTGGTAATTTAGACTTTTAATTACCGTGTAAATTATGCTTTGCTCTGGTCCGAAAGGACTGATGAAGGGAATAGGATCCTACCCGGATCCTAGGGATCAGTTAATCCTATCTATTCATCAGTCATCCTACAGTTAGAAATCATTTTAAAATTTTTATTTAAAATTGAACACAAATAGTACCTAATGAAAGCTAATTGTACGTTGTATGATCTAAGATGAATTGATCCTTAGGATCCTCACAAAGAGGATTCAGAGACGATCCTCTTCCCTGATGAAGGACTAACTTTGTGTCAAGAAACTTTGACTTGCGATTAAACCTGGACTATGCTCGGAGCTAAAACTTTCAACATTTATCTGGTGCACCAAAGATATAAACTACAACGCTCTAGTTATGGTCGCGAACAACTATTTTGAAGTTGTAACATGAGATTTGGTGTAATCGTACAGGGATGTGATTTCGAACAACATCTAAATGAACCGCGTTTAGAAGAAACTAATTGAGAATTCAATGTAGAAGATATATTACTCATACGGAATGACAAAACTATGCTTAAGAACGTAAAGTTTGGTTATCGAACATGTTCTCCATGAGATACGAGCATCTTCTTTAACATATCGGGAAATGTAAATACTAGGTTTGCTCCAATGTATAGAATGTTAACATCGAGATATCAATTTGAATTAAGAGATGTAGGCCATCATCTGATGGCTGTTTAGTGTAAGATAAGCAGCTTCTAATGAAAAAACAAAAGGAAGTATAGTCCCAATAGAATGATTGTTCTATCTCATTTTCGGCATTTTTCGGCTGGATGTTGGTTGGTTTCAGTGTATGAAATTTCTTCAATACCATCATATTTCAATGGAAATATCTAAAAAATCAAAGAAAGATAGACTTCAACTCATATCGGAGAAACTTTTAACTTTAGGCTAAAATTGATAGGCATCGTCGATATTTCTAACACGTCTGATAAATATGAGGAAAACTCTTATATTTCGTCCAAACCAATATTTTACAATCCCTCAAGTTTCATTTTAAATTTTCATCATTTACATCGAAAGCAACTGATATTCGATAGATCCATCAACATTTCCACAAATTTGCATATCCATATTTCCACCGATATCAATATTTTAAACACTAGTTGGTTTTACATGTTTTGAAACGTCTGCATTGGAGCTCCTTCCACTTTCCGATTGGCTCAATGGTAAATGTAGCTTTATATTTGCATCCCAAATTGGAGATGCCATTAGGATTAAATTGCATTGAAATAGAATAGAACGATCGGTCAATCTCAACTAATTACGTACAAAATATGCTAAAACGGTTTAGCATGCAAGAATTGTTTGCTCCCTAAATCCGCCATGGCGCCTTGCAGGCAAGCCGGGGATTTACTTCACATACGAGACTGGTGGGTGCGGGCGTGCCACTACTAGATGCCGCTAGTAGACGGGATTTGAATGATTGAGGTTGCGCCTTTTGACTTCAAATCAAGAGATTGTGCCATTTGAGTGGGAGTTGCTCAAATTAAGGTTCTTTGTTTACCTAAAAAATAAGGACTTTACTTATATGGAGAGATAAAACAATATGTAAATGACAAGGTTGCTTGGAAATATAAATGACAGAGGAAAGTGACTAATATTGCAGATTGCTTGTAATTTATATGACTAGAAATGAGTACATAAAAGCTACAAATGAGATCGATACCGCAAGTGAGCAGCAGAGCTAATAAACTAGATAAAAGAAGGCTTTTGGCAAATCTGGTTTGAGCAGAGTTTGTGCTTTTGTTTGTTTGTTTGAGTGTCCATAATCCTTGTGCATCTGCTCCTTTTTATAGAGGTCTGGAGGAAACCCTCCTGCTGAGGTTTTGTACTTGCCCGAAAGAAGCTTGGGCAGCTTGCATTTCCTTACTTGGGTAGCTTGCATTGCTTTTGCCAACTTGCATGTAGAAACAATATTAAAAGGGGAATTTGCATCTCCACCACATGTTTTTAGCACATGTTTTCCCACTTGTAATAAACTAACATTTAAAAGAAGCAAGTTGGCTTCTTTCACATGTTCCTTGCCCGAAAGCTTGCTGATGCCTTTCCATCTACTTGTCATACATGCATGTATCTTGATTAAACAAAGGCTAGACAAACCTCCACCACCCAAACAAATAGGAGAAACAATATTATAGTGTAAAACCTATCCCACTTGCACCAAATATCTCTCCAAGTTAGCTTTCTTGCATATTAATCCTCCAAATGCCATATTTTACCCAAATTGCCCAAATAAGTAAAAATGAGTATATTTTGAGTGCAAACAAGAATAAAAGAGACTTTCTTCATTTTCGACATAGAATCACCAAGAACATGGGTCCTACCTAACTCCTAAGAAGCAAACTGAGAAAATTGAGATGGCAAAAGTTTGAGGAAAGTCTCATGTTTGTCGTCATGTTATATACGTACCATTCCCGATATTTGTATAGCATTTGAAACGATTAGCATGTTACATTACTTTGTTAAGTAGTCGCACAACCAATTTAGTTAGAATCTAATAAGTCACACACTAGCCAATTAGTAATACGGTTTAGTGATATTCTTTTTTATTTGAAAATGAGAGGTCTTAGGTTTGATTCTCGCCAAAACTAAATTTGAACCACATTATTGCTCGTCCATTGTGAGGCTTAGCCCTCTCTCCCACCCCTTTCATGTAAATACTATCGTTTGTTAAAAGTAAAAGTTAAGTCACACACTGATAATAGTACTAACTAGAAAATTTCCCGCGCATAGTTGCAGGTTTTGAAACCGTAACGCAGACTAGCATGAATCATTTTAACAGAAAAAGACACAAATTGTTGTTGATAGCATGTCTTGACGAATCATATTGGATTGGTGATAGGAGTATTTATGCGACTTTGTTATCTTATTTCTTTGCATTTACTTAGTTAATTTTCATTTATTATAGTAATTTAAGATATTTTTGTTTTATTGTTGGTCTAGTTGGTAAAGTTGACAATTAGAGATCAAATGGAGCAATTAGAAATAGTTTTGGACTTGGATTGGATAGCATGCGTGTATAGCATATGGGCTGGAAGTTTCTGGTGTTTAAAAGGTGTTAAACATGTGCTAAAATATGGAGAAATCAAAGTTGAGCCTTGGAAGACAAGGAATTGCACAAGGAGGAGGAATCCCAGTTGGAGCGAAACATTATCTTATCATATCTTATCTTATCTCCAGCTGCAAAAAAAAATTGCTAATCACATCCCAACACTCTCCAACTGTTTCTTAAAGTCCTAAAATAATTCAAAACACATAATCCCCTTCCTCCTTGGATCTAGTTGTGCCATATATATATAATGTCCTGCAATGTTGGAGAGAAGTGTGTCGCGCCTACCATTCATCTATTGAAGTTGCTGGAATTTTTAGAGTTCTTTCTATCTTTGTTTTAAGTTTCAATGTTTATTTTAGATTTCTTTTCCGTTATGGTGAACATGTGTAACTACGTTTCTTTTTAGCTAGATGTGAATTCAAAGCCATGATTATATGTTTTATATAAATTCACATCCAGCTATTGTTTCATAAAACATGAATGTGATTTACTTATGTGATTTACTTATCTGCTTTATAGAGAACTTATTCTTCTATGTTTATTAAGAGGGCCCGCTTAGTTTGTATACAGGGATTTGATGCTAGAATATTAGGGAATTTCACCTAATTGTAGTGACTTATATTTTCAAGTAGTAAAAGTCACTAGTCATGATTGAGTTAATTAAATCATTGGTAGGAGTATCATGCTTTTCATAGTTACGAATATTTCATCAATACTTATGATTTTCACAGAACTTAATGATCTTCAATATGTATCTTTATCATGCTTTTCATATTTAGGGAACTTGAGAAGAATAATTTGGTTGCGTCCCTGAGTCCAATTCAATGAACTTAGGAAAATCTAAAAGTTAATTAGTGTTGTTCACTATTAATTTGAGGCATTGTCATTCATGGTTTATAGGAAGAATAACTGGAAATCGATTTGTATGCATATGTTTCATGTGTGGAGAAGAATCCTTTAGCTATCCTTTCATCCGTATTTCATTCACAACTTAATTTTCTTGCAGCCATTTACTTTTGTTTTACTAAAATTCGTTCAAAATCCCCGCAGTCACTATTTTGTTGTTAGTTTAACTTAGTTTTTAGTTTTATAAGTTTATTTTGTGTTGATTACCTTCTAATCCTCGGAATAGAATGATCCCTACTTACTCGTACTACGATGACAATTTACGGGATTTAATTTGTGTGTTAGTTTCTACCACATCAAACAGTAGCATCCTTATAACAAGATTTGACGATGCATAGAGTACAGACTGCAAGTTTAATTCCAACAAGTATGTGTAATTATGAATCACCACGATCGAAAGACCCACAAATTCTATATCAAACCACCTAAAGACAGAAGCAAATAATTGCATTTTCAATTACATTAATCTACAAAACACACATCCCACTTAGCCAATCTCAAAAAAGTATAAACTAACATAGATGATTGAACATAAAATGAAAACCAAATACAAAAGTAAATTGTTATGGTAGAATAAGTATTTAGCTTGCATTTAGATTGAATTTAGTTTACATCAACAACCCATCCACAGTAAAAATGGTAGAATTAGAAGTTTGGCTTAGCTAAATATGTAACCACAAATAAAAAAACATTGTTTTAACATAAGAAACTAAAGCAACATGCAGTTCACACATATTTTGTCTGTATATACAACGCGACTAAATACATGTCCTGTGATGCGATGAAAGTTAAGCACTCAAATTAAACCCTCTTGTTGTCAAATTGTAGTAAAAATGCAAGTAGGGGTCGTTCTAAACCGGGGATTAGTAGGGCTTGCTAAAACCTCTAAACTAACTCAAAAACATAAAAACAACGTTAAAAACGTTTGAATAGACTCAAATGACTCAAAACAGATTCTAAAGACGCAAAACAACTTAAAAACACTCAAAATTGCCTAAAAACACTTACTGGGCAGATTTGACTCTAACACAACTTTGGATGAATTTAGTGTTTTGGTTTGACTCAAAACACTCTAAAACACAAACAAAACAGATTTTAAACACTTTGAAACAAGAAAGTAAAAGGGAGATTTTAGTTTTGATGAATTTGAAACAAACAAACAAGTTATAAAACTAGGCAGATTGTAAAACGAATTTAAGAAATAAGATGATGGATGAATTAGTTAGAGGTCCGTTCTTCACACATGACACACTTGTATATGAATTGATTTCCAATTGCTTTTCAATAAACTATGATGCTCAACACCCCAGATTAACCGTGATGCACAAATTAACCCTCATATTTTCCTTTACTCATTGAATTGGATGAATACATGCGACAACCCAAATCATTCTCTAAAAGTCCCCTATATGAATGCATAATAGAGATACAATCAGAGATCATTACGTTCAATGAAAATCATAAGTGTTGACGAGGCAATTATAACTATGAATGCATGATACAATTGCCAAGAATTCAATTAACGCAATTGTGATAAACAACCTTCACTACTCATGAATATAAACTTGTAACGATTAGGTGAAACTCATTTATATTCTAGCATCTAATTCATGCATGAAAACTAAGTATGCATCCTTAATAAACATACAAGAATGAGTTATGAATAAAATAGATAATTGAATTGCAATCACAACTTATCAAATCACAATTGGAAGAAATCAATTCAAATCTCAAGCATGTTCATGGCTTCAAACTTCCCCCTAACTAAATAGGGGTTTAGCCACTCATAATTGCAACAAAATTAGAAAATAACAAAGTAGACATTGAAAGCAAGAACGAAGTACACCTAAAACGCTCCAAAGTTCCAAGCTTGAAACGCCAATGACCTTTGTTTTCACCACCTTGTTGTAGCACAAGTGTCTAGGATGTGTATGGATATATGGATGGAATGGATTTGCACGGCTAAGAGATGAAAGTGTATGGATAGGTGAGATGTAAAATGTAGTGTCTTTGGATGATGGCCCCCCAAACTATGGTGAAGGGTGGATGTATTTATAGGCTAGGGAGAGGAGTGTATGGAGTTGTAATGAGTGGATGTAATGGGTGTAGTGGGTGAGTGTTGTGGTAATGAGTGGATGTAATGGGTGTAGTGGGTGGATGTTTGGTAATGAGTGGATGTAATGGGTGTAGTGGATGAGTGTTTGGTAATAAGTGGATGTAATGGGTGTAGTGGGTGGATGTTTGGTAATGAGTGGATGTAATGGGTGTAGTGGATGAGTGTTTGGTAATGAGTGAATGTAATGGGTGTAGTGGGTGGATGTAATGGGTGTAGTGGATGAGTGTTTGGTAATGAGTGGATGTAATGGGTGCAGTGGATAGATGTTTGGAGAATGGATATGTTGGGTGAAATGAGTGGATGTAGTGGTAGGTGAATGTGTTGGGTGAAATGAGTGGATGTAGTGGTAGGTGAATGGATGTGTTGGGTGAAATGAATGTGCTAAAATGGTTATTTATAGGGAGATGATGATGAACAAACTTCAAATTTCGTCCATTCATTTTGCTCCAAGCATATGATATCCATTCCATGCCCAAAAATGCTCCAAAATGCACTTCTTTGCCACATTAACTCTTTGGACCTACAAACACACGAAAATAGCTTAAAATACTAAAATGACTACGAACTAACAACATAAATGCCAAGAAACAAGCTAACTAAGTCGCATAAATATGCTTCTATCATCCTGCAAGCCATGTTATCGCCTTAACTATTGTAAAAAGATATAAAAACATCTTCTAGTGCCTGCAGTGCGTAAGTTTAGAAGTAAAATGCCCAAAAAATGTATACATGTAGTTATATGCACCCTGCCATATTAAATCCTTGAGAAATCATTTCTTTTGGGAATAAACATCTCTAACACTGAAATGGAAGTGGGGGAGCAAATCTTAATAACGGGTGGATGCAAAGATAGTAATTAGATAACTGGCCAAATAATGCACTAAAATTATACTTTTCTTTGATTTTTTTTAGTCTGCGACCTACTTAGTGCGCCGATAGGAAGTTTGTCTGAAGGCTCTATTTTGGGAACGATTGGCTTGGAGAAATCTCGTTGTGGCTGGCCTTCCCCATATGTTTTGCTGTCAATTGATGTCCAAGTTAAAACGTCAGAATTAAAGGTTCCAAATACACACAAAAACCGTGAATATATTGTTGAAGTTGTGTAATATAAGAAAAAATCAACTTTTGCTTTTTGGCAGGTTCCGATTCAGTGAACAATGCTCTTTTCACACTCTTATTTGATGCAGGTAGTTGGATTTCTTCAGTGTGACATTCCAAGGGTGTAAAAGAGATAGGGGTTGCAGCATCAACAACCTGCTTCTTAATATTGGTAGCAGGTATGCATGGTTCAACAAAGCTAATTGTTGCGCTAGATGGTGGTTGCTCCTCAATTAATCCATAAACATCAAAGTTCGTCTTGCCAAATTCATAACCAAACCACAATTGAAATTTTTTGTGGTGCCAACCAATTTTTTATGTTGTGATGGTAACAGAAAAGAATCATCATGCCCTTCTTCTATGATGACAAACTGGCAAGATACGCCCAAAAGTTTTTCAGCGTGCCTTCCTATCATCATAAGGTTGAACTGATTCGTGTTGTCCTCCACAATAAAATTAATCTTGAACCAAAGTAAAATAAAGACAACGTTTGCAATTAAAACCATACATACTGTGTGAAGAAATATAAAAACAATGTTAAAATTTGGATGTGAGTGTTACCATGGTTCATAGCACTCAAATGTTGCAAATGTCTTCTTCACAGCCTTGTGGCAAGACGAGCAAGATTTGTACCACCACCCTTTGCTTAGATCATAACTAACAATGGTTGCCCAACACATGAATCTTGCATCCTGTTATGATATAGATGCATTAATCGCACTAAAACTCTTTAGCAAAAGAGATGAATGCCACAGCCCGTCCAGAAATTTCATTTATCGTGGATGTGAAATGACGGAATTGCCCTTAAAGGTTGCTATGGTATATGTGACATGTTTATTTGAATATTGCATACTCTCTTAAGTTCTTGGAAAATAAAGTAAGTGGATTAAAATTGTACACATTTTTGTGTGGTTAGGGACTTAAGAAAATTGGATTGTGGTTTGTTTTGAGTGGACCACACACACACGGGACACATACCCTCACCCCGTGCTCTCTCTCTCTCTTCCCTCTCAGTTCACTCTCTCTCCCTCCCTTTCGAACTTGTACGGACAAGAGCAAAACCCCTCAAAACTTCACAGATCAACGTAAAAAAGGTGAGTTCCTTCATCCTTGCAACCTCCTGAATCGATTGGTACTATTTTTAGAACTAGAAACCCTCGAAATCACGTCAAAACCGTAACCCAGTTTGAAATCACTGTTCATGCACACGTGAAATGTTGGTTTTCAGGGAATTCTAAGCCTATAGGGAGCTTAGTGAGGTCCCAAGGAAGCTTGGAGTACTTAGTTTGAAGGTTTTGGATGTTGGGATCACAGGGTTCGAAGTTGGCTGGTTTTCTTGGATTTTCTCCGGTGAGTTTTCGTGTGTTTTTTAGCCTTAAATTAGTACATCATGATTCTTCATGTTTAGGGCTTTATTTTGGTGAAAATTTCATGAAAAATGGTGCAAAATCGAGCGAGAAAAGGGCGATTGCAGGTCTGCCCAGTTTTCTGGCGCCGGCGAGATTTTATGGTGTCTGAAGGTAGGGGCTGACACGCGTGGGGGCGCGTAGGTCCGTGCCTTTCCTGACGCATGGGGGCGCGTGCGGCATTGAAATTTTTTTCTAAAAATACCTCGACGTCCGTGACGTCGAGTAGGTCACTGTAGTATATTCATATACCCAAATTGAGCATCGTATGAGAAGTTATTACGCATTGTTGGTCATGTGCTTTAAAATAACGTTTTTATAGTTGTTTCGCATATAGGTGAGACCTATCCCGAGGACGAGCGCATTTAAGGGCGTCACGGGGGTTACGACCCTTCGACATACTAATGAGTGGGCATTTATTTTCTGTTTACACCTATATACTACTGATTTTTTCCAGAAATTGAATTTAAATGAAAGTATGTTTTAAAATGCCATGCATACATAATATATGAATTATATGAATTAGTATTTGATGCATATATGTGAAATGGTGATGTGGACGCACAGGTGAGTTTTATGTGTTCATGTGAATTATTAATGATATGAATTGTGTTGAGAGCTCATAACCTGCACCCCTGGTGTTAGTGCTTATATTATTCACCCCGCACCACACGCTCACCTTGGATCCAAGTAGGTGCATGTCGTACAGACCATTAGAGGTGGTTCCGACTTGTAGATGACTTCAAATTATTATACAGCTGTTGATGAGAGAAACACTAGAGCGTATTCTTACACCATTCTTGTCGTACAAACTACTTCAGGTAGTTTCGATTTATGTGCAGAGTAGTGCCGTACAGGTCACAGTGGTGACTCCGATTGGGTTGGATATTGAGCTATAGAATTAACCGTACAGGACAGCTGCAGGGTCTCCGGTTGATTCCTCATTTCACCTGTTATATTGATGCATCCTTATTATGTTTGAAGCATGGCATGACATATTTCTTGAAAAGTATTAAAAACTTGTGATTTGAGTTAATTGCTGTTATATGGTTATATATATACTATTTTTCTGGGAAAGTATACAGGTTTATAGTGAGGGGTTAGAAGTGTTGTTAAATGAAATATTTTCGAAAAGCTTTATTTTACTGACCCACTCAATCTTGTTTTGCACCCCTCCAGGTTCTAGTTAGCAGTGTTGGTGGCTCACGAGGATTCCCACAGCATTCTGACAGACTACTTAAATGTAGGACTCACCTTCGGGTGTTGTAATTTAGTAATGGTCCTACTTGACTGCACTTAGTACTTATGCTCTGAATATGTGTGTTTCACACTTAAACTCATTCTAGCATGCTAGTTGGATATTATTGCTAGTAGTTGGTTTTTATTCCTTCGTATTTCTTTTATCTTTTGCTTCCGTATCGCACTTTTGGTTACGTCACGCCCACGTGACGGCCATCACGCCTTGATTCTAGGATCGGAGTGTGTCAGTTTGGTATCGGAGCGTAGGTTTGTAGTCCGGTATCAATTGTTAATGCTTTAATGATCTTTTGGTGTCTTCTGTTAGAACCATGCCGCCTCGTAGGGAATCACGTCGTGCTCCTGAGCCTAATTTCCCTGACATAACTCAATTAGGGGAAGCGATGGCCCATGCCTTTCAGAATGCAATCCGTCATCCTCCTCCTCAGAGAACACCCCTGGAAACTATGTACAATCTAAAATTAGAACGCTTCATGGATAATGAGGGTCATGAAGGGGCAGAAAAGTAGTTAGACCATATTGAGAAGACCTTTTAGGTGATGCAGAGTCAAGGAAATCTTCCTACTAGTAGATGGGTCGAGACCACTACTTGGTTTTTAGGACGAGAGCCAGCAGCTTGGTGGGTAAATCAAACTCAATTTATGTCACTTGAAGCTGCAACTGATTGGGAAGTATTCAAAGAGAATTTTAAGAAAAGATTTGTTCCCCTGGAGTACATTGATCGTAAGAAGCAGGAGTTCACTCAATTGAAGCAAAAGAATATGTCGGCGCATGAGTATTATAGGAAGTTTACAGACTGATCCCGCTTTGATCTTGATACAGCTGGTAATCAGGTAGAGATGCTTCGCCGTTTTTAGCAGGGAACTAAGAAGAAGTGGTGGACGTTTGCTAGTGCGATTCCTTGCACCACTTATCATGAGTTTTCTGAGATTTTGGTTCGGATGGAGGATTCCGAAAACCTTCCTGGTAATAGTGAGGAAGATGAAGATAAGAATGATAATCAGAAGAAAGATGACAGGGGTAAAGGTATCTCCACTCAGGAACCCCGTAAGACACAAAATTTCAAGAGAAGTGGAGTGAGGTCGAGTTCTTCCAGCGGAGGATTTAATGTCACAGGCCCGAGGAGAAGTGGAAGATTTACTGGTGGACCTAGGTTTCAGAGACAGAGAGACTTTGGTGGTGCTAGTGGTTCAGGTCCTCCGTTGTGTCGCCGTTTTAATTTCAGACATCATGGAGAGTGTAGGAGAAGTGGCGGTGGTTGCTACAATTGTGGACAGATGGGACATAAAGCTGCTCAGTGTCCCCAGAGTCAGCAAAGGCCTCAGCAGTCTGCTATGCCACCTCCAGCGCCGATTCAGTAGAACTTTGGATCAGGCAGTTATGGTCAGACGGGTCCTGGTGGTGCTTACCACTATTAGGGTGATGCTGCTCCCTATGCTTCCGGACAGAATCAATATTCCCAGGATCCTTATTTTCAGACTGGGTATTCCCAAGATCCTGGAAGTTATACTTCATATCCTTCCATGCCAGCTAGCGTATCTCAGTGGTATCAGGGAGGTCAACCCTAACAGGGAGAGGTTGCTGCTAGCAGTGCATGACCGTCTAGACAGTCGAGTCAAACAGGACAGGGACGTACTTCTCAAGGACGAGGTAATCAAGGTAATAGAGGTCGTGGAGGATGACAGCAAGCTCATGGACGTGTTAATCACATCTCACTGCAAGATGCTCAGAATCATTCGGACTTGATTATAGGTACGTTAAACATCCTTAGTCACTTTGCTAGAGTATTGATTGATTGTGGTGCTACACATTCTGTGATTTCTCATACATTTGCTTAAATGACACAACCTCACCCTACACCTCTAGGATTTGATTTAGAGTTTGCTATGCCTAGAGGGGACAAATGTTATGTTGATAATGTTTATCCAGGGTGTCCAGTGATGGTAAATGGTGTAGTTATGCTGGTTAATCTTATCTCGTTAGATATTATGGATTTTGATGTGATTTTAGGGGCAGATTGGTTGCATTATAATCGTGCCCATATAGATTGTTACGGGAAATCAGTTACCTTTCATCGTCCTGGACTACCAGAAGTTACTTTTGTGGGTGAAAGAAGTGGGGTGAGACATGGTGTTATTTCTGCCATGAGAGCAAAGAAGTTGTTATCAAAAGGTTGTCAATGATACTTAGCACATGTGGTGTTAAATGATGTTGTTCCTAGCAGTGTGGAGGAAGTTGGAGTAGTCAGACACTATCCTGATGTATTCCTAGATGATTTGCTTGGATTGCCGCCAGACAGAGATGTGGAATTTTCTATTGATTTGCTTCCAGGTACGGATCCTATATCTTTGACTCCATGTAGAATGGCTCCAGCTAAATTGAGAGAGTTAAAATTCAGTTACAAGAATTAACTGATAAAGGTTTCATTCAACCTAGTACTTCACCTTGGGGAGCTCCGGTGTTGTTTGTAAGAAAGAAAGATGGAACTTTGAGATTATGAATCGGGTAACGATTAAAAACCGTTATCCATTGCCTCGTATCGATGATTTGTTTGATCAGCTTAAAGGTGCATGTGTGTTCTCTAAGATTGATTTGAGATCTGGCTATTATCAGTTAAAGATTAAAGATGAAGATGTACCTAAAACAGCTTTCAGGACCCGTTATGGACATTATGAGTTTTTGGTGATGCCATTTGGATTGACTAATGCACCTACAGCCTTCATGAGGTTAATGAGTGAAGTATTCTAGCAATATCTTGATAGATTTGTCATTGTTTTTATTGATGATATTCTGGTATACTCTAAGTCGAAAGCAGATCATATTCGACATCTTAACTTGGTATTAAAGAAATTGAGGGAACATCGGTTGTATGCCAAGTTTAGTAAATACCAATTTTGGTTAAATCAAGTGGCATTTTTGGGACATGTAGTATTGGCATAAGGAATTCAAGTAGATCTTCAAAAGATAGCAGTAGTGAAGAATTGGGAACAACTACGAACCGTCACAAAAGTATGGAGTTTTCTTGGTCTAGCAGGTTATTGTCGACGGTTTATTCAAGATTTTTCTATGATTGCTTTACCACTAACGAAGCTAACCAGGAAAGATGTTAAGTTCGAGTGGGACGAGAATTGTGAGCAAAGTTTCCAGCAGCTGAAATATTGCCTCACTCATGCTCCAGTATTGGTACTTCCTGACGATAACAGTAACTTTGAGATTTACAGTGATGCTTCCTTGAATGGTTTAGGATGTGTCTTGATGCAGCATAATAGAGTGATCGCCTAAGCTTCTCGACAATTGAAGATTCATGAAATGAATTATCCTACTCACGATCTTGAGTTGGCAACCATTGTCTTTGCTTTGAAGATTTGGAGACATTATCTCTATGGTGAGAAATGTAAGATCTTCACAGATCATAAGATTCTTCAGTATCTTTTTACTCAGCATGATCTTAATCTTCGTCAGCGAATGTGGATGAAGTTACTAAGTGATTATGACTGCACTATTGAGTATCATCCAGGTCGTGCAAATGTGGTAGCTGATGCACTGAGTAGGAAACCTCAAGGTCGACTTAATGCTTTGTATACTTGCCATGTTTCTCTTCTTGCAGATTTGAGAGCTACTAGAGTAAAGTTGGAGTTAGAAGAACGAAGAGAAGCTTTTCTTGCTAGTTTCCAAGTCAGGCCAGTTTTAGTCGATCGTGTACTTGAAGCTCAAATGGTTGATGAAGAGATTCAAGAAATGATCCGATTGAGAAACGAAGAGAAAAAGAAAGACCTCAGAATTTGTGAATCAGATGGCATGCTTATGCAAGAGAACAGAATGTATGTGGCGAATAATGAGGAATTAAAGAAGGAAATTTTGGATAAAGCACATTGTTCGGCTTATGCGATTCATCCAGGAGGAACTAAGATGTACCATACCATTCGACCATTTTATTATTGGCCGGGTATGAAAAGGGAAATTGCAAAATATGTAAGTAGGTGTATTGTTTGTCAGCAAGTCAAAGCAGAAAGAATGAAGCATTTTGGACGGAAGCAACCACTTCCTGTTCCTCAGTGGAAATGGGAAAATATAACTATGGATTTTGTGTATAAGCTTCCACGTATACAGAATGGATTTGATGGTGTTTAGGTGGTTGTAGATCGGCTTACCAAGTCAGCACACTTCATTCCAGTGAGAGAAAAGTATCCTCTGAATAAATTGGCTAAGTTGTTCATCACGAAGATTGTGAAGTATCATGGAGTTCCAGTGAATATTATTTCTGATCGAGATCTAAGATTTACTTCTAAGTTTTGGATAGCTTTTCAAGAAGCTCTTGGTACGAAATTGCTTTACAGAACTGCTTATCATCCTTAAACCGACGGACAATTAGAAAGGACTATTCAGACGCTAGAGGATATGTTAAGATCTTCAGTGTTATAATTTGGTGATTCTTGGCATGATCGCCTAGATTTGATGGAATTTACCTACAATAATAGTTTTCAATCGAGCATTGGTATGTCACCATTTGAGGCATTTTATGGTAGAGCTTGTTGTACGCCATTGTGTTGGTTAGAGGTTGGCGAAAGAGTGCTAGAGGACCCAGAGATTGTGGATGAGAATACTCAAAATGTTCAGGTGATTAAGTCTAACCTGAAAGCGGCCCAAGATCGACAGAAGAGTTTAGCAGATAGACATGCCACTGATCGAGTATATGATGTGGGTAATTTGGTATTCTTGAAATTGTCACCTTGGAGAGGTGTAGTGCGGTTTGGAAAGAAAGGCAACCTAAGTCCTAGGTATATAGGACCTTATGAAATCACAGAAAGGATTGGTGAAGTTGCTTACAGATTGGAGTTGCCTCCGGAGTTATCTAAGGTGCATAATGTGTTTCATGTCTCGATGATTCGACATTATGTTTCAGATCCTTCACATGTGATTCCTCCTCAACCTTTAGAGATTACTCCGGATTTGACGTATGATGAGGAACCAGTGATTATCTTGGATTGGAAAGACAAAGTTCTAAGGAATAAGATAGTGAGCTTGGTAAAAGTATTGTGGAGGAACCACTCAGTAGAAGAAGCTACTTGGGAGATAGAATATCGAATGAGAGAGATGTATCCAAGGTTGTTTTATGAGTATTAGTGGATTGAGTGTTGTATGAATTTCGAGGACGAAATTCTATAAGGAGGGTAGATTATCACAGCCCGTCCCGAAATTTCATTTATTGTGGATGTAAAATGACGGAATTGCCCTTAAAGGTTGCTATAGTATGTGTGACATGTTTATTTGAATATTGCATACTCTCCTAAGTTCTTGGAAAATAAAGTCAGTGGATTAAAATTGTATACATTTTTGTGTGGTTAGGGACTTGAAGAAAATTGGATTGTCGTTTGTTTTGGGTGGACCACACACACACGGGACACATACCCTCACCCCGTGCTCTATCTCTCCTCCCTCTCAGTTCACTCTCTCTCCCTCATTTTCGAACTTGTATGAACAAAAGCAAAACCCATCAAAACTTCACAGATCGACGTCAAAAAGGTGAGTTCCTTCATCCTTGCAACCTCCTGAATCGATTGGTACTATTTTTAGAATTGGAAACCCTCGAAATCACGTCGAAACCGTAACCCAGTTTGAAATCACTATTCATGCACACGTGAAATGTTGGTTTTCAGGGAATTCTAAGCCTACAGGGAGCTTAGTGAGGTCCCAAAGAAGCTCGGAGTACTTAGTTTGAAGGTTTTGGACATCGGGATTGCAGGGTTTGAAGTTGGCCGATTTTCTTGGATTTTCTCCGGTGAGATTTCGTGTGTTTTTTAGCCTTAATTTAGTACATCGTGATTCTTCATGTTTAGGGCTTCATTTTGGTGAAAATTTTGTGAAAAATGGTGCAAAATCGAACGAGAAAATGGCGATTGCAGGTCTACCCAGTTTTCCGGCTCTGGTGAGATTTTCCGGCTTCTGAAGGTAAGGGATGATGCGCATGGGGCGCGTAGGTCTGTGCCTCTCCCGACTCGTGGGGACGCGTGCGGCATTGAAAAATGTTTCTAAAAATACCTTGACGTCCGTGACGTCGGTAGGTCACTGTGGTATATTCATATACCCAAATTGAGCATCGTATGAGAAGTTATTACACATTGTTGGTCATGTGCTTTAAAATAACATTTTTATAGTTGTTTCGCATATAGGTGAGACCTATCCCGAGGACGAGCGCGTTCAAGGGCGTCACGGGGGTTACGACCCTTCGACATACTAGTGAGTGGGCATTTATTTTCTGTTTATACCTATATACTTCTGATTTTTCCCAGAAATTGAATTTAAATAAAAGTATGTTTTAAAATGCCATGCATACACAATATATGAATTATATGAATTAGTATTTGATGCATATATATGAAATGGTGCTGTGGACGCACAGGTGAGTATCAGGTGAGTTTTATGTGTTCATGTGAATTATTAATGATATGAATTGTGTTGAGAGCTCATAACCTGCACCCCTGGTGTTAGTGCTTATATTATTCACCCCGCACTACATGGTCACCTTGGATCCAAGCAGGTGCATGTTGTACAGACCATTAGAGGTGGTTCCGACTTGTAGGTGACTTTAGATTATTATACAGCTGTTGATTAGAGAAGCACTAGAGCGTATTCTTACACCATTCTTGTCGTACAGACTACTTCAAGTAGTTCCGATTTATGTGCAGGGTAGTGTCGTACAGGTCACAGTGGTGACTCCGGTTGGGTTAGATATTGAGCTCTAGAATTAACCGTACAGGACAGCTACAGGGTCTCCGGTTGATTCCTCATTTCAAATGTTATATTGATGCATCCTTATTATGTTTGAAGCATAGCATGGCATATTTCTTGAAAAGTATTAAAAACTTGTGATTTGAGTTAATTGCTGTTATATGGTTATATATATACTATTTTTCTGGGAAAGTATACAGGTTTTACAGTGAGGGGTTAGAAGTGTTGTTAAATGAAATATTTTAGAAAAGCTTTGTTTTACTGACCCACTCAATCTTGTTTTGCGCCCCTCCAGGTTCTAGTTAGCAGTGTTGGTGGCTCACGAAGATTCCCACGGCATTCTGACAGACTACTTAAATGTAGGACTCACCTTCGGGTGTTGTAATTTAGTAATGGTCCTACTTGACTGCACTTAGTACTTATGCTCTGAATATGTGTGTTTCACACTTAAACTCACTCTAGCATGCTAGTTGGATATTATTGCTAGTAGTTGGTTTTTATTCCTTCGTATTTCTTTTATCTTTTGCTTCCGCATCGCACTTTTGGTTACGTCACGCCCACGTGACAGCCAACACGCCTTGATTCTAGGATCGGGGTGTGTCAATGAAGCACCAAAAAAGTTGAACAAAACTGGTGACTACTTGTTTACGCAACCAAAATGCAAAAATGAAAAACAAACCAAACACATTAGGATTAGAATGAAACTCAAAAGAGAAGAAACATTCTCTTAAAAAAATGATAAATCACTTGAAAGATAATAATATCATCAAAACTCAAGCAGACACAAAGATATGCATTTACCATGTATGTGTTTAGCAAATGAGAAAAACTAAGAGTGGTTGCAAAATACAATTCGCAAAAAAAAAAAAAAAAGACATTTTATTTAACCGCGCAAAGATGGTGCACTAACCATGTTTAGTCCAGGATCGAGGAGAAACAACTCTTCAATAGTCTTCAACTCAGAATTAACAATAATATGAGGTTTTGCATACATTTCAACAGAGCTGGGTAGCACCTCAACGGGCAAGTTCAGATATTGAAACCTAGTTTGTACATTTTTAGCAACAAGAAGATAGTTTGTAAAACAATACTTTAGTAAAATAGTAAAAAAAAGTTGTTGACTTACCTCTATTTATACTTTGTAAGTTGTGGGATGTCGGGGTCTAAAAAGCACACTGTTGAGCCCGTGCTTCCCAAAACAAGTTGTCCTGTAAAAGTAATTATAGCGATTAGTAAAAAGCAATTTACAATCGGTGCTTGCTCTCCTCTGGAATAAAAAAAATGCAGTTAGTGTTTTCAATCTCATGTTTATATGGTTATTCATGTCCGTTTCGTTTTTTCTTAACCCTGATACTTTGCACAGTCACTTACGTCCTCAGCTGGTTGTAAAGCCATTAAACAACAAAAAACATCTACATAGAGTATAGTCATAAGAATTATGGTAAAGTCAATTCTATTAAAATTGCTAACTACGAATTTAAAGGTGTACTGGCACTGAGAGCCTTATGATTTACCTATGAGCTCCACATATTTTGTGAAGCTGAACAAATTCAACTAGATTAAATTATTACATCAGGATAAATGGGCTGGTTTTCTCAATAGAGACCATGGTTGTCCTTTTGTTCAACTCAATCATTCCAGCATGAGGGACAATTTGCTAGAGTTTTTGTTGCGGACGACACGAAACTTGTTGATCTCATAAGTAGACCTGACTTTAAGCCGCTCATAAAAGAAGTTGATGTCCCAAGGTTTCATAGTTGTGTGGATCGTATTTCCTTTGTACAGTTAAAAAACTAAACGATATGAGCAATGAAAGCAAATTTACAACATTTAATAAGTAGGTAAAAAGTTTCAATTTTGTTACCTTTTTATCAACAAACATTGAGTCCAAGCTTGCAGCGTGGGATTAGCCCTAATAATTTTCATGACCTAAATCATGCATACTCTAATTACAAGTTTGCTTGCTTAGTTGTACGACGCCAAAAAACCAAATTGGTTTAGCTTCAGTCTACAAAGAATCATAATTTATAAGGCCATCTCCAACCATGACCTAAAACCTACAAATATTTAGCCCAGAAAATTTAGATTTTAGCCCAGAAATAGCTTTTCTGCTCCAATCCTTCTAGCCTAAAATTTTAGCTTGAGATTATCAAAGAATGAATTAAGGCTATTTTTTTTTAAATTAACTTTTTAAAAAAAAATATATAGACTATCCTAAAGTAATTTTATGAACATTTTAACCTAAAAATATTTAAATTCCGATAAATTTTGAAAAATCACTAAATCAATACATGAAAATCATGATATACAAATGACATTTAATAAACCACATAAACTTTTAAATATATAAAAAAAATGGACAATTAATAAACCACATAAACTTAATACAATCGAAAACTCATAAACTTAATAATGATATCCACCATCTTGACTTGGTGATGGACTTGGGTGATAGTCTAGAGATGAAACAATATCTTGAAATATACTCCTTGTGGCATTCCTTTGTAAATTGTCCTTTTGCTTACCACGTAAGTATTTCTTCCTCTCTGGAGTGTATTTGTCGAGGTCCTCTATCATCAAATTAATTTCGAACCTTTCTTGCTCCCTATCCCCTTCTACCTTCATGGCCAAACGCATTTGGACCGATTCTTCTTGCCGACGACACTGGTTTTCGTTCATTCTTGCCATTTCGCTAGCAAATTATGCACGTATCGGATCTTAGGACTTCCCTTTTCTTTTTACTTCCTTTTGCTTATCTCTACTCGGGGGCCTTGCAAAAAAAGAAGTTGGGTTCATTTGTTCGACACCTTCATTGTCAGCAAAATTCACACCTTCATTGACATCATTTCGGGGTGGGACTTCACTATGAAATAATCTTCCACATTGTTGGTTCGCATCGGTTCCCCACCTCAGACAATCCTTGAGGATGTTCCAAGCATGATGCAACTTAAAAGCTTGATTTTTTGGTGTAGTTCTTGTCTTGTAAATTGCCATTGCTTTGTCACCCTATGTGACACACCCCGTCACGAAGGAGGGCATGCTGGCTGTCACGTGAGAGTGACGTAACCATTTACACAGTTCGGAAGCTTTAAAAATACAATTACTAAGATGAAACACCCGAGGGTAAGTCCTACTTTTGTGAATTCTGTCATAACACCGCTGGATTCCTCGTGGCCACAAAAGCTCTGCTATCTAGAACCTGGAGGGGCGCAAAACAAAGTTGAGTGGGTCAGTAAAACAAAGTTTTTCGAAAACATTTCAATTAACAACATTTCTAACTCCTCACTGTAAAACCTGTATACTTTTCCAGAAAATAGTATATATATAACCATAAATAATCTCAAAACTCAAATCACAAATCTTTAACACTTTTCAAGAAAATATGTTATGCTATGCATCAAAACATAATAAGGATGCAACATTATAACAGGTGAAATAAGGAATCAACCGGAGACGTGACGGCCAGCATGCCCTCCTTCGGGACGGGGTGTGTCATTATGCAACAAATACATCAAAACAATTAGTTGCAAAAACTATTATGTACATGACAACTAAAATATCAACAAAGAAACTCACAATTTTTTAGGCGCTTCTTCCACTAGGCATGTTAACCATGTCTCTCTCCAAGCTTCCCTTCCACAAAGTGCACGCTTTGTTGATAATCTTCCACCGATCATAAACACCACCAACGTCCCTTCGACCGGCGTTAGAGTTTTCATGGAACTTATCAATGATTTTACCCCACAAAACCTTTTTATTTTGATTCGTGCTAATGGCACCATCTTTGCTAATAGAAATCTATGTCAAACAAAGGTCCAATTACGACCTCTAACATGCTCTTTTGCCATCTTGAAATATTTGGAAATGAGAAGAAATGGGAGAAAGAAAAATTGGAAGAATTGTAGGAGAAATGTGAGTTTTGTGTGGATGTTTGAACAAATACATAGGTATTTATAGAGTTTTTGGTTGAATTTTAAGTTAAATAATTTTTTTAGTTATTTTAGCCATTGGATTTAAGTTTGGACCGTTAGATTTGATTATATTCGTTCTAAGCAGTTGGATTCAATAAATATATAAATATAAAACTAAAAATAAATAAATTGAACCTGGACCGTTGGATTAACCAACGACCCATTTAAATCGAGCTGTTGGATGAAGAAAAGTAGCCGTTGGGCTACTTGATGATTTGACACCCAGGGGAACAACCCCACGTGGGTTTGTTGGATTTCTGAAAAGGCCTAGCACGTAGGCGAGTAGGGGATGGGCAGTAGGGATGGCAACGGTTCGGTTTGGGGACGGAAATGCTATATTTATCCCCATAACCATGAAAATTAACCATATCCATAACCGCAGATTAACCATCGGGGATTATCCATAACCATATCCATCGGGTAACGGGTTTTCAGTCGGTTATCGGTTATCTCCATCTTTGTCAAAAAAAATAAAATTATATTCATCCAATTGACGCATTATAAATTTTAGTAGATACTAATTCCGTCATTAAATAGAAACATCCAATTACAAAAAACATAACAATATATTTGAAGTTGTTCATGATAACATGCACCAATTTCTTGACAGTGTGACTCTTGAAGAGAGATGAATTTGATAAACTTGTAACATTTGATAATTGATATATAAAATGATTCAATGAATGAATTTGGTTGAGTATAACAATAAGAGTATTGAATTGATGAGGTTGTTGGTATGCCCCATGCATGATGTTTGGTGCATAATAAAGATAGTAAAGGGTTTGATGCATGCATAATGAATTAGTATAAGGAGGGTTCGGTAAATTGAATAAAATTATATTATATATCAAATATATATATATATATATATAATATTCAGGTCGGATTCGGGGACGGATACGGATTGGGGACCCCTATTACCATATCCAAAACCATAACCAAAATAAAGTTCACGGTTTTTCCCCATATCCATACCATACCCGAATTTTCATATCCAAATCCAATCCATTCAAATGGTTATCCACGATTATCGGGTTTAACGATTAAAATTGCCATCCCTAATGGGCAGTGGGCTTCACAACCCTGGTTTCAGTCTCAGTTGGTGGGGCCCATTTTGCTTTGTGGCCTAAAATTGGGCTGGTATTTGACCCCCATATGAGTTTTAGGTTTTAGGTTAATTTTGGGTCATGGGTTGGAGTGAATTTTGGGGGGGGGGGGAGAGAGGGGGGGAAGGGAAATTTTAGGTTTTAGCCCATTGTTGGAGTGGGTCTAAGCAAATAACAATTGTGAAAACTATAATATATAACTGTCCATGAGTAAAACTGGCTAAGAGAGAAATGAACTAACAATTTTCAAGGATTGTCCTTGACTCTTATTGATCGCCATTGCATAGCAGACCTTCAGAGGAAAATGTCGCCTTCCAAAGTAAATAGATATTTATTTTGTGATGATTATGTAATAATCTTTTGGATGTAAACTGCCTCACCATTGTTGCTATTTGTAATGATCTTTACTTGTACAACTCTATTAGTTAGTTGCATCACAACCAAGCATGTTTCGTTACATAGGCCACAACTCTGGTTTAAATTTCTAAGCAAAATCATCGACATACCAACTTTCAAAGTCAATTTGTGGTGCAGAAAACCAGCTAATTCAAGTTGATTAAAAATTTTTATAGGATAAAAATATCAAGATTCTCGACATTCTCTGTCGAAGAAGTCACATAATCAAAACTGAGATAAGTACGACTTTGGCCGAGCACCATAACCAACATAAAATAATTTCTCAATCACGGTCTTATTTTGCAATGTCAGAATGGCCCTTTCTTTCAAATATGACACGTAATGGAAAATTTCTTTTAAATATGTGTACATGGATGAAACCACACTTTGGATGGGGTCATCATCAAAATTAATGAGAAAGTCATTCGGTATTTGAACCCCAGAACTTTCTTCATCACCTGAAAACATAGATTCTACAGTTTAACCATTTTCAATTTCCAAAATCATTTGCAAAGTGATTCAATTCTTGTTTTTCCCGATCATTCAAACCTGTATTTGAAAGCCTCATGTTTTCTTTAAGGGAAAAAAATAGTAAAAACTCGTCAATGAAGCTTTAACAAATTCGGCGCTGCTTCCATTCTAAACGACTCACAGAATTTGCCTAAAATCACCTCTAAATAGAATTGGCTTTCTTCCAAATTGCAAATCGTCTAAACCTAGTTTTGACCCTTTAAAAACATCTCGGAGAGACCTATCTAGAGCTTCAAAACATCTTATATGGTTCATTGGTGCCTCATCCCAAACAATAAGAGATGCATGACTAGGCCAATTGCCCACCAACTTTAGAATAGATCATATGCTGGAATTGATATAGAACTATTGTTGATATTATTTTTTAACTAATTTCGGCATGCATATATATGATGGAATTCATATCATGCATTTCAATAATGAGAGGCATAAGTCATGGGAGTAACATGGGCTTGTGCTGTGAGAATTGGAATGGTACTGTATTAGAAAGATGGATCCAACTCTCTTAAGGACCAAGGTTTCTAGTACTCATGATTGATCGGCGGGAAAGACGATCTTTATGTGCACCGGCGGAGCCACATTAAGGGATACCCTGGGCTGTAGCCCAGGTAGATTTTGATAGAAAATAAAATTTTACATGTAATTTTTGTTGATTTTTGAATGTAGCCCACCGTATATTTAGTCACTGATTCAAATTCTCTCGGTTTAATTATATAATACTGTTTACAAACCATTGGGTGGGCTAGCTTAAAGATTTAAATCTTTTTCTCACATCTTTTTTCTCATCGCTTCTTGTACATGTACAAGTTTGAATTTGTTTGAAAAACAAATGTTCTTGGCTCACCTTGCGAAATTTTTCTTAAGCTAGCTGATACTGCAAAAATATAATATCAAGTTTCTTTATTTATAAAGATTTAAATCTTTAAGCTAGCCCACCCAATGAAAATTTTCTAGCTCTGCCATTGTTTATGTGAGGGACAACTTGGCGACTAAGAGAAGGGCATTGTGATTTGAGAGAAAAATGGAAAATGAACGAATATGTATCATGGGTGATAATTCATATAATGACACACTCAAGTCCAATCACAGTTTGGGACATGTGAGGCTTCTGTGTTTTGGAGTATGGATTAACGAGAATAAAGGTGGGAACGAGGGAACATTCATGATTCATCATGGAATCATTGTTCGTAATTTCTAATGACCTTTGATTATGTACCACTTTGTTACCTTTGAATATGAGGGATGCAACAAGTTCACCCATATCCCTACCTCCTATGCCCCTTAGGCCATCTCCAAGTGAATGGGCTATGTTTAGCCTCCATCTAGATTATAGCCCTGCAAGAAATTATTTTTTAATGAATTGTGTCAAACCATATTTATATACAATCTCCAATCGAATGAGGCTATTTTTTAGCCTCCTCAATAAATTATTATTTTAAGTTTATTCTTTAATTTTGTCGGCTAATTGAATTAAACTATCATATTAAAATAAGATTTCCAGACATATTTTGAGGGCCACTTGTTTTAAGTTTCATGTTGTTTAATATTTTAATTTTACTTGCATGTTAACAACTTAGACATTAAAATGAGGTAAGATGGTATGGAAATGTGATAAAGATGTGAGAAATGATGTAGAAATGGTTGAGTATTTATAGGAAAAAAATAGAATTTTTAATTTTTCTTTTTAAATTTCATCCTAAAAAAAGTAAAAAATAAAAATAAAAGTCTGCATGATGTCAACTAATAGCATAGTTGGGCCTAACTTTCAGGGCTGGCTATGTTTGACTAGCCTTCTAGCCATTTGGTTGTATTTTGGCCTTGTGGGTCCCAAATTTTTTTGGCCCAGCCTTCCATTGGAGATTGATTTTGTGTCAAAACAGACTATTTTGGCCTCTAACCTTTTGCCCGGCTCGGTTGGAGATGGCCTTACTCTCTTAGTATTCCTCTATGTACCATTTCCCCTCAACCCTAGCCCCATGCTTTTCCAATATCTCTCTTTGCAACCAATGCCAGCGGACAACCTACCCCCTCTAATTCGTAGCCTTCAATTTCACTCTTTGTCACCCCATCCGTTCTTGCCTTTCATTATAGAAACCCTAACCTGATGTGACCCTTCCGTCTAGCAATCCTTGCATGAGGAGATCGAAGCCACCTAACCCCCTCCCTCACGCCGAGTCACAAAATGACAAATAAAACCCTGCTAATGACTGTTGGATTTGGACTAAGGGGGTAGAAAAGTCATTTGCCTCTTCCTTTGAAAGCTAGCCTAAAACGCTTGAGAACTGCAGGCTTGGCCCAAATGTAACGGCCCAACCCGACTATTTTGGGTGAATGACGACCCACTCACACACACAATGGCACAATTATAATTACATAAGCAGGATGAATACTTCAATTTCAAACTCAACTTTAGAATAATTACATTAAAAATGACGATTAAATTTACTAAATTGTTTTATTCAATTAAAACATATGAATTGCATTAATTAATCATGTTATTGAGCTTGGTTTAACAAGTTATATGCAATAATTTGAATATGATCCAAATATAATAATTCAATTATGAAATGGTTCTAACAATAAAAAAATTTATAAAATAAATGAAGTAGATATGGATTAGACGATTGGTTTACAGGTCAAACCGAACCGAATTAAAAACCTGAGTATGAATGGATCAGTATGAACCTAAATTAAAATCGAACTACAAATTACAAATCTAAACTGTATATTAATCGAACTACAAATTAAAAATATTTTTGTTTTCTATAAAAAATAAAATTATGGACAATAATAATTTTGCACAAAATAAATTTATAGTTTTTTTTTAATGCATCACCTACATGTGGTTCTATGTGACATCCCACATCGCCCAGGGGAGTGGATCCTCTAAGCCTTATATGTATATTCTCATCTCTACCTAGCACAAGGCTTTTTGGGAGGTCATTGGCTTCAGATTCCTTAGTAACTTTGAAGTTAAGCGAGTTCGCAGCGAGAGCAATCCTAGGATAGGTGACTCACTGAGAAGTTCTTGTGTAAGTTCCCAGAAACAAAACCGTATGACTCCACCGTAACACGATATTGTCCATTTTGGGCCCCGACCACGCCCTCACGGTTTTGTTGATGGGGGCCCGAGCTCGACTCCACTGTAGCACGATATTGTCCGCTTTGGCTCGACACCACCGTAGCACGATATTATCCGCTTTGGGCCCCGACAACGCCCTCACAGTTGGCCCGAGCTCGACTCCATTTTAGCACGATATTGTCCGCTTTGGGCCCCGACCACGCCCTCACAGTTTTGTTTCTGGGAACTCATGAAAACTTCCCAGTGGGTCATCCATCTTGGGATTCCTCATCCTTCGCTTGAGCTTCTAGTACACGATCAATTAAAATTGGTCTTATCTGGAAATTAGCAAGTAAAGCTTCTTCCCGATCTACCACTACCAAATCAACTCCAGTAGATCTCAATTATGTGAGAAGATGGATATGGCAAGCATATAAAGCATTAATACGGCCTCGAGATTTCCTGCTAAGTGCATATGCCACCATATTTGCACGACCAAGATGATACTCAATCGTGCAATCATAATCACTGAGTAATTCTATCCATCTCCGCTGTCGAAGGTTAAGATCTTTTTGGGTGAATAATCCTTTAGCCAATCCCTGGTCAAAAGTGTGCCGACGAGGACGTCGAGCCCCTAAGGGGGGGGTGGGTTGTAACATCCCACATCTCCCAAAGGAATGGATCCTCTAAGCCTTATATGTATATTCTCATCTCTTCTTAGCACGAGGATTTTTGGGAGCTCACTGCCTTCGGATTCCTTAGGAACTCCGAAGTTAAGCGAGTTTGCAGCGAGAGCAATCCCAAGATGGGTGACCCACTGGGAAGTTATCGTGTAAGTTCCCAAAAACAAAACGGTGATGGCGTGGTTGGGGCCCAAAACAGACAATATCGTGCTACGGTGGAGTTGAGCCTGGGATGTGGTAGGGGCCTGGGTTGGGATGTGACATCCTAACAAATCTCTGATTTAAAAAAAATAGACCAAATCGATTAATGGTCCATGTAGTCATAAGATATTTGAAAGATAGCTCATGTGGTAAAAAAATTGTTTTTAAACTTCTGTGGTGTAATCTATTAGCATATTTAGTCTAAAAGTGATTTTGGCATTAAATGTCCATTAAATGCATGGGTAAAACTATACTTTGACATGGTGTTGTGAAAAATAATATTTTAATAGCACTAAATAGCTTTTATTCCAATTCACCTACCATTTTGTTGGGGGATTTTATTTTTATTTGATTATACTGAAACGCTTTTATTCCAATTCACCTACCATTTTTGTTGGGGGATTTTATTTTTATTTGATTATACTGAAACTTAGTTTCTAAGAAAAAGAATTTAGCTTTGAGGAGGAGGAAGAGTTGCAGTTGCTGCTTCCTTTTGCCATTTTTTTGGGAATACCTACTGCTTCATCATTATTAGGTTCATGTTTTGTTCGTTTGGGGTTATTCACCTAGACCTGATAATTTCTTACACGACACGTAAATGACACAAAAATAACGGGTTTCGGATCAACATGATAACTAATTGGGTTATTATCGAGTCACACGATAAGAACCCGTTATTAATGGGTCCTTAACAGATTTACACGAAAGTGACATGCGGGTAACCTGTTTCGACACGTTAAGAAAAAAGTCATTTTGATGATTTTAATTTTTTTAAACAACTAAAAAAACTTACTAGGAATACAATAGCCATTATGTATATTTATATATTGTATATTAATTATTAAATATGCATTATTGTTTTATTATTCTATACATAAATTTAAAAATTTTAATTTTAATTAATTAATTAATTTTTATAGTATACTATAAGCAAATAGTAAGATTAAATTATAAAAACATTAAAATAAAAGTATCAAGTAATTTAAAAATACCAAACATGTTAAAAATTATATTAATTAATTTACAAGTGCGAAAAATGTGAAAAAATATGGAATGGCTCGTGATCGCATCCTCTACGTTATGAGTATGGGTACAACGTCGTTTAAATTTAAAAACCATACAAACCCTTATGAATAATATTTTTAAGGGAATTCAAAATAAATAAATTTCTTAATCATTAATGTACAATTCTAAAAAATTTGAAAGCATATGCAACATCCCACATCGCCCAGGGGAGTGGATCTTGTAAGCTTTATATGTATATTCCTATTTCTACCTAGCACAAGGCCTTTTGGAAGCTCACTGGCTTCAGATTACATAGAAATTCCAAAGTTAAGCAAGTTCGCGCTAGAGCAATCCCATGATGGGTGACTCGCTGGGAAGTTCTCGTGTGAATTCTCAGAAACAAAACCGTAAGGGCATGGTTTGGGCCCAAAGCGGACAATATCATGTTGCGGTGGAGTCAAGCCCGGATGTGGTGGGGGTCCGGGCCGGGATGTGACACATATATAAACGTGCAAGGTTCCTCAACCCTTCATTTTCCATATCCTTGCACATTTGATATTTTATAGTAATGCACTAATGTTTTTTCATTAGGCTCTTATTTTGGAGTATATAATACTTGAAAGACAAATGTTTTTTTTTTAATATTTTGGAGTAATATTTATATGACAATGAGGTATGCATATACTAATTTAGTATTATGTTTTCTATTTTTTTTGGTCAAATTATGTTTTGCATTTTCATTATTTATTGATTTAAAAAAATATTTTCTTTAACAGGTAACGGGTCGGTTCATATTATTTGATAATATTAATGGTTGATTTTGGGTTGGGTCATATTATCCGTTTATTTTAACGGATGTTACATGACACGATCCGTTAAGAGATCGGATATGACACGAAAACGACATGAACACGAAAAATACGACACAAATACCAAGTCTAATTCTCCCATGCTGTGAAGATTATGACTTCTTTTTGGTACATTAAATGAAAGTAGCAATATATTAACTCAAAATACAATTTTATCAATGCATTTAATGAACGTATAACGAAAAAATTATTTTTGAATTAGATTTGTTAACGGACTATATTATAGGAGTGTAAATTTAAATTACTTTACCACAAGGAGCATCTTCTGAATACTTTATAACCATATGAACTATTTATCCGAATCTCTCTGCCTTCTCATTCAAAAACAAAAATAAAAAATTGTTGAGAGACACACAAATGTGGGCGTATGGGTTGGGTTGACTTTCCATCTCGTCCGAGTTAACCCGCGCACAACAATTTCGCTAAAACGAAAAATAAAGAAAAAGCGGCGCATAATTTCATTTCACTTTGGGCAACAATTTTCATTTCATTTTTGCCGCCTTTTAATTTCTTCCCCCTCGATCTGTGATACAACTCACCGGTGGGCGCACACTGCTTAAACTGCGGAGCACACCGCAGGAACTGAATTGGCAACTTCAACCGGTAGGTTTCTCCTTCTTCTCCAAGCCTTGCCTTTCATTTTCGTAAATTCAGGAGCAGTATAATTCCACAGTGCCTGAAATTTGAAACCCTAGAAGTAGAACTGATTCTGAGCTTCGAATTTTTGTTTTCGGTTTTCGCTGTTGATGCTAATTTAGTTTCATAGACTTCATATGGGGTATAGCTAGGGTTTGAGTTCATAGAGAACTTGTTAGTCTCTCTCTCTCTCTCTCTCTCTCTCAAGCACGCTTGGGTAGAAATGGAGGTCCGACCCGAGATGCTTGCATTGAAATGCATATTTTCAATTTTTTAAGCAAAATTGTATGGGATGGGGCAAAGTAGTTCCACTGTGCCAATACAGCAGTGATTCTGTGAAGTATTATTATTTGAGTTTTAAGTTTGGAATAATAATTGTCGACTTTTGAAGCAATTGCTTCCCGTTTGTGTGAAAATTACTTCCAGAATGCTAATTGTGAAGCCACTAACTCAGGATTCCTTGGGTGTTTGCGTGTGTTTGTGTGCTTGTTTGTCAACGTCCCCCGTCGATTACTTTCCAGTAATAGTTGCTTAAGTTGCATTAGTATTCTGGTTTACGGCTTACAGGGAAATCCTTGAGTTGTTTACTTAGTATGGCTCACTTATATTTTTCTTTTACATTTCCTCAAAGGTTGCTGATCTGGTGATTTCAATATGTACATAAAGCAGGTGAGTTTTGGTTATTGGTGGATTATTGTTAACCTTGTTTGTTCCGAGTGATTTCTATTATTCCGTATTTAACTTTTGGAGATTTTCTAATATATTATTAATATGTGCCGTCCTGCAATTAGGTTATTATTGAAGGATTTAAGAGCTACAGAGAACAAGTTGCTACTGAGGCCTTCAGCCCAAAAGTTAATTGTGTTGGTAATTATATCTCCCTTTGTAATTGCATCTGATGAATTTTATGCTTTTTTTATTTTATTTTTATAAATTTAACTGATTGGATTAGCTTTGTAAAATGGATAATGTAATTCAAACATTCAAAGTATTGAATTATGAGGTGATGATGTCTCATATTTCCATTTTGTTTGGTTTGCATAGTGATAGACATCGGATAATGATGTGCTGAAGTTCTTATCTTGCTTCTTAAGGTGTGTGATGTAAAAAGGAGTTTTATGGTTGTCAAGGAATGTTTAGCTTGCGGAGCTCATGGTGTATATGGAGGGAAAGCAAGAATAGCCATTTTGAGAATCTTAAATTTCCTATCAGGGTCTTTAAGCATTCCATGCTGCAGAACCTATCCTTTTGGATAACATGAGCCCTTCTTTTTTATTTTTCCGATATACCTCTGTGCAGCTTCACGACATAAGATAAAATGTTGTGTACTAGAATTTTGAGGTCATTCAACCCAGATTGAAAAAACATTTGAGTCTTCAGTAGTTTTATTCATTTGTTACCTTTGCATTTCCTCTTGTAAAAGTATGCCTATACATATTGGAGATCTTCTCCTTGAAAATAAAAATGTCAATGGTAGTTCTGTATCTGTATTTGCTTGTTTTTTAATTACGTTCTTCTTGCTTCTATATCTAATTCTGTGCTAATAAAATCCATTTCAATGATGTTTACTGCAGTTGGTGCCAATGGGTCTGGAAAGACGAACTTCTTCCATGGTAAGTATTAAGTCTGAGTGATTCTTGCAGTGGTTTTATTCCCTCAGCCAGTATTTATATGTTTCCTTTCAGAACTACTAACGTTGACTGATTTACATTTGTTGGATTCAAAATTTTTTATTTAGCGATCCGGTTTGTCCTAAGTGACCTTTTCCAAAACCTTCGGAGCGAGGATAGGCATGCTCTACTCCATGTAGGCTTCTCTGAACGTGTGTTTTTGTTTCAAGCTATTTTGTCAAACCAATTGCTTATTAAACAATTTTTATTTGCAATACATGCTTCGTCATGATTGACCAGGAAGGTGCAGGGCACCAAGTATTATCTGCGTTTGTGGAGATTGTCTTTGATAACGCTGACAATCGAATCCCGGTAATATATATTTATTGATCATATCTTGTTAGTTATTCTCTGTAACTTATAGTTCTCTTTTAATAAAGTTATGTTTCATTATCATACCAAATTTGTTAGTTTCTTCCTGGTGGTACCCCCTCCTTTTTATTTCCTAACAAGAATTGCATCCTCTTGCAGTTCCTGTCCTCGCTTTCCCTTCTCTATCTCTCTTGCTCAGTACACATATATGGAAAATTTACTACATGGTGCTCCTTCTAGCATTCAACCGAAATGTATCACTTTGAAAGTTAGTTATGACCACAATAGGAATGAATGGAAAGAAACAAGCAGATTTTTTAGGACAACAAAGGCAGTAGAAGGGAGAATATGTGGGATAAAGTTCGGTTATGGTCATCTCTGTGGACTTCGGTTACTAAGGAATTTAGAGATTTGTCTTTTTCCGAAATTTGGGGTAACTGGAATGCGGCTATTAGTTAGTTTTGTGTTGTTTTTATAGTTTCTAAATGTCTGGGTGATGGTGCTTATTATCTTGTTTTGTTTGTGCCTTTGTGGACTTCTTGTCCGCTTTTGTATTTGTATTGTTTCTTTGCAATAAAAATTTGTTTCTTCTTCAAAAAAAGTTAGTTATGAGTTTTTTGACATATACGTTTGTGTGCAACACACCTTTTTCCCCGCTTGGTGCAGGGGTTGTGCGAAGGTGACCACAATAGGAATGAACCATAATGTTTTGGCTTGCAACATTTAGAAAAAGTATATATAAATCAAGTTTGGAGTGTGTTTTAGAGGGACAAAGCGACTAGGGCTTGCTCTCCCTTGTCTGTTAAGTTTCAGTCTTCGTTGATGCTATTATGGAAAAGACCTCTATTTTGTCAAAGTTTGGAACTGTAGCAGTATTATGTCTCTACCTTGAGAAAGGTTTATCTACAACAACCAAAAAGCCTTATCTCACTAAGTGGGGTTGGCTGTTGAGAAAGGTTTATCTGAGGGGAAAAAAATCTTGTCTGTAATAGAGGCATTGATTGGAAAGCTGCAATTAGTTAGCTCTATGGATTGATTGGAAAGATCTATCTTTTCAATTAATTGGCTTGATTGGAAAGCTGCAATAATACATGAACCATGTGTGGTCTGCCAACATTGTGACTACCCCCAAAGTTAGGGTGATTTTATTTAAATTTGGGTAGGAATCGAAAATGATTTTTAATTTTTAGTGTATGGAACCATAAGCTCTTTTCCTTGGTTATGCTTTGTCATTGGATTGCTAAAATTATGGAGGACATATAGTTGGCCTTGTAATTTTCTTTTTGTTGTATTTTCCCCTTATCTTTTTGCTAATGTGTTGCTGTACACTCATAGTGTAGTGTCGATGTTGTAAGTTTCATGTTTTGTTTCAGAAGTGGACTCCTTGTTCACTATTTTATGCATTTTTTTTATCTCTGGAGAGCTTTGTTTCTCATAAAAAGTTAGGTGATTAAACCAACTGTTTGACTTATTGTTCATACTTGAGAAGGCAAATATCAAATTTGCACATCGAGTATTCTAAGCCTTGTATCTTGATACGTAAAATTGCTCCAACTTTGGCATGTTTCAAATCACCTCTGTTTTCAGTTGATGTTTATGTTTGCCAAGTACACACATGCACAAGTAGGGATATTGCGTGTGTTGATTATTGTTCATTTTCACAGCTTCAGCTTACTTCACCTCTTTAACACCAATTGAGGCATTTACCTTGCCTTCTTTTATGGGTTATATCTCCTTCAACTTTTGCACCACTTCTTGATAGGTTGATAAGGAGGAAGTGCGCTTGCGAAGAACCATTGGTTTGAAGAAGGATGAGTATTTCTTGGATGGAAAGCATATCACGTGAGTGCATATATTTTTGGGAAAATGTTAATGTGCTGTGTATTACGGGGGTTTTATTATTAGATCCTCTCCCATTGTTTCTGTTGAATGAAGCATGATAACACTAATTTCAGGAAAACGGAGGTTATGAATTTACTGGAAAGTGCTGGGTTCTCTCGCTCCAATCCCTATTATGTTGTGCAGCAAGGAAAGGTATGATTTTCTACTTGTTTGGACATCTTATTTTTACCTGACAAAGTTCATTGTTATATAATATATATTAAGAATAGTTGAGATTGATGCACTTTTTTTTAATTACATTTTGTTCACTCTATCATAGATAGCATCCTTGACACTGATGAAAGACTCTGAACGGCTGGATTTGCTGAAGGAAATTGGTGGTACTCGAGTGTATGAGGAGAGGCGCCGAGAAAGTTTGAAAATTATGCAGGAAACTGGCAAGTCATTATTGAATTATTTGTTTACGGTTATTATATATACTTTCTTACAAGCTCTTCTCTTTTTGTTAATCAGGAAACAAAATAAAACAGATAGTTCAAGTTGTTCAGTACTTGGATGAGAGATTAAAGGAGTTGGATGAAGAGAAAGAGGAACTAAGACAGTATCAGCAATTTGACAAGCAGCGGAAATCTTTAGAATACACTATTTATGACAAGGAACTTCAGGATGCTCGCCAAAAGTTGGCAGAGGTTAGTCGATGTTAGATGCTAGGCCATATAAAAGGTTTGCATAGTTTTTTTTTCTCATTGCCCTTGAGAAGTATAGCCGACCCCACTTAGTGGGAAAAGGCTTTGTTGTTGTTGTATTGCCCTTGAGAAGTGTTATTTATTTATTTATTTTGAAAAGAAAGAATTTTATTAAAATTCGAAGCAATTACAAAGTGTGACTGAGGTGTGCACAATTTAAAAATGGAGCCTATAGTACAGAATCAGACCTCTCAAATAGAGCTAAGTTACAAAAACCTCCAAACTTGAAACCCAAACTCATTTCAGATGCATCATTATAGAAAAGTGAGAATAAACCCTAAACTCATTTGAAACTGACACCCAAAGAGCTGCCAAGTATCTAACTGGGTCCCCCTTTTTGTCTACTTCTGCACCCTTGAATCAATGTTAACTCTACCGCCTCCGAATTAAAAATTCCTTCCAATTACCAATTTTAAAGCTGCCTTTTCCACCTTCTCCACCACTGGATCTCAAAAGTCTGCTCTTGGCCTGCCCCCAAGTGGTTATGGAATCATATTTAGGTAGCATATGCAATTGTCATTACATATATTGTTGCAACTTGTGGACATGTTTGATGTTCAGTGCATGTCTGAATAATAAATAGCTCTCTTTGAAGTGTTTGTGCTACTCAATGATAAATCTCATGTTCAGTGCATGTCTGAATAATAAATAGCTCTCTTTGAAGTGTTTGTGCTACTCAATGATAAATCTCACTCTACATCTTTAAAGTGATGAACAATGGTGTTATGGTAACCATTCCGTTTAGAAAGTTCGAATGGTAAAAAATTCCAGTTTTGATTATAAAAAAAGTAATCTAAAATTGAAGAGCCAAAATAACAATGTCCCAGATATATATATATATATATATATATATATATATATATATATAGACACACATCTTGTGTCCTAACTCTCTTTCTGATCTGACTGCAGAAACATGCGCATTGCTGACCTTTATGCCTAAACATATACTTTTTCCCCTTGATTCAGGTAGAAGATGCTAGAAATAAGGTTTCTGAAACTTCAACAAAGATGTATAATACCGTGCTGGATGCCCATGAAAAGTCTAAGGAACTGGACAAGATCTTGAAGGATCTGACAAAAGAGCTTCAAACTTTAGATAAGGAAAAAGAAGCAATAGAAAAGCGAAGGACAGAAGCAATAAAGAAGCGCACAGAGCTTCAGCTTGATGTCAACGATTTGGAGGAGAAGAAAACTGGAAATACCCGTGCCAAAGTAAATATTCAAATTGTGTTACCTGCATTGTTTTTATTTATTTTTTATTTTGTATTTTTGCATCAGTTTTCTTCTTTCTAGTCATAGGAGGGACATGAATGATGCATTTGTTGATCTTTACATGCTTCCAGGAAGATGCTATGAAACAGCTGCAGAGTCTGCAGAAAGAAATTAAGGATTCAGAGGAAGAACTTAAGAAAATAAATCCTCTGTATGATAATCAAGTCAAGATGGAAATGGAGATAACAAAAGGGTATGTTGATATAATATTAGATAATCTTCTTATTTCTATCCCAGTTACAATACATAATTTAATTCTAGTCATGAGAAAATATTGATTTTTCTTTTGATTGGTGGAAAAAATAAGTAGAGGAGGATTATGTCGACTAATTAATAAATCATAATATGTCTTGTAGATGTTTAATAAATCTCCATTTTTCTGATGAATCTTTTTGAAACAGCATCTATTATACTTACAACAAAGAAGGAGTTACTTAACATTCATGTGCAGCTTAAGCTCATATACAAAAATCAATTTGTTCATCCAGTCTTTATGTTTTGGACAAATTGTTTTCCTTGCACACTAAAACAATGCCCTTATTACGTCTGCTCACTACGCAGTGATGATAGGCTATTAAGTTTAATTTGGCCCAGGTAACATTATAAAACAGTTTCAAGTCTAGTAGAAAGTTAAGTGTCCTCGTTTGGGTAACCCGTGCCTGGTGGTGGTGATTCCCTCTTGAGCAGGATTTATAGTGGTTCTGTTATTCAAATTTCAAAGTTTGGTTTGCAGTCTAGAGGGTAACATTTTAGGATTGTGAGTCAGGTAAGTTTCATAGTCCTTGGGAAATTCATTTCTCAGGATTTTCGTCTTCCGCTGTATTGGGGGCATACATCAAAGATAATCTGAGTTCTATAAATTATAGAAAAGTAAGTCTGTTTAAATACTGGAATATATTTGGACCTTTGAGAAGTCTTGGCATATGTGCTAGTATATTATCTCACAATTGGTTCTTTTGGAATATAGAATAATGGAACGCGAGAAGCAGCTTAGCATACTGTACCAAAAACAAGGCCGTGCCACCCAGTTTTCAAGTAAAGCTGCTCGTGACAAATGGCTCCAAAAGGAAATTGATGATCTTGAGCGAGTTCTTTCTTCAAATTTGGCACAGGTATGGTCGTTTCTGTTTCAAGTGTATATTTAAAGGGCTCAAAAGGAAATTGATGGTCTTGAACTGTTCTTCTTCAAACTTGGCACATGAATATTTAAATGGTTTCTTTTTTAAGCGTATATTGTACCTTCTATGTCATATCAGGGCGTAGTTGAAGTACTTCATAAGTCCATATGGTACTTTAGTTTTTTTTTCTTAATTCCAACTACTTGAAGTAGAACTGTATGCAGGTTAGTTTTCCATTTTTCCCCAATGATTGTTTCTTTAATTTTTATGTAGATTCGTATACATATGGATTCAATTAATATCCTCTTTTCTTGGATTCAAATATTTCACCTTGTTGACCAAAATAAAATTATTTCACTTTGAATTCACGTCATTTCTGAAAACTTTCTTTGAATTAGACGTATTTGAAAAGAGAGAGAGGTAGATGGCACACTGCGTAAGACTGAATAAATGAAAGTGAGCCTACCTCCTTTACATTGAAACACTTTTTTTAACCTTCCAACCGCTTCTCTATTTTCTCCACAATTAAATCCCAGAAATCATCTGCATGTGGATTGCACATAGCAGAATGCCCAAATATTTCACAGGTCAACTGACCATCCTAACACTAAGGCATTTCTGTTTTTTGTTAATCTCGCTCATTCATTTTTGTGTTGCTAAGGATCCTATGGGGTGGTTTTATTGTTGCTCTGGAGTTATGTTGTATGATTCGCTGTTCTGCTCAGTTTAGACTGCCTTGGTTGGGCATTTAGTCTTGTGGCTTTTTGTTCACTTTTGATTTGGCATGTGACTTGACATTCCTCCTGCTACACCTTATGTCCTTAGTTCTTAATATTCTAGTCATTCATAACATTTATAAACTATGTATAAATTTTTATTTTAATCTATTTTTTGCTTTTGTATGTTCCAGGAGCAAAAACTTAAGGTTGAAATTGCACGGCTTGATGCTGAGTTGAGCGACCGGGATGTCTACATTGAGTCTCGAAGAACTGAGATTGCTACTATTGAATCTCTCATCTCTCAGTCACATGATGGGTTCAATCATCACAAGACACAGAGGGACAAGCTGCAGGACGAACGCAAGTATGAGTCTTTTGAACTTAATATTATATGAATTTGTTACAATTATTCCAATATGAAAATATTTTTTGTTAGGTCCCTGTGGAGGAAAGAAACTGAACTTTCTGCTGAAATTGAGAAGCTGAGAGCAGAAGTTGAAAAGGCTGAAAAGAGCCTTGATCATGCAACTCCGGGTGTGAGTAATTGCTTTCTTTACCTTTTGTAACTTATGCTATGCTAAACATGGCTGTCATTTGTGTGAAACTTAGAGTGATTGAATTATTATTATTATAAACTTCGATAGATATGTAAATATAAAAATGTATAAAATTTCATATATACAATATTATATTCTCAGGGATCACAAAGCAAATCTTGTGAGGGATCAGAACACAAACTAAAATATACAATATTATATATGTATATATTTGCGCTGATTTACTGAAAACTATTTTTGTATTTAAATGAAGTTGCAAACACAGTGCTTATCTAATAAAGCATCAATATTCCTAGCTTACAATTTGGGGGTTTGATGCTAGAACTTTTTTCAAAACCTCGTGGATCTTTGAGATATAATGACTTTGAACTTCCAAAGCCTTGAAAGGTTATTTTGTTGGAAAAGAGTGCAAAAAAAAAAAAAAAATCCAACTTATTTTTCTCTGTCAATAACTGCAGAAAAGAATTAGTATTTATTGTTTGCATTATGATTCCACTTGTTCTGTTTTGTTGTGTTGTGTTGTGATTATGTATTTTATTATGATTGTAACTTATCTATTGGTGCATCTTCAAATTATGAGTTTTTTTCTTTTTTGTTCTTTCTTTTCCATTTTTAAGAATAGTTGTATATTCAAGATCTTTAGGCAGTACTATATGTAACATTTCACCTTTCCTCTCTGTTTTTATGTCTAATACTTTCAGGATGTGAGGAGAGGGCTAAATTCTGTTCGTAAGATTTGCAGAGAGTATAACATTTGTGGGGTATTTGGTCCTATCATTGAGTTGCTTGATTGTGACGAAAAGTTTTTTACTGCCGTTGAAGTAACTGCTGGGAACAGGTACTCAAAGTTTCATAAGGGTTCTACCCCCATTCTTTTAGGTGTTCCCACATTTACCAAATGGTGTTATGATCTGTTAGCTACTGCCTTTATTGTTTCTTTGCACTTTTAGTTCTATTAATTGGTTTTCGGTTCTTTCTGAACAGCTTGTTTCACGTTGTGGTTGAAAATGACGAAATATCAACCCAGATAATTAGGCACCTTAATTCATTGAAAGGTGGACGTGTTACGTTTATCCCCCTCAATAGGGTGAAGGCTCCACGGGTTACTTATCCACAGAATTCAGATGTGGTTCCTCTGTTAAAGAAATTAAAATTTGCTCCGAACTATACCCCGGCATTTTCCCAGGTTAGGTTTTACCTGAGTTATCTATCTTAGATATCATTGGTTATTGGGTCAATGTCAGATTCATGATATCATTTTGGTAGTTGAGCTATGTTGGTCAAAACCTTGGTTGTAACTGATTTTGCAATTATTGCATCAAAAGTGGACCTTTTTTTGTTTGTGTGTTGTTTTTGTATACATACATGCATATATACATATTTATTATTTATATATCTTCTATCTTAAGTTGGGGATCACTTTTATTTTACTCCAGTAGAACCATTGTGTTACTCACGAAAAGCGGGCAAAAGAAACCCCATTGTACACGAAGTACAGATTTACAAATGGAGTGTAATAAACTCTAATACCAACAACTATCTATATGTCTAACATGAAACTACTCAAAAGGAGGACTAAAATCTTAATTACTTAATTGCATAACAGTAATGGTTCATTTGATTATGCATACGGAATAAACTTGGAACTCACCTATGCTTGGGATTTATGCAAATGACACATTGATTTACTTGTCTGGGTTCAAAAACATGGCAAGTAAATATTTAATTGCAAAATTGCAGTGGTGCATTTGTATGTAATGCTCTCTTCATAGAGTGAATGATGAAAACATGATTGACATTGAACCTAGATATAGGGAATGTGCAGTAAATCAGTATCATGTTGATATGGATACAACTTTGAAAATTCATTGGTATACCTTCTTAAGTTGGTTCACTTTAGGATTATGTGTTCTCTACTAGGTATTGTGGTTTCTGTATGTTCATATTGTATTTTAGCATTCTTGAATTAATACTTCTAACAATGTTGAGAATGACCTGTCATCATTATATGTTCTTAACTTAGGTATTTGCAAGAACAGTTGTTTGTCGAGACCTGGATGTGGCTACAAGGGTTGCTCGTAATGATGGTCTAGACTGCATTACTTTGGAAGGTTTAGATAGAGATCAAGACTTACTCTTGCGTTATTTGTTGTAGAGTTTTATATTTATTAGTTTTAATGCCTTGACAAGTCACCATTTATTCTCTAACAGGTGACCAAGTCAGCAAGAAGGGGGGTATGACGGGAGGATTTTATGACCATAGACGATCAAAATTGAAGTTTATGCATATAATCATGCAGAATACAAAATCTATAAACATGAAGGAAGAAGAGCTGGAGAAAGTGAAGAAAATGCTTGAAGATATCCTTATGGAAAATGATTTCATATACATGCAGAGCAGTAGTTTTTTTTGCTATAACTTTAATTTACTTTCACTGTAAAAAAAAGGTTTTCTGGCTACCTAATTGCAAGGGTGAAATGAAAACACCTTGATTGAAAATAGAAGTTTGCTGCTGACATGGGTTTTGTTAATATTTAGATAAAGAGGTAAACCTTGGATTCTTTAATCTTGTCAGCTTGAGTGATTTGCTATCATATGCACTTCATAAGCTGAGCATTGGTTTGACACAAATGGTTTTAATCACTTTCCGCCAGAACTTCTGTTCTTGTTTTCTGGAAATTTTGATAAATCCAATTTGAACTGATTGATTATAACAAAAAATTCCTAAATGGATTTGACTGAGTCGTGTCGAGTATGTTAATTGGTGTGACGCCCTTGAATCTGTACAGCCCCCTATCTGGTTACTAAAGCCAACGAAAAATCTGATGAAAGATAATCACAGGCCCCCGCCTGAGTTTTAATGTTACAGTCTTAACTACCTAAATAGGAGAAAGGTATGAAAAGGAAATTGAATAAAAATGACCAGTATCAAGCAGGTAATCCTTTTGTGCGTCATTGTCTAAATATTTTTTGAGCATTCCAGTTAGTTTGATATATTTAGATTGGGTAGGTGTTTTGTTTTTAGAGTGGGATGTTGTTTGTTTATATTCCTTTGATTTTTGTTCTTTTCATTTACCCTGTTTTTGTTGTTGACTTTTCCTATTGGTTTTGGGTTGCTTTTGTGGACTGCTGGTTCACCTGATTGTACTTCTCATTTCTCTCTTGGTGATATACTCTCTATGTCTATCCGAAAAATATAGCCTTGTTTTTACTAAATTTACCTCACAGATAGACAGGAGTATTACAGAACTCGTAACTGAACAGCAGAAAATTGATGCTAAGCGGGCCCATGACAAATCAGAACTGGAACAACTTAAGCAGGACATTGCTAATGCTAATAAGCAGAAGAATCTGATTTCCAAAGCCTGTGGGAATAAGGTATTTTTGGCATTTGAGATGACAACTTCCAGTGCCTGTAGGAGTTTCAATTATCTGTTGTGTGTGCTTATATTCTTCCCTCTTGACCGTAGAAAAAATCACTGGCTGATGTGGAGACTCAAATTACTCAGCTTAGAGCCAGTATGGCCATGAAGAGAGCTGAAATGGGCACAGATCTCATTGATCATTTATCTCCAGATGAGAAGGATCTTCTTTCAAGATTAAACCCTGAAATAGCAGATCTTAAAGAGAAGCTTATTTCATGCAAGACAGATCGTTTTGAGGTTATTCAAATATAGTTGATTAGTATTTAGAGTATTACTGTGTAACTGTGTCCTTATGTGCATATCTCCTTCTACTCCTCATGTGCATATATAGACTGAAACAAGAAAGGCTGAGCTGGAAACTAATTTAACCACAAACCTTGAGAGGCGGAGGCAAGAACTAGAAGCCATAATATCTTCTGTGGAGACTGAGAATTATAATGGTGAAGCTGAAATTAAGATTCAGGAACTTAATGATGCTGAATTATTGGTTAAAGATGCAACAGAGCAGCTCAAAAGTGAGGCATTGATCTACTGTTTTTGAAATGCCCATTCTGAAGTTTTGAGTTTTGTTCTGTGTTTTAACTACACTTTTGTTCATCAGGAGTTTCTGAAAGTATAGATAGCCAGTCAAAGCAGCTCAAGAGAATTAAAGATGAAAAGACTGCGTTAAAGGTAAGGTGGTTATATTATTAGATTCTAAATGCGTGTTGCTGCTGCTAAGATGACTACTTGTGGATGCAGACTTTGGAAGACAAGTATGAGAGGACACTTCAGGATGAAGCCAAAGAGTTAGAGCAACTGTTGAGTAAAAGAAATGTGTTTCTTGCAAAACAAGAAGAATACTCAAAGAAAATCAGAGAATTGGGTCCATTGTCATCGGATGCTTTTGAAGCGTATTGCTCCATACTTGAATTATTTTACGGAATAATTAATGTCAATATTATGTACACAATATTGTGATCTTGTTTAGGTCCAAATTCTCATAATCTATTTGGGTACTATCTAGGTTTTCTATTTGATGAAATCATTTGCACCTTGAGATCTTTTACCACTTCTCCTGCCAAGATTTGAATCTAAGAACAACTGTTTCCCACCTGCCGTGTTACTTGAGCTCGAGTCCTATTTAGTTAGTAATTCAACCTGTGTGATGACAGTCAATCATTGATGCATGCATTGGCTAGATTCTTATTTATTTGTTCTTACGTCGAGATGCAACACCGTTGGTAGGTTCGTATTTATTTGTTCTCCTCTGCTTGAAATGGTAGGTATAAGCGAAGGGGCATCAAAGATTTGCATAAAGCGCTGCATAGATGCAATGAACAACTGCAACAGTTTAGTCATGTCAACAAGAAAGCACTTGATCAGTACGTAAATTTTACTGAGCAACGAGAAGAGCTCCAGAAGAGGCAAGCTGAGCTGAAAGCGGGTGATCAGGTATCAATTCACTGTCAGATCTCTTGTATTGAGTTGGTTTTTTCTTTTAAAGCTTGGCTAAAATTAGGTAGTCTTGCCATTTATTTATTTGTTTATTTCAAATTTTGCAGAAAATTGATGAACTTATAAAGGTTTTGGATCAAAGGAAAGATGAATCAATAGAACGTACTTTTAAAGGTGTTGCTAGGCACTTCCGAGAAGTTTTCTCAGAACTTGTGCAAGGTGGCCATGGGCACCTTGTTATGATGAAGAAAAAGGTTTATTGCTGAACTTGAACTCTTCAGTTTTTCCTCTTTGGAGTCAATCCTGATATGCGTGGACATAGCTTGATGCTTTGCGTTTGTTGGTTCATTATCAACTGAAAGAATGTACCATTACTGCATCTCTGTTAGCTGAGGGGCCAGAGATGCTTGACACTCTGTCCCATCTAAATGTTCGTTCAGAAAAAATGCAGTTTCTTTCTCCATTAAATAGATAATTAAAAATGGTTTCTATTTCTGGATTTGTCGTCAAAAGTGCCTAGACATAACTAGATTGGCTTAAGTATGTAGGATTGTCTTCTCGAATGTTGCCTTCATTTTAGACATTTAGTAAAAATTCTAATGATCCTACCTGAATCTGGGTATTAAATCTGCAGGATGGTCACCATGATGATGATGATCAGGATGAGGATGGACCACGTGATGCGGATTTGGAGGGAAGAGTTGAGAAATATATTGGTGTAAAAGTGAAGGCACGTATTTTCTGTTGTTCTTTTTACTAAAAAGTTAAACTGAGAGCTAATAATTATTTGTGATTGAGAGCTAACAAATATTTGTGATATTAAGTGGCGAGCAACCCCATGGGGTTAGTCCTGTGGTAGGACTGGTCGAATAAGTGCCCCAGAAAGCATAGGTCTCAAGTTGGATTAGCCACTGATGTGTATACTCTTGTGGGGCCACCTCCCATTGTTTGTCCCACCCATTTGGTTTGCGGGTCTGCATGTGCCCTTGGGATCTGTGGGTCAGAGATTTAGATACCTTAAATTATAATTGATTTGGCAAAATTATATACTCCCTCTGTGAGACTGGGAATTGAATCCAGCCTCAGGTACAAAGTTGTTAAAATTGAAAAGAATAGAAAAAAAAAATAGATGTAATAGCGTTTTCATTAAGGTTGTATTTATTTTTAAATTCGTTTTTTTTTTTCTTTTGGCAGGTTTCTTTCACTGGACAAGGGGAGACTCAGTCCATGAAGCAGTTGTCTGGGGGTCAGAAAACTGTTGTTGCGCTAACGCTTATTTTTGCCATCCAGCGATGTGATCCTGCGCCATTTTATCTTTTTGATGAAATAGATGCAGCACTTGATCCTCAGTACAGAACCGCTGTTGGAAGTATCCTTTATATTGTATTTTGTTTTCTGTTTTTCTTTCTGCTTGAATGAAAGCGTTTTCACCAGGCGTTCAAATATTATGTTCATTTGTCAGCCAACAGGTTCCTAGATCTCCTAAAGTAACTTTGCATGCTTGTTTTATTAGGGACACAGATTGTAGGTTCTGATGTCCTACACGCCAATGGAGCAAAAGTTGGTTAAGGGATGAATGACTAATTATATGTCCCCTCTTCTAGTTCTACCAATAGCTTTGATCATTCTTTCCGATTCCCTTAGATCAAAAGTTGGTTAAGCTGCCACATGTAGATAACCTAGAGATGGAAAGAAAGCCGCCTTAAATTTCTTTTAATTAACGGATTGATTTATCTGTGACCATGATAAAACCCTAGAAAAACAAAACCAAAGCAAGAATACTAAGTGATACAGATCTTAAAGCTATCCTGTAGCAGGAATCGAGTCACAAGGGTAGACATGGAAAATACTAGTACAGCCTCTTACTAAGCATTTCCTTTTGACATTTCTATGTTGGAAGTTTCACTTACCATACAACTTCCTTAATTACCTGTTGATAGATATGATCCGACGCCTGGCAGACATGGCAAACACTCAATTTATAACCACAACATTCCGGCCAGAGCTTGTGAAAGTTTCTGACAAGATATATGCTGTTGAACATAAAAACAGGGTGAGCCGTGTCAACGTTGTATCAAAGGATGATGCATTGGATTTCATCGAGCGCGACCAGTCTCACAATGCGGAGTAAAGGTTAGAACAACTTTTGCATTTTCGTTTTAGTAGTATTCTTTTTTTTTTTTTTTCATGAAGTTGATTAGGTTCTTTGGGGCAGAAGTTCCAGGTCATGATTTTTAAAACCAGAGACAATGGGCAAGGAAAAATGCCCTTGAGGAGTTTTTGTCATTGTAGATGAATGGCTGCAGGGTGATTATTTTACTGTTATATTACCAGCTTCGTTTTGGAATTGAACAATGGTTTTTTTTGTTTTGGTCCGTCCAGCGTGGTTCAATAACAGGAATGAAGGAGGAGCAGTCTGCATTTTGGTAAATTGACACACTGATAGAGGGAGATGTTGTACAAAGTGGGTTTGCTTCTGTATATGCTCAAGTCTAGATGCTGAAGAACCATTAGCTTCATCCATTGACAATTTCCGTGTAAGATTGTATTGCTCGTAAGAACGAACCATTAGCACATAATACTTTTATTAATCCATAACATGGAATGCCACTATGAACCATGAGAATAAGTATATATGTATAATATTAAAGAATTTACGTCGTCTGCTGGTTTCGTTTTGTTTCCCTTTGGGAGGTCTACATAATGCTTAGTTGACGCGATGTGTTATTTTTCGGTCTCTGGTTCTTGCACAAGACAACTCAACTCTTACAAACTTTCAATTGCACAAAATAAAACATGCAAATTCTGTTTGCGCATATCGTGCTTTTGATGTTTGTATTTGTGTTTGTGTTTGGACGAGGGACTTTAAATATCGAACAACTTTGGATTCGAGTAGAGTGCTGCCAATGCATTACTCAAGCACTATAAAACCGCGTTTAGAACAGTAGAAAGGCGCTAAACAAGTACACTAAGGTGCCGTTTCAAATTTTATTGTCTGCATTATCAGTTACATCATCTTACTAACAGACTGTTTTACATCCAACGGCTGATAACAGCTTGCTTATTCGTACAAAAAACGAAACAAATAGCAAGATTAGGGAAAGAAAAAGAGCGATGAGCTTGCCAATAGGGAGCTGATCTACACTCAGGTCATTGGAAGCTTTCCGGTTAATCCATAATCTCCGAGGAGAGCGTCGGTAATTGCTTGGTCTTCCTTCAGTTCCGGCAGCCATGCTGCTGCGAGAGCATCAACCGGTGAAGTTAATGGCTCAACCACAACAGGGCTCCAAGAGACAACGATAACAACACGCTTGACCAAGATGCTTGAGATGATCTAGGAGCAGCCGCTCCCGCTCTGACACCATGTTAAAGTTTGTGAGAATTTCTTGATGACTATGATTCTTTTTAGTGAGGAATCTATAATTGATGTTCTTCTATACAAATTAGGAATGTAGCAACCCAATGCATCATATATAGGTGTTGACTTGTAAAGTTGTATTGTCACGTTGTGTCCCCTACCAATAATGTAATGCCAAGTGTAAGATTTTTCTTTACATGGCATTGCATTATTAGACTAGAAAGTCACATTGACGGTGAACCCGTTTTATGTAAGTTCATCGGCTAATTTAACAATTACTTACGAGTTTGCCGAAGTTGAGTTGGCGTTAGGTTGAGTTGTAAGTCCAAAACCATAGGGAAAGAGGGGATCATAATCTTTGTCACCAACATTCATAGGGAGCTGATCTACTCTCTTGAACCATGTCCTAGCAAGCTTTCCAGTGAATCCATAGTCACCATATAGAACATCAGCGATTCCTTGGCCTTCTGTTCCGGGGAGCCACGCAGCCACGAGAGCATCAATCGACGAAATGTAGGGCTCCATCACAATCGGACGCCCAGATACTACGATCACAACACACTTGACTGCCCCACATATGTTTTTTATAACGCTCGGACCTGGTTCTATCATTGTCAAATTTGAATCGTCCCCTTTCGTCTCAGCGTAGGGGAGCTCACCAACAGCAACCACAGCGTAATCGAACTTACCTAACGTGACAAGTTCAAGATCGGGATTTACACTGTAGAAAATTTCTGTGGTCTCGTTAACTGCTTTTGTGATGGCACCTAGTATTGTGGTTCCTGTTTCGAATACAAAGGTAAACATTTTGTTTCCAACTATATAGTATTAATGTAAAGCACGTCTACCGAGTGAGAGAACAGTTCAGTTTGAAAAGCATAACATGTATTTTTGGTTATCAAATTTGACCGCATGTCATCTTTTAACTATTCTGCCACTTAGCATTGTTACGTCACGTACATACCAACAGTATGGTTGTTGCCACTAACTCCTTGCCAAGTGAGACTCCAACCCCCACATTGATAGCCCAAATTGTTGGCATGGGTTCCAGCAACAAGGATCCTTTTGGCCGTTCTTGGGAGTGGCAGCATTGGTGCATCATTTGGGGTTTTTCCATTCTTCAAAAGAACGAGTGACTTCCTCACAGCTTCCCTTCCCAAATCTCTGTGTGCCTGGCATCCAAGCCAGGGAATATATTCGTAACTCCCCATCGGCTTTTCGAACAGACCCATCATGAACTTGAGAGATAGTATTCTCCTAACTGCATCATCGATACGGCTCATTGGGATTCGATTCTCGTTGACATGGTTGGTTAGAAATTTGACAAAGAAAGTATAGTTGTGGGGAATCATGATCTGAAAAACAATATGATATGGTGCAGTTACAGTACTAACATTCATGTATATTTTGCATTGATAACATGGAAGCTGAAGATATATAGCAACTGACCATGTCAAGACCAGCTTGAATGCTAAGAAGTAGCGAGTTCGAATAATTCGTCATGGGTGGATTCGAAATTTTGTCAACACCCAGCCAGTCAGAGATGACAACACCCTGCAAAATTAACAACATGCCGCATCAATGCATGATAGCGTTACTGCCGTCTGTGTCCCATTTTATCGGATAAATGAAACACTGTCACGTCATTTGATGAACATATTTGGCGACCCCAGCTGTAGTTGAACTTTACAGTTTGGTTGTACCTTACCTTAAAGTTAAGGGTGTCCTTGAGATATTTGGTGATGAGTTCATAGTTAGCGTGCATCTTGACTCCGTTCCAGCTGGAGTAGGACACCATGACAGTGGACACACCCTTGGCTATGCTCTCGATATAACCAGGCATGTGAATTTCGAACAATCCTTGCCAATCAATCACAGTGTTGTTCTCGTTGATGCCGTTGGTGGTGCCGCCATCTCCCACAAAGTGCTTTGCAGAGGCCGCCACCTTATCCCTACATATACATACATCATGATGAAGAAATTAATGGGATGAGGAAAAATGCATGGTAGTAAGACTTAGCATTCATGAATGAACACAGTAGTAGAACAATACTAGTACAACTTACGGTCCACCAACGTAAGGAACACCCTTTGGTGAACCAGCTGGAATTTCACCTTGCAATCCAATCACTAATTCGGACATTTGTTTTACGATACTGGGATCCTCGCTGTAACTCTCGTAACACCTACCCCATCTCGGATCTCTGCAGACCTGTTCATTGTACATGTTCATTCAAGTAGTTTGATTATCTGAGAATAAAGGTGATTCCAATCGCTAGAAAAATATTGCAACTTGAACGCCAAATTGTTCAAGGAATGGATAGCATTACCGCGACGCATGGTGCAAATGTATACTGAATGCCAGTAGCTCTAACTTCAAGAGCAGTTGCAGCACCAATCCTCCTGATAAGTTCTCGATCCCTGAAATTGTCATATAAAAACACCCAAATGAACACTACTAGCGCAAGTGCGAGCAAAGGAGGTTGAGGAAATAAGTTAGGACTAGGATAGGCCAATGATTAAATTCCTTTCAACAAATAATTTTCGGGTTGTTCTTTATCAAAGAATAATGACTTGCCTGGTAGCTCCAAGTCCAACATTATGCGGGAAGATTGTGGCCTTGAACACATTGTTGTGGCCATGAACCGCATCAATGCCGTAAATCATAGGGATTCCAAGCCGAGTTGCAAGTGACCAATTCTGAAACTTGTTGATCATGTCGACCCAATCTTGCGTAGTAGCCTGTGTTCGTGGCACACTCTCCCCGCCACTCAGAATACTGCCTATATTGTACTCCTTCATGACCTCAGCTGTGATATTGCCGCGGTCTACTTGTGCCATCTGACCGATCTTTTCTTCTAGCGTCATTCGGGCTAGAAGGTCCTCTACCCGATCATTAATACTATATTTAGGGTTCTTGTATTTCATGTCCTCTTCTTCTCCCTTTGTCATTTCTGTCCAGCAGCAAAGGCATAAAAGTCCCACTAAGAGGACTGATGAACTCGGCTTTATCATCCTCGATCAGAAACTATTTCGATTAAATTAAACCTGTACACGTTAAATAGATCAAGTTTCTCAGTATAAATTCGAACTCTGAAAAGAAAAGAGAGTAAATTAGGAAACAGCATTCCTTTTTATTGGAAAATAAAACATAAAAAAAAAAAGAAAAAAAGGAAAGAGGAAGCCGTATATTTATAGGAAGTCTGGAAAGAAAAAAGAGTAAAGAATCAGCGTAGAAAAACAGTATACCAGATCAATATTAATAGAACGAGTGAGCCAACTAATGTTGGAAATTTTGTAATATACAAAACAAGAGAATGTGAATGTATGTGATGTAACACGGATGGACTGAGGTGGTATATTTATAGGAATAATAGTCGTTAAGTTGTAAAGGTACAAGGCATTGCTTATAAGAAGGAGCTATTCGCGGCCGTCCGATGCATTCCTCAGTCCCCGTAGGAGTGGGCATGTAATGCTATTTGCACTCTCTTACACTAATATTATTTATTCAAAATAAATAAAAGACTGTTAGACCAAGACAGGCTGTTGGATAGGCTGTTAGAGCTTATTGATATCGAGCTTGGTTGATAGTATACTCTTTTCTTATTGATTATTTGAAGTCCTTAGTCGTGTTGCTACAAATGCGACGGAGTTTGCTTATTGTTGAGCATGGCCAACTTCTCCAGTGAGATTTTTACCTTCCTGTATTTCCGCAGCTCATGCGGCCGATTAACTCTCTCTTTCTCCCTAATATAGAAGAAAAAAAAATACATTGAACATATAATTTAAATTCCGAAGGGGTTGAGTTATTAATCCAAGAAATGACAAGTAGAACAAAGAGAGAGCTAGAACAAGTATTAACTAAGATGACTGATCAACTGGATCGGTTGTAAGTCCAAAACCGAAGGGAAAGAGGGGATCGTAATGTGCATCACCAACATTCATAGGGAGTTGATCTACTGTCTTGAACCATGTCCTAGGAAGCTTTCCTGTGAATCCATAATCTCCAAAAAGAACATCACTCACTCCTTGGCCTTCAGTTCCCGGAAGCCATGCAGCCACAAGCGCATCAATCGAGGAAACGTAGGGCTCAATCACAACAGGACGGCCAGAGACAACGATAACCACGCATTTGACTCCACCACAGACATTGGTGATGGTGCTTGGACCTGGTTCTGCAATGGTCAAATTCAAGCTATCCCCGTTGGTCTCAGCATAAGGGGGCTCCCCAACGGCAACAATGGCATAGGAAAAGTTATTAGACTTGACAAAATCAGCATCAGGGTTTTCGCTGAACATAATTTCTGTGCTGGGATCAACCGCAGCTGTGATGGCGCTTAGGATGGTGGTTCCTGTATGCACATAAAATATTTCAGTTACAATAATGTGATCGATGTTTAAATTAAGTATACTCGTATGAGTAGAAATTATATGCAAGCGATTAAGAGCATTGTCCTTGCAACCGAAATCCTATTTTTGATTCCTCTTTCCTCACTATCGCTCATATCAAAAAAAAGAAAAACAATTATAAGTAGATACGAACCAGCAGTGTTGTTGTTGCCAGTAAGTCCTTGCCACGTGAGACTCCAACCTCCACACTGATGGCCCAAGTTGTTGGCATGAGTTCCAGCAACTAGGATCCTTTTCGCCTTCTTAGAGAGCGGTAGAACTGGTGAATCTGCATTTTCCCCATTCTTCAGCAGCACAAGCGACTTCCTGACTGCTTCACGTGCCAGATCTCTATGAGTCTGCACATTATTCAGCACACATAGGTAAACGTTTTCATATTACTTGATTATGTTTATTTTTTATATAAAAACAATTTAGTATATCTGATCAAGAGTACTAGCCTGGCTTCCAAGCTTGTCAACAAAACTCTGATCAGCCAACGGGTTCTCAAACAAACCCATCACAAACTTGACTCTCAAAATTCTCTTGACGGCATCATCAATACGGCTCATGGGGATCAATTTTTTGTTGACATGGGTTGTTACAATATCAATGAACTCGGTGTGATTGAACGGAACCATGACCTAAAAATAAACCAACATACAGCTTCAGTATCATAAAAGTGAACCAAACCACTCGAACAAAATTACCATTTACATATCTTGGTCTAAGATTCGAGCAACTAACCATGTCAATGCCAGCTTGAATACCAGCAAGAACAGAGTTTGGATAATCAGAATGGGGCGGATAGGTAATTTTGTCAACACCCTGCCAGTCAGAGATGACAAAACCCTGAAATTTGAACAATCACACTAGTTAATAGTGTTAGTTCATTCATTTTCCAGTATATATATAGCCAGTATTTCCAATTAATGTAGTGCAATTTCAAAGTTAAATTAATGTACCCTGAACTTAAGGGTATCCTTAAGAAATTTGGTGACAAGCTCGTGATTGGCGTGCATCTTCTTCCCGTTCACACTCGAGTAGGACACCATGATTGTTGAGACACCCTTGATGATAGAATGGTAGTAACCAGGCATATGAATGCTCAGCAATCCATGCCTATCAATCACTGTGTTGTTCTCATTGATGCCCTTGACTGTTCCGCCATCTCCAACAAAGTGCTTTGCACAGGCGGCTACCTTGTCCCTATATAATATCACGAACAAGTTCTTCATATCAGGAATTCCTAGTGTCACGGGATGACTCTTTAAGCCTTCCGCCCGTGCGGCACTTAGACTTGAATACCTCGATGAACAAGCTAAGTAAGCCTTCGAAGCCTCGCTTCCCCGGATTGAATCACAAAGAAAGCTAAGATAGCTTGGAGAATGCTAAGATCACTTAGAAGATGGGAGAAAGGAAGTTTTGTATTGAAAGTTAAGAGAGCTTTACAATTGCTTACAATTCTTGGATGGTTTGGCCAAATGGCCTTACCTCCTATTTATAGGCCTAAGTCACCTCCTCAATGGAGGGTTCTAGAATCTCCTACTTACATCCAAAAATATCTAGCATAGTTCTAGATACAACTTGCCTAATCTAGATTATTCTAGGTGAGGCTTAAATATGTACACTTGTGTGGAATGTTCCGGAATGCTCTAGATTATCTTGAATGCTCCGCCACGTTCTTGATTTCTCCGGGACGTTCCAGAAGCTTCCATGAAGACAAGGCTTCATGGGCTTAGATATATGATGTCTTGGGCATTTTCTTTGTTTTTAACATGCGGCCCGTGACATCCTCCCCCACTTAAGCCGTCGACGTCCTCGTCGACTCCTGCCTCTCGAATGTCTGAATCAAGTCCTTATATTGCCATAAGGACGTCTCCTTCTCCCATGTTGCTTCGGAGTATGGTAGCCCCTTCCATTTGACAAAGTACTCCACATGCTTTGGTTGTCTTGGTCGCACCACGACACGCTTAGCTTCAATGCTCTCTACTTCTTTGTCAAATGCCTCTGTCATCAAAGGGGGTGCTCGATGAGACTCACCTCGACTTGGTTCCTCATTGTCTGCATGATAAGGCTTCAAGTTGCTCACATGGAACACCGGGTGAAACTTGAGACGGGGTGGGAGTTCCACAACATAAGCGGCTTTGCCAACCTTCTTGATGATAGGGAATGGTCCCTCATATTTCCGCAACAAGCTTTTGTGCAAGCCACGAGTACTCTTGTGTTGAGACGCATTGAGCTTCACAAAGACTTGGTCGCCAGTTTGGAACTCCACATTCCTTCGCTTGCGATCCGCCCATTTCTTCATCTTCTTTGAAGCCTTCTCCAAATGAGCTCGAGCAAGTTCGTGGGCTAATTGCCACTCCTTAGCGGTTTTGAAAGCGGCTGGACTATTCCCCGTGTAGCCAGTCACGACCGTGTTCGGGGTCAAGGGTTGTTGCCCTATAGCCAACTCGAACGGACTTTTCCCCGTCGACTCCGAACGTTGCAAGTTATAAGAGAATTGGGCAACATCAAGTAACTTAGCCCAATCTCGTTGATTGGCACTAACATAGTGCCGCAAATAAGTCTCCAACAATGCATTAACCCGCTCCGTTTGTCCATCAGTTTGGGGATGAAAAGCTGTGGAGAAGTCTAACTTCGAGCCAAGTAGTTTGAAGAGCTCCTTCCAAAATCTACCCGTGAAGCGAGCATCTCGATCACTGACTATGCTCCTCGGAACACCCCAATACTTCACCACGTGCTTTAGAAACAAGCGTGCAGCTACTTCGGCTGTGCACTCCACAGGTGCGGGTATGAAAGTGGCATACTTGGTGAATCTATCGACCACGACGAAGATAGATCCACATCCATCAGACTTGGGCAAATGTGTGATGAAATCCATGGTTAAACATTCCCATGGTCTTGATGGGGTGGGAAGTGGTTCCAACAATCCTCCCGGTTGCTTTTGTTCCACTTTGTCTTGTTGGCACACAAGACAAGTCTTCACGTATGAATCTACATCATCTCGCATTTGTGGCCAATAATAAGCATCGCTCACCAAAGCCAACGTGCGGTGAGTGCCAGGATGTCCTGCCCACATTGAGTCATGGCACTCCTTAAGGATTTCTTTCCTTAAGCTTCCCCACTTTGGGACATAGATCCGCTTGCCTTTGGTGTATAGCAAGCCGTCGTCAAGCCAAAACCTTCTTGTCTTCCCATCCTTGACAAACTCCACAATGTTCTTGGCTTGGACGTCATGTGATAAACCTTCTCGGACACGGCCCAAGAGATGGCTTTGCGGCTTGAGTACCGTAGCCATTAACTCTACTCGTCTACTTAGAGCATCGGCCACCACGTTCTCCTTTCCTTGCTTGTACTCTAGCTTGTAATCAAACTCCGCTAAGAACTCTTGCCACCTTGCTTGCTTAGGTGTGAGCTTTTGTTGGGTTTGAAAGTAGCTAGTGGCAACGTTGTCCGTCTTGATGATGAATGGGGTTCCAAGCAAGTAATGCCTCCAAACTCTAAGGCAATGGATGATGGCGGTCATCTCCTTTTCATGGGTCGTGTACCTCTTCTCGGCATTGTTTAGCTTGCGACTTTCATAGGCTATTGGATGTCCCTCTTGCATCAACACTCCTCCTATGGCAAAGTCGGAAGCATCAGTGTGTAACTCGAATGGCTTGTTAAGGTCGGGCAACCTTAGTACAGGTTCCTCCATTAGGGCCTTCTTCAACCTCTCAAAGGCCTCTTGACACCGGTCCGTCCATTCCCATGCCTTGTTCTTCTTAAGAAGGTCTGTCAAGGGTGCCGCTATGGCTGAGTACCCTTTAATGAATCTCCGGTAGTAGTTGGCTAGCCCCAGAAAGGATCGTAGTGTTGGTACCTTGGTCGGCGGTTCCCACTCTTGAATGGCCTTGATCTTGCCCTTTTCCATCATAAGTTTCCCCTCCTTTATCTTGTGGCCAAGAAATTCTACTTCTTTTGTGGCAAAGGAGCATTTCTCCTTCTTGACATAGAGTTCATGCTCCCGAAGGGTCTTGAACACTATGCGCAAGTGCTTGACGTGCTCCTCCAATGTCTTGCTATAGACAACGATATCATCAATGTAAACCACGACAAACTTGTCAAGATAAGGATGGAATACCTTGTTCATCAATGTGCAGAATGTTGCGGGGGCATTGGTTAGACCAAATGGCATGACTTTATACTCGAACGCTCCATATCTGGTCACCATCGCCGTCTTCGATTCGTCTCCAGGGGCTATCCTCACTTGGTAGTATCCCGATCGAAGATCTAACTTTGTGAAGTACCTTGCTTCACCAAGTTGATCGAATAAGTCGGCGATCAACGGAAGTGGGTACTTGTTCTTGATGGTAATCTTGTTCAATGCTCTATAGTCGATGCACAACCTTAGGCTACCTTCTTTCTTGCGTTGGAACAAGACGGGTGCACCATATGGGGACTTGGAGGGTTGGATGTAGCCAGCATCAAGCAGCTCGTTGAGTTGCTTCCTCAATTCCTCCAACTCGGGTGGCGACATCCTATAAGGTGATTTGGAGGGAGGCTTAGCATCAGGCTCCAACTCAATCGCATGGTCGACCTCTCTCCTTGGTGGCAACTTCTTTGGAAGTTCCTTTTACATCACGTCCGCAAACTCCACAAGGACGTCTTCCACTTGTTTTGGCAAAGGCCCGTGCTTCTCCTCCCCTTCATTCAACATTAGGGTTGCAAGAAATGTGGCCTCGCCTTTCTTCCAAGACTTGGCAAATTGAATTGCCGACAAGTGCTGGGTACACTTCTTGGCTTGCCTTTCCAATGGCACCAGGCAAGGTTGTCTTCCGTCGGCTAGGATACAGAAGATATTGTAGAAGGGAATGGGAAAGGCTCGTACCTTGTCCATGAACTCTAACCCAATGACTACGCCATAGTCGTCCATCTTGACTACGGTGAAGTCGATATTTCCCTTCCATGCGCCAATGCCTACTTGTACATTGCGCGCAACTCCAACAATAGGGGTGGCAGCGGAATTTACCGTCTTCACGCTACTAGGCTCCTTTGTGACTCGGAGGCCAAGCCTTGTGGCTTCCTCCGACGTCATGAAGTTGTGTGTTGCTCCCGTGTCCACCAACACACGCGTCGTCTTGTCACCAGTCTTGACGTCGACGAACAATGATCCTCCTCCAACCTGAGCCTTGGGTTGTGGGAGGGTTGTCTGGATGGCATTCAGTAGACGGATGCATCCCATGCTTGCATCGTTACTCTCCTCGGCCTTGTCCTCCTTGAAAGCCATGGCCTTAAGGGCCTTCTTTTGTGGGCAATCTCGCATCATGTGAGGGCCGTCGCATAGGTAACAGTTGGGTTGCCAAGACTTACCCTTGCCTTTGTCATGCTTATCGGCTTTCTTCTCCTTCGGTTTACTTGTCTCGGCCTTATCCTTCGGCTTGTGTTCTCCCCCACTTCTCTCATGGTTACCCCTCTTCCCCGTGGATTTGGAATCACCTTGGTGGCTTGATTTAAACTCAATCAAGGATTCGGCGGCGGCAATGGCATCAGACAATGTTTGCACGTGTCTCCTTTGTAGTTCGAGTTTTGCCCAATTTTGCAGTCCACTCATGAAGTACATGAGCTTGTCTTCCTCTAACATGTTGGGCACCTCGAATAACAAGCTCACGAAGGCGTTGACATAGTCTTTGACGCTCCCCGTTTGCTTGAGCCACCTTAGTTTCTCCTTGGCTTCGTACTTGGCATTTTGGGGATAGAAGTGCAACATAAGATCTTTCTTAAATTCATCCCAAGTGGTGAGAGAAAACGTACCTTGCTCAATCTCCATGCTCCGACGACGCCACCACATAAGGGCATTGTCAGCTAAGAACATGGTTGCCGTTGAGATTTTGGACTCGTCATCTTCAATCTTCAGGTACTTGAAGTATCGCTCCACGTTCCACACGAATGTGTCGAGCTCCTTTGCTTCCCTCTTCCCATTATAGGATTTGGGTTTAAAGGAGTCGATTACCTTGGAGTCCAACGCCTTGATTTCCCTCGACCCTTGCACGAATTGCTTCACGACTGCTTCTTTACAAAACGCCACATCTCCCTTGAGTTCCCTTGTGTCCTTTATTTCTTCTTGAAGCGCCACAAACCTTGCCTCTATGTTGTCAAGGTGAACCTGGACTTCCCTCCGCATCTTGTCTGCCATGGTGTTGAGGGCGCCAAGGAGCTCATCTCGTAGCCCTTCCACCAAGCCACGCAGTTCATCCTTACCATTGTCCACCATGGTTTGGATTTCCTCCTTGTCGACAACGTCCTCATCAAGTCGAGTATCGAACTCGAGTATGGTTCGTTCCACCTTCTCGAGTCGCTCTTCCATGGTCTCCATCGATGCTTGCAAGTCCTTTAACTTTGGCTTGCTCTTGGCAACGTCTTGGACCTCGGCAGCACGCTCCCTTAGCTCGGAGACTCCGGACACCGTCTCTCCACTTGCCATATCCTACTTTCCTTCAAGTGATTCACGAGCTTGGCTCTGATACCAGCTGTCACGGGATGACTCTTTAAGCCTTCCGCCCGTGCGGCACTTAGACTTGAATACCTCGATGAACAAGCTAAGTAAGCCTTCGAAGCCTCGCTTCCCCGGATTGAATCACAAAGAAAGCTAAGATAGCTTGGAGAATGCTAAGATCACTTAGAAGATGGGAGAAAGGAAGTTTTGTATTGAAAGTTAAGAGAGCTTTACAATTGCTTACAATTCTTGGATGGTTTGGCCAAATGGCCTTACCTCCTATTTATAGGCCTAAGTCACCTCCTCAATGGAGGGTTCTAGAATCTCCTACTTACATCCAAAAATATCTAGCATAGTTCTAGATACAACTTGCCTAATCTAGATTATTCTAGGTGAGGCTTAAATATGTACACTTGTGTGGAATGTTCCGGAATGCTCTAGATTATCTTGAATGCTCCGCCACGTTCTTGATTTCTCCGGGACGTTCCAGAAGCTTCCATGAAGACAAGGCTTCATGGGCTTAGATATATGATGTCTTGGGCATTTTCTTTGTTTTTAACATGCGGCCCGTGACACTAGTTTACTGTAAACCTAAAAGTACTAACATAATCAACGAAATCATGGCATTATCAACTTTACCACATATTGTGATGAAGCAACATAAACTTAAAATTTGACAACTTCGATCACACCTGAACTAAGTTATATATGTTTTCTTTTTGTTTCAAACTGTATTTATTAATACCTACTACGAACAGTAGCTAGGTAGCGTGGTAACAAAGCTGAATCGAGGATATTTGATTTTTCTAAACAGAAGTGCGTACAACATATACTTGATCAACTTACTTTCCACCAACATAAGGAACGCCCTTCCTTAAACCAGCTGGAGGTTCACCTTGCAATCCGAGTATGATATCAGTCATTTGTTCTACTATTGCAGGATCCTCGCTATAACTCTCGTAACACCTACCCCATCTCGGATCTCTGCAGACCTAGTGTCCAGTACATTAGGGTTAAAGATTAATTTTAATATGAATTAGTGATTATTAATAAGAGATGAACATCAATCCAACTACCACAAAAAAATATACAACTTCCGAAAACTGTTAAGTTATTTGATGGCATACCGCAATGCATGGTGCAAATACATAATTGATGCCAGTAGCTCTAACTTCAAGAGCAGTTGCAGAACCAATATTCTTCACTAGTTCTGGATCCCTACAAGATCAGCAAATCGTCATACAAATTGAAGAACTTAAGTAGCAGGTAAAAACATAGTTTTCCAAGGTAGCTATGAATGTGTATGTTGAATACTTGCACATGCCTAGTAGCTCCAAGTCCGACATTATGTGGGAAAATTGTTGCCCTATAAACATTATTGTGGCCATGAACCGCATCAATGCCATAAATCATCGGGATTCCAAGCCGGCTTGAAAGTGAACCATTTTGAAACTCATTGAACATTTTGATCCAGTCCTGTGGACTGGCCTGTAGCCGCGGCACACTCCCTCCGCCACTCAGTATACTGCCTAATGAGAAGTCCCTCATGATGTCAGCTGTGACATTGGCACGATCCAGTTGCGTCATCTGACCAATCTTTTCGGCTAGCTTCATTCGACCCATAAGGTCCTTTATACGATGATTTACGGGCTGTTTCGGGTCCTTGTATGCCATGTACTCCGCCTCTGCTTGTGCCGTGCCTCCCAAGCAGCACAAGCACAAAAGTCCTACCAAGAGGACTAACGACCTTGCCTTTGGCATCGTTACTATCTAGTCAATCCTGTACAGGTAACATTGTTTCAGATTGATTGCGTGGAAATTAAAACACGAAAAAAAGTACCGAAAGTTTGAAAAAGGATTTCGGAGAATTTGCAGACCTTTCAAGAGAGGAGAGGAGAGGAGGTGAACTATGAAAAAAAGATGGAATGTAACGCTGGCTGAGGAAGCAGTGCTTGTGCACTGGGGTATATTTATAGCAGGAATGTAGTTAAAGATTTAATTTATGGATTAGCAAAAAAATCTGGATAGAATTAGATATGTATTAGGATAAGAACCAAAACCAGGTCTTATCGAATCATCTCTTTAATTTTAATTAGTAGAGATTCTGTAGAGAATGTGTTTCTAAAATTGTCTTGCAGTTGAAGAAAATCTTCCCAGATTAAGTAATGGGTTTATCATCGATTTTGGTTTTAATTAGAAGATATCTCACTCGGTCATTCGAAACATCTACCAATTTCGCAATGACACGTCTATTTTTTTACATCTCATAATCTATTGTTTTTTGTTGAGTTTAATTAAATCTTTAAAATATTCATCACGTTTTCTGAGATGAACTTGAAATAAGGTCTCATAGTGGATCCTAGGTATATGAATTTCTTCTAAGTTCAGGAGTTTTAGTTTGTATACTAATTGTATTAGACACCTCTGAATTATTAAATTCTAAACACCACCTCACCTTAAGATTTATAGAGTTGAGATTGTTCGTTGCAAAACAGACACTACTGGCTTGACAAGTGGTTTTGTTTCTCAGTTGAGAATGTTTTATTAATACCATTAAGACTAAGGACTGTTATTTTTATATGAGTTTTTCTTATTATCTTTTAATCTTATAGTTATTTGACGTTGACCCTCCTTCAAAGTGTTTCTGGCTATGCCACTGATTTCTTCCAACAGAAAGATGTGTTGTATTTAGAATAAGTTATATGTATACTGAATACTTGCACCACAAGTAATAAAACTTCTTTTATAAAGGATTGTGCATGTTTGGCCCAAGTTTAGTTCTTTTTAATGCCCTACCTGTTAAGGACTTTAATTTTCTCAATATTGTACCAAAAAAACTACTGAGATGGAATTAAATATAAACTGGTTATATTCAATAACACCACTTCAGTCATTCATAAGTGAAAGTAAATTGAAAATGCCTATTAAACTGGTTAGGTTCTCTCTTATCAACCTATTGACGGGGCAGCTAATGGTCGCACAACATTGAAGCAAATTGAAAACGCTAAATGTTTGCTACCCAAAAGTTTAGGAGGGGGAGGTTACCAATTCTAAGGCCAGGGCATAGCACAAACGCCTGTTTTGGACATTTACAGAGAGTTGTACCCCCATTTTTGGGTTTTAAATATCGCCCACCAAGAAAAATTGTCGGCTGCAGGACTCAAATCTAGGCCTTAGGTTAGCAAAGAGAACATCATTACCAACTCAACCAACCTTCGTTGGCTAAAAATGCTAAATGTTGAAATTGAAACCACGGGTATAAACTTGGTATCGTATCTTGTTTTCCAGAATATTTGGCCTAGAGTAAAATAATTCTGCTTATCATTTAAATCGAATAACTTGTACTTTTAACCATGACAATGACAATGAGTTTGCAAATACAGCATTCCCTCTACGGTTTCCAGAAAAATCGACGACAGTAACGATACAACATATTGTTATGCTCTCTCATGGGAAAGGACTGTTGTTCTACAAAATCTTATCCATGAAACAGCGAGCAACAACCCTTCATGATCGGACACGAACGGTCCCTGTATTACTAATTCTTGGTTGGCTTGGTAGTGAGACCAAATCCGAAAGGAAATAGAGGGTCGTAATGTGGATCACCAACGTTCATTGGGAGCTGGTCTACTGTCTTAAACCATGTGCGTGCAAGCTTGCCAGTGAATCCATAATCACCAAATAATGCATCCGTCACGCCTTGGCCTTCTGTTCCCGGAAGCCAAGCTGCGACAAGTGCGTCAATTCCAGCAAGATAGGGTTGAATCACGACAGGGCGGCCAGAAATAACCACGACAACACATTTCACAGCTCCACACACATTGGCTATTGTGCTCGGTCCAGGTTGTGGTATGGTCAGATTCAAGTTATCTCCAAATGTTTCAGCATATGGGGGTTCGCCCACAACAACAATAGCATAGGAAAATTTGTTGGACTTGACAAAGTTGGCATCGGGGTTCTCGTTGTAGACAACTTGGGTGGTAGGATCAACTGTACTTTTTATGGCACTGAGGATTGTGGTACCTGATACAACGTTGAATCATTGATTAATAAACTTTTGGGTATACGAATATACTATAACAGAACATACTCACAAAGACTTTGATCAGGTGAGTTTGAGAGATCATTCAAAAGACCGATGATGGCGCAATGGTTAACTCAACACGTACCCATTGTATTATTGTTGCCTTCAAGGCCCTGCCATGTGATTGTCCAGCCTCCACATTGATTGCCCAAGTTGTCAGCGTGGCTTCCTGCTACTAGTATCTTCCCAGCTTTCTTGGGAAGGGGAAGCAATGGCTTATAAGCAGATTTTCCATTCTTTAGCAGAACGAGTGATTTTCTTACAGCTTCCCTCGCCAATTCTCTGTGCTCCTGTGAAAAGCCAGCATTTGAAGAAAAGGGTTTGAATACGGCAGATGAAGAGATCAAACTTATTTTGTATCAACGAGCTACAAACATACGGACCTTACTTCCCAGCTGGCTGGCCAGGCTGAGATCCGCCAAGGGATTCTCAAAAAGCCCCATAACAAACTTAACCCTCAAAATTCTCTTCACGGCATCATCGATCCTGCTCATGGGGATGATATTGTTCTTGACTTGATATGTTAGATCATCAATAAAGTCAGTGAAGTTGTAGGGAACCATTATCTGTAACAACCCCCCAGATATACGTTAGCAAACCAAAATAAAAACCTGGCATGTCTCATCTTGAGGTAGTACTATAATATAAACAGCATACCGAAAGTTTATTACATTATAATGGCCAAAAGTTACACTTTTAATTAGACTAACCATGTCAATTCCAGCACCAACTCCAGCTTGAACCGAATATGAATAGTTAGCTTTGGGAGGAGATGTAATCCTGTCAATACCTTCCCAATCTGATATGACGAAACCCTGACACCACCCACCAAGAGACAGTTATGCCCAGCACTAGTAATCAGCACCACAGCAGACAAGTTATGTAAAATGACATTCCTTACCCGGAAACGTAGCTTGTCCTTAAGGTATCCGGTTACAAGTTCTTTGTTTGCGTGCATTTTCTTCCCATTCCAACTCGAGTAAGACACCATAACTGTTGCAACACCCTTGAGGATGGAATTGAGGTATGCAGGCATGTGAATACGGAGCAATCCATTCAAATCAATCACAGTGTTGTTCTCATTGATGCCCTTCGTTGTGCCACCGTCTCCAAGATAGTGCTTAGCACAGGCCGCAACCTTTCCTCTAGAGAAACGGGATGCAAGACGAATTACACCCAAATTTTTTGTCCAAATATTTTAAATAATGAAAGAATACATCACAGGTAGATTACATATACAATTGATTTTTCGCCAGCAATTAAAATAGTCTGAACCACATGTAGTTTGGTGAATCAACATCATGGTTTTGATGCCTAATTAAAGAAGGCTCGAGGCCAAATTAAAGTGTAAAATATGGTGGAAAATACTATAAGGACACCGAGGCATAGTCTCAATCTGTCACTTTCAAATGTTTTGCATTCGATCAATCGAGCCCCAGCTAACCAGAAACAGCAGGAAATTTTAATAAATATAACAAACTTGTGGAACTCAAGTGTTGTTACTCAATCAAATCTTGACCACTATATCTCTAACCAGGCCTACCATGTGGTCATTATGATCAAAATAAATGTCTGTAGAGGTACTTGTCTGAGACTCTCAAACTATTTACGGATAAGAACCATCACGACACAAATAATTCGCCCTAAACAGTGAAACCAATAAAAAGATCTCAAGTAGCAAATTTTTGAAAACTGGAAAGAGAAAAAAACGAAGTCTTACTTTGCAGTAGAAACATAGGGAGCCCCCTTTTGAGCAGTGGGAGGCATGTCTCCTTGCAGACCAGGTATTATCTCAGTCATTGCTTGAACAATCTTATGGTCTTCACTATAGCTTTCGTAGCACCTACCCCATCTTGGATCTCTGCAGACCTGCAAGAACAGTAGTAATACATAGTTTTAGTGGCATGCTCGGTCAAGTTTTGAAGTTTGTAACTAGAGATCTTGGATAATAAGACTACTCAATTACCGCAATACATGGGGCAAAGACATAAGGAATTCCGGTTGCCCTGACTTCAAGGGCAGTTGCTTCCCCAATTCTCTTGACAAGATTAGGATCTCTGAAACGGATAACATGCAAAATGAAGCATGAGTACATTGATTAGAAACATCAGACTATTTAATTTGACCGAAAGATCATAAACTTTCAGTAATGCTTGAATGAAGCCTGTGGACTTCCACTTATTTGGGTGAGAATGAATGTGACTTGCCTGGTGGCTCCCAGTCCAACATTGTGAGGGAAAATAGTAGCATTGTAGACATTGTTGTGGCCGTGAACCGCATCAATCCCATAGATCATGGGAATCCCGAGACGTGTAGATAGAGATCCCTTTTGGAGGCCATTCACCAGATTGATCCACGTCTCAGCTGAAGCTTTTGGGGCTGGTACACTCCCACCACCACTAAGCACACTCCCTGCAGAAAAACCAAATATCCCATTAAGGCATTACAAATTACACTAGGATCATTTCATTGGCTACTAAAACCAACATTGACATTACTGTAATTCCACTATTTTCCCTCCCTGCACCCAAGTTTGAATTTTGCTTCCAGTAGTTTAGATTAGAATAGAATATCGCCCGAATAAAAAACCCAGTATGGACAAACAGTCCAATATGGACATGTTGAGATGAACAATTGAAAATGTGGGTGAGATTGTTTGGTTACCAATGAAGTACTTGGTCATGACATCAGGGGTCGCCACTGTGCGCTCGATCTGCGTCATTTGGCCAATCTTTTCGGCAAGAGTCATTTGCTTCATGAGGTCTCGGATTCTAGCATTCAATGGCTGCTTTGGGTCTTTGTATTTGAAGTAGTCAGCTTCTGTCAGTCTCAGAGCTGATAGTAAGCAGCAGCATAAGAGTAGAAACCCCGTTAAGGGTATCGAAAATCTCGCCATTTTTGAATCTCAACTGGAGCTTCTGGATTGTTTGTAATCTGCAGAGAGGCCAGACCCAACAGGGTTCCATTAGAATACATACAGGAAGAAATGTAACTAAACATAAGCAGACAATGAAGAATGCTGTATAAGTAACTAAGATTAACAACAACTATTCGAAAAGTTGAGAGATTTCTACTTACATTGTAAGAAACTGAGCTCAAGAAACTCCAGAGAGGGGAGAGAGACACACACACACAGAGGAGAGAGGGAGAGAGAGAGAGAAAGAGAGAGAGAGATCTGGTAGAAAGTGGAGAAGTCAGTTGACGAAGGATAAGAAGGGTGGTGGGTGCTACTTATAGAAAGTAGCTTTATGATTTATGGACATTTTCTGAGTTTTCCAACTCGTCTATCTTTCTCTAAAAAATAAAAAATAAAAAATAAAACCTCGTCTATTTATCTTAAATTCCATGAGTTTAATCCACCCACCCAAGGATTTCTACATAAAGTTCATTAAAATCCTCCCCCATGTGCTAAAACATGGCCGCCGGAGCGTGTTTTGTGCAATCACACACACAAGAACATGGAGTTGGCTTAGCGCGGAGGGATTCTTTAGTGTATTTGAAATACGAGCAGGTGCACTATGTATCAAATGTAAGTAGAGAGCCAACGACGGTTGACTCAGTTGGTAAGGTCTCTGTTTTGTGTGTCGCCCCACCAAAGTTTGGGTTATGCTGTCAACAATTATCGTTGATGCACGATATGTAAATTCCTACATAACTCCATCCGGCGGCAATTGAGAGTTAGGTGCCATGCATAAGTCCTTCCAGCTTGAGGTTGTTAGTTGCCCTGGCGCTGGTGGTGAGAGTAACCAATCTCCCCTTAAACTTCATCTCACCCAAAAAAAAAAAAAAATCATTCCAACCGAAGTGTTATTTGCAGACTAGATTTGAAGCCTTTGTGATTAGATCATCTTCAAAGGTAATGTCAATTATGCCAAACAGGATCAAAAGACATTCAGGTGTTATCCAATGGATATGCCATATATGATGTGGCAACTGAATCACTTGACTCCTTACTTTCTAGTTGTCCTTTTTGAAAGCAAACAAAGAATGAGTCAACTGTATTTAATTTAATTATTAAGGGTGCATTTTTGCTCACCCACATTAACTTTGGTGTATGCTCACCATACAACTTATTAGCTACCATGTGTCCCTTCTTCTAACCCTAGTTACTTGTTAATTAAATATATCATTTTCAATTTTTAAAACTAATTTTAATCATTAAACTTAAAAATAAATAAATAACTCAAACCCTTCCCAACAATATTTCATTCCCCACCCACGCCAACCATTCAATTGATTCTTCAAAGTTCCACCCACCCAATCTTCTTCTTCGGGTGCATGGCGAATCTACCATGACTTCGTCCTCCGCCCTCCCTCCTTTTTCTTCCATTGTAACAACATTCGGAGACCACCACGACGACTGTGCCTTTGCAGCCATGAAATTCAATAGCAACCTTACCTAAAGAATTAGCCCTTTCTCTTTCTTGCGAGGATATTTCTGTGCACATACAAATTTGATTTTCTGATTTGGGATTATTTTCTTGGCGAGGACATTTGATGGGTTTCTTTATAAACTAAAATAAAATTAGAGTTACAGTGTAAGAAGGAGAACGGAGACATGGTGATTCACCATGGCACGAAGAAGATTGGTTGGGTGGGGGTAGACTTTGAAGAACAAATTGAAGGGGTGGCGTGGGTGGGTAGTTGTTTCTGGGGTTTGGCTGGGTGGGGAACTTGAAGGGTTTGAGTTTTTATTTTTTTTTAATTTTAATGTTTAAAATTTGAAAATGATATATTTAATTAGCAAGTAACTAAGGTTAGAAGGATGGACACATGGCACCTAATAAGGTGTATGGTGAGCATACCCAAAGTTAGTGTGGGTGAGCAAAAATGCACCCAATTTTTAATGCATGTGTCCATTAACGACCAATAATATAAAAACTAAAATCAACTTTAATTATTTAGTAATAGTTAAAGTAACTATGGGGCTCAATATGATAATAAAATAAATATTTGACACATTCATTGAAAAAAAAAAAGATTTAGCATTTGTATTCAATTGACCACATCAGTCATCAAATATAATTTTGACATATTAGATTTGACATTTCTTTTGGAGATGCTCTTCAGAGTCAAATTATCAACAACAAATTTATTTTTTACTAGCTTAATTGTGGGTCTCTTATTCCACTACATTTTAGCCAATACAAATTTTGTTTCAACCATTTTTTTTAATAAATACAACTATCTAAAGCTCTACATTAATAAATAATATTTGACAATTTGGTTGGAGAAGCACAAAATTTGACATATGACTATATGTTGCAACATCAACCATCAATTGTGATTTAACTGTTATAATTTGACATTTTGATTGAAGATGGTCTAAAAGAATTTTATTTAGGACCAAAGTTACAATTGAATGAAAGTTTAGAGAATATTGCTCCAATTTTCTTTTTAGATGTTAGTATACCTCTCTTGAATTTTCAACAAATTTTTATTTAACATTACAAACTAAAATAATAATAATAATAATAATAATAATAATAAAAAAGCCTTACGCGGTTTAATTTGAATGTTCTTTGTTTTTGTAATGGCATATTTTTCTTAGCCTTTTGCGTAAGTGTGCCGGCTAAACACTTTTATAATACTTCTGTTCCAACGGTACAATCTTCACTTTTGACCAAATTCAAATTTGGCGTTTTCAATCCAAACCAAGCTGCGTGACGTGTCGTAATATAAGTAAACAAAAAGCTTTTCTTATTTATTTATATTATAATATGCAGTGAATTTTAATGTTCTTTCGTTTTTATTATGGCTTAAATGTCAAAACTGTCCATGTGTTTTTGATTTGGCTAATTTAGTCCTCATATTGATCACTTTTAGCCAATTAAGGACATTAAATTCAATCTTTTCTAAAAAATTCATAAGAAAAATTATATGAAATATAATTACCCTTTTTCTTTATAGAAAAATGCAAATCAATGAGAAATAACACATATAAGAAATAAAGCTTCCAATATAAAAAACGATTAAGGTTGTGACATAGAAAAGATAGCGGTAATGTTAGGTACCGTTTGGTACGTGGGACGGGACGGAACGGAGTAGGACGAGGCGTTCCGTCCCACGTTTGGTGCGCCTAAAACGGGTGAAACGCGCTGTTCCACGGTACGAGTTTTGGGTGAATTTTCATTCCACCTCACCCCCCTGGAACGACTCGTTCCACATCCGTAGAACACAAGATTATAACATCTTCGTCTCCTTCTTCTTCCTCCTTTTTTTTCCATCCGAAGGCATCTTTGCTCCCTCTCTGTTCCGTCCCGTCCTATCCCGTCCCGTCCCGTCTGCATACCAAACGATACCTAAGGTAGGCGAGTTAGGAGGAGAATAATTTTTCTTTTAATTTTTAATTTTATTTCATTTTTAAATAATTTTAAATCAATAATTAATTTTATAAATAAATTTATAATAATTTATAATTTTTTTACAGAAATTAGATGAAAATGTCCTTAATTGGCTAACGAAGATAAACACAAGGACCAATTGACCCAATGACTAAAACACAATGACTATTTTAACATTTAAGCCTTTTATTATAATGGGGTGTGCTATCCACACACCTCTTTTTACTTCTCTCACACTCCTTGTTAATTTCTATCATTTGATCTTTTTCAATTCATCTGATTCGACGGCCGAAAATTAAAAGGGTGTGAGAGAAGTAAAAAGAGGTGTGTGGACATCACATCTCTATTATAATATGTAGTTTACGTTTTGTTTTAAAAAAAAAAATTCGTTAAATGATTGAAACCCAACTTTCTTCGAAATATAATTCCTTTCCTCGCCTCCGTCTCACGCCTCGCCATTCTTTCTATCCCCAGTCCCACCCTTATTATTATTATTATTATTATTAGGGATATGATATCCACACACCTCTTTTTACTTCTCTCACACCTTTTTAATTTTTGGCCTTCGGATCGGATGAATTGAAGAAGATCAACAGACATAAATTAACTAGGGTGTGGGAGAAGTAAAAAAATGTGTGTGGATAACACACCCCTTATTATTATCATCATTTTTCTGAAAAATCTACTTGACTACAAAATTCCAGATTATTACATCTCTACCAATCGTCCTAGTCAAAATTTTAATACAACAACAACAACAACAACAACAACAAAGCCTTTTCCCACTAAGTGGGGTCGGCTATATGAATCCTAGAACGCCATTGCGCTCATTTGTGTCATGTCCTCCGTTAGATCCAAGTACTCAAGTCTTTTCTTAGGGTCTCTTCCAAAGTTTTCCTAGGTCTTCCTCTACTCCTTCGGCCCCGAACCTCTGTCCCGTAGTCACATTTTCGAACCGGAGCGTCAATAGGCCTTCTTTGCACATGTCCAAACCACCGGAACCGATTTTCTCTCATATTTCCTTCAATTTTGGCTACTCCTACTTTACCTCGGATATCCTAATTCCCAGTCTTATCCTTTCTCGTGTGCCCATACATCCCACGAAGCATCCTCATCTCCGCTACACCCATTTTGTGTACGTTGATGCTTCACCGCCCAACATTCTGTGCCATACAACATCGCTGGCCTTATTGCCGTCCTATAAAATTTTCCCTTGAGCTTTAGTGGCCTACGACGGTCACACAACACGCCGGATGCACTCTTACACTTCATCCATCCAGCTTGTATTCTATGGTTGAGATCTCCATCTAATTCTCCGTTCTCTTGCAAGATAGATCCTAGGTAGTGAAAACGGTCACTTTTTGTGATCTTCGCTAGATTGCTCCGGTCATTAGTGTGGATAAGTATATAAATGGATAGAGATAGGAAAGCAAACACAAGATGTACGTGGTTCACCCAGATTGGCTACGTCCACGGAATAGAGGAGTTCTCATTAATTGTGAAGGGTTTACACAAGTACATAGGTTCAAGCTCTCCTTTAGTGAGTACAAGTGAATGATTTAGTACAAATGACATTAGGAAATATTGTGGGAGAATGATCTCGTAGCCACGAAACTTCTAAGTACCGGAGTGTGGTATCGTCTTGACTTGCCTTTATCTGTCTCATAGGTAGATGTGGCATCTTCTCTGGAAGTACTCTTCCTCCATCCAGGGGTGGTATCTGTAACTGGTGGAGATGCACAAGGTAATGTATCAATTTCACTTGAAGCTTACTTGTAGTTTCATGCTTGGTCAAGCGAGATACAAACCATGTAGTAGGAGTCCCCCAAGTCGCCGAGCTGGGGGATTTGCTGAAAGAGGTGACAGACAAGGTATGCAATCAGAGCTCCGGCTGATTGTTCACATTCTCCCTATCTTGCAGGCAACATGAAGGATAAAGAGAAGAAAAATGAGGAGAGATGATATGGGATACTTTTGCTTTTGAAGAAGTAACTTTCCACATGCTTATTCTTGAACTGGGCTGGAGGGTTTTCTGGTTTCCTCCAGAGTATAAGGTCGACTGAAGAATTTGAGGGTCAAAACAAGTCCATCAAATCTAGAGTACGTTCGACCCTGCTGATATGGGATACTTTTGCTTTTGATAGAGTAGTGGATGTATCGGCACGTGTGCTGTTACGCTTGTCTCCACATGCTTCCTTGTATCCTTCTCACTTGCCCTATCTGTTCCTCAGGCAGATGCGGTATCTTCCCTGGAAGCATAAGATGTTGAAGATGAGTACTCGAGAGCAGTGCCAGGTAAGTAATCAGGTAAGGGGTTCCAGGCAGTCAGTTCCTGGCTGGAAGCTTGATTCCAAGTGCTGACTGATTGCTCTCTTTCTCCTTGTCTTGCAGGTAAGAACAAGGCCAAAGGAAAAGACAGGGAAAAAGCATGATATGGGATACTCTTGCTTTTAACCCTGATGATATGAGATATTCTTGCTCTAGTATAGCTTGTTTACAGAGATATTATCGGGGGGAAAGAAAGCTGAATATTTCGAAAGGCTTTGTTGGGAGTGCCTTCTCAGATAAGAGAAAGGGTTGAGCATTTTTGCAGGTCTGCCTGTCCGTTAGGGATGGAAGTCGACATATATAGGAGTCTTCCTAACATCAAGTAATAATGCTATTCCTTTACCCTGCTTGGTTATAGCACGGTAGTGGGAGCTGCCAGCTTCACATGTTTTAACTCTGTCAGAGCACTTTGAAAAAGTGGTTTGTGGTATCTGGAAAGCTGATGTTGCGTGTGAAGATTACAGACCTGTCGGGGGTCTGGCTCTCGAGATTCGGAGAACGATGCCTCTTCGATTTTTGAGAAAGCAATCCTGCTGGGGGTCTGGCTCTCGAGATTCGGAGAGCGGTGTCTCTTCGATTTTTGAGAAAGTAATCATGTTGGGAGTCTGGCTCTCGAGATTCGGAGGGCCGTGCCTCTTCGATTTTAGAGCAAGCAATCTTGTTGGGAGTGTTTTCTCGAATGTGAGTAAAGGTTGGGCATGTTTGCTAGTCTACCTTGCCACGAAGCACAGAGGTTGACACACAGGGACTTTCCAATTATCCAGCAGTGGTACTGTTCCTTTGCCCTCTCTTCGATTTTGAGAAAGTAATCATGTTGGGAGTCTGGCTCTCGAGATTCGGAGGGCGGTGCCTCTTCGATTTTGGAGCAAGCAATCTTGTTGGGAGTGTTTTCTCGAATGTGAGTAAAGGTTGGGCATGTTTGCTAGTCTACCTTGCCACGAAGCACAAAGGTTGACACACCGGGACTTTCCAATTATCCAGCAGTGGTACTGTTCCTTTACCCTCTCTTCGATTTTTGAGAAAGTAATCATGTTGGGAGTCTGGCTCTCGAGATTCGGAGGGCGGTGCCTCTTCGATTTTGGAGCAAGCAATCTTGTTAGGAGTGTTTTCTCGAATGTGAGTAAAGGTTGGGCATGTTTGCTAGTCTACCTTGCCACGAAGCACAGAGGTTGACACACCGGGACTTTTCAATTATCCAGCAGTGGTACTGTTCCTTTACCCTTGTGGGTAATAATGTGGTAGCTAGACCTTCAAAATTTATGTGTCTAAACTTTGTTAGTGTTGTTTCTTTGCAATTCTTTTACCCTTCTTGGTCAGAGCGATGTAGTGGGAGCTGCAAGCTTCACGTGTCTCAACTTTGTCAGAGAACTTTGGCAAAGTTATCTGTGGTACCCATGAGCTACTGTTGCGTGTGGGAAGTGGGTGATTGAACAGTACGATTCATGTGCTTTCTACTTCGCCAGAAATCTTCGACAGAATGCCCATAATTTCCGCAAAGCTGAGTATGCGTGTGACAGGTGCTGACAAGGCTGGAAAAGTAGGTGCCTCTTCGATTTCTGAGATCGGCCTTTGTGGTCTTTGAGCAGCCCAGCTTTTGAGAAAGCAAACACCTCTTCGATTTCTGAGATCGACCCTCGTGGTCTCTGAGCAGCCCAGCTTTTGAGAAAGCAAACGCCTCTTCGATTTCTGAGCAGGCGCCTCTTCGATTTCTGAAGCTTCGTCGAGTGCAGATTTTTATAGGGGCTGACATTAAGTTCCAAAGCACACTTGAATATCCACCAGTAGAAGCTCCATTCTTGCACTTCTAAGATCTTGATTTGTCCGACCTCTTCTCTCTTCAACACCTTTGAAAATGTCTGGCCCCTCCGACCGTCGTTTTGACTTGAACCTTGTTGAAGAGGCAGCCCCGCCTTCTCCAGACAACATATGGCGCCCATCCTTCGTCTCCCCTACTGGTCCTCTTACCGTTGGGGATTCCGTGATGAAGAATGATATGACCGCTGCGGTAGTGGCCAGGAACCTTCTCACTCCCAAAGATAACAGACTACTTTCCAAACGGTCTGATGAGTTGTCTGTTAAGGATTCTCTGGCTCTCAGTGTTCAGTGTGCAGGTTCTGTGTCTAATATGGCCCAACGCCTATTTGCTCGAACCCGCCAAGTTGAATCATTGGCGGCTGAAGTGATGAGTCTCAAACAGGAGATTAGAGGGCTCAAGCATGAGAATAAACAGTTGCACCGGCTCGCACATGACTATGCTACAAACATGAAGAGGAAGCTTGACCAGATGAAGGAATCTGATGGTCAGGTTTTACTTGATCATCAGAGATTTGTGGGTTTGTTCCAAAGGCATTTATTGCCTTCGTCTTCTGGGGCTGTACCGCGTAATGAAGCTCCAAATGATCAATCTCTGATGCCTCCTCATTCTAGGGTTTTGTCCAGTACTGAGACTCCGAATGATCCCCCTCCGGTGCCTTCTCTTTCTGGGGCTCTACCGACTGCTGAGACTTCTCCTAAGCAACCTTTGTGAAGGCTCCCTCTTGTTTGTTTATTTTGACTCAAGTATATGTACATATTTGTAACTTATCGGGGATATCAATAAATAAGCTTTCCTTCATTTCAACGTATTGTGTTAAATACACCAAAGCCTTTGTTCGCTAAGTTCTTTGAATTTTCTTTTGTTGAAGCTTGTATGTTGAAGCTTTGTGAGTGGAGCATATAGGTTGAGGTAGTGTTCCCTTAATTTCCCGAGTGAGGAAAACTTCTCGGTTGGAGACTTGGAAAATCCAAGTTCAATGCGGCTGAATATCAGGCAATATATATACACAATTTGGTAAAAAATAATAAAAGTTGTTGAACCTACAGTCTGTAACATGTTGCACCAGAAATTTAAAAGGGGAACAATTGCAAGCTATTTTTTAATGAATGATTTTTATATAGTGATTTAAAATATGAATAATTTTGATTATAAATTAATTGTCTAAGCTAAATAAAGAGAATGGAAGGGTTTGAATTCGAAACAAACTTAGATAAACAAAATTTCTTTATCCATCAAGATAATCTACTATCTGCAAAAATCAATTGTAATTAAATGAAATACCCTGTCAAATTCTTCATTTACCCTACGTTGTACAAGGTTCCTTTTGCTTTAAGACCCATTGTGTCAATCCCCGTTGTGTTGTCCCCAGTATGAGAAACGACTCGAATATAGGACTTGATGTATACAACATTGTTCAACTAATAAGTCAATATTATGAAATGATAAAAGAATCTCATTTTTCTTAATGACCTGTGTGATCGAGTTTAATATATTTATATCGGTAATGTGTTGATCAACTCGTAAGACCATCTCCAACTCTTGGGCTAAAAGCCAAATTTTTTAGCCCGGAAAATTTGGCTTTTAGCCCAGAAACATCTTTTATACTCCAACCCTTCAGCCCTAAAATTTTAGCCCGGAATTATTAAAGAATGAACTTAGGCTAATTTTTTTCTTAAATCAATTTAAAAAAAAAATATGTAGATTATTGTAAATTAATTTTATGAACATTTTAATCTAAAAAAATTTAAATTCCGATAAACATTTGGCATTTAGCCCGGGGGAAAAACTGGGGGGTATTTGGCCCAGAAATAACATTTGGCATTTAGCCTAAAATTTTAACATGGGTTGGAGAGTGTTTGGGGGGGGGTAATTTGGCTTTTAGCCCAAGTTTGGAGATGGTCTAAATATACGCGATGATATAAATAGTGTCATTTGGCAGATCACTTTATTTTTTATTCAAATAAAACCCAACTTTCTTTTTTTCCAACAAAGTCCGATCTTTCTTTTTTCTAAAAGAGATCCAGCTTTCTTTTTTTATAAAAGAGGTCCAGCTTTCTTTCTTTTCTTTTATTTTCCTGCAAAGATCCAGCTTTCTCTTTATTTTGTTTCAATTTTAGACTTTTTTATTTTTGGTGAAAGCTATTTTAAACGTTTTTCTTTTGCCGAATGAGTTAATATGTTTCAAATATGTGATGTGGGTACATTTTTTTTTTGCTAGAACTACGTGAAGAATAAATTACTCTATTATTGATTTTTAAGTAATTGTTATATTTGTAACAATATTATTAGGATTTTTTTAAATTTCATAATTTGTATGATATTGAATGCATAAATGCATGAGTTAAATTATGTTGATGCACAAAATCAGTGGGGACTTTGGTACAACAGAAAGAGTTAAGTTTGTGACATTCGCTAGATTGCTCCGGTTACTAGTGTGGATAAGTATGTAAATAGATAGAGACAGAGAAGCAAACACAAGATGTACGTGGTTCACCCATATTGGCTACGTCCACGGAGTAGAGAAGTTCTCATAAATTGTGAAGAGTTTACACAAGTACATAGGTTCAAGCTCTCATTTAGTGAGTACAAGTAAATGATTTAGTACAAGTGACATTAGGAAATATTGTGAGAGAATGATCTCTATTTATAAAAGAGATTTTCTAGTTTCATTCTGACATTGACACGTGTCATGTTGTGATTGGCTTCTGATGTTGACACGTGTCGCGCTATGATTGGCTTCTGATGTCGACACGTGTCGCGATGTGATTGGCCTCCTGGTTGGAGGGAAACTCTTCTGGGTCCTTGACGGTATAACGTTGACCGGTGCTCAGTAGTTTCGGGATTGGTCAAGTATGGTACAAACAGTGCTCTCCTAAGTTCCCGAGTGAAGGAAGCTCCTCGGTTGGGGACTTGCAAGATCCAAGCCATTGAGTAATCACGAAACTTCTAAGTACCGAAGTGTGGTATCATTTTCACTTGCCTTATCTGTCTCATACGTAGATGTGGCATCTTCTCTGGAAGTACTTTTCCTCCATCCAGGGGTGGTATCTTTAATCGATGAAGATGCACAAGGTAATGTATCAATTTCACTTGAAGCTTACTTTTAGTTTCGGGCTTGGTCAAGTGCGATACAAAACCCTATAGTAGGAGTCCCCCAAGTCGCCGAGCTAGGAGATTTTCCGAAAAAGGTAACAGACAAGGTAAGCAATCAGACTTCCAAGCAAGCAACCTGGATCGGAAGTTCGACTTCGGCTTCCAGTTGATTGTTCTCTTTCTCCTTGTGTCGTAAATCGCAACAAGGATAAGGAGAAGCAAATGGAGAAGAGATGATATGAGATACTTTTGCTTTTGAAGAAGTAATTTTCCACAGGCTTATTCTTAAATTGAGCTGGAAGGTTTTCTGGTTTCCTTCAAAGTATAAGGCCTACTCAAGAATTTGAGGGTCAAAACAAGTCTATCAAATTAAGAGTGTGTTCGATCTTGATGATATGAGATACTTTTGCTATTGACGAAATAATAGATGAATCGGCACGTGTTCTGTTGCGCTTGTCTCCACATGCTTCCTTGTATCCTTCTCACTTGCCCTATCTGTTCCTTAGGTCGATGTGGTATCTTTTCTGGAAGCATAAGATGTTGAAGATGAGTACTCGAGAGCAATGCCAGGTAAGTAATCAGGCAAGGGGTTCCAGACAGTCAGTTCCTGACTGGAAGCTTGATTCCAAGTGCTGACTGATTGCTCTCTTTCTCATTGTCTTGTAGGTAAGAACAAGGGCAAAGGAAAAGAAAGGGAAAAAACATGATATGTGATACTCTTGCTTTTGACCCTGATGATATGAGATACTCTTGCTTTGGTGTGGCTGGTTTGCATAGGTATTATTGGGGGGGAAGAAAGCTGAGTATTTCGAAAGGCTTCGTTAGGAGTGCCCTCTCAGATATGAGGAAGGGTTGAGCATTTTTGCAGGTCTGCCTGTCCGTGGAGGATGAAGGTCAACATATATAGGAGTCTCCCTAACAACAAGTAGTAATGCTATTCCTTTACCTTTATTGGTCGTAGCAATGTAGTGGGAGCTGCAAGCTTCACGTGTTTTAACTTTGTCAAAGCACTTTGAAAAAGTAGTATGTGGTATCTGGAAAGCTGATGTTGCGTGTGAAGATTGCAGACAAGCTTTATCCAAGGAAATCTGGCTCTCGAAGTTCGGAGAACGATGCCTCTTCGGTTTTCGAACAAGCAATCTTGTCGGGGATCTGGCTCTCGAGATTCGGAGAATGGTGCCTCTTCGATTTTTGAGAAAGCAATCCTGTTAGGAGTCTGGCTCTTGAGATTCGGAGAGCGGTGCCTCTTCGATTTTTGAGAAAGTAATCATGTTGGGACTCTGGCTCTCGAGATTCGGAGGGCGGTGCCTCTTCGATTTTTGAGTAAGTAATAATGTTATTTCTTTACCATTTTTTGTCGTAGCAATGTAGTGGGAGCTGCAAGCTTCACGTATTTTAACTTTGTCATAGCACTTTGAAAAAGTGGTATGTGGTATCTGGAAAGTTGATGTTGCGTGTGAAGATGGCAGACAAGCTTTATCCAAGGAAATCTGGCTCTTGAAGTTCGGAGAGCGATACCTCTTCAGTTTTCGAACAAGCGATCCTGTCGGGGATCTGGCTCTCGAGATTCGGAGAATGGTGCCTATTAGATTTTTGAGAAAGCAATCCAGTTGGGAGTCTGGCTCTTGAGATTAAGAGAGCGGTGCCTCTTCGGTTTTCGAACAAGCAATCCTGTCGGGGATCTAGCTCTCGAGATTCAGAGAACGGTGCCTCTTCGATTTTTGAGAAAGCAATCCTGTTGGGAGTCTGGCTCTTGAGATTAAGAGAGCGGTGCCTCTTTGATTTTTGAGCAAACAATCTTGTTGGGAATGTTTTCTCGAATGTGAGTAAAGGTTGGGCATTTTTGCCAGTCTACCTTGCCACGGAGCACGGAGGTTGACACACATAGGGACTTTTCAGTTATCAAGTAGTGGTGCTGCTCCTTTACCCTTGTGGGTAATAGTAGGGTAGCTGGACCTTCAAAATTTGTGTGTCTAAACTTTGTCACAGATCTTTGGTAAAGTTATCTGTGGTACCCGAGGAGCTGATGTTGTGTGTGGAGAGTTGTGCCTCTTCGAAATCCGAAGAGTGGTGCCTCTTCAATTTTTGAACCAACAACCCTGTTACCCTTTCTTTTATAAGGGCATCAATTGTGTGCAAAAAGTACATTCAAAGAGTTAGCTTGTAGGAATTTTCCCCTTATTTTTGTACTTAAGAGATTTATTGCATCTCATTTCTCCTTCATCATTTCTGAGAATGTCTGGCCCATCCGATCGTCGTTTTGACTTGAACTTTGGTGAAGAGGCAACCATGCCTTCTTAAGACAACATATGGCGCCCATCCTTCTTATCCCCTACTGGTCCTCTTACCGTTGGGGACTCTGTGATGAAGAATGATATGACCGCTGCGGTGGTGGCCAGGAACCTTTTCACTCCTAAAGATAACATACTACTTTCCAAACGGTCTGATAAGTTGGCTGTTAAGGATTCTCTGGCTTTTAGTGTTCAGTGTGCAGGTTCTGTGTCTAATATGGCTGAACGCCTATTTGCTCAAACCCGCCAAGTTGAATCATTGGCGGCTGAAGTGATAAGTATCAAACAGGAGATCAGAGGGCTCAAGCATGAGAATAAACAGTTGCATAAGCTCGCACATGACTATGCTACAAACATGAAGAGGAAGCTTGACCAGCTGCAGGAATCTGATGGTCAGATTTTACTTCATCATCAGAGGTTTGTGGGTTTGTTCCAAAGGCATTTATTGCCTTTGTCTTCTGGGGCTGTACCGCGTAATGAAGCTCCAAATGATCAACCTTCGGTGCCTCATCCTTCTGGGGTTCCGCCCAGTACTGAGGCTCTGAATGATCACCCTCTGGTGCGTACTCTTTCTGGGGCTCTGCCGACTGCTGAGATTTCTTATGACCAACCTTTGTGAAGGCTCCCTCTTGTTTGTTTATTTTGATTCATGTATATGTACATATTTGTAACTTATCGAAGATATCAATAAACAAGCTTTGTTTCATTTCAACGTATTGTGTTAAATACACCAAGGCCTTCTTCACTAAGTTCTTTGAATTTTTTCTTTTGTTGAAGCTTGTATGTTGAAGCTTTGAGAGTGAAGCATGTATGTTGAGGTAGTGCTCCCTTAATTTCCCGAGTGAGGAAAACTTCTCGGTTGGAGACTTGAAAAATCCACGTCACTGAGTGGTCGTGAGACTTCTGAGTATCAAGGTGCAGTAGCATATGGTAGGAGTCCCCCAAGTCTCCGGTCGAGGAAGTTGACGAAGGAGGTGCCTTACTAGTAGCCAAGTTTCCAAAGTAACAAAACTTCACCATTTTCCTTTCTAAGTGGTAGCCCAAAACTCCTCCTTCATAAATATTTGTTATGAAAGTTGTTAGGCCCAAAGAATAGAAGGCCTAGGCAATTTTTTTTTTTTTAATTTTCGAATTTCTGTTTTTTTGAATTTTCGAATTGCCGAAAATATATATAAAGCTTTATAGGTAAAGCTTTGAGGTTGAAGCTTTGTTAGGTACTATGAATTGATTTTGCTTCACACTATCTTGATCAAGATAGTGTGAAGTTTTGTAGGTGAAGCTTTGTAGGTGAAGCTTTTGTGGTTGAAGCTTTTGTGGTGGGTGAAGCTTTTGTGGGTGAAGCTTTTGTGGTGGGGGAAGCTTTTATGGGTGAAGCTTTTGTGGGTGAAGCTTTTATGGTGGGGGAAGCTTTTGTGGGTGAAGCTTTTGTTGGTGAAGCTTTTATGGGTAAAGCTTTTGTAGGTGAAGCTTTTGTGGTTGAAGCTTTTGTAGGTGAAGCTTTGGAGTTGAAGCTTTGTAGGTGAAGCTTTGGAGTTGAAGCTTTTGTTGGTGAAGCTTTGGAGTTGAAGTTTTGTAGGTGAAGCTTTGGAGTTGAAGCTTTTGTTGGGTACCATGAATTGATTTTGCTTCACACTATCTTAATCAAGATAGTGTGAAGCTTTTGAGAATTTGTAGTTGTCTTCCATTGATGAAGCTTTTGTTGGTGAAACTTTGTTGGATACCACGAATTGATTTTGCTTCACACTATTTTGATCAAAATAGTGTAAAGCTTTTGAGAATTTGCAGTTGTCCTCCAGTGATGAAGTTTTAAAAATGTGGGAGAGACAACATATACAAATTTTTTTTGGGGAAACTAGAAATTTGAAAATGTGGGAGAGACAACATATACAAATTTTGCTTCCACACTGTTGAGATCAAAAGTGTGTGAAGCTTTTGAGAATTGTGGTTGCCCTCCATTGATGAAGCTCTTGTTGGCACTATAAATTGGTTTTGCTTCACACTGTCTTGATCAAAAGTGTGTGAAGCTTTTGAGAATTGTGGTTGCCCTCCATTGATGAAGCTCTTGTTGGCACTATAAATTGGTTTTTCTTCACACTATCTTGATCAAGAGTGTGTGAAGCTTTTGAGAATTGTGGTTGCCCTCCATTGATGAAACTTTTGTTAGCACCATAAATTGGTTTTGTTTCACACTGTCTTGATCAAGAGTGTGTGAAGCTTTTGAGAATTATGGTTGAACTCCTTTGATGGAGCTTTTGTTGGCACCATAAATTAGTTTTGTTTTACACTGTCTTGATCAAAAGTGTGTGAAGCTTTTGAGAATTGTGGTTGCCCTCCATTGATGAAGCTCTTGTTGGCACCATAAATTGGTTTTGCTTCACACTGTTTTGATCAAGAATGTGTGAAGCTTTTGTACGAGTTGTTGTTGTATTCCTTTGATGAAGCTCTTGTTGGCACCATAAATCGGTTTTGCTTCACACTGTCTTGATCAAGAGTGTGTGAAGCTTTCTAAGAGTTGTAGTGTTTGCATTGTTACAGAGGAGAAATGTCTGAAGCAGATGCAAGAGGGCTGAATAGCTTGATCTTCGTATGCCATGCACTGAAGTTGTTGTTGGCTTGCAATAAGACTTTGTTGGTGACTATAACTCTTGTTGGGCATAAGTGCTCCCTTAGTTGAGTTGTCAAGCTTAAGGGTTTTTGATTATTTATGAATGCTAGGAGTTCATATGTACAAGTTGTACCACTCGTCTTCTAGTAGGATGAATGAATGGTGAGTTTCTTTCATCACTTGGTTGGTGGTATGAAGGTGAGTTCCTTCATCACATTTCATCACCTGATTGGTGGCACGAAAATGAGTTCATTCTTCACCTGGTTGGTGGCATGAGTGGCAAGTTGCCAAATAATATTAGAGTACGGGTTGTACATTTCATCACCTGGTTGGTGGCATGAAGAAGAGTACGGGTTGTACATTTCATCACCTGGTTGGTGGCATGAAGATGAGTTCCTTCTTCACCTGGTTGGTGGCATGAGTGACAAGTTGCCAAATGATATTAGAGTACGGGTTGTACATTTCATCACCTGGTTGGTGGCATGAAGATGAGTTCCTTCTTCACATTTCATCACCTGGTTGGTGAGAATAAGGGCAAGGTGTCTAGGCACATTGTAGTAAGTATCGAATGACACAAAGTATGTTGAATCCTTTCGAAGCACAGTTGGCTTATGTATGGATGTGTTGGAATGTTGATGTTTATGTATGAATGTGTAGGAATGTATGATGTTTATGTATGAATGTGTTGGAATGTATGATGTTTATGTTGATTGATATGAGTGATGCTTATGAATGTTTTGCTATGCATGAAGGGCTCCATGCTTTTGATATGTGAACCATGTTAGTTGTAACACTTAGTATCACATACTTTGTGTCAAAGTACGCATGTTAAAGCTCTGAGTTGGAGTATAAGGGTAGGTTAGCGTAGACCAAGTGTTCCAGTGCTAGGAACACAAAAGACTCAGAAGAAGTTGTCTGAATTCCATTTTCTTTAAATATTTGCCGAATGACTTGTGTGACAAAAGATCTCAAGCGGTTAAGAGTCAAAACATTTGTAATGTGTATGTCTTCTTATAATAGCATTTCCTTTAGTATCTAGTCCTCCACTTTGAAAGAGTGAGGCTTGGCCCCATAGTCATAGTAGTCGAAGGTACGTTCACCCCTGGTTGTCTTGATACGAACTTTTATCCCTCTTGTTGTAATGGGCTTGCTAAGAGTAAAAATCCCTTATCTTACCAAGAGACAGATACGTTTGGTGACTTAGCGAGTAGCTAAATGAGGTAGGAGGTGATGCAATGGGTGTCTGAATGACCAAGATCTCCTCACTTGGTAGAACTTGACTTCTACTTCCCATTTGTTGATAGGGGTTAACCATATGGGGGTTCCTTTGGTATGTCCTTGCTTTGGCAAAGGCGTGGTTGTAAGCCTGTGCCATCACCTCAGAGTAAGTCTTCCAAGTGTTGGCAATGATCATGTACTTGAAGAAACAATCACGTAGGCCTACCGTGAAGGCCTTGAAGGCGGTCTTGTCATCTGCCTCAGCGCAGCGAGAATATTCATGGTTGAAGCGACCGGCATACTCTCGTAGTGACTCGTTCGGCTTCTGGCGAATAGTGTACAAGTCATATGTAGAATGCAAGCGATCGATCTGGAAGATGTGTTGAGAGATAAACAGTTTCCTCAGTTCCTCAAATGAGTCTACTGTCTTAGGTGGAAGACGACAATACTAGTTTTGAGCTCCACCAGAGAGGGTGGAGAGGAAGAGAAGACATCGCTCTTCTTCGGTGTGTATCCGATATGCCATGATGGACTCAAAAAGGTTAAGGTGTTCAATTGGGTCCTCCATTCCAGTATAGAGTTGTAAACCAAGTTTCTGCTTTGTCTTTGCTTGGAGAGGGTGTCGAGGATCCTCCTTGTAAAAGGGTCAGGCCTAGGTTGGTTCCAATCAGGTATCGCAGCTTGTCGTTCGGCTTTACTTCCTTAAGGAGTTGTAGGACAAGAGGATCCTGAGTGGAGTCGTGTACTACTGGAGCTTTCTTTCGTAAGTTTCCATCTCCTCTTGTAAGTAGGAAGGTTTGATCAAGAGCATGTGATTTTTCCCTGGACTCGCCGTACTGACTTCCAAGGTATGTCTGTTGGAATATCTCTGAGTTCCCTATACCTTCGTATTTTTCTAGGACTTGTTGCCCCTTCCCCAAATTGGTAGCCGGCCTGGGACATGGGAAGGGACCGAGTCTTTTAGAAACCATTGGGTCATTGATCTTCGTGCTTACATGGATGAGATTGTCTCGACGTGGCTTTAAGAAGTCTCGACAGTCGCGAAAGACGGCTTTCGATCCTTCCACTCCTTCTGTAGGGAGGTGTTTTCCTTTACTTCTTCTGCTTCGGGTCGAAGCAGCTGGGTTGAGAGAAGTCTCATGTTGATCAATGTTTTGATGATTAGCTCGCTCATCATCAGGGATACCCATGTCAAAGGAAGGTGACCCTCCGTGTTGGGGGGTACCCAAATGATGGTTGATGTCCACAGGGTAACGAGCTCGCGTGTTTGAGTACGCCTAGTTTCGTGGAGCGTCTCAAAGAGCTTCTCATACTGCTCCTGGATGATCTCATTCTTCATTGCTATCTTGTTGTTCTAAGCTTTTAACTCATCGACTTTAGCTTGAAGAACAACCTTCTTTCCTTCTTTTTTTCGTTGCCTCGCACCAGGTGCAAGAGGGGTGTCATTCTGCGTGTGGCTTCCTTCATTCCCCATGTTGGAGATGGATGCCTGGTCAAAAGAGAGTGTACGAATGGTGGAAACTAGCTTAACAAAGCTAAAGAAAGTGGGAATAAGTGTCGTTCCCACAGACGGTGCTAAATGTTGATGTACAAAATCATAGAGGACTTTGATATAACAAAAAGTGTTAAGTTTGTGACCTTCGCTAGATTGCTCCGGTCACTAGTATGGATAAGTATGTAAATGGATAGAGACAGAGAAGCAAACACAAGATGTATGTGGTTCACCCAAATTGGCTACGTCCACGGAGTAGAGGAGTTCTCTCATAAATTGTGAAGGGTTTACACAAGTACATAGGTTCAAGCTCTCATTTAGTGAGTACAAGTGAATGATTTAGTACAAATGACATTAGGAAATATTGTGAGTGAATGATCTCTATTTATAGAAGAGAGTTTCTAGTTTCATTCTGACATTGACACGTGTCGTGTTGTGATTGGCTTCTGATGTTGACACGAATCGCGATATGATTGACTTCTGATGTCGACACGTGTCGCGCTGTGATTGGCCTCCTGGTTGGAAGGAAACTCTTCTGGGTCCTTGACGGTATAACGTTGACCGATGCTCAGTAGTTTCGGGATTGATCAAGTATGGTACAAACAAATTCCTTAAATGATGCTAGGGATCTTGATCAAACTATTTAAACAAATCACTATGTTTGGATGAAGAAATTTAAAATTACTAATAAATTTTAAAATGACGGAAATTGAAATGACAAGATTTTATTTTCTAGAATTTGTAAATTTTCTTGTTTGGTTAACCTAAAAGAACAATGGAATTGAATACATAATTTGTTATTTTTAAACTCTCAATCATAGAAATTGGGAAATGACACATATTTACATGGAATTTGAACTTGGGAATTGGAGGTCCCAAATTCCAAGTTTTTTTTCCACGCAGAAATTCTAAATTTCTATGTTTATGAATCCAAATAAGGGAATTGGTGCATGTCAATTTATAAATTCTGACTTTTACTAAAATTCCAAGTTTATTTCTCTTATCCAAACATAGTGTAAGATTTCATTCTAACAGCTAGGTTGATTAGGGACCGGAACCAAAATAACTCTTAAAAAATAAAAAAATTTATAAGATTTCATTAAGCTGTAGATTTTGTGAGATTTGGGAGCAAGAATCCAACCTCAACCCCCCACGATTTCAAATCCAGCACCTCTGATTCTCTCTTCCTCTCACTACCTGCCAGCCACTTTGTTTTTTTTAATCTTCTTCCTTCATCTCTGCATTTTTTCTTCAAATTTCGTTGATGGATCGCATTATTTCTAAATAAAGATGATGCTGGGTCGCATCATTTCTCATATGTAGTGTTGCCGGGTCCCAATTTTCACATCTTCAATTTTTTTCGCTCGACGGTCAATTTTTGTTCTTTATCATTTTTTTCCACTGATCTTTGGGGATTTTTTGAGTTTTTTTTTCTCTCTAATTTCATGGAATGATGGTGTTGATTCCACCGTTTGTAATATTTATTTTGTAATTTTTTTATCGGAAAGTCAAACAAGACTTGGTGCGTAATGGTGAATTTCCCATGGGTGGCAGTAGCTGTTGGTGTGTAGAAGGGGTGAAGAGCAATTGGTTGCTCTCGGATGTCTGTTGGGTTACCACCTCCATTGCCTTAAAAATCCACCAAAATCATAAACGAAATCCTTAAAAATCCATATAAAATTTGTAGGAGTTTTCAAATTCTATCAAATCTATAAAGTCTTATAAAATCCTCCTAATTCCTAGTCGACTAAATGGAATTGAGTCAGCCAATAATTGAAATCTAATTGATTCGTAGCCTGAGAAGCCTGTGATCTGAATCGAATTGATTCGGTTACAAAATTAGAATTGGGGCAAATGATAATAACAACGAATGTGCCTTTGACGGATGAAATCCTAGAAGAGAAAGAGATAGGAGGCTTGCACATGGAGCTCTCGTCCGCGAGGTGGGTTGGTCATGGGTGGTGGCGATTCCGTGGTTGTCGTGGCTGATCGGTGCAGACTTACGAGCTTTGGCCGTCTACGCTGCCTTCGTATTTTTGGGGTTTTTTTTTTATATTTATTTCCAATACAAAATCATAGAAGTAATCAGACTTAAACTTGTCACTTAATATTACGGTTTAATGATATTTATTTTTATTGATAAGTGAAAAATTTTAGGTTCGATTCTTATCAAAGACGAATTTGAACCATATTATTGCTAGCCCATTGTAAGACTTAACCCACTCTCCCACTTCTTTAGTGTAGATAATATCTTTTGTTAAATAAAAAACTAATGTTAAACCTCTATTAAGTTCAATAGCAGACCTGCGGCCAAGCAAGCAAAAGGAACCTTGTAAAATGTAGGGTAAATGAACAAGTTGAGAGGTTATTTCATTTAATGGAAAACTAATGAAAATATTTTGAAAACTTTGAGTTTTAATCAAAAGGATAAAAATGTGTTGTAAGTGAATAATATTAGAATTGACTTTTCAGAGTAAAAATGTTATTTTTCATTAAAGTGAACAGTACCAGGAATGTTTTGTTAAAACTCCTTTCATTTAATTACAATTGATTTTTGTAAGTGATGAATTATTCTAGTAGATAGAGAATTTCTATTTAACTAAGTTTGTCCCGAATTCAAACTGTTTCATTCTCTTAATTTAGCTTAAATAAATAAATCGCTTGTAAAAAAATTGTACATTTCAACATTGTTATTACCACAAGTAAATTCAAAGTGGTTGTGCATATGTCATTGTGATTAAACGACCAATTCAATTGTCGTTGATGCCATTCTCGGGATTTTTATATGAAAAATAAAGCCAAACATTTTCAATTTTTAAATATTTATGCCCATGTGCTTTATTAGTGCACATGTAGACAAATGGGTGTCTTTTTATGCCCATGTAGACAAATAGGTGGCTTTTATGTTAGAATAACATTTGACTACTCAAGTTACTTAGTACTATAATTTAATAGTATTTTTCTTAATTTATAAGTGAGTCTAGGTTCGATTCATGCCAAAAACGAATTTGAACTGTATTATTGCTAATTCATTGTGAGGCTAAAGCCTATCCTATGTAGATATATTGTTTGTTCAAGAAAATACTTTACTACTAAAAACTAGAAAGATTATGTCTCAAAAATGCTTCGTGATTAATTTACAGAACTTCATATTTATAATTAAAATTTTATATTTTAAAACACTGTGTAAAGATTAACCATTCAATAAATAGTCTAAAATGTGTGTCCTATTTTTTATTTATTTTTAGCATGTTACAGCTGTAGGTTCTACACCCTTGATTATTTATACCAAATTGTATTATATTTTTCACATTGGACGTCAGAGCCTTGTAAATATGCATTTGGCACTCTCTACCAAAAGTTGACATAATTTTCAATTTTTTGTATTAAAAAATTGACTGGGAAGGACTGGTAGAGGTTGTAATAATCCGGGATTTTATAATACACCCAGAATAAGAGGAGGTTCATCATCAAGTGGTGTTCGAAAATTTTGCATTTAGCTGACTAAGAAAGTGGCACCCATGACGAGGCTTCAAGACAAGATTTGAAATTTGACAAGCACAAAATGAGAGAAACAAGTGGAGAAACTTTATTCCTCTGGAGTAGGAATTAACTCTCTAATTCTATATGTTTATTGACGCATTGGCGCTTAGACTATCTCCAACCGAAGGAGGGCCAGATAACTCGTTTTAGCCCCCTTACCTTCCAAGAAATTAATATTTTAATGAACAGTGCATGATCATATTTCTTATTATCTCCAACCAAGGGTCAAAGGGCCATAGGGCTCGTTTTAGCCCTGTCACAAAAAATCGTCTCCAACCCAGGGCCAAAAGGCCATAGAGCAAAACATCATTTATTATTTAAATTTAAAAACTACAACTTCTATTTAAAAACTACAGCTTAAATTTAAAAACTACAACAACTTAAATTTATAGGAAAAAAAAGAATTTTTTAATATTTTTTTAACCTGGGGCCGACTGGTTGGCTGCTTTGGGCCAGCCGATTGGCTCTTTGGCCCCTTTTTGTCCAGTGGGGCCTATGAGCCCTTTGGCCTGGCCCTTGATTGAAGACAATTTTCGGGTTATTTTCGGCCATTTGGCCTTCTGGACCATTTGGTTGGAGATGATCTTAGGATGTGTGGCTACTAGTCTACTATATGTTTCCAACGCAAGTTTCATTTATTTTTTAATTTTTTTGTTATAAGACTACCAAAATCCAACAACAGTAATCGGTCCCCATTTTCCATTGTTTAATTGTCATCAACGAGTTTTCTAATAATTTGAATAATTGTCCTCAACGAGTTTTCATATATTAAAGTTGTTGCATGATAGCCTCGTCCTCTATACTATTACATATATCCTTCTCAATGTAAACAACCAAACAATCGTTCATTCACAAATCACACATTCGATTGGTAAGGTGTTCTTCACAATATCCATTGCAGAAAAGATTCGCTCTACGCTTGTAATTGAAACTGGTAAGATGGGTGCTAGTTGTAGATGCAAATTTCCGCCGTCTTTTCCTTTGACGAAAATGCACCTGCAAAATAATAACACCTAAGATTCAGGCCAAAAACCTCACGCGCCCACGATGAATGGGGAGGGGGCTTTGGCAGAAGAATCTCCAATGCCAAAGTTAGAATTTGAGAGAAAAATGTGTTTGGAAATTTTTGAGGAGAGAATGAATTAGCATTAGTGGGGAAAATGAGACTATTTATAGGGGTGTGGCCGGCCCTATTTGGAGGCTAGGGATCGGCCATAATTGGTAGAATTATGGGTTTAATTGCAAGATATTATATTATGTGAAATAATATGTCACATCCCGTCCTGGGGCGGACCACTTCCCGGGCCTGTTCCACCACTGTAGCACGATATTGTCCGCTTTGGGCTTACCATTCCTTCATGGTTTTGTTTTTGTGGACTCACGAGCAACTTCCTAGTGGGTCACCCATCTTGGGAGTGTTCTGGCCTCCTTCTCGCTTAACTTCGGAGTTCCTACGGAACCCGAAGCCAGTGAGCTCCCAAAAGGCCTCATGCTAGGTAGGGATGGGTATATACATTTAAGGATCACTCCCCTAGGCGATGTGGGATGCTATAATCCACCCCCCTTAGGGGCCCGACGTCCTCGTCGGCACACTTCCGGCCAGGGATTGGCTCTGATACCATATTGTCACATCCCGGCCCGGGTACACCACATCCCGAGTCTGTTCCACCACCGTAGCACGATATTGTCCGCTTTGGGCTTACCATTCCCTCATGGTTTTATTTTTGGGAACTCACGAGTAACTTCCTAGTGGGTCACCCATCTTGGGAGTGCTCTGCCCTCATTCTCGCTTAACTTCGGAGTTCCTACTGAACCCGAAGTCAGTGAGCTCCCAAAAGGCCTCGTGCTAGGTAGGGATGAGAATATACATTTAAGGATCACTCCTCTAGGCGATGTGGGATGCTACAATCCACCCCCCTTAGGGGCCCGACGTCCTCGTCGGCACACATCCGGCCAAGGATTGGCTCTGATACCATATTGTCACATCCCGGCCCGGGTACACCACATCCCAGGCCCGTTCCACCACCGTAGCACGATATTGTCCGCTTGGGGCTTACCATTCCCTTATGGTTTTGTTTTTGGGAACTCACGAGCAACTTCCCAGTGGGTCACCCATCCTGGGAGTGCTCTGGCCTCCTTCTCGCTTAACTTCGGAGTTCCTACGGAACCTGAAGCCAGTGAGCTCCCAAAAAGCCTCGTGCTAGGTATGGATGGGAATATACATTTAAGGATCATTCCCCTGGGCGATGTGGGATGCTACAATCCACCCCCTTTAGGGGCCCGACGTCCTCGTCGGCACACTTCCGGTCAGAGATTGGCTCTGATACCATATTGTCACATCCCGGCTCGAGTACACCACATCCCGGGCCTGTTCCACCACCGTAGCACGATATTGTCCGCTTTGGGCTTACCATTCCCTCATGGTTTTGTTTTTGGTAACTCAAGAGCAACTTCCCAGTGGGTCACCCATCCTGGGAGTGCTCTGGCCTCCTTCTCGCTTAACTTCTAAGTTCCTACGGAACCCGAAGCCAGTGAGCTCCCCAAAGGTCTCGTGCTAGGTAGGGATGAGAATATACATTTAAGGATCACTCCCCTAGGCGATATGGGATGTTACAATCCACCCCCCTTAGGGGCCCGACGTCCTCGTCGGCACACTTCCAGCCAGGGATTGGCTCTGATACCAATTGTCACATCCCGGCTCGGGTACACCATATCCCGGGCCCGTTCTACCACTGTAGCACGATATTGTCCGCTTTGGGCTTACCATTCCCTCATGGTTTTGTTTTTGAGAATTCACGAGCAATTTCCCAGTGGGTCACCCATCTTGGGAGTGCTCTGGCCTCCTTCTCGCTTAACTTCGGAGTTCCTACGGAACCCGAAACCAGTGAGCTCCCAAAAGGCCTCGTGCTAGGTAGGGATGGGAATATACATTTAAGGATCACTCTCCTGGGCGATGTGGGATGTTACAATCCACCCCCCATAGGGGCCCGACGTCCTCGTCGGCACACTTCCGGCCAGGGATTGGCTCTGATACCATTTGTCACATCCCGGCCCGAGGCGGATCACTTCCCGGGCTCGCTCCACCACCGTAGAACGATATTGTCCGCTTTGGGCTTATCATTCCCTCACGGTTTTATTTTTGGGAACTAACGAGCAACTTCCCAGTGTGTCACCCATCATGGGAATGCTCTGGCCTCCTTCTTGTTTAACTTCGGAGTTCCTACAGAACCCGAAGCCAGTGAGCTCCCAAAAGGCCTCGTGCTAGGTAGGGATGGGAATATACATTTAAAGATCACTCCCCTGGGCGATGTGGGATGTTACAATCCACCCCCTTAGGGGCCCAACGTCCTCGTCGGCACACTTCTGACTAGGGATTGGCTCTGATACCATTTGTCACATCCCGGCCCGGGGTGGACCACTTCCCGGGCCCGCTCTACCACCGTAGCACGATATTGTCCGCTTTGGGTTTACCATTCCCTCATGGTTTTGTTTTTGGGAACTAACGAGCAACTTCCCAGTGGGTCACCCATCATGGGAGTGCTCTGGCCACCTTCTCGCTTAACTTCGGAGTTCCTACGGAACCCGAAGCCAGTGAGCTCCCAAAAGGCCTCGTGCTAGGTTGGGATGTGAATATACATTTAAAGATCACTCCCCTGGGCGATGTGGGATGCTACATAATATCTTGAAATTAATCTTGGCAATCAATCCCAAATTAAATAGGATAATTGGGAGTTACCTTTTGAGTGAGGATTTGATGAGGAGTGATGAGAGGGATTTGAATAAATACCGTTTTGATCACCTTTCACTCTTCTTTGATTGAGCCGTTATTGTCCGTTGCATGCACGTGTGAATCCCGATGTGCCTTAAGGGTAATTTTGCCCTTTTTACCCAAAAGTCCACGTGTAGCCTCCATAATTTTCTTAATTATTTTTGGCTCCACAAATGCGCCCACACTTGTTGGGTTGCTCGCAGGAAATGGCAGCAGGTGTAGAGATCTTCCATTGCTTTAGGAAACATAATATTGTTTCCTATTTTGATTTAGATTCCCACATTGGAAATTAGATCCTTCTAGGAAAGGGAAATAAATTACTTCCAAAATCTATTTAAGTCTACCTCAAGTATATGATTAAATCAACTCCAAAGAGCAATTTATTCTATCTTACAAGAGAGAGAAAGCTAGAGAATATTTGTTCCCCCTCCGCTAGCAATCTTCTACACTTGCCCGTGCAAAGGATCGTCTTTCGTTGCTTTCTTCGTCTTCATGCCGCACCAAGGTAAGAAAAAAATTAATTTTCCTTGTCTTCTTAATTTTTGGGAGCCTAGGGGCTTGAAATTTGGCTCGACGAGGGTCAATAATGTGTCAAAAACTAGTTGGGGAGACACGACTGTTGGAAATGTGCCCTAAAGCCAATCACATGATGATACTTTACGGACATTTTACAAGTTAAACTAATCTAGTTTAATATAAAGGGTAAAGATTGTTCTTTAAAGCCGTCTCATATAAACGTTATATGCTTAAACGATATGTCCAAGGAATATGTAATTGGGAGAATGTGATCTAAAGAAGTTAGATTCATGAGACCATTTTGATCACCTTTGACTCTTCCTTGATTGAGCCCTTATTGTTCATTGCATGCGCGTGGGAATCCCTGTGTGCCTCGAGGGTAATTTTGTCTTTTTAACCCAAAAGTCCACGTGTCGCCTCCATAATCTTCTTGATTATTTTTGGCTCGACACTAGTGTCAAAAAGCAAGTACAATAGCAGGTTTGTTTGATATTTCTCGGTTTCAACCATCTTTTGTGTAAGAGCACTAATTCCTTTCAATTATGCAAACTCACTATTATAGGTCATGTCCAAAATGTAATTCCTAAGTTGTTCTTTGAGTAACTCAAGATCGTGTTTCGAAAAATAACTTGGATAAAATTGGGCAAGATGCGTCAATTTCCCTTGTCAAAAGCAACAAATAATTGCTTGGACTTAAACATGTCACACAAAGAAGTAACTCAGTACTCTTCTCAATAAATCTAGCGTTTAACTCAGTGAGTTGCATATCTATGACATCGGTGAATAAATCAACACAACAATGATGCAAGTTTGTGATGGGTCGATTTGGCCGCTCTCCACTAAAAAAAAAATATCACCATGTTAGGAATTTTAATATGATTCTTGTCACAAAACGATGAAACTTCATCAAATAAAGATTTGCAATCACTTTCTCCCATCCTTTGCAATATTCCTTTGCATGTATTGACCAAGTTCATTGCATTCACAATATCTTGATCCTTCTTTTGCAATGTTTGTGACAAATTGTTTGTGATTCCCTAAACCTTTCTCAACAAGTGTAGACCGAAAATATAGTTGTAGGACTGAATAAAAGTCAATAGAACCTTTGCTTCAAATTTTTGTTTAGAACTTGTTCCATCTTTTCTTACAATGCACTTCTATCGCTGATGAGAACATGTGTGCGAAGCTGATTAAACAATTATAGTGAGAGCTCCATCATGTATAACTAGTCTGTTTAAGAGTAATTTCTTGATTCAAATCTTGTCGACTTGAAAGCTCATTAATTTGTAGTGTTTCCAAAACTACATGAGCATGTTTTTCTCTGAGAATATCATGATGCTTAGTAAATGCTGCCACAACATTCACCACAGAAGAAACCATAGTAAAGAGATCTTCAATTTTTGAACTCTTTTTTGTCACTGTTACTAGAGCTAATTAAAGTTGATGAGCAAAAAAATGAACATAAAAAGCAGACTTATTCGCATTTAAAATTGTGCTTTATGACCATTGAACTCACCTTGCATTTTACTTGCCCATCATAGCCTTGCCCATGCAATTTGGATATGCTTAATCTATGTCTAGAAAGAAGTCATCAATGGCTAACTTGAGTGAGGAAGCTTTAGTATTTGCAACATGCTTAATACCTACAAAGCGCTTTATAACATGCCTCTTATCCACATAACATAGTACAATGATTACTTGCACCTTTGAAGACTTGTCTCGTGATTCATTAACAATAATGGCAAATAAAAAATCATCAATATCACTAGTGATTGCGTTGATGATTTTATATGAATAGCACTAGAGATGTCATTCTGAATGTCAGGTGATGTCAATTTCAAAATTTCAAAACCATTTTCTAGTTTGATAGTCTTCATACCTTAAACTATAGTGAAGTAGCCACCAGAAAACTTCAAGGAAATTTCCTTGGTTGATTGACTTTTCAGATTCATCATTCCCACAAAATAGAAGACCTTGTTGTAAGAGAATCCTAATAATACAACTGATGCACCTAATCGAGTTTGATAATCAATTCGATCTTTGTCAATTTGTTTTGAGATAACTGTTTCAATATATTGCTTTTGGTTTAATAAGTTTCTTCAATCATTATTATGAGAACCATTAGGTTCTCCAATGAATTTGTAGTTTCTTCTTGCACTTCCAATTCTTAAATCCAAGTCCAACAAAAGTATCCCACCAGATGAATCTCCAATATTGGGTTTGAAGATATAACAACATAAACAATAGGGATCATCTTGTGCTTTTGTCACAGCCTGTCCCAAATATATATTTATCGACATCGTGAATTGACAAATATACCCTTGAACGTTAGTTGTGTAATGTGGTTTAAGTGTAGATTTGGGTTAATATTCTTAAATCCTAATTGTTTGGAACCAATTAGGATTAAGTTATGGTATTTTTGGTGGTTGACCAATCCTAGGCCACACACACACTCTCTTTCTTTTCTCTCTCCCGTACCCTCTCATCTCTCTCGGACTCTCACACTCTCTTTCTCATTTCTCGTACGGATAACTCCCAAACACCAGCTACCATTCACAAATCGAGGGATTTAAAGTCACCATCATCTTCCTAGTAACTCCACGAGTCGAATGGTACCTTTAGTTCGAGGAGAAGTTCACAGAAACTCGATGAACTAGAAGCTCAGATGTGAGGAGTTTTAAGCTCATAGGGAGCTTTAGAAGATCCTAAGGAGGCTCGGAGTGGTTCGTTGGATAATATTGGACGTCGGAAAGCTCAGGTTCGAGGAGTTGTAGAGGTCACCGGATTTTCGAGCTTTCTCTGACGTGATCTAGTGGAATTTGAAGCTTCAAATAGGTGAGACTTATCCCGAAGACGAGCGTATCCATGAGCGACTCGGGGGCTACGACCCGTCGACATACCAATGAGTGGGCTTTTGGTTTTCAGTATATATTTATATACTTGATATTTTCCCAGAAAAATATGTTTAAATGATAATATGCCATAAATGCCATGTATATACAATTATGTTTCGTGTATGACTTGGTGTGTAATACCTTATATATATAAATGCGGTGCTGTGGAGGCACATGTAAGTTCAGGTAAGTTATGTTTGATTAGGTGAATCATCGATGATGTGATATGTGATCGAATAATGTTGAGCCCATAAAACTGCACCTAGGGTGATTATGATTTAGCCAGAAATATGAAGTACATGCCTGTTTATTTACGTTACCTCTTGCACTATATGCTCATATTAGATCCAACTTAAGTGCACAGTCTTGTCATACAGACCTTATTTATGATTTCGACTCTTAGGTGATTAGCGATCTATCGCTCGGCTATTAGGAGAGAATAGAATTGAGCATAATTATATTTCATCCAATCTTGTCGTACATACCCTTTTTAGTGGTTCCGACTTATGTGCAGTATATTGCTGTATAGGTCATTGTAGTGACTCCGGCTAGATTGACTTTTGAACTATGAATTCAGCCGTACAGACTACCACAAGGGTTCCGGCTAACATATCATATTTCTATGAAATCATTCTTACCTGGATTATTTACTTTGTTATATTTTGGCATGGCATACATTTGAATATGATTATGTGAAGCTTGAATTGAATTGATATGATTTTATGTATATATAAACTATGTATATGCTTATATCTTGATTCTGGGAAAATTTTACATGTTTTACAGCGAGGGGTTAATATGTTGATAAAAGAAAATGATTTGGTAAAACGTTTGATTTTGCCCACTCACGTTTTCTGTTTTGTGCCCCTCCAGGTTTTAATTAAACTTGTTGTTGGTGGCTCGAGGGTGTCGGCTTTTCTGACTTATCTAATTAATAGTAGGACATTCCTGGTACTGTATAACTAGTACTTGTCCTACTGGACTGTACCTAGACTTTATGCTCTGATTAGGAGTGTTCACTGTTGTAACTAACTCCTATCATTTTCTGTTTAGTAGTGCACTCTAGTAATTTGGTTTTTAATTATTCGTTTAATTCTTATCTTTATTGCTTCCACACTGTACATATGGCTACGTCACTCTCACGTGACGGCCAGCATGCCTTGATCTCGATCGGGGTGTGTCAGTTTGGTATCAGAGCCTAGGTTTAGCAGTCCTGTATAATTCTTGAATGTTCTAATCCTTGTGATGTCTTATGTCAGAACTATGCGGCCTCGTGGAGAGCCTTGATAGGAGCATATTTATGCAACTTAGTTAGCTTGTTTCTTGGCATTTATGTTGTTAGTTTGTAGTTATTTTAGTACTTTAAGCTATTTTCGTGTGTTTGTAGGTCTAAAGGGTTAATGTGGCAAAGAAGTGCATTTTGGAGCATTTTTGGGCATGGAATGGATAACATATGCTTGGAGCAAAATGAATGGATGAAATTTGAAGTTTGTGCATCATCCTCTCCCTATAAATAACCATTTTAGCACACTCATTTCACCCAACACATCCATTCACCTACCACTACATCCACTAATTTCACCCAACATATCTACTCATTACAACCACCCAACACATTCACCTACCACTACATCCACTCATTTCACCCAACACATCCATTCACCTACCACTACATCCACTCATTTCACCCAACACATCCACTCATTACAACCACCCAACACATTCACCTACCACTACATCCACTCATTTCAACTACCCAACAACATTCATCCACTACACCCATTACATCCACTCATTACCACAACACTCACCCACTACACCCATTACATCCACTCATTACAACTCCATACACTCCTCTCCCTAGCCTATAAATACATCCACCCTTCACCATAACTAGGGATCCATTCAAAAGGCCTTACATTCATCCATATATTCCCACAAATCCCAAAACACAATTCCATACACTCCCTTCCCTTGGCCGAGACATTCACCAATCCTAAAACACATTCAGCCATTCCTTTCCATATATCCATATGCATCCATCAAACCACACCTTGTGCCGCAACAAAGAGAAGAAGGACGACCCTTGGACGTGCTTGTCATTCAAGTTGGATTGTTGGAGCGTTTTTAGGTGTTTTCATTCTTTGTTTTCAATGTCTAAATTTGTTTATCTTTGCTTTGTGAGTATGAGTAACTAAACCCCCCTTAGCTATGGGGGAATTCGAAACCATGTTCATGCTTGCAATATGATTTGATTACTTTTAGTTGTGATTCATAAGTTGTGAATTCAATTTACTTATCCATTTGAATTAAAACTGATTTATGTGTGTTGTTTGAGAGTGCACACTTAATTTTCATGCATAAATCTGATGCTAGGATATAAAGGAGTTTCACCTAATCGTTATGAACTTATATTCACAAGTAGTGAAGGTTGCTTGTCACAACCGTGTTAAGTAAATTCTTGGCATAAGTTTCATGCAATTCATAGTTACAAGTGTTTCGTCAATGCTTATGATTTTCATAGAACTTAATGATTCTTGCTTGTATCTCTATTATGCAATTCATGTAGGGAACTTGTGGGGAATGCTTTGGGTTGTTGTGTGCAATCATCCAATTCAATGAAATTAGGAAAATCTGAGGGTTAATTAGTGCATTTCACGGTTAATCTGGGGCGTTGAGAATTCGTAATTTATTGAAAAGCAATTGGAAATCGTTTTGTTTGCAAGTGTGTCATGTGTGAAGAAGAACCTCCTAGCTAGCCTTCCATCCATTCAATTTACTCAAATTCGTGCAGATTTCATTAGTTCTTTAATTTACTTGTTTTGTTTTCAAATTTGTCAAAACCAAAACCCCATTTTCCTTATTAAGTCATATTAGTTAGAAACTGATTTAGTTTGTGTTTTTAAGTGTTTCTAACCAAGTTAAAACCAAAATTTGTCCAAAAGTGTGTTTAGAGTCCAAATTTGCCCAATTTGTGTTTTTAGACAGATTTGAGCGTTTTTAGCTTGTTTTGAGTTCTTTGAGTTTGTTTTGAATTCTTTGAGTCTAGTTTAGTGTTTTTAACTTTGTTTATATGTTTTTAAGTCAGTTTAGAGGTTATTAGCAAGCCCTCCTAATCCCCGGTCTAGAACGATCCCTACTTACATTCTTTACTACAATTGATACAAGAGGGTTTAATTTGTGTGTTAAGTAATTTCGAATCAAATTTTTGGCGCCGTTGCAGGGGATTAGCAATTTTGCTAATCCATTGTTATTTCTTTTTGTTTATTTTCGTGTCTTTTGTTTTTAGTTACTGACTTTGTTTCTATTTGTGTCTTTTAGTTTTACTTTTGATATTTGATTTAGTTTTGTTTCATTGATTTCAGGTACTAGAGAAGTAAGACATGGATTTTGCTACCATTCAAGCTCAATTAGCGGAACTTACTTCTCAATCGTCACAATATGCCGAAAGGACCATAATGCAAAGTGTCCCTACATGTGGTGTGTCCTATGGGCAAGGATATCCAACTCAGCAATATTCTCAATTCGCTGCGAATGAAGATGCTTGGGGTTATCAAGGCCATAGCCAATCATGGGACAACATGTTTTCCAACGCTTACAATTCGGATTGGCGAGATTATTCAGATTACTTAGAACCTCAACAATTTCAACAAGATGGATATTGGCAGCAAGAAGAGGAGTTCTATTCAAGACCTATGTAGCCACCACAACAATCTGCCTAATTCAATTCAGGTACGTCTTTGGATAATGATATGTTTAATAAGTTACTCACCTCTTTGAAATAGGAAGTAGAAGATCGAAACAAAGAGATGCAAAATCAAGCTAAGAAGACGGGTGAATTAGAGAAGCAAATTGGGCAGATTGTGGAGTTCATGGCACAAATTCAAGAGCAAAGTGAACTCTCTAACTCAACTATTGAAAATTTGAAGGAAGATTTTGAAATCCATGATGCTATCACTTTGGGAAGTGCTATGGAGGTTGGAGGTGAACCCAAGACATCCAAACCAAGCCAAAACATGGATGAACAACTGCTGCTCGAAGAAGAGGAGAATAACAAGGCCACAGCAAGGGAAAAACCACCCTTGCCGTAGCCCCATATGCCCTCTATGCCGTCCACTACAACCAAGGTAAGCCTAAATTCAATTTGTCCTGACCCCGTTTCACCAAATGTTCTTATTCCTTACATAATCATGCAATCCAAGGAAGAAGAGGGTGAGAAAGGCATCTTCGAAACCTTTCGAAAGAATCAAGAACAAGAAGTGGATGGGGAATGTCTAGAATTCATCAAAGAAGTTACACTTGAGACGAAAATTCCCAAAGAAGTTGGATTTTATGACACGGGAAAAGTCATAACTCTCAAAACACCAAATTTGGCCAAGTCCCATATCCCTCCAACCTTCAAAGATGTGGTGTTCGTAATTGAGTTTGTGTTAGAGCAAGCAAGTAAGCCATCTTCTCCAACTTTGATTTTATTATATACTAACTTGCTGATTTTGATGATTCAGACACCTACACTAGAATTTAAACCATTGCCGGATCACGTCAAGTATCACCTTCCATTCAAGGATCAATTCCATGCAATGGGCCCTATCCAAGTTTAGAAGGAAGTTTCGTCCGGCTAGAAGACGTTAAAGTAAGCGCTTCTTGGGTGGCAACCCATGTATTCAAATAAGGAAGATTTTTGAATTGCTCCACGATTGGTTTTGCGTTCCTAAAAACCTTCCCTTTTCTGCAGTTTTTATTTTGCCATGATTGTCATTTTTTATTTGTTGTTTATTTAATTATTTTTTGGTGTGGGTTTATTTTTGAAACATTGACATATATGCAAGGTATTTTACATTCATTTTCATAATAAAAAAAAAGGAACATTAAGCAGAAAAATACAAGAGAAAGCATTTACAAAGGCTGCTTAGGAGAAGTCTCAGTAGTCGGCGAAGCCTCAGCAGTCAGTGGAGCCCCAGAAGGAGGAGGCATTAGAGGTTGATCATTTGGAGCTTCATTATGCGGTGCAGCCCTAGAAGAGGAAGGCAAATGTTGTTGGAACAAACCTACAAACCTTTGATGATCAAGTAAAATCTGACCATCCGATTCCTGCATCTGGTCAATCTTCCTCTTCATGTTTGTAGCATAGTTATGTGCGAGCCTGTGCAACTGTTTATTCTCATGCTTGAGCCCTCTAATCTCCTCCTGTTTGAGACTCATCACTTCAGCCGCCGATGATTCAACTTGACGGGTTCGAGCAAATAGGCGTGGGGCCATATTGGACACAGAATCTGCACACTGCACACTGAGAGCCAGAGAATCCTTAACAGTCAACTCATCAGACCGTTTGGAAAGTAGTCTGTTATCTTTGGGAGTGACAAGATTCCAGGCCACCACCGCAGCGGTCATATCATTCTTCATCACCGAATCCCCAACGATAAGAGGACCAGTAGGGGATATGAAAGATGGGCGCCATATATTGTCTGGAGAAGGCATGGCTACCTCTTCACCAAGGTTCAAGTCAAAACGACGGTCGGAGGGGCCAGATATTTTCAAAGGTGTTGAAGAAAGAAGAGGTCGGACAAGTCAAGATCTTAGAAGTGCAAGAAGGGAGTTTCTATAGGCAGAAATTCAAGTGTGCTTTGAAACGTACTGCGTGCCTCTATAGAAATTAGCACTCGACGGGATTTCAGAGATCGAAAAAGCGAGCTCAGAAATCGAAGAGGCTAATTCAAAAATCGAAGAGGCGTTAGCTTTCTCAAAAGCTGGGTTTGCTCAGAAACCACGGGCCAATCTTATTTTCCAGATTTGTCCACACTTGTTACATGCAACCTCTGCACTCGACGGAGCTTAGAACTCGAAGAGGCGAGCTCAGAACTTGAAAAGGCAAGCTCAGAAATCGGAGAGGCATATGGTTTCCAGACGTGTCAGCATCTGTCACATGCACACTCAGCTTTGCGGAAATCACGGGCAGTTTGTTGAAGCGCCGATTCCAGATATCAAAGAGGCATTTGCTTTTCTAGATGTGTCAGCGCCTGTCACATGCACACTTAGCCTTGCACAAATCACGGGCAGTTTATCGAAGCATCAATTCCATATATCGAAGAGGTACTTGCTTTTCCTGATGTGTCAGCGCCTATCACATGCATACTCAGCCTTGCGAAAATTACGGGCAATCTGTCGAAGATTTCTTGTGAAGTAGAAAACACGTGAAGTTTACTATTAAAACATCTAACGGTTGCCGACAAGAGTGAAAGAATAGTACCGGTTATTAATTCCTATAAATGTCAACCTTCACCCTCCATTGCAAGGCAGACATACATAACCTTTCTTCATCTCCGAGAATGCCTTCCCAACGAAGCCTCTCGAGTCACTCAATGTTCCTTATTCCTTGGGGTACCTATGCAAACAACTCATCCAAAGAAAAAGTATTTCATATCATAAAGGTTGAAAGCAAGAGTATCTCATGTCATGCTTTCTCCCTGTCCTTCTCCTTGTCGTTGTTTTCACCTACGGGACAAGGAGAAAGAAAGCAATCAGCCAGCACTTGGTATCAATCTTCCGATCTGGAACTGACTGCCTGGAACCCTTTCCTGATTGCTTACCTAGCCGTGCTCTCGAGTACTCATCTTCAACATCTTATGCTTCCTTTTCGTCTACCACATCTGCCTGGGGACAGATAAGGGAGGTGAAAATGATACCTCGAAGCATGTGGAGACAATGTGCTAATTCATCCTCAGCTAGGGACAAGGACAAAGAAAGAAAATGGTGGACACTTGGACAGATTGAACAAAGAAACAGACCAACATCTCTACCTCGTGCCTGCCTGCCGTGCAGAAGAAACAAGCAGAGAAGAATGTAGACTGCACAATCAAATCAACCCAGTAGAAGGAGTCTGATTTGAAACCATGGAACTCTCATATTCCTCACTCAGAATTCCAAACCAGTTCGAGATCAAAGCTGTGGAAAGTAAAAAAAATCATCTATCTCCATAACCAGATTTGCATTCTTAAACTCTACACTTTCTTGTTTTTACTTTGCCATACTTGTCATGTTTTATTAATATTGTTGTTTGCTTGTTTGAGTGTAAGTCTATGTGTGAAACATTGAGGACAATGTTTAATTTACGTGTGGGGGGGGGGGGGGTAAACAAGATGTTTTACATGATTTTCGTGGGTTTTACTCACCTATCACTTACAATGTTGTTTTTCAATGTTTTTAAGCGTTTGTAGTGTGTTTTGACATAAAAATCCGAAAATTTGATAAAAATTTGAAAAATTGTTTTGAAAAAGCCAAAATGAGTTGTTTTTGTGTGTTTGTTTGTGTCTTAGGGTACCTTCCAACACAATAATGAGGATTTTGGTGCATGACTGTTAAAGAAAGTTATAAACATGGATGGAAGTTTGATATGCTCTTTGGTTTATGCTTGGTTGTCATTATAATTTATGAATTCACATGTAATCACAAAGGATAAAATCAGTTTTTGTAACATGCTTGAAAGAAGGAACTCAAACTAACGCTACATCCTTGAGAGACTTGGGCCTAAACGTTTATTTGGAGAGTTATTAATCTGTGCAATTTTTTTTGTTTTCTAAAGTTGTTACATGATCTCATTATTCTTTGCTTGGTTGCTACTTAGAAGGCGTTTCATCATTTAGTTCAAAATGCTAGAACTCATGTCTATTTCATTCAAAGCATGTTATTGATTTGCATAACACATATTCAAGATGAAGTTGTTTAGTGAGCCAAGAGCCAAAAAGCCTATCCCGTTCATTATGTATTTAAGTTTAACCCCGTTAAGCCTTGTTAAGCCTATGTTCTCTGTTAACCCACACTGTCCTTACCTAGCCTAGTGTTAGGACCATCCATACTCTTGTTCTTGAAGCATAGTAAAGCATGACTTAAAATGAACTCCTTTTTTATCAATGTATTAAAGAAAGCAAGTGTGGGGGAAGTGATTCTTGTGTGTGTGTGTGTGTGTGCCAAAGTCCTTAATAAGGCACGGGTAAAAAAAAAAAATGAATTGAAAAGAGTATGAAAAAAAGGTCTAAAGTGTTGTCTGTTAAAGAAAGGGTCCAAAACATTGAATTCGGCCCTAAGTGTTGCATAAATCTTCCCTTTGTGTTTAAAAGTTGATTTTTGCATTCTAAAGTGAATTCCAAGTGTCGATTTCATTACTTTGCTTGCTATCGCTTTAAGAACGTTTGTTATCCCTATCCTTTCTTTGTTAGCCATTACCCCCAAGCCCCATTACAACCCTTAACTTCATCTTGAGTGTTATGTGTTTCAATATGTGGAGTTTGGAATTGGTATGAGCATATGGTGTCACTGATTCTCGCATCTAAGTAGTAGCGTTCCATTCATGAGATCATATCTAAACATGTTGAATAACTCCAGAAAATTGCCCTCTTTGTTATACATATATGTGAGTGTTCGTTTTCATGTTTACATCAATCTTCTCACATATAACTAATGTAGGGTGTGTAGTCAGAAAATGTGTGTGAAAATAGAGAGTATCTTGTAAGGAATTGAGTAAATTCTCTAAGGCATGTTACTACATTCAAAACATCGTTTTAATTGGTTAATTGTGAACTAGTAAGTGGTGACTATAAGTATGTGCTCAAGTGTAAGGATGACCAAAATCTGTGGGAATGATGATTTTTAACATGTCATGTTTCATTAAAAATCCCTAAGGCAATTGTTGGAAGGTCTAGGTTGTGTTTTGTTTTGTTTTGTTTGTTTTATTTTGCTCGAGGACTAGCAAAAGCTAAGTGTGGGGGAATTTGATAGGAGCATATTTATGCGACTTAGTTAGCTTATTTCTTGGCATTTATGTTGTTAGTTCGTAGTTATTTTAGTATTTTAAGCTATTTTCGTGTGTTTGTAGGTCCAAAGGGTTAATGTGGCAAAGAAGTGCATTTTGGAGCATTTTTGGGCATGGAATGGATAGCATATGCTTGGAGCAAAAGGAATGGACGAAATTTGAAGTTTGTGCATCATCCTCTCCCTATAAATAACCATTTTAGCACACTCATTTCACCCAACACATCCATTCACCTACCACTACATCCACTCATTTCACCCAACACATCCACTCATTACAACCACCCAACACATTCACCTACCACTACATCCACTCATTTCAACCACCCAACAACATTCATCCACTACACCCATTACATCCACTCATTACCACAACACTCACCCACTACACCCATTACATCCACTCATTACAACTCCATACACTCCTCTCCCTAGCCTATAAATACATCCACCCTTCACCATAACTAGGGATCCATTCAAAAGACCTTACATTCATCCATATATTCCCACAAATCCCAAAACACAATTCCATACACTCCCTTCCCTTGGCCGAGACATTCACCAATCCTAAAACACATTTAGCCATTCCCTTCCATATATCCATATGCATCCATCAAACCACACCTTGTGCCGCAAGTGTGTCATGTGTGAAGAAGAACCTCCTAGCTAGCCTTCCATCCATTCAATTTACTCAAATTCATGCAGATTTCATTAGTTCTTTAATTTACTTGTTTTGTTTTCAAATTCGTCAAAACCAAAACCCCATTTTCCTTGTTAAGTCATATTAGTTAGAAACTGATTTAGTTTGTGTTTTTAAGTGTTTCGAACCAAGTTAAAACCAAAATTTGTCCAAAAGTGTGTTTAGAGTCCAAATCTGCCCAGTTTGTGTTTTTAGGCAGATTTGAGCGTTTTTAGCTTGTTTTGAGTTTTTTGAGTTTGTTTTGAATTCTTTGAGTCTAGTTTAGTGTTTTTAACTTTATTTATATGTTTCTAAGTCAGTTTAGAGGTTATTAGCAATCCTTCCTACAGACTACCACAAGGGTTCCGGCTAACATATCATATTTCTATGAAATCATTCTTACCTGGATTATTTACTTTGTTATATTTTGGCATGACATACATTTGAATATGATTATGTGAAGCATGAATTGAATTGATATGATTTCATGTATATATAAATTATGTATATGCTTATATCTTGATTATGGGAAAATTTTACATGTTTTACAGCGAGGGGTTAGTATGTTGATAAAAGAAAATGATTTTGTAAAACGTTTGTTTTTGCCCACTCACGTTTTCTGTTTTGCGCCCCTTCAAGTTTTAAGTAAACTTGTTGTTAGTGACTCGAGGGCGTCGGATTTTCTGACTTATCTAATTAATAGTAGGACATTCCTGGTACTGTATAACTAGTACTTGTCCTACTGGACTGTACCTAGACTTTATGCTCTGATTAGGAGTGTTCACTGTTGTAACTAACTCCTATCACTTTCTGTTTAGTAATGCACTCTAGTAATTTGGTTTTTAATTATTCGTTTAGTTCTTATCTTTATTGCTTCCGCAATGTACACATGGCTACGTCACTCTCACGTGATAACCAGCATGCATTGATCTCGATCGGGGTGTGTCAGTTTGGTATCAGAGCCTAGGTTTAGTAGTCCTGTATAATTCTTGAATGTTCTAATCCTTGTGATGTCTTATGTCAGAACTATGCAGCCTCATAGAGAGCCCCGTCAACCAGATGAATATAGTTTCGCTTGATATTGCTCAATTAGGGGAATCTATAGTTTTTGCCATTTAGACAGCATTCCGTACTCTCAGATGACACCTCTTGAGACAGTTCATAATTTGAAGTTGACTCACTTCATGGGTAATGAAGGTCATGAGGGGGCAGATAAATGGTTGAATCATGTGGAGAAGACCTTTCAGGTGATGCAGAGTCAGGGGAATCTTTCTTCTGATAGGTGGGTCGAGATGACTACCTGGTTTTTGGGAGAACAGCCTGCATCCTGGTGGAGACAGGAGTCTTACGAGATGACCCCAAAAGAGATTGTGGACTGGGGAGTGTTTAAGGAGCGGTTTCGGAAAAAGGTTCATTCCTCATGCGTATATCGATCTTAAGAAACAGGAATTTACTCATCTAAGGCAAGGGAAGATGTCTGCTAATGAGTATTACAGGATGTTTACTGATCTGTCAAGATATAATCCGGAGGTTGCTGCTAATCCGGTAGAGATGCTTTGCTGTTTCAATTTGGGTACTAAGAAGAAATGGCGCTCCATAGCGACATCGACTCACTGTGCCTTTTACCAAGAGTTTTATGAGATTCTACTGAGAAGTGAGGCCTCAGAGAACATGCCTAGTGAAAGTGAGGATGAAGAAGGAAAGAATAAGGGCCAGAGACGAGATGACAAAGGAAAAGGGCAAACATTTCAGGGACCCCGCAAGACTCAGAACTTTAAGAGGAGTGGTGGCAGTTCCAGCTCTTCTAGCGAGAGATTGAGTACTAATATGCAGATGAGAGGTGGTAGATTCATTGGAAGTCCGAGGTTCCAGAGACAGAGAGATTTTGGTAGTTCAGGTGGATCTGGTGCTCCCTTATGCCGCAGGTGTAATAATCGATATTTTGGGGAGTGTAGGAGATAAAGTAATGGATGTTTTACTTGTGGACAGATGGGTCATATGGCTGCCCAATGCCCTCAGAGTCAGCAAAGACCCCAACAGCCTTCCTTCCCACCACCTGCACCTACCCAGCACACTTCAAGATCTGGTGGTTATACTCAGACTGGACGAGGAGGTGCCTACCACTATCAGGGCGACGCCGCTCCCTACACCTTAGGACAACAGCAGTACTCTCAGGATCCTCAGTATCAGAGTGGGTATCCTCAGTATTAGGGAGAATCTATGTCTTATCAACCTCATTCAGCCGGAGGATCTCAGTGGTACCAAGGAGGACAGCCCCAGCAGAAAGAGATTGCTATTAGTAGTGCAGGATCTTCAAGACAGTCAGGTCAGCAAAGGCAGGGACGTGGTGTTCATGCCAACAGAGGTCGTGGTGGACGACAGCAGAACTAGGCACGTATCCACAACATGTCACTGCAAGATGCCCAGAATAATCCAGATTTAATCGGGTACGTTAAATATTCTTGGTCATTTTGCTAGAATATTGATTGATTATGGTGCTGCCCATTCTGTTATTTCTCATACATTTACTCAAGTGACACAACCTCATCCTACACCTCTAGGATATAATTTAGAATTTTCTATGCCTATAGGGGATAGCTGATTTGTGGATCGGGTATATCTAGGATGTCCAGTGATAGTAGAGGATATCATTATGTTGGCTAATCTTATGCCGTTGGATATTATGGATTTTGATGTGATTTTGGGCACTGATTAGTTGCACTATAATCGTGCCAAGATAGATTGTTATGGGAAGATAGTCAGATTTCATTGTCCTGGATTACCTAAAGTTACATTTGTAGGAGAGCCTAGTAGGGTGAGGCATGGTATTATTTCAGCCATGAAAGCAAAGAGATTGTTGTCGAAAGGTTGTCAGGGATATTTGGCTCATGTGGTGTTGAATGATGATGCTCATAGTAGTGTGGAGGATGTTCGTGTGGTCAGATATTTTCCGGATGTATTCCCTGAGCATTTGCCTGAATTGCCGCCAGATAGAGAGGTGAAGTTTGTTATTGATCTGCTTCCAGGTACAAATCTCATATCCTTAACTCCTTATAGAATGGCTCCTGCTGAGTTAAGGGAATTGAAAGTCTAGTTGCAAGAGTTAGTGGATAAAGGTTTCATTCAGCCTAGTACTTCACCTTAGGGAGCCCCAGTCTTATTTGTGAGGAAGAAAGACGGAACTTTGAGGCTGTGCATTGATTATAGGCAACTGAATCGGGTAACCATTAAGAACCGTTATCCATTGCCTCGTATAGACGATTTATTTGATCAACTCAGAGGTGCCTACGTATTTTCTAAGATTGACTTGAGGTCGGGATACTATTAGTTGAAGATTAAAATTGAAGATGTCCCTAAAACCGCATTCAGGACTCGATATGGTCATTATCAGTTTCTTGTGATGCCATTCGGGTTAACTAATGCACCAGCAGCTTTTATGGATTTGATGAATCGAGTATTCCAGCCATATTTGGATAGGTTTGTTACTGTCTTCATTGACGATATTCTGGTATACTATAAGTTTAAGGCTGAGCATGCTAGGCATTTGAAGTTGGTGTTGAGCAGTTTAAGGGAACACCAACTATATGCTAAGTTTAGCAAATGTGAATTCTGGTTGAATCAAGTGGCATTTTTGGGACATGTCATTTCTGCTCAAGGCATTCAAGTGGATTCTCAGAAAGTGGCAGCTGTGGAGAATTGGGAGCAACCTCGCACAGTCACCGAGGTACAGAGTTTTCTTGGCTTAGCAAGCTATTATAGACGATTCATTAAGGATTTTTCAGTGATTGCTTTGCCACTGACGAGATTGACTCGAAAGTATGTTAAGTTTGAGTGGGATAGTAAATGTAAGCAAAGTTTCCAGCAGCTGAAGTACTAGCTTACTCATTCACCTGTTATAGCACTTCCAGATGATAGCGATAATTATGAGGTTTATAGTGATGCTTCTCTGAACGGTTTGGGTTGTATATTGATGCAACATGGTAGGGTAATTGCTTATGCTTCGAGACAGTTGAAACCTCATGAGAAGAATTACCCTACACATGATTTGGAGTTAACAGCTATCATCTTTGCTTTGAAGATTTGGAGACATTATCTTTATGGTGAGAAATGTAACATCTTTACATATCATAAGAGTCTTCAGTATCTATTTACTAAGAGAGATCTTAGTCTTCGACAGCGGAGGTGGATTGAGTTACTTAGTGACTATGATTGCACGATTGAGTATCACCCTGGTCGTGCAAATGCAGTGGCAAACGTACTTAGTAGAAAGACTCCAACCAGACTTAATGTCATATATGATTGTCATGTTCCTCTCCTAGCAGATTTGAGGTCCACTGGAGTGGAGCTAGGAGTGGAAGATCGAGAAGAAGCTTTGCTTGCTAATTTTCAGGTTAGGCCAGTTTTAATTGATCGTGTACTTGAGGCTCAGATGAATGATGAGGAGACACATGAAATAATTCAAGCAAGGCACAAGGCAAAAGGAAAGATTTTGAGATTCGAGAAACTGATGGTATGCTTATGCAAGAAAGCAGAATGTATGTGCCGAATAATGCAGAGTTAAAGAAAGAAATTTTGGATGAAGCACATATTTCAGCATATACGATGCATCCAGGAGGCACTAAGATGTATCATACCATTAGACCATTTTATTATTGGCCGGGTATGAAAAGAGAAATTGCCGAATATGTGAGTAGGTGTGCCATTTGCCAACAGGTTAAAGCTAAAAGAAAGAAACTTCCCGTTCCACAATGGAAATGGGAAAATATTACTATGGATTTTGTGTACAAGCTTCCTCGCACACAGAATGGTTATGACGGCATTTGGGTGGTAGTTGATCGGCTTATGAAGTTAGCACATTTTATTCCAGTGAGGGAGAAGTATTCGCTAAGCCGATTAGCTAAGTTATTTATATCACAGATTGTGAAGTATCATGGTGTGCCAGTTAATATTATCTCGGATCGAGATCCTAGATTTACTTCCAAGTTCTGGATAGCATTCCAGGAAGCTCTTGGTACGAGATTACTTTATACGGCATATCATCCTCAGACAGATGGACAATCTGAGAAGACCATTCAGACATTAGAGGATATGTTGAGATCTTCAGTGCTACAGTTTGGAGATAGTTGGCATGATTGTTTGGATTTGATGGAGTTCGCCTACAACAACAGTTATCATTAGAGCATTGGTATGGCACCATTTGAGGCACTTTATGGGAAATCTTACTGTAAACCTTTATGTTGGTCAGAGGTTGGTGAAAGAGTTTTAGTGGACCCTGAGATTGTGGATGTGACTACTCAAAATATTCAGGTAATTAAGTCTAACTTGAAAGCGGCCCAAGATCCATAAAAGAGCTTAGCAGACAAGCATGCCACTGATCGGAAGTATGATGTAGGTGATTGGGTATTTCTAAAGCTATCACCTTGGAAAGGTGTTATACGATTTGGAAAGAAAGGAAAGTTGAGTCCTAGGTACATTGGACCATATATGATCACCGAGCGAGTCGGCGAGGTTGCTTATAGGCTTGAGTTGCATCCAGAGTTATCCAAGGTGCATGATGTATTTCATGTTTCGATGCTTCGACATTATGTTTCAGATCTTTCACATGTGATTCCTCCCCAACCTTTGGAAATCAATTCGGACTTGACTTATGATGAGGAACCAGTGACTCTGTTGGATTGGAAGGATAAAGAACTGAGGAACAAGACAGTTCGTTTGGTAAAAGTGTTATGGAGAAATCATTCAGTGGAAGAAGCTACTTGGGAGACAAAGGATCGGATGAGAGAGATGTATCCACGATTGTTTTATGATTATTAGTGGATGTATTTGTTATGTATAATTTCGAGGATGAAATTTTATAAGGTGGGGAGATTGTCACAGCCCGTCCCAAATATATATTTATCGATGGCGTGAATTGACGAACATACTCTTGGACGTTAGTTGTGTAATGTGGTTTAAGTGTAGACTTGGGTTAATATTCTTAAATCCTAATTGTTTGGAACCAATTAGGATTAAGTTATGGTATTTTTAGTGGTTGACCAATCCTAGGCCACACACACACTCTCTCTCTTCTCTCTCACGTACCCTCTCATCTCTCTCGAACTCTCACTCTCTCTCTCTCTTCTCATACGGACAACTCCCAAACACCAGCTACCATTCACAGATCGAGGGATTTAAAGTCACCATCATCTTCCTGGTAACTCCACGAGTCGAATGGTACCTTTAGTTTGAGGAGAAGTTCACAGGAACTCGAGGAACTAGAAGCTCCGATGTGAGGAGTTTTTAAGCTCATAGGGACCTTTAGAAGATCCTAAAAAGGCTCGGAGTGGTTTGAGGAAGTGCAGAGGTCACCGGATTTTCGAGCTTTCTCTGACGTGATCTCGTGGAATTTGAAGCTTTAAATAGGTGAGACTTATCCCGAGGACGAGCGTATCCACGAGTGACTCGGGGGCTACGACCAGTCGACATACCAGTGAGTGGGCTTTTGATTTTCAGTATATATTTATATACTTGATATTTTCCCAGAAAAATATGTTTAAATGATAAAATGCCATAAATGCCATGATAATATGCCATAAATGCCATGTATATACAACTATGTATATACTATAAGTTCATGTAAGTTATGTTTGGTTAGGTGAATCATCGATGATGTGATATGTGATCGAATAATGTTGAGCTCATAAAACTGCACCTAGGGTGATTATGATTTAGCCAGAAATATGAAGTACATGCCTATTTATTTACGTCACCTCCCGCACTATATGCTCATATTGGATCCAACTTAAGTGCACAGTCTTGTCGTACAGACCTTATTTATGGTTCCGACTCGTAGGTGACTAGGGATCTATCGCCCGGCTATTAGGAGAGAATAGAATTGAGCATAATTATATTTCACCCAATCTTGTCGTACAGACCCTTTTTAGTGGTTCTGACTTATGTGCAGTATATTGTCGTATAGGTCATTGTAGTGACTCCGGCTAGATTGACTTTTCAACTATGAATTCAGCAGTACAGACTACCATAAGGGTTCCGACTAACATATCATATTTCTATGAAATCATTCTTACCTGGATTGTTTACTTTGTTATATTTTGGCATGGCATACGTTTGAATATGGTTATGTGAAGCATGAATTGAATTGATATGATTTCATGTATATATAAATTATGTATATGCTTATATCTTGATTCTGGGAAAATTTTACATGTTTTACAGTGAGGGGTTAGTATGTTGATAAAAGAAAATGATTTTGTAAAACGTTTGTTTTTGCCCACTCATGTTTTCTGTTTTGCGTCCCTCTAGGTTTTAAGTAAGGTTGTTGTTGGTGGCTCGAGGACGTCGGCTGTTTTGACTTATCTAATTAATAGTAGGACATTCCTGGTACTGTATAACTAGTACTTGTCCTACTGGACTGCACCTAGACTTTATACTCTGATTAGGAGTGTTCACTGTTGTAACTAACTCCTATCACTTTCTGTTTAGTAGTGCACTCTAGTAATTTGGTTTTTAATTATTCGTTTAATTCTTATCTTTATTGCTTCCACACTGTGCACATGGCTACGTCACTCTCACGTGACGGCCAGCATGCCTTGATCTTGGTTGGGGTGTGTCAGCTATGCTATACTCCAACCAAGTAGGAAATTGAGTAAACCAAACATGATTGAAACTTCTACGATTTGACCTTGTTCCAAAATTCATGTACAAAAAATGTATGGGTTCGTGGATGAGAAGGTTTATTTTAAAGATAGGCTTTTTGAGTTTGGTCTTGGGCATTAGGATGATTACTCAGAATCGGTCATGCAATCCAAGATCATATTGGAGAGTTTCTAAGATAACTTCTATAGAATCTACACAATTTTGTTTTAAACTACTTTCATTGTTCTTTGGACTCTTTGGAGACGATGACTTTAATATTTTAGGATGTGTTTTCCTTTTGAAATACATCTCCATAACTGAAAATTGAAAAACATACATTGACTAACTTTAAATTAAAAGAAATATGAACATATATACTGAATGTTACAAACTTAAACTAATAAGGCAATCAATTAAAAGAAATTGCAAGAGTTCACTTCAATAAGAAAAGAATCATAATTTAGAAACAAAAAGTGCAAGAGGGATTGAGAGTAAAATGCATATTTTGTGTTGTAGGCCAATTAAATAAACTTCAATATCTTTTTGTTTGTTGGGATAAGGGAATTTGTGCTCTTATTGATGCGAAATATATAAGCACACAAAATTTAACCCTCTTTTTGACAATTGTAGTATAGATGTAAGTAGGGTATCGTTCTAGGCCGGGGATTAGGAGGGATTGCTAATCTATTCTAAATTAATTTAAAAATATTAAACAAGACTCAAGGACACAAAACTAGGCTAAAAGCTCTAATAACTCGAAACACACTTAGAATGACTCAAAATAATGAAAACAATCAAATTAGACACTAGGAACTGAAATGGACGGAAATTGAATTAAAAGACTAACAACAATGAAAACTAACTAAATAATATAATTTAATAATGGGGGGGGGTTTGGCTTTGACGAGAAGTAAATTAAACTTAAATAAATTACAGAATTGACAAAAGCATGAAATTAAGGTGAAAGGATAGGTGACGGACTAGCTAGAGGGTTCTTCTCCACACATGACACATATGCAACCTAAATTGATTTTCAGTTGTTCTTTCAATAAATTGTAAATCTCAACGCCCCAAATTAACCGTGAATTGCACTAATTAACCCTCAGTTTTTCCACAAGATATTGGGTTGGATAATTGCATACGACAACCCAAAACATTCCCTACAAGTTCCCTACATGAATTGCATAATAGAGATACAAGTAAGAATCATTAAGTTCTATGAAAAACATAAGCATTGACGAGGCACTCGTTACTATGATTTGCATGAAACTTATGCCAATAATTTACTTAACGTGATTGTGACTAGCAACCTTCACTACTTGTGAATATAAGTTCATAACGATTAGGTGAAACTCCCTTATATTCTAGCGTCAAATTCATGCATGTAAATTAAGTATGCATTCTTAATCGACATACAAAAATAAGCTATCAATCAAGCAGTTAAGCAAATTAAATCACAACTCAGAAATCACAACTGAAGGTAATCAATTCATATTACAAATATATTCATGGATTTGAATTAACCTCTAGCCAAAATAAATTTAGTTACACATAATTCTCAAATTAAACCAAAAGTAAAACATGGAATTGAGAAGATAAAACCAAGAAGAGAAGATCTGCCGTGCTTATGTGCTTCTGCCCTCTGTCTTCCTTAATTCCGTTTTTCCTTCTCACTGCGCCCGTCAGTCTCTCTTCTCAGCACAGTTTTCTGTGCTTCTATCTGCTCTCCCCGTGTCTCTTGCTTCTGCTCTGCGCGGTCCTCCTTTTTCTTCTGCGTCAGTCCGTCTCTCCGTGTCCTCTCCCTGCTTTTTCTTTTCCACACCGTTTTCTTTCTTTGTTTATTCTACTCCCCACTCTTCTGCTTTTCATTGTTTATTCTTTTATTTGTTTTCCACTCAACCCGTGTGCCTTGAACAAATCATGCCATCCTCTTATTTTATTCCCTTATTCTTTTCTTTTGTTCCACTTCTCTTCTGCCTTCACAACATGAATCATGATGATGTTTCAAACATCATCATGACTTATCATTTTTTTTTTTTTAATTTAATTTAAAAGCTGATCTACACAGACAGTTTTGACGAATTTATTACATAAAATTTCACTTGTTCTATTTTTATTTTCTTTGCATAACAAATCCTATAAACACAAAAATAACGTAAATAGCTCAAAAATATAAGGAACTAACTAAGAAAAGACGAGTGAATTCGAAGTAAAAATATATATAAATATGATCCGATCACTTATCTGCAATATATATATTATTTGTTGAATTAATTTACAATTGGAGATGACAACATATATGAAATTGGCAAATTACAAAAGGTTAAAGATGACAACCTTTGGACCTTGTCCCCTTAGTTCTACTCATCACTTGAAAAACAAAGGTATATCATCATGAGTTAGACAAACCCAGTAAGTATAGATTGTCAGAAAATAACATATTTGTCTTATAGAAAACAATCACATAGGTTCACATCACGATCTAGTTAACATAAGCGTAATCAGACCACAAAGTTCATATATTTCCGTTTAAAAAAAAAAAATTCATTCAAGTGAAACTCATATGTAGAGGACTGGTAAAGAAACATAAATCTTGAACTTTCAACATGATAATTAAACCGCAACGTGTTAGTCCAATAAAACTCAAACCACGTATACCTAAAGGTTCGACTTTTCACAACCTATTAGGTTTACTAGTGCACTATTTGAAAGGACTTGAGCCCATAATTAACTTCCCAAACTTCTCAAATGTTCAACCATTATTTCACTTCGAGTATGGGTGCTAAAGTGCCCACCGTATAACTTCCCAAACAACAATTTCTTTGAAGTATAAGATTTCATGTAAAACATACATATACATGAAACTTAAATGTTACTTATGAGTATGTAAGCACAAGTATTAACATTCCAACAAAATAAACACATGAAACATAATTTAAAAAAGGCTTTCCAACATACTAGTCATAAAGAAACAATCTATGAGAGCCAAAACATTACGTTCAAAAGTCTTTGTTCCCTATTTAATTGTGGACTATTGACCTAGATGCACCTACAAGATGGTCAAAATATTATTTGCTTGTTATTATGAGTGCAATTTCTCAAATTTTGTAGGATATTCATGCCACTTGGGATTAAACATTGAGCACTCAATTTTTCATGGCTTACCACAAGTTTTAAGCAATTTATTCATTGTTATTTTATGCTCGGGAAATGCATCTTGATCACATGCATCATCATGATCAATTCAGTTGACGTAAATTTTTCTAACCAATAAGTAATTGTATACACAAAGATGGTTCATCCATCCAAATTGGGATTCAAGTTTATTTTCTTTTTCATCTTGGTTGTTCTTGTATTTACTACATTTTTTGGATTGTCACTTTGTTATGAAAATTTTCCCGTTGTTAGAGGGAGAAAGACAGTTTCAAGAACATCTTAAATTGGCGTTCCTACATCCGCTTTTTGTCTCCTAAGTGACGTATATTAATATGTTGCATGTACTAAGCATGACAGATTTATATGTTCCAAACTTTGTACATCCCGTTAGTGGAGATTATTAAACTTCAAGCTCTAATTGAAATAACTCTCCATAGGAGGGTATGATCCAATTCTCCAAGTATTCATCTTAAGATGTTTGCCTTAGATATGACAACGAAAGCCCCAAAGAGTCATTGTACCCAAGCACTGAAATACCTATACATTACACATGCACATGCACATTAGAATTTTTTGGATAAAAAATTGATGATAATTTATGGTTTTTATTAATTACGCATATCACCAATGTAACAACCCGTCCCTAATTTTATGACTTTATTAATTTTTAAAGAGTGAATTGACCAAAATGCCCCTTGAGGCGAGATTGTTGACTTTTGTTGATCGTCATTTTGTGACGCGTATGAGCTACTATTTAGTATTCATGTAGTACTCGTTACTATGAACGCGTGGGCACAAGCAGAATCGTAATTGGAGTTACGGTTAAGATTTTATAGAACTACAAATGTAAGGGTACTTTAGTATTTTTGCATTTAAGAATTTTGGTCCTTGATTATTTTAATAATTTTTAGTTGGATATTTTATTATTTTAATAATTCTTCAGGCCCGTGGGACCCATACCTCACCCAAGCTCTCCTCCTTACCTCTGCCATGTGTCTCCCTTGCTCCCACACACTCGGATCTCTCTCTCTTCTCCCTTACTTTTCCCTCACCCCTCTCTCGTATCCCTCCCCTGCAACAACACAACGCCATCACCACCTCACAGCTCTGACGATGGCATTTCGCCCTTCCTCGTGAACCAGTACCACTATCGTTACTTTCTTCCCTATCTCGAACCTAGGCCAAAAATTTAGAACCCTAATAGTGGCAGAGGCCACTGTTCATGTTTCTTCCAATGAACCACCAACGAGTTGTCGATGATTCTGACTAAGGTAAACCCAGAAATTGGCGTCAATCATCTTAGATCACTGTATGTATATGATTCTTACCTTATTTGAGAGAAATGTTGAAGTTTTAATGCAGATCAATTTAGGGGAAACTCTCCCTAGTTTTTTGGCGAGAATCTGATGGCTTTCGAGCCATTTTTCAACCATCTGCTACGGTAGGACCTTGTGTTGGCATATTCTCTTCCTCTCCTTTAAGTTTCATTTTGATAGGAGAATGTGAAAAATGGTTGTGATTTGAAGCTAATCGGAGCTCGGGAAGTTTCTCGGCCAAAATTCCCAGAAATTGGCAACCAAACATGTTGAACCGAATTCGAACCCAGGATCTGACCAGACCCATTTTCGAAATGGATGGAATATTCCAAGAATATTATTCCCTGTGTTGACTATTACGAAATTTTTCTGAGATCCTCTTAGATTAATTTCAATGCCTTGAATTCGTTTTTGACATCCATTTAGTGAAATTCTGAAGCTTTAACGTAGTTGACCGGCTCGATGTCTCGGTTGACTTTTTTGGGTTGACCATTGACTTTTTATGGAAATTGCCAATGACTCTTCTTAGGGTATTTTGATGCCTTGATTCCAAATCCGCACTCCATTTTTCCAAATTTAATCGTTTTAGTTGAGTTTTACTAATGGGCCCTAATATATATATATATATATATATATCTATTCAGTTTCCATGTATACTTAATAATGAATTTTCTACATGATGCCATAAGTAAATTAATGTTTATAAGAAATGTCGTATTGATTGGAATTATGAAATAATCCTATGGGATGCATAGGTATACACCGTATAATAAGATGCCTTAATTATAGTTGGGGTCATGAATAGTATTTTATTGGCTAGAATTATCGATTTACTGTTGCATGATCATATTTACATTATCTACTCATCGTGTGCTACATTGGTATTAGTACTCGCCCGGGCCAGAGCCACTGTTCATGTGTATGTTCACATCGCATCATACGCTCACTTTGGATCTATTGTAGGTGCCAGTCCTGTCCTACATTGCTATAGGTAATTAGGACTCGTATTTGATGCGCCTAGCGTTAGTCTCCATGTGATTGCAGTACTGAAGCATAAATCATTATTACACCCAGTTCTGTTCATGTCAAGATATGTCTGCATAAGCTCGTGTGTTAGCATATGTTGATGATCACTCAATCTGATATGTTTTTTTTATGCGAGATATTGTGATTACCGGACGTTTTGTGTTTATTTACGAAATATTGTGAAGTATTACATTCTTGAGATATTGCTGGCTACGGTAAGTATTTTCATACTATACTTGTTTTATTGCAATGGGTTATTACGTTTCTGAAAAGGTTTTACAAAGTTTTATTTTTAGGCCCACTCACCCTTGTTTTTCGCCCCTCCAGGTTTTGGTGGCAGAGCTTTTATGTCGACGAGGATTCTTGGCAAATGTTGGTATAGGAGAGTACCTTTGATGGTATAATTCTTATCTTACTTTTACTATACTTTGCTTATGCTTTGGCATCACATGTAAATGGGTTCAATCCCGTTGACATGCGCACTCTCGCATTTAGTCATTTTTAAGTTTAAATTTACTCATATTTTCCACCTCACTACACTTTTTGGCTTTGTCACATTTCTGTGTTGGCCAGCACATCTCGATTCGGAGTTCAAGTGGACATTCCAGGTCGAGGTGTGTCAACTAAGGGCTATTCAATCACGTTTTACCATTAAAGGTTGAAAAATTGCAAAAGGGTTGCCAAATTAGAAAGATGCAAATTCCATTTGTTATAACTCATTCCTAATTTTCCTGTAGTTTGTCCTCATTAATGTAAAATTACCAAAGACCCCTTGACTTTTGTTGATTTTATTTTTTGTGACATGTATGAAGTATTAATTAGTATATTTGAATAGTACTTGTCTCTACGAACGTGTGGGCACAAGCAGAATGAGATTTAGACTTAAAACGAATGACATTTTTGTAAACTTGATCTGTTTCGAAAAATTTCTATTGCTTTGAAGGCTTAATGGGACCCATGGGTGAATCTTTCTTTTCCTCCTCTCTTCCTAGAATGCTCTGGAGAATTCCCTTTCCCTTGATTTTCTTGTTCCCAACGACACCCACACCACCACCACCTAGTGGCGAAGCCAAGTGAGGGCGAGGAGTGGCGGAGGAGCAGAAGGATGGGTGCTAGGTGGCATCTTCCTTCGTCTTCGTCCAAGGTAAGAGAGTGCAGTTGTTTTTGTCTGCCTTCTAAGCATAAGGTTTTGACTGGAAAGGTAGTTGAATATGAAGGAAGAAGTGAGGAGGAAGGGGAGTGTGATCCCATGTGTCAAAAGGAATGTGGCAGACTTGTAATAACATAGAATGAGTGAGGGTAAAACAGGAAGAACACTGTGTTCAAACACCCGGGCCAATTTAATACGAATTTTGAATCCCTAAATTTATAATCTCTAACCCTAATTAATTAATTAATACAAATTTTGTTTAATTGGTATAAAATCATATGGTAATGCGGTTATTGGTTATTGATTATTGATATGATTCTATGATTATTGATATGAAATTATGAAATTATTTTTTAGGGTGAAAATTAAAATTAAAATTCTTGATTATTGATTAATTAATTGAATTATTACATAATGTATACAATTATTCATATGATTAGTTGAATTGAATATTCATTTATTGAATAATTTGTATGCTTATTGGTATTGATTAATTGAATTGTTTGTTTGATTAGTTATTATGCATATTAGTATAGTGTACTCAAGGATTAAGAGTCTAAGAATTTTTTTTTTCTTTTCATTTTACAGTTATGTAATGGAACGATACTATAAGAAACAATGCTTAAATCATCCTTCAAACATTTCGGGTAGTCCTTCTCCTTCAAATATTCCGAGTAGTCCTCCTCCTCCTTCAAATATTCCAAGAAGTCCTTCTTCGAATATTTCGAGTAGTTCGCAACAAAGTGAGGCCATTGAGTTCGATGAAATATTGGCTAACCTTCCTGCAGGCCTTGGACATAGACGTCGAATGTTTGATTATCCACCTCACTATCGTGAAGCAATTCGTAGACACTATCTCCAAAATGATCCTTGTCAACCTTGCACTCTTTTAAGTTTGCCCTCCCCTCGAGAAATCCTGGCTTCGTCACTGCCACCACCTCAAAATCTTCGACAAAACAAACTTTCAAGACCACAATCACCTTCCTCTCTTCACCATGAGTTCAACGGTGGTCTCCGTTTCCTAAAATACGAAGCTTGGACGCTGTTTCACAAAACTCCGCCACGAGTCATTTTTTCTGGTGAGTTTCCCGCCTTTTCAGATGGAGGCAAGCCCTAAAACCATTGTCCTTGTGTTTGTCTCATCGGGTAGATGAATTTTTCATATAGATCCCATGATTTGTTTGAGATTTGAGTGAGAACGAAGCCGGGAAAGTTCTTTGAACTTTTTTGGCAAATGTTTCCATAATCCGACCGGTTTTCTGGCGACCGTTGATTCTGAATTCGCACAATGTCTTTCCAAATTCAATTATTTTAAATGTGTTTTGCTAATAGGTCATTTTATATGCTTAGATGCGTGCAGTTCTAGAGGCCCTAGAGGACATACCCAACTAGAAGAGGACTTCATTAATGATTTGTGAGTGGACTGTTTTTTCAGAAATGTTTTATTTATCTAAATTCTAAGCATGCCTAGATAAAAATGAATTTTAGTTATATTTTACCGATTACACTAATTTCATGATATATCTTCAGAGTTATGTTTTTTACCCTAATTTATGATTTATGAGTTAGACATATTTCAATAGTTTACTATCAGACTCATGATATATGATTATGATTTATGACGATGACGACTTCATGATGGTTATTTATTTATCAATACTTATCTTGTGGCACACATACATCATATAGACTTATAGCGCCTTTACTAACCCGTAATCGGAATGAGAATAAGGAATCCGATTCCGATTACGAATTATACCTGTGTTTACTAAAATTGGGAGGAATCAAAAGTGTGTGGGGCCCACACAAAAAATGGAATCCAATTCCTTAAATTGGAGGATTTGGGCCCAAGCAATTGGAATGATAATTTTTTTCCCTTTATGCCCTCACTTACTTTCATTATTTCCAAGATTATCCTTTTAACCGTAGACTTATTTTTCTTTTCACCCAGCTCATTTTCTATCTTCACCCAGCTCATTTCTTTTCACCCAACCCATGTCCTTCTAGCTCATTAAGTATAATTCTATGTTCATTCACATTATGCACAACTCCATACATATGCCGAAGAGAAAAAACTATAACTTGAGCGAGAAAATTTAGATATTAAAGTCAATACTTAAATTTATAAAAAAAATAAATAAACAAAATCATTTTAGTATGTCTATGAAATAAAAAAGCAATTTAATTATTTCTTACTATAATATACTATATCAAATTTTATTAAAAAAAGTATATAAAATATTTGATTTGAGACAAGGGCATTTTAGTAATCATACTGGTTTATATTCCGATTCTGCTGAATTAGTAAACAACTTTATGGAATTGTATTCCGATTCCGGACAGTTTTAGTAAACAACTTCAACAGGAATCTGATTCTAATTCCACCTCATTTCAATTCATCTTCAATCCAATTCTTCATCAATTCAATTCCTCTCAATTTGATTACAGATTAGTAAACGTGCTATTAGAGTATTGTACTACGTCCACAGCCTCAAGATTACTCAGCAATGACATGATTATATTTCTAAGTTCCACTTGCTACGGTTAGTGGAAGTTTATATATCATCTTACACGTGCATTGGGGTACTACATTTATACTCTCAGCTCGTTATTACTTTGAGACTACTCGGTATTGACATGATTATACAATTATATTCTTAGGTTGTCATTACCTTGAGATTACCTATTAATGACATGATTACACAATTATATTCTCAACTTGTCATTGCCTCGAGATTACACGGCAATGACATGATTATATTATCTAGCATCCTTTACAACTAGTGAATGACATTGTATGCCATGCCATCGGTAATTACCAGCTCTATATGTATGTACTCATCAACTCTCATTATATACAAGTATATATCAGTTTTTAGTTGTATGGCATGCTTAACTTTTCAGAAATTATATGTGTTTTCTGTTGTACTTTTATGCGCAAACGGAAGCAAATTATAACAAAGTACCAAATATCAACATCGTAGGTGAAAGCTAAAACAAACAATCTCAAACTAACACAAGAGATTTACGTGGTTTGGCGTAAAGCCTACGTCCACGAGCGAAGCACGGCGAGGTATTTCATTAAACAAACTGAGATTACAAAAGAGTATTTAAACTCTCACAACCCAAATCCCACAAATTACAAACCTTAAACCAAACGAGTAGAGAACCCAAAACAAACGGAGAAGATTCTCCCAAATTGCTCTCTAACTCACAAACTCACAAATTGACTCTCACCAAATTTGCCAAACGAATGAGCCATGAATTTGCCACACACTCATGACTCCAAATAGTGACCTCCACCCAAGACCAAAATAGAGAAAAGCTCTCTAAACCATGATGAGGCACACTAAATACACTAACCCTAAGGTCCTATTTATAGTGCATAGGACTTAGGTTACAATAAGAAACCTAATAGGAAATAAATCCAAATCCTAATCAAATAGGTAATTAACAAAATCTCTCCACCAAGGAAACTAACTAAGAAGTCAAAACCAAACCCAAATAGGACACCAAAACCAAATAGGTAACACAAACCTAATTTATTGCATCATCCTAATTTTGAGCCAAAAACCCAACATTTTCAAAACAGGGAGTTTGCATGTTCAAAAAATAAAATGTTTTATAAAACTTTATTTTTTTTCGTCCACTCACATTTGAATGTTTTTCACCCTCTCAAGATTCAGTAGCTATAGCAGTGATCATGTCAAGGTACTTTCCAGCAGCCCTGACATATTCCACCGAGTATGGTGTTTACTCAGTATATTCATAGGATTTTTGTTTGGGTAAATATGCTTTGAACCCATTCTTATGCTTGTGATAGAGGGTCGGATACCTAATAAAGTGTGGCACTCCAGGGATATGTTGAAATAAATGTCGTTACTGTAAGTGCCTCAATTTGAGTTTATCCTTATTTTAGGGAAAGTGCTGCCAAATTTTGGTAGATTTCAACGGTTGATAATTTTAGTTATGACTTCATGCATATCATGGCTTCATCACCCATTTGGGTGATGGCCATCACATCATGATTTTGGTGTCCTCTAGATATCAGGGTTGGGGTGTGTCACCAATTTTTAGGGCTATTGAAAAATGTGGAATAAGAAACCTATAATATATACTCCAAATTATTCTTGGGTGTTTGTAATTAGTGAAATAAACTCGCTAGTATGGCATGATGCTTCATAATAGATATGAGCATTTTTTTTGTCATCATATATGTAGCCATATTTCTATAAGTACAATGTTACTTTAGGTGTGACACTTATGGCATGTGGAGACTGCATACTAACCACTTGAGAATTTATCTCTCAAAGCCATTTCTTAAAGTATGAAAATGCCATAAAATTCGTATCCAAAGATTTCAATTTAAGAGCATAAAGCTCAAAATATGTACTTTCTAGATAAATTTGGTTTATATTACCTCAATGAGTACTTTTGTTCGTTTGAACTAAAATTATCATTGCAACATATTCTTGAAAGAGTTAAGAGTCATGGTAGAACTTTTGGAGAGTCTATAAAGCTATTTGTGTATATGGCGTGTATTCGCCAGAGTTATTCATTAGGCGGAGTCTTCGACAATATGCTATAATGGACATATAAGCGTGTTGTGCTCTTTTTCCCTTCAACCAAATTTTTATCCCACTGGGTTGTCCTATCAGGATTTTAGCGAGGCAATATTATACGTGTCCAACACCATACCAATATTTCATAATCGTGGTGCCCGATTTTTCTAGTTTCCTTGGGTGTTTTCCCACTGGGTTTTCCAAGTAAGGTTTTGTCGTGGCAACTACCATTGATTGGTGAACACCCAAGGGGAGTGTTATAAACAATATTTGTTATGTCGTTCAGTTCTAGGTCAAATATGTAATATCTTAATAGTTGAACACCTTTCTATGTAAATCTTACGCCAATAAATAGGCACTCTAATGAGAAAGGAGACACACCTTGATTTCTCCTCAACTTTCTCTCGTGTCTTTGTATTCTCTCTTACTCTCTATTTTATTTCCAACAATATATAAATTATAAAGTACTAGATCATGTTGTAAATATAGGGAACAAAGATATAATGAGTGTTCATACAAGTATCCAACAAGTTTCCTACAATTTATTGAAAAGATAAAATGTAAGATGAAGTTATCTATGCTCACCAAGGCGGGCTAGGCGGCTTAGGTAATTGGGACTGGCACCTAGGTAGATCTAGGTGCCCTTTCTTATTTTTATAAATAGATAGGGATTAATTGTGGGAGTGGTTAGCCGCTTAGCGCCTAGGCATCCCTAAGAGGTGGATACAGAGCATGAATAAAGTTGATTATTTTGAGATCCTCCCTAAATTATAGCTAGGAGCTCATTTAAGGAGCCCAAATGCTCTTATGTTTTACTATTATTGTTATTCACATAAGCTTTGCAGCTTACCGGGTTCCTTCACCAATCTAGTATACCGTTTCACGACATAGGGGTTTAATTTAGCACTATTGGGGCAGAGTGTTTGGACAACAATGACCCCAATTCTAAAAACTCTCATTGCATAGAATTTTCCTCAAATATAAATATAGACAGAAAACACCCCAATATCCGAGATTACGAACACCATTCTCCGGTCGAATGAACCTTGGTCTAACACAATTTGTCTCAATACAAGTTGCAAACACAAAAGGTATAATAAGATGGTTCATGTTTAGTTGTCTTACAGATAAAAGCTTATTCAACAGTAATGTTCAAAAACTGGACAATGAACCTAAACAAGTAACGTGAGATGGAATGGTTCATCTATCGCCAATTCTTGTTTTTTTATTGGTTTTGCACTATAAACAGACCTAAAATATGTTGAAAAACCTATATTCGTATCCTTATTGAGATCAAGTGACGGCGATTGACTCACATTTTAGGTTCTTTGGCTGTGATGGACAAATTAACTAGCATGATCATGCCTTCCAGCCATAACGTACGTTTATTCTCTGCCTACAATCCATTCCAAGCACCTCTCCACAGCTTCCAGTCCACACAGCTCCTTCACAACAGGCATGGTAGCAGGAACATCTAACTGGAATATTGATGCCGATCCATCTAGGCCGCCCCACTGAAGAAGCTGTTTTCTTGATTCTTTAATGGCAGCCCTTGTAGCGCAGTGAACAGAAACCGCAAGAAGTAATGGTGGCTCACCAGAAGCTGCGCAAAAGATTTTCAATGTGTGAGTTTCACACGACACTTTTCAAATTTTGTGATGAAACATTCTCTTCTTTAATTGAAATGTTCATACTAACATAAAATTTTCAGCTTTCCAATTTATGTAATAACACAAAATTTTGGACTTTTCAATTTTTGAAATAACATAATCTCAAATTTTTTTCAAAATTCGCCTACTTTTAATCACACAAAATACTTTTCTGGTATCAGTTGTAGTTGGGATAAGTAGAAGTATGCAAGGCACGGCATGGCAGACCTTTTGAAGAGAGCACGTGTTTTTTATGATGCCCACTGTTCAATACTTCAACGTTGAACTGTTTGGGTATGGTGTCCACCGTAGGAATCTTATATGTCCATGTACCTTCTGAAATCACCAACCCATCAGAGTTTTCCAAGTATTCTTCAAGCATGAAAAACCCAATACCTTGAACAAAAGAACCTTCGATCTGCAAGAAACATGTAATGTCAAACTTAACTAAACCACGATAACTACGCGCCAGTGAACTGGCATTATGGATCTTAACAGATTGTAGAAAAGTTGAAAACTAGGATTCTTATTCCAAAGACGACTAGATGATGAAAATGCTACAATTCTTCGAATAGGAAAGCCTAAAGACGCTAAAAAAAGAAAGTATCTAAAAATTTGTAAAATAAACCGAACTACTAACTTTTCTTACAATGGAATTTGAAAAAATCTCCAAGGCAGAACCTACTGATTAGCAATACAAAAAATAAAATCTAGGTAGAGCTTAATTAAAAGAAAATGTATGTAAACATTATAAAAATCTGAGTAGCAAGTTCAATCATGCTAACCTGTCCTAAGTCCACAGCAGGGTTGAGACTCTGACCACAATCGTAGATAATATCTGATTGCAGAATTGTGGTTTGTCCAGTCAGAACATTTACCTCCACCTGTGATCAAGTAGTTTCATTGTTATTAATCTAGAAATTATAAATGAGAAAAACTGGTCTCTGTGACTGCGACGTTGCACTATGATTTGCTCTGCATTATGTAAATCTGCATCTTGCCGAAAATTCAACAATACACATGAATGAAAATGAAGGAGTAAGACGGTCAACACAAACTTGCCTCACTCACAGCAGCACCATAGTTAAGGTATGCCATGGAAGCAGAATCAGGGACATAATAAGAACTTGCTGATAAGTTCACAGCTTGCAAGGATGCCTGCATTTTGACAGAAGAAAGATAAACTGCAACAACTACATTAAATTTGGGAATAAAGAAAAATGCTATAAGGAGAAGCCACTGGGAAGTAAGGCAAGCTTGAAAGTTTGATAACTCATTAAGTTTCATTTGTACTCATAAGAAAATTGTGGCTCAATCACAGTTATTTTGTCCGGGGTTGAGTTTCTTGGGTTCTTCCAGATTCAGTGTGTGAACTATTGGAGCACCATGGCATGGATTTGAAACAAATCAATAAGTTAATTAAATGTTTCAAAAGAAAAAAGTGATGCATCAATAATTTCATGGTGATTGCTATTTTTGCTCCCCGCACTCCTCTGGGAGACTGCAAATAACATGCTATTACGGTAGTGTTATTTGCAGTCCAACAAAGGAGCACAGGAGTGAAATAAGCCCTCCCCTCAATCCAAATAGAATACCTGCTGAATAAGAGTCTCCCAGTTAATAGAGCCCATTTGCTCCTTCAATCTCCCCTTGAGAGTAGCTAACCTCTCAACCAAAATATTACAGCAAAGTCTAACTGCCTCACAGCTTGTCTCAGATGTAGTGCTCCCAGCAGTCATTCCCCCTTGAATTAAGCTCAATGTATCTGATTGCACCACCCGTATTTTATCCAAGAAATCTCCACTACCATCACATTGAATCGAACCAAGAGCAAAAGCTGTCACCTGTTTTACCTTCGTCCAGAGCCCCTGACCCAGTTCAATTCCTCCAACTTCAACAACAACAGACCCATCACTTAAAATGCTTACTTTTCCCGGAGTTGGCCTCAATGACACTTCATACACTATCGGTACTCGAGAAATTCCTCTTTTCTGCCATTTATTACACCTATTAAATTCTTTTACCATCTCAGTCCTTTGGTTAAAGCTTGAAGACATGGCCAACTTGTTCCATATCAATGGTAAAGTATACTCCAGGGGTTCACCAGCGCTCTGCTCGTAAAACAAATCAAGGCTGTGAGATGTGTGAAGATTAACGCTTCTCACAGAATCTACTTCTATAGAAAGGGTGGATGCTACATGTTCAATTACAGCTTCAGCGATAAATGACCCCTGCACCTCCCCAGGGGCCCGCATAGCAGACCTACTTGGAGTGTTTGTTTTGCACACCTTGATATCGAAAGCCAGAGCACCCCAGTCATACTTCTTAAGTGCAGTCACAATATTTTTTGGCAATAATGGACTAAAGTCTATGGAAATCCCTGCATTTATCAATATCTCAAGTTCTAAAGCTGTAATCTTCCCATCAGACTTGAATCCCACACTGTAAGTTATCTTCATGGGATGCCTTCCTCCAGCCATTATCATATCAGTCTTGCGATTGAGATATATCCGTACAGGTCGATGTAATTTGTGTGCTGTAAGAGCACATGCAGTTGCGACCTAAACATCAGAATTGCAGCAGCTTTATATTCTATTGAACATTGGGAATCAAGTAATCAAAAATCCATAAACATAGCAAGTGATATATATATATATATGTGTGTGTGTGTGTGTGTGTACGCGCGTGCGCACGTGTCTGGTGTCTGCACGCATGTGTAAGATAAAGTTTATTGGTTTACTATTGATCCTGAAGAATCGTAATTTATCAGGATACACACCAGCAATCATTTATATTCTAACACCCTCTCACGTGTAGGCCTCTCACCACCGCTAAAAAACACAACACCCTCTCCCCACCACTAGAGAGCTCAAGATGTGAAATTTAAAAAAAAGTTGGAGGTTTAGAGTAGTATGATCGGAATGATATGCATAGAAGGTCTCCGACTCTAGTAGCACATATAACTATTGATTTACCACTATTCCCAGAACTGACACTAAATGCTAACTATTGCTTTATTTTCTAAAACTTCGCCTCAAGTGTACACCTCTCTGCACCACTAGCGAGCCAAGACATTATATTCAACAAACATTTTTTAACACGAACGTTATTGATCATTTTAAAATCATACAGAGTTCAACATTCGCAGGGAGGTTGTAGTTACAGGATCCTAAGATCTCCTACTTGACACCATGATCAAGTTTTATTGGTGCGCTGCTAAAAAACTTATATGGGTCAGAATCAAATATCATTTTATATATGAACTATATATCTACATCTATGTGTATGTGTATATATAAGGGCTTGGTTGGGAGTTCTTTGGTTAAAAAACCTCCTACACTCATTCCCAACTTATTTCTAAATTTCTAGGTGCATAATGAGACTAAACCAGTATGTTTCTCTTAATCTGCATTTGTGTACTCTCCACATGCAGCAGGATAGGAGTTGTATGTGCGGAGAATGTTAGCTTAATACACAATGTTGGCCCGCTTCCTAGCAGCTTAAGTTTTTGGGTTCCATTCATTGTCTAACAGAAATATTATATTCATGTTCAACAAGTGCTTAATCTACAGTTAAACGGACAATCTCGTCCACGATTAGATAAACAGTAATAAAGAAGGAATATAGAGATTTATGTAGGTATTATACTCACAGGCATTGATTGCATGGCCTTTCCACCAAAGCCCCCTCCGACCCTTCTTGTAATTACACGAACATTATTTTCAGGAATACCAAGACATTTTGCAATTGTAGAGTGTGTATACTCAGGCACTTGAGTTGAAGTGTAAACCACCATGCAGTTGTCTTCATCTGGTACAGCAAGGGCTGTTTGTGTCTCCATGTAGAAATAGTATTGTGAACCAAGTTTGATCTGAAAGCAAGTTATGCATGGATTTGCAAGTTAGTGGGCGGTTCTACTTGAAAACCAAGCCAACATTCTCTTATACTCGTATTTTCTCCCAGTTCACAAGTCCTTTCTATGTATATAAATAAAACCAAGGAACAAAGTTGAATATCCAAAATCCAAATTACTGGAACATAGAAAAGTACAAAAAGGGCAGAACATTAGTGTGGGAAGGAGACCGGAAAACAAAGAAAGAATGTCAGATTGATTTCAAGTACCTCAGCAGAAATAATCTTGTGATCAGCTGCAGCCATTCCATTTGATATGTCACCAACCTGTTTCGGATACAAGAAAGGAGGGACCTCAAAAAAACTTGCTCTCTTAACTGCCTCTTCGACTGATAAGATAGGTGGATCTAAATCTTCCATGTTATAATCAACCACCGCAAAGTTTGTAGCCATATCCGCATGTTTCTGCGTATCTGCTACCTACAAAACTTTCTTTTGATGAGTAAACTGACACACATCCAAAGAAAGGAGAAAAATTATGTGTATAGTCTACAATTATGGATAACGATTGGCATTCATCCCAACTAAGACTGTTAGATATAATCACAAGATCGTTGAATTACCACGAAAGCAAGACGCTGACCAGCCCATTCTGTAAAATCATTAGCAAACAGAGGTTCTGTACCAAGAAAAGTCTTAGACCCTATGTTCTCCCCAGACTTGGGAATATCTTTGAAAGATATCAGTGCAGTAACTCCTGGCTGTGGTTTAGGTTCAAATTTTATTTCCTTCACTCTAGCCAAAGGCTTTGTACTATAAATGAACGCTCCATGTAAGCAATTTTTCGGAGATGGAATGTCGTCTACATAGACTGCCTCACCTACAAATTGATGGTCATGAACGAGATAAGTACTTTTGTGTCAAGAGCTAGAAGCACTCAAGAAAACATATAAAATAATGGAAAAGATACATAGTCAGTTGAAACAAAAGAATTATAGAAGAAACAATTAACACTGAAGTCGCAGCAAACCCACTGTTTTGCGAAAACAGTCGATAACTATTACAAACGAGGAAACAAAACAAATTAAAATAAAAAAAGACAAAAGGTCAACGAAAGCTTGGTGCCATAAAGATACAAAGAGAATCATTCTCCCTCCCTCCCTCCCTCCCTCCCTCCAGGGAGAGCAAGAGAGCAAAAGAGTGAGAGACAGCAGGAGGAGGACACAATACCATATAGCAGGTGAACAAATTGCCCACAACTGGTCATCACATTGTATTCTGTCAATTTTGGTTTCATTAAGATTTTGTTTCTTATATAAAAGAATGATCTCAAAAGATGGAAAATGAGACCTTTCTATAAGCATATTATAAGTATATAATTCAAACTCCCACTACTTTTAGGTATTTAACATGACCGGCCAGCGGGAAAAAAACAAGAACCAGTCATTCTAATCCTAAACATAATTGTTAACGAATAAATCATACTACAATTTTCTCAACTAGATAAAGGGGAACATTTTGGAGCAGAGAATAGGCCTGGAAACTAAGTCCAATACCAAAAAAAAGAGACAATGATCCTCACTTTGTTTAACTTTGGGTCTCTTGGCTGAAGCTGGTTTGGGAGGGAGAGAAGGCTAAGTTTATGTGGGGCTCACACTATGGTTTGGAAGGGAAAGAAAGCTAGGGTTATGTGGGGCACTATGATCCTCACTTTGTTTTGAGTGGTTTGGATGACGAGGAATAGAAGGAGTTTTGAAGATTTCGTGGGAGCTATTGGAAAGCTCTATTGGAAAGCTGCTATCTCTTGGTTTATTAGCAGTTTTTAGAGTTTGGTTGTTTTTTTTTTTTTTTTTTTTGTTCGGGCTCTGCTAGCGCTCCCTCTCACCACCCATAAAAAAATAAAAGGATGCTTAGTAATTAGACATCCGTATGATCATGTAGTGAAGGATAACTAACCTGAAGCTTGTATGAGACCTCCAGATTTTGTAATTGGCTTACCAACCGGATCATACTCTGTACTTAATTCAATCACCTGTTTACCAGATGACAGAACAGTTCTCATCTTATCGCTAGCACTTTTGTTCCTTTTTAACTTGGAAGAATCGGCCAACAAAGTATTTCCTAAGAATCCATTGGAACTTTCACTGTCAATTAAGGGGCTAAAGAACTCGAAAAGAAAACCAGCAGCCATGCTTGACCTATAAGCAGGGCTCGTAGTTCCTTCGTCAGGAACCACAACATCCCTAACTAATTTAATAGCGTCATATAGAACACCAGGACTCAGCACTTTTCCAGTTAAAAATTCCTCAACCTTTCTTGCTCTAATTGCATGTTTAGTTCCATAAGCACCAAAAGCCAGACGACAATGATCCACCATAATTCCATTGGAAATCTTACCAAACGAAACCTCTGCTAGGAAGGCAGAATTTAAATAAGCTAATGCCCTTCCTAGGGGTCTTGGTGCAGCTCGATAGGTTTCAAAAAGCAACATGGTGTTGGTTTCTGGAGAAACTTTTCTAACTGCTTCCCAATTTGGGATTTTAACACTTAAAAGTACACTTTTCGGATCCAATGGAGGCCTTTTCAGAAAATCCTCTAACATAACCGTTTCAGATCTAGCACCATTCATTATATCTACCTCTGAATCCACAGCAAGAAGTATTGTAGCAATATCTGAAGGAAAACATTTCCTCTGTGCCATCACCAAATTCCCTCCTATACTACCTGTATTTCTGATGAACCCTGAAGCAATTTTCTCCATATGATTGGCAATTTTTTTTAACACATCACCACCTCTTGATGGAGATCCACTGTTGTCTTTCTTCCTCAAAGACTCAATAACTTTAGAGATTGTTACAGTTGCTCCGAACTGAACCCCCACAGGATCCTTCTTAACCATTGATAATTCAGGAACACATCTGAGATCAATGTATCTGTCATAGCGCATTAGCTCCTTGTAATAGCCTGTCCCTGTGTTTCCAACAACTAATTTCATCTCGTTTGCATTATCAAAATCATTATCTTTCAATAAGTTTTGAAGCTCCTCAACTCTAACAGGATTGTACCAACCATATCTCGTAGGATCCAAAGACATGGAAGAACAAATTTCTTTTTTTAAGAAGTCCGGAAATGTACAGATGTCACCATTACGGTTATATAGAGGCAAACTCTTTACTTTTACTTCCTTACTATCTCCCTTTTTCCAAAAGGAGTTGAACCCCAAATCCTCCATATCAACATCAGCTGCGAAACTCTTGCAGGCATCAGCAATTGGTCGATACCCCGTACATCGACAGAGGTTACCTGCAATAGACTTTTCAGCTTCGGAAACAGAAAGCTTGGAGAACCCAGGAGGGGGATCAGGTCTATTCGCCTTTTCAGCATTGACAAGAGCTCCAAAGAGTGAAACACACATGCCAGGAGTACAAAAGCCGCATTGAGAAGCATGGAAACCAGCAATCCTTTGGTGAATTGGGTGGAACCCGTCTTTGATATTTCCAAGGCCTTCGGATGTTGTAATTGAACATCCATTTATACTACAAAGCAGAGTGAGACATGAACTTGCAGTAAAATCTTTCACCTCGTCGACAACAGGGTCGTACTTGGACAGTAGCACAACACAAGCACCGCAACCACCTGCACCCAATTTTTATAAGTGCATATCATAAAACGTGTCCAAAGATTTATAGTGAGACGTAGTTTTCCTTGAAAATTTTGAAACCCAAGCTACAATCTCATCTAATATGATCACTACAGAAAAAAACACCTTAAATTACAGATATTTCATCACAAAAAGAAACCTCTTGAAGCATCAGTTGGTCACCACGGAAGCGAGGTGAGTAACGAGTTTCGTTTTCTGAATTACTTAATTTTGCAACAATTGTTCAGGATGGTAAACCAAAAATTCAGAATTCTTTCTATGAGAAACACAAAGTTTGATCATAACTGAAGAAAGTTGAGGTTCCACCATCAAACCAATTGACAATATAGGGAGTAGCCCAACCTCTTATAAGCCCATACCTCCCATCAATGTGGGACTCATTCTCAACACACCCCCTCACGTGTGGCGAGTTTTTCGAGCCTAACACGTGGACAACATAATGGGGTGACGTGGAGCACATGGCTTCACACATGGAACAACTTGCTCTGGTACCATGAAGAAAGTTGAAGTTTCACCATAAAACCAATTGGCAATATGGAGAGTAGTCCAACCTCTTAGACCATCTCTAACCCTTGGGCTAAAACCTAAAATTTTTAGCCCAGAAAATTTAGGTTTTAACCCAGAAATAGTTTTGTTGCTCCAACCATTCTGGGTTAAATTTTCCCAGATCATTAACGAATGAATTTAGGCTAATTTTTTTCTTAAAAGTAACTTTAAAAAAAAATTATGTAGACTATTCTAATTTAATTTTATGAACATTTTAACCTAAAAATATTTAGATTCTGACAAATATTGAAAAATCACTAACCGACACCATGAAACTTGTGAAACATTATGAAAGAATATGAAACACATAAAAGATTTTTTTTTAATTACTTCAACTATTGGATTTAAATTTGGACCGTTAGATATTTTTTTTACTGTTGGATTTCATCAAATTAAATCTTAACTATTGAATTCAATGAATTTATAAATACAAAACTAAAACAAATATACATATATGGTGGACCAGCCCCACTAACCCAAGGAGAATCCTGGGCTAAATTTGGCCCAGAAATGAGTTTTGAGTTTTAACTCATATTTGTTTCAAGAGTAAACTGTCGATTTGCCCCCTAAACTTTCACCGAACTTTCGATTTCCCCCCTGAACTTTTCGATTGGAAAATTTCTCCCCTGAACTAATTTTTTTAGCCAATTTGCCCCCTACCGTTAGTTTTTCAAACATTCCATCCAAATTTCTGTTAAGTGAGACCATGTGCACAACATATGAGGGTAGTTAAGTCATTTCACTCTTAAAAATGATTAAAAAACTGAAAATTTCCCTCTAATTCATATCCTCAATTTTATTTTTCATTCATTCCTATGTATAAAAAATGACATACGGTATTATTGTTTTCATGGCATGAACATTCTAGTAATTTTACATTATTAAAAAAAAATGATTAAACAAAAACACATCGAAGAAAAGAAAAAAAAAATACAAAAACCCCAGCCACCACCACTTCCTTTCCGCACCCCCATCACCCACCCCTACGACATCCTCCCCCTACCCTCATCTCCCTCAACCGTAACCCCACTCCTTGATTTGGCCCCACCCTCTGCTACCCCAATGACCCAACCCTCTTCCTGCTTCACAAATCTCTCTCTCTCTCTCTCTCTCTCTCTTCCCACTTTCTTTGTTCCTTGCATTGTTCGTAGAATAACAAATAGAGAGGGGAAGGAGGAGTCTCTGTGTGTGGGAAGGGGGAGGACCGGATATGGTGGTTGATGGGTCTCAGGGGTGGGAGGAGGTGGTAATGGTGGGTACAAGGAGATCGGCGGTAGAGGTAAAAAATAGAGGGAATTTTTTTTTTAAAATTTATTTTCAGTTTTTTAATCATTTTTAAGAGTGAAATGACTTAACTACCCTCATATGTTGTGCACATGGTCTCACTTAACAGAAATTTGGATGGAATATTTGAAAAACTAACGGTAGGGGGCAAATTGGCTAAAAAAATTAGTTCAGGGGGGAAATTTTCCAATCGAAAAGTTTAGGGGGGAAATCGAAAGTTCGGTGAAAGTTTAGGGGGGAAATCGACAGTTTACTCTTGTTTCAATGATCAGAGCAAATTGGGGTAAGATTAGAACCTAAAATTTGAGTTTTACTCCAAAGGTTGGAATAAGTCTTATGCAAAATTTCACCTCCTATCAATGTGTCTCTCAACGATAACATGCAACATACAATTTTTCTTTCATAGTACGTACGACTAAGTCGTCCAAAAATCCACAAATGATACTCATCAATCATCATGTTTATAATATACATCAAAAAGCCACAGAAATTCATGATCATACACGCAGAGCACAGTCAAAGTTAGAGAGAGAGACCTTCACCGCAGCTGAGCTTGACACTTTTGAATCTCGTCTGAGAACGCAAGAAGGCGAGCAGAGTGGTTGAAGGATCAACGGTCGGGAGCTCAAACCTCTCTCCGTTAACTGCAAAAACCAGGCTGCCACCGCTTCCTGCTGCTGCGTCTCTTTCGTCGGCCATTTCTGTGAGCAAAGTGAGAGGAGCCCAGCTGCTGTTTCAGAGGTACTCAGCTACAAATTCATATATTGAAAACTAACCCAACAACCATTCTTTAATTTAATGCAAGTAATAGATCATTTACGGACGGCACCTTTCTTTAATATTTAATGCAAGTAAAAGATCATTTACGGACGGCACCTTTCTTTAATTTAATGCAAGTATCACATTCACATGGTCCTTTGAATTTAGGGGTGAAGATGCACAATTTTGACTTTCCTTCTTTTTGTGATTGGTAAAGGATGAGAATGGTCTGCGAATTTTTTTGTGGGATCCGGAGTTAATTAATCGTATTCGTTCATTTTATATCGTTTGATCATTTTTATTAAGTATTTTTATATTTAATTTTAAATTCAAAATTCAAAATAATTTCTAATTGCACGATGTACGATGAACGGACTCGACTGATTGATCCTCCAGATTTCCACAAAGAGAATCGATAAAAACTAAAAGGCTGACTGTTTGACAAAAAAAAATAATTAAATACTCAATCATCCTTCAGAATACTTGGCTTTTTGTGTTTTAATTAGACTTATTATATTAATTCAGCAGTATAAAGTATTGCCCTTGAGATGCACACTTGATAATATTTTAAGGAAAACTAATGAAAAGGGCTTGAAAACTTTGAGTTTTAATGATAAGGACAAAATAAAGGGTAAAGTGAATAGTACCAGGATTGACTTTTTAGTGTAAAAATGTGGTTTTTCGTTAAAGTGAACAGTACCGGGTGCTTTTCGTTAAAGTTCCCAATATTTTATGCATCACATATCATACTCAACCACCTCACCATTATCTGATCATCAGATTTTAGATCATGATTATGGGAAAAAGCATCACCATTATCTTCTTTGCGAAAGAAGGCGAGGGTTGTAATTTGACACCAATGAAGTTTAACCTTTATCCACCTCTGATGGTACATTTTGAATAAGGCGAAGCTTCGAAGTTCTATTCGTCAAAAGTAATTTTTTTCAATCAATGTGCTTGTAGTTTTATTAGTAGACTTTTGTTTTATAATAGAGAGTGAGAAGGGTTTAGAGAGTTAAAGAAGATAAATAATCTTGTGATATACATGTTAAAAGTGATTTGGGATGTATTTAGTATTTTTTCAAACCTTATAAGGTGGAAATTGTCATTGCATATTAAACCTACTCCAACCCTTGTAGTAAAATTCAAATTTTAGGTCATAAACTTACCAACTTGCTCTAACTCTTAGGGTAAATATGAGTTTTAACCCAAAACTCACTTATGGAACAAATTTAGGTCATGATTCCTCCAGGGTTAGTGGGGCTGCCCATCATATATGTGTATTCTTTTTAATTTTATATTTATAAATTCATTGAATCCAACTACTAAGATCTAACATAGTCAAATTCAACAGCTACGATCTAACATAATCAAATCCAACGATAAAAAAAAGGATATAACAGTCCAAATTTAAATCTAACAGCTAAAGTAATTAAAAAAAATTACTTCATGTGTTTTATATTCTTTCATAGTGTTCCACAATTTTTATGGTGTCAACTTAGTGATTTTGTCATCCCGACCCGGAATGTCCACCTGGACTTTGAATTGAGCTTTGTTGGGCGACACAGGCAGGTAACGAAGTCATAAAGTGTAGTGATGTGAAAAAATGTATATAAATTTAAACCTAAAAGTGCCTAAATGTAAGAGTGTGTATGTGAGCGGGAATTGACCCATTTCACACGTGATGTTAGAGCATAAGTAAAGTATAGTTAAATTAGAATAAAAACTATACCATAGGAAGTAGCTCAGATATCAGTGTTTGCCAGAGATCCTCCTTGACACGAACATTGGCACTAAATCCTGGAGGGGCAAAAAAATAAGGGTGAGGGAGCTTAAAAATAAAGTTTGTAGAAACCTTTTCGAAAACATAATAGCCCCACGCCATAAAACAAGTATAGTTTCCAAATATAACATACTACGTATAGCATGAAAGTACTTACCATAGCCAGCAATAACTCAAAAATGAAATACTTCATAACAATTCGTAAATAAGCATATAACTTTCAGTAATCACAATATCTTGCAAAAATAAACATATTATATCGAGTTCTTATCGACATATGCTAACACATGAGTTCATGTAAAGATATTCTGACTTGAACAGGTTTGGGTGTAATAATGATTTATGCTCTAGTACTACAATCACTTGCAGACTGACACTATGCGCATCACATACGAGTCTTAATTGCCTATAGCAATCTAGGACAAGACTGACACCTACAATGAATCTAAAGTGAGCGTACGGTGCGATGTGAATATACACGTGAAAGAATGGCTTTGGCCCCGGGCGAGTATTAACACTGGTACAACACATGATGAACAAATAACGTAAATATGATCATGCAATGGTAAATAGATAATTCTAGTCAACATAATACTATTCATGGCCACACATATAATTAAGGCATCCCATAATAGTACGCATACCTGTGCATCCCGCAGGATTCATAATAATTTCATAATTCTCAACATTACGACATTTCTTTTAAACATTAAACTAATTATGGCATCACGTAGAAAATTCATTATTAAACAAATCATTTTGTCGAGTCAAACCTATCTCACGGACATCGAAGATCCTTGCGATGCATTTCACCTAGAAGCGAAACCATTCACTTAAAATATAACGTATTAACGTATATACATGTTTTCGTACAAAGTACGGCTAATAAATAAACTATTTTAAAGCGGTTGAATTTTAGAAAACAGACGGCGGATTTGGATTCGGCACGTCAAGAAACCTAAAGAGGGACCTCGGGTTCCTTCACCCGTCGCCACAAGGTGGCTGCACAGGCAGCCACGCGCTGCACACGTTGACCACCACGCGCTGCACACGTTGACCACCACGCGCCAGTCATCGCGATTTATAGACTTTTGCAGGTTTTTGAGCTAACTTCCAGAGCTCATTCCGAGCTTAATTCTTCACCAAACACGATGATTCAAAAGCCAATTTGAAGCTAGAAATGTAGGAAACAAAACTATACCAAAGTGGGGCCTAGTTATGGTCCGTGTTGGCCGGAACAATGGCCTAAAAGTGGCCAGGTGGTCATGGTTCTAGGTTTCCAAAAATCTGGGAAAGTATCCCCCTTAGCCATTTCTGCAATAACTATCCTCCAAATCAAGTATAGAGGTTACAAACAGTACCATATCATGTTTGAAAGGCAAAATCTGAAGGATTTCGAGACTTACCATGGTTGCACAGTGGAGTTTTGCCAGGAAAATGGCTGTGGCGATGTTGTGTTTTCTCTGCACTTGCAGAGAGAGGGACGAGAGAACGACTAAGAAAAGTGGGAGAGAGTATGGTAGTCAGTGGTGGTCTGGAGTTCGCTGGAGTGGCGATGATGATGATCTCAGCCTCGAGGCTGTCCAATGTTTGTAGGGGTGAAAGAGATGACAGAAAGGTTGAGGGAGAGAGGTGTAGGTCACAAGAGAGACAGAGGGGAATATGACATGGTGGTCTGGTGTGGTTTAGCATTTCCTGGGGAGCTCGCCAGAGGAGGAAGGTAGTGGTGATGGCTGTTGATTCTCTGTGTTTACAGAGATGAGAAAGTTGAAGAATAGAGAGAGTGAATATAATAAGGGAGAATAAGAGAGAGATGAGAGTGTTTCAAAAGAAAAAAAAATACGGGAAAAAGCGAGGGAGACACAGGGATAAGGGAGGACAGTGGGGTGTGGGCTGGCTCACAAAACAAGGTCATAAAAGAGAAACATAAAATATCTCTTGCGAATGTAACATTACCAAATCGTCCTTTATGTTCCTAAGTTCGTAAAATCTCTATCTAGCTCTAAATTCGATTTCATTTGCGCCTATGCGTTTGTACCGTCAAGTACTTCGAGAATATGGTAAAATAAAAGCTCATACGCGTCACATAATGATGGTCAATGAAAGTCGACAATCTCGCCACTAAGGGCGTTTTTGCCAATTCACTCTTTTAGAATTTAATAAAATTGTCAAATTAAGAACGGGTTGTCACATTTTTCAATATTTATTAGAATTTAAATATTTTTAGGTTAACATATTCATAAAATTATATTAGAATAGTCTACATAAATTTATTTATTTTTTTTGTAAAAAGTTACTTTAAGAAAAAAATTATTCTAAATTCATTCTTTAATAATATTGAGAAAAATTAATCCAGAAGGGTTGGAGGAGAAAAACTGCTTTTGGGTTAAAACCTAAATTTTATGCGTTCATTAGTATTAAATATTAATATGGGGTGCTAATTAAAAATACCTTTAATTATTAGATATTTGTTTAAAAATAAAAAAATTAAGATCTAACGGTTTAAATATCCGAAGTATCTTCTCTTCCAAAAATAACACAAATTAACCTCATTAATCTCAAAATTAGTGCTCACAACTATACGATCAAATAATAATATAATAAATAATTACGAATATCTTCCCACAGAAATTGAAACAAATCTAATTGAGAAGCTTTGTGGAATGAAAATTTCAATTAAACTAAAAATTATTAAGCATCAAATTTAACACATGAAAATAATAGATTGGAAACATAAGAAACAAGACCTAGGGCATCCGAATTCATCATAACCTATCACATCCTGTCTGAAATTTAATCATATTTTATTCCCTAACACTGAAAATTTTCAAAAAATGCCCTTTGGCTGGCTAAGTGGAAATCTTAAGTGGACATTTGAGTCTTTATCACTCTTTGTCCATTTTCACATCTTTCTAGGTAGTACGTGTCTTTACGAACACATAAGCACGAATGAGGCGTAAATTGGACGATTTATGCTCTTTTTCCAATGAGGGGCAAAATGACAATTTTGCACCATCGGGATTCCATTACTTGTTTATCCAAACAACAGTGAGCTGCCCGTATTGCAGGTTGCAGATTGTAATATCAATGATTTATTCGTTGGGTTCATTAAGCAAGCGTGACACACCTCGTCCCGAAGGAGGGCATGTTGGCCGTCACGTGAGAGTGACGTAACCATTTACACAGTTCGAAAGCTTTAAAGATACAATTACTAAGATGTAACACCCGAGGGTGAGTCCTACTTTTGTGAATTCTGTCAGAACATCGTTGGATTCCTCATGGCCACCAAAGCTCTGCTATTTGAACTTGGAGGGGCGCAAAACAAAGTTGAGTTGGTCAATAAAACAAAGTTTTTCGAAAATCATCTCATTATCAAAACGCTAACCCCTCATTGTAAAACCCGTATACTTTCCCACAAATATGTAATACGTATACTTGTCTCAAAACCATACTCAGAAGTAGTGATATGTGAATTATATGCCATGACAAAATATATATCTCATCAAATCATATAAGTAACTCATGCAAAATAATATGTCAACCGGATCCACCTATAGTGGCCTGTACGGCTGAATCTATAGCTCATAATCAATCTCATCAATCAATCTAGCCGGAGTCATCGCAAGTGACATGTACGACACTACACTGCACATGAGTCGGAACCCTTGAAAAGGGTCTGTGCGACTGAACTGGGTGAAATATAGTTATGCTCACACTATCCTCTCCTGATAGCTATGCGATAAATCGCTAGTCACCTACGAATCGGAACCACCTACGAGTGGTCTGTACGACAAGACTGGGCACCTAAATTGGATCCAATTGTGAGCATATGGTGCATGGGTGACTATATATATATATATACAGGCTTGAATCATCTCTACTAAATCACAATCACCCTAGTGCAGGTTTATGAGCTTTCAATCATATCAACTCAACAATTACATAATTTAATTTATGAACTTACCTGGCACTTACCTGTGCGTCCGCAGCACCAATCATGCATGTATGCAATTACTAATGCATAAATAATTAGGCATATATTTTGCATGGCATTTCATATCGCATTTCATATCACATTTCACTTAAATTGATTTCCTGGGAAAAAATCTCATTTATATAAGTATATATGGAAAACAAAACTGCCCACTCAACTAGAGTTCGCCCTACAACTCCCTAGCACAACACATCAAGGCGTCATGACGATCGATGCCTAGAATAATCATCAAGACATGCCTCAGAAATCATATCGATAGAATATAACTTATATAAAACACGTCACTACGTAGATCAATCCGGAAGATCTGCAACTCAAATTTCTTATCTAAAACTTCCAGAGATCTACAATATACCTCTAGGACAACATCCTAAAATTTCATTACCATCCAACGGTCGGATCTCCGTCAATTGCCAAAACTAAGTGACGGTTAACATTCTATATTATGAACTTACAACTCCAATTTCGAAAGATCCGTAAATCGGATTCCCGATCAGTAAGTTCCTATAATCCTCAAATATTACGTATTACAACGTATCAAAGTTTGGTGATGATCCAACGGTCGGATCGTCAATTCACATTTTAACCTAACCATGAATTGTAACAAACTTAGGTTCAATTACTCAATTTATGTCAATCAATTATCAAAAATGAACCTAGAACATTAAACACATGCTAAGAATGACATTGGCGGGCCACTGGCCATGCGCTGCCGCACGGGACACCTTGAGTGGCGGTCGGCCGTCCCGGCTCGCCGGAAAATCCAACTATCTCCAAAAATTACCAAAATTTACAGAAATGAAGATCTCAATGAGTATAGTAAACTTTATACCTGAGGCCAAGGCCAATTTGGCCTGGAAAGGCTCCAATTCCATCAAACCCGTGAAGAACCTAAGAAATGGGTGAGTTACAATTCGTCCTCAAATCAACTCCACCGTCCCAACCAATGCTTGGGCTTTGTTTTAGGCCTCAAGAGGAAGCTATGGGTGGTGCCAATTGGAAGAAATTGCTTCAGACATAGGAAAATTTTGAACATGAAGCTCGCAGCACCCGTGGGTATTTTCATCCAAACTCACACCTAATCTCCTCAAATTTGATATGGAAATGATAGAGGGAAGGCATATAAGATGATTGGGAGTGGTTGTTTAGCTCAATGCATCGAAAAAATGGGTGAAAAACAAAATATGGGTGTGGGTGCCGCGGGTCGAAACGGGTCGCGGGTGAAGACCCGTTTTCTTCCTTCTCTCCTCCACTTCTCGCCCTTTCTCCTTTCCTCCTTTCTCTGTTCTGATTGGCTGGTCTCCTCTCTCTCTTCTCCCCATTCACCAGTCTCTCTCCCTGGTCTATCCCGGAGCTCTTGCCTCTTCTTTGGTTGGGCAGTTTTGCCCAACCCGCTCTTTACTTCTTCTTTTTCACCAGTCACGCACACATACATACACATACAAAACCTTCTTTCATCTTTTTATTTTTATTTTCTTTCCCTTACATCCGAGCCATCCATTTCAGCTTTCCTTTAATCTGGGCCATCCAAATGGCACACCAAATTTTTATAATAAAATTCATAAAATGCCCAAACTTCAAACTTTAAAATCTTTTTTATTATAAATCCAAATCATGAATCGTCTGCTCCCACGCTTCTGTAGCGACGAGTACTACGAGGATATGTCAAGAAAATAAATCTTAGATGGCACGACACGACGATTAACCTCGAATCATGCGCGTACCTCAAAGGGAATTTTTGTAAAATCCTGTATTAAAACTTTAAAAACTCTTAAAATCAAAGACGGGCTGTCACAATCTACCCATCTTAAAAAATTTCGTTCTCGAAATTTACACAATCTTTACAACCCATCAATATCCATAAAACAACCTGAAACACATCTCTCTCATTCGACCTTTTGTCTCCCAAGTAGCTTCTTCTGCTGAATGATTCCTCCATAAAACTTTCACTAAACGCACGATTTTAAACCTCAGAACTTATCCTTCCAATCCAAAATAGTCACTGGTTCCTCATCATAAATCAAATCCGGATTAACTTCCAAAGATTAAGGAGGAATCATACGTGAAGGATCTGAAACAAAATATTGAAGCATGGAAACATGGAACACATTATGCACTTTCGACAACTCTGGAGGCAACTCAAGCCTGTAAGTCACTTCACCGACTCTCTCGGTGATCACATAAGGTCCGATGTACCTAGGACTTAACTTACCTTTCTTCCTGAACCGAACCCCACCTTTCCAAGGTTAAAGTTTCAGAAATACTCAATCACCTACATTATACACCCTATCAGTGGCATGTCTATCGGCAAGGCTCTTCTATCAATCCTGGGTCACTTTCATAATAGCTTTACTCACTTGAACATTCTGAGTAGTCTCCTCTACTATCTCAGGGCCCACTAATGTCTTTCCCCAACTTTAGACCAACACAAAGGTATACGACAAGCTTTCCCTTAAAGTGTCTCAAATGGTGCCATCCTGGTGCTAGAATAATAGCTGTTAATATAGGCAAACTCCATCAAATCCAACTTAGCTTGTCAATCATCACCAAACTGACGTACTGAAGCTCTCAGCATGTCCTCTAAAGTCTGAATGGTTCTCTCTGACTAACCATCTGTTTGAGGATGATAAGCTGTGCTGACTTAGTAAGCCGATTAACAATTACCCAAACGCCATCACACCCGTTCCGTGTACGAGGAAACTTGTACACAAAATCCATAGTGATATTTTCCCATTTCCACTGTGGAATGGAAAGTGGCTGCATCAATCCAAAAAGACTTCTTTCTTTCTGCTTTGACTTGCTGACGACTGATACACATATTCACAAATTCAACAATTTCGCTTTTCATATCTGGCCAATAAAAAAATGGTCGAATGGTATGATACATTTTAGTACCTCCAGAATGCATTGCATAAGCTGAACAGTATGCTTTGTTTAAAATTACTTTCTTTAATTCCATATCAATAAGTACATACATCATGTTCTCTTGCATAAGCATGCCATCTAATTCTCTAACCCTGAGGTCTTTCTTTTTCTCGTCGTTCCTTGCCTCAATTAATTCTTGGGTCTCTTCATCTTCCATATGAGTTTCAAGCACACGACCCGCTAAAATTTGGTCTAACTTGAAAATTAACAAGTGAGGCTTCTTTTTTTATCTTCCACTCCTAACTTCACTCCAATGAATCGTAAATCATCAAGAAGAAGACCATAACAATCATAACTGGCATGAAGTCTAGTGAAGTCTTCCTACTAAATGCATCAGCTACCATAGTTGCACGATCAGGATGCTTCCCAGTGGGTCACCCATCATGGGAGTGCTCTCGTGCGCTACTCTATTAACTTCGGAGTTCTGATGGAACAAAACCGTGAGGGCGTGGTCGGGGCCCAAAACGGACAATATCGTGCTACGGTGGTGGAGCGGGCCCGAGAAGTAATCCGTCCCGAGCCGGGATGTGACAAAGTGGGCAAGTAGCCCCGTCTCTGTTAGTATTTTATTAAGGAAAAATTAGGAGCTGGTCCCTAGTTACTATTGTGCATTGACTGAAACTTTATTAGTTTTCAGATTTTGATCCAAGATGTAATGATGAATTTACATGTTAGTTACATAATTTTTTAAAATAAAAATTAATAATTGATTTAGAATTTTAATACTCTCACCTTTATTAGACTCCTAACTAATTTTCAATTCAAAACATTTCCAAAATAAATAAAAAATTAGAATAAGTTTGTACCCATTAGCTTTTTTATAAAATATTCTTCAAATTTTTAATCTTATATGCGTCCTTCATGTAATTTTTTTTCAAATTTTAATCTTAAAATGTACCCATTCTTAAATATACCAATTTGTTATATGTAAAATGTACCTTTATATATATAACCTATTCAATTTTTCTCTACTTCATTTTTAAACTTATATGGGGACATTCTTTTCTTTTGATTTGAGAAGGTATCCATGTCAAGATTAATCGAAGAAATTTACTAATGTTATTAAGCCTAATATATATATGGGTAAAAGATTGTTTACTACCCTCATGTTTCGTGGTTTTCAACATTTAGTACATCAATTTTTTTTCGTCTCAGAGTCATACCTAAAGTGTAAATTTTGGGACAGTCTCATACATCCGTTAAGTTTTCCATTAGAAATTCTGTTAAGTGATGAGTTGGCGCCCATGTGGACAATGACTGGGCGCCACATGTCAATAAGGGTTCCACGTGGATATTAAAAATAATTAAAAATTAAACATTAAAAAAAAAAAAAGTTGTCTTCTTCCTCAACCCTCCCTCCCTTCTCCCTCCCTTCTCTCTGAGAGCACCCACCCAACCTCTGCACCTTTCACGTTCCACCAGCACGACAACGCATGTCATCGAGTACCAACCCCACCACTGCCATTATCCTCCTCCGCCGACTCACCCCGGCAACCGACAAAATTATAAAATAAAATAAAAAAAGAAGAAGAAAAATAGAAAACCAGGCTACCGTCTTTCTCTCTTCATACCTTTCCCACCAGTAAACTCCATTGATGAACCCTCTAATCCAGTAAACCCCCACCTCTTAGTTTCTCATACCACTTTACAAAAACTAGATGAAAAACTCTATAATGGCAAAATAGAAAAAAGTCAAGATGATTCGCTCTTGAATTGAACCCTTTTCCTCTGCAAAATCCAAAAAAGCATCAATTGCATCTACTATGTATTCCCAGATTTATAATCAACCCATTGATTACTGAAGAACACTACAATCCAAGCTCCAAATCTGAAAACTTTTCAATTTCTAGGAAACATGGATCCCGATTCAGTGAAATCCACCCTCTAAAATCTAGCATTCGAAAATGTAATGACCACAGCAGTCCGTAATCACCCCGGCAACCGAAGTCCCAGTTCAGCTTCTCCACCGCCGATCTCGTCCTCCTACTACCCTACTGCCCCCCACACAGCGGCCCCTCTGCCCACCGAATCCTCCACCGCCGGATTACTCGACTGCTCGTCCGACCCGATCTCCCCACCGGCTGGTTCAACTGGTTTATTCGGCTCCAAACCATTACCGTACCCGCATATCTGGTTCCAGGTTCCTCGGATTTCCGATCTGTCGTGTTCGAATCGTTAAACTATTGCCGTCGTGCACCAAGAAATCGGAAAGAAGGGAGGGTGTTCTCGGATTTTTCTACAGAGGGGAATGGGTGGGGGTGCACTCACCCACAACCACCTCTTCTTCCAGATCAGAGCCGTCAGCGCCATCTCTGTCGAACGTCGTCGCTCGCACGCCATATCTCTGTTGAATCGAATTCGGAAGTTTTGGATTTTGATTTTGATTTTGATTTAGGGTTTTAGTTTTCAGAAAGGGCGAAAGACAGAGGAACAGAAGGGAGGGTAGGTGCAGAGAAGAGAAGGGAGAGAGAAGGGAGCGGGGGTCGGGGTGGGGAAAACGATAGGGTTTTTTTTTTTAATTTAATTAATTATTTTAACAAAAAAAAATTCCACGTGGACCCACGTGGCGCCCAGTTATTGTCCACATGGGTGCCACGTCACAGTTAACGGGAGATTTAACAGTTTGACTAACGGATGTATGAGACTGTCCCAAAATTTACACTTTAGGTATGACTCTGAGACGAAAAAAAATTGATGTACTAAATGTTGAAAACCACGAAACATGAGGGTAGTAAACAGTCTTTTACCCTATATATATATATATATATATATATATATATATTTGTGTGTGTGTGTGTGGTTTTGAAGAAAGTACCCATGTTTTGGTACACTAATTTTTTTGTTAATTTTGATGAATGCACCTATGTTCACACACACACACACAATAGTATAATTTATATTTTAATATTTTTAATCCCACAAATTATGAGTTTTTATTTAAAATCTCATTAATATAAACAACTATAAATTTTAATTTTTAATTTAAAAAAATATAGTAACATACATAGAAATAAATTATCACATTAATTTTAGGGACTTTGATCAAAAATTGAAAACCAACAAGGCTTCTGTAAAAAAATATTGATAGCTAGGGACCACATTCAAAGTCTCCCTTTTATTAATTAGGTCTCGTGCCTAATTAAGTATTATTTGGGCTTGACCCAAAGACACACACGTATTCTAGTAGTGGTCGTCATCGTGTGGGCACGAGTGGAACCAAATTCGGAGTCCGTATGATTTAGTTACATTTAAAAGAAATAACTTCAATACATTTCCTATCCTATTGCTATAATTAAGTGGTGGGACCCACATTTAATTTTAATTGGGAAATAGACAAAATAGACATTTTCTTAATCATGAGACATAAATATAATTTTTTGAGTATGCACACGCCATGCACAACAATCAGACATAAATAGGACTTTTTCTGCACCTTGAAATGACCAAATTGCCCTTGTATATAAATCTTTGACCAGAACACGACATTCACATGATATGCTAACAATTCTGAGCCAACCCAAAAACCCAGAGCTCACAACTCTCTCTTCGAAATTAGAAAAATGACGTCATCACCTGTGATGTCACCACCATATACACTATACACACACACACATGCACATTATATGTACAATACATGCACATTATATGTACAATACATGCACATGATATGCACAGAATTGAAGATTGAGCAATGAGTTTCTTTTTGCATGAATAAGAAACTTTAACGGCAACTTAATGATGTCACCACCATATACACTATACACACACACACGCACATGCACATTATATGTACAATACATGCACATGATATGCACAGAATTGAAGATTGAGCAATGAGTTTCTTTTTGCATGAATAAGAAACTTTAACGGCAACTTAATGGTATAGTGGATACACTTAAAACATAATCGTTATGTAGAGAAGGTTACAGTGGCAGTTTGAAAAGTCTTGTTACGTATATCAACCATTGCTTAACTGTGCACGTGGAAAACAAGATACTCATTGTCATTATTTCATAGACACGCATGACCCTTAACGTCCTCTAATCTTTTTCTTAATTTTGTTTTTCACCGAGCCCAACTAGGTTGTGGTCATAATCGCTAAATTTCGGGGCCCAATATACGTGCATTATAACTAGTGAACATTTTCTCATATTAAGTTGTATCCATGCACACCATATGCACATTACGAAAAAAAATTCACAAAATTTTGCAATTGAACACTTAAACCAGAAATTGTTCCATCCCAGTTTTGTAGCACGTCAAAAAGTAAAGTTTATTCCACAATCCATAGGCCTTAACATGAAACACAAACCCTAATTTAACTTTTAAGTATTAATTCATCTTATAGACAACCCATTTATTCCATAAATCATTGATGTAGAAACTTAGAACTAAACACCCTACCTTACTATGCCTGCCGAAGCGTCAATCGCTGAAAAAACGGAATTTTCGAGCCACAACAGAAAATATGGGACAAAACTCAACTCACTCTTCTCAACTCTCTTTCGCATCCCTTTCTTCGAAATTAGAGGTATGAGGTCAACCCTAACTCCAGCTCACTCTTCTAATCTCTCTTTGGACTTCCCTCTCTTCGAAATCTGAGCTCAACCAGAAATTCAGAGCTCACAAAGATCTCTCGACATCCCTCTCTTCCAAATGAAAAAAGTGATGCAATAGGCTGATAATTTTTAGTATTTATATGTGGGTATTTAAGTAATTTCAGTTTTGCATGAGGTGCATGACTTGTGCATGGCCGAGTTATCCTATTTCTATCCCAAGATTAAGAAAATGTCTTATTTTTGTCTATTTTCCTAACATTGGGATTTGAAATCCCTTACCGTGATTCCCTATGAATTGTAGCAGATTTTTCTTATTTTAATCATCCACATTCAATTCTTTTGATTTCTTTATTTTCCACTTCTTCTTTTCCCCATGGTTCTATCCCTCTTCCCCGTGTGCACTCTCCACTACCTCACTCAGTCACTCTCATTTCACTCCCTCACAGACTCTCTCAGCTCTCCCTCTCCGTGCACTCTTTCGTTTCTGTCGGCACAACCCAGGCAACCAGAATACCACCTTTAAACGCACCCAAAAACACCAAAAATTTTCCTAAGGTCCTCTTGAACTTTACCTGACCTCTGGCTACAACAAACACTGAAGGAGAAAAATCGGAGTTTTCCCGTTTTGAGAATCGACGAATGACGGTGAAACCTTCGCCCCTCTGACAATTGTGAAGCCAGGAATTGTCGGATGAAAGGCCGAAAGTTTGTTAGTCTTGGAGCTTTGCGCTTTGTTTTTTGGGTGCAAAATGCTCTTGTTGAATTAAGTGGAATCCTATGTAGACATTTGAGCTTACTTCGTATCTAGTCTCCTTTCTTACCATAATCTTATAGTACTCATCACCACAAATATATGAGTGCAAGCAGAACATAATTTAGGGTTAAAACAAAAAAACTTATGAAAAAGAATGTTAAGGAGACCGTCTCGCTCAAAAAGTGAGTCCTAACAACTCGCCCAAAAAGTGAGTCCTATCGACTCACTTGACGATTGTAGTCCTTGCTTCTAACCATTAACATTGTAGTTTTGGAACCACAAAAACTTTAAAAAAATATTAAGTATTTGTATGTCTTTCCCTCCCTCATAATCCTTTTAAATGGTAGTCAATATTAATTTCGTTCATAATCTATCAATACAAATAAATTTCAATTATTATCAACGAAGTTTCATGTCATGAAAACGCGGTAGTACCTATGTAAAAAATTTGAGGTCACCATAAGTCCGAGGTCTTGAAGATCAAACATGGTATAGTACCCATGTAAAAAAATTACAATGATTAGTCATTAATTATATATCTTTAGGCATGACACCGCAACCATCTTGTAATGCATTGTTATCTTCCACTAAATTTCTTTACCAAAAAAATTTCACTTTCAATTGACACTCTAAACCCTAATATAGAAAATATATTCTGAATGATTCATAACACAAAAGCTTATATTTATACAACGTTTATGCCTGGTGTACAAGTAAAAATCTCATCCTATATGGATACAATCAGAATCAAGTTACAATATTAATTCATATCCTTTGGAGTTACAGTTGATTTTGACAAGACTTCTTCCCTAACACCCAAGCCTTCCACCCATATTTTATAGGATAGTCAATTTTCATCGAAAACCTTTGCCACTTAGCATAGAAAATTTACAAATGAAATATAAAATTTCATATTTTCTTCTTGTTTAAATAAAAATGATGTCTTGTAAATTTCTATTTGATTTTACGTTAATTTTTTTGTATTTATTTTCTTTTAGTTTTCTTTTTAGATGAGACCAGAATAAAAAAATTGATTATCTTCATTCAAAATACAAATTGTGGGGTGCTTGAATTTCATCAGGCGGCCCCACAATCCCTTACCTCAATCTCTAATTGGCACCACACTTTCACATAAACCGCACCGTTTTATTTATTTTTTTCAAACCCCAAGTCTAACAGACGTCGTTTGGTTTGGGTATTTTAAGAAAAAAAATTAAAACGCAAACCAGCTGGGCAGCGCCGCATCACACGATCAGAACCAAACCAGCGGGGCAGCGCCGCATCACACGATCAGAACCAAACCCATCCCAGATTCCGGCAGCCTGGATGCTTAAAAAAAAAACAAAACAGCTCTGCCGCACAGCAACAGAACCAAATCATCAACAACAACAGTGGGCCAAACCAACTGGGTTTTCGGGCGAGGGGAGGGGTTGAACCAGCGCTCTAGTCATGTTTTCCGGTGAGGAGAGTGGCAGCTGCCACTCCTTGCCCTCACATGGCTTCGCCACTGATCTCCACTACCCGAATTAGGAAGAACTCAGAAGCCAGAGAAAGAGCCTTTAAACTACTCACAGCCTCACTTTCTTACCCAGATGCTTTATCTTTCTTGACCATCTCATTTTAATTTTTATTTGTTAGAAATTCTACAATAAAAATCGAATTTTAGCTATTAAAACTACAAAATTGAGTTTCATCTACAAAATCATAGAAGTTGGTCCTCCCATGGCAACCCATCTCCCATTTAATATCTCCTTAATCAATGGGGCGGATTCAATTCGTGTAGGTGTGTGTATATTAGGGATGAGTCGTTCTCTGCTGTTTAATTTATTCATTTTGAAATGAAACAACGTCGTTTACCTGTTTCATTTAAATTTACCATTTTTTTCCAGCCAAAACAATGTCGTTTGGCCTGGGTTTTTGGAAAAAATATATAGAACGCAGTAGCATTGCTGCAGAAAACTAGCGTAGCACTTGAGCACCAGAGCAACAAGACCAGATGAGAGGGGTGGAAACCTGAGTTGTAAGAATGGTCTTTGGTGAGTGGAAGGGCAGTCGCCCGACCTTACCTTTATGTGGCTTCGCCAGTGCCCTCCGACCACGGTAAGCTCGGGATTTCCACCTTAAGCTTTTCCTTGAGTTTCCAATATATTCTACTAACATGCATGCACTTTTTTTTAGCTCATTTAAAGGACAAATCTATAACTCTTGTTTTTCAGGCAAGCTTTATAGGTTCTCGAACGAAGTCTGGCTAACCATGTCGATTTGGTCGAACTTAGGGTCACAAACCTTCTCCTCGAGGCTCAAAACATAGGATTCGAGCATTGCATGTTTGAATCCGCTCGAATTTGACAAAGAACCCTTTTTGGCCAAGAGCCTTAAGGAATATTTTTTTCGACCACCTCCGGTCACTTTTTGGTCATACTTTAAGTAAGGACCATCCAAACCGCGTGCAAAATAATTGCGCTGTTACGACTTGCATGTATCTGTGAGTGGGTCTTTTGGTTTTGATGAGTATTATATATATATATATATATATGATTTTCCTTGATATTGGTTTAAGTATAGTTAATGTGACATGCCATGTTTAGCTTTACAAATAGACTTTTAGTACACTTTATATTTATAATATTATTTGTGAGCATAAACTTGTGGCATGACATCCTTGCATCTTATATGCTCATTATTACATGTGTGCACGGTGTCTTTTATTTATTTGTATTGTTTTGCGCCAAGGACCAACTTCATGTGTAGTTCACATGCACCATTTACATTCGCTCTGGATCCAGAGTTAGGTGCTAGCCTGTCATTGTGTGATTTTTTGGACTCGTATGCGATGCAACTAGTGCAACTCACATGATGTAGTACTAGAATGTAAAACCTACACCAGCCTGTTCCATAGTCCAAATATCTTTACAATGGACTTGTCTGCCTACATAAATTAATGAGCATCGATTTCTGGTGATAATTGAGATTTGATGTTGAGATACAATGTTGTATTACCTTGCATCATTTGACTCACTTGTGCTATAGGGTACTATTACATATTATTATTATGATATTTTCGGGAAACTATATACTTGTTTTACAATGAGGGGTTACACTTTTCAAAAATGTTTTACAAAACTTTATTTTCTGGCCCAGTCACCCTTGTTTTTCAACCCTCTAGGATTTTAGAGGCAGAAGTTTCGTGATGACGATGATTGCTAGTAAAATTTTTCAAGAATGAGACTTCTCCTTCCGGTATAAATGTCCTTACTATTATTTTAGTGCAATTTACTTATGCTCTGAACATCACTTGTGTGAAATGGGTTGATCCTACTCACATGCTCACTTAAGAATTAGTTACTTTAGGTTTAAATTAGTTGCACTTTCCACATCACCATCACTTTATGGCTTCATCACCTTCCAAATGTCGGCCAACACATCTCGATTTAGGTGTCTAAGTGGATATTCCGAGTTTGGGTGTGCCATAACCAATTCCCTTAATTCCACTAGTATGTTATGAAAAAGCAATTCCTCAATATTGATCAATTTCCCCTAAATTATTCAATGTCTATGACATCTGATTACATCAAAAGTATACTTACATGTTAACCCTTTATGGCATCTAAACAAATTTAAACAAGTAACAATTCTCTTCAAAGGCGCACCTGAAAGGATAGGACTCCTCAGCAGCATTGTGGGAAAATAGGAACACTTCCAAAAGACACAGAAAGGAAGGATGATGATGATGCGAGAATGAAATTAGCCCAAGACCCCCACGGCCTCCAGACCAAAAACTGCCCACTATCCCCTCGATGACGCTCTTGTTGTCAAGTTGCAAATCTCTGATGCTATGGTAGGTCGAAGGTAACATCCTCTTTAAAGGCATAGATGAAAGGATTGGCGTCCGTAGCAGTGTCAACTTTAAAAGGTCTATTATCCAAATCTTCAATGAGAGCCCACTCTACACTATGGGAACAATATTGAGGACGCCAATCCTTTCAAAAGTAGTGAAAGGTCAAATACCAGAGAAACTGAAGAATCGATGCTATGAAGAAGAACCACTGCTGACAAAAGGCAAACCCCTTACATGCCTCTCCAAGTAGCTTAAATAAGAACAAACACCACCCAAACTACACACGATTTGATTTCCTTTTCAGGATATGTAGGTAGTTTAATCCGGATTCAATTGCAACGTTGTCGTTTGCTTAAAGACAAGTCCACAGAAAACTCATCTCCTCATGCCCTCCATAGGCTTATTGTCAAAGTGATCCATGATGTAATTTTTATATCATATCATCTTTCTTAAAACTATGATAGTGATTTGATTATCCATTCCGGAGATATGTATGTAATCCTTCCCGAATTCAATCACACCCCATTTTCAATTAATCTTATTTTTAGTTATGAATAAAGAAGTTTATTTTTCAACGTTTGCTCGTTCTTTCTTTCTTTTTTTGTTGATGATGCAAGGAATACCTTACTCATCCCAAACAAAGCATGAACTTTAAAAACTTCACATGAACGCAAGTCTAAAAATTCAAAGCAACATTGTCAACGGAGTCTCTCTTAGCCCATTCCATACTAAACGGTCAACAACTTGGGATACTCGAACCATAATAAGCGCGGTTACGATTGGCAGGTTATGGGCACGGGTACATGGCACCTTGACCTGAAGTCTAATGCACCATTCGACCTCCGAAAATTTTACAACTAGAAAAGTTGTGGGTTATCCAGAAATTCAAAAATTATCTGAAGGCGGCTCTAAACTCCTACCCAAGTACGACTACTTTATCTCGAACTGACATACTACGAAAAGTATATTCTGCAATAGCGTATGTTAGAAGGTTCGAAGGGGGCATCCAGACTAGGTAATCCTCAAGAGGAATTTTATTTCAACGGAACTCTATTATGCGGAAATGATTTGACCAAGCCAATCAAGGTAGTCGGATTGGAAACGTTCAGGTCTAACGCATATGGTCTGATAAGAGGATTCAAAAAGTGTTTCCGACCAGCATGTTGACAGCCAAGTTTCCAAAGAACTTTCGCTTAAGTTTCACTGGAAACGGACACATAATTCGGGCTAGGGAACGATATTTTCATTGCAAGTATTCAAGCCATTGGCCTAATAATCGGGGCAAGGCATACATAAATCAATTCCTGTTTTTAAGTCATTTTCAGGTACAATTTGAAGCACTTAAATATGATAATGTTTAATTCTTGGTACCTGAGTAATATGGTACTCCAGATACTGTGATGAGAATACTTTATGAATCCTAAGTTTGGGAGGCAACGTTTTCTCAGATCAACGTTGCCAAGGGGGATTTTGAGCTCTTTCCCAGGCCCACAAACTTACTCGTACTCCGCTTAACCATATATTTCTCATACAAAGTTCGTTTACTTTAGAGAGGTGTATCGGATTGGGATTTCTTCCATGAACAAAAAAGGAACAAAAAGGAATTCATATTAAGATGCAAAATTTAGATCACATAATGGACAGACCCCCATCCTAGACAGGAAACTTTAAGGCTGGTCTCATTTCGTCACTTTTTTTCCTTTGGTAACGATTAAAGACTCTCTAGGGGCATCAGGTGCTGGGTCACAAGTGAGTCAAAGGATGTAGGAGATTTCTTCTTTCTGTATAAATGTCTTTACTATTATTTTAGTGCAATTTATTTAGGCTTTGAACACCATTTGTGTGAAATGGGTCGATCCCGTTCACATGCGCACTCTAGAATTAGTTACTTTAGGTTTAAATTAGTAGCACTTTACACATCACCATCACTTTATGGCTTCATCACATTCCGGGTGATGGCCAACAAATCCCGATTTGGTTGTCCAGGTGGATATTCCGGGTCGGGGTGTGTCAGTTTGGTATCAGAGCATAGGTTAGGCAGTATTGCAATCATCTCACATGTGATGTAAGCATTCTCAAATTTTGAAATCTAATGTCATAAGTACATCTCAGAACGAAAATTCCTAACGCCAATCAGGTGACTATTTGACCCTCCAGAAGAATGCTCTGGCAACCGCCTTAAGACATTAAGTGATGAACCTCCCTGCCAAGGAAGGATTTGGATTATAGAAAAGTTCATTGCCCTAATGCATCGTTAATTAAGTACCACAAAAAAATACCAATTAATCCCACCACTATCCATTCAGCACTACCAACCATTCCGAGATAAAAAACCGTAAACAGCTTTATCCTTGGCAATGTTAATGTAAGTGTTAGAAGTGGTAGCACTCAATGGAAGAACATTTGGGGAACAATCACTTTTGGTCCTCGACAATACTAATCTTTCAAACGTAATAGTTATAATTTCGAATCATCAGGAGGAAAATTGAAGTCCCGTAAACACCATTATGAGGTAGGTTAACACAATTCCTATTCTCAATCTTGGGCAGTTTCACCAACACTAGTTCCCATAATTAGTTCTGATGCAGTATCCGTCACTACGGTGAGAATTGGCACGAGCGTACAAGTTGTTATACCTACGGTTAGAAGACATATCAAAAGAAAAAGTCATGGTTAGCAGACATATTAAAAGCAGTAGTCATTGTTCCTATAACAACAAAATCAGCTCACTAGAGCAGCCTTCTTAGAAATCTTACTTATTCTTCCAACCATGCCCTAGATAGTTGCTAACCTAGGTGACGCTAATTGCCACCAAAATGAGATTATCCTGTATCTGAGAGCTGTCAACCAGTATCCAAGTGGTATGATTTCTTTATATTGAAAATTCAATACGGTATATTAGTATCATACCTCTTTGCCAGAACACTGGTTCATAATCCCATAGAGGCAAATGGTACTAGAATACCATAGAAATGCTAGGTAGCAACACAACTAGCATGCACACATATCAAGACAATTAGGGCCAACGGAACCACAATCGTGTAAACTTAGGAGTAAGCCATGCATGAGATATGTAAGCCTGTAGTTGTGCCATAAACATTAACCACCAGGCAGTCATATTATCCTTGTTTGTTCAAATACTTTAATCACATGGTACCTAAGTTGGGTACGTCTTAAGAATCCCAATGCCATAAGGCAAGTCTGTTATGTCCATTGCGAGTGCAGTAGTTGCACTGTGTCCATTACAAATCCAATAATGCCAGTTAATCTTATTTCATTGGATATTGTGGATTTCCACGTAATCCAAAAGGTGAATCCACTACATCATTATTATTCGTTTGGTGAAGCATCCATCGAAAGTGGTCATTTTTTCGACGACCTGTCATCCTTGTGGTCACCTCAACGTGCAAACGTCAGAATCTGAATCACGAGTTAATTCTCTCCGTAAAGGTGAAACAATTATTGAGAAAAAGTTATGAAGGCTTATTAGCACGTGTTGTGGAGGAAGAAGACAATCCAGTACAACTAGAAATTATGAACCTAATCAAACTAAATTCTTAACGTCATTCCTAAATATCTACCTGTGATACCACTAGATTGAGATGTGTGTCATTTATGACCTGGTTTCACCCTAAATACATTTTGATGGATTTGTTGTCAACCGTTCAGATTTGATTCAATGGACCTAATTCGGTTCGCACATAAGGCCTGCACCTTTAAAACGTGTTCACTTTTATGTTAGTTTGGTTTGCTTACAAGAGATTGGGCTTTTGCCAGATTTCTTCTTTAAAACAATTTTCAGGTAAAAAAAAAATCGTACATAACCTAAACCGAATCGACAAAATCGAACTGTTGGAACTGAATTCGCACACTTCCGTGAACTGTGGTCGAGAATAAATCCGAGTAAATCTGAGCAACCTGCAAAACAATAAATAGTTGTGAGCAAGCCTAAGATCCCGCTGAGGGGGGATGTGTGCCGACCAAAGGCTCTCCGGTGATGAAGTTAGTGAATGAAATTAGACTCAAGCAGTAGGCCAGAGAATTTAAGTGTTTAGATTGCGTTACCATAGATGAACCCTAGGTGGGTATATTTATACCATGGGGAAAGAAACCTTACCCTTTTAGGATAGAATCTATGTTCTAAGATGGGAGAATCATAGAGGATGTCTAGAAGTAGATATTGCACCTTTTTAGGATTTGTGATTACTTACGGCGCACGCCAATCCCTAGGTTATAGAAACTCCAAGACTTATATGAATTGATTGTGTCCATATCTGGATTAGATCGGGAGTCTTGCAGAACAAGCATGGTCATCCAGCACAACCACTAGGACTCCGTCTAGTGCCCCGGAGTAGAGTGATGGTGGCACCACTACTTCGTCTGATACAGCTCCGCTTGGAGCTGGTGAATCCATGATCGGACTTTTGAGGTAACTATATTTAGATCAAACTTACTCTGGTCCTGGAAAATCATGGTCCCACAATTGCCCCTAACTATCTGTATGAGAGACAACCTGTTCCCCTTGAGAATGGATTGTTATCCAAAGACCATGCCTATTAAAGTAAGCTAGAATACGTATTGTTTGGTCTTCAAATTCTTGGAATACGCCTCCATTTCGCACACATGCTTCTCGAAAAAGAATTCGTATATTTCATTAATTGGCTTTAACCCTCACTCAAGCTGACCTGATGACGACCCTTTGTCTTCAACAATGAGATCCTCTTCTTATCTGTCTTTATATAGCCTTCTCAAATAACATTTTTCTTATCTTTTCTTATTTCTACCATGACATCTGTTTTTCCTTTGCTCAACCCTAATCTTCTTCTAAGTCTTTCATTGAAGAAAACTTTGATCCCAGAAAACCGTGTTGTCCATTGTAAATCCCTACATAATCGTAGAAATGTCTCCTTACTTCCAGCAACTTGTTCGATAATTTTTCACGCTTCTTGCAACTCGTTCTATAACACCCATCCCCATGTGGTTGAATATCAGAGTGCGCAACGAACAAGACTAACAAGAATAATAGAAATATTATTAAACAAACGAAAACGCCGGAACGGCTACAAAACCCTAAAAGGCTACATTGTGACTAGCTTGTTATAAACTAAATTACAAGCTCTATTTATAGAGCAATAAACCTAAGAAACCCTAATGCGTAAATGCCAAAAATACCCTACTACAAAATCAAATCAAATCACTAATTAATTTCCTAAATAAACCAATAAATTCCAACACCCCCGTCAAACTCATGGTAATACACGTCATGAATTTGCCAACAAGCAGATGTGGATGTAAGCTCCGAATTCCAATGCCAATGTCGATGCCGATGCCAATGCCGATGTCGATGCCAATGCCGATGCCGATGCCAATACCGATGCCAATGCCAATACCAATGCCAATGCGAATACCAATATCAATACCAATACCAATACCAATACCAATATCAATACTTCTTTCTTTCCCGTGTGGGCACAAAGTCAAAACCTCAAAAAACAAAGCATTTTCTTCTATTTCCCTTCTATCTTTTTCATCCTCCTTTTTCTGTTTCGTTTTTCCTTTTTTTTCTTCAGGATCTCTTCAAAGTTTTTTTCTTTTTCCTCCTCCTTTTTATGTTTCGTTTTTCCTTTTTTTTTTCTTCCTACAGTCTTCTCCACAAAGAACCTGCAAAACACAAGAGTGCAACGATGCGAATGCAGGAACGTGAAGGGTGCAGATGCTCCAGATGCGGTTTAGACTACCAACAACTAATATCGAAATCCAAAAACAAACAAACTGATACGAGCGAACAGAAGCAGATTAAATCCCGAAGGATCAAACCTACTCTGATACCAAGTTGAATATCAGAGTGCGCAACAAACAAGACTAACAAGAATAATAGAAATATTATTAAACAAACGAAAACGCCGGAACGGCTACAAAACCCTAAGAGGCTACATTGTGACTAGCTTGTTATAAACTAAATTACAAGCTCTATTTATAGAGCAATAAACCTAAGAAACCGTAATGCGGAAATGCCAAAAATACCCTACTACAAAATCAAATCAAATCTCTAATTAATTTCCTAATGCATCGGAGTTGATCCTTTGGATTGGCTTGTCATTCTTGTGGAGATCTTTCATCACCACTTTCTTCCTCGTCTAGCACTTGATAACGGTGGCGGTGAAGCTTCTTCGTTCAAACACTAACCCATGCAGTATTTATGTGGTTTGACCATTGAAGTCACATAAGAGTGTCCTTTCACCAATGTTCTTCCCTCCCTGGCTCCTAGTGCAAAATTTGCATCGGAGTGGAATTCCTTTAGGGTGATAGAACGTTCTTGTGAATTCTTCGTCTCCGTTTCTTTCCGTTTCCTCTACTCATAGATGGGGACGATGGCAGACTCCATCTGAGTACTTGCCCTCAATGTAGTGTCGTGCTCGGTATGCAACAAGGTGGACGTAGTGTGCCGCTAACTTGATAGTTGTTGGAAATGTGCCCTAAAACCAATCATATGATGATATTTTACGGACATTTCACATGTTAAACTAATCTAGTTTAATATCAAGGGCAAAGATTATTGTTTGAGCCGTCTCATATAAATGTTATATGCTTAAACGATAAGTCCAAGGAATATGTGATTGGGAGAATGTAATCTAAAGAAGTTAGATTCATGAGACCATTCTTTCGTAGACACATCCTAAACGTTCCTGATCATAGGATTGCCAATTGGGCATTGATAGTCCGTTAAGATCAGTACGTGTTGTGCATTCTCTCAGGGAGAGTGACTAGTCTCGAGTCATTGGTGTGTGTGACATCAAGACAAGTACGTATGTGCTCAATAGAGAATGAGTTCACTGAACACGATCAACGAAGAGTTCTCATATTCATGTCACATGAGAACTCATGGTTGGGATAATGCAAAGTAGTCATTTGACCTGAGGCATCATAGTTGTCTTGTGGTTAAGTCCTTGATCTTTGATTATGTCAAAAGTCACTCCAAAAGGAGGGTGTCCAGAGCATAGTTGGGGTTAAGCCACTTAGCCATGAAGGCAAGTGAATGCGCAACAAGGGATCTCTAACCTTCAAACTATTTGAGGGAGAATACTCTATGATATGATTAAGAATCTATGGTCAGAGTATGAATGAGATTTAGGAAGTCGTTCCAAATCACATTCAAGGTAATCATATAAGCACCCGAATCACATTGGATAGTAGACATGAATAAACTATCAAACCAAACAATGTGGTCAAGAGTATTGTATTAGAGAAAGACCGTATTGCATTTGTAATCCTAAACTGAATAGGTTCTCTACCTCTTCTGATTAGCTTGGGTAACCATGATATGCTGCTAGGTGTCACTCTTGGTTTGTGGAAGCCCTAAACGTGTATAAACACTAAAGGGAGAATTGAAAGTAAGTTTCAATTCACAATCGATTTGAAAGAGTTTTAATCGCCCACTGCCTCGCTAAAAGGAACCTAATGGATCGTACACCGTGTAAGGTGGAGATTGAAGAAACAATGGAGATGAGTAAGAATAATCAAATGGTTTAATTATTTATGGCAAGGATTAATTAATATGTTAATTAATCAAACGAATAAGTTCGTTAAAGACTTCGGGATAGTTTTGGACCTTAAGGCCCAATAGGCTTCGAACGTCAAGCCCATTGACTTAAGTTGTATGACAATTTAATGAATAAAGATTCACAAACGCCCAAAAGCCCAAATCCCTTATGTGGCCGGCCATGTGTGTTGAATTAGGGTTTTTGGTTCTTTAGGTCATTTAAAGAAGTGACTATATAAAGAACTTTGTAGCCTAAAAGTCATTAAGGGGTTTCTTTTAGGAAATTGGAGAGAACACAAAGCTCTCATTTCTCTCTAAAGTGGCCGGCCCCCTTGGAGGGATTAGCTAGCAATCCTACTACTCCAAGGTCACTCATTTCTACTTAAATCTAACCTTGGTGTGGAGGCTTAGAGGTTCTCTATTTTTGAGAACTTGGAGAACCATATTCTTCCATCCAAATCCATGGATCTAAGAAGCAAGGAATGAATGCCCTCTCTTTGGATGATTAGCCTTTGCTTATGCAAAGAGGAATCTATAAAGGTATAAATTTCAACTCACTTTGTTTTGAGTTGAGTCTTGGTTCACCAATCTACTAGGCTTTGAATTTCATGGGTAATGTTTTGTTTTTTGAATGCATGCAAGCATGATTCCGCCTTTTAATTGTTAAATGCATGCTATAGATGTTATTCAAATGAACATGTTTTCACAAAATCATCCTTGAAGTGGTATCAGAGCCTAGGTCTAGTAGTTGGTGAATCCCTTTGGGTTTTGTGGTTCATAGTTTGTGATTTAAAAGTTGTAATATGTTACAAGCTTTATTCTTGTTTCTTTGAATGTAAATTTTGTTAGAAAATTTGCCATCTCAAATGTTGTAGATGTAGTTCTTATGAGCATGAATATTGGAGCTAAAATTTGGTGCCATGCTTTTGGGAATTTTCGGCCAAATCCAAAGGGTGGATTTTTGGGTTCTTGTTTGACTTGTTAAAAGTGTTTTCAAGTAACTTTTGGAACCCCTATGTACCCTAGTTTGGTTATATGTTATTTCCCTAAAGTTTGAATGGGTTTGGGATGTTTTTGGAGTAAAAATGTTCATGGAAATTTTTTGGGTTTTTCATGAATGTTCTTCATTGTTCTTGACATTTTTGCCAAGAACAAAAAGTTTTGTGTTTTGATTCAAAGTTTTGATTTATTTCATAAAGTTTATGTTTTATGTTTTTCAAATGATTTAATGTGTTAGATATTTGTTTAAAAGGTGTAAGAAATATTGGTGGGTGTGTAAGGATTAATTTCCTTTCACACACACCACTTGCATGACATTTATGTCATGCACCACTTGCATGCTTTATGTCAAAACTCACAAATGAACACACACATCACTCTAATCCTTCTCCAAAACCGGCCCTCCCTCAAGTGGGAGTACTTTTGGAGCTTTTATGCAATTACATAAAGTTTTGATACTTTTGTGTATTTGCACTTTGGCCCAAAAGTTTACGTTTTTACGTTTAGGTCCAAAAACGCTAAAGGACAAATTGTTTTGCTCCTTTATGAAGTTTTTGCATTGTTTAAATTTTGGGTTCTAGTTGTAATTACATGAAGTAGTGGACTTTTGTGTTTTTACAAAGTGACCCCAAAAGTTTGTGTTTTCGCAATATAGCCCAAAAAGTTATGGTTATTGCATGATGGCCCAAATTAGGTTGAGAACAAAATTGTTTTGTCTCTTTAAATGAGAATTTGATTTTCATTTCATTTAGCTCCATTTAAATCAATTTTATGGATACAAAAACCAAATGAAAATGTTGCATTCAATTTAATTAGTTAAAGTGTTAATTAATTAAAGGGTGATTATGAACCTAAGCCTACGATAATTGAGCTATGTGAAAGGCCGTTTCAAATTTGTTTGAACCATGGGAATGTGTAGATTATATTTTGGTTGTAATTTGATTTGATCAAATGTTGTAAAAGAGCATAAGCTCTTCTTTACTTTAAAGTAATTTGATTTATGCAAATGTTGTAATGAGCATAAGCTCACCTTTACTTTGAAGTACTTCTTTCTTGCTTTATTTGATATGCATGAAAATGAAGTAGTTGGGTCCAACGCCCCTAGGAACAACACGCCTTAATGTGATTAAACGCGTAACTAAAATCAATCACCATCCCTAGACCGAGATTCAACACTAGGCTTGTGTTGAATCTAAACAAAGGTTCATAGTCATCCTAAGGTCTTAAGGCAACTATATAGTCCATCAAATGAATGCAAAGTTTATGTTAGTAGTATCATATACTCTTGCTTTAAAAACCGTTTTATAAGCATAGTGGGAGTATTAAATACAACTAAAACAATCAAATGGACCAATAGTTGTAATAGGACCAAAATTGTTTTAATAAATATTAAAATGTATATTTATATGTGATGAGACCTAAAACCCTCAACCATACCATTATTAAGTTGATAAGCGTGAGAGTGCTTTGAACACTTTTTCGTGGCCTTCCACCGTGGTAGGCTCCAATCGTTTATGACTTGTACACCGCCTTCACCCTATCATGGGGGAGTGCAAAGTGCATGCTTATACTCAGGAGGAGTTTATTTAAAACATTTGATGAGGTTAGTGTAGGCAACAAGGATGGCCAACATCATATCATTGTGAGGCTATTCTTGAATCACTTCACGAACTAAGCATGGTGGGAATGACTTAACTAAGTGCAATGGAGCCAACATCATATCATTGTGAGGTGACATTCTCTAGAGGCCAAATAAGATGAGTAAGCGTACTCTCTCATTATTATTAATGCTAGCCAACATCATATCATTGTGAGGTGGGCTTGGTAGTAGTGAGTCTCCCATACCCTACTAAGAGTTTCATCCAAAACTCTCGAATTCCAATGAGGGATATGGAATTTGCCAAAAATAGTGGGTGGTGCTATTTGATTTAAAGACCTGGATCAAATGGCTTAAAATCAACCAATTTATATTCGTTATGTATTTATTTACCAATATATTTGCAAACGCTATCCAAAACTTGACAAAGAAAAGTCGAATGCTTTAGTTTCCGGACTTGGTACAACAATCCCAAAGATTGTCTTAAATGGATTGTAGAAGTACCTAAGTAGTCTCATCCTCACAATCTTCCTATTGATAATGTATCATTGGAAGAACATGTTAGATAAAGTCTATCATAAAGAGGACAACACTTTTAATGTCATAATTCTTCAATTACAATTTGTTGTATGAAGAAATAAGAGTTGCTTTGAACAACCCTTAATCAATGCAAACATTAGTGCTTGTTTCTTTGTTACATGAACAAGGAACTTTAGAAGAAAGCACAAAGGCATGGACACTTAATGTGCCATGATTCTTCACTTACAAATTGTTGTATGAAGAAATGAGAGTTGCCTTGAACAACTCTTGAAAGTTTGTAATTATGTTTAGAACATAATGGTTGGTTGACAAAAATAGTCCATCAACATGGACTTATGATGATTTTGAATCATTGAGTGTTGAAGTGATAAACCACTTAACGAGACGGAAACTAGGCAAGGACTTCACCTTTATGTCCCTATCCTAATGGTTCACTAAGTTTATTGTAAACTATATGGTGAACAATAAACACGTACTCTCCAAAATGTTTGATGTGTATAACACAATTGAAATAAGTTTCAAGAGAGATAGTGGGAGTTTAGGGACCATGACTAATGTAGTCAAAGGTGAAAGTCAAATAAAGAAGATAAAAATAACTCCAAGGGAACAAACTTTCTTTATGAAAAGATGGACATTGGAAGGGGTATTTGCAAGAAATGTCTTGCAAGTGTCAAGAACACACATTTCGAAGGTGTTGTAAATTGTTCTTGAATAGTTCAAAACAGTTGGTTCTTCTACTTGAATGCTTGATTCCGTATTAGTAACTATGTTTTACAATCGTTGTAAAAGTGTGACTAATAAGAAATAGAAGATATATGAGAGAAGAAAAAAGGTACTTCACATTCGGAACGTGAATAAAATATAGATCTCTGCGAAGGCAGATAGTACTTACTTCCTCATATGAACTACCAAAGAAATTGGAAAAACCAAAGATTGTCTTTACATTCCAATTTTAAGGAACTTAATTCCGTCACTATAGTAGAGATGGTTGAATGTTTTGTTTGACAGAACATTGTTCTTTATTAATCAATGATTGGATTATAGTAATCTAATTGATTGTCTCTATAGTAGAGATGATATGGTAGTGTTAACTGTTTAGAATATAATGATGCTTAAAACCCAAAAGGTTGCAAGGTAGTGACTAATCCCAACTAAAGTTGTGATACCTCTAAAACATAAATTACGAGTTGGTCATAGATGGATGCTTTGGATCGTTAGATCCGGATCCAATACCTTCCTTTTAAAATTGTATAGAGGCGAAATGTTCGAATCTTTATTCTTTTGGAAAGAAGAAAGAATCACAAAGTTGTTGAGGTTAATTCACTTAGATGTTAGTGGCACTTGACCACAAACATAATACTACTCATGTTGTATGACATTCACCGAAGATCACTCTCGGTTGGACTATAGTTTATTTTGAATAAACACAAATCCGAATACTTTGCAAAAGGTTTCAAAGAATTCAAGAAATGTAAGTTGATGAGTAAGACGTCTAAAGTATTTACCTCCTTAGATTTGATCCAAGGAAAAGAAACACTTTAGATGAGTCTCCTTGAAAGATATCAAGGAAAGAAGCATCATAAGATAATAAATTTCTCCATTAAGGAGAAGAACGAACTCGAATAAGATTTAGTTCGTTAGATGTTATCTATTACCCATATATAGGATATATACTTCTAAAACAATATGATTGTCAATTAGAAGATCTTCCAAATTTTACATGACTCCATAAGATGTAGTTGGAAAGAAAGACAAATCTCAAGCATGTTAAGATTTGGGGTTGTGAGCTAATAAGCAATATTTGTTTGATAACAATCTTGTGGGATATCCTTAAATTAACTTTTGGATATCGCTTCTATAAACCATTTAACAAATGTTGTTTTGTTGGGTAGTTCATTGTAATCCTACAATGTGATTTGCCTAAGCGCAAATGAACGAGAGATAGAACTCAAAGAATGGGTTCTTTGAAAGACAAGATAATAATCAACAAATATAACAACCTAGTTCCTATACCAAAAGCTCCAAGGTAGTCGAGAAGGATTTATAAACCGTCTCAGTTGAATGGTTTGAACTTTATGACTATGTCATAGAGTTGCACCTCTTAATTCGAAAGAAATAAGAATGAAAATCCTTATGACTACATTGAGTGTATGTATGATATATACTCAAGGAAATGGTAAAGTATCATTTGACCCAAAATAATGAAACCTTCATAAGCTAATTGGTAGCTTAAGGTGACTACAATCAAAGAGAATGGTTGACTTTGAAGAAACCATCTTTGAGATAGTCTTGGTTTCAATTAATTCGAAGATTGCTAGCTACAACTAAATGGTGATTCAATGTTTGGACATAATATGGGTTTCCGAAACCATTATTAAGATAGTCTTGATAATATATGTCTAAAACTATAAATCACAAGACATGTAAGTTGTAGAGATCCATCCATCATGAATCTTAGCAAGCTAGTGGGAGCTATATGCATCTTATGAGAGAAAGTTCAAATTGTTTGATTTCTCAAAAAGATGTAAATGAATCGTTTGTTTACTAGGTTTACAAAAGATTAGTGGGAGTTAATCATATTCCTAAATATAATATATATTTGATATATTAATTTTGGAAATGAAAAGAATGCTTCTTCGTTAAAGTTATGACTTTAGAACATTATATGAAGATAGAATGTATATGGGAGACATAGTCTATATACATGGGATGGAAATCTATATTGATAGATTTTAGGATATAATTGGATTATATCAAGCCCTAAATATAGACAAAAGATGATAGGAAGTTTCTCATATGATGATGAACTTCAAATCAAAAGGACAACTCTAGTGAGACTAAGAAGTTGCTCTTTTCAAAGAGAACGTACTCTTTGACTCCCAAAGAAATAATGCGTAAATAGAATCCTTTATGCATACGCATAAAGGGGATTTATGTATTTCATATTGTATGAAAAACATTGATATGAGTTGTACCTAGAACGGTACAAGACGATATCAGTGCAAGTCCAAAATCAGAACCATGGCAACTGTCAAGTGAGTCCTTAAGTATTTAAGAAATACTAAAGGATAGATTCCTCAAAGAATGAGGAAGAATTATAGTAACGTAAAGGAAGCGTAAATGTATTAGATTATGAATCTAATCCATCATTGGATGTTTCTTCATTATGAATGAAGAGATAATCAGATATCTCTTTATTATGACTAAAGAGATATTTGGATGGAAACATTAAAAGTAATGACTTTAGTGTGTTCCATTATGAATGCAAAATATATTGCCATATAGAAGCTTACAACAATGTTGTTTAGATGGGAAAGTTCATTTATGAACTCTCTATTCGATTCCAACCAGAAAGTGTATCTAGTGTACTGACACTATGACACTAATGGGGCGATAGCTCAAGCCAGGGAATCAAGGTCTCATCAAGGTCCAAACTCAAATGAGAGACTGAACCACATGATTGAGAATCATGTATAATGGTGACGTCGTTATTCTCAAGGTTGCTTCTATGGATAACATATAGATATCCATTGTCTAGGCCTACTATTCAGCCATTTATGAAATGACTACATAAGAGGTATCATCACTGATGACCAAGTTGATTGGCTCTAGTGCAAGTGGGAGATTGTTGGAAATGTGCCCTAAAACCAATCATATGATGATACTTTACGGACATTTCACATGTTAAACTAATCTAGTTTAATATCAACGGCAAAGATTATTGTTTGAGCCGTCTCATATAAATGTTATATGCTTAAATGATAAGTCCAAGAAATATGTGATTGGGAGAATGCAATCTAAAGAAGTTAGATTCATGAGACCATTCTTTCGTAGACACATCCTAAACGTTCCTGATCATAGGATTGCCAATTGGGCATTGACAGTCTGTTAAGATCAGTACGTGCTGTGCCTTCTCTCAGGGAGAGTGACTAGTCTCAAGTCATTGGTGTGTGTGACATCAAGACAAGTACGTAGGTGCTCAATAGAGAATGAGTTCACTGAACACGATCAACGAAGAGTTCTCATATTCATGTCACATGAGAACTCATGGTTGGGATAATGCAAAGTAGTCATTTGACCTGAGGCATCATAGTTGTCTTGTGGTTAAGTCCTTGATCTTTGATTATGTCAAAAGTCACTCCAAAAGGAGGGTGTCCACGACATAGTTGGGTTAAGCCACTTAGCCATGGAGGCAAGTGAATGCGCAACAAGGGATCTCTAACCTTCAAACTGTTTGAGAGAGAATACTCTATGATATGATTAAGAATCTATGGTCAGAGTATGAATGAGATTTAAGAAGTCGTTCCAAATCACATTGAAGGTAATCATATAAGCACACGAATCACATTGGATAGTAGACATGAATAAACTATCAAACCAAACAATGTGGTCAAGAGTATTGTATTAGAGAAAGACTGTATTGCATTTGTAATCCTAAACTGAATAGGTTCTCTACCTCTTCTGATTAGCTTGGGTAACCATGATATGCTACTAGGTGTCACTCTTGGTTTGTGGAAGCCCTAAACGTGTATAAACACTAAAGGGAGAATTGAAAGTAAGTTTTCAATTCACAATCGATTTGAAAGAGTTTTAATCGCCCACTGCCTCGCTAAAAGGAACCTAATGGATCGTACACCATGTAAGGTGGAGATTGAAGAAACAATGGAGATGAGTAAGAATAATCAAATGGTTTAATTATTTATGGCAAGGATTAATTAATATGTTAATTAATCAAACGAATAAGTTCGTTAAAGACCTCGGGATAGTTTTGGACCTTAAGGCCCAATGGGCTTCGAACGTCAAGCCCATTGACTTAAGTTGTATGACAATTTAATGAATAAAGATTCACAAACGCCCAAAAGCCCAAATCCCTTATGTGGCCGGCCATGTGTGTTGAATTAGGGTTTTTGGTTCTTTAGGTCATTTAAAAAAGTGACTATATAAATAACTTTATAGCCTAAAAGTCATTAAGGGGTTTCTTTTAGGAAATTGGAGAGAACACAAAGCTCTCCTTTCTCTCTAAAGTGGCCGGCCCCCTTGGAGGGATTAGCTAGCAATCCTACTACTCCAAGGTCACTCATTTCTACTTAAATCTAACCTTGGTGTGGAGACTTAGAGGTTCTCTATTTTTGAGAACTTGGAGAACCATATTCTTCCATCCAAATCCATAGATCTAAGAAGCAAGGAATGAAGGCCCTCTCTTTGGATGATTAGCTTTTGCTTATGCAAAGAGGAATCTACAAAGGTATAAATTTCAACTCACTTTGTTTTGAGTTGAGTCTTGGTTCACCAATCTACTAGGCTTTGAATTTCATGGGTAATGTTTTGTTTTTTGAATGCATGCAAGCATGATTTCGCCTTTTAATTGTTAAATGCATGTTATAGATGTTATTCAAATGAACATGTTTTCATAAAATCATCCTTCAATAGTGCCATTCTCTCTTGAATCTAGTGGTGGAGCCACATAGAGGCCAGTAATGGCCTAGGCCTATCCTGAAGCTTTAGCTCTTATTCATACTGCCTGCAAGCTTTCTCAAAAATGAGCATGTAGCTCATTGGTTTTGGTGTTTTGCATATCGAAATGACCTTGGTTCGAGACTTGCTTTAGGTTTCAACATTTTTAAGATTTTTTTAAACTGAAAGAAGAAAAAATCCTTATAATTTGCCTTATTTTTTGGGAACTTTAACGAAAAGCTCCCGGTACTGTTCACTTTAACGAAAAACCATATTTTTACACTAAAAAGTCAATCCTGGTACTATTCACTTTACCCTTTATTTTGTCCTTATCATTAAAACTCAAAGTTTTCAAGCCTTTTTCATTAGTTTTCCTTATTTTTTACCATAATAAAATTAAGCCCTTCTTTTTTTTTGTTATAATTAGCATTATGTTTAAACATATAAAAAAAACTATCCTTTCTTTTGGCTAGACGATATAAATCAAAGACTTATACTGTCTAGAGCAAACTCTAATTTTAAGTTATGATCTTAAATTTTTGTTTGAATCTATTTTATTTTATTTTTATTAAAACATGTAAACAAGTTTAATTCTTATGATATAATCATTTCAATACTAAGTTTTTTCATACATAATATAAAGCTCCACCATTCTTGTTTGATTAGAATTTTCCATGCAAATACGAAAAACAAAACCTTTAATTTTTCTTCATTAATTATACTTCAAAGCCTAATTTCTTTTTATGACCTAAGAGGCCCCTCATAATCTAGTTTTCTGACTCCGCCACTGCTGGAATCAGTGATTCCAATTCAACATGCTGTTTCGACCCCAGATTTTCTCTTTCACTAGGGGTGAGGGGTTGTCACACCCAAACCATTGTACTAGTTATATCTTCTTTGTAACTTTGGTAGTAATGATTAATTTGTACGAGAATCTTCATGTCTTGTGTATCTTTTGGCATAAAGAATTTTCAATCCGATAAATGCTTCCAAATAAGTAAACGAACTTTGAGAAATAAAATAAGCAACGGAGCAAAAACGCGATTAAGTTTGTAGGCCCGAGACAGAGTTTAAAAAAAACCCCCTTGGCAATGTTGATTGGAAAACCATTACCTCCTAAACTTTGTATTTTATGAAGGACTCTAATCGTGATATCCAGAGTACCACCTTGTCTGGTACTAGGAATTGAATATTAAACCCATGAGGAGCCCCTTTGCTCCGAGCTGTTTTTCAACATTGGTCGAATCTAAGACGACTTCCCGTATATTGAAAATATCCTATAAAGCATAGGTTTAGTTAATTTTCCATACTTCTCCAATGTTTTTAGTTTAAGAGCTTTGACAATTGCAACGTAGTGAGGGAAATGAGTTTCCCTTCCCAGACTGGGTTTCAAGTACATTTCTAGTGAATCTTAAATGAAAGTTCTTTGGAAACATAGTCATCGACATATGGGTTGGATTTTTAGAATCCTCGCATTTTCCAGGATGGTTTGTTCTTCGATATACAGATTTGACATGATTTTGATTTGAAATGGGATGATGGCCTCTTTTCCGTAAGCCATAAAGAATGGTGTTTCCCTTGCAGCTTTCAAGACTGTCGTGCGGTACGCCGATAGGACTATGGGTAGTTCTTCCAGCCACTTATTTTTCTTTGGTTCTTGTATTTTCTAGGGCCGGCTCAGACCCAATGCGGGCTAGGCGACCGTTTGGGGCCCAAAAAATTGGGGGCACCAAAATTATTAGGGTGTTATATTCATATATGTTTTTATAACAGTATAAATTTATAAAATTAGGTTAAATGGCAAAGAAATTTAACTAGAATTGAGGGTTTTTGTTGTTTGAAATTAATGAGGAGGTCTTGGGTTCGAAACACCATGTATGTTTATTTACTTTCAATTTTTACAAATTTCTTTTCATAAGATCAAAAGTGGTTGTTTATGTTGTTTAAAATTAACGAGGAGGCCCTAGGTTTGGAATACTATGTGTTTTTTTTACTTTCCAATTTTTATGAATTTCTTTTCATAAGAGTTTAAACTTATGAAATTTGGCTAAATGATCAAAAAAGTTTAATCAGAAGCAATGGTTTTTGTTGTTTAAAATTAACGAGAGGTCATGAGTTCAAAACGTTATGTGCAGTTTTTAAACATTCATTCCAATTCATGTCTAACCTTCAACAAAGAGTAATGCATAGATCAAATTTGCAAATCATATATCATGTCACCAATAGGTTTAATTTAGTGCTCATTCATTACTTATACATATCAATTAAAAGTTTGAAAACATAATTATTTTTAGTCTTGTATTGACAAGGTTAGTAAATAAGCAAAAACCCCTCACAATTTATCTAAAAACATTTTTTTTTTTAAACAAACAATATTATCTACACTAAAGGGGTGGGGGAGTGGGCTTAGCCTCATAATGGGCTACCAATAATGTGGTTCATGTTCGCCTTTGGCAAGAATCGACCCTAAGACCTCTCACTTACAAGTGAAGAGGATACCACTCGACCATAAACTAAGTGGCAAAAAAACACTTTAAAAATTCAGATAAAAGAAAAACAAAACTCATCATCTATCTACTTGTAAAAATTTAGATAAAACGAAAACAAAACTCATCATTTATCTACTTATAAGTCTGGAGTTTTCTAATAAATTATTTTTTCCGTGTTTCTAATTTATTGAGTTTAAAGTACTTTTCTAATAATTTTTTCGAAGTCTTACATGTCAAAACAAATCATTTTCTTAAATAAAGTTGGGGCACATTTTTTGGCGTCACTCAGGGCCTCAAAAATCTCAGGACTGGCCCTGGTCTTTTGTTCAAGCTCTGCAAGATGGTTTTGTTCGAGGCTTCTACATGTCCATTGCCTTGGGGATATCTCATATGGAGGTGACGTGGCGAATCCCAAGTTCTTTGTACTAATCTATAACTTTGGAGCCAGTAAACTGTAGCCTATTATCGGTTAGTATGGCATTGGGAATCCCCAATCGATGATTGATATTTTTCCAAACGAAAGACTTGACGACTACGACCATGATTCTTGTTAAGGGTTCCGTTTCTATCCATTTCGAAAAGTAGTCTATCGCCACTATCAAGTAATGTCTGTTTCCTGGAGCGTTCTTAAAAGGTCCTACTAAATCGATGCCCCATTGCATGCAAGGCCATGAACCTGTCAGGGTATTGAGTTCTTCCACATGTTGATGGTTCATAGGAGCATATCGTTAACATTTATTGGAACTCTGAGCGTAGCTATTTGTACTTTGTCGCATGGTAAAACAATAGTAACCTACGGTCATTGCTTTTTGGGCTAACGACATCCCTCTAGCATGATTGTCGCAGATCCAAGAATGGATGTGATTCAGAATTTTCCGGCAAATCTATGGTGTGACACACAAGGTATAGGGCCTGGAGTAGGAACATCGATAGAGCTTCGCGCGGATGACTATATACGTCGTCAGCCTTCTGGATTAACTTTTTGGCTAGGTTGCAATCCTCTGGTAGTCTTTCGTCTCGTATGTAATCAGTGGTTTCATCCATCCAATTTTCTCGAGCATTGATTTTTTTATTTTTTATTTTGGTCAATATTCTCGAGCATTGATGACGGCTACTAGTTTAGGCTCAATCTGATTAATACTAGGGGCTTCTAGATATTCAAAGGGAATTGCTCACTAGAAGGAGTAATCTACATTTAAAGCTATCCCGACAAGTGCGTCGATGTGGCTGTTTTCTCCTTTGGCAATTTGTATGATTTTATATTTTTCGAACTTCTTAAGCAGGGCCTTAACTCTGGTCAGGTAGAGTCCCATGGTGGGATGGTGGGAGATGTAATCTCTTATGACTTGGTTAACTATAAGCATCGAGTCACAATGGATTAGTAGTTCTTTTACTTGGAGTTCTTCTACGACTCTCAGTTCCGCCAGAAGGGCCTCGTACTCTGCTTTGTTGTTGTTTGTTTTTAATCCAAGTTTTAGTGCCTGGTCGAGTATGGATTTGTCTAGTGTTTGAAACACCATCCCTACATCGACCCAGTAGATGTTGGACGATCTACCTATGCAAAGCTTCCATAGGTGTGGATTTTCCTAATTACCTTGGGAACTGGCTGCGTCTGTGGTACCTTAAGCCACTGATGTGCATTTGGCTACGAAGTTTGCCAGTGCTTGCACCTTGATGGATGTCTTAGGTCAATAAATTATCTCATGTTGCCCTAGTTCGATGGCCTATTTGGTGACTCTGGATGAGGCGTTGGGGCTGTGCAATATTGATCTAAATGGATACTTTGTCATGTAGATTACTCTAAATGATCTGAATGTAATATACCGATTTTTGCTCCCCCAAGTCTTCTCGAATCTGAGTTGCATTTACCGCATAATTGGACATGGTCAAGTACAAGTACAAGTCTTCTCTGTCGATTGGCTTGGATAACAGTAAAGGTTTGGAAAGGTACTCATTAAGTTTAGTGAAGACTTATTCGCATTCATCTGTCCAAAGAGGGTCCATTCTTTTCTTTATTGTCGTGAATAATGGTTTGCATTTATTGGTGGATTGTGAGAGAAATCGGCTGAGAGTCGCTGCTCATCTTGTTAATCTTTGTATTTCATTCATGGTTCTAGGCAATCTCATTTTGATGATGGCTTTGATCTAATCCAGATTAGCTTTGATTCCTTGTTTGGTAACCATATAACCTAAGAATTTGCATGATGCTACTCCAAGTATGCATTTTTCTGAATTCAGCTTCATGTTGTACTTCTCGAGCATATCAAACGACTCTTGAAGGTGTGTTATGTGGTCCTTCTTTTCTTCGCTTTTAACGACCATGTCGTCCACATAGACCTCCACTGTATCTTTGATTTTCTCCTTGAAGATTCGATTGACAAGTCTCTAGTATGTTGCCCCTGCGTTTTTTAGTTCGAAGTGCATGACTTTGTAGCATTATGTTCCTCAATCAATGATGAAGGAGGTTGCTTCCATGTCTATTCCATACATTTTTATTTGGTTGTATTCGGAGTAAGCATCCATGAAGCTTAATAGTTCGTGCCTCGCAGTTGAATCCACCAATAGGTCGATCTATGCGAGTGGATATGGGTCTTTTGGACAAGCCTTATTTAGGTCCGTAAAGTTTACACATACTCTCCACTTTTCGTTCTTTTTTTTTTTACATTATTATAACGTTCGCTAGCTAGTCCGGATAGTGGGCTTCGACAATGAACTGGGCATCTTTGAGCTTGTCTATTTCAGCCTTTATGATGTTACTGCGCTCTATTTTGTGGTTCTGTTTACGCTTGATAACTAGTCCAGCAATTGGGTCCAGTTGAGACAGTGGTAAATCACAGAAGGATCGATTCCAGGCATGTCTTCTACTGACCATGTGAAAACGTCCTTTTTGGCTCGTAAGAAGTTGGTGAATAGTTTTTTCTTGATTGGTCAACTTCGAACCAATCTTAATCTTCATTTTCGACCTGTTGGGGTCGAGGCTAATGTAAATGGCATCTTCGTCAGCCTTCGACTCTAGCGTGCCGTCATCCTGGGGATCAAAGTCCAGGTCAAACTCCTTGTAACTCGTCTCCTGACCCCCAGGCTGTGATTGCTATGTTGTTTCATCCATTTGTGCACTAGAGCTTTGTTCTCCTTTCCAGATCATGTTCATGCTTTTAATGGCTCAATAGCATACTACCGACTGACCTCCTTTTATTTCCTTTACCCAGCTGAGAGCCGAGTAGTGAAGTAACTGGTGATAACTGGACAGAACGGCGTTCACCTTATGGAACAGTTTCAGCTAAAAATGGCATTGTGCGGAGTTAGGCAATCCATCACATGAAAAGTTACCAAGTGGTTATAGGGTTCCACTTGGACTAATAACTTCAGATGATGCTTTTTCCGTCGAGTATTGGACAAGGTGCACATACTAAAGCCTTGGGGATTTTCTGGGGTGCCTCTCTAGGGTAGTTCGTTGAGACGACCTGTCTAACATTAGTTTGATCACCTTTTCTTTCTGGGTGGTTAATTCTCCAAAGCGAGTTACTGCTTCTTTGAGATCTTTATTACATGCCTTCATGTCGGCGAGCCTAGTGGGTTTTTTAGCCAGGGAGTTTCGTCAAACGCCCTCTAGGGAAAAGCAGATTTTCATGACATCTTCCCATATCTCGTCAATTGCAATGATGTTGTCGTGCCTTTTCTAGGTAATGCTTTGAGAGGTGGTGAAGTCGATATGATCAACTGAATTTTCTAACATCTCAAATGGTAAAGTGATATGGCCAAGAGGAATATAAGTTCACTCTCAATGAAAGCACTAATTGTTAGAACCAAATTTGCTCACCTTCATGAGTGCTGATCGAGTGCAAATCCGAGTAAACCTGAGCAACCTACAACATAGTAAACAATTGTGAGCAAACCTAAGACCGTGCGGAAGGGGGTGGTGGGGGTGAGGAAGGGGGCGTGCCCGCCAAAAGCTCATTGATGGTCAAGTTAGTGAATGATTTTAGACTTAAGTAGTAGGCAAAAGAATTTTAAGTGTTTAAATGGTGCTACCATAAATGAAGCCTAGGTGGGTGTATTTATACCATGGGAAGAGAGATATTTTTAGGACATAATTCTCATTCCCAGCCAGGAGAATCCTAAAGGATATCCAGTAGTAGATATTGCACCCTTTTTGAAATTGTGATTACTTGTGGTGCACATCAATCCCTAGGTTGTAGGAACCCTAAGACTTAGAAGATCTAATTATGTCCATATCCGGATCAGATTATATGTCATGCGGAAAAGGAATGGTCATCCATCGAAGTCACTAGAACTTTGCCTAGTGCTTCAGAGTAGAGCGATGGTGGCAAAATTCGATAGAAAAATCAAACCAAATAGTAATTTCGGTTTTGACAAAAAATCGAACTGATTGAAACCAAACCCAATACTAGTCTTGTGCTTACATGTGAACACTATGTTGGGTGCATCTATATATTAGAGTATCTATAATCATATTTTCTATCTTATAGCAAAATTTAAGCTAAAACTATCAAAAAAATTATATTAGAAGCTTCGTGGAAAAGTAAAGTTATACTTCAGCCATACTCTTTACTTGAGAGAGTTATAATGACTATGATTCAATAATTAGCCAATTAGAATGATTAATGATTTAAAATAATACTAAAATAGTTAATATTACTTATAGAGAACACTAGGAGCTCAATTCTATCCCATTGTATTTAAGAGCTTATAGATGAATCCCTACCCAAGGTTCCAAAAGGTGTTAGGTGCTACTTAGGCGGTTAGTAAGAGCTTAGGGGCCTAGGTGGTTTTTATATTTTAATTAAATTATTAATAGGGTAAATTACATAGTAGCCCCTCAGGGTTGAGATCTATTACAACCCTATACAACATCTTTAAAACATTTCACTTTCATACCTCAATTACTATTTTATTTCAAAATAATACATCCGTTATATTTTCCATCTATTGATCCGTTAAGTGCTGACGTTACTGCCACATTTATGCCACGTGGCAAAAAAAATTAGAAAATCCAGATCCCTCCCCCCCCAAAGCCCTCGTACCTGAACCTTGAACCAAAGAAAAAAAAACATAAAGATCTGAAACCCCGATCCCATTATCCCCCCACCCCCGCAAAAACCCAGTTCCCATTAAAAAAACCCCAGATCCCATTATTCCTCCCCTCCCCAACAAAAAAACCCAGATCCCATACTTGGCGAAGTCCGACGGTCCGCCCCATCCTCCACCTCCTCATCTGCACCCAACTCCACCTCTTCCGTGCACCCATATTCTGCTACCCCAACCTACAACCCAGAAAGAAGAAGAAGAAAAAAAACCAGCGCACCCACCCTCGCACGCATTCACTTCCCTCCTCTACACACCTCACTCCTTAAAACCACACTCGTTGGAGAAGACGGGATCTGGGTTGCAGGGAAAGGGAGATGGTTTTTTTTTCTTTTTTAGGTTGCAGGTAGTGAGTACGGAGGAGGAGGTGGAGGATGGGTGCACGGTGGGTTTGGGGAAGACAGGAGGGGGAAGAAAGGAGTGGGTTGCAAGGAAGGGGGGTCGGGGAAGATGAAGATGGGTTTTTTTTTTTTTTCCCTCTCCTCTTCTTCTTCTTCTGGGTTGCAGGTTGTGTAGGTGTGTTGCGGGTTCAGCTTTTGATTTTGGTTTTTGGTTTTTTTTGTTTTGTTTTTTAATTTAGAAGATTCAGGTTTTTTTTTAAAAAAAATTGCCACGTGGCGCACATTTGGCAGCCACATCATCACTTAACAGATCAATGGATGAAAAATGTAACGGATGTATTATTTTGAAATAAAATAGTACTTGAGGTATGAAAGTGAAATGTTTTAAAGATGTTGTATGGGGTTGTAATAGACCTCAAACCTGAAGGGCTACTATGTAATTTACCCTTATTAATAATATATAAATAAGTGTCTACTTAGGTAGCAAAAGCAGTCGCTCTTATGAAGTACCAAAGAGCGACCGCTTTCGCTACCTAAGATCTATATTGCAAAAGAACGGAATGTTGGATGGAGACCTCAACCATAGAATACAAGCTGGATGGATGAAGTGGAAAAGTGCATTCGGCGTGTTGTGTGACCGTCGTATGCCACTAAAGCTCAAGGGAAAATTTTATAGGACGGTAATAAGGCTGGCAATGCTTTATAGCACAGAATGTTGGGCGGTGAAGCATCAACATGTACATACAATGGGTGTAGCGGAGATGAGAATGCTTCATTGGATGTGTGGGCACACGAGAAAGGATAAGATTAGGAATGAGGATATCCGAGGTAAAGTAAAAGTAGCCGAAATTGAAGGAAATATGAGAGCAAATCGGTTACGGTGGTTTGGACATGTGAAATGAAGGTCTATTGACGCTCCGGTTAGAAGATGCGATTACGAGACAGAGGTTGAAGGTCGAAGGGGTAGAGGAAGACCTAGAAGGACTTTGGAAAAGACTCTAAGAAAAGACTTAGAGTACTTGGATCTAATGGAAGACGTGACACAGAACCGAGCACAAGGCGTTCTAGGATTTATATAGCCGACCCCACTCAGTGAGAAAAGGCTTTATTCTTGTTGTTGTTGTTGTTCTTGTTAGGAACATAAATTACAAAATACAATGATATATGTTATAGATAATATTTATTATGAGGACATTCACTTTTGAGTCAATAAGTACTACCTAAATAGTTGAACATCTTTCTATTTAAATTCTACGCCTATAAATAGGCACTCTAATAAGAAAGAAAACAAACCTTAATTTCTCCTCCCCCAAAGAAAAAAATAAAGCTCAAGGTGTGGAATATCCACTCTCTCTTGTGAATACAGAGGTTCTATTTTTCATTTGTTGTCTATGTATTCCCACATTTTCCTAATTTATAAAAATTATTTGTTACTATGAATTTCTTAATTGAGCTTATTGTTATATCCATTTGTATATCGGTCAATTTATTTTTCCAAATTAGTGTACACTTGTCAAGAACCAGAAGTTCAGTGGTCAAATAATGGCATATGATTAACATGGTCATTCATGATATACAATGACGTGTCAGACTATTATAAATCCATATGGACATTTTTTTTAGGCATAAACGAACCTCTGAAACTTGTTTACCTTAGTCTTTTCAAACTTAGACACATCAGGTTGAGTCATATAAAGCTCGTCCTCTAGATAGCCATTCAAAAAGACTGTCTTCACATCCATCTACCATATCTCATAATGATGGTATGCAACTATAGCAAGCAAAATCCCAATGGGACTTAACCATGACTATAGGAAAGAAAGTTGCTTCATAGTCAATCACTTCGCAAGATGTCGAAAGACAGATATCTCAGCTCATTAGGTAATGACCACATGGGCACTTATGAACCTTTTCTATTGGGGAAGATGTCCAAATCTCAATTCACTGGGAAATGAGAGCATGCCAAAGATATACTAGGGTTAATCCACACAGATATGTGTGGTGTCCACCACATCAGGCTTCTCATACTATACCACATTTACCGACGTTCCCTCTCGATTTGGCTATGTGTATCTTATGAAGTACAATTTAGAAACCATTGAAAAGTTCAAAGAATTCAAGAATGAAGTAGAGAAGCAAACTAGGAAACAGATAAAGATCTTAACATCAAATCGCAGGGGTGAGTATCTAAGCACTAAATTCCTAGATTATCTCAAAGTGTGGAGTAGTATCACAGTGGACTCTACCGAGAACTCCTCAACATAACAAAGTTTTGGAGAGGAGAAACTGAACCTTGATGGACATGGTTCATTCCATGATGAGTTTCGCTGATTTACCACTATCATTCTAAGGATATGTACCACAAACGGCAGCTTATCTGCTAGACACAGTGCCTCCAAATCAATTCCACAAACACCATATGTGTGATATGGCATGGGAGAAGCCAAGTCTTAAACATCTTAACCTAGTGCATTGTGCACGTCCTTACAAGTAGTGCTCACATAGAAAATTGGTCCTCAGACCATCTTAGTCAACATGTAAATGTGGATTATTTGACCTAAATGTATTTACAAGATAGTCATCATATAATTTGCTTGTTATTACAAGCACAGTGTCCTAAGTTTTGTTGGCTATTTCATGCCACTTGGGATTAAATTATGAGCACACAATGTTTCATGGCTTACCACAAGTTTTAAGCAATTTATTCATTGTCATTTTTTGCTTATGAGATGCATCTTGATCACATGCATCATCATGATCAATTCGGTTGAGGTAAAATTTTCCAACCAATAAGTAATTGTGTACTGATGAGTCAATATTATGTATATATTTTAGAGAGCTTTAATAAAAAGGGGTTAAGCTGAGTTTAATTTAACAAAAAATCATCCTATAATATTAGTTAATCAAAAGGGATTCATATTAAATCGTAAGAACAAAACTAATCTATATCAAGTCCCACAAACATTGAACACATATGGACTGAATTAAAAGCCCAAAATGAGATAAATTTGTTTCCAGCCCTTGCCCCTAACAGAAACCCTTTCTCTCAGCCAATTCTAAAAATTAATTTTTTATTTACAAGTGTGCCACTACCTCATTAATCCACCAGACAAAGGGCTGGTTTGGTATTGATGTGCTTTGAAAAAAAAGTTGTTTTTGCTGTGCTGTAAGAATAAGCGGCTGTGAAATAAAGCTATAGAGTGTTTGATAAATTTTTTTGTAAAAATGCTTTTGAAAAAAAAAAGCAGTATTATAGTGTTTGGTAAACTTTTATGTAAAACAAATGTGAAAAAAAGCCGGTTTTTCAAAGCTGGGTTTTGCAGCTTCTTGTTTTTAGCTTTTTTTCACCCAAAATTGTGAAAAAAAAAAACTGAAGCTAAATGTTTACCAAACACAAAAAAGCTTCCAGCTTTTTTTCATATCAATTTTCTTTTTAATCACCTCAATCCCAAACTGCACCAAAGATTAATGGGTTGGTTATTCAAAAGGTGCCTACCTCCTCCAACGAGGCGCAGCCGACATTCTCGTCGAGATGAGGAAGTTTGACTGAGCAAAAATATGAGAAGGATGGAGGATCAACATCCCAGTTTCATTTTCGATTCGTGGTTTTTTTAAGGAGAAAGTTTAAATATGGGGTAATTTCTTGATGATTTATATCAGTCAACATAGAGCTTCGCTAATTCCCAAAATTTGGGTTGCGAATCAAGCGAAGAATCAAAACAAGCAACAAGGGAGCAATCAACAGCAGTAAACCCAGGATGGCGTTAAACCTTTGTGGGTTACGGATAAGGAAAGTAAATTTTAAATATAAAATTTAAATTTAACAGCTTAGAGTATCTTCAAAAGAGATGTCAAATATAACTAGTATTTGCCTACACACTTTGTGTGTATGAAAACAATTTTTTAGAAAATGAGAAGGAGAGAGGGAGAGAGAGAATGTGGGGGGAGGGAAGTGGGAGGTTTTTGTTTTTGTTTTTTTATTTTTAATATATGATGTATTTTAAGATCATATGTAGGTGAAGCTTCAATAAAAAACAGTAAAATTTGTACCTATGAAATTACATTATTGCCCATCAATTTTTTTGTTTGATAGAAGACTAATTTGTCTTTTCACTCTCTTTTGGTTGACAAAATTTTTTTTATTAATTAGTAGAGATATGTCAAAATTTTATTTGATGGCTGATATGACAAATTGAATACAAGTGTTAAATTCTTTTCTTTTCCAATGGATGTATCAAATATTTATTTTATTATTTTATTGGGCCTAGAGTTACATTAACTATTAAAAAATAATCAAAATTAATTGTAGTTTTTATTCTATTGGTTGTTAATGGGACCCATGTATTAAAAATTTAATTAAATATATTTGACTCCTTCTTTATTTGCTGTCAAAAAGGCAGCTAGAAAATAAGGAATCAAATGATTCACATGCCACATCATATATGGCATATCCATTGGAGATGATCTTATGTGGCACTTTGATATTTTTGAAATTTTTTCTCTCTATCATTTGTCAAATTAAATTATTATTTTATTAAAAAAATTTCCTTTAATTCTGTTTTAATTTTAAAGATAATGTGAAATTAATAGAAAAATAGTAGTCTTAAGCAAAAGGAACAGCTTCTAAAAAAATGACAGGACATGGCCTTCTACTTCAGTGAGTATTTCACCGAAGCAAATCTTAAGCAAATACGCTTTGAGTTTTTGTGCAAGATCAAGTTCCCAATTGAATTCTAGGTGATGCTCTATTGCACTGTATGAAATCCGCCTCCACCGCACCGATGTTGCTTCCACCCGAATACTCATCAAGTTTTTGTGTGAGATCGAGTTCCCAATTGGATTCTAGGTCATGCTCTGCTTGCACTGTATGAAATCCACCTCCACCGTCGCCGTTGTTGCTTTCAACCCAGTTTGTCTCTGGCGTTAGTGATCTTCTAGGAGTCAGATTGTGCATTGGCGCATTCTAGAGGTGCTGGATTCATATTTGGGGGAGACTGAGTTTTCAATTTGGGGGTTTTCTGAAAGCGATGATTTTCTTTAGTCGAAATTAGTCCACAGTGTGTGATAGATGGAAAATCAAAGATTTCCTCTTTGTGAGCTTGGTCTTGGTTCGGCAGGAAGATAGATAGAGCATGAGAGAGAGCGAGAGAGGGCAAAAAATTTAATAAAAAAGATTTAATAATAAATTATAAATTATTTGAAACTGTTGTCAAATTTGACAGCAACCCCTTCTGCTGGAGAGATTTTTCAGTGTTCAGTTGGAAAATTCTTGTGCTGTTTTTTAACTGTTATTAATGATTTGGACTTTGGACATCTCCTTTAAAGATGCTTTAAATGAAGCAGAAAAATAACATTTAATAAGGTTTTACTCCCTGCTTTTCGAGCTCATATAGATCAAGATTCATGGCAAACCTTTATAATTAAGTCAAGTAAGAGAAAAGGCATGTTAAAAACTCGTTCAGCCAAGGCCATGTGAGATGCAAGTTTGAACTTTCTTGCGAATACATTTTATCCCATTTAAACAGCCCCTCCAACTTCCGAAAAATAACATCAGAAAGATGTAATTAATTTGACTACAAGTCAGACTTTACAAGTAACCGAGAATTAATTTTTCAACTTCATTTCATCCCATAATATTTCAAAAATAAATTGAAAATTCTAGAAAGTAGATATTATATGGGGAGGAGAAGGCCTACGAGATAGAGAAGGGTGACGAAGGCTTGGTGGATGAGTTGTCGTCAAAGATGTGGGGGGTAAGCTGGGTGGTGGCTTTAGTAGGGAAGGGTAAAATTAAGAGAGAGAATGAGAGGCGTCATCTTAGAGAAATTTTTCATTATGATGAGAACATTGGTGGTACATCACATGTTTTTATATAAGTGGTAGAAAATTATATTTTTTAAGTTATTAACTTTTTATAGCACACATATTCCATCATTGATATAGTGAGACGTGATGTACCATTCCGTATTCCAATCACCCTGAAAAATCTCTCGCCATCCTGGGGTAATTTTTGTGCTAGTTGGTATATCAATATTTTTTAAACTGAATACTGATTATTTCTAGAACTAAACATGAGTATTATCATTATTTGTTGAACTGAACACGGGTAATATCACTATTTCTTAAGCTTAAAACTAGTACCATAACTATTTTTTAAACCGAACACTAACTATTTCTAAAACTGAACACGGATATTACCAATATTTCTTAAACTTAATACTAGTATTATCACTATTTATTAAACTGAACACTGACTATTTCTTAAATTGAATGCTAACTATTTGTAGAACTGAACATGGATACTATCACTATTTCTTAAACTTAACACTAGTTCTATTACTATTTCTTAAACTAAATACTGACTATTTCTTAAACTAAAAACTGACTATTTCTAGAATCAAACAACGGTACCCTCACTATTTCGTAAATTGAACACTGACTATTTCTTAAACAGAACATTGACTATTTCTAGTACTGAACAACGGTACCATCACTATTTCGTAAACTGAAACTATTTCTAGTACTGAACAGCGATGCCATCCCTATTTCGTAAACTAAACACCAACTATTTCTAGAATTGAACACGGGTACTATCACAATTTCTTAAACTGATGCTCACTATTCCTAGAACTGAACAGCGATACCATCACTATTTCGTAAATTGAACACTGACTATTTCTTAAACTGAATGCTCACTATTTTTAAAACTAAACAACGGTACCATCACTATTTCATAAACTGAACACTGATTATTTTTTAAATTGAACACTGACTATTTCTTAAATTGAACACTGACTATTTCTTAAATTGATCATTGACTATTTCTAGAACTAAACAACGGTAGTAAACTGAACACTTACTATTTTTTATGTTGAACACTAACTATTTCTAGAACTGAACAACGGTATCATCACTATATCGTAAACAGAACACTGATTATTTCTTAAACTGAACACGAGTATTACCATTATTTCTTCAACTGAACACGTATGATATCACTATTTTTTAAATTGAACACTGACTATTTCTAGAACGGTTTAGGTTCGTGATGAGAGAATGTAGAGGTTATGAAGATGGAGAAACTAAGGTTTGATCATGAGATTGGAAGGCAAAGAGAAAATGGAGGCGCTAGCTTTCCCTAATGACATTAGAGATGTTTAACGAAGTTCGTTACTTAACAAACTTAGGCCATTCTAAGCATTCGTATTTTATTTGGCTACTGGATGCCCTGGAGTCTTTCAGTTTTCACATTTGAATTTGAATGGTTCGTTGGCTATCCATTGTTACTATCTATATGTATTATGGCGATTAAATAAAACACCTTATCACAGATAAACAAGAAAATGACAAAGTAACGGTTCTTGCATAAAATTTCGATTTAATAAAATAAACAACACATAAGTCAAGAAAATAAATAAACCCACCACTTCCAATTAACCAATTTGTAAAAAAAAAAAACAAATAGATTCAACACAGTTTTACAATAAGCAGCAAGCAACCCTTGGAGCTCTTTGCATTCATGTCAAAACTTCCAACCCAATAAATAGATAACGCCAACATTTTTTTGACTATATATACCAAAAGAAGATGAGAAAAAATAGGGAAAATTGCAGATAATGGCCACATGAAAATATTAGACTTGGAGTGCATGGAACCCTCAGCTTAAATCCTTGACTATGCGAAGGTAGTACGGATCAAAGTGAAAAATCATGTGAGTTGAAGTTTGGGAGCTACTACCTTTTTTTTTTTTTTTTTTTTGGTTTTTTAGAAACTTTGGGAGCTACTACCATTAGTTGAATATCAGAGTGCTCATTAAATAAGACTAACAAGAATAATAAGAATATTATTAATAAAGAAGAATGCCGGAACAGCTACAAAACCCTAAGAGACTACATTATGACTAACTTGTTTATTCTACGAGCTATAAAGCATCATATATATATATATATATATATATATATATATATATATATATATAACTAACCTAACCCTAATAAGCAAGAAAACGAAACCCTAGTACTAACGGGATAAGCCCAAATTCAAATAACAAAATAATCCTAAATTCCAACACCCCCGTCAAACTTATGGCGGTACACGTCATGAGTTTGCCAACAAGAAGATGCGGATGCAAGCTCCGTTAGGCAGACAAGACAAGACAAGCTCCGTTAGGCCAACACGACAAGGTAAGCTCCATTAGGCGGACACGACAAGACAAGCTCCGTTAGGTGGACACGACAAGGCAAGCTCTGTTAGGCGGACACGACAAGACAAGCTCCGTTAGGCGGACATGACCAGGCAAGCAAGCAAGCTTCGGTGTTGAAGCGGACCTCAAGTTTTCACTTTGATTTCGTGATTTTCGGGACAAATTCGTTATGCGCGTTTGTGTTGAATCTGGTGGTGCTTCTGTTGGTGGGAAAGACCTCTGCTTTGACTATGAATGTTGCTGGGGTCAGTGGCGAAGCCAGGATTGGCCAAGGGGAGGGGCGAAATTCAAAAGAGTGCAAGGTTCAATCGAAGCAGTTGCTTTCACATTTGAGAGTGCAAAGTTTTGATTCAATATTCATAGCAGAAAATAATCTCTCCGCCAAAGCGGTTGTAAGCAATAGTATCAAAACCAATGTAAGAAGCTTAAATTGGCTAGGATTAGATTCTAAAAAATATTAGGCACTAGTCAAACAACAAACTGGGACCTAGCAGCTTGGTGCCTAGGCAAGATCTAGGCAGGAGCCTATATGGATTTAAATTATCGTAAAATAAGCATTAAACAATGTTTACATTGTTTTTAAAAAGTAATACAATATTTATAAATAATGTGAGAGTTTAAAATAAATAATGTGAGAGTTTAAAAATACATACAGGAATAAAAAAAATAAAAAAAAAGGAGGAGAGAAATGGGTTAATAAACCACAAAAAAAATATTGGGTCAGAATAGAAAAAAGGGGGGGGGGATGGGTAAACAAACAAGTAGGGAAAAAGATAAAGACCGGAAGAGAAGTGGTGGGTCAGCATAGTATTTTAAGAGAAAAAAATGTAAACAAATGGCCAACAAGATAATACCTGATAAGGTATCAGTACCCAATTTTTACTAACTTAAGGGCACGTTTGTTTGGACTCTTTAAGTCTCACTGGATTGGACTGCCTTAGATAGGAGTCCTAGCCCGTGTTTGGCGCAAACAAGGACTATCTTTAATGACGTTAAGTCGGACTCGCTCCGACTAAAACCTTCCCTAGCTGTTCTTAGCGAGGCCGGTCCAAAACTGGAGGATTGCTAATCCCGTCTCTAGCGCCTACGTCGTCTGTGGCGTCGCCCTCATCATCCAGCGAACCCAATCACCAAATCTGGCCTTCTCCTTTGTACATGAGCTGCAACCCCCTTCTCCAGCCACCAAATCAGATTAAATCCCAAATACAGAAAACACCAAAATTTGCGATAAACCCAGAAAATTATTACCTTGGGTTGTAATGCTCTTCTCCATAAATCCGTAGGCATAAACTAAATCGAATTTGGAGATGGAAATCATAAATTCTATTAGAACTTGATTTGGGATTTTTGAGTAAAAGAGATGTGAGAAACAAAAAGAAATACATGTTGATCTTTGAATCCAAATGAAATCAGGTGCAGAATTGGTTTCCCCCTTTGAAGAAGAAAACATGGAGAAACAGGGGAAAAAAAAGAGAGACGGGAGAGGGACGGTTGGTCGGAGAAAATGGGATAGAAATCAAGGGAGAGGGAATGGAAAATGATAGACCTTTCGAGAGAAAGGCAGAAATATCCTAAAACAAAAAAAATAAATTAATGATAAAATATTAATTGATATGAATAAAATAATATAATATTATAATTTATTAATTATTCTGCTCCTTAGTCCGACACTGCACCAAACGCTTCACTAAGTTAGTTCAGCTTAGTCTAGTCTAAGACAGTCCAGCTTAGTCCCTGCAGCTAGTCCAGTCCGAGACAGTCCGGCGCAACAAACGCCCCCTAAATCGCCTAATAATTGTCCAACATCTATCTTTAAAACTCACATCCAAATTCTTGCTATCCTGATAACCGAATCCAGATCCCCTCTCAATCATTCATTACGGATCCACGCTGACCAATTCATCCTAGCCTTTGATTTAAATCTCACGGCCTAGGTTTAATTTTCACCTTTTTAATTTCCTTCTTTCGCGCAAAACGAAGTCTTTTTTTCTTCCACCAGATGCATCTTCTTCGTTCTTTCCTCTTTAAGCTGTCCATTCCCAATGAAAAAAATGGAGCAACAATCACAAAACAAATCTGGTGGGGAGGTATCAAAAGAATTAGATGGATTTAAGAGGCCTTGTCCCACTCTCGCTCTCTTTTGCCCAATCTCTTTCTCTATCTGCAATTTTTCCCTAAATTTAGCCTTCCGTCACCAGAATAGACGCCGGAGACGACGGGGTCGGTGATGTCGCTGAGTAAGTGGGTGAAGTATCGAGTTTGAAATCAATATTCATCCTCGTTTTGGCCTGGATGTTAAAAAAAAAAAAAAAAAAAAAAAACTCAGCTCTGCTGCACGCAGAGCAGAACCAGACAGACACCGACGGAGAGCAGCAGCAGCATAACCAAATAGGTTTTCAGGCAAGGGGAGGGGCTGAACCAGCGCTCCAGTCTTGCTTTTTATTGCATTTTCGTGGTATGTGATCAAGGATACCGTGACACAGTGGCGGAGCCAGGAATTTAAGACAATGGGGTCAAAAAATAACTTTAAAAAATCGATCATACTTTCATTCATAATTGTCCACGACGTGTTCTCATATTTTGGAAACGTCGTATTACAACATCATTACTAATAGAATCATATACATCTTTCTCAATGTACACAACCAAACTATCATTCAACCATTGATCACCCATCCTATTACGATGTGGATTCTTCACAATTTTCATCACCGAAAAAGCTCTTTCAACTGAAGCAGTCGCAACAGGTAAAATCAATGCTAATTTCACTAGCAAGTACACCAGGGGATACTGTCTATCCCTCTTTGTCTCCACCAACTTTTGTGCAAGGTTATTAATTCCTTTCAAAGCAGAAAATTCATTATGCAAACGCATATCAAATATATAATTCTTCAGTTCATCTTCAAGAAGTGTGAGCTCCATATCAGAAAAATCCTTTGGATAAAATTTAGCAAGTCGAACTAACTTTTCAATGTCAAAAGCTGAGAATGAGTCATCTGGGCTTAAGCATGCAACACAAAGAAGCAACTCTGTACTTGTCTCATTAAAACGATTGTTCAACTATTGAAGTTGCTTATCAATAACATCAATAAAGAGATCAACACGGTAGTGATGAAGGTTTGTCAATTTTTCAACTCTACGTCGTGACCTCCCTCGAGCTACAAAGATGTCATTCATATCAGGAATATCAATATCATGCTTGCCACAAAAAGAAGAAACTTTATCAAGCCAAGCATCCCATCCATTATCCCTCATCGCTTGTAGTTGTTGCTTACATGCTTTGACTAAAGCCATAGCACTCACTATATCGAGATCTTTCTTTTGCAATGCATGTGACAACACATTTGTGATTCCCAATATTTCTTTCATCAAAAAGAGACTAGAGACAAAATCAAAAGATTGCAAAAGATTCAACAAAATATCCGCTTCACCTCTTTGATCAAGACTTACACCATCATCTACAATCATCTCAAGCACCTCAATTACAGAAGAAAACATATTAACCAAGCTTACCAAGGTACCATAGTGTGAGCCCCAACGTGTATCACTTGCACGTTTAAGACTAGTTTCTTGGTTCAAGCCTTGCCCACTTGGAAGCTCATAATCTTGAATAGCTTCCATAACTTTGGTTTGTTGTCTTTCTCTAACCATGTCTCGACGTTTACATGATGCTCCGACAATAGTAACGACATTATTAACCAAGCAGAAAAAAGAGCCAATTTGAATATGATTTTTCGCCACGGCTACAAGAGCAAGTTGAAGTTGATGTGCAAAGCAATGAATATAAAATGCACTTTCATTTTCTTTCAAAATAAGTGTCTTAAGGCCATTAAACTCACCTTGCATATTGCTAGCCCCATCATAACCTTGTCCACGCAATCTAGATATGCTTAATCCGTTTATAGAGAAGAATTGATCAATTGCCTCTTTAAGTGAAATAGCAGTGGTATTAGGAACATGCTTTATGCCCACAAATCTTTCAACTACTTGTCCGTTGGTATTCACATAGCGAAGTACAACTACCATTTGCTCCTTGACTGATATATCACGCGATTCATCAACCAAAACAGAAAAGAAAGCATCATCACCAATATCAAACATGATAGCATTAGTGGTTTCACATGCTGCTGCATACACAAGATCTTTTTGAATATCAGGTGATGTTAACTTGAGATTTTCAGGAGCATTTTTAAACACCACATCTTTAATACCCTCATTATGATCTGCGAGAAACTTCAAAAGCTCAAGAAAATTACCCTTATTGCTTGAATCTTCACTTTCATCATGACCGCGAAAAGCAAGACCTTGTCGCAATAAAAAGCGAATGCAATCAAGTGATGCATTCAAACGAGTGCGATAATCAATACGTGCTTGATCCGACTGCTTGTGAACAATTGTTTGAATATGTTGATTCTGATTCATTAAAGCTTCACAATGAAGTAAAGCTTGGTTGTGAGCACTATTAGGGCCTCCAACATGAACTCGAAGTCGACATTTTTTCTTCCAATTATGAAAACCTTTACTAGTAAAATTGTCATTACCTGCTTGGTCTGGAATCTCTAGCTTGAAGAGATAACAACTTCGACAAAAAACAGCATTTTTGGATATGCTATACTCCAACCAAGTAGGAAAGTCATCGAACCATTTCGGATTGAAACGGCGTTGTACTCCTGCAAATGAAGTATATGGAAATTGATGGGTTCGAGGTTGAACCAATTCCCTTTGTAAATAAGCTCTTCGAACCTGATCTCTAATATTTGGATCATATTCTGATATCCGGAGTCGAAGCCCAGGATCTCCTGGAAGATTTGCCAGTATACTTTCTATGTTATTTTCATTTGAACTTTCAGGAATATCCGTTGTAGAGGGTGAGATGTTATCTTCGGTTGATTTTCTCTTAAAATACCTCTCCATAACTGTTTTAAATAAAACCAAAAAGACTTTCAACAACATAATATAACTAAGTTCGGGATTCCCGAAATATTTTGTGTATTTCGGGATTTCCCGAAACCGAACCTGCATTAAAAATTTAAAATAAGAGACTGGTGAATCGATCAAAATTGAAACCCTAACCTTGATTTATCGGAGTCTGATTGTGAGAGGATGAGTGGGTCTTTGAATTCGAGAGGAGAGACAGAAAGAGTCTGATGGGAGAGAGTCTCTTCTTCTCATTTCCATCCGAGAGACACTTTGTCCAAGGAGTGAGTCTTTAGACACATTTCTGCAACTTTCCTTATTTTAATGTTATATAATAATCAAAGTTTGCAATTTGCTTGATTGTAATTTAGACAACACACAACAGTCATGTGCTTTTCTGCACACTTGATTATTTTAGTAATATATATTGATATTGCAGTTTGCTTTTCTGCACATTTTGATTATTTTAGTAATATATAATTGATATTGCAGTTTGCTTTTCTGCACATTCGCTGGAGCTGCTGCAAAGCTGCTGTTGCAGTGTTATTAAAGGGGTCAAATTTTTATTTAAAGGGAGAAATTACAGATCCATTGGGGTCAAGGGAGCCCAATGCCCCCGCATTGGCTCCGCTACTGCCGTGACACCTATCAATTTGATGGGGTACTTTATTGCGTTTGGCGGTGTTGCGTACTACAATCATGCCAAATTGCAGGCAGCAGTGCGGCGGGGATCGTTGCGAATCACAATGGTGGGGAAGGATCAGGCTAAAGACATGTTCTGGGTGCAGCGACAGTGAGTCATGCAGGCTAGCTGGGGCGAGTCAAATTGGTGCAAATGCAGTGGATCTTGTACTGGTGCAAGAGTGGTCCAGGCGGGCCTGGATGCGGTGATGCAGCGGTGGGGTTAGGGCAGATTCAACTTTTTTTTTCTATTTTTTTTCAAACAACAAAACCCTAACTAAAACAAAACCGAAAGTCTAATACTGAACAAACAAACAAATCGATATCAACCCAAAAAAGAGATTAATTCCCGAATGATTTAACCTGCTCTAATACCAAGTTGAATATCAGAGTACGTAATTAATAAACGAACAAGACTAACAAAAATAATAAGAATATTATTAATAGAGAAAGATGCCGGAATGACTACAAAACCCTAAGAGACTACATTGTGACTAACTTGTTTATTCTACGAGTTACAAAGCATCATATATATAGAGAACTAAATTCCAATTAGGAGCTCATTTAGAGAGCCTATCTTACGTTTTATGATTAGACTTTTTAGTAAAAATGGTCCCTTAGATTGACATAACTCCTCATTTTGGTCCTTAGGATTTGAAATTGATAGAAGTAATCCCTGAGTTTGTCTACTATCAATCATTTTGGTCATTCCGTGAAAAATCTATGTTAAGTAAGGACCAAAATAACAAAAATGCCCACAATTTAATAGGAAAAATAGGGCAATTTGATTTGACAAAGTTTTGAGAGTATTTTTGTCATTTTACCTTATTAAACGGAGATTTTTCACGAAAAAAATTCAAAATGATCGATGGTGGAAAAACCCTAAGGAGTGGTTCTATCGATTATAAATCTCAGAGACCAAAGTGAAGAGTTATGTCAGTCTCAATGACCAATTTAACTAAAAAGCCTTATTATTGTTATTATTCACATAAGCGTTGCACCTTAACTGGTTTCGTCCCCAACTTTGTACACCATTTCACAGTATAGGAGTTTGATTTAGCAGTATTGGGACAGAGCGTTTGGACAATAATGACCCCATTTCTGCATAGAATTTTCCTCAAGTATAAATATAAACAGAAAACACCCAATTTCCGGGACCACGAACCATTTGTCTCAATATAAGTTGCAAACACAAAAGGTATAATAAGATAGTTCATGTTTAGTTGTCTTTCAGATTAAGGCTTATTCAATAGTAACGTTCACAAACTGGACAATGAACCTCAACACAAGTAACATGAGATGGAATCGCATCTATCGCCAGTTCTCGTTTCTTTTTAGTTTCGCACTATAAACAAATCTAAAATATGTTGTAAAACGTATATACTTGAACCATATTCGTATCCTTACTGAGATCAAGTGATGGCGATTGACTCACATTTTAGGTTCTTTGGCTGTGATGGACAAATTAACCAGCATGATCATGCCTTCCAGCCATAACGTACGTTTATTCTCTGCCTACAATCCATTCCAAGTACCTCTCCACAGCTTCCAGCCCACACAGCTCCTTCACAACAGGCATGGTAGCGGGAACATCCAACTGGAATATTGATGCCGATCCATCTAGGCCGCCCCACTCAAGAAGCTGTTTTCTTGATTCTTTAATGGCAGCCCTTGTCGCACAGTGAACAGAAACCGCAAGAAGTAATGGTGGCTCACCAGAAGCTGCACACAAGATTTTCAATGTGTTTTTTTTCAAAATTTGGCTACTTTTATGCACACAAAATACTTTTCAGGCATCGGTTGTAATTGATGTAAGTAGAATTGTGCAAGGCACGACATGGCATACCTTTTGAAGAGAGCACGCGTTTTTTGTGATGCCCACTGCTCAATACTTCAACGTTGAACCGTTTGGGTATGGTGTCCATTGTAGGAATCTTATACGTCCATGTACCTTCTGAAATCACCAACCCATCAGAGTTTTCCGAGTATTCTTCAAGCATGAAAAACCCAATACCTTGAACAAAAGCACCTTCGATCTGCAAGAAACATGTAATGTCAAACTTAAGTTAACTAAACCACATTGACTACGCGCCAGTGAACTGGTGTTATGGATCTTAACAGATTGTAGAAAGTTGAAAACTACGATCTTATTCCAAAGACGACTAGATGATTAAAATGCTACAAAGCTTCGAATAGAGAAGGCCTAAAGACGCTAAATAACGAAAGTATCCTTAAAATGTGTAAAATAAACCAAACTATTAACTTCTCTTACAATGGATTTTGAAAAATTCTCCAAGGCAGAACCTACCGATTAGCAATACAACAACAACAACAACAACAACAAAGCCTTTTCCCACTAAGTGGGGTCGGCTATATGAATCCTAGAACGCCATTGCGCTCGGTTTTGTGTCATGTCCTCCGTTAGATCCAAGTACTCTAAGTCTTTTCTTAGAGTCTCTTCCAAAGTTTTCCTAGGTCTTCCTCTACCCCTTCGGCCCTGAACCTCTGTCCCGTAGTCACATCTTCGAACCGGAGCGTCAGTCGGCCTTCTTTGCACATGTCCAAATCACCGGAGCCGATTTTCTCTCATCTTTCCTACAATTTCGGCTACTCCTACTTTACCTCGGATATCCTCATTCCCAATCTTATCCTTTCTCGTGTGCCCACACATCCCACGAAGCATCCTCATCTCCGCTACACCCATTTTGTGTACGTGTTGATGCTTCACCACCCAACATTCTGTGCCATACAACATCGCTGGCCTTATTGTCGTCCTATAAAATTTTCCCTTGAGCTTCAGTGGCTTACGACGGTCACACAACACGCCGGATGCACTCTTTCCATCCAGCTCGTATTCTATGGTTGAGATCTCCATCTAATTCTCCGTTCTCTTGCAAAATAGATCCTAGGTAGCGAAAACGGTCGCTTTTTGTGATCTTCGCTAGATTGCTCCGGTCATTAGTGTGGATAAGTATATAAATGGATAGAGATAGGAAAGCAAACACAAGATGTACGTGGTTCACCCAGATTGGCTACGTCCACGGAATAGAAGAGTTCTCATTAATTGTGAAGGGTTTACACAAGTACATAGGTTCAAGCTCTCCTTTAGTGAGTACAAGTGAATGATTTAGTACAAATGACATTAGGAAATATTGTGGGAGAATGATCTCGTAATCACGAAACTTCTAAGTATCGGAGTGTGGTGTCGTCTTGACTTGCCTTATCTGTCTCATAGGTAGATGTGGCATCTTCTCTGGAAGTACTCTTCCTCCATCCAGGGGTGGTATCTTTAACTGGTGGAGATGCGCAAGGTAATGTATCAATTTCACTTGAAGCTTACTTGTAGTTGCAGGCTTGGTCAAGCGCGATACAAACCATGTAGTAGGAGTCCCCCAAGTCGCCGAGCTAGGGGGTCTGCTGAAAGAGGTGACAGACAAGGTAAGCAATCAGAGCTCCGACTGATTGTTCACCTTCTCCCCATCTTGCAGCAGCATGAAGGATAAAGAGAAGAAAAATGAGAAGAGATGATATGAGATACTTTTGCTTTTGAAGAAGTAACTTTCCACAGACTTATTCTTGAACTAAGCTGGAGGGTTTTCTGGTTTCCTCCAGAGTATAAGGCCGACTGAAGAATTTGAGGGTCAAAACAAGTCCATCAAATCTAGAGTACGTTCCACCCTGCTGATATGGGATACTTTTGCTTTTGACAGAGTAATGGATGAATCGGCACGTGTGCTGTTACGCTTGTCTCCACATGCTTCATTGTATCCTTCGCACTTGCCCTATCTGCTCCTCAAGCAGATGCGGAATCTTCCCTGGAAACATAAGATGTTGAAGATGAGTACTCGAGAGCAATGCCAGGTAAGTAATCAGGTAAGGGGTTCCAGGTAGTCAGTTCCTGGCTGGAAGCTTGATTCCAAGTGCTGACTGATTGCTCTCTTTCTCCTTGTCTTGCAGGTAAAAACAAGGCCAAAAGAAAAGACAGGGAAAAAGCATGATATGGGATACTCTTGCTTTTAACCCTGATGATATGAGATATTCTTGCTCTAGTATAGCTTGTTTGCAGAGGTATTATCGGGGGGAAAGAAAGCTGAATATTTCGAAAGGCTTCGTTGGGAGTGCCCTCTCAGATATGATGAAGGGTTGAGCATTTTTGCAGGTCTGCCTGTCCGTTGGGGATGGAGGTCGACATATATAGGAGTCTCCCTAACAACAAGTAGTAATGCTATTCCTTTACCCTGCTTGGTCATAGCACGGTAGTGGGAGCTGTCAGTTTCACATGTTTTAACTCTGTCAGAGCACTTTGAAAAAGTGGTCTGTGGTATCTGGCTCTCGAGATTCGGAGAACGATGCCTCTTCGATTTTTGAGAAAGCAATCATGCTGGGGGTCTGACTCTCGAGATTCGGAGAGCAGTGTCTCTTCGATTTTTGAGGAAGTAATCATGTTGGGAGTCTGGCTCTCGAGATTCGGAGGGCGGTGCCTCTTCGATTTTGGAGCAAGCAATCTTGTTGGGAGTGCTGTCTCGAATGTGAGTAAAGGTTGGGCATGTTTGCTAGTCTACCTTGCCACGAAGCACAAAGGTTGACACACAGGGACTTTCCAATTATCCAGCAATGGTACTGTTCCTTTACCCTCTCTTCGATTTTGAGAAAGTAGTCATGTTGGGAGTCTGGCTCTCGAGATTCGGAGGACGGTGCCTCTTCGATTTTGGAGCAAGCAATCTTGTTGGGAGTGTTTTCTCGAATGTGAGTAAAGGTTGGGCATGTTTGCTAGTCTACCTTGCCACGAAGCACAGAGGTTGACACACAGGGACTTTCCAATTATCCAGGAGTGGTACTGTTCCTTTACCCTTGTGGGTAATAATATGGTAGCTAGACCTTCAAAATTTATGTGCCTAAACTTTGTTAGTGCTGTTTCTTTGCTATTATTTTACCTTTCTTGGTCAGAACGATGTAGTGGGAGCTGCAAGCTTCACGTGCTCAACTTTGGCAGAGAACTTTGGCAAAGTTTTCTGTGGTACCCATGAGCTATTGTTGCGTGTGGGAAGTGGGTGATTAAACAGTAAGATTCATGTGCTTTCTACTTCACCAGAAGTCTTCGACATAATGCCCATAATTTCTGCAAAGCTGAGTGTGCGTGTGACAGGTGCTGACAAGGCTAGAAAAGTAGGTGCCTCTTCGATTTCTGAGATCGGCCCTCGTGGTCTCTCAGCAGCCTAGCTTTTGAGAAAGCGAGCGCCTCTTCGATTGATTCGGAGAACGATGCCTCATCGATTTTTGAGAAAGCAATCATGCTGGGGGTCTGGCTCTCGAGATTCGAGGAGCAGTGTCTCTTCGATTTTTGAGAAAGTAATCATGTTGGGAGTCTGGCTCTCGAGATTCGGAGGGCGGTGCCTCTTCGATTTTGGAGCAAGCAATCTTGTTAGGAGTGTTTTCTCGAATGTCAGTAAAGGTTGGGCATGTTTGCTAGTCTACCTTGCCACGAAGCACAGAGGTTGACACACAGGGACTTTCCAATTATCCAGCAATGGTACTGTTCCTTTACCCTCTCTTCGATTTTTAAGAAAGTAGTCATGTTGGGAGTCTGGCTCTCGAGATTCGGAGGACGGTGCCTCTTCGATTTTGGAGCAAGCAATCTTATTGGGAGTGTTTTCTCGAATGTGAGTAAAGGTTGGGCATGTTTGCTAGTCTACCTTGCCACGAAGCACAGAGGTTGACACACAGGGACTTTCCAATTATCCAGCAGTGGTACTGTTCCTTTACCCTTGTGGGTAATAATATGGTAGCTAGACCTTCAAAAATTTATGGGTCTAAACTTTGTTAATGCTGTTTCTTTGCTATTCTTTTACCCTTCTTGGTCAGAGCGATGTAGTGGGAGCTGCAAGCTTGACGTGCTCAACTTTGGCAGAGAACTTTGGCAAAGTTATCTGTGGTACCCATGAGCTATTGTTGTGTGTGGGAAGTGGGTGATTGAACAGTAAGATTCATGTGTTTTCTACTTCCCCAGAAGTCTTTGACAGAATGCCCATAATTTCCGCAAAGCTGAATGTGCGTGTGACAGGTGCTGACAAGGCTGGAAAAGTAGGTGCCTCTTCGATTTCTGAGATCGGCCCTCGTGGTCTCTGGGGAGCCCAGCTTTTGAGAAAGCGAGCGCCTCTTCGATTTCTGAGATCGGCCTTCGTGGTCTTTGAGCAGCCCAACTTTTGAGAAAGCAAACGCCTCTTCGATTTCTGAGATCAACCCTCGTGATCTCTAAGCAGCCCAGCTTTTGAGAAAGCAAACGCCTCTTCGATTTCTGAGCAGGCGCCTCTTCGATTTCTGAAGCTCCGTCGAGTGCAGATTTTTATAGGGGCTGGCATTAAGTTCCAAAGCACACTTGAATCTCCACCAGCAGAAGCTTCATTCTTGCACTTCTAAGATCTTGATTTGTCCGACCTCTTCTCTCTTCAACACCTTTGAAAATGTATGGCCCCTCCGACCGTCGTTTTGACTTGAACCTTGTTGAAGAGGCAGCCCCGCCTTCTCCAGACAACATATGGCGCCCATCCTTCGTCTCCCCTACTGGTCCTCTTACCGTTGGGGATTCCGTGATGAAGAATGATATGACCGCTGCGGTGGTGGCCAGGAACCTTCTCACTCCCAAAGATAACAGACTACTTTCCAAACGGTCTGATGAGTTAGCTGTTAAGGATTCGCTGGCTCTCAGTGTTCAGTGTGCAGGTTCTGTGTCTAATATGGCCCAACGCCTATTTGCTCGAACCCGCCAAGTTGAATCATTGGCGGCTGAAGTGATGAGTCTCAAACAGGAGATTAGAGGGCTCAAGCATGAGAATAAACAGTTGCACCGGCTCGCACATGACTATGCTACAAACATGAAGAGGAAGCTTGACCAGATGAAGGAAACTGATGGTCAGGTTTTACTTGATCATCAGAGATTTGTGGGTTTGTTCCAAAGACATTTATTGCCTTCGTCTTCGGGGGCTGTACCGCGTAATGAAGCTCCAAATGATCAACCTCGGATGCCTCCTCCTTCTAGGGTTCTGTCCAGTACTGAGGCTCCAAATGATCCCCCTCCGGTGCCTTCTCTTTCTGGGGCTCTACCGACTGCTGAGACTTCTCCTAAGCAACCTTTGTGAAGGCTCCCTCTTGTGTGTTTATTTTGACTCATGTATATGTACATATTTGTATCTTATCGGGGATATCAATAAATAAGCTTTCCTTCATTTCAACGTATTGTGTTAAAAACACCAAAGCCTTCTTCGCTAAGTTCTTTGAATTTTCTTTTGTTGAAGCTTGTATGTTGAAGCTTTCTGAGTGGAGCATGTAGGTTGGGGTAGTGTTCCCTTAATTTCCCGAGTGAGGAAAACTTCTCGGTTGGAGACTTGGAAAATCCAAGTCACTGAGTGGGATCGGCTATATGAATCTTAGAACGCCATTGTGCTCGATCCTGTGTCATGTCCTTTGTTAGATACAAGTACTCTAAGTCTTTTCTTAGAGTCTCTTCCAAAGTTTTCCTAGGTCTTCCTCTACCCCTTCGGCCCTGAACCTCTGTCCCATAGTCGCATCTTCTAATCAGAGCGTTAGTAGGCCTTCTTTGCACATGTCCAAACCACCGTAACCGATTTTCTCTCATCTTTCCTTCAATTTCGGCTACTCCTACTTTACCCCGGATATCCTCATTCCTAATCTTATCCTTTCTCGTGTGCCCACACATCCAACGAAGCATCCTCATCTCCGCTACACCCATTTTGTGTACGTGTTGATGTTTCACCGCCCAACATTCTGTGCCATACATCATCGCCGGCCTTATTGCCGTCCTATAAAATTTTCCCTTGAGCTTCAGTGGCATACGGCGGTCACACAACATGCCGGATGCACTCTTCCACTTCATCCATCCAGCTTGTATTCTATGGTTGAGATCTCCATCTAATTCTCCGTTCTTTTGCAAGATAGATCCTAGGTAACGAAAACGGTCGCTCTTTGGTATTTCTTGATCTCCGATCCTCACCCCTAACTCGTTTTGGCCTCCATTTGCACTGAACTTGCACTCCATATATTCTGTCTTTGATCGGCTTAGGCGAAGACCTTTAGATTCCAACACTTCTCTCCAAAGGTTAAGCTTTGCATTTATCCCTTCCTGAGTTTCATCTATCAACACTATATCGTCTGCGAAAAGCATACACCAAGGAATATCATCTTGAATATGTCCTGTTAACTCATCCATTACCAACGCAAAAAGGTAAGGACTTAAGGATGAGCCTTGATGTAATCCTACAGTTATGGGAAAGCTTTCGGTTTGTCCTTCATGAGTTCTTACGGCAGTCTTTGCTCCTTCATACATATCCTTTATAGCTTGGATATATGCTACTCGTACTCCTTTCTTCTCTAAAATCCTCCAAAAAATGTCTCTTGGGACCCTATCATACGCTTTTTCCAAATCTATAAAGACCATGTGTAAATCCTTTTTCCCATCTCTATATCTTTCCATCAATCTTCGTAAGAGATAGATTGCCTCCATGGTTGAGCGCCCTGGCATGAACCTGAATTGGTTGTCCGAAACCCGTGTCTCTTGCCTCAATCTATGCTCAATGACTCTCTCCCAGAGCTTCATTGTATGACTCATTAGCTTAATACCCCTATAGTTCATGCAATTTTGTATGTCGCCCTTATTCTTGTAGATAGGCACCAAAGTGCTCGTTCGCCACTCATTTGGCATCTTCTTCGTTTTCAAAATCCTATTGAAAAGGTCAGTGAGCCATGTTATACCTGTCTCTCCCAAAAGTTTCCACACTTCGATTGGTATATCGTCTGGGCCTATTGCTTTTTTATGCTTCATCTTCTTCAAAGCTACAACCACTTCTTCCTTCCGGATTCGACGATAAAAAGAGTAGTTTCTACACTCTTCTGAGTTACTCAACTCCCCTAAAGAAACACTCATTTCATGTCCTTCATTGAAAAGATTATGAAAATAACCTCTCCATCTGTCTTTAACCGCGTTCTCTGTAGCAAGAACCTTTCCATCCTCATCCTTGATGCACCTCACTTGGTTTAGGTCTCTTGTCTTCTTTTCCCTTGCTCTAGATAGTTTATAGATATACAACTCTCCTTCTTTGGTATCTAGTCGTTTATACATATCGTCGTAAGCCGCTAACTTAGCTTCTCTGACAGCTTTCTTCGCCTCTTGCTTCGCTTTTCTATACCTTTCACCATTTTCATCGGTCCTCTCCTTGTATAAGGCTTTACAACATTCCTTCTTAGCCTTCACCTTTGTTTGTACCTCCTCATTCCACCACCAAGATTCCTTTTGGTGTGGGGCAAAGCCCTTGGACTCTCCTAATACCTCTTTTGCTACTTTTCGGATACAACTAGCCATGGAATCCCACATTTGGCTAGCTTCCCCCTCTCTATCCCACACACATTGGGTGATTACCTTCTCTTTGAAAATGGCTTGTTTTTCTTCTTTTAGATTCCACCATCTAGTCCTTGGGCACTTCCAAGTCTTGTTCTTTTGTCTTACTCTTTTGATATGTACATCCATCACCAACAAGCGATGTTGATTAGCCACGCTCTCTCCTGGTATAACTTTGCAATCCTTACAAGTTATACGATCCCATTTCCTCATTAGAAGAAAATCTATTTGTGTTTTTGACGACCCACTCTTGTAGGTGATCACATGTTCTTCTCTCTTCTTAAAGAATGTGTTGGCTAAGAAGAGATCATATGCCATTGCAAAATCCAAGATAGCTTCCCCATCCTCGTTTCTCTCCCCAAAACCATGGCCACCATGAAAACCTCCATAGTTGCCTGTCTCCCTGCCCACGTGTCCATTTAAATCTCCTTCTATAAATAACTTCTCCGTTTGAGCAATTCCTTGCACCAAGTCTCCAAGATCTTCCCAAAATTTCTCCTTCGAACTCGTATCCAACCCTACTTGAGGTGCGTACGCACTAATCACATTGATAAGTTCTTGTCCTATTACAATCTTAATTGCCATGATTCTATCTCCTACCCTCTTGACATCTACAACATCTTGTACCAAGGTCTTGTCCACGATGATGCCAACACCGTTTCTCGTTCTATTTGTGCCCGAATACCAAAGTTTAAACCCTGAGTTTTCTAGATCCTTTGCCTTACTACCAACCCACTTAGTTTCTTGTAGGCACATAATATTTATCCTTCTCCTCACCATAACTTCCACTACTTCCATAGATTTTCCCGTTAAGGTTCCTATATTCCACGTTCCTAAACGCATTTTGCTCTCTTGAACTCTACCCTTCTGTCCTAGCTTCTTCACCCTCCCCCGTCTAATAGGATCAAAGTACTTCTTTTGTGTGTCCCGGGTAAAGTTGATAGGAGCATATGCTCCCAAACAACTTTGAGTGGAGTCGTTCGAAAAGAAGTTTCTATGGCCCCCTTGCTCATTTAACACTGCATCCGGGTGCCGATGGAGATACAGCAACCCTTGCTCACTTATCACTGTGCTCGGGCCATACAGCGCGTCACTTACGGGTGACGCCCTAGCTTTAGCGCGATTTTGTTCTGGATTCATTTTCATAAGGATTCGACGTGATCATGGAGTGCCGGCTGTCGACTACCTGACGCCCTCCCCCTCCTCCTTTATCCGGGCTTGGGACCGGCCATGTAAGACATAGGCGGAGTTACCTACCGATTAGCAATACGAAAATAAAATCTAGGTAGAGCTTAACTCAAAGAAAACGTATGCAAACATTATAAAAATCTGAGTAGCAAGTTCAATCATGCTAACCTGTCCTAAATCCACAGCAGGGTTGAGACTCTGACCACAATCGTAGATAATATCCGATTGCAGAATTCTGGTTTGTCCAGTCAGAACATTTACCTCCACCTGTGATCAAGTAGTTTCATTGTTATTACTCTACAAAATTTAAATGATACAAACTGGTAGTAATCACCCTCAGACCACCTCCAATGGTGGGCTAAATGCTAAATCCCCCCCCCCCCCCCAAACCATCTCCAACCCATGCAAAAACATTGGGCTAAATGCCAAATGTTAAAGCTGGGCCAAATACCCCCCAAAATTCCCCCCTCCCCCCCCCCCCCCCGAGCGACTGGACTCGCTGGCCTTTAGGCGAGTCTCAGCCCGTTCAAACTCCAACGCGCCCCATGCGGAGCGCCTGCAATTCGCGCTATCAACGGTTTTTCGGCCACCCAACGCAGTCCAACGGCTACATTTTCAATCCGATGGCTGGTTTTCACGGACCGTTGGTTGATTCAACGGTCCAAATTTAAATCCAAAGGCTAAAATAATTTTAAAAAAAAATATTTAACTCAAAATTCACCCAAAAAAACTCTATAAATACCTATGTATTTGTTCAAACATCCACACAAAACTCAATTTTCTCTTACAATTCTTCCAGTTTATCTTTCTACCATTTCTTTCCATTTCCAAATTGTTCAACATGGCAAGAGAGCATATTAGAGGTTGAGGTGAATTGAAAGTTAGCCCAGGGTTGAAAGATTGGTAAAAGTTGAAGACTTGCTTTGTGAAAAATTTAGTGATTTTTCAATATTTATAGGAATTTAAATTTTTTTTAGATTAAAATGTTCATAAAATTAATTTACAATAGTCTACATATTTATTTATTTTTTTAATTTAAGAAAAAAAATAACCTAAGTTCATTCTTTAATAATCTCGGGCTAAAATTTTATGCCATAACGGTTGAAGCAAAAAAGTTGTTTCTGGGCTAAAAGCTAAATTTTCCGGACTAAAATATTTGGCTTTTAGCTCAATCGTTGGAGATGGTCTAATAGTGTGACTGTGACATTGCACTATGATTTTCTCTGCATTTTGTAAACCTGCATCAATGCCCTTTGGTTGCCGAAAATTCAACAGGCGCAAAAGAACTACAATATACAAGAATGAAAATGGAGTAAGACAGTCAACACAAACTTGCCTCACTCACAGCAGCGCCATAGTTAAGGTATCTCTTGGAGGCAAAATCAGGGACATAATAAGAACTTGCTGATAAGTTCACATCTTGCAAGGATGCCTGCATTTTGACAGAAGAAAGATAAACTGCAACGAGTACATATAAATTTCGGAATAAAGGAAAATGCAAGCTAGAGAGATTTTCTTTTTCTTTTTTTTTCGGTCTATTACTCGGAGAGAATGTTTGCTAGTCCTAAGCTGCCACTGGGAAGTAGGGCAAGCCTGAAACTTTGAGAAATCATTAAATTCATAAGTCTAGAGAAGTTTTCAAAATCACCCATTTACTCCACCTGCAAGAGTTTCCTACAAAGGAATTCTAGGGCGTGGTGTTGCTACTTAAGTGCGCTGATTAATTTTTATTCCTCTGGGGTTTGAGTTTCTTGGGCAGTTCAAGATTCAGTGTGAACTATTGGAGCGCCATGGCATGGATGTGAAACAAATCAATAAATTAATTCTTTCAAAAGAAAAAAGTGATGCATCACTAATTTCCGGGCAATCCAAATAGAATACCTGCTGAATAAGAGTCTCCCAGTTAATAGAGCCCATTTGCTCCTTCAATCTCCCTTTGAGAGTAGCTAACCTCTCAACCAAAATATTACAGCAAAGTCTAACTGCCTCACAGCTTGCCTCAGATGTAGTGCTCCCGACAGTAATTCCCCCTTGAATTAAGCTCAACGTATCTGATTGCACCACCCGTACTCTATCCGAAAGATCTCCACTACCATCGCATTGAATCGAACCAAGAGCAAAAGCTGTCACCTGTTTTACCTTCGTCCAGAGCCCCTGACCCAGTTCAATTCCTCCAACTTCAACAACAACAGACCCATCACTTCAAATGCTTACTTTTCCCGGAGTTGGCCTCAAAGACACTTCACACAATATCGGTACTCGAGAAATTCCTCTTTTCTGCCATTTAGTACACCTATTAAATTCTTTTACCATCTCAGTCCTTGGGTTAAAGCTTGAAGACATGGCCAACTTGTTCCATATCAATGGTAAAGTATACTCCAGAGGTTCACCAGCGCTGTGCTCGTAAAACAAATCAAGGCTGCGAGACGTGTGAAGATTAACACTTCTCACAGAATCTACTTCTATAGAAAGGGTGGATGCTACATGTTCAATTACAGCTTCAGCGATAAATGACCCCTGCACCTCCCCAGGGGCCCGCATAGTAGACCTACTCGGAGTGTTTGTTTTGCACACCTTGATATCGAAAGCCAGAGCACCCCAGTCATACTTCTTAAGTGCCCACAGAATAGTTCTTGGCAATACTGGACTAAAGCCTATGGAAATCCCAGCATTTATCAATATCTCAAGTTCTAAAGCTGTAATCTTCCCATCAGACTTGAATCCCACACTGTAAGTTATCTTCATGGGATGCCTTCCTCCAGCCATTATCATATCAGTCTTGCGATTGAGATACATCCGCACCGGTCGATGTAATTTGTGTGCTGCAAGAGCACATGCAGTTGCGACCTAAAACATCAGAATTGCAGCAGCTTTATCTTCTATTGAACATTGGGAATCAAGTACCCCAAAAACCATAAACATAACAAGCGATACATATTATGTGTGTGTGTGTGTGTGTGTCTCGTGTCTGCACGCATGTGTAAGATAAAGTTTATTGGTTTACCACCATTCCCAGAACTGACACTAGTAGCACATAGAACTATTGGTTTACAACTATTCCCAGAACTGACACAAGTAGCATTTGTGCTAACTATTGCTTTATATTTTAAAACTTCGGGTCAAGTGTACACCTCTCTGCACCGCTAGAGAGCCAAGACATTCTATTCAACAAACATTTTTTTTAACAGAAACGAATGTTATTGATCATTTTAAAATCATATTGAGTTCAACATTCGCAATTGGTTAAAAAACCTCCTATACTCATTCCCAACTTATTTCTAAATTTCTGTGGTGCATGGTGAGACTAAACTAGTATGTTTCTCTCAATCTGCATTTGTGTAAACTACGCATGCAGGATCGGAGTTGTATGTGCTTAATCTACACTTAAATGGACAATTGGAGTTGCATTCATTGTCTAACAAGTGCTTAATCTACACTTAAACGGAAAATCTCGTCCACGATTAGATTGAAATATATAGATTTCTGTAGGTTTTATACTCACAGGCACTGATTGTATGCCCTTTCCACCAAAGCCCCCTCCGGCCCTTCTTGTAATTACACGAATATTATTTTCAGGAATACCAAGACATTTTGCAATTGTAGAGTGGGCATACTCAGGCCCTTGACTTGAAGTGTAAACCACCATGCAGTTTTCTTCATCTGGTACAGCAAGGGCTGTTTGTGTCTCCATGTAGAAATAGTATTGTGAACCAAGTTTGATCTGAAAGCAAGGCATTCATGGATTTGTAAGTTAGTGGGCGATTCTACTTGAAACCATGGAATCCAAATTACAAGAACATAGAAAAGTAGAAACAGGGCAGAACATTAGTGTGGGAAGGAGACCGGGAAACAAAGAAAGAATGTCATACTGATTTCAAGTACCTCAGCAGAAATAATCTTGTGATCAGCTGCAGCCATTCCATTTGATATGTCACCAACCTGTTTTGGATACAAGAAAGGAGGGACCTCAAAAAAACTTGCTCTCTTAACTGCCTCTTCGACTGACAAGATAGGTGGATCTGTATCTTCCATGCCATAATCAACCACCGCAAAGTTTGTAGCCATATCTGCATGTTTCTGCGTATCGGCTACCTACAAATTTTTTTTTTCACGAGTAAACTGACATACAATCCAAAGAAAGAAGAAAAAGTATTTGTGTATAATCACGATTATGGATAATGTTTAGCATTCATCCCACTAAGGTTGTTGGTTATAATCACAGGATCGTTGAATTACCAGGAAAGCAAGACGCTGACCAGCACATTCGGTAAGATCGTCAGCAAACAGAGGTTCTGTACCAAACATAGTCTTAGACCCTATGTTCTCCCCAGACTTGGGAATATATTTAAAAGATATCAGTGCACCAACTCCAGGATGTGGTTTAGGTTCAAATTTTATTCCCTTCACTCTAGCCAGAGGCTTTGTACTATAAATGAACGCTCCATGTAAGCAATATTTCGGAGATGGAATGTCATCTACAAAGACTGCCTCACCTACAAATTGATGGTCATGAATGAGATAAGCAAAAGAAATATAAAAGAAACAGTAAACACTGAAATCGTATCAAACCCACTGTTTTCCCTGTTGGAAAACAATCGACAACTATTTCAAACGAGGAAACAAAACAAAACAAAAAGGCAAAAGGTCAACGGAAGTATGGTGCCATAAAGTTATATAGAGAATCATTTTAAGCATGATCTGTGTGTAAATTTATATAAAAGATTGGTTTATCCAGATTGGTTTGTATTCTGATCATCAGTTTGTATTCTGTCCATCAAGATTGGTTTGATCATTCTTATATAAAAGAATGATCAAAAGATGGAAAATAAAACCTTTCTAATTATCTCATATTGTAAGTTTATAATTCAAACTCTCACTACTTTTAGGTATTTAACATGACTGGCCAGCGGGAAAAGGGATATCAAGAACCAGCCATTCTAATCCTAAACACAATTTTCTCAGCTAGATAAAAGGGAACATTTTGGAGCAGAGAACAGGCCTGCAGACCAAGTCCAATACCAAAAAAATAGAGACAATGATTGCTTGTTGCCTTACTGGTGTATTTTATGCAAGTCAGATTCGGAATCTGTTGATCAAATATTTCTTCATTTAACTTTAGGTCTGTGGCTGAAGCTGGTTTGGGAGGGAAAGAAAGCTAAGTTATGTGGGGCTCACACCATGGTTTGTTTTGGGTGGTTTGGATGAAGAGGAATAGAAGGATTTTTGAAGATTTCGTGGGAGCTGGCTTAACGGAGCTTTGGATAGCATTTGTTGTTTGTCAGCCCTTTGGGCTTCTGTTTTCCCAGAGTTCGTTAGAAGTTTTTAGAGTTTGGTTGTTTCGTTCTTGTTTTGTTCAGGCTGTAGTCTGCTAGTCCTCCTCCCCCCACCCCGAAAAATAAAATAAAAGGATGCTTAGTAATTAGACATCCGTATAATCATCTATGTGAAGGATGACTAACCTGAAGCTTGTATGAGACCTCCAGATTTTGTAATTGGCTTACCAACCGGATCATACTCTGTACTTAGTTCAATCACCTGTTTACCAGATGACAGAACAGTTCTCATCTTATCACTAGCACTTTTGTTCCTTTTTAACTTAGAAGCATTGGCCAACGAAGTATTTCCCAAGAATCCATTGGAACCTTCACTGTCAATTAAGGGGCTAAAGAACTCGAAAATAAAACCAGCAGCCAAGCTTGACCTGTAAGCAGGGCTCGTAATTCCTTCTTCAGGAACCACAGCATCCCTAACTAATTTAATAGCGTCATACAGAACACCAGGACTCAGCACTTTCCCAGTTAAAAATTCCTCAACCTTTCTCGCTCTAATTGCATGTTTAGTTCCATAAGCACCAAAAGCCAGACGACAATGATCCACCATAATTCCATTGGAAATCTTCCAAAACGATACTTCAGCTAGGAAGGCAGCATTCAAATAAGCCAATGCGCTTCCTAGGGGTCTTGGTGCAGCTCGATAGGTTTCAAAAAGCAACTTGGTGTTGGTTTCTCGAGAACCTTTTCTAATTGCTTCCCAGTTTGGGATTTTAACACTTAAAAGTACACTTTTCGGATCCAGTGGAGGCCTTCTCAGAAAATCCTCCAACATAATCGTCTCAGATCTAGCACCATTCATTATATCTACCTCTGAATCCACAGCAAGAAGTATTGTAGCAATATCTGAAGGAAAACATTTTCTCTGTGCCATCACCAAATTGCCTCCTATACTAGCTGTATTTCTGATGAACCCGGAAGCAATTTTCTCCATATGATTGGCAATATTTTTTAACACATCACCACCTCTTGATGGAGATCCACCGTTGTCATTCTTTCTCAAAGACTCAATAACTTTAGAGATTGTTACAATTGCTCCGAACTCAGCCCCCGTAGGATCGATCTTAATCATTGATAATTCAGGAACACATCTGAGATCAATGTATCTGTCATAGCGCTTTAGTTCCTTGTAATAGCCCGTCCCTGTGTTTCCAACAACTAATTTCATCTCGTTTGCACTATCAAAATCATTATCTTTCAATAAGTTTTGAAGCTCCTCAACTCTAACAGGATTGTACCAACCATATCTCTTAGGATCCAAGGGCATGGAAGAATGAATTTCTTTCTTTAAGAAGTCCGGAAATGTACATATGTCTCCATTACGGTTATATGGAGGCAAACTCTTTACTTTTACTTCCTTACTATCTCCCTTTTTCCAAAAGGAGTTGAACCCCAAATCCTCCATATCAACATCAGCTGCAAAACTCTTGCAGGCATCAGCAATCGGTCGATACCCAGTAAATCGACAGAGGTTACCTGCAATAGACTTTTCAGCTTCGGAAACAGAAAGCTTGGAGAACCCAGGAGGGGGATCAGGTCTGTTCGTCTTTTCAGCATTGACAAGAGCTCCAAAGAGTGAAACACACATGCCAGGAGTACAAAAGCCGCATTGAGAAGCATGGAAACCAGCAATCCTTTGGTGAATTGGGTGGAACCCGTCTTTGATATTTCCAAGGCCTTCAGATGTTGTAATTGAACATCCATTTATACTACAAAGCAGAGTGAGACATGAACTTGCAGTAAAATCTTTCACTTCGTCGACAACAGGGTCGTACTTGGACAGTAGCACAACACAAGCACCGCAACCACCTGCAACCAATTTATAAGTGCATATCATAAAACTTATCCAAATATTTATAGTAAGACGTAGTTTTCCTTGAAAATTTTGAAATCCAAACTACAACCTCATCTAATATGATCACTACAGAAGTAAGAAAAAAAACACCTTACATTACAGATTTTTCATCACAAAAGAAACCTCTTTAAGCATCAATTGGTCACCACGGAAGCGAGGTGATTAACGAGTTTCGTTTCCTGAATTACTTTAATTTGAAACAATTGTTCAGCATAGTAAACCAAAATTTCGAAAACTTCATTTTAATCCTTAAAAAAGATGAGTTTTAGACTATAACCTTGTGTAAGATTAAAATCCAATTTTAGTCCTTCATACATTTAATCATCTCATTTATTATTTATATTTTGATGTTTTATTTATCTTTTTCTTTCTTTTTTAATGTATTAATTACATTTAAATTTAATTTTCATTTCATTCATTGTAATATATTTTAATGTCTAAATTTAGGCAAACTAAACTTTTTATAATATATTCCAATAACAATTTTGTATGTTCTTCATTTAGGTATATTAATACATTTGAATATTTCAATATATCCATCGATACAAACATATAGGTACATTAATGCAATGTAATGCATTTTGGTGCGTACATTTTGATACACACATTTGGGTATTGACTTTTAGGTACATTAATTCAATATACTATATTTTGGTACATACATTCTGGTACGTGCATTTCGGTATGTACATTTAGGTACATTAATTTAATATAATACATCTCAGTTCATACATTTAGGTTCATTATAATATATTTCAGTACAAACATTTAGGTACAAATAAGTCAATTTTATATATTTCGGTACATTCATTTGTGTACACTTACGTATTTACATATTTTGGTATCACAAATTTCTTTTAATATTTTCTCATTTATGTTCATTTATAATTAAAGAACTAAATATGTGCATATTAATAAAATTAAAATTTAAGGAAAACTAATGAAAATAGCTTGAAAACTTTGAGTTTTAACGATAAGGACAAAATAAAGGGTAAAGTGAATAGTACCAGGATTGACTTTTTAGTGTAAAAATGTGGTTTTTCGGTAAAGTGAACAGTACCGGGAGTTTTTCGTTAAAGTTCTCTAAAATTTAATGTGGAGAGATTAAATAAAAATACACATTAAATTACAAAAATTGAATATAAATTTTAATAAAAATACATTTCAAGGGATTAAATTGAATATGTAATCTAGAATAGGTTTTTTTTTTTAATTTTAATCTTTTGCAAGGACTAATGTTCAAAAATCCCCCAAAATTTCAAAATTCCTTCTTTTAGAAGCACAAAATTTCATCATACCATGCAACATAGTAAGTATTACAAAGTGGTCCGGAAGATCCCAATAAGGGTTGGATTTTGCATAAAATCCATAACACAGAATGGCACGTGCCGGACCCACAAAGCTACAAGCATAGCTAACGCACGAATGATGATATCTTGGAGATCCGTGAATAATATCCGTTCATTATACATTGTGTGGTTAGAAATCATTTTAATTTTTTTTAAATTAACATTGAGCAACAAACCGTTCTTGATGAAAACTAATCGCATGATGTACAATGAACGGACACGATTTACCGATCAGAAAATCCATAACACTGCATGGTACTTGCCGGGCCGATAAAGCTACAAGCATTGCTAACGCACATTCAATCAGCATATGGAGGAAGAAAGGTATTCGGGAAAATCGAAGCCACAAACGACACTCATAAATCATCATGTGTATAATATACATAAAAAAGCCACAGAAATTCATGATCGTACACGGACAGAGCACCAGTCAAAGTTAGAGAGAGAGACCTTCACCACAGCTGAGCTTGACACTTTCGAATCTCGTCTGAGAACGCAAGAAGTGGAGCAAAGTGGTTGAAGGGTCAACAGTCGAGAGCTCAAACCTCTCCCCGTTAACTGCAAAAACAAGGCTGCCACCGCTTGCTGCTGCTGCGTCTCTTTCGTCGGCCATTTCTGTGAGCAAAGCGAGAGGAACACAGCTGCTGCTTCAGAGGCAAAGCTGCTAAGCTACAAGTCCAAATCTCCCCATGCAAAACCAACTTCACTTATCCTAAAACTAACCCAACAACCACTCCAATAACAATAAAAAAGAAAGAAACAAATCGACGATTTGAAAATTAATAACTTTAGATTATTTTATTTTGAGAAGAATTTCACTCACTCACGCCACCTGACTTTTAAAGCATGTTTCACCTCATCCTTTGAATATAGGGTGAAAATGGCAATACCTTGACTTTCCTTCTTTTGTGATTGGTGGAATGTAAAAGTAAAGCCACTGACTGTCCGACAGAAAAAAAAAAGAGTGCATTGAGAAATTTGGTGTAGAGTGTTTGGATCTAACGGAAGAAGTAACGCATAATCGAGCGCAATGACGTTCTAGGATTCATATAGTCGATCTCACTTAATGGGAAAAAGCTTTGTTGTTATTGAGAAATTTGGTGTGAATTGTAGTATATTGGATGATTTATAGAATAGTACATAGGTGATATGAGCATATTTATGCGACTTTGTTAGCTTGTTTCTTTGCATTTAGTGAGTTAGTTTCTGTTTATTATAGTGATTTAAGCTATTTCCGTGTGTTTGTTGGTCTAAATGTCAAAAGAGGCAAGAAAAGGCAATTTGGAGCATTTTAGAGCAGTTTTGGGCTTGGAATGGATAGCATGCGTATGGAGCATAATGGATGGATGTTTTTGAAGTTTAAAGAGGCTAAAAATGTGCTACAAATCTGGAAGAATTAATTCAAGACTTGGAAGATAAGGAATCAGCTAAAAGGAAGGAACATTATCCAACCTTATCTTATCCAAACAAACATTATCTTATCTTATCCTATCATAATTTTATACTACCTTAATTCCAGCTGTAAGGGGGAATCAATTTCACATTAAATCACCTAAATATCTGGTTCTAGAAGCCCTATCCTCTGCCCTAAATTGGTGTCGCACCCTCTTATCCCTTTCCTTCTAGAAACCTGTTGTGTATCCTATTCCCTTTCCTCCTAGGATTGTGCTATCCTTCTCCTCTACAAATTATTTATGTGCAATCCTTTTCCCTTCAGAAATTGTGCCGAACCCTAGCCCTATAAATACACATCTTTGCCGCACCATTCAGAACACCACACGCAAGAGAGAAATTCAAAGAGGAAAATAAAAAGAGTGCCGCAGGTTTCTGAGAGTTTTTAGTGACTTGTGTCGTGCTTGCAAGGATTTTTTAGAGACTTGTGTCGTGACCCTGCAGCTAAGGATTGTGCCAAATCTGCCATTGGAGTGCTGGAGCGTTTCTGGGTTCTTTCTATCCTTAGTTTTAGTCCAATGTTTATTTTAATTTGGTCTTCAATTATGATGAACATGTGGAACTAATTTCGTTTTAGCTAGAGGAGAATCAAAGCCATGAACATATATGTGATATGAATTGATTACATCCAGTTATGATTTCATAAATCATGAATGCAATTTACTTATCTGTTTGATTGATAACTTATTCTTGTGTGTTGATTAGGGATGCATATTTAGTTTGCATGCAGGGATTTGATGCTAGAATATGAGGGAATTTCACCTAATCGTTATGAACTTATATTCACAAGTAGTAAAAGTCACTAGTTATGATTGTGTTAAGTAAATTCTTGGCAGGAGTATCATGCAGTTCATAGTTACGAATGCCTTGTCAATGCTTATGATTTTCATAGAACTTAATGATCTTTGATATGTATCTCTATCATGTTGTTCATATAGGGAACGTGATAAGAATAATTTGGTTGCGTCGCTTAGTCCAATTCAATGAATTTAGGAAAATCTGAAAGTTAATTTGTGCTTCTCACGATTAATTTGGGGCATTATCATTCATGGTCGATAGGAATAATAACTGGAAATCGATTTGTATGATTATGTGTCATGTGTGGAGAATGACCCTCTAGCTAGCCTTACACCCCTAAAAACATCCAATTTCGTATTACCTTTAGTTTTTTCTGCAAGTACTTAGGTTTACTTTAAATTCGTCAAACAACCCCCATTTAGTATTCTGAGTCTTTTTAGTTTAATTTTCGTCCAAATCACCCTCTAGTTCTTGTTTTGAGTCAATTTAACTTAGTTTTGTGTTATTTGAATTAGTTTAGTTTGTTTTGAGTTGTTTGAGTCTAGTTTTCAGTTTTTAAGTTTAATTTGTGTTGATTAGCATCCCTAACTAATCCCCGGCCTAGAATGATCCCTACTTACGCGTACTACAACTATCTTAATAGGGTTTAATTTGCGTGTTAGTTTTTACCACATCAAATTTTGGCGCCGTTGCCAGGGATCTCTTTGTTTCTGTTTTTGGTTTTCTTGTGTTTTTTATTTTGTTTTGTTTTGTTTTCTTTGTTTTAGGTACTAGTTTATGACTTGAAGTTCTCAACCTATTTGTGCACACATATTGGAGTTTGACGACGATTTTGAACGAACGTTGAGAAGGAAGAGGAAGCAGCCAAAACCCAATCCACCTAGTTCTAGTTCCGAATCTGAATCTAAAGCGGAAATTGAAGAGGAATTCGAAGAGGAACAGGACATGGTTGTTGACAATCGAACAATCAAGGAACTTTCAAACTCGGGATTGGACAATGTCGTTCCTCTTTGCATTCAACACCCTACAGCACTCAAGGCAAGACCGATGAGTTTGAATTAAAGTCTAGTTTGCTGCATCACATTCCCAAATACCATGGGCTGTCCATGGAAGATCCAAACAAGCATTTGAAGGAATTTGAAGTGGTGTGCTCAAGCATGACACCAATCAACGTGGATGGCAATATTCTGAAGATGAAAGCCTTTCCATTCTCTCTTGTAGACAAGGCTAAAGATTGGCTCTATGAATTAGCACCTGGAACCTTCACTTCTTGGGAAAGCATGAAGAGAGCATTCTTAGAGAAATTATTCCCAACTTCAAGAGTCATTCTTTTAAGGAAGAAAATTAGTGGAATTCAACAAAGCCAAGGAGAGTCATTTCCAACGTACTATGAGCGTTTTAAGACGTTAGTTGCATCCTGCCCACAACATCAAATGAAGGAAGATCTTTTAATTCAATATTTCTAAGAAGGACTACTTCTAATTGAGAGACAAATGCTAGATGCCTCGGCAGGTGGTGCTTTGGTTGACAAAACCCCAGTTGCAGCAAAGATCATAATAGTGAACCAAGCCTTGAATGCACAACAATACGAGGGAGTTGGACAAATAGACCCCCCACGGCAACACCAAGTTAATGAGGTAAGTTCAATGGCTGAAATTCAATCTCAATTGACTAATCTCACTATTTTTGTGTCATAGGTTGTTGAAGGATCCAAAGGGCAAGAAACAAGTGCTTGTGGCGTGTGTTATATGCAAGGGCATCTCAATGATCGATGTCCTCAGTTGATAGAGAATGGGGGATGGGAAATGCCAATGCCATAGGTTATCAAAGCCAAAATCAACCACGAAACGACCCATTCTCCAACACTTACAATCCGGGCTGAAAAGATCACCCAAATATGAAGTGGTGGGAACCTCAAACTCAACAACAAGAAGGATATAGACAGCCACCTCTAGGGCTCTTTCTAAGGCCATTCGCACCACCACAACCTCATCCACAATCTGCCCAACCAAATTCAGGTTCGTTAATAGATAACGATAAAATTCTTCAAGTACTAACTTCATTAACGCAGGGCCTACAAAATCAAGCCAAGGAGATGGGCGAATTAAAAAATCAAATGGGGCAAATGGCGGAATTCATGGGACAGTTTAGAGAACAAGGCAAACTACCTAGTTCAACCATTGTCAATCCAAATGGAGGATTTGAAACCGCCAAGGCAATCACATTAAGAAGTGGCAAGGAGGTTGGAACTAACCCGCAAACATCCAAATCAAGCCAAAAGAAGGACGAGAAGCTGATACTTGAAGAGGAAGAACAACCCTTGCCGCAGCCCTCTAAACCTTCCACACCGTCCAATTCAGGTAAGGTTGGTTCAAATTCGATTCTTTCTAATCCTATTCCACCAAATGTGCCTTTTCCTAGCAGGTTCAAGCAATCTAAGAAAGAAGAGAATGAAACAGACATTCTAGAAACCTTCAAGAAAGTACACGTCAATATCTCACTCCTTGATGCAATCAAGCAAGTTCCAAAGTATGCTAAATTTTTTAAAGAGCTTTGCACAACAAGGAAAAGGATTTCAAACAAGGAAATGGTACGGGTAAGTGAGAATGTTTCAGCAGTTTTACAAAGGAAACTGCCTCCTAAATGCAAGGATCCAGGTAGTTTCACAATCCCTTGTGTTATTGGAAATACTAAGTTTGAACATGCTACGCTAGATTTAGGTGCTTCCATTAATGTCATGGCATACTCTATCTATGCATCTATGAACCTAGGAGAGCTTAAAAACGATGGGGTTATTATTCAATTAGCTGATTGTTCTAATTCATATCCGAAATGAGTTTTGGAAGATGTTTTGGTGCAGGTTAACCACTTGATATTTCCAGCAGATTTTTATGTGCTTGACATGGAAGATTCGGCCCATTCTACACCATTGTCGATCCTACTTGGGAGACCTTTCATGAAAACAGCCCACACCAAGATAGATGTGTTCAAGGGGACGTTAACAATGGAATTTGATGGCGAGATTATTGATTTTAACATTTTTGAAGCTATAAGGTATCCTAAAGACGATCATTCTTGTTTTTCTATTGATGTATTTGATTCATTGGCGCATGAATATCTTGACTCCTTGGAGAGGGATCCCCTTGAAACAACCATTGCCGAAGGAATGGGACTCAAACCCAAAGTGGTCGTGCCTAATTGTGCAGAAATTGGCGAGATGGTGGTTGCCCTTAAATCTTTGCCACAACACATTGGTAAGCCTCCAATCCCAATTCCAATTCATGTTTCTACTAATAAGTTATTACCCTCAGTGATTCGGGCACCCTCCCTCGAGCTTAAACCGTTACCAAATCATTTGAAGTACGTTTTCTTGGGAGATAAAGAGACGTTGCCTGTCATAGTCTCTTCATCACTCACGGAAATGGAGGAGGAGAAATTGGTTCGGGTGTTGAAAGAGTACAAAACAACCATTGGATGGACCTAGGCCGACATTAAGGGAATTAGCCCTACAACATGCATGCATCGCATACTTCTAGAGGAGGGGGCTAAACCAACTCGAGAGGCTCAACGTTGAATCAACCCTCCAATGATGGAAGTTGTGAAAAAAGAGATTATCAAGCTTCTTGATTGTGGAGTGATTTATCCAATTTCGAATAGTCGTTGCGTTTCACCAGTTCAAGTTGTTCCAAAGAAATCTGGAGTCATTATGGTGAAGAATGCAGAGAATGAACCTGTGCCCACTCGTATCCAAACAGGTTGGAGAGTTTGCATTGACTATAGGAAGCTCAACGCCACCACAAGGAAAGATCACTTCCCTTTGCCGTTCATTGATCAAATGCTTGAAAGGTTCGCTGGTCATTATTTTTATTGCTTTCTTGATGGTTATTCGGGATATAATCAGATTGTTATAGCTCCAGATGATCAAAAATATACTACTTTTACTTGTCCATTTGGTACTTTTGCTTATCATCGAATGTCATTCGGTTTATCTAATGCACCGGCCACGTTTCAAATATGCATGGTAAGTATCTTTTCAGATTTTGTTGAGAAGATTATTGAAGTATTCATGGACGATTTTAGTGTTTTTGGTGATTCGTTTGATGATTGTTTAACTAATCGCACATTAATCTTGAAACGTTGCATTGAAACTAACCTTGTTTTAAATTGGGAAAAATGTCACTTTATGGTAAAACAAGGCATAGTTTTAGGTCACATAGTTTCAGAAAAGGGAATTGAGGTTGATAAATTGAAAATAAATCTTGTACGCTACTTACCCTTTCCCATTTCGGTGAGAGAGGTTCGTTCTTTTCTTGGACATGCAGGATTCTATAGACGATTCATCAAAGATTTCTCGAAGATCTCCACACCCCTATGCTGACTCCTACAGAAGGATGTGCCATTTAAATTCGACGATGAATGTGAGAAGGCCTTCAATCACCTCAAGGAGATGCTCACTTCGGCACCCATCATAGTTCTACCAGATTGGAGTCTTCCTTTTGAGCTTATGTGCGATGCTTTAGATTATGCATTAAGGGCCGTTTTGGGACAAAGAAATGACAAGCAACTGCATGTCATCTACTATGCTTCTCGAACCTTAAATGACGCTTAATTAAACTACTCCACCACTGAAAAAGAACTTCTTGCTGTTGTGTTTGCTTTAGATAAGTTTCGTTCGTATTTACTTGGTACTAAAGTTATAATTTACTCTGACCATGCAACTTTGAAGTACTTACTCACAAAGAAAGAAGCTAAGCCAAGACTTATTCGCTGGATGCTTCTTCTCCAAGAGTTTGACGTGGAAATCCGAGAAAAGAAAGGAAGTGAGAATGTAGTGGCTGACCACTTGAGTCGTTTGATGAAGATCCATTACCTATCCCAGAAGCATTCCCGTACGAGCAGCTGCTGTCCATTGTGGTAAGTGAGCCATGGTATGCCGATTTAGTTAATTATTTGGTGTCTATACAAGTTCCAAGCACCCTAAACAAGCACCAACGTGACACGAAGGAAGATTTTGTGAAAACATGTTCATTTAAGCAACATCTATAAGCATGCAATTAACAATTAAAGGCGGAATCATGCTAGCATGCACTTAAAAACAAAACATTAACCAAGAAATTCAAAACCTAGTAGATTGGTGAACCATTAATCAACTCAAAACAAAGTGAGTTGAGATTTATACCTTTGTAGATTCCTCTTTGCATAAGTAAAGGCTAATCACCCAAAGAGAGGGCCTTCATTCCTTGCATCTTAAATCTATGGATTTGGATGGATGAAAAGGTTTCTCCAAGTTCCCAAAATTGAGAACCTCTAAGTCTCTTCACCAAGGTTAGATTGGAGAAGAAATGAGTGACCTTGGAGTAGTGGGATTGCTAGATGCACCCTCCAAGGGGCCGACCTCTTTAGAGAGAAATGGAGAGACATGTTCTCTCCAATTTTCTCCAAAACAAACCCTAAATGAATTTTGGCTATAAAGTCATATTTATAGCTTTATTCATTTGAGTGGCAAACTTGTAAATAAGTCCAAGTTCACTACCCTTAACAATATGGCTGGCCTTAGGGTGTATTTGGGTTGTTTGGGCCTTTGTGAATATTTAGTCATTAAGTTGTCATACAACTTAAGTCAATGGGCTTGACGTTCGAAGCCCATTGGGCCTTAAGGTCCAAAAACTATCCCGAGGTCTTTAACGAACTTATTCGTTTGATTAATTAACATATTAATTAATCCTTGCCATTAATAAATAATTAAACCATTTAATCATTCTTACTCATCTCCATTGTTTCTTCAATCTTCACCTTACACGGTGTACGATCCATTAGGTTCCTTTTAGCGAGGCAGTGGGCGATTAAAACCATTTCACATCGATTGTGAATTGAAACTTACTTTCAATTCTCCCTTTAGTGATTACACACGTTTAGGGCTTCCACAAACCATGAGTGACACCTAGCAGCATATCATGGTTACCCAAGCTAATCAGAAGAGGTGGAGAACCTATTCAGTTTAGGATTACAAATGCAATACGGTCTTTCTCTAATACAATACTCTTGACCACATTGTTTGGTTTGATAGTTTATTTATTCATGTCTACTATCCAATGTGATTCGTGTGCTTATATGATTACCTTGAATGTGATTTGGAACGCTTTCCTAAATCTCATTCATACTTTGGCCAAAGATTCTTAATCATATCATAGAGTATTCTCCCTCAAACGGTTTGAAGGTTAGAGATCCCTTGTTGCGCATTCACTTGCCTTCATGACTAAGTGGCTTAACCCCAACGATGTCGTGGACACTCTCCTTTTGGAGTGACTTTTGACATAATCAAAGATCAAGGACTTAACCACAAGACAGCTGTGATGCCTCAGGTCAAAGGACTACTTTGCATTATCCCAACCATGAGTTCTCATGTGACATGAATATGAGAACTCTTCGTTGATCGTGTTCAGTGAACTCATTCTCTATTGAGCACCTACGTACTTGTCTTGATGTCACACACACCAATGACTCGAGACTAGTCACTCTCCCTGAGAGAAGACACAGTACGTACTGATCTTAACGGACTGTCAATGCCCAATTGGCAATCCTATGATCAGGAACGTTTAGGATGTGTCTACGAAAGAATGGTCTCATGAATCTAACTTCTTTAGATCGCATTCTCCCAATCACATATTCATTGGACTTTATCGTTTAAGCATATAACATTTATATGAGACGGCTCAAACAATAATCTTTGCCCTTTATAGTTAAACTAGATTAGTTTAACATGTGAAATGTCCGTAAAGTATCATCATATGATTGGTTTTAGGGCACATTTCCAACAATCTCCCACTTGCACTAGAGCCAATCAGCTTGGTCATCAGTGATGATACCTCCTATGTAGTCATTTCATAAATGGCTAAATAGTAGGCCTAGACAATGGATATCTATATGTTATCCATAAAAGCAACCTTGAGAATTACGACGTCACCATTATACATGATTCTCAATCATGTGGTTCAGTCTCTCATATGAGTTCGGACCTTGATGAGACCTTGATTCCCTGGCTTGAGCTATCGCCCCATTAGTGTCATAGTGTCAGTACACTAGATACACTTTCTGGTTGGAACCGAATAGAGAGTTCATAAATGAACTTTCTCATCCAAACAACATTGTTTGTAAACTTCTATATGGCAATATATTTTGCATTCATAATGGAACACACTAAAGTCATTACTTTAATGTTTCCATCCAAATATCTCTTTAGTCATAATCAAGAGATATTCGTTTATCTCTTCATTCATAATGAAGAAATATCCAATGATGGATTAGATTCATAATCTAATACATTTACGCTTCCATTACGTTACTCTAATTCTTCTTCATTCTTTGAGGAATCTATCCTTTAGTATTTCTTAAATACTTAAGGACTCCCTTGACAGTTGCCATGGTTCTGATCCTGGGCTTGCACTGATATCGTCTTGTACCTTTCTAGGTACAACTTATATCAATGTTTTTCATACAATATGAAATACATAAATCACCTTTGTGCGTATGCATAAAGGATTCTATTTATGCATTATTTCTTTGGGAGTCAAAAGGGCACGTTCCCTTTGAGAAGGGCAACTTGCTAGTCACACTAGAGTCATCCTTCTAATTGAAGTTTATCATCATATGAGAAACTTCCTAGCATCTTTTGTCTATTATTAGGGATTGATATAATCAAATTATATCTTGAAATCTATCAATACAGATTTCTATCCCATGTATATAGACTATCTCTCCCATATACATTCTATCGTTATAGAATGCTTAAAGTCATAACTTTAACGAAGAAATATTCTTTTCATTTCCAAAATTAATATATCATATAGATATATATATATATATATTCATATATATCACATATATATTTATATATATATATATATATATATATACAAATTTAGGAATATGATTAACTCCCACTAATCTTTTGTAAACCTTGTAAACAAAAGATTCATTTACATCTTTATAAGAAATCAAACGATTTGATCCTTTTCTCACAAGATGCTTATAGCTCCCACTAGCTTGCTAAGATTCATGATGGTTGGATCTCTACAACTTACATGTCTTGTGATTCATAGTTTTAGACATATATTATTAAGACTATCTTAATAATGGTTTCGAAAACCCATATTATGTCCAAACATTGAATCACCATTTAGTTGTAGCTAGCAATCTTCGAATTAATTGAAACCAAGACTATCTCAAAGATGGTTTCTTCAAAGTCAACCATTCTCTTTGATTGTAGTCACCTTAAGCTACCAATTAGCTTATGAAGGTTTCATTATTTCGGGTCAAATGGTACTTTACCATTTCCTTGAGTATATATCATATATATACACTGAATGTAGTCATAAGGATTTTCATTCTTAGTTCTTTCGAATTAAGAGGTGCAACTCTATGACATAGTCATGAAGTTCAAAACCATTCAACTGAGACGGTTTATAAATCCTTATCGACTACCTTGGAGCTTGAGGTATAGGAACTAGGTTGTTTATATTTGTTGATTACTTTCTTGTCTTTCAAAGAACCCATTCTTTGAGTTCTATCTTTAGTTCATTTGCTTTTAGGCAAATCACATTGTAGGATTACAATGAACTACCCAACAAAACAATTTGTTAGTTGGTTTATAGAAGCGATATCCAAAAATTAATTTAAGGATATCCCACAAGATTGTTATCAAACAAATATTGCTTATTAGCTCACAACCCCAAATCTTAACATGCTTAAGATTTGTCTTTCTTTCCAACTACATCTTATGGAGTCATGAAAAATTTGGAAGATCTTCTAATTGACAATCACATTGTTTTAGAATTATATATCCTATATATGGGTAGTAGATAACATCTAACGAACTAAATCTTATTCGAGTTCGTTCTTCTCCTTAATGGAGAAATTTATTATCTTATGACGCTTCTTTCCTTGATATCTTTCAAGGAGACTCATCTAAAGTGTTTCTTTTCCTTGGATCAAATCTAAGGAAGTAAATACTTTAGACGTCTTACTCATCAACTTACATTTCTTGAATTCTTTGAAACCTTTTCTCAAAGTATTCGGATTTGTGTTTATTCAAAATAAACTATAGTCCAACCGAGAGTGATCTTCGGTGAATGTCATACAACATGAGTAGTATTATGTTTGTGGACAAGTGCCACTAACATCTAAGTGAATTAACCTCAACAACCTTGTGATTCTTTCTTCTTTCCAAAAGAATAAAGATTCGAACATTTCGCCTCTATACAATTTTAACAAGAAGGCATTGGATCCAGATCTAACGATCCAAAGCATCCATTTATTACCAACTCGTAATTTATGTTTTAGAGGTATCACAACTTTAGTTGGGATTAGTCACTATCTTGCAACCTTTTGGGTTTTAAGCATCATTGTATTCTAAACAGTTAACACTACCATATCATCTCTACTATAGAGATAATTAATTAGATTACAATAATCTAATCATTCATTAATAAAGAACAATGTTTTGTCAAACAAAACATTTATCCATTTCACATAGTGACGGAATTTAGTTCCTTAAAATTGGAATATAAAGACAATCTATGTTTCTCCAATTTCTTTGGTAGTTCATATGAGGAAGTAAGTACCATCTGCTTTCGCAGAGATCTACATTTGATTCACGTTTCGAATGTGAAGTACTTTCTCTTCTCTCATATATCTTCTACTTCTTATTAGTCACACTTTTACAACGATTGTAAAACATAGTTACTAATACGGAATCAAGCATTCAAGTAGAAGAACCAACTGTTTTGAACTATTCAAGAACAATTTACAACACCTTCGAAAGGTGTGTTCTTGACACTTGCAAGACATTTCTTGCAAATACCCCTTCCAACGTCCATCCTTTCATAAAGAAAGTTTGTTCCCTTGGAGTTAATTCTTATCTTCTTCATTTGACTTTCACCTTTGACTACATTAGTCATGGTCCCTAAACTCCCACTATCTCTCTTGAAACTTATTTCAATTGTGTTGTACACATCAAACATTTTGGAGAGCATGTGGTTATTGTTCACTACATAGTTTACAATAAACTTAGTGAACCATTAGGATAGGGACACTTAGGTGAAGTCCTTGCCTAGTTTCCGTCTCGTTAAGTGGTTTATCACTTCAACACTCAATGATTCAAAATCATCATAAGTCCATGTTGATGGACTATTTTTGTCAATCAACCATTATGTTCTAAACATAATTACAAACTTTCAAGAGTTGTACAAGGCAACTCTTATTTCTTCATACAACAATTTGTAAGTGAAGAATCATGGCACATTAAGTGTCTATGCCTTTGTGCTTTCTTCTAAAGTTCCTTGTTCATTTAACAAAGAAACAAGCACTAGTGTTTGCATTGACTAAGGGTTGTTCAAAGCAACTCTTATTTCTTCATACAACGATTTGTAAGTGAAGGATTATGACATTAAAAGTGTTGTCCTCTTTATGATAGACTTTTTCTAACATCTTCTTCCAATGATACATTATCAATGGGAAGATTGTGAGGATGAGACTACTTAGGTACATTTACAAGCCATTAAAGACAATCTATGATTTTGTAGTACCAAGTCCGGAAACTAAAGCTTTCGGCTTTTATTTGTCAAGTGTTGGATAGCGTTTGCAAATATATTGGTAAACAAATACATAACGAATATAAATTGATTGATTTTAAGCCATTTGATCTGGGTCTTTAAATCAAATAGCACCACCCACTATTTTTGGCAAATTCCATATCCCTCATTGGAATTCGAGAGTTTTGGAGGAAACTCTTAGTAGGGTATGGGAGGCTCACTATTACCAAGCCCACCTCAGAATTATATCATGTTGGCTAGCGTTAATAATAATGAGAGAGTACGCTTACTCATTTGCATCTCTTGCAAGTACCCATCTAATTTAGCCTCTAGAGAATGATGCCTCAGAATTATATCATGTTGGCGTCATTGCACTTAGTTAAGTCATTCCCACCATGCCTAGTTCGTGTAGGGGTTCAAGCATAGCCTCAGAATTATATCATGTTGGCTAAACTCGTTGCCTACCTCACTTCATCATGTATGTATATAGAACTCCTCCTGAGTGTAAGCACGCACTTTGTACTCCCCCATTATAGGGTGAAGCCGGTGTACGAGTCACATACGATCGAAGCCTACCACGGTGGAAGGCCACGAAAGAGTGTTCAAAGCACTTTCACGCTTATCAACTTAATAATGGTTTGGTTGAGGGTTTTAGGTCTCATCACATATAAACATACATTTTAATCTCTATTAAAACAATTTTGGTCCTATTACAACTATTGGTCCATATGATTGTTTTTAGTTGTATATAATACTCCCACTATGCTTATAAAACGGTTTTTAAAGCAAGAGTATATGATACTACTAACATAACCTTTGCATTCATTTGATGGACTATATAGTTGCCTTAGGGCCTTAGGATGATTATGAACCTTTGTTTAGATTCAACACGAGCCTTGTGTTGAATCTCGGTCTAGGGATGGTGATTGATTTTAGTTACGCATTTAATCACATTAAGGTGTGTTGTCTTAGGGGCGTTGGACCCAACTACTTCATTTTCATGCATATCAAATAAAGCAAGAAAGAAGTACTTCAAAGTAAAGGTGAGCTTATGCTCATTACAACATTTGCATAAAACAAATTACTTTAAAGTAAAGAAGAGCTTAAGCCCTTTTACAACATTTGATCAAATCAAATTACAACCAAAATCTAATCTACACATTCCCATGGTTCAAACAAATTTGAAACGGCCTATCACATAGCTCAATTATATTAGGCTTAGGTTCATAATCACCCTTTAATTAATTAACACTTTAACTAATTAAATTGAATGCAACATTTTCATTTGGTTTTTGTATCCATAAAATTGATTTAAATGGAGCTAAACAAAATGAAAATCCAATTCTCATTTAAAGAGACAAAACAATTTTGTTCTCTACTTAATTTGGGCCAATATGCAATAACCACAACTTATTTGGGCCATAAAGCAATTAACCTCAACTTTTGGGCTATATTGCAAAACTTATGGGGTCACTTTGTAAAAACACAAAAGTCCACTACTTCATGTAATTACAACTAGAACCCAAAATTTTAATAATGCAAAAACTTCATTAAAGGAGCAAAACAATTTGTCCTTTAGCGTTTTTTGACCTAAACGTAAAAACGTAAACTTTTGGGCCAAAGTGCAAATACACAAAAGTATCAAAACTTTATGTAATTGCATAAAAGGCCCCAAAAGTACCCCCACTAGGGGGTGGCCGGTTTTGGAAGAAGATAGAGTGATGTGTGTGTTGATTTGTGAGTTTTAGACATAAAGCAACAAGTGGTGCAAGTGGTGTGTGTGAAAGGAAATTAATCCTTACACACCCACCAATATCTCTTACACCATTTAAACAAATATCTAAAACATTTAAACATTTGAAAATCATAAAACATAAACTTTATGAAATAAATCAAAACACAAAACTTTTTGTTCTTGGCAAAAATGTCAAGAACAATGAAGAACATTCATGAAAAACCCAAAATTTTTTCATGAACTTTTTCCACCCAAAAACATTCCAAAACCATTCAAACTTAAGGGAAATAACATCTAACCAAACTAGGGTACATAGGGGTTCCAAAAGTCACTTGAAAACACTTTTAACAAGTCAAACAAGAACCCAAAAATCCACCCTTTGGATTTGGCCGAATTTTCCCAAAAGCATGGCACCAAATTTTAGCTCCAATATTCATGCTCATATGAACTACATCTACAACATTTGAGATGGCAAATTTTCTAACAAAATTTACATTCAAAGAAACAAGAATAAAGCTTGTAACAATTACAACTTTTAAATCAAAGACTATGAACTACAAAACCCAAAAGGATTCACCAACTACTAGACCTAGGCTCTGATACCACTTGAAGGAAGATTTTGTGAAAACATGTTCATTTAAGCAACATCTATAAGCATGCAATTAACAATTAAAGGCGGAATCATGCTAGCATGCACTTAAAAACAAAACATTAACCAAGAAATTCAAAGCCTAGTAGATTGGTGAACCATTAATCAACTCAAAACAAAGTGAGTTGAGATTTATACCTTTGTAGATTCCTCTTTGCATAAGCAAAGGCTAATCACCCAAAGAGAGGGCCTTCATTCCTTGCATCTTAAATCTATGGATTTGGATGGATGAAAAGGTTTCTCCAAGTTCCCAAAATTGAGAACTTCTAAGTCTCTTCACCAAGGTTAGATTGGAGAAGAAATGAGTGACCTTGGAGTAGTGGGATTGCTAGATGCACCCTCCAAGGGGCCGGCCTCTTTAGAGAGAAATGGAGAGACATGTTCTCTCCAATTTTCTCCAAAACAAACCCTAAATGAATTTTGGCTATAAAGTCATATTTATAGCTTTATTCATTTGAGTGGCAAACTTGTAAATAAGTCCAAGTTCACTACCCTTAACAATATGGCCGGCCTTAGGGTGTATTTGGGTTGTTTGGGCCTTTGTGAATATTTAGTCATTAAGTTGTCATACAACTTAAGTCAATGGGTTTGACGTTCGAAGCCCATTGGGCCTTAAGGTCCAAAAACTATCCCGAGGTCTTTAACGAACTTATTCGTTTGATTAATTAACATATTAATTAATCCTTGCCATTAATAAATAATTAAACCATTTAATCATTCTTACTCATCTCCATTGTTTCTTCAATCTTCACCTTACACGGTGTACGATCCATTAGGTTCCTTTTAGCGAGGCAGTGGGCGATTAAAACCATTTCACATCGATTGTGAATTGAAACTTACTTTCAATTCTCCCTTTAGTGATTACACACGTTTAGGGCTTCCACAAACCATGAGTGACACCTAGCAGCATATCATGGTTACCCAAGCTAATCAAAAGAGGTGGAGAACCTATTCAGTTTAGGATTACAAATGCAATACGGTCTTTCTCTAATACAATACTCTTGACCACATTGTTTGGTTTGATAGTTTATTTATTCATGTCTACTATCCAATGTGATTCGTGTGCTTATATGATTACCTTGAATGTGATTTGGAACGCTTTCCTAAATCTCATTCATACTTTGGCCAAAGATTCTTAATCATATCATAGAGTATTCTTCCTCAAACGGTTTGAAGGTTAGAGATCCCTTGTTGCGCATTCACTTGCCTCCATGACTAAGTGGCTTAACCCCAACGATGTCGTGGACACTCTCCTTTTGGAGTGACTTTTGACATAATCAAAGATCAAGGACTTAACCACAAGACAGCTGTGATGCCTCAGGTCAAAGGACTACTTTGCATTATCCCAACCATGAGTTCTCATGTGACATGAATATGAGAACTCTTCGTTGATCGTGTTCAGTGAACTCATTCTCTATTGAGCACCTACGTACTTGTCTTGATGTCACACACACCAATGACTCAAGACTAGTCACTCTCTCTGAGAGAAGACACAGTACGTACTGATCTTAACGGACTGTCAATGCCCAATTGGCAATCCTATGATCAAGAACGTTTAGGATGTGTCTACGAAAGAATGGTCTCATGAATCTAACTTCTTTAGATCGCATTCTCCCAATCACATATTCCTTGGACTTTATCGTTTAAGCATATAACATTTATATGAGACGGCTCAAACAATAATCTTTGCCCTTTATAGTTAAACTAGATTAGTTTAACATGTGAAATGTCCGTAAAGTATCATCATATGATTGGTTTTAGGGCACATTTCCAACATGACAAACTTAAAAAGGATGCACGGTTTTATGTATGGGATGACCCTTATTTGTGGAAATATTGCCCTGATCAAATTCTTCGTAGGTGTGTGCATGATTCTAAGTTTAATTCAATTTTAACTTTCTATCACACTTATGCATGTGGGGGTCATTTTGGTACACAACGCACAACACTTAAGGTTTTAGAATGTGGATTTTATTGGCCTACTATCTTTAAGGATGCTAGAACTTTTTGTATGACTTGTGATCATTGTCAAAGAATGGGCAATATAGGTGCAAAAGATCAAATGCCGCAAACCCCTATCTTTTATGTTGAGATTTTTTATGTTTGGGGTATTGATTTCATGGGTCCTTTTCCTTCCTCACATGGTCTATTTTACTTGTTGTGGATTATGTGTTGAAATGGGTGGCAGCAAAAGCCACCAGTACTAATGATTCCAAAGTGGCTACAGATTTTGTCAAAACTAACATATTTGCCAGATTTGGAATGCCAAGAGTACTTATAAGTGATGGGGGTTCCCATTTTTGCAATCGAACCATCGAGGCGCTGCTCAAGAAATATAATGTGACACATAAGGTTTCGACACCTTATCACCCTCAAACTAGTGGGCAAGCTGAAGTTTCTAACCGAGAAATCAAGCAGATTTTGGAGAAGACAATTGGGCCAACTCAGAAAGATTGGAGCTTGCGTTTGAATGATGCATTGTGGGCGTATCGTACAACCTACAAAACACCAATTGGGATGTCTCCATTTCGGCTCATCTATGGGAAACCTTCCAAAACGATACTTCAGCTAGGAAGGCAGCATTCAAATAAGCCAATGCGCTTCCTAGGGGTCTTGGTGCAGCTCGATAGGTTTCAAAAAGCAACATGGTGTTGGTTTCTCGAGAACCTTTTCTAATTGCTTCCCAGTTTGGGATTTTAACACTTAAAAGTACACTTTTCGGATCCAGTGGAGGCCTTCTCAGAAAATCCTCCAACATAATCGTCTCAGATCTAGCACCATTCATTATATCTACCTCTGAATCCACAGCAAGAAGTATTGTAGCAATATCTGAAGGAAAACATTTTCTCTGTGCCATCACCAAATTGCCTCCTATACTAGCTGTATTTCTGATGAACCCGGAAGCAATTTTCTCCATATGATTGGCAATATTTTTTAACACATCACCACCTCTTGATGGAGATCCACCGTTGTCATTCTTTCTCAAAGACTCAATAACTTTAGAGATTGTTACAATTGCTCCAAACTCAGCCCCCGTAGGATCGATCTTAATCATTGATAATTCAGGAACACATCTGAGATCAATGTATCTGTCATAGCGCTTTAGTTCCTTGTAATAGCCCGTCCCTGTGTTTCCAACAACTAATTTCATCTCGTTTGCACTATCAAAATCATTATCTTTCAATAAGTTTTGAAGCTCCTCAACTCTAACAGGATTGTACCAACCATATCTCTTAGGATCCAAGGGCACGGAAGAACGAATTTCTTTCTTTAAGAAGTCCGGAAATGTACATATGTCTCCATTACGGTTATATGGAGGCAAACTCTTTACTTTTACTTCCTTCCTATCTCCCTTTTTCCAAAAGGAGTTGAACCCCAAATCCTCCATATCAACATCAGCTGCAGAACACCTGCAGGCATCAGCAATCGGTCGATACTTAGTACATCGACAGAGGTTACCTGCAATAGACTTTTCAGCTTCGGAAACAGAAAGCTTGGAGAACCCAGGAGAGGGATCAGGTCTATTCGTCTTTTCAGCATTGAAAAGAGCTCCAAAGGATGAAACACACATTCCAGGAGTACAAAAGCCGCATTGAGAAGCATGGAAACCAGCAATCCTTTGGTGAATTGGGTGGAACCCGTCTTTGATATTTCCAAGGCCTTGAGTGGAACATCCATTTATACTGCAAAGCAGAGTGAGACGTGAACTTGCGGTAAAATCTTTCACTTCTTCGAGGACAAGGTCGTACTTCAGTTAAACAATACGATCAAGAGTATTGGATTAGAGGACAAGGTCGTACGTTGGTAATGAAGTGTGGTTTCAATTCATTAAAATTAGGCCTAATCGGATAAATGGTCCCCGTGGTCATAAGGTATTCGGATGATAGCCCCTGTGGTAAAAAAATTCGGATTTAAACCCCTGTGGTCATAGTCTGTTATGATTTAAACCCCTATGGTCTAAGTCTGTTAGGATTTATGTCATTCTGTTAAATAATGCTGACGTGGCTACCACATATATGCCATGTGGTTGCCAAATGTCTGCGACGTGGCAAAAATAATAATTTTTAATTTTTTTTAAAAAATACCTGAATTTTTACAAACAAAAAAAAACCCAGATCTGCAAAAAGAAGAAGAAGAAGGAAGAGGGAGAGGGAGGAGGGTCGCGCGGGGAGAGGGCTCCGGCGAGGGGGGGAGCTGGTCTCCGACGGGAAGAAGAATAAGGAAGAGGGAGAGGGAGGAGGGTCGCGCGGGGAGACCGGCGAGGGGGGAGCTGGTCTCCAGCGAGAAAAAGAAGAAGAAGGAAAAGGGAGAGGGAGGGGGGTCGTGCGGGGAGACCGGCGAGGGGGGGAGCTGGTCTCCGGCGGGAAGAAGAACAAGAAGAAGAAGAATAAGGAGAAGAAATCCGGCAGGGGGGGGAACGGGCAGAGGGCTGGGGGGAGCTTGTTCTTCTTCTGCAGATCTGGGTTTTTTTTTTTTTTTTTTGTAAAAATTCAGGTTTTAAAAAAAAAATTAAAAATTATTATTTTTGCCACGTGGCAAACATTTGGCAGCCACGTCAGCATTATTTAACAGAAGGGCATAAATCCTAACAGACTTAGACCATAGGGGTTTAAATCCGAATTTTTTTACCACAGGGGCTATCATCTGAATACCTTATGACCACGGGGACCATTTATCCGATTAGGCCTTAAAATTAACAATTGACCACTGCCTCGCTAATTGAAATTTAATGGATCGTACATCGAGTAATGATGATGTAAAGAAATATAAATGAGATTGATAAGCAACTAAATAGTTTAAAGAATTAATTAATTAATTAATTAATCATAAGAAAGGTTCGTATTTGCCTTTTAAGTTAGTTTCGGGTTTCGGGACCTAAACGAGTTCTAGTCCTCAACGCATATTTAGTGTAGTTGTATGACAACTAAATTAAAACGAGCAATTAACCAAACTAGAAAGGGGAGGCCGGCCATGCTTGGGGGAGTGACTTATTTACAAGTTTACCACTCAAATGAAGAGAAGTATAAAAGTAACTTCATAGCATTTCCTTGGGTATGTAGAATGTAATATACAACGGCTATCATCATCTCTCTATATGCAGCTCTTAACGTCCCACAAGAAGTAGTAACTATCCTTCACTCTCCAAAAACCAATAAGTAAATTTTGTCAACGTTCGCCAAATAACACTCACAAATAGGAATCTGCTACCTCAAGGCCTCAGGATTTCTGAAAAATTTGACACAAATCAGTTGGAGACATCATCTACCGTGAATCTTTGAGAAATTACACTCTTCAATCATTGTAACCAATGGGGCTGCTTCACGTATTGTCGGAATGTCCAAATTCATGTCACGGAGCTTTAGATTGCGAAAGCATAAAAGGCCATTTCATTACCAACGTCTGAGTAATACTTGTTGTAGTTGAGGTATTCCCAAAAATGAGAAAGTCCAAACTCCCCATGTTTCGGTGACTTTAGGTAACAGCGGTGCAGTTCTTTCATGTTCTTGTCAAAGGTTTGTTTTATAGCAACCACCTGCAAAACAGGTACACATGCATGTCATCAACAGGTTCGTTCGTGTTTTGAACATGATATTTCAGCTCACCGATTTTCATTTTAATATTCAACTGCACAAATCCTCTATAATGTCTCATCACAAATGTGCATGACCATCTACTTAAGCACCCGAAGCAACAGAGAGTTGTTTAGGATGCCATGACACATGAATGCATGTACGAAAACAAACCCCATTTCCTTGATGACTTGGGTGTTCCTGAAAACATAGTATGCTTTGCATTTTAAGCACCCGAAGATCGCAATACCAAGCTAGCAACATTTTTCTTGCACTTTCGCCTAATGATCATAGTTGCTGTCCCCTACTATATAAATGGCATTGCTAGTTCAACTAAAATGAAATTGTTTATAATTTTATGTCACCTTAAATTTCATGTCCACGGTTATTTTCAACTTTACAAATGTGATCATCACCTGGGATATATTCATTCCAGAAAGCCTTGCAGTTCTATTCCCTTCACCTGTTCCAACATCCCACATTCCCCCAGTCAGACAAGACCTGAAGTCAAGAGCACACTGCAGAATGCTTTCAATGATGCGAGCTATAGGTCGTGTTTCATCAGATAGGAAACATCTGCAAAGGTAAGATTCATGGTTAATTGACAATCAAAGGAAACATTATCGAGAAACATAGAAATGTCAAACCATTCCACAAGGAGGGCAGAATTCCCTTTGTTCAAAATTCAAATTGCTTATCCCTAACCACCCTTTTACTGGGGACAAGAAACAGTTTTCCACCTTATGAAATGATCTCTTAATGTGGGCCTACCTCTTTTCCACAATCAGATCCCAGTCCCACAAATTCAAACCTCGATTTCCACCAGGTGGAAGAACCCAAAATTTCATAAGCCAACTTCACAGTTGACAACCCAATTTAGCAGCTAAACCCTTCAGTTTAGTTTCTTGTGCATTGATTCAGAAATCTTTCAGCAGACACCAAGACACACTTGGTGCAATCTTTTTTTCTCACTTACTAAAAGTGAATAAAATGCTTTTATTGATACAATCACAAAGCATGGAAATTTAGAAATACAGGGCATACATGTAACAATGGTAAGAATAATTTACGCAATGACCAATGAACTTACATGTCAAGCGAATCTGTTAAATATGCCATATGTGCAGACTGAAGATCCATCATATCTTTGACCTACAGTAACCAGATGTCAATTTTTAAGATCGTCATCATAAAATATTCTAGAAGAAAAGGCATACCAGAAGCAATTGAATTATATGGCATAAAGAGACATGATATGAATCGTAGATGTCTACGTGTGGCAATTTAGTTTTCAAGAGATACTGCTCAAATTAAATAACTTTACAATTTACTCGACAATAAATAGTTCAATCTAACATAGAGCAATCTACCCAAATTTGAATTTTGATTTTTCTTTCCCTTTTTTTTTTCCTAGTAGAGTTCAATTTTTGTTTTAGGTGCTAATCATGCCATTATTAATATTCCAAAAATCTCATTCTGCACTCCTCATAAGTGTATTTTTCTTTCTAAATATAGAAAGTTTGGGGTGCACAATGAATTGTTTTTTAGTTCCAATAACACCCTTTATAAAACAAATTTCCATTACAAACAAATACCAACCTCATGTCAGAGGATCTCCAGAGTTTCACATCAACAATTGAGACGCTCAAAACAATCTATGCGTTTGAAGATTTATCGTATTTTTTTTATCTTCCCTAGCGTGGGACCTAGCAGCAAAGAAGGAACATATTCCAAAGGCATTGGAAATCATAAAATGCGCAGTTTTTAATTGCCTTCAAGGCGGGGGAAACAAAAGTAGGAAACTTTGTTATCCATCACACAGGGCAGGCTTTAGATGATTTCATCAAACCACTTCGGGAACTGGAATCAATAATTTTATTTTTATATCAAAATTAGTTTAGCAAAGATTTTTATGGTCCTTTCATGCGTCATGAATTCAAATAACATAGATATCTCTCATCACCATCAAATGTAACGTGCACTAGCCATTACATGGACATCTTATAGAACATAAACATGGAGAGAGAAAATGAAACTTCAACCGCAAAGTTGATGTACAAAGATTTATGTCCTATATATTAACCTTCCCCAAATATCAAAGTCAATTTTCAAAGGTAAATTGTATGAAAACTTTTAAGAACAAAATAGGAAGCTTCAAACCTCATGCTTAAGTGAGTATAGAAACCTGCACCATGATACATGTGATAGCTGTGACTCCACATACTGCTGTAGTGTAGATACAAAATGATTGACCTGGTGCCTAGGCATATAGATCAGAGAGACAATTAATATACTTTCAATTTGAATTCTTAAAGCTAGTTCTTGATCAAATTTAAAATTCCTCTGAGGAAGTTAGATTGTTTGAGAAAATGGTCACCCATTTCGCCCTTCTTTAGTTTTTACCCTAGGTTAAAGTTAACCCTGGTAGAAGTAAGACTACCTAACATATAGACAATAAGATTATTCTTAAAAAGTTTAGAGTCATTATTACCACTCTACCCAACATCTCACAGAAATCCTACAATCAAATTTCTTCAATCTTGCTACAGGTAAAAGAAATCGATTGAAACACATCTCCAAACATTTGAGGAATAGGGCAGTTTAAAAGGATTTCTGTCCTACACATCTCATTAAACACATCTTTCAATTAGTCAGACTTGAACCCTTCACCTGTCACACCTCTTGCCTATTCCTTTCTCTTGTTTCCTCCTGTTATTCCCCCTCTTATGGAGGCCAGTAGTCCTACGAATATAGAATGAGAGCAGCACTTTCCATCCTATAAGGCCTCCAAACTTGGTGAACTCAAGATTCAATCCCAGGACTCCCCTACGATGACAACACAGCTTATTAACTGAACCATTCCGCAGGGATGAAAATGTTGGTCGATAGCTCTGACATTTTTGGCCGAAGTATCCTTTTTTACGAGTGTCAACACCAATACTTGGGCAGGGGGTATTCTTCCTCAATGTGGCCAACAATTCATGCTTATGAAGATATTCATCCCAAATAGAAGGGAGGAACAAGATGCAAATTCAAATGAAATAAACTCTCTAAGCATGTTTAACACTATATAAGTCAATTCTAAATCAACGTAAGCCTTACTAGAGTACCCACATACTAACCCAACCAATTAATGTAAATCGATTCCTTCTCTGAGATCATTTACTCCTTTGAACAGAAAAGAAAACCCAAAAAATATCAATAAAACAAGAAATAAACTTTCTCATAATATGACAATCACAACTGCTCCATGTACCTCATCTTCACTAATGCATTAAAATGGCCCGCTCCTGTTTCGTATTGTTCAGAGTGATTATTCTGACTAATTGAATGTACCAAATCCTGCAGATACCAAGAAATAGGATCACTTGAACTACCATGCATTTCCATGACCAAATGTAAGTCCACGTAACTTATGCACCAAAAAAGATTACCATGAATTACCACGCAGTTTAAGAAGAAACAGAAAAGTTAATAAAATCAAGAACATCAAAACAAGCATTATGCAGTCAGAAACTGTGAAAAAAGGTGTAGTGAAAACAAAACTCATGTATCGATTCAAAACTTAATTATTTACAACTGTCAGAGAACACTTATGTCTCAGAAATTCATGGTTAAAAAATGAGAAGGCAAATCAGCCCCAAAAAATTCCCTATCACAAACCGATAGTAGTTAGTTCTGCTTCCAGTTTACTATGTTTTACTTTTTTAATGCTTAAGATTCAGAAGAATGATCAGCTGGTAAAGTACAACAACCAAAACTCAATAGGAGGCATCAAATCACACGGAAACGAAGGAAAAAAAATGCTATGTTACCAACATCTATAAGTATAGACAAATATTATCCATCCCCCTTCTGAAATTTAGAGCTTCATAGCTCTGGCTAAAAAAGGGAGATTTAAGAGTAGGGGAGGATGAACATCTACAATAAGCTTTTAGCCAGCCAAAGAATCCCTACCTTTAATGGGCGCCATACATCAGTCAATGAGAATATAGCAAGCTTCACTTGCATCAGAAAACTGAATATCTCAGCATATATATTCAATGCACCGGGACTCAAAACAATACTTATGGGCCAATCCACTTGATAACCCAAACCAAGAAAGTTGAAGGAATGGACTCCTGCATCATTGACGAGATACAGTATTAGAGGGTTGTGGGGGTAAAGAGAGAGAGATAACAGAAGAATTGACAAGTGAAAAGTTAGAAATATATGTTTCAAGTTCCAAGCTTAATCTAATCTGAAACGAAGGACAAGAGGGGAGGCACCATATGCCTTTTTCTGGTGGACAATAAATTAATTTGAACAATAATCAAGTAATGTTCCAATAGCTGATGAAACATGTGGGAGTAATGTACCACTAGCAGATGCAGAAAGAGTCATTGCATCATGTCCCTTCATGTACACAAATAACCTGTCCTTATGAAGGTCACGTTCACATGATGACCTCTGAACTGATGACTCAAGGAAACCTTGAATTTCTGAAAGTCTGTGATCTGCCTCTGTAACGCACCATTTCTATAATTTCCAGGAAAAAAATTTGAAAAAGAGTCAGGATGGTACCATGATAACTCAGATACTAGTATTGTGTAATGACAGTAGTGATTATTACATGATGCCAAAGGGACATAATAAACAAATCAGCCCAGTCCGCTAGTTCCATAAAGTGGTAGCGCCGCAGAGCCAGTAAATGTTCTTGCAAATCAAACCCTTCTTCAAGCAACTTAATAGTTAGCTTGCTGACATACTTATATCTAGTATGTTTAAGGATACCATCTCTCTTCCAACAGAAGTACTTTGAGTAGGACAAAAAACAAATAAGGGATATACAAGACTCGCAAACTTTGGATAGCTAGAAACAATCGAACGCACAAACTGATGGTTGTAAAACTTTCTATGCAGTCCAGAATGTGCTCAACCAAAGCATTTACAAGAAAGAAGAAAATAAGAGGTCTACTGATAAACTTTCCTTCTATGTAATGCACAGAAAAAAGGATACTGAAGCATGATTTCCTGAAGAAGGCATTTGTGAATAATAAAATCAAGTGGTATCTCAAAATTCTCTGGCTTGCATTGTCTGTGATCTTCAACTCTATTAACGACAGTGTCACTAAATCTACCAAGCAAACTCTCCCAACAACTACCACCAGAAACATTTGTTAAATTTGCGTCTGCTTGGTTGTGGTCCTTTGTGTCTGAAATTGGAAGAAAAACAGACACTTTGGCTTTATCAATCAAGACATTCTGTCCACCATAACCTTGTTTGCCAAGGTGATCCCTCCTGACACTGCTTGCTGAGGCACTGGAGTCTGAGAGCCCTGCAGGCGGCTTTTCCAGATACACCTTAAAAGGGTCCTTTATGAAAGAAAAGTCAAAGTAAGGCAAATAGTCCCCCAAGTCTGTTATGTGCCTCTGTCCTGGCTTGGTTATCAGATGAATTAAGTTAGTTTTTATCAACATTGGGTTCATGCTGAGAAAATTGTTATGGGAGTTAACCTTCCAACGTTGTAACGTCAATAAATCTGAAGAAGTATATGTAGCGTTTCGAGATTGATTCTTGCCAGAGGCTTCTTCAATTAAAGCATGAGTCTCAATTCCTTTTTTAAATGTACCTTCCTTTAAGGCCCCTATGATTCTCTCATTCACCTTTGAGGCAGAACCCATTGGATGTGTTCTTGGACCATCACTGTACTCTTTATCAATGACAGAATAACTCTCAAATGAACTACTTTCTGGCCAATCCTTAGCAGATATACAATCAACCAACTGAGCGCTAGACATACAAGACCAGTTTGACTCCTTTGGTTTGACGGGCACAGATATCTGGCTTGTAAACATTCCTTCATGATGAGAATGTACAGGGGAATCTCTTTCTTCACAAAATCTATTCGGGTCAGTTATGATATGGCATGAATCTTCACATACACGAGGATTTTGCAAATTATCGACAGGACTACTCATTGAAAAGCTTAAAGTAGATACATATTTTTGTTCCAGCTCATTGATATTATTGGGAAGCTCAATATTCTGCTCCAACACATCTTGCTCTTCAGAATAACTGGAGGTTGAACACTCAGATGACTCGTATGTATCCACCAGATCAGATAGACCATCCCTTGCACTTAATTCATCAAAATCCAAATCAAGAACTGCCCTGAGAATTAGAGAAGTCCAACCATTTATGAAGTTACAATAACATTTGGAAAGAAAGAAAGAAAGAACTAGAAACACGAAAAAGGAGCAAATGTATTCACCAGCCTCTCCCAATCCTAACATGGTAAGAAAACCACACATGCAGAAGCGCAACAGTCATCCAAAAAGCATAGACATGCATGCATTCCCATGCACAAAATAAAAATACATAGACATTCCACAAACAGAAAAGGCGATAGGGGAGTGAGAGAGAGAGAGAGAGATTACACATGTGACTCCCTTTCATCATCTGTTGGATAAGCAATAAAACTATCAACTTTGTCATCCAATGTGAACAGAACTGGGATGGTGGAACTCCTTCCATTATTATCCAAGAGAACTCTGCCTTGTGGAACTACCTGCGTAAAGAAAATGAATCAAGTTATAAGAAAACCAGATAACAACACTGCGGAGAAATTTTATGAAAGAAGGCAGACATGAAACCCATGTTTCCTCTCATACAAGACCCTTAATCCTTCAAGAGAGTAGAGAAGTAGATACGAGAGAGGCACCTATATATTATAATCCATGGCATAATTTACTTTCCAAATATGGGCTGCCTGGAGGTAATCATGGCATGTCAAAAGACCTATCAATATAAGAACAGTTTTATGGCAAAGGACCTAGTGATATCAACTTAAACTTGCACTACGTGCTAAAACCCAATGTGCTCATCATAAGCAGAGTTTCAACGTCACACCATCAGAGATTGCTTCCAACCAGCAATATATACCATTTTAGAACATACCAGAGGAACGTCTTGTAGTTACATCTGGAAAGTGTTAATTCAACCTACGACTATAAGAAAATGACATGACGTGTTTTGGAGTGAAAAATTCAAGGGTAAGAAACTATCAGAGTACTCGCAAATCATACAGACAGTTTATAATTTTTATAAGCCTAGGAATGCAAAGACATCCTACATAAACAATTAAACATTGACCGGAAACTGAGTAAAATGCTAATTGCATTGCATGCTGCAAACTAAAAAAACAAAGACAAAAATATTAAAAAAAAACTAATTAGAGTTATAATGCTATTCTATTTCTAATTTCATAGGAGAAACATGGTTTCTATCTAAAGAAACTAAATTATCACAGTCAATAACCTGTTGATATCTGAATTCAAATTTCGCTGAAAGATTCTTTAGTTTTTCTTGCATCTTTTTGTAGTAAGTGTCCCTTGAAAGTATCATGGCCTCAATATTTTCTTTGCTGAAAGTCAATGGAGATGAATAACATGGACTATTGCCCGAAAACCCACTCCAGCAGGGAAGAAACCCCTCATAAGTGTGGTCTTTGGTGGCAACAAAAGTACACAATTCAAGCAATTTCACTAGAACTTGCAGTTGCTGACCAGCTCGAACTAGTGGAATCAAGAAGTCCTTCAAAAAATAAGGAACAGCAACACCATCTCGTTCCTGAGGTGCAAACACCAACTGTGAGAACTCATGTGAAGAAGAGAATGATGAATTCATCAAAAACATAACCTAACTCCAGCTCCAATAGCAAAAGTAATAGCCTTACCCTAATAGTTGCCAATGGGAAGTCAATCGGGTTTCCGGCTTTACCGCATTGATTTGGAGACATACTGTCAACATATTCTACCACAAACTCCTTGTAAGGGTCACTGATCTCAGCTTTGAAAATCCATGATCTAATAAACCCACAATATGGTTCAAATGTACGAAGGAAAATAAATTTGAGTAGAGGACGATGAGCAGGATCAGAAACCTAATAAAATAAATATATATGTCAATGAAGTGTCCACTAGCAAAACCAGAAGTTAAAATTTTAAACTGAATAAATATGTCAATGAAGAGCATAGCATACTAAACAAGGATTCACAGTCGGGAAAGAAAAGTAAGCTAACCTGTAATTGGGTATACAGATATGTGAGCAAATGCCCTCCTCTGTAGAACTTAGAAAATTCAGATTTTGCTTTTGTAACCAATTCTTCCAAAGAAGATACTGAGAAGCAACTAGAGAACTGATACACGTTACATAAGTTTGTAAGGGATTCGATCTGAGTCCTCAATTCTTTCGTGTGCAAATACAACTCCAACATAGTTAGATCAGAATACACTACATTGTTCATACATCCCACTACAGAAGACGAACGCGAAGAGCGCCTCAAACCCACTGATGCATGCAAGGTATCCAGTGCACGCATGTACCCTTCCACAACCTTTCCCACGGCAACGGCAAAAGCATGATTAACAAGACTAAAAGGAGGGCATTGCTTCACTTGAGCCTCACCAGCAAGATGATCTTGACTTTCCACATTCAAATTCGTAAAGAAGTCCACAAATTTTCGGAGGAGAAAGACTAGCAAACCTGAGCAGCCAATGGGTTGGAGAATGCTTCCCAGAGCATGGGTGCTTGAAGACCTATTCCACAGGCTTGGAATCTGATGGAAGCTCCGATCAGCCGGGTCGGAGCGAAATGCAGCAGAAAGCTTCTGGATACTAACAAGGGCTGATTCGACTCCTCCAAGTGCATTCATCGCCAACCTCACCAAACTTGCCTCCTGTACCCAAATGGTTCAAATTCTTAATTATTTTTTTTTTCTTTTAACTTTTAAAGGACATCTACAAAATACAGAAGTTCAATTTTCCCTCAAACCAAACAAGATTCTGACTGAAAATCCAGAAACTTTGGAAAACTGAGATTGAAGAAACCCTAAGTTGAGAGAAGATGGGACTTACGGAGACGGCGGAGGCATGGTCGAGGGACTGAGAGGAAGAGGAGTTGGGGTTTAGAAGGTGGGAATTGCCGCTTTCGGAAGGGATCGATTCCCAATTAGTTGGAGGAAGCCATGGATGTTCCAGCTTTAGATTCTCAAACAACGAGGATGCGAAATTGGTGTCCACTGTCATACTATCGCTGCGGGCACAGGTCCTCGACTTGCCTTCTTCCTGAATTGAGTGTGAGTGAAGGCAGGAGAGCCGCATAAATCTCTCACAGGCTCTGTTACCCCGCCAAAGCGATTCCCAATATCACACGCTCTGTTGCTACCAAATTTTTTAAACTAAATTTGCAAAACAAATCTAGATATAAATTATTATATTATTAATTAAGCGTGAATTAACTTGTTTATTTCTTATTAATAACATATCATTTGGTTTGCAATTTTGTGCCTTTAGCATTATCCTTACTATTATTAAAGAGCATCTCTTTGAGATGTCAAAATCCTAAGTGGAATGTCATTGTGTATATTTAACATCAAAAGTCATTCCACCCAAAATGTTACTTGCTGACTAGATTTGAAGAGCTTCTGATTTTGAGTCAAATTTGAAGGAGACGAGATATTTTGTAACAAGCAGCAAGCTACAAGAAAAGCCTGGGCTGTGTCCAAGGAAGGAAGGATGCTCATCTTAAGAGACAAGGAAGGAACCTTCACTTTTGCCATGCATCAAGTCAAGTTTGTCACCAATTCTATCTTGCCCCAACCAATTAAACCAAGCATATACTTGAACTTGTTAAACAAAGAACCCCAACAACAACAACAACAAAAAAGGAATAACTTAAATCCAACCGATTAAACCATTCATACATGCCAATATCATCATCATGTGTATAACTATAAAACCCAACCAACCATTCCTCACATTTTGCACACCACTACATTCAAATACAATTCTATCTTCTATCTGCTATCTCATACAAGTTAATTAACAAGAGAGGCAGCGTCCAGTCTGATTTACATCCATCGATGGAGGGAAAGCCGCTTTCTGCAAACATTAATCGTGTTTATGAAGACATTGAACCGTCAGCTGAATGGGAAAGAGAGGAAGCTTGTGACACTCTCCTCGTTTATCTGCACGGTTTGTTGCTTGCTTGCTTGCCAATCCCCCTTCCTCATAATGCGTCTATATATGTATATATATGTTAACTTATGTGGTGACCAGGACGTTGGATAATGCTGTTGCATTTTAATCTCTAATATCTTTTATCATTTCTTAATTTGTCAATGTATCCATAAATCTCTCTACTTAATAAGTAAACTTCATTCTGTTTATTCAATTAATTGGTTTTTAGTAAAAGACTTGTGTGTTTTACCCCGTCTCGAGTACAAGTTACAACACCTTGATGGGGCGTGTTGGAGAATGTTAATTAACAATTATCGAAATTAAGCATGTGATGTGAACTTTTCTTTATTTATCTTTGTTTTTCACATGGTCTTTAAAAATGATGAATGGAGGAGTGTTGTTTGAGGAGGCTTTGATTGATTCATTGTGCAGGATTTAGAAAGGAGAATCTGAGGATTCAAGTAACGTCGTCTCGCAACATAAGGGTGTTTGGTGAACGCGCACTTGGTCATGACAACAAATGGCAGCGTTTCCGAAGGGAATTCCCCATTCCCTTCAACTGCGACACCAACGACATCACTGCTAGATTTGAGAACGGCATTCTCTACGTTAAGCTTCCAAAGACTATTGCTCCCGCAGTAGTTGAATCGAGGGACAAACCACAAAAGCCACCCACCACCACAGAAGCTCCTAGGCCACCCGCCACGGGAGCTCCAAAGCCACCCAAAGAAGCTCCCAAGCCACCAGCTGTGGAAGCTCCAAAGCCACCCAAAGAAGCTCCCAAGTCACCCACCACAGCAACACCTAAGCCTCAAAAGCCCGCACCCACCACAGAAGCGCCTAAGCCTCAAAAGCCCATAAGCACAAGTGATCTGCCACAGCCTCAACAGAGGACTGATGCTAATCAAGAACAGAACAAGAAAAGCGATGGTGGATCACATTACGTGCCTGAGGTGCCTCCGCGGGCACCGGAGAAAGAGAAGGAACCAATTCATCATCCAAGTACGGTGAAGAAGAGTACTGATAGCCATGCGTTAGCAGAGGCTAGCAATGCTGCTGCTAAAAAACTTGAAGATAATCGGGCGAAAGAGGTTGAGGAGGATTCGACAAAGGAGGAGTATAAAAGGGCAATATTCGGGCACGAGAACACCGCCGGGGGTGTTGATAGGTGTTATAGAGCACAAGGTTATAACTATAAGCAGGTGCTTCAAGGCTTGATCATGGAGCTGAAGCAGCAGCCAAGGAAATTGGTAAACTTGGGTCTGGCATTTTTATTTATTCTGGTACTTGGGTTTTATGTCAAACACGCAATCACTTTCGTTCGGGAATTCAAACGCGAAGAACTCTAATCTGTAACAGCGTCTTGTTTATAGAAGCCGTTCTAACGGTTGAATAAAATGCATATACTAAATGCATGAATTGAATAAAATGGCTTAACAATTTGGAGGGCTATATATGCCCAATTGGTTTACTTACAATCCATTGTAATTGAAATTTACAGTTTTCTATATTTCATTTCACGATTGAACAATTATGATCGATGTGTTTATGTACTCCTATCATAAAAGCATTCATTCCTTGCAGAAACGAGTACCGGAAATTGACTGGTATAAATATGAACTTCATCCGAACAAAACTCTCTCTTTTCAGGAAGAATTGATCATTTCCTTGTTACCAGATACAGTATTACCGAAGCTTCTAATCAGTGAGCAAAAGGAATGCAATTTATTATAACTCATATGGTTATCAGACTAATGCAAACGGGGATGAGCACAAGAAAAGGCTACTTGCCATCAGTTTTGAGAATTAAACATAAAATTTATTCTAGTATCCGTGTAGAATTAAACATAAAACTAAGTCTGTCGTGTAGAAGACCATTTCTGGTAAAAGTTAGAACCGTCTCCACAACTCAATTGCTTTCTTCATTTGGGAACTCCAGGATGAAGGGAACCCACTTGTCATCACTAATGGGCAGCACCGTTATGTGATTAGGGAGTGAAATATCTGGAAATTGGTTGTAAACTCTAACCCTGTGGCACAGCAAGTAACTCTTCAGTCCACCACCTTTCCATCCATTTGTATCTGAAATTGAAACATCAGCAGGAGGTTTCAGTTTTTTAAATGTTTGAGAGGGACCGCTTTCTTCAGTTGAAGGGAATATCGATTCAGAACATGAGGAAGACTGTCCGGTTTTGTTCATGTTATCCATTAGCACTTCTGCATGAGATGATGAATTTTCTGATGAGACTGACTCTTGAACCTTGATAGCAATGCGTTCATAGAAAAATGGTAAAACAATTTGAAAGCCAACTGAACAAAAACTGGTAGAAAGATGCAAGGTATTAGATGAAGATGTCACCTTTAGTTTCGTTAGCACGGTCCTCATACTTGATAGCTGGAGATAAAACCGATTGATGTTCGTGTATGAGATTCTCAAGTGACTCAACAGAAATGGTCAAGTCTGAGCTTTGAGTGGTTTTGATGGCACTTTCTAATACATGGGGGGAACTCAGCTTAGTACTCCGACTCAATCCACCTAACAGAAATTAACCTAGCTTCTCAATGTACAACATCATTGACTTTCTGTCATATGAAAATAAGCACAAGCACTGAAGCAAACACGACTCCGAAGTTGGATACAAAAATTTAAATTCTACGTAACATTGTGAAGCGAAATGTTGTAAACGTAACACATTGTTTCCCTAAATCCAGATGATTAAAATCAAACACTGGCAAGTCAACTAAGTCCAAGTAACGAGTCAAAAACCATCTGGCGTGCCAGATAGATCATTTACGCACCTGATGTCTATCACACAGTGAATAATTTGAGATCATTATACCCTGCCTTGCCAGGTAAGTATGAAAGAAAAAAAATTCATATGCAGCAGAAGAATATACACGACTTTTCTGTTTGTAGTGCATGCTCATGCTAAATGAAAACCATAAGAACCTTGCTTCTGCCACAAAAATGAAACAACCGAATGCTATCATCAGAAAAGAAAGAAGTAATTTAACTTACGCTTTTTTAACGAAATATAGGCAACCTTTGCAGCACTCAGCTCCGCCTGTTTCTTGGATTTCCCTGCTTTCCCGCAGAACTGCTCACCTTCTAACTCCACAGTGGAAGAGAATGTTGGCATATGAGATGCACCAGATTTCACAGTTTTATATGTCGGCATGCAAAAGCCTTCTTCCCGAGCTAACTCCTGCAAAAGATTCTTGTAATGTCCCATCTCATCCTGTACAAGGAAAGTAAGAAAACTTATATTATTCATGTCTGCAACCACTGGAAATTGAGAGAAGAAATGACAGCAACTAGTTTCGAGAACTTGCATTAATTCGGGAGCTGTCTTCTGACAGTGACATCAAAACAGTGTTTGCAGCTGCGCGCTCTGCCTCCTGCAAAGTGTTGTACACCTCTGGATCAGCTGTGAATTGGAAATGTATATGAAATGTTAGTTCCATTTAAGTTAGATTAAGTTTGCCAAGTTGAAATGTGCTTGATTGTCTACTGTTATGTATTCAAAGTAATAATAAAGAGATCACTTTTCATCGTTTAGTAGATGATTTACAGGTTTACAGTGCATGTATTCTGCAGAGCAGTATTGCGAAAAGGGAGTTTTAACGAAAAGCCCACGATACTGTTCACTTTAACGAAAAACTACATTTTTACACTAAAAAGTCAAACTTGGTACTATTCACTTTTACCTTTATTTTGTCCTTATCGTTAAAACTCAAAGTTTTCAAGCCCTTTTCATTAGTTTTCCTTTGCGAAAATAGTCTCTTGGTCACCCCGGCTACCAAGAAACTGGGACTCGTTATTAGTACTTGATGATTCAATTTCATATTATATATTTCACCCTATTGTTAGTATGTTTTCGGGAATTATTTTGGTAGAATTTTGATACTTTTTTTTATATTTTCAATATAGGACATTCGACTTCCTCTGGAGGAAAACATGATCAAACGGACGAATTTTGAAGTGATTCAAATTGGAGGGCGTTCATGTGTCTCTTGGTGTGTTCGTGTCAAAATTTGGAATTTTTCTATGAAGCGGTTATTTTCTGGCGATGGAATAAAAGAGCAATGTGCAGTGCTGGAAAATGACATTTTTGGGCTTAAATTGCGTTTTTGGAGCCCAAGATGACCTCTAAATCTGATGAATTCGTAGCCTTCTGGAGAAGTGTTCAAAATATTTCAAAGCTTATATCCAGCTATATTGGGCCGATTTTGGAGCAGTTTAGGGGTCCAAAACGTGGCTATGCATATTTTAGGCGAATTTTACCATTTAATTTAGGATTATATTTCCTATTTTATTTTAGTATTTAGTTTCCTAGTTGGATTGGAAGACTTTTTATTAGGAGGATTTAATTTTTACTAGGTTAAAAAGAGCTTGGCTGGCCCTAGTTAGAGAATACTTCTTCTCCGTGCATTGTTTGAGAGAGGAAATTGGCCAAGTGTAGAGATTTTCAAACTTTTTCATTCAAGGTGTTTTCGATCTTTTATTATTTCAATAAAGAACTATATGATTTTTATTATGAATATGCGTAATTAATTCTCTTTTTGCTAAGGTGAGGCCACGAGTCTTAGCAAGAATATGTAGTATCTTTTCAATTTGCTTATGATTATATGCATGTAGGTTTTCGAATTATTAATCACCGGTTTATACAATCTAATTATCTTGATGATTCGCTACCATTAGGATGTTTAGAAAAGTAATTTGATACAATTTTGGTTGAAGGTATGTCTTTGAAATTTACGAAGGCTTCTTGTGATTAATATGTGCAAGTTCACTTAGGATGAATGTCATATCTTAAGGGTGGTATGGTTTTTCAAAAGGTTTTACAAAGCTTAATGAGTCATGCATGTTTAGATTTGATCTGAATACCACAGACGGCGTATATTAGGAAAACATAACCTTCGAAATATGCATGTAGGTCATAAGTAATTGGGAGAATTTTATAGGATTGTCAAGATGACGGCGGATCCCTAGTGTTTTCTTAACTTGATTTCTACAAAATTGTTTCCTTTTTCCTCATCTTTAATATTGTAGATTGGTTTCCCTTAGGTAGGATTACATACTATGCATGCTATTCTTTACATAATTTTACTGGAAATATGTTTGTATGTGGTGGCAACGCAAAATTATACATTTTGGAGACTAATTAATTTATACATTAAATACAACGCAAGTTAAATCACGGTTTGACATGTACATACCAGTGCCATAAGAAAGGTTATAAGAAGGTGGAGAGGTGAAGTGAAAGAAAGCGAGCATGGCAGCTTGGTTTTGGGCTTGTTTGGACGATTTGCAAGCAACCGGGGAATCGAAGGAGAAGCCATTGACCGAAACAGAGGCCCTGAAGCAAGGGTTGTGATCCGGTCCGTCTTTCATGGCCGTGTATGTTGGCAACCCCCATTGCTTCCCATGGCAGACCTCCTGCAGCTTACTCTTGTACATTGTGATCTCAACTCAACTCTCAAGTCCAAGTGGAAGAGCTGAAAGTATATAAGTACCGCTGTTGAGTTGAGTTGAGTAGTTAGGAGCTAACTTATCATTATCTCTTCATGTGAAAAGCATGAGTGCATTTGTAACCAAGAAATCATGAAGAAATTGCAACTCCATATGCATTTCTTCAGAACAAGATGGAAATGTGGATTCTAATTCCGTGCCTAACCAATAAAGAGAGCATACAGTTAATATGCATTCGGATACGAACTGATGTAGCACATAATATGACAGTAATTGTTGGGTTAAACGAAAATATTACAGGCCAAGGTGAAACAAAGCCCAAGGTTGTGGTGTAAAATATTGTGGAGCCATAAAAGGCCAAGCATGAAGACAAGGCCCAAAATACCGTTTCAGTTAAGGTCGGAACTAAGTTAGGTCGACTAATATTTGAGTCGAAGCTAAGTTGCTCAATGTGTGATTTTTCGTAGTTCGAGATAGGGCTGGGTTCGGTTCTTATCGGTTCGGTTTTTTGCCAAAACCGAAACCAAACCGAAATTTCGGTTCGGTTCGGCCCAAATTTTTTTCGGTTTTTTTCGGTTCGGTTTTTTTTTCGGTTCGGTTTTTTCGGTTCGGTTTCGGTTTTTTTTCGGTTTTTTTTTTTTTTCCCCCTCCAAAGAATGCAAAACAAAAGGGGCGATGATAAATTTCTTAGCACAAACCTTGAAAATCAGGACAATGGTCACCAATACAACCCAAGAGAATCCGTAAATCTGGATCAAAACCAAAAGAGAGAACTGTCAAAATAAAACTAACAATCAAAAGAATATGTCCAATACAAAATCACAAAAAGGCGAACTAAACATCAGAAGCTAAAGCTGTATGCACACGTTCAACTATGCACTGTAGTATCAGTTGGAACTAGTAGAGTCGTAATCATCTTTCTCAAGGACAAATCAAAATGAAGCCGCAACAAAATTCTATACTAATCTCGTTATTACAAAATCACAAAAAAAATTCTATATGAAATTACAACATACTCAAATTCACATCAAGTAGCTTCTGTGCCAGATAACAACACCCATCTCCAGAGCACGCCCAACCTACCAAACAGAATTCTCCTAACTTCTCCCAACCTACCAAACAGAACCAAATGCACTGTGACAACTTTTGAGAGTGCAGAACAAGCAAGCATCACAGTGCAGAACCAAAATTTATCACAAATTAATCCAAAATTTATCACAAACTAACCTTGCAAAGGAGGGAATTTGTTGGTCGAGACTCGAAACGGCGAGAGGAAGCCGTGGGTCGTGCGCGGGTCACAAGTCACGGGTCAGAGGGGGTGAGATACCGAGAGTGAGACGGTGTCGCGTCGGCGAGAGATGTGTGAGACAGGTCGCAGGTCACTGGGAAGGAAGAAGACGAAGCGGAAGAGCGGCGGAGCTGGGAGGAGATGGTCCAGAGTGAGAGTACAGAGGAGAGGGAGGCGTCGATAAGGGAAAGGGAAGGGAATGGATATGTTTAGGGTTTCAGTCTTTCAGACTGAAGTGAAGAGAGAGTGAACTGAAGTACTCTGAACGACGTCGTTTTGCTTATTAATCGGTTCGGTCCGGTTCGGTCCGGTTTCCGAACCCCAGAAACTGAACCGAACTGAACCACATTCGGTTCGGTCCGGTTTTACACTTTCGGTTCGGTTTTTTTTTCGGTTCGGTTTTTTTCGGTCTCGGTTCGGGTTTCGGTTCGGTTTTTTTCGGTTTTCGATTTTTTGAACCCACCCCTAGTTCGAGAATGATTCTTTGCTTAAGATGGGGGCTCTTTAAAGTAAGAATCAAGAATGTTTTTCTAATAGGAACGGTTATTGAAGAACCATAACTATTGCCTAGGATATTCCTTCAGCAATATTCATTGCCAAGCTAATAAACTTTCTCACCCTTTGATTAGAGGTAGACCTAGTATTTTGGACCCGACCCGTTAGCATGACCCGACCCGACCAGTTAATATTAGTATTTGGATTGATGCTTAACGGGTCGGGTAGCTAATGGGTGAACCCATTAACAACCCGTTAAATAACGGGTCACTTTGGATCAACCCGTTAACACCCGTTAATTGAGGATGTTTTAGTAATTTCAGTAAAGTCTTAATAACAAAATATAAACTCTATGCAAAATAATAATAATAATAATAGTTGTTAATGGGTGAAACGGGTGACCCGTTATCTTAACGGGTCGGGTTCGGGTGACCCATTAGCTTAACGAGTTGAGTTCGGATGACCCGTTAACTTAACAGGTCGGGTTGAACCCGACCCAAACCCAATAAACCCAACCCGTTTACAGCTCTAATTAGAGGCTCCTTCTAATTGCTCTGAGCAGGAGAAAAGGTGGGTTGCAATAGTCACAGTCTGAATCTTGACTTGTAGTTTAACTTGCTGCTTGCCTAATTCTTTATGGCATGAGTTTCTCACTCTAGATCTAAATGCAAAGACTCATAATCCTATGTTTTTTACAAAACAAAACACAAAAGAAATCTAAGATCCGTTTGGTATTTGATTTGGATCCAATGTTTTCAACTCAAAAACAAGTTTTGAGTCACAAATTTAAGTCTTTATTTGGTATTTGATTTGAAAACAATTCTCAAAACCACAACTCAAAAATATTTGAACACAAAGCCTATTTGTTGAAAACGCAAAAAGTGTGTTTTAAACATTTTATTTTTTGGGATTCACCACTCACTTTTGTTTGTCTCTCTCTATCACTTACTCCCCCCCCCTCTCTCTTCCTCTCTCTCTCTATGCCACTCACTGCCATCTCTCTCTCTATCACTCACTCCAGTCTCTCACCTCCTCTCTCTTCTGTGTTGCCTCTTCAATCTCTTCCCACTTGCATTCACCATAGCCACCACCTCTATCCTTCTTCCTCTGACCGAGATAAATCGACGGCAACAAATAGTCATTGGTTTTGGAGGTCGTTGGAACTCAGATTTGAGATCACCAACTTGACCAACCTTGGTCTGTCAGCGTGAGTTTGGAGGAAGGAGTTGGTAAATAGTAAAATGGGTCACCAGGGAGGGGAGGGATGCGGTGGTCGAGAAATTGGTCTGGCCTAGGCATTTATTTTTTCTGTTTTGGATTAGTTTTGAGAAGTTGCATGCCAAACAAGGTTTTGAATTTAAAATTTTTAAATCAAAACATGTGTTTTTAGAAAGAAATCAAAAGTTTGAATTATGTTCTTAAGTTAGATACCAAACAGGCCCTAAAGTCTTGTTAGATGTTTTTTTTTTCCAACAATCTTGTTAGGCTTAAAAAAGGAAAATGTTAGGAATACCATTTTCTAAATCACAATTATTAACTATATGATGTGTCACTGATAGAAATATAAGCACATTAATCAAATAATTAAGTAATAGGGTGAAGTGTCGATTTAGCCCCTAAACTATCACCTCAGTGAAAATTAGGTTCCTGAATTATTTTTCAGTAAAATAAGTCCCTAAATTAGTTAAAATTGCTAATTTCATCCCTAATATTATATTCAAAGCTATTTTATCCTTTTTATTTTGTCAACTTAAGTCACTTGTGACACACCCGACCCTGATATTCTCCCAAACATCAGGGTAGGCACGTGCTGGCCGACACCCGAAGGTGACGAAGCCATATTAGGATGCATGAGAACTATGAAGAAATCAGACTTATAAATTTAAATATAATGAATATGCAACTTAGGAACTTGTTCAGAGCATACAACTAACTAGAACACTAAAAAGAAATAATATAAAATTGAATGAGCGAAGGAGTGGGTCCTCCATCGAGAGGACTCGAAGATGCCGATGCCGAAGGGAGCGCAAAACAAACATGAGTGGACCAAGTTCATATATATATATATATATATATATATATATATATATATAAAATATTGAAACAATTATCAACATACTAACCCCCAAAGTTTAATGAAAACAATAGCATAATATGTAATAGGTTTTCTGAAAACCCTAGCATGCCATAAAATCTTTCATGAAACATATCTCATATATAGTGTGCTAGTTAGTGGTATCAGTATCAATATCTCTCGGCCCGAAGCCATTAACATATACCTCCTGCCAACCATATATCTCCCTCAGCCTTATTTCTCCCTCGCCCGTAGGCAGAACAATAACCACTAGATACGCACAAAACCATTGAACATAGTCTTTCCAAACATAGGTATACATATCTCAAAAACATCTTCATAGTATAAAGTCATCCATCATCTATACTATAAAGAAGTGTGTAAAAGCATGTTCATAAGCATTATAAAATCATCCATCATCTATACCACAAAGAACATGAGTTTGATAAAATATGGTATTCCAAAATATTCTCAGTAAGCATAGTATCTTGTAAAACATTTCATAAAACGTAGTCATTAATCATGCTTTTCTTGTATGCATTTCTAATATTAAAACATGCATTTTTGAATGGGTCCACTCATTGATACTCTGCCGCAGAAGAGCCATGCAAAACTAGCGAAGACGGAATCGCCACAATATATGCACCAATGCACATAAAGGGTACAATTAATAAAACTCTATCAAAACTATTGAATTTGGGAAAACGGACGTCAAAAACGGATTCAGGACGTCGAATTACCCTAAGAAGGGTCCCGTGTAAATTTCGAAAAAGTCAACACAAAGTATATTCCAGAGAATATTCCCTAACGGAATATTCCATCTGGGTCAACTGGGTTGGGCCTAAAGGGTTTGGGTCTAATGGGTTAAAGGGTATTGGGCTTAGGGTTAAACAGGCCGAGGGCCCTGGGTTCTATATAAGGGGCTTGGCTTGAAAGCTTCGCCCAATGCCTTTGGGTTTTAGAAAATAAAATAAAAAGGTTAACGGGCATAAGGCCCGAGTCCTATAGGACCCAAAGGCCTAAACTAAAAGGGTTTTGGGTTAAAGGCTAATTGGGTTGGGTATAGAGGGTTTTAGGGTTGGGCCTTAAAAGGCCACCGGTTTGTTAGGTGGGTCGCCGGACCTCAAGAAGAAGAAGGCCAGAACACGGCCGAGAACTTCTCTAGATCTGACGGAGCTCGGAACACCACTAACATACGACAAAATATATATGGAATTGAAGCTCAAAGAGATGGGAGTAATTTTATACCGAAAAACAGGTCAAGTCGTGGTCCGATTTAGTCGGAAAAGTGCTTGCAACAGTCGGCGTCCTCACCATAAATTGGGGAGTGCTTCCCCGTCTTGTTTCTGTGTACAACAACACTCATCACACCTCATTTGATGCCATGTGACATAAAAATGGAGAGGTAGAGATTTCTCGATGCTTACCTCACGTTGGAAAGAAGGAAACTCACTGGAGAAGGAAGCTGCACAGTAAGGGTAACCATGGGGAGGTTAAGGTGATCCTCCCTCAATCTTAACTCCTTGGAATTTGCAGGGAAAGAAGGATGGTGGTGAGTGTTGCTATTATCGTCTTTGTTAAGGTAGATGGGTGTGTGGGTGTCGTCGGGAAATGGGAGGGGAGAGTCTGTGCGAGAGAGGGAGAGATAAGGGAGAGTGAGGGAGAAGAAAGAATTGTGAGAGAGAGAGCCTTGGGCCTCGGGGGACACAAACCAAAGGTTGGCCCCTCATGGGCACACCTATTAAGACCCAAAACAATGTTTTAAACCAAAGAATTCCTTAACCAACATGAAATTACAACAGTGCCCTTTTGTTCCGTAAATTTCGGGACGGGTTGTTACAACTTGACACACTTTATAGTGTATTACCGTTCTTGTCTCGCCTATAATAGCCCTTAACATTTCATATAGGTTGTGAATCTAACGTCTAATTTACATTTTAAAGTTAACTCCATACACTATTTCTTTACGTAAAATTACCAATCTACCTTCTAATATGTATCACATGCAAGTAATGTGACATAAATGGATGGAAAACTGAATATATTAGCTTCGAATATATAATTGACAGATTTTTATAATTCAATGACTAATTTTTTTGAAAAAAAATAGTTTAGAGACCTAATTTTTACTCAGATGATAATTCAGAAACTAAATTGGCAATTTATCCTAAGTAATAATTTAATCATTATCAACCAAATCATATGCTTTATAAAAGAAAAATGTTAAGGAGACTCCTCGTGAACTCTCCACCATCGCATATGTTTTGCATAATGCTTTAGAATATTTTGGTATAGAATTGTGTCATTCCACTTTTAAGAGAGTATCCAGGATTTTTCTTTATAAATTATAATTTAAATAGATGATGTTGGGAAGGGAATACGATTCACCATCCAACACCCGATCCCTCGATCAGGTTTTCTATCTCCCTCCTCGCTCCTCCCTCCTCCGACACCACCGCCAGCCCAAAATAAAGGTTCCCCCTCCCCCCTCCACCAACCTCCTCCTCTCTCAGCCCTTATCCGCCCACAGCCTCTCCCTCCGTCGCTCTTCAAGCCATCAAAATCCGCAATTTTGACAGCCTGACGAAAGCGACGTAAAGCGAAAGAGGTTGGAGTTCTCTCTCGGTCTTCCTTCTCATATTAATTTCTGGTTAAATTATCAGCAACCTTAATCTCTGCTAAACCTCGTATGGATATCTGTATCAACACACACACACAGAGACACCTATGTATATATTTAACAAACAATTTCGACTGTTTAATGTTTCAACAGTGTCTGTAACGGAAAACAAAAGTTTTAGCTGTTTCATATCCATGTCTTTTCACACGTTGACGTTGGTGTGCTTTTTGTTTCTAATTTTGTTTACTGTTGTTTTTGCTTAAGGAAAAAATGGTGTCTGAGTTAATAAATGCGAATCCGGTCATCTACGAAAAGAAAGAGCGTCGGGTTCGTAGCGTTCCAAGTGCTGCTGCCGATGAATATGCCGTTGAAGCCATTGACCAGCAAGAGATTTTTGATATCCTTTCTGTATATACTTGTATTTATGCATTTTACTGTAAGTGTATATGAAGCATCTATGTGTATGCCGAGAAGAATTTTTTGTTTCTATGAACGAATATTAATCCATTGATTAACTTAATTGCTGTACTTTAATCAGTTTCGAAAGTAGTTTTATGTTTTGTCTTGTATGCCGCGATGAATTTAGTCGTCCTTAACAATTCTTAAATCATATTAGAGATATAAAGGACCCGGAACACCCTTATTCTTTGGAGGAGCTCAAAGTAATAACCGAAGATGCAATTGAAGTCGATGATGGCTGTGGCTACGTCAGGTAGACAGACCTTTTTATGCTCATTTTAAATAGGCTTTTGCCTAATTCTGGCTATGTTTTGAACCCTGTTGGCTAAATGATGATTGTTTTCTTCAGGGTCACGTTTACTCCTACCGTGGAACATTGTAGTATGGCAACAGTTATTGGTCTTTGCTTACGTGTTAAACTCTTAAGGAGCTTGCCTTCTCGTTACAAGGTACGATCTTTATCTTCTTGTTGAATTGGATTCACATTATTCTCTATTACCATGTAATATAGGTTAAATTGGGAGTGAATACCAGGACTCCATCAAATTGAATTTCTGCCCGTATAATAGTACTGTTTTTTAAGCTGTTGAGATGAATGTAAAATGTAACTGTCTGTTTAATTTATGAGATTTGGGTAAAAAAATGGAGAGGGGTTTGTTTGGAGAGTCATATTATTGTGCATTATAATACTATAATATACATACAAAAGAGTCATTCACCATGTCTTATGTTGGGTGAATAAGAGTGGAAGCGGGGAAGACATTGCTTAAGATGTGTTTCTCTACAACAGGGTGATAATATGATGAACCTTTCCTATGTTGTTATTTGGTTGATTTAATATCTTGATGTTTAGCTTACCTCATAGGTCGCAACACGTAGTGGAGATAGACTCTGTATTTGGTCACGATAGTATGCTTTTGATTGATGCCTGGAAGTTGGAATAACTATATAGGTAGGCTCTCAAATTTGGTTGAAAATCAGTAACAATTAGAGTCTGCCTTTTGCGGGTCTTTTTGTGTCCACTTATCTATTTACTTTTTCTGATAAAATGCTAAAAGGCATTCTGAAGTTTCAATTTTGTGAAAGCATCATTTTGTGCTGTTTGTTAAAGAGAATGAGTGTTTAAGGGCATCTTCTGATATGTCCACGCTCGATGTACAATCCAAGAATAAATGCATAAACATGTAGGCACACAAACACATACTCAAGAAATATTTTACGGCAACCACCTGACATAAGTGTAGAAAATAAATTTTGATCGGCAACAAGTAGTTAACTATGCCTCCAAATTTCATGTATTGTTGTGAACTATTTGACCATTTGAACACTCTTGTGACGCTGTTTAGAAAAAATTATTGGACGCCCCATATTACTCCAAATTGGAATAGCTCAGTATTGTCAGCCTATGATTCATGATGGTCCTTTTGTTTCTTCTCTATTGTACTGATTAAGTCTCAGCCTTTGTAAGCCTGCTAATTTTTTAATCTTTTCATTGTGGTTAGGTGGATATTAGGGTGGCACCGGGATCTCATGCAACCGAAGCTGCCGGTACTCTCTCTCGCTCTCTCTTTCTCTCTCTGGGTTTTTGTGACACATGGTTGGGCTGTGGAATTTCTCATGATACGTTGATATGATTCTCAAACCAATTCACAATTTAGCTTATAGCAACACATTCCATCTACACCAAGCTTACATTGCAAAGGTTACTGACATCTCGTTACTAAAACAAAAGGTTACTGACATCCGTTTAAAAGAAACCTAGATGAAGTAGTCTTCCGAATAACATGGTAAAGGCATCTTAATAAATTTTTTGATAATTCTTGTCTAGCATTCGTGATTTTACTTTTCTTACGTGTGCAGTTAATAAGCAACTGAATGATAAGGAACGGGTGGCTGCAGCTTTGGAGAACCCGGGCCTCGTTGATATGGTTGATGAATGCCTTTCTCCTTCATACGAGTGAATGAATCGCTTATCTTGACTGATCGACTGGTCCAGTCATCAGTATACTACTTTTCTACCAGATTCATACATCTTGTAGCCACTTATGTTGGTATAATTTGAATGGCCAGTTAAGATGGGGAATATATGGATTAAAAGAAATAGTCCCTTGTTTAAAATTAGTTTCATTGTTTTTCCTCTCGACTGATTTGTATTGTAATAATGTACCACAGAATAGCATTAGTTTATGTTATGTGATTTAGTTTAAGATCAGATTGTTGAATAATTGGGGTTGCTTTGCTTTGATAACTTTATTGTTTGTTTTAAAGATAAATTAAACAGAGAGCGAGGAGATGGAGAAATGCATAGTTCTGATTTACCCTTACACTGTTTAGATGACGAAATTTAAGGGCCTGTTTGGTATCCTATTTGAAATTTTTTATCATTTCTCAAAACATTTTTTAAGAACATTTCTTGAAAACAGTTTTTTTGAAGACTCAAAAACTTGATTGGTTTTAATTTAAATTTTTTAAATCTTATGACTTAAACTATAACAAAGAGATATAAAAAGAGGAGGTCGCAAGAGAAGTAGAAAGAGGAGAGAGAGGAAAGAAAGTAAGATATGATTTAAGGAAAAAGAAAAAAGAGATAGAATCAGACGAGATAAAGAAGAAGATGAGTGAGAAAAAGAACCTAAAGAATAAAAAGAGCGAATTGGAGGAGAGATGTCACATCCCGGCCCGGGGCGGATCACTTCCCGGGCCCGCTCCACCATCGTAGCACGATATTGTCCGCTTTGGGCCCCGACCACGCCCTCACGGTTTTGTTTCTGGGAACTCACGAGCAACTTCCCAGTGGGTCACCCATCATGGGAGTGCTCTAGCCCCCTTCTCACTTAACTTCGGAGTTCCGATGGAACCCGAAGCCAGTGGGCTCCCAAAAGGCCTCGTGCTAGGTAGGGATGAGAATATACATTTAAGGATTGCTCCCCTGGGCGATGTGGGATGTTACAAGAGACGAAAAAAATAAAAAAAAAATAAAAAAAATAGGATAGAGAAAGAAGAAAAGAGAGAGATTTGGAGTGGGAGTGGAGGAGGAAGAGAAAAGAAAGAAATGAGTTTAAGTTTAAAAACTCTAAAAACTCACTTTTTATATTTTTAAATAATAGACTATATTTTTTAGTTAGTCTTGAGTTCAGTTTTTGAAAATAGTCATACCAAACAAGTTTTTAAGGCCTAAATCTTGAAAATTGTTTTTGAGTTTAAAAAGTTGGATTCAAGTACACTACCAAACAGGCCCTAAGATTACAAAGAAATTTTAAAAGGGTTTACATCACAAAGGGTTCTTGAAATTGACCCATACCATCAAGATGGTCATTGAAATTGAAAATTGATTAATGTAGTTTCTGAAAGTAGGTGTCGCAAATTAATGTGCTCTTTCCGTCTCAATTTTGTCAAAATTTTTGTTATGGTGTAAATAAATATGCTCAAGTGCTATGGTCACGTGAAGGCTGTGCGAAGTATCACAAGTCACATACGAGTCAGAACCACCTAAAGTGGTACAGGCTGGCACCTGCCTTGGATCCAAGGTGAGTGTGTAGTGCGAGAGTTGAACGATGACGTGAAGGCTAGGCCTTGTCCTCGGGCAGAGCACTAACACCGGGGTGCAGAATAATAAGCTTGAAATATATCTCAGCACTATTATACTCACTACCATCACTACCATCAATATACTCACTTGAAGCTTACCTGAGCGTCCGCAATATCGAGCAACGATATATATAACCATACTAATACACAATTAAACGTAGAGAGCATTTGACATGGCATTTCAAAATATCAAACCATTTAATTAAGTTTTCTGGGAAAAATACCAAGTGTGTGTATATATATATATATATATATATATATATATATATATATTGAAAACCAAAAGCCCACTCATTGATATATGGAAAGGTCGTAGCCCCAGAGTCTCGCTTGACTGCGCTCTTCCTCAAGATAGGTCTCACCTATAAGCGAAACAACTATTTAAACGTTATTTTTTAAGCACATAACCAAAATTAGGTAATAACTTCTCATATATTGCTCGATTGGGGTGCTTGAATATACCAACATGACCTACTCAACCTCAGAAACATCCCCATATTTTTAGAAAAAATTTCCGATCACCCACACGCCCTCACACGCTGGTCAAGGCACGGCCACGCTCAGGCATGTGCCTGGCACACCATACGGAACAGTTAACGCCGTTAGGGAATATTCCGTAAAAAAATCAGCATATACCGATATATTTACCTGACGACATTAAGAATATTCCGTCAAAATTGACGGAATATACTCCTTCTCCTTCCTTGGTTCGCCAGAGTCTGGCGCCTGCGCCGCTGCGATCGAAGAATGTTATTCATAATACTCGAAGAATGTTAAATTTTATCTGGAGGCATCTTCGTTTAATATTGTGTCTCCCTTAAAATCTCTTCCAGACGAGTTGCACTAACAGGCTTACGGAAATTAAATCCTATTTTACTTAGCCGAAAGCTTTTGCTTCTTCCTTTACTTCTTTCATATAGAAAAGGTAGGGTGTTTGGAGAAAATATGAGGTGTATGTTGAGAATGTAGGGTATGAGGGTATTATGGGGAAATATGTGGGGTGTATTAAGATAATTTTTAATTAAAAAACCAAATGTATGGTGTATTAAGTATATGAGGTTTATTCAACAATATGTGAAGTGTTAATATAATAAGCATTTTTTAATCAATTTGGGGATTTATGCCAACCAAATGGGGCTCGGTTGAAAGGGTAATTATTAAACTTTAGGAGGGTAATTATTCAACGGACATGATTAGGGGTCGTTTTGGTCATTTTGTACCTTGGGTTGGGGTAGGTTGATTCGATGGCTCAGAGTGTTTTCTTCTTGCAATTTTGTCAGTTGTAGAGAGAGAGAGAGAGAGAGAGAGAGAGAGAGAAAGAGAGAGAGAGATGGGGGAGTATGGGGTAGGGGAGAGGATTCTCGAGAAGGAGGTATGGGTTTAGGGAGAAAAAGTAGGATAAGGATTGTCTGCACTCTTTGTTCCCGTGCCCTTTCATGTCCTCCTGTTTATGTGGTCACGGTTAAGTCACGTCAACATTTTATATTACTATTCATTTTTGTCTTATTATCTCTATAAAAAAAACAATATAAAATGTTAACGTGACTTAACCGTGACCACACAAAACAGAAGGGCACAGGAACAAGGAGGGCAGACAATCCTTGTCCGAAAAAGTAAGGGAGAAGTATGGGGTTAGGCTGTGCCATTGGGACAAGGATTGTCTGCCCTCCACTTCCGGTGCCCTCACCGTGCCCTCCTGTTTTTTGTGGTCACGGTTAAGCCACGTTAACATTTTATATTATTTTTTATAGATATAATAAGACAAAAAATGAATAGTAATATAAAATGTTGACGTGACTTAATCGTGACCACACAAACAGGAGGGCAGGGGAGGGCACCGGAACTGGAGGGTAGACAATCCGTGTCCTGCCATTGAGGGTAGAGGAACAGAGAGCTACTATGAGAGAGAAGGATGGCTTCGGCTTAGGGAGAAAAAATAAGGGAAGAGTATGGCTTCAGCTTTGATCTGATCAAACCCACCTCCAAAACCCTTCCTGATCACCATCTTCAGCAACCCAATTCGGAGCCTGCTCGAATTGGGAACTCGTGGAGATTCGAAGCTCCGGGTGAGATAATTTTCCCCAAATTTCCCCCAAATTGTATTCAATTTATGTCGCTTCGTTCCATTTTCCATTTTAATTTGGAATTGGTTGATTTTTTAGGCGGGTAGCGATTCGAAATCCAGTTTGTTTTTGAATCCTTGCGCCTTCAAATGAACTGACAGTGATTTTGTTTTGTATTTATTTATTTTTCCAGGTGAAGTAGTCACTAGAGTGTGACAATATCACCAAGTATATGTGTTCTTATCAATGTACAGATCTAATGGGTTTTGTATACCAATCTTGGGTTTTGTTTTTTCTGGAAAATTGTTTTGATCTGATTGTGGGTTCGTAGGTTTTGATTTCTTTCGTTTGTTTCAGCTTGCAAAGCAAGGGGTTCTGACTTGAGGGTTCGTTTCAAGGTACTATTATTATTCTTTTTTGTTCTTAGAGTTTAATGTTTCGAAGTTACATGTTTTTGGATTTTTGTGTGTATTTTCTCTAGGGAAAAAAGTTGAATACTGTTTTTGGTTTCTTAGCTACCAAATGGGAAATATTTCATTTATTAGTAATGCTTTGAAAAACGCGTGACTCATTAAGTGAAAGACGCTAACCGAATAGTTAGAGATGCCGCAAGCAAAGATCATATACCCTAATTGACTGCAAGTTACTTTTATTTGTGTTTGTAGTGATGTAATGCTGGTTCTGTTTATTGTGATTTTAAATCAAATGCCTTACTTCGTCTAAATTTACTACAAGATTTGATATGTATCTTGCGGGAAATGGTAAATAGGCCAGTTTCGGAATAACATGAAATTAGTTGGATATGGCATAAAAAGAGGGGATACTTAGAGTCTCATAAAACTATCTCAGTCGAAGAATGTATTTTGGCAAGGGAACTTTGAACTTATTAGGTGAAGAACCAAATTGTCTTATAGCATGCTTCTCATTTATTTTAAAAATGGATTGGATTCCTATAAATATTTTAGCGATTGACTATAGATAAGGCAGTTGCATTTTTCAAAGTGAATTATCTCATACATATACAAAACTATGTGAAATGGACTAAACTGTAATCTGGGACTTTTACCTTAGTATAGAACTTGGCTATATGCCAGAATGGTTTGTTCAAGCACCTTTTAAGTTATATTATGTTTTCTATTTTTTTTAAAAAAGAAGAAGTTATCTCCTGTCTTTTGGTATCAGAACCGTCTATCTGTACATGATCGTTTCTTTATTGCTTCATTGTAGGTGAGAATGTTATGCGAGAAAGCGTAAATTTTGGTTTCTTTAGGCTCTTATTATATTTGTATTACATTACATATTTCACTGTTATTACATTTTGTATGGGGAAAAAGCGTTATTATTGTCCTTCATTTTGAACTGGTAACGCTGGTGTGGATCTTTCAAATTATATGGGTAGACACTTATTATTATTTATTTGCATGCCTGTGAAAAGGCCAGTGACAATTTGTGGCGATATTCATGGAAATTTCATGACCTTGCAGAGCTTTTTCGAATTAGAGCTTTTCTTGCTTGCGATTTTGAATTATTTCAAATTATGAATGAAAAAGCTTTTTTTTTTTTTTTTTTACAACATTGTTGAGAGCTTAAGCTTTCGAGTTCTTAGTTTATATCAATGTTTTAAAAGGCTCGCCTCAGGACGTGCCTAGGTGTCATCTGAGGTTGGGCGTGAGGGTTGCCGCCTCTGTTTTGAGGGAGTGGGTAGAAGGCTTCGCCGGAGCCGCCTAGGCGCACCTGAGGCGAGCCTTTTAAAACATAACGCTGGTGTGGATCTTTCAAATTATATGGGTAGACACTTATTATTATTTATTTGCATGCCTGTGAAAAGGCTAGTGACAATTTGTGGCGATATTCATGGAAATTTCATGACCTTGCAGAGCTTTTTCAAATTAGAGCTTTTCTTGCTTGCAATTTTGAATTATTTCAAATTATGAATGAAAAAGCTTCTTTTTTTTTTTTTTTTACAACATTGTTGAGAGCTTAAGCTTTCGAGTTCTTAGTTTATATCAATGTTTTAAAAGGCTCACCTCAGGGCGTGCCTAGGCATCCTCTGAGGCTGGGCGTAAGGGTTGCCGCATTTGTTTTGAGGGAGTGGGCAGAAGGCTTCGCCGGAGCCGCCTAAGCGCACCTCATGGGGGTTTTTTTTTTTTTTCAAACTCCCAAACCCAAATTTTGGGTAGGGTTTTACCTGACTCATACCTCTTCCTTGCACTATTGTCTCTCTGCTTTATTTTCTTCTGATTTTTGTTTTTTTCTATAATGGATGTGTGCTGTCAGCGTGCATTGTTATATGTGCTCATTGTGCTTTTCATCATCTATTATATATATAATATGAATATATGTGTATATATATTTATAATATATGTGTGTGCTCAGGATGGTTATTCATTAATAATCTTTTTTTTAAGGGTAAATTACATAATAACCCCTCATGTTTGAGGTCTATTACAACTCCATACAACATCTTTAAAACATTTCACTTTCATACCTCACGTACTGTTTTATTTCAAAATAATCATCCGTTACATTTTCCATCCATTGATTCGTTAAGCGCTGATGTGGCTGCCACGTTTGTGTCACATAGTTGCCAAATGTGTGCCACGTGGCAATTTTTTTTTTTTTAAAGCTGAATTTTCTTAAAAAAAAAAGAAAGAACAAAAGCTGAAACAAATGCCCCCCAAACCCAGGAAGAAAAAAACCACCCCACCTCTCTGTCGATTATTCCCCTCACCGCCCCTCCCCCTTTCTTGCTGCAGCGACTAACCCCCACCCTCCCCCCTCATTCTGTGACTGATCTCGCCAATTATTCCCCCCCCCCACCCCACCTCCATTCCCGATTACCCCCCCCCCCCACACTCAGAAACCCACATCTCTCCCTCCGCACTCACCCTCTTCCCTCCTCTACAAACCTCACTTCTTAAATCCAACACCCATTCCTTCCATCTTCACCTCACGAACTTGGCGTAAACTGGATCTGAGTTTTTTTTGTTTTTGTTTTTTTTTTTTGGGTTGCAGGTGGGGGGTCAGGGGAAGAAGATGAAGATGGGGGAGAAGAGAAGGGAGGAGGAGGGGGGGAAAGACGAACTGAAGGGGTTTTTTTGTTTTTTTTTAATTTATTTTTTCTGGGTTGTAGAGGGAAGAAGATGAAGATGGGGGAGAAGACAGGAGGAGGAAGAGGGGTGGGGAAGACGAACTGAAGGACTTTTTTTTTTTTCTTTTTTTTCTGGGTTGCAGGGGGAAGAAGATGAAGATGGGGGAGAAGAGATGGGAGGAGTAGGGGGGATAAGGTTTCAGCTTTTGTATTTGGTTTTTTTTTTTAGAAGATTCAGGTTTTAAAAAAAAACTAAATTTTTTTTTGCCACGTGGCACAAACGTGGCAGCCAAGTCAGCGCTTAACGGATCAATAGATGGAAAATGTAATGGAGATATTATTTTGAAATAAAATAGTACGTGAGGTATGAAAGTGAAATGTTTTAAAGATGTTGTATGGAGTTGTAATAGATCTCAAACCTGAGGGGTTACTATGTAATTTACCCTTTTTTTAATATAATATATATGTACGCTCAATGTATATATTAAAAAATTTAGGTCATGTGAGGCTTCGCCTCACGCTTAGGCCGGGCTATCCCTCGGACGCCTCGTCCACGCCTCACGCTTTTAATAAATTGGTTTATATCAAGACATTTGATATGGTTTCATTTATTTTGTGAAATTAGATACTTTCTATGAAGATTTTTCTTTGGAGTTCGGTAAATTGATTGCTCCTTTGGCAGTAAGTTTGACATTAGTAAATTTTGGACTTTAATTTCAATGATTACCCAACATTAATTGTTATTGATTAGCATTTTGTTTTCTGGAATTTGGACTATGAACAGTTCAAAGGTTTTGGGAAAGGAATGTTTTTTAATTAGGCCAATTGGGTTCTCCTGGCAATACAATGTCGAAATTTTTTAAATCCGAGTCCGACAATTTTGGCAAGGTGAAAATGAGCTGTGATTGGGAAGGTAATATCATCCTAATATATTTTTCGTAGCAATTTACTTATTTGCATTTTTCAACTTTATGTGTCCAAGAGGTTTCAAGTGTTAGAGAGTGTATGTATTAAGGTTAATCAGTAGTGGTACAAAATGTAAACATCACTTTGAGTGATTAATATAAACTCTCTACGTTTTCATTTTGAATGTTGAAGTTGGAAATTGCATTGGTTAGGATACTAATGATCAGAAAATAACTTTGTTTAAGGAATGCCCGTCTATGGGTGGATTCTCATTTTATGGAAAAGTTGACTAAATTTCTTCTTTGTTGTTTTCATATGGTGCTTCTGTGGTGGGTTTTGAAATTTCAGTTGTGGATGTGAAATTCATTTCTCAAGATAGTTGCGATAATGCCTATTTTTCTCTCAAAGCTCTTTCAGTCGAGTTGCCAGAATCAGTGATTGAAGCTCTCCATGACAAGTCGGACATCGGCCTGATACACTACTCTCACCCTTTCCTGCTTTTAATTTTGATTGTTTATGTAATGTGTGCTTTTCATTGGCAATTTGTTTTGCTGAATTTTATTTTGATAATTTGTGAAATTTTTGTTTTATTTTTTGTCGACAGCTTTTAGGGTTATTGCCTACAAATTCCAAACAGAAAAGTTAGAAGAGCTACGGATTTGCTTTCGACTGGTTCCCCTCTATTGAGTGCAAACGTGCTCCTAATATACTTGAATTGATTCTAAAGTTGGTGTCTTTTTCTGGGATTGTTTGTGGTTTTGTGAGTGTTGCTTAGGTAAAACGTGGGTTGTCTAAATTGCTACATTTAAGAATGCGATTGTATTGCTGCAGGATTTTCATTTAATTTTTCTATGGATATTATTCATGTCTGTTGTCGGTTATAGTTTGAAAACCCGTAGCAAAGCATGGGCATTCCTGCTAGTTAGTACTCCTAAAACTAAGGAGTCATTGCATCACACATTGTTGTAAACAAGTATGAATGCTGAGATTGTGGCTTGGAATTGATATCAATTTCCTGAATTTACTGAAACTTTTAGACCAAACCAGTTGCTGTTTCAGAACACCAGTAGCGAACACTCCGCGAAAATAATCGTACCCGACCCTAGTATCAACAGAGCACGGATACGTTACATATATGTACCAACCAAAATGCCTAAAACTGAAAGAATTTAGGTTGTAATGCACTGAAGCGAGAGGGCCGCCCCACGTCCCATGCTATGATGGAACTCTTCACTTTCTCAACGTGAGATTACGTTCCACATTCACTATGTATAAGCATCTTATGTCATCATCACATAATCGCAGCGTTACAAGCAAACGATTCACTGCATATCTACCAATATGACAGGTACAAACAATTGAACAAAGAGAAAATCTGCTGGCATCAAAACGTAACGATTTTTATTTGCAAAAATGTAAATATAAAGGAGAAAAGAAAATACAGAGAGCATATGGAGATTTAAAGATGATAAACGGCAACAGAGCAGACATCAACGGAAAAACTCAACAAAAAAGAGACAAAATTTCCCGTCTCAAAGCTGAAACCCAATGGGCCCTCAGCTCACCGGTTACTTGCCTGAGTGCCCAACATCTTCCGATTGTACTTGGCAGCAGTAACCATGTTGTTGAGGGCAGGCTGGACTTCAGAGTATTTGCGTGTCTTGAGACCACAGTCGGGGTTAACCCAGATGATGTTCTTCTCAAGGACCTTAACAATATTCTCAATTTTGACACTGAGTTCCGTGTCTGACGGGATCCTTGGTGAGTGGACATCATAGACACCAGGACCAATGCCAGAACCAAACTTCAGTCCCTCAGGGAGGACCGAGAGCAGTCTCTCATCCGATTTGGAGTTCTCGATTGTGATCACATCCGCATCCATGTCAATGATCGAGTGAATTATGTCATTGAACTTTGAGTAGCACATGTGGGTGTGGATCTGTCCAATACAATAAGTCCAAGCATTACACTCCGACATAGTAGGCCCATTCATGCTATGTTAATATGCATTCAGTCTTTCATTTCTGGAAGTCATCTCTTTGTATTCGTTTCTTTGATACATAATGTCTTTTGTCAAAGCACTTATAAGATCTAGTATTGAAGTCTAAGAAAATATGATAGGAACTATCGATTTACAGACAGGAATAAATGGTAGAGAAGTGAAAAGGAACCTGAGTAGTATCCTGAACACTACAGTTAGTTATCCTGAAGGAGTGAACAGCCCAATCAAGATAGAGAGACTGCTCAGCCTTCCTCAAAGGCAAACCTTCTCTTAGAGCAGGCTCATCAATCTGGATCACAGTAATTCCCGCTTTCTCAAGATCCTCAACCTCATCCTTCATGGCCAAAGCAATCTGATAGCAGGTCTCAAATCTGAAAGCATACATCGTGTTAAACACTAGAAAGAATAAAAAACAAAAAATTACATGAAATCAATGTGCTCGTATTCTTACCTGGGCTGGTCATTTCTCACAAACGACCAGTTCATAATGGTGACAGGTCCAGTGAGCATTCCCTTCATAGGTCTCTTTGTCATTCCCTGGGCTAGTGATGACCAGAAAACTGTCATGGGATCTGGGCGACTCACATCACCATAGATAATAGGTGGCTTTACACAGCGAGAACCGTAAGATTGGACCCACCCATTGGAAGTAAACGCAAAACCAGATAATTGCTCTCCAAAGTACTCAACCATGTCATTCCTCTGGGTTGGCAAGTCATTGGCAAATATAATCAAGAATCAAAAACCCTCCTTTTACAACAAAAACATGGCCTATATGAGAGAATAAGCATTCGATCTAGGGAACTCACCTCGGGCTCTCCGTGCACCAATACATCAATGTCCAGCTCTTCCTGAAGCTTGACAACTTTGTTAATTTCTTCCTTCATTGCATTGACATAATCTTCCTCAGAGATTCTAGGAAGATACAGTGACTGGTTTAGTATCTACTGTCAGATTAAAAATTAATAAGAAAATAACAGAGTATGCGGCAACACAAACTTCCAGACAAGTATGCTAACTTTTTATCCTTGTATTCCCGGCGCACTCTTCTAAGATCCATTGTTTGAGGGAAAGATCCAATGGTTGTTGTTGGAAGAATTGGAAGGTTCAGCTTCTTTTGCTGAGCATCCAGCCTTGTACTCACATTTGTGGGTCGGCGGTGGTCAGAGCCCTTCAGAGCAGCAACCTGTGCAAGAAAGAATGATACTCCAATAAGTGAAAGATAATCACTGCATGTCAATTTAAGATATTTAAGCATAAAAAAACTCAAAAACTTACAGCCTTTTGCACAGCCTCATTCGTCACCCTGGGGGAGGATTTTCTTGAAGCTTGAGCTGCAGCATTGGCAGTGAAAAATGCCTGGAAATGAATTGGTAGTGACAAGATAAAAAATACTAACCAAAATATCCTCAAGAAAGCTTTGAAGAATTACAAAAACGTTTCTCTAACACAGAATCATACATATTTTCTCCCTCTGATTATACAGATTTTACATATAATACGAATTCAAGTGCAATGATCAGGGTCAATTTTAATGTCCATTAAGTTACCTGCTTCTAGATGGAACAATGGCAACAACATTGTAGATAAACAAACATTAAATATTGCACATAAAAGTTATCGGTCAAACACTTCAACTTCAAAACGCTACTGGATCAAAAGTAAAGCAAGAACAGATGACATTTACTGGTTGAATTCTGTACTTCATGCACAGAGGCATGAGGGTATACAAATAATCTATCAACAACTAAAGATGGAGAATGTCCTATGTGATCTTCTAGGATATGACCAACAGAAATCTTTGACCAAAGGAGACAATTATAATAATTTGGAAAGAGTTTTTTAAATTTATGTATAGGAGTCATATGAATTAGATCATACATATATACTTAAATTAGGCTTCCAACAATAATCATCTTATTAATTTAGTTGGGGAAATTTGCGACAGAAGGATTCAATGAGACTAAAGGTTCACAAACATTAATACTGAATTGGGGTAGTAATGATAGTTGCTAGGTGTCATTCGGGATTTATGAAAGTTCTAAGAATAAATTAAGACACATAATTAGTAATTATTAGATGGATGTATAAGAAATGGTTCTCATCCAAATTAAAGTTCTAATTTGTGGATGCCTCAGATAAAAAATAGGTAATATATAACTACCTCATCCTTCTGTCCGGACAATGCTTTAGCCAAGGCATTTACTTCAATAACTTTTTGGGCTGCAAACGCAAGCCATGGTTTAATATCTTTATCCAACTTAGTCTCGTTCTCTAAATCAACTGCAGTGTGGAGGAGGGAGCAGGATGTTGAAACCACAATCTTGTCTGCCAAAAAATCATATGGATCAGATTATGCAGCCAACTGAAAATCCTTCTCTTATAAAAGAATGCCCTTATGAATAAGACCTTTTCCAACAATGCTTTCAAGAGCCTGCAGGATATTGACGGAGGATGCAAGATCGTTGGCCCATATATTCCTTCCATCAACCACTCCAGCAAAAAGGTGTTTTCCAGTAGGAAATCCACCCTTAATCAGATCAAGGGTCTTTGCTCCACGAACCAGGTCAAACCCATAACCAGTAACACCCTTCAAAGAGGTAATTGTTTTGTACGCTTCGGCAGTAACATCAGAAAAGTATGTCTCAATCAGAACATTTAAACCAGAGAAAGATGACTCTAGTTCCGAGTACGTATGAGTAAATGCTTCCAATTGATTAGCATCGAGATCCAATACAAGGGTGGGCTCATCAAACTGGACCCAGGTAGCACCGGCTGCCCTTAGTTCAGCCATAACCTCCCTGCATGGTTTTAATCATTAGTAGAGATAATTTCAATCACGGCCAACATACCAACAAATAAATAGTTTAGAAAAGGTAAAGTCAGTTACTTGTAAACTGGAAGAATATAGCGAAGTAGGGAGAGGGGGGAAAAAGATTGTTCAATACCCCTTGCTGGTTTTGATAGCAACAAGTAGGATACAGGTCCTATAAGGACGGGAATTGTATCCACTCCAAGCTGCATTGGAAGTTGTAACCAATTATCAATGAGTCAACAATTCAAACAAAAGAACTTGGAACAAAAGGCAAGACGATATTGCAATTGAGGAATACTTACAGCTTTGGCCTCCTTGAATTCATCCACTGCCTTGTGCGATGCATAAGAGAACCTAATATGTGGGCCCAATTCAGGGACAATGTAATGGCTGCACAAAAGGACACGCGGTACATGTTCCATGAAGAAAATTTATAAACACAAACCAAAACTTATTGAAATACTATGAGATGCATAACTATTCACTTACTAGTTGGTGTCAAACCACTTGGTCATTTCCATAGCAGGAACATTTGCATTTCCCCTAGCCATGGAAAAGTAGGTCTCGAAACCAATCTCGCTGTGTTTCCAACCATACCTAGGGGGTACAGCCCCAAGCATGGCTGTGGTATCTAACATCTGATCATAGTACGAGAAGGTGTTGCTTGGAATATACTGAATACCAGCATCAGCCAGCTGCTTCCAAATGCTGGACCTAAGACCTGCAGCCGCCTTTTGCAATTCTTCGGCACTGCTCTTCCCATCCCAGAAAGATTCCAAGGAAAACTTGAGCTCTCTTTTCGGTCCTATGCGGGGAAGACCAACAATGTGGGAGGCCACTGCTCTGTTCCGCCGTATCCATATGTCATCAAACAAAGTAAAGTTCACCTATTTGGGTTGCTAACAAAAACCAAAAGAGCAACAGAAAAGACCCATTTGCATGTGGTCCTTCCTATCAAAGTCTATTCAAACAATCAAAATGGAAAGAAAAACACTGACAGATATCACAGTTACAAGCCATAAATTAAAACAAAAATTCCAGCGCTTTCTTGATTAATTTGCAAACAAACCCATCATTCCTTGGCAAAATAAGAAGAAAAAGACTCCAAAAACAAACAAAAAAAATACAGAAAAAGCTATGAAATGAGAGAAATGGAAAACCCAGAAAAGGAGAGTACAAATACCTGGTAGAGGTTGTGTGGAAATGGAGGTGGTGGGTACAGCGAAGAAAAGTGGGACGCTTAACTGAGAGATAGAGAGAGCCATAAGGCCCAAAACTAATTGACGACACTTGGTTCATTTTCGTAAGCTCAAAATTGTCTCTGGATGCTGGAAGGATGGGTTCCATATGGGTTTTTTTTTATTGTGGGAGTTGGAGGGATTCAAGGTGGGAACGCCGAGCACAGTGGTGCTTTTAGGGTGGCGAAGGTTTAAATTTAAGAAACTAACTAAAAGGCTTGAAAGCTTTGAGTTTTAACGATAAGGACAAAATAAAGGGTAAAGTGAATAGTACCAGGATTGACTTTTTAGTGTAAAAATGTGGTTTTTCGTTAAAGTGAACAGTACCGGGTGCTTTTCGTTAAAATTCCCATATGAATTTTTTATTTTTTATTTTGTTTAGTACATCCATCTTTTTACATTGAAGAGAAGAAGATTTCTGCTAAACCACATAATAAACATCCTAATTTGCTATCGAATTTGTTATCCATAAAATTCGAACTTAAGATCTTTTACTTCTAAATGAAGAAAAATACAACCAAATCATAATTATGAGTGGCTAAATTTATGAATTTAGCTATAATATTTGAACCGTTTCAAATTGTTTTATAACAAATTGTCATATTAATTTTTTGAAATCCTATTTGTCATTTCACTTTAATTACAATAAGTTTTTCATTAAAAATAAGTTATCTGTTTCGAACATAATTTGTCCATAGTGTTATTTTGGACATGTGCTGGCCAATCAGTTGAAAATTTAGATCGTCCTTTAATGTCTATTACTTTTTCGGAAAACAAAATATTGTGAACTATAAACAATCTTTTCAAATTACTAGTGTCTTTGAAGTTGAACATGGTGAGACAATGAAATAATATTTTTGATATGTTACAAAAAAATGTGAAACTTAAGTTTATTATTATTAAAGAACTTTAAAATAACGAAATTTATGAATTTGAAAAATTGATTATTTCAGAATTTTTTAATACCTCTGTTATCATCTTGGTTGACAAGATTCATATGGGCTACTGAGGAGTAAGCAATGATCTTAAGATCGATCTGTCTTGAAGTGGTCAAGGAAGTATATATTATAGCAATCGCGCTTGAAGTATAAATGAAAGGAGTTAAATTATTATTATTAGGGAAGCGTTTTAAATTATTACAATAATTCATGCAAAGGGAGAGTTTCAAACTCGAGACGCAAGAGTAAACACCCAAAACTCTGTCCACTATTAGACCATATGAATAGTAATTAATTCTCCTGAATTTGCTTAAAAATTGAGTTCATATGACAAATAGAAATAAGTGTATAAGTTCATATAATATTTCAAAAATTTTCCTTTTTGTTTAATTTAAACACCACCATCTATCTAAGCTCACACCAATTTTAATCTATGCCCACTAAAAAAATGAATTTTAACTGTTTCTAAGAACAACACGTTTATTACCAATTTGCCCTTAAGCACCAACAAAACACACGCACAATTCCTAATCTTTAACTTGAAAGTCTAATTCTCTTAAAAATAAACTTAAAGTCTATATGCTTATTTTAATTTGATTAAACACTAGAAGCAAGGGTTTTCATATGTATGTTTTTCCAAAAAAGTAATAGCTCCCAACAAAGCACCCATGCTGAATGCAGTTCTAAAAAACATAGGAGCTATAAATATTCTAGAGCTTAAAATAATTCCAAAAATCATAGAGGCGACATGTGGACTTATGTTCAAGAAAGACAAGATTGCCCTCATTAAATGGGCATGCTTATCAAATACTCCCACGCACAGCTCATCACCCCTGAAAGTCTAAGCAGCTGAATACGACTGCTCAGCGGAATGGGCTTGCATAATAGTTGGGTGAGGTGGCCTGTGTAATTGGAATTTGTATTCTCCGAAGAGAGTGAGACCTGCAAAACACTATAAGGAAAAGGAAACTTGTTGAAAGTAACAAGACGTGACACATAGATATGACCAGTGGAGGGATCAAGACAACGGTAACCTTTATGATGAGAAGTATAACCTAGAAAGACACATGGTTTATAACGACTCTCTAACTTGTGAGCAACATACAGTTGAAGATGAGGAAAACAAAGATAACCAAAAACGTGAAGATGGGAACAAGTGGGAAGATGACCAAAAAGAACTTGATAAGGAGTGTTCCAATCTAAAACGAGTGTGGGAAGAAGATTAATAAGGTGAGCTGCAGTAAGAGCCACTTCAACCCACAAGGTGTGATGTAAGTCGGCTGTGTGGAGAAGAGAGTGAATAAGGGTGGCAATGTTGTGATATTTTTTGTTCGGAAAACCCATTTTGTTGTGGAGTGTGGGGGCAAGAATACCGTTATTAGATGCTTTGCTCATGACAAAAGGTAGAAAAGGATGGATTGACATATTCGGTACCACTGTCACTTTGGAGAACTATAAGGGCTCGTTTGTTTAGCCTCATTAAATGGGACTGGACTGGACTGGATTACAGTCCCATGTTTGATAGGTGCTAAGACTAAGTTAAGTGGGACTAAAGGGGACTCGCACGGACTATCTCCGTCACTATGAGCTCTTAGCCAATCCCCCAAAAAACCATGAGATTGCTAAGACCATGTTGTGTCCCGTTCTCTCTCTGCGTCGCGTCCTCTCTCCTCTCATCTGCTCGCTTCGCTGTTGCCTACACTCGCGAACTCTCATCTCCCTGCTTGCTTCGTCTGCTCGCTTCGCCGTTGCCTGCCTACACTCTCGAACTCTCCTCTCCTCGCTTGCTTCGTTTGCTCACTTCACCGTTGCCTACATCGCGAACCCAGGATCTCTTCGTCTGGGTTTCGTGATTCAAATATGGGATTTGCACTTCCAACGAAGTTGGGTTTTGTGATTTAAGCGAATTTGGGATTGAATTTGGGTTTTGTGATTTGAATATGGGTTTTTGCAATTCCAGCGAATATGGGTTTTTTTATTTGAGCAAATTTGTGAAGATGTGCAAAATATTGAGATGAAGCTGTGGTTGCAGAGGCTCCACATGGGGATTATCAGAAGAACCCAATCAAGCAGACGATGATTCTGGGTTGTGAGGATAACATTTCAAGAAAAAATGGAGAAAAGGGAGAACTTTGTCAGACAGAGAAAGTGTTCTGGAAAATGGTAAAGGAAAAAGAAAAAAAAATTATTTTACTTGTTAGTCCGACACTGGAACAAACGCTTCACTAAATTAATCCAGCTTAGTCTAGTCTAAGCCAGTCTAACTTAGTCCCTGAGCTTAGTCCAGTCTGAGATAGTCCAGTGCAACAAACGCCCCCTAATAGTGACATGAAACAGGTTATGAATCATGGAAACAAAGGTTTTAAAGTGATCAAAGACCTCATATTTTCGTTTCATAGGATAAATCCAGGAATAACGGGAAAAGTTGTCATTATAGAGTACATAATAATGAAAACCATGATAGAGGGAACTAAAGACATCCACACATCAGAATGAATTATATATATAAAAAAGGAAGAGCCACGAATATTATTATTACTATTACTATTATAAAAGGGAATTGTTATTAGCATTCCAAAAATCTCATTCTACACTCCTCACAAGTGTACTTTTCTTCCTAATTATGGAAAGTTTGGAGTGCCAAATGAGATTTTTGGAGTGCTAATAACAATTCTCTTATAAAATGGATAATTGGGTAGACTTTCTAAGGGCACTATCGGTACAAAAAGATTTATCAACTTTGATAGTAGGACCTAAACTAGAACAAAGATGCGACATAACTGATGATGATGGAAGACCAAGACGTTGGTGCCAAGTGGTGGAAGAGACGGCGGTATAGGCTTGAGGGACAACAAAGATGGTGGAAGAGAGAGACAATGGATAAAACTTATCTTTGCCGCCTTGAAACAACAACACACAGGTAAGTAAGTTATAGATTTGATAAAAATTGGGAGCAAAGACCAAGAATATTGAATTGTCTTGGGTGAAACGAGCAACAGAGAAAAGATTTTTAGGAAGGCCAGAAAGAAAAAAGGTATTTTGAAGAGTAAAATTAGAACCAAAAGAAAGAGGAATGGTACCGGTATTGTAACGCCCCGACCCAACAATTTTATTTCGGAAACAAATTTCGGTGATAGGCCAAAATTAAACTCTTGTTTAACTAACTACTATTGATCAAAATTCTTTATTTAAGTTTCTTAAACACTCACAAAATCTATAAATAGAATTTACTTCCCAAAAACATAAGATTAAATTTTCAAATAATTCACCAAAATTTCACTTCTTCAATCAAATTCCCAACAAAAGATTAATCTCAATTATTTAAGGTTGCAGCTAACCCCTGTTAAACTGCCTATGTACCCTTGATGCGGGATCAAGCCTTTCATAGTTTACCATTCATTCTTTTATCCATTTCTGAAAATATTCTAGGAATGGAAATATTCAACATTAACTTTCATAATCGAATCACCTCAAATGGGTACCAATTACGAATTTAAAATATCAAAATTTGCATGAAAAGGCAGTGTCGGCCCATTGGCCACGTGCCACTGCAGGTGGCGGTTTTCGACGAACGGAAACCCAATTTTCAGACTAACTTTAAAATTTACCAAATTTTACAAGCAAGTAGAGTTCAATGAAAGGAACAACTTTCATACCAATGCTAAAGTCCAATTCAGTCAGGAAACACCTGAAATTAGCATTGGACCGCTGGAAACCCTAGAAATAAGTGTTCTCAATTCAACCTCAAAACAAACTCTGACGCTCCAACCATTGCTTGGCCTTTGTTCCTAACATTGAGGGAAGACTATGGGAGGTGGTGACTGACAGAGTTAGCTTCAGATTTTGGTGAATTGAAGCCAAACCAGTTTCTCTTGAAATCCACCAAATTTCATCAAATTTTTCAGATGAAAATGGGAAGGAGAATGATTGGGTTCAAAGTAAGGATCATTTTGGCAACGGTCACATCGTCGATGGTGGCTGGAATCGGAAAATAGGGCATAGGGCATCCAGTTATCTCTTCCATTTCTCCCTTATTTCCCCTCTTTTTCTCCTTACCCGATTAGTCCCCCCCTTCCCCTTCTTCTCTCTCGCATCTCTCCTTTTCTTCTTCTCTCACACTGCCATCTGGCAGCTTCCAGACTTCTCTTTATTTATTTATTTTAAAGCCTCTAATTTCTTCGTTTCAACTCCGATTCACAAACAGTTTTTACCCACGCTTTAGTAGGGTTGAGCTCTATCCAATTATATCAATAAATACGATAAAATATATGAGGATAAAATACGTCATCGTAAAATTACATTTAGTCAACTAGTGCATTTTTGTCTTTTCCACTTATCGATAAATTTTTCGACGTAAATTATAATAAATACCGGAAACAAAATTCTAAAATTTCTCTAATCAAATTTTCATAACCATAAATCTATTTATTCTTGATTTACTCCACATATTCATATATTTAAAATTTTTAGGGTATTACAAGTATGGGTAATGTTCCTATCATCACCATTGCCCATGTAGACATTAGAATGACCGGCATATGGCTGCATATGAAGAACAAGATGATTGACCCATCATGTGGTGGGTAGCATCGGTGTCAAGATACCAAACAATTTTCGGTTGCTAGGTAAATTGGGCTCCAACGAAAAGGGTATGGCCTGGTCAATCCCATTGTAGCGATGTGGACATGTTTGTTGGGTATCTTGAGAGGTGTTATAGTTGTAGCACCAAGTTGGGCTAAAGATGAAGGCTGTTATAGTGGGCCAAGAAGTGCGTTGGGCTTGGGAGTTGGCTGGACTACAGGGCTGCTGAGGCAGGAAAGTGGGCCAGGCATTTTAGGGATAATTGTTAGCTATGCCCACGTTGAAGTAATGTGGCAGTTGTGCATGCAATAACTATTGATACAGGTTTTTGAGCTAGGCCACATAGGTTTGTTGCTGCTGATTGAAGTTAGTTTAAGACCTACAATCTTCCTCTCGGCAAGAGGGACGGGAGAAGCAAAATGTCAGCTTATTATAAAGAGTCTTTCATTGTTGTCGAAAATCGCGAAAAGTGGATTACTATTGGCGAAGCGCCATGGGGTATCCAGGCGAAGCTTATTTTTTATTGAATAAGAAATGAGCTCACCTAGATCCAAGTCTCCACAATCCTAGTGCGCCGAGTTGGGCCAATCAAATTCCAGATTGAAGTCCGATCGGTGACATTCGTTGCCCGACCTTTGCCAATCCCATGAACCACACCAGCCTTTATGGCTGCCTCCACCACCACAGCCATAGTTGCCATGACCACCATCAGGCTGACAATTTGTATACTATAAGGGATTCACCATGAGAAGGGCTTGTCCTTTATGAACGCCATAATTATTTTTGGGATTTTGTTGGTCAAAGGTTTGGAACGTAACTCGATGAAGGAAGAAAAATGACCATTGATCAAGGTGGTGATAAGTATATGGTAGTCGGGGCCAAGTCCACAAATAGTACACATAACGAGATCTTTATTAGAAATAGGTTCACTAATTTCAGCAAGTTGATCAACAATAAATTTGGCTTCTTGGATGTAGATATCCGTAGTCTTGGAGCCTTTAGACAAATCCAAACGCAGAGTGGCTACAATTGTAATAGATGTTTGAGAAAAGTACGTATGAAGACAATCCCATAAAGTATGGGATGTAGCACAACCAACAATGCGATAATGTAAAGATTCAAAGGTCGTACTTGTGGAGCAAAAAATAATCAAGAAAATATGGAGGTGACACGTGAATTTTTGGGTAAAAAGGACAAAATTACCCTGGAGGCACATCGGAATTCCCACGTGCATGCAACAGACAATAACGACTCAATCAAGGAAGAGTCAAAAGTGATCAAAATTATTCAAATCCTTCTCATCACCCCTCATCAAATCCTTATTCAAAAGGTAACTCCCAATTTTCTTATTTAATTTAGGATTAATTGCCATGTTAATTGCAAGATATTATCTCACATAATATTTTGTAATTATTCTCCAATTACACCATATATGGCCGGCCACTATTCTCCAAATAGGGTCGGCCACTCCTGTCACTAGGGGTGGGCAAACGGGTACAGGAACAGCGGGTAGGGGCAGGTAATTCAGGTTCGAGGCGGGTCCAAAATTTCTAAACACAAAACGGGGCGGGGCGGTTCGGTTATATGAAATTAATGGGGCGGGTCGGATCTTAAAATAAAAGGGAACGGGCCCCTGGCTCGGCCTGTTTCTAGCATGGAATAGAATCTGAGGCCTGTCTTCGCATCTCTCATCCCAACTTATTTCATTTCACTCAGATTCTCAAACTTCGATCTTTCCTCCGAGCTCCACCCGTTCTCGAATCGTTCTTCAATCCCTGCGCATTTCCATTGATCCAAACACCCTCCACCGCTCCAGATACCCACACAGAACCATATCATTGTTCTCGTACACCTCGAATTCAACCCCACCGGCGACCCTCACATTATCAATGTTGACGTACATCACCTCTGACGACCCCTTATCGACTCGAGCAATGCCAAGTCTGACGCCAGAACCCAGGTCCTGTTGATTTCAAGCTATACCCCAATCTCGCGTCAGAGGTGGCGGAGCTTGAGGTGGTTGGGAACGCTCCCAGTCACGCAGGGGGTAACCTGGACGTAAAACAACCGGATTTCAAACCAGTCATCTCCTCTGTCTGACTCAGACCCATATTTGCAGCGCACGACTCTACTCCTCTTCAGTTTTAAGGTATTACGTTTTAGGGATTTAAGATTGAAAATTAAATTAGGGTTTTCTAGATTTAGGGATTTTGTTGGGTTCTTGAACCTTGGCCTCTGTTATGCTCCAATTTCAAATCTTTTATTGAATTGAATTTGAATCGACTGAGTTGAAACTTTGTTGAATTAAATTGAATTTGAATCGATTATGTGTGTGAGTATGTGTGTGTGTGTGTGTGTGTGTGTATTCAAGAATTGATGTACTGAATATATATATATCTATATATATATATATATATATATATATATATATATATATATATATATATATATGGTGTGTATATTCAAGAATTGATGTACTGAATATATATATATATGTAAGAATTGATGTGCAGTGCAACCTTAGTTTTAAAGAATAGCTCCTGTAATTTTCAAATCTGTTTATCTTGGATTGCTTGTGTTATGCTTGGATTGTTTCAATTCGATTGTTAAAATTTGTATTTGTTTATCTGTTTTAGACTGCCCATGCCATTAGGAAGATGCATTTGGCAAAGGCTAAAAGGTACTTGGAAGATGTTTTAGGCCACAAGCAAGCATTCCCTTCCGCCGCTTTTGTCGCGGTGTTGGTCAAACTGCTCAGGCGAAGAACCGCCAGTCCAATGGCTAGGGACGTTGGCCGGTTTAGTCTGCTAATTTCATTCCAGTGTTGTTGCATTGCAGAGCAGCACTGCAATATAAATTAAAAAAAAAAAAGAGTTGGACCCATGGACCCGCCCCGAATTGGCCCGTTTGAAACGGGCCGGGTTAGGTTCGGTTCCAAAACTCAAAATCTCTCTACCCGATCCGGCCCGCCCCGTTACTATTTAAAACAGGTAAGGTCAGATTCCTTCAAAATTGGGCCCCGCCCGGCCTGTGCCCAGCCCTACCTATCACATCCCGGCCCGGGCCCCCACCACATCCCGGACTCGACTCCACCGTAGCACGATATTGTCCGTTTTGGGCCCCAACTACGCCCTCACAGTTTTGTTTCTGTGAACTCACATGAGAACTTCCCAGTGGGTCACCCATCCTGAGATTGCTCTCGTGCGAACTCGCTTAACTTCGGAGTTCCGATGGAACCCGAAGCCAGTGAGCTCCCAAAAAGCCTTGTGCTAGGTAGAGATAAGAATATACATATAAGGCTTACAAGATCCACTCATTTGGGCGATGTAGGATGTTACAATCCACCCCCCTTAGGGGCCCGACGTCCTCGTTGACACACCTTCGGCTAGGGATTGGCTCTAATACCAAATTGTCACATCCCCTCGCTTAACTTCGGAGTTCCGATGGAACCCGAAGCCAGTGAGCTCCCAAAAAGCCTTGTGCTAGGTAGAGATAAAAATATACATATAAGGTTTACAAGATCCACTCCTTTGGGCGATGTAGGATGTTACAATCCACCCTCCTTAGGGGCCCGACGTCCTCGTTGACACACCTTCGGCTAGGGATTGGCTCTAATACCAAATTGTCACATCCCAGCCCGGGCCCCCATCACATTCCGGGCTCGACTCCATCATAGCACGTTATTGTCTGCTTTGGGCCCCGACCACGCCTTCACGATTTTGTTTTTGAGAATTCACATGAGAACTTCCTAGTGGGTCACCCATCCTGGGATTGCTCTCGCGTGAACTCGCTTAACTTTGGAGTTATGATGGAACCCAAAGCCAGTGAGCTCCCAAAAGGCCTTGTGCTAGGTAGAGATGAGAATATAGATATAAGACTTACATGATCCACTCCCCTGGGCGATGTGAGATGTTACAACTCCCCTATAAATAGCCATATTCTCCCGCTAAAAAGCTAAGCCATATGCTACCTACAAACTCCTAAACACATTCTTTTCAGAATTCTAACTTTGACATTAGAGATTCTTTGGCCAAACACCCCTCTGTTCATCGTGAACGTGTGAGGTTTTTGGGCTTAATTTTAGGTGTTATTGTTGGAATTTATTAGGTTTATTTAGGAAATTAATTAGAGATTTGATTTGATTTTGTAGTAGGGTATTTTTGGCATATACGCATTAGGGTTTCTTTGGTTTATTGCTCTATAAATAGAGCTTGTAATTTAGTTAGAGAATAAGTTATCACAATGTAGTCTCTTAGGTTTTTTGTAGCCGTCTTGGCATTCTCAATTTGTTCAATAAAATTCCTATTATTTTGTAGTCTTGTTTGTTCCGCACTCTGATATTCAACTTGGTATCAGAGCGGGTTCGATCCTTATGGTTCAATCCGTTCTTGTTGGTATCAATTTGTTTTGTCGCTTTTTGTTTTTTGGTTTAGTTTGGGTCTCGTTTAGGCTTTCGCTTCCGCTTTGGTCCGTGTCCTTTGTTCTTGGTCACTCTGTTTTTGTTCGTTTTGTCTTTGGATTTCTGTTTATGTTCTTTGTCTTTGGATTTCGGTATTGATCGTCAAATTGTGTTAGTCTTGTCCGTAGATTTTTTACGTTTTTTGGTTTGGTTTTCAGTTTGTCCTTGGTAGTCTTCAAGAAAGGGAAAAAAATTCTGTTTTTTGAAAAAAGGAATTTGGTGAATCCATCGCACTAGGATTTCTGCATTCCCTAGCCCCACCCTGCATCTGGATCCGTCCACAACCGTACCCTCGCGGAAAAAAAAAAAAAAAAAGGAGGCTGGTGATGTTGGTTCGCACACAAGAAAAAAAGGAAGGAGGTTGGTGATGTTGGGTCGCACGTTGGTTCGCACAGAAGGTAAAAAAAAAAAAGGAAGGAATCGCACAGAAGGAAAAAAAGGAAGAAAGAAGGAAGAAAAAAAATATTTGGTTGGATTTTTTGTTTGTTTGTTAGGCATTGGCATCGACATTTGCACTGGTACTGGTATTGGAATCTTGCACTGGCATGGAAATCTTGCACTGGCATTGGAATCTTGCACTTGCACCGATGGAATTTCGTATTGAAATTGGCATCGGAAATCGGCATCGGCATCGGAATTTGGAGGCTTGCATCCACATCTGCTTGTTGGCAAACTCATGTCGTGTACCACCATGAGTTTGATGGGGGGTGTTGGAATTTATTAGGTTTATTTAGGAAATTAATTAGAGATTTGATTTGATTTTGTAGTAGGGTATTTTTGGCATATACGCATTAGGGTTTCTTTGGTTTATTGCTCTATAAATAGAGCTTGTAATTTAGTTAGAGAATAAGTTATTCACAATGTAGTCTCTTAGGTTTTTTGTAGCCGTCTTGGCATTCTCAATTTGTTCAATAAAATTCCTATTATTTTGTAGTCTTGTTTGTTCCGCACTCTGATATTCAACTGTTATTATTTTGCAGGTACATTTTCGTCAAAGGAGAAGATGACGGGAATTTACATCCACAATGAAATAGCTAAGTACCAGTTTGTCCGTAAAAAATAGCTTGTTTTTCTCTATGAGGGATTAGGGTTTACCAAAACTTCAAAATCATCCTCTATCCGTAAAATATAGCTTGTTTTTCTCTATATGAGACAATCTTAAGGTTTTTGCTAGAACAGAACATTGAAGAAAAATTACGTGATGGTTAGTTTGATTATTGGGTGTGAATTTATTGATAAATTACTTTTCTTGTTAATTTTATCTTGTACTTAATAGTAACTAGTATATGGACACACACGAAGTGTATTGAACATTTTTTTCATTTTTGTTTTTAAAATGGAAGGAGAGAGAGAGAACATGGAGTGGAGACAGAGGCGAGAGAGGTTATTCATTTTATAATATTAGAGATATATTAGAATATAATGCGGGTGAGGTTTTACAAAAAACAGTAAAACGTGGTGTTTGTACCATACTTGACCAATCCCGAAACTACCGAGCACCGGCCAACGCTATACTGTCAAGGACCCAGAAGAGTTCCCCTCCGACCAGGAGGCCAATCACTACTCGACACGTGTCAAGATTAGAAGCCAATCAGAGCGCAGCACGTGTCAACATCAAGAACCAATCATAACATGACACATGTCAATGTGACAAAGCTACAAGTTTTTCTATAAATAGGGGTCATCCCCCCACAATATTGGCTAATGCCATTTGTGTTAAATCATTCACAAGAACTCACTAAATTGAGAGCTTGATCCTTTGTACTTGTGTAAGCCCTTCACTACTAATAAGAACTCCTCTACTCCGTGGACGTAGCCAATCTGGGTGAACCACGTACATCCTGTGTTTGCTTCTCTGTCTCTATTCATTTACGTACTTATCCTCACTAGTGACCGAAGCAACCAAGCGAAGGTCACAAAACCTGACACTTTCTGTTGTACCAAAGTCTTCGCTGATTTTGTGCATCAACATTTGGCGCCGTCTGTGGGAAACGACACTTATTCCTACTCTCTTCAGCTGTGTCAAGCTGGTTTCTATCATTCGTACACTTTCTTTTGAGCAGGCATCCCTCTCCAGCATGGGAAGCGAAGGAAGCCACAGCACACAGAATGACACCCCCCTTGCACATAGTGCGAAACAACGAAAGAAGGAAGGAAAACGAGTTCTTCTTCAAGCTAAAGTCGATGAGTTGGAAGCTCAGAACAACAAGATAGCAATGAGGAATGAGGTCCTCCAGGAGCAATATGAGAAGCTCTTTGAGACACTCCACGAAGCTAGGCAAGCTCAGACACGCGAGCTTGTTGCCCCCGTGGAAGTCAACCATCAACTGGGTGCCCTCCAACATGGAGGGTCACATGCATTCGACATAGATATCCCTGATAGGGAACAGATTACCCCTCGACTTGATAATCAACATGAGGCTTCTCTTAACCCAGTTGCTTCGACCCGAACCATGAGAAGTGGAGGGAGACACCTCTTTGCTGAAGGGGCAGAAGGATCGAAAGCCGTCTTTCGCGATTGTCGGGATTTCCTGAAGCAACGTCGAGAGAATTCCATCCATATAAGCTCAAAGATCAATGACCCAAGGATTTCTGAGAGACTCGATCCCCTGCCACGGCCTGAGCCGGCCACCAATTTGGGGAAGGGGCAACAAGTCCTAGAGAGACATGAGGGTACAGGGGACTCAGAGGTGTTCCGACAGACATACCCTGGAAGCCAGTACAACGAGTCCAGGGAAAAATCACATGCCCTTGATCAAACCTTCCTAATTCCAAGAGGAGATGGAGATTTACGAAAGAAAGCTCCAGTGGCACATAACTCCGCTCAGGACCCCCTTGTCCTACAACTTCTTGAGGAAGTAAACAAGTTGAAGGTTGAACGTCAGGCTGAAATACCTGACTGGAACCAACCCAGGCCTGGCCCTCTTACAAAGAGGATCCTCAACACCCCCCTTCAAGCAAAGACAAAGCAAAAGCTTGGCTTGCAACTTTATACTGGAAAAGAGGACCCGATTGAGCACCTTAACCTCTTTGAGTCCACCATGGCATACCGGATGCACACCGACGAAGAGCGATGTCTTCTCTTCCCCTCCACCCTCTCTGGCGGAGCTTTAAATTGGTATTGTCGTCTTACACCTGAGACGGTAGACTCATTTGAGGAATTGAGGAAACTATTTGTTTCCCAACACATTTTCCAAACCGATCGCTTGCACTCTGCAGATGACCTGTACACTATCCGCCAGAAGCCAGACGAGTCATTACGTATGTATGCTGGCCGCTTCAGCCATGAATACTCCCGGTGTGCCGAGGCAGACGACAAGACTGCCCTCAAAGCCTTCACGGCAGGCCTACGTGATTGTTTCTTTAAATACATGATCAATGCCAATACTTGGAAGACTTACTCTGAGGTGATGGCGCAGGCTTATAACCATGCCTCCGCCGAGGCAAAGACATATCAGGAGAAACCCCCTACAACCATCCTTTATCAACAAGTGGGAGGTGGAAGCCAGACTCACCTAAATGAGAAGACCTCGACTTTCCAAACAGCAGTGGCACCTCCCCATGCCTTGCATAATGCTTCGCCGAATCAACAGACATATCAATTTCAAGGCAAGAGGAAGGATTTCCATCCTCACCACTCTCATTTCAGTAAAAAGAGTAAGGGACACTATTCCGATAACCAAGGGTATCGCCACAATAACGCTCGCCCCCAGGCAGTCAATGCAGTGGGTCAAACCCGCGTCAAGATACCCCCTACCCCAAGGTATGAGACATACACGCCCTTGAATGCCACATGCGCGGCCATTTACCCCAGCATAGCTCACCTGATACCAAAGCCAAAGCCGAGGCACCCAGATTACACGCCCCCGAATAACGCGGGCATGTTTTGTTGCTACCATGAGCATAACGGCCATGATAGCGAGAAATGTATCATCCTCCGTGATCGTATTGAAGCTTTGGCACGAGAAGGAAAAATTGATCAATTCCTCCTTCACCCTCAAAGGGATAACCGTAACCAACGCCAGGTGAATGTCATATATTCCATAAGCGGCGGCACACCCATATCTGAATCTTCCAATAGGGCCATGAAAAACAGTGAACGAATTCTAAGGCCTGGTCACCAAGTGTTTCACGTGGAAGACATCAGGGGAGGGAAGTATCAAAAGCCTAACTGGGATCCGATATGTTTCTACCCTGAGGAAGAAAGAGGAATCATCTACCCTCATAACGACCCATTGATCGTGGAGGCTCACATAGCCAACTTTGATGTTCGACGAATCCTCGTAGACACAGGGGCTTCGGTCAATATCATGTTTGCCGAAGCTTTCAGGGCACTCAGTGTAGCTGAACACTTGCTCGATCGCTCGATTTCTCCTCTGATAAGCTTCTCCGGTGATATCGTGCAACCTTTAGGGAGCATACATTTACCCTTTACTATTGGTACAGGCCCTTACACGGCTACCATTACCACTAACTTCCTAGTGGTTGACTGCCCAACGGCATACAATGTCATCTTTGGGCGCACAGGCATCAATGATCTCAAGGCTATGGTATCCACGCATATGCTGTTGATGAAATTTCCAACCCCCCATGGCAACGGCTACATCAGAGGAGATCAGCTTAGTGCACGATCATGTTACAACACTTCAGTTAAGCAACAACACTTGCCCGGACCCAAGGAAACCCTGTCTGTACATGACCAAGTCACAAAGACCAGCCTAGATGAAGCGAACTTGGATCTTCCTGATAGCAACAATCAACCCGATGATCCTCGAGATGACTCTTTCACCCAGCAAGCCCAACCTGCTGAAGAGTTGGAGAAGGTACCTATCTCAAGAGATTATCCAGATCGCATGGTGAAGATTGGCACCACATTGTCACCACCCTTTCGGTTAGCATTGATATCTTTTTTGAAAGAGAACACTGAAGTCTTCGCCTGGTCATACGAGGACATGCCAGGCATCTCTCCCGATGTCATCTGTCATCGTTTGAGTATTGACCCCAAGATCAAGCCGGTGAGACAGAAGCGAAGATCTTATGACGCTGAACGATACGAGGCAATGAAAGCAGAAGTTGAAAAACTCAAAGGCATAGGCTTTGTCCGCGAAGTCAATTACCCGACATGGGTAGCAAATGTGGTCCTTGTTAAGAAAAATCCGACCAAAGAAAGTCTTTTGCTTCAAAAGGTCTTGTGGAGAATGTGTGTTGACTACACCGACCTAAACAAAGGGTGTCCGAAAGATAGCTTCCCTCTTCCTCTTATTGACAGACTTATAGACTCTACGGCCGGGTGTGAACTCCTGAGCTTCATGGATGCTTACTCAGGATACAACCAAATCCTCATGAACCCTTCGGATCAAGAACACACAGCCTTCACTACCGACAGAGGACTATACTGCTATAAAGTCATGCCTTTCGGCCTAAAGAATGCAGGAGCGACTTATCAGAGACTAGTCAACTCAATGTTCGCCGAGCAGATTGGGAAGAGCATGGAAGTTTACGTTGATGATATGTTAGTCAAGAGCAAACATGCTGACCAACACATCACCAACCTATCTGAAACTTTCACTATTTTGAAGAGGTATCGAATGAGGTTAAACCCCAACAAATGTGCCTTCGGCGTAGGCTCTGGCAAATTCTTAGGTTTCATGATTAGCCAACAAGGCATTGAAGCTAATCCCGAGAAAATCAAAGCAATCCTCGACATGAAGGAACCGGTAACTTCAAAGGACATCCAGAGCCTTACTGGCAAGGTGGCAGCCTTAACCAGGTTCATTTCTAAGGCCACAGACAAATGTGCTCCCTTTTTTAAAGCACTTAAGGGAAGTAGGAAGTACATTACATGGACTGATGAATGTGCCGAGGCATTCAAAAACCTCAAGGAGTACATGAGTAAAGCCCCTCTACTCTCCAAGCCCGAGGTAGGAGACATTCTCATTATCTACCTATCGGTATCAGCTTCAGCCGTAAGTTCCGTTCTCATTCGAAAGGATAGGAATATTGAGCGACCTGTCTACTACGCTAGCAAAGCCTTACAAGATGCGGAGACACGGTACTCTAACATTGAGAAATTGGCTTTGGCATTGGTCATGTCTGCTCGAAAACTCCGCCCTTACTTCCAAGCGCACTCCATCATCGTGCTTACCAATTATCCTCTTCGACAGATACTCCAAAGTCCTGACACTTCAGGGCGAATGATCAAATGGGCAATAGCGTTGGGTGAGTTTGACATCTCCTACCAACCAAAGCCAGCTGAGAAGGGCCAAGCAGTGGCAGACTTCATTGCCGACTTCACATATCCGGTTGACATTGCTTCTACACCTGAAGCAGTGGCTTCATTACCCTCGGAAGCTCAGAAAGTAGAATCAACGACCTCAGCATGGAGTCTGTATGTTGATGGCTCATCCAACCAACAGGGCTGTGGAGCGGGACTAGTCTTGACTACGCCCGACAAAGTAGCAATGGAGTATGCTCTTCGTTTCAAATTCAAGGCATCAAACAATGAAGCCGAGTATGAAGCCCTTCTAGCAGGATTACGTTTGGCCAAACATCTCGGGGTTAAACAAATTGATATTTTCAGTGACTCCCAATTAGTGGTCAACCAGGTTACCAACAACTTTGATGCTAAGGACAGCTCCATGGCAGCATATCTTGCGCAAACACAACTTTTGCTCAAGCACTTCCACTACCAGATCACCCAAGTTCCTCGAGCGGCAAACAGTCATGCAGACGCCCTGGCTCGCCTCGCCTCAGCTGTGGAAGACAAGATTGGAAGAAAAATTCATGTCGAACTGTTGGCAACACCAAGCACCATGGCCGCAGAAGTATGCAACTTACAACAAGGGGATAGTTGGATCACCCCGATCTATAATTTCCTTGCTCATGGCACCCTCCCAAATGATAAAGTCCAGGCTAAGCAAATTCGATACAAGTCTACCCGCTACCTGATCATCAATGATCAACTCTATAAGCGAGGTTTTAGCTTGCCATACTTAAGGTGTCTTACGCCTGCCGAGGCGGAAATCGTCCTTCGGGAAATACATGAGGGAGTCTGTGGAGATCATGCTGGATCTCGATCCCTAGCACACAAGACTTTTCGCCAAGGATATTACTGGCCAACACTCCACCAGGATGCCATCAAAGTATCCCGCTCATGTGACAAATGTCAACGATATGCGACTATTCCTCATTCCCCTCCAGAGCCTCTTACTCCTATGATCAGCCCTTGGCCCTTCGCCCAGTGGGGACTTGATTTGATCGGCCCAATGCCGGCAGGGAAGGGCAAAGTCTGTTACGCAGTCGTTGCAGTGGACTACTTCACAAAGTGGGCCGAGGTAGAACCCTTGGCAACCATTACTGAGGCAAAGATAGAAGACTTCGTGTGGAAGAACATCCTTTGTAGATTCGGCATTCCCAATGCGATAGTCACTGACAATTGGCGACAGTTTGACAACAAGAGGTTCAGGTTGTTCTGCTCTAAGTTCAACATCAACTTATGCTTTGCCTCTCCAGCTCATCCCCAGTCTAATGGACAAGTTGAGGCCATCAACAAAATAATCAAGCGCACTTTGAAAACCAGCTTGGACAAAGCTAAAGGCTGTTGGCCAGAATTTGTACCCCAAGTTCTTTGGTCATATCGCACTTCATATCGGACTTCAACAGGAGAAACTCCATTCTCACTTGCCTTTGGCACAGAGGCGGTTGTCCCTGTTGAGCTCGAGCAAGCAACATTCCGAGTCCAGAACTACATTCAAAGTGAAAATGACAAACAACTCACCCTCAACTTGGATTTAGTCGAGGAACACAGAAACCAAGCTCACTTGAGGAATGTCGCCTACAAGCAGCGCATCTCCAACTATTATGACTCTAGGGTCAAGCCTCGTTCTTTCAAAATAGGAGACTGGGTCTTAAAGAAAAGATTACTCTGCGACAGAGTCCCGAGTGAAGGCACACTTAGTCCAAACTGGGATGGACCGTATGAAGTCATTGGCATCAGTCGCCCTGGCTCTTACACACTTAGAAGCTCCGATGGCAAGACCCTTGGCCATCCATGGAACGCTGATCACTTGAAGTACTACTACAAATAGACTCACGATGTACAAGTGTTGAGCTATAGCCGTTCGGCATCCTATGTAATGAAGGCCATTTGGCAATGAATTCAATAAAGAGGTAATTTAGCCAACTCAGCCCTCACTCTTTTACATTCATAGCAAGCGATGCCGGAACCCTTCTCAATCAGAAAGCAATCCGTCTTCCACAGTCGCTACAAAACAAGCAAATGAAGACCGTGTCAAGCGCCAAAAAAAAAAAAAAAAAAAAAAAAAAAAAACAGCTTCATCCGAAAAGCTTCACCTCCAAAGCTTCACCCACAAAGCTTCACCCAAAAAAAAACTTCACCCGAAAAGCTTCACTTAAAAAAGCTTCACCTACAAAGCTTCACCTAAAAAATCTTCACCTAGAAAGCTCCCTCTACATACTTTCATCTACAAAGCTTCACCATCAAAGCTTCACCTCGAAAGCTTCATCTACAAAGCTTCATCTACAAAGCTTCACCATCAAAGCTTCACCTAGAAAGCTTCATCTACAAAGCTTCATCTACAAAGCTTCACCATCAAAGCTTCACCCAGAAAGCTTCATCTACAAAGCTTCACCATCAAAGCTTCACCTCGAAAGCTTCATCTACAAAGCTTCATCTACAAAGCTTCACCATCAAAGCTTCACCCAGAAAGCTTCATCTACAAAGCTTCACCATCAAAGCTTCACCTCGAAAGCTTCATCTACAAAGCTTCAACACCAAAGCTTCACCTACAAAGCTTCAACACAAAACCTTGCTCCAAATAAACAAATTTTGTTCACAAAACCCAAGATGCCCTTGAACTTGTACAAAAACACTTGGGTAAACATAAACATTTTTTGTTTTACACCCACAAGGGCCCAAAATTTTCCTTCTTATTTATTCACTTATATATGTTCCCAAACATATTATAATAGATCCAACAACAAGCCAAAGTCCCAAGTTTCATAATGGACAAAAGTACAAGCAATTCATCAATAATGAAGGTGCTACAAAAATTGGAATCTGCCCCAAAATAGAAATCCAACCCAAGAGACTTTTTCTCTCTCTCCCTCTTCCGCCTCCTTTCATCTATCAAATTTCTGCAACCTCTGCTCTTCTCCAATGGAGCTGAATTTTGGACACCCTATAGTTCTTGAGCATATGAACAACTTTCAAGAAGGAACCATTTCTGTTTGAGCGACGGAAATTAAAGTGTTGAAGCTCCAAACATGACAGTCGGATTCTTGCAGATTTCGAAGCTGCTGTGATGTTTCGAAGATCTGGAAATATTTAACCATTAGTTCATTCTGAATTTTTGATATGTTATGAAAGAGACGATGAGGAACAACTTCAATGAAGAAAGCATGCCGATCTGAACAAGAGAAAATGGAGTTTCGAAGCTCACAACAAATCTGACGGGTTGACAGAAAAATAATAACCAGTCATTCATCATACCTGGATTTCTGGAGTTATACTGCTCCGAGGGATCTCAAACTTGGATATGTTGTAGTTCACAAGCTGAGGAACAACTTCGATGAAGAAAGTATGTTGATCTGAACAAGAGAAAATGGAGTTTCGAAGCTCACAACAAGTCTGACGGATTAACAGAACATGGATGAACAGTTACTCATCATACTTGAATTTCTGAAGTTGTACTACTCCGATGGATCTCAAATTTGGATATGTTGTAGTTCACAAGATAAGGAAAAACTTTCATGAAGACGACTTTGCAATCTGAGCTATAGAGAAAGGTGTTATCTTGCATCCACTCAGGCTGATTAGTGGAAACGAAAAGCAATTCCACCAAAGAAAAGATGAAAAAGAGAGAAAAGCTACTAATTGCACTTGATCTTGTCTAGTCAATAGCATGCAGCATCAAACACACAAAAGTTGGAAATATTTTTAGATAAAGCATATACGAATGTGTGACATCGAAACAAGGATTCGTTACTTTGACAAATTAGCAACACGCGAGACACCTCATTCGGCAACTCTCTTCGCCTGAAGACTTGGGGGACTCCCACCATATGCTACTGCACCTTGATACTCGGCAGTCTCACAACCACTCAGTGACTTGGATTTTTCAAGTCTCCAACCGAGAAGTTTTCCTCACTCGGGAAATTAAGGGAACACTACCTCAAACTACATGCTTCACTCACAAAGCTTCAACAATACAGGTTTCAACAAAAGCAAAAATTCAAAGAACTTTATGAAGAAGGCTTTGGTGTATTTAACACAATATGTTGAAATGAAGCAAAGCTTATTTATTAATATTTTCGATAAGCCACAAATATGTACATATACATGAGTCAAAATAAACAAACAAAAGGGAGCCTTCACAAAGGTTGCTTAGGGGAAGTCTCAGCAGTCGGTAGAGCCCCAGAAAGAGAAAGCACCGGAGGGTGGTTATCCGGAGCCTCAGTACTTGACAAAACCCCAGAAGGAGGAGGCATTGGAGGTTCATCATTTGAAGCTTCATTACCAGGTACAGCCCCAGAGGACGAAGGCAATAAATGCCTTTGGAACAAACCCACAAACCGCTGATGATCAAGTAAAACCTTACCATCAGATTCCTTCATCTGGTCAAGCTTCCTCTTCATGTTTGTAGCATAGTCATGGGCGAGCCGGTGCAACTGCTTATTCTCATGCTTGAGCCCTCTAATCTCCTGTTTGAGACTAATCACTTCAGCAACCAATGATTCAACTTGGCGGGATCTAGCAAATAGGCGTTGGGCCATATTAGACACAGAACCTGCACACTGAACACTAAGAGCCAGCGAGTCCTTAACAGCCAACTCATCAGACCGTTTGGAAAGTAGTCTGTTATCTTTGGGAGTGAGAAGGTTCCTGGCCACCACTGCAGCGGTCATATCATTCTTCATCACAGAATCCCCAACGGTAAGGGGACCAGTAGGGGATATGAAGGATGGGCGCCATATGTTGTCTGGAGAAGGCGTGGCTGTCTCTTCTCCAAGGTTTAAGTCAAAACGACGGTCGGAGGGTCCAGACATTTTCAAATGTGTTGAAGAAGGAAGAGGTCAGACAAATCAAGATCTTAGAAGTGCAAGAAATGAGCTTCTACTGGTAGAGATTCAAGTGTGCTGTGGAACTTAATGTCAGCCTCTATAAAAATCTGCACTCGACGGAGCTTCAGAAATCGAAGAGGCGTTTGCTTTCTCAAAAGCTGGGCTGCTCAGAGACCACGAGGGCCGATCTCAGAAATCGAAGAGGCGTTTGCTTTCTCAAAAGCTGGGCTGCTCAGAGACCACGAGGGCCAATCTCAGAAATCGAAGAGGCGTTTGCTTTCTCAAAAGCTGGGCTGCTCAGAGACCACGAGGGCCGATCTCAGAAATCGAAGAAGCACCTGCTTTTTCAGCCTCGTCAGCACCTGTCACATGCACAATCAGCTTTGCGGAAATTACGGGCACTCTGTCGAAGATTTCTGGTGAAGTAGAAAGCACGTGAATCTTACTGTTCAATCACCGCTCTCCATATGCACCATCAACTCCTCGGGTACCACATATAACTTTGTCAAAGATTTCTGACAAAGTTTAGGCACGAGAATTTCGAAGTTCCAGCTACCCTACTATTACCCATAAGGGTAAAGGAACAGCACCACTGCTTGACAACTGGAAAGTCCCTATGTGTGTCGACCTCCGTGTTTTGCGGCAAGACAGGTTGGCAAGAACGTCCAACCTTTACTCACATTCAAGAAAAGACTCCCAACATAATTACTTTCTAAAAAACCGGAGTAGCACCGCTTTCCGAATCTCGAGAGTCAGATCCTCGACGGGATTGCTTGTTCGAAAACCGAAGAGGCACAACTCTCAGAACTTCGAGAGCCAGATTTCCTTAGATAAAGCTTGTCTGTAATCTTCACACGTAACATCAGCTTTCCAGATACCACATACCACTTTTTCAAAGTGCTCTGACAAAATTAAAACACATGAAGCTGGCAGCTCCCACTACATTGTTGTGACCAAGAAGGGTAAAGGAATAGCATTACTACTTGTTATTGGGAAATCCCTATATACATTGACCTCCCTCCTCAACGGACAGAAAAACCTGCAAAAATGCTCAACCCTTTCTCGCATTCGAAAAGGCACCCTCAACATAACCTCTCGAAATACTCAGCTTTATTTCCCCCCGATAATGCCTCAGCAAATAAGCCACACCAAGAACAAGAGTATCTCATATCATCAGGGTCGAAAGCAAGAGTATCCCATATCATGCTTTCTCCCTGTCTTTGTCTTTGTCCTTGTCCACACCTGCAGGACAAGGAGAAAGAGAGCAGTCAGTCGGAACCTGAAATCAAACCTCCAATTTGGAACTGACTGCCTGGAGCCTTTGCCTGGTTGCTTACTTAGCATTGCTCTCGAGTACTCATCCTCAACTGCTGTCAAGGTCACGAATTCCACCGGCAAATACCTCATGACAGTTGATCAGATATTGGCTCTTTACACTGAAGCTGCCAAGCGTGGATGAGTCACTATGAAGGAATGTTCTGAAGGACCATTTAAATGCAAAGGTTGCACACCACTTCTGCCATGCAAAAGATTGAAGCAGAAGGTTCAACGGTGAGCTGAAACAGATCACTACAGCACGACACCTTTCCATACCACATTCATTATTCCGTCAACAGCAAAAGTATCCCATATCATCAAGGTCGAACATACTCTAGATTTGATGGACTTGTTTTGACCCTCAAATTTTTGAGTCGGCCTTATACTCTGAAGGGCACCAGAAAACCCTCCAGCACAGTTCAAGAATAAGCCTGTGGAAAGTTACTTCTTCAAAAGCAAAAGTATCTCATATCATCTCTTATCCATTTGCTTCTCCTTATCCTGGCAGTTGAATGAGAGACAAGGAGAAGGAGAACAATCAACCGGAAGCCGAAGTCAAACCTCTGATCCTGGGTTGCTTACTTGGAAGTTTGACTGCTTACCTTGTCTGTCACCTCTTTCGGCAGATCTCCTAGCTCGGCGACTTGGGGGACTCCTACTATAGGGTTTGTATCACACTTGACTAAGCCCGAAACTACAACTAAGCTTCAAGTGAAATTGATACATTACCTTGTGCGTCAACATCAGCTAAATACACCATTCCCGGATGGAGGAAAGGTACTTCCAGAGAAGGGCAGATGAAGATCAGACCACACTTCGGTACTTAGAACTTTCGTGATTACTCAAGGGATTGGATCTTGCAAGTCCCCAACCGAGGAGTTTCCCTCACTCGGGAACTTAGGGGAGCACTGTTTGTACCATACTTGACCAATCCTGAAACTACCGAGCACCGGCCAACGCTATACTGTCAAGGACCCAGAAGAGTTCCCCTCCGACCAGGAGGCCAATCACTACTCGACACGTGTCAAGATTAGAAGCCAATCAGAGCGCAGCACGTGTCAACATCAAGAACCAATCATAACATGACACATGTCAATGTGACAAAGCTACAAGTTTTTCTATAAATAGGGGTCATCCCCCCACAATATTGGCTAATGCCATTTGTGTTAAATCATTCACAAGAACTCACTAAATTGAGAGCTTGATCCTTTGTACTTGTGTAAGCCCTTCACTACTAATAAGAACTCCTCTACTCCGTGGACGTAGCCAATCTGGGTGAACCACGTACATCCTGTGTTTGCTTCTCTGTCTCTATTCATTTACGTACTTATCCTCACTAGTGACCGAAGCAACCAAGCGAAGGTCACAAAACCTGACACTTTCTGTTGTACCAAAGTCTTCGCTGATTTTGTGCATCAACATTTGGCGCCGTCTGTGGGAACGACACTTATTCCTACTCTCTTCAGCTGTGTCAAGCTGGTTTCTATCATTCGTACACTTTCTTTTGACCAGGCATCCCTCTCCAACATGGGAAGCGAAGGAAGCCACAGCACACAGAATGACACCCCCCTTGCACATAGTGCGAAGCAACGAAAGAAGGAAGGAAAACGAGTTCTTCTTCAAGCTAAAGTCGATGAGTTAGAAGCTCAGAACAACAAGATAGCAATGAGGAATGAGGTCCTCCAGGAGCAATATGAGAAGCTCTTCGAGACACTCCACGAAGCTAGGCAAGCTCAGACACGCGAGCTTGTTGCCCCCGTGGAAGTCAACCATCAACTGGGTGCCCTCCAACATGGAGGGTCACATGCATTCGACATAGATATCCCTGATAGGGAACAGATTACCCCTCGACTTGATAATCAACATGAGGCTTCTCTTAACCCAGTTGCTTCGACCCGAACCATGAGAAGTGGAGGGAGACACCTCTTTGCTGAAGGGGCAGAAGGATCGAAAGCCGTCTTTCGCGATTGTCGGGATTTCCTGAAGCAACGTCGAGAGAATTCCATCCATATAAGCTCAAAGATCAATGACCCAAGGATTTCTGAGAGACTCGGTCCCCTGCCACGGCCCGAGCCGGCCACCAATTTGGGGAAGGGGCAACAAGTCCTAGAGAGACATGAGGGTACAGGGGACTCAGAGGTGTTCCGACAGACATACCCTGGAAGCCAGTACAATGAGTCCAGGGAAAAATCACATGCCCTTGATCAAACCTTCCTAATTCCAAGAGGAGATGGAGATTTACGAAAGAAAGCTCCAGTGGCACATAACTCCGCTCAGGACCCCCTTGTCCTACAACTTATTGAGGAAGTAAACAAGTTGAAGGCTGAACGTCAGGCTGAAATACCTGACTGGAACCAACCCAGGCCTGGCCCTCTTACAAGGAGGATCCTCAACACCCCCCTTCAAGCAAAGACAAAGCAAAAGCTTGGCTTGCAACTTTATACTGGAAAAGAGGACCCGATTGAGCACCTTAACCTCTTTGAGTCCACCATGGCATACCGGATGCACACCGACGAAGAGCGATGTCTTCTCTTCCCCTCCACCCTCTCTGGCGGAGCTCTAAATTGGTATTGTCGTCTTACACCTGAGACGGTAGACTCATTTGAGGAATTGAGGAAACTATTTGTTTCCCAACACATTTTCCAAACCGATCGCTTGCACTCTGCAGATGACCTGTACACTATCCGCCAGAAGCCAGACGAGTCATTACGTATGTATGCTGGCCGCTTCAGCCATGAATACTCCCGGTGTGCCGAGGCAGACGACAAGACTGCCCTCAAAGCCTTCACGGCAGGCCTACGTGATTGTTTCTTTAAATACATGATCAATGCCAATACTTGGAAGACTTACTCTGAGGTGATGGCGCAGGCTTATAACCATGCCTCCGCCGAGGCAAAGACATATCAGGAGAAACCCCCTACAACCATCCTTTATCAACAAGTGGGAGGTGGAAGCCAGACTCACCTAAATGAGAAGACCTCGACTTTCCAAACAGCAGTGGCACCTCCCCATGCCTTGCATAATGCTTCGCCGAATCAACAGACATATCAATTTCAAGGCAAGAGGAAGGATTTCCATCCTCACCACTCTCATTTCAGTAAAAAGAGTAAGGGACACTATCCCGATAACCAAGGGTATCGCCACAATAACGCTCGCCCCCAGGCAGTCAATGCAGCGGGTCAAACCCGCGTCAAGATACCCCCTACCCCAAGGTATGAGACATACACGCCCTTGAATGCCACATGCGCGGCCATTTACCCCAGCATAGCTCACCTGATACCAAAGCCAAAGCCGAGGCACCCAGATTACACGCCCCCGAATAACGCGGGCATGTTTTGTTGCTACCATGAGCATAACGGCCATGATAGCGAGAAATGTATCATCCTCCGTGATCGTATTGAAGCTTTGGCACGAGAAGGAAAAATTGATCAATTCCTCCTTCACCCTGAAAGGGATAACCGTAACCAACGCCAGGTGAATGTCATATATTCCATAAGCGGCGGCACACCCATATCTGAATCTTCCAATAGGGCCATGAAAAACAGTGAACGAATTCTAAGGCCTGGTCACCAAGTGTTTCACGTGGAAGACATCACGTGGAAGACTTCAGTTAAGCAACAACACTTGCCCGGACCCAAGGAAACCCTGTCTGTACATGACCAAGTCACAAAGACCAGCCTAGATGAAGCGAACTTGGATCTTCCTGATAGCAACAATCAACCCGATGATCCTCGAGATGACTCTTTCACCCAGCAAGCCCAACCTGCTGAAGAGTTGGAGAAGGTACCTATCTCAAGAGATTATCCAGATCGCATGGTGAAGATTGGCACCACATTGTCACCACCCCTTCGGTTAGCATTGATATCTTTTTTGAAAGAGAACACTGAAGTCTTCGCCTGGTCATACGAGGACATGCCAGGCATCTCTCCCGATGTCATCTGTCATCGTTTGAGTATTGACCCCAAGATCAAGCCGGTGAGACAGAAGCGAAGATCTTATGACGCTGAACGATACGAGGCAATGAAAGCAGAAGTTGAAAAACTCAAAGGCATAGGCTTTGTCCGCGAAGTCAATTACCCGACATGGGTAGCAAATGTGGTCCTTGTTAAGAAAAATCCGACCAAAGAAAGTCTTTTGCTTCAAAAGGTCTTGTGGAGAATGTGTGTTGACTACACCGACCTAAACAAAGGGTGTTCCAAAGATAGCTTCCCTCTTCCTTTTATTGACAGACTTATAGACTCTACGGCCGGGTGTGAACTCCTGAGCTTCATGGATGCTTACTCAGGATACAACCAAATCCTCATGAACCCTTCGGATCAAGAACACACAGCCTTCACTACCGACAGAGGACTATACTGCTATAAAGTCATGCCTTTCGGCCTAAAGAATGCAGGAGCGACTTATCAGAGACTAGTCAACTCAATGTTCGCCGAGCAGATTGGGAAGAGCATGGAAGTTTACGTTGATGATATGTTAGTCAAGAGCAAACATGCTGACCAACACATCACCAACCTATCTGAAACTTTCACTATTTTGAAGAGGTATCGAATGAGGTTAAACCCCAACAAATGTGCCTTCGGCGTAGGCTCTGGCAAATTCTTAGGTTTCATGATTAGCCAACGAGGCATTGAAGCTAATCCCGAGAAAATCAAAGCAATCCTCGACATGAAGGAACCGGTAACTTCAAAGGACATCCAGAGCCTTACTGGCAAGGTGGCAGCCTTAACCAGGTTCATTTCTAAGGCCACAGACAAATGTGCTCCATTTTTTAAAGCACTTAAGGGAAGTAGGAAGTACATTACATGGACTGATGAATGTGCCGAGGCATTCAAAAACCTCAAGGAGTACATGAGTAAAGCCCCTCTACTCTCTAAGCCCGAGGTAGGAGACATTCTCATTATCTACCTATCGGTATCAGCTTCAGCCGTAAGTTCCGTTCTCATTCGAAAGGATGGGAATATTGAGCGACCTGTCTACTACGCTAGCAAAGCCTTACAAGATGCGGAGACACGATACTCTAACATTGAGAAATTGGCTCTGGCATTGGTCATGTCTGCTCGAAAACTCCGCCCTTACTTCCAAGCGCACTCCATCATCGTGCTTACCAATTATCCTCTTCGACAGATACTCCAAAGTCTTGACACTTCAGGGCGAATGATCAAATGGGCAATAGCGTTGGGTGAGTTTGACATCTCCTACCAACCAAAGCCAGCTGAGAAGGGCCAAGCAGTGGCAGACTTCATTGCCGACTTCACATATCCGGTTGACATTGCTTCTACACCTGAAGCAGTGGCTTCATTACCCCCGGAAGCTCAGAAGATAGAACCAACAACCCCAGCATGGAGTCTGTATGTTGATGGCTCATCCAACCAACAGGGCTGTGGAGCGGGACTAGTCTTGACTACACCCGACAAAGTAGCAATGGAGTATGCTCTTCGTTTCAAATTCAAGGCATCAAATAATGAGGCCGAGTATGAAGCCCTTCTAGCAGGATTACGTTTGGCCAAACACCTCGAGGTTAAACAAATTGATATTTTCAGTGACTCCCAATTGGTGGTCAACCAGGTTACCAACAACTTTGATGCTAAGGACAGCTCCATGGCAGCATATCTTGCGCAAACACAACTTTTGCTCAAGCACTTCCACTACCAGATCACCCAAGTTCCTCGAGCGGCAAACAGTCATGCAGACGCCCTGGCTCGCCTCGCCTCGGCTGTGGAAGACAAGATTGGAAGAAAAATTCATGTCGAACTGTTGGCAACACCAAGCACCATGGCCGCAGAGGTATGCAACTTACAACAGGGGGATAGTTGGATCACCCCGATCTATAATTTCCTTGCTCATGGCATCCTCCCAAATGATAAAGTCCAGGCTAAACAAATTCGATACAAGTCTACCCGCTACCTGATCATCAATGATCAACTCTATAAGCGAGGTTTTAGCCTGCCATACTTAAGGTGTCTTACGCCTACCGAGGCGGAAATCGTCCTTGGGGAAATACATGAGGGAGTCTGTGGAGATCATGCTGGATCTCGGTCCCTAGCACACAAGACTTTTCGCCAAGGATATTACTGGCCAACACTCCACCAGGATGCCATCAAAGTATCCCGCTCATGTGACAAATGTCAACGATATGCGGCCATTCCTCATTCCCCTCCAGAGCCTCTTACTCCTATGATCAGCCCTTGGCCCTTCGCCCAGTGGGAACTTGATTTGATCGGCCCAATGCCGGCAGGGAAGGGCAAAGTCTGTTACGCAGTCGTTGCAGTGGACTACTTCACAAAGTGGGCCGAAGTAGAACCCTTGGCAACCATTACTGAGGCAAAGATAGAAGACTTCGTGTGGAAGAACATCCTTTGTAGAATCGGCATTCCCAATGCGATAGTCACTGACAATGGGCGACAGTTTGACAACAAGAGGTTCAGGTTGTTCTGCTCTAAGTTCAACATCAACTTATGCTTTGCCTCTCCAGCTCATCCCCTGTCTAATGGACAAGTTGAGGCCATCAACAAAATAATCAAGCGCACTTTGAAAACCAGCTTGGACAAAGCTAAAGGCTGTTGGCCAGAATTTGTACCCCAAGTTCTTTGGTCATATCGCACTTCATATCGGACTTCAACAGGAGAAACTCCATTCTCACTTGCCTTTGGCACAGAGGCGGTTGTCCCTGTTGAGCTCGAGCAAGCAACATTCCGAGTCCAGAACTACATTCAAAGTGAAAATGACAAACAACTCACCCTCAACTTGGATTTAGTCGAGGAACACAGAAACCAAGCTCACTTAAGGAATGTCGCCTACAAGCAGCGCATCTCCAACTATTATGACTCTAGGGTCAAGCCTCGTTCTTTCAAAATAGGAGACTGGGTCTTAAAGAAAAGATTACTCTGCGACAGAGTCCCGAGTGAAGGCACACTTAGTCCAAACTGGGATGGACCGTATGAAGTCATTGGCATCAGTCGCCCTGGCTCTTACACACTTAGAAGCTCCGATGGCAAGACCCTTGGCCATCCATGGAACGCTGATCACTTGAAGTACTACTACAAATAGACTCACGATGTACAAGTGTTGAGCTATAGCCGTTCGGCATCCTATGTAATGAAGGCCATTTGGCAATGAATTCAATAAAGAGGTAATTTAGCCAACTCAGCCCTCACTCTTTTACATTCATAGCAAGCGATGCCGGAACCCTTCTTAATCAGAAAGCAATCCGTCTTCCACAGTCACTACAAAACAAGCAAATGAAGACCGTGTCAAGCGGCAAAAAAAAAAAAAAAAAAAAAAACAGCTTCATCCAAAAAGCTTCACCCGAAAAGCTTCACCTCCAAAGCTTCACCCACAAAGCTTCACCTAAAAAGCTTCACCCAAAAAGCTTCACCCGAAAAGCTTCACCTCCAAAGCTTCACCCACAAAGCTTCACCTAAAAAGCTTCACCCACAAAGCTTCACCCAAAAAAAAAACTTCACCCGAAAAGCTTCACTTAAAAAAGCTTCACCTACAAAGCTTCACCTAAAAAAGCTTCACCTAGAAAGCTCCCTCTACATACTTTCACCATCAAAGCTTCACCATCAAAGCTTCACCTAGAAAGCTTCATCTACAAAGCTTCATCTACAAAGCTTCACCATCAAAGCTTCACCTAGAAAGCTTCAACACCAAAGCTTCACCTACAAAGCTTCAACACAAAACCTTGCTCCAAATAAACAAATTTTGTTCACAAAACCCAAGATGCCCTTGAACTTGTACAAAAACACTTGGGTAAACATAAACATTTTTTGTTTTACACCCACAAGGGCCCAAAATTTTCCTTCTTATTTATTCACTTATATATGTTCCCAAACATATTATAATAGATCCAACAACAAGCCAAAGTCCCAAGTTTCATAATGGACAAAAGTACAAGCAATTCATCAATAATGAAGGTGCTACAAAAATTGGAATCTGCCCCAAAATAGAAATCCAACCCAAGAGACTTTTTCTCTCTCTCCCTCTTCCGCATTAGGGTTTCTTTGGTTTATTGCTCTATAAATAGAGCTTGTAATTTAGTTAGAGAATAAGTTATTCACAATGTAGTCTCTTAGGTTTTTTGTAGCCGTCTTGGCATTCTCAATTTGTTCAATAAAATTCCTATTATTTTGTAGTCTTGTTTGTTCCGCACTCTGATATTCAACTGTTATTATTTTGCAGGTACATTTTCGTCAAAGGAGAAGATGACGGGAATTTACATCCACAATGAAATAGCTAAGTACCAGTTTGTCCGTAAAAAATAGCTTGTTTTTCTCTATGAGGGATTAGGGTTTACCAAAACTTCAAAATCATCCTCTATCCGTAAAATATAGCTTGTTTTTCTCTATATGAGACAATCTTAAGGTTTTTGCTAGAACAGAACATTGAAGAAAAATTACGTGATGGTTAGTTTGATTATTGGGTGTGAATTTATTGATAAATTACTTTTCTTGTTAATTTTATCTTGTACTTAATAGTAACTAGTATATGGACACACACGAAGTGTGTTGAACATTTTTTTCATTTTTGTTTTTAAAATGGAAGGAGAGAGAGAGAACATGGAGTGGAGACAGAGGCGAGAGAGGTTATTCATTTTATAATATTAGAGATATATTAGAATATAATGCGGGTGAGGTTTTACAAAAAACAGTAAAACGTGGTTTGTATGAAATTACAACATTGTTCATATTTTTTTTTATTTTTGTTTAGTTTTGATTAGAGGCTTAAAAAGATAATTTTATAGGATTTTTGGTTGAGAATTACAGTTCTATTAATATGTAGTTTATATTATACAATAAGATAATAAAAACGTTTCACATTTAAAGTTTAAATTAGGTTAAATGGTGGAAATAAAATTTCCCAAACAGTAAACAGATAAACTAGAAACAACTCCGAAACCCAGGAGCCGCAATCAAACCAAAACCCGGAAGGGCAGAAGGAGAATTGGAGCACAACAGCAAACATTGGGAGAAAGAAACAAAACAATGAGCAAGAACATCTCTCTGATTCTGATGGGTTGCGGCGGCGTTGGGCGTCAGCTCCTCCAGCACATTGTCTCCTGCCGATCACTTCACGCCAAACAGGTACTGCTTACATTCCATTTCCCAATCATTCTTCCAAATTCATTGCCTCCGGTTGTTGTTGTTGTTGATGTGCGGTATTGATGGGATAATCTTGATGTGGGCGGGCACGGGGCAGGGAATCCACCTGAGAGTAGTGGGAGTAAGCGACAGTAAATCCTTACTCGTTGCATCCGACGCTTTCACCATGGAGCTGCCTGATGACTTTTTATTGGAAGTTTGCCGGGCCAAGTCGAATGGCGCTTCTCTCTCCACGCTCAGTGGTTATGGTAACTTCACTTCCCCGTGAAATTATGAGATGATTAATTGGGTTTTCGATCTTTTGTTTTAGCTGGTGTTTGTTTCGTATGCTTAGTATTTGTTATTTTGTAAAGGGGAGTTCCAGGTATTCACGAATTCGGAATCAACCAAAAAGATTGTAGATGTTGCTGCATTCTTGGGTAAATCAACAGGTTCGTGGCGTGTGTGATGATCTTTTGCAATCTTTTCACCAAAATGAACGATTTCAACTTCATTTGTTTGAAATTTTTGTTTTGTTTTCGTTTTGCAAAGGTTTGGCACTTGTCGATTGCTCTGCCAGTTCTGATACTATTCCGGTACTAACCCAAGCGGTGGATTTGGATTGTTGCGTTGTCATGGAAAATAAGAAGCCTCTTACTTCAACAATGGTACTAAACTTTTTCAGTAATGTTCTAATACCAAGAAATATTGATAGTGACAAATTTTATTCTTACGGCAATCAATGCAAATGTTCATTCTGATTGTAAATACGAGGTAAAAGGGCTTCGTTCTGCTCTTTTCTCGTTCATTTTACTTGTATATCACTGATTTCTGGTAGTTTAACTTCCACACCACCCAAAGATGCATTATGCATTTCTCACCTACAGGAGGACTATGACAAATTAGTTTCTCACCCACGTCACATTCGTCATGAGTCAACTGTAAGTTCACTTCTTGCTCCAGTTATTGATTTGTGCTGTGAATTATGACCAGGACATGAAAAGTAGAGTGTGTTTAGAGATGAATTGCTTAGTCTTGTTCATCTATATGGTCTACTTTCGTTTTTGACTTATAATCTGATTCTTATCACAATTGATTGAACCTCAGAATTTTTGGTTTACTCATAACATATCCACGATTTTCCCCAACTTATTGTTGACTTCTTATGAAAATTACAGTCAGTCGCCTCTTCATTCCATATTTTTTTTTTAAAACCATTTCACGCAAATTAACAAAAGAAATACTATAGTTAGATCAGTTCTGTAGCTCAAAGGAGCAACAATAGTACATAACTGAAAATGTAAAGAAGATTTTATATTGAAAACTACCTTAAGGCCTGCATTTTTTACTTTTCTTCCTCCTCCTGCATCATTTTTATTTTGTTGTTGTTGTCACCCTTTGCATCCTCTGTAGCAGCTAATTACTGTCATAGACACCCATTTGTTCATTTGCACACACCATCTGTCCAGCATGATACATACATGTGTAATTCTAATTCATATGCCTTGCTCAAGTGGAATAAAACTCTAATAACTGGTAGTGTTCATTGTTTACTATAATTTTATTGTGCTTTCTCTCTATATACGTTCATTTTCTTGCAATTTCCCCTGAATTGATTTTAGATTTGGTAGGTTGGTGCTGGCCTCCCTGTCATAGCATCCTTAAATCGCATACTGTCATCTGGAGATCCTGTCCACCGCATTATCGGGAGTTTGAGTGGTACCAAAGTTTTCCCTTGGCTTTCTTGCATTTTTAACATAAGCCACCTGCATGTAACTGAGTATTCATACTGATATATGTTTCGTCTTATGTACATGTGATAGGGACATTGGGGTATGTAATGAGTGAGCTTGAAGGTGGAAAGCTACTAAGTCAAGTTGTTCGTTCTGCTAAAAACCTGGGTTACACTGAACCAGGTTTTGAATGTTTTTAACTTTGTAGTAAATCACGGATTGATCATCTGAAGTTTATATTATCCTTTTTATTTATTGAGTTATTATCTCCCACTGTATATAAGTAGGACTAAGAAGTATGTCTTGAGCTTCGTGAGCATTTGTCAGTGTGGTCACTTTTGACTTTATATTGTAATTGCAGATCCACGCGATGACCTTAGTGGGATGGATGTTGCAAGAAAGGTGTGGACATGGTTTTTTGTGTGCGTTTAAATTCACTTTAATCAGCTGAAAGTTCAAACAACAATGCCATAATATGAAAGAAAACTCGAACGATATGATGAGAATATAAATGATTTGATGTTGAAGCTCTAGCAATACTTCATAAATTTCTAATACCATCTTACACAGGCTTTGATACTAGCTAGGCTTCTTGGTCAGCGCATTAACTTGGATGCCATTAAGGTTGGTACTATCTACTGCTTATATATATATATATATATATATATATATATATATGATTTATCACACTTGCTCTTATGTTCATGTTGTGAACTTATATTTTATTACTTTTATGATCGCTATTTCATTGTTTAGATTGAGAGTTTATATCCTGAAGAAATGGCACCTAGTGTAATGTCTATTGAAGACTTTCTGGGAAGTGGGCTATTATTGCTCGATAAAAATATCCAAGAGAGAGTCTCTAAGGCTTCTTTGGATGGGAAGGTGCTACGTTATGTCTGTGTGATTGAGGACTCAAGGTACTCTTTTCTACATTTATGTTCAAAATGCAATATGCTGAAAGAAGCACTCTCTCGAGCGTGTATTTATGTTTGCGTTGTTTCTTAGTTTGTCAGTGTGCATGTGTTCATATAAGCAAAGGTCCATTGTTCCCTATATGTAAGGCACTTGGATTCAGTTAATGGATGGTTTGGATTACGAAGCACCTATTTTTTTTCATTAGGTCACAAAGACTCGGTTAGACTTCCAAATTAGGTTTGGTAAGTTGTGTTAAAATATGAAGGCGCTTGTTGAGGACGGTGTCTTCATTTTACAGTCACCCCATAATGGTATTGTTGGTATTCCGTGGAGAGAGAAAAGGGTCCAGTGTGAATCCAGGTGAGAGAAATATTCATTGGAACCAATTTTATGAAACCTAGATTGGTAGGTGTTGTGTATATATAAATGCGTTCAAATGTATTTTTGGTGATTTTCCAATTTTGTTCTGAATTGTAAACATAAATGCTTATAGATGAAAGCAAGCCAACGTATAGAACTTTTTATTTTGGTAATTTTGTATCCTTATTTTAACAAAAAAAAAAAAAAAAAAAAAAAAAGGTTGCATCTCGCCATAATTGACCACGCCAAACTTTTTTCTTGGTGGACCCATGGTTGGTTGCTTGCCAACGTAGTCTGTCTAGCAGTTGGTATTGGCCCAAGCTAGGTTACCCTAAGGAATAAGATGTTGTAGATCAGGGTAATAAACACATCTTTGTCAAGAATACACTACAAATGTACTTCAAGTTGTTTATTCATCGTTACAGATGGCTTAGAGGCAGTTGTTCATCCTCTTTCATCTAGTCAAACTTCTTTATATTCTCATACTCCATCTGAGAATATTAGAACGATCAACACAAAAAGTAAGGTAGGAAACAGAAAATGTTAAAAGGAGGCTTTATGCATCTTCTGAAAACTCTTTAGGACTTCTTGATCCTTCAAAGTGGAAAGCGGGCATTATATGTATATTTCTGTTGTTCTTTATGGTCATGATCATGATAACCAATCTTTTGAATGCAGTACCGTAAAAATTTTGTGAATTTTGAGTTACATCCTCTCATTCTACTACGTTACGCTTGTGATTTTGCATATCATATACTAACTTGGTCATGATCATGATAACCGAATGCAGTACTGTAAAAATTTTGTGAATTTTGAGTTGCATCCTCTCATTCTACTACGTTACGCTTGTGATTTTGCATATCATATACTAACTTGGGTATTTTAGTGACTCCTTTGGTGTGATACTAACTGATCCCAGCTTTTGGTAGTTGTGAAGTTGGCATTCAAGAGCTTCCCAAGGATTCTGCTTTAGGAAGGCTGAGAGGAAGTGACAATGTTGTAAGCCCATTTCTTTACAAATTTACTTTTGAAAGTTAAATAAAGATATTTTTTGACAATGCACAAATGAAAATAAAGTGGACATGCGATATAAACCTTACACTGTGCAATTCATTAATCGCACCTCAGGTCTTGTATTAGAGTTTTCATGGATGAGATTATTCTGGAAAGCAAGGTCATGTATCAAATTTCTTCGTCAACTTGTTCCTGGGAGACATAAGGAGGGAGACAAAATTATAGATTTCACTACGAAATGGTCAATAACAAAGAGAAGTTTGACCATTTATGGAACGAATCTTGAATTGACGATCAAAGTTCCAAAACAAATAGTTAGCATATAGTGGAATTGGACAGAAAATCAAAGTTACTTAAAAGTAATTTGCGTATATTGATCATTTCGTTAATAGCACAGATGAAGCTTGGCAATTCTTAACTGTTTATGAATTTGCAGTTGGAGGTTTACAGTCGATGCTATAAAGACCAACCGCTGGTGATTCAAGGAGCTGGAGCCGGCAATGATACTACAGCAGCTGGTGTCCTTGCTGATATCGTTGATATTCAGGATTTATTTCCTTGAACGCTTTTTCTGTAGGTTACATCGGAGAAACTCGATGCAGATACGTTGTTTAGTATCTTTATGAGGTTATGCATCTGGGATTTTAGAGATCTCACCTTCCAGAATGTAGCGATGCATTTTGCTAATAATTGGGGACTTGGAGATTTAGCGATGCATTTGGCAGTTAAAATCTTACATCAAGGAAATGCCGCAACGGTTCAGACTATCAACTGCTAATTTTGTTTCAAAGAAACTGACAAATCATGATCTTGTTACTAGGAAAAGATAAGGTCTGAGTTACGGGAAAGTGTCAGATGGGTACATCTTCTTCGGTGATCAATTTCTTATAGATGATAAAGGCGACCGATACAAATCTACCACAAAAGATGATAAAGGCGATAAATCTGGCACCAAATGCACGCATAAAACCCTTGCTAAAACAGCGAGGCAATGTCAAACTATCTCTAAAATAGTGAGGCCACATCAACTTAAGAAAGAGAGACATTCGTACCCAATAAATGGCAGCGAGGTGGGTGTTGATTTTAACCCTTGTGTGTTTCGGATAACTTTGAGGCGTAAAAGCTGAATTAATTGGCCTTACCAAAATATCAAGGCTCCCAAATGTTGCGTGCACGAACTTGGCCAAGGAATTGATGATAACCGGTGACAGACCTAACTTGTGGAGCTTATTAGATGTTGCTGCTCTTCCCCTCTTCTCATCCCTGTAAGTCAACACTACCACCACCCCTTGAGATGCAAGCTGCCCCTTGAGACCTAACTTGTGGATTCTTCTGCCTAGAAGTAATATTGCTAAGCAAATATATACCAAATTTTGTGTTTCTATTTGAGCCAAATCACCTGTTTATGTAATGCTTATACACTAAATGCTCTTGTTTGCACTTCTTTTTCACAGACGTTTCTTGCTAAGTATCTATACGAGAGCCTTCAATCTGTCCCCAATGTTCTCAGAGCACGTCTTTCGGGCGGCTCTTTGTTCTTTCAACGTAGCGGAACATACACCCTACTGATCTAGCTACTTTTCTTGACCAACAAGTATCAGAACAAACAGCGTTTTATTTCCTCCACTGTACAATACAAGTGAGCTTTAATATAGCAGCTGGTGCTAACTTATGTAATTCCAGCACGGAGTGGCTATCCGATCAGGTCACCATTGTGCCCAACCCCTTCATCGGCATTTAGGAGACTCTGCGAGTGCGCCGGCGAGTCCTCACTTGTACAACACCGTAGAGGATATTGATGACTTTACCCGGGCACTCAATGACGGTCAGCTTCTTTAATTCTTTCAAGTTAATCGGCAGCATAATTGCCAACCTAGCCATTGTAAATACCGACATGTGATCGAGTTCAAGAATCATTTGTGCAATTAGAGGTAAAGACATTGGAGGGATTCTTATTTTCTAGTCAAATTCTATTTTTCTCTTAATTAGCATCATAAAATTGAACCCGAAGATTAAGTTCCAAAACTAATACCATAACACCCACTACAAGAAAACATGGATTAAGTGACCGAATTTTTTGTGGCGCGTGAAAATTCCTCACATATAGGTAAAACAAGTGACGCTTTTCTAAAAATCGTCACTTTAAGATTTTTGCAGGACACCAAAATATTTTGCGTCACTTATACTTTTGGATTCGCCATAAAAAAGTGGGCGGGAAAGTTTACTGCCAAATGAAACTTTAATAAGTGACGCAAGGTTAAATTCATCACATAAGAAGAGGGAAGGCCACCTGGCCATTCCTCACATATAATATTGAATTAAAAATAAAAAATATAGATGCAATTATCAAAACCCCCAAATAACAAAACCTATCCATTTATTCTCATTTCTTCCCAGTCTTCAGCACCCTTTCGTCTACTCCTTCACCCTAACTTCGACGACCGGCTACTTGGTGGTTGCCAGCGACGGCGACTACCACCTCTCCTTCGTCTCCCTCCCTCAGCCATTCTCCCACCCTTTGATTCTCGTTCACTAACTCTCTTATCTCTTTGACATAACAAGATCAAATTGGGGAAAGAGAAGTTCTATTTTTTCTCAAGTTCTTTCAGTTGACAACAATGTACTTTGTTTCTCTATATTTCTTTAATTGTTTTTGGATTTTTTTTCTTTAATTGTTCCCCAGATTCTGATTTTCTTTCGCTAAAGATCCTATTGTTGGTGAATTGTTCTCTGCTTCAGGAAGAGTTATACTAGCAGTGAGTTTTCTGTTCCAGTCTTGATTCTTCTTTACTTTTTGGAGTCAAAATTTTGGTCTTGGTGGTTAATATATGTTTTTATATTTTTTCTTAGTCCCCTGACTAAGTGTTATCTTTTTGTTTTTTGTTTTTGTTCAAATGTTGGAAGTCGGTAACCATTAAGTTGCGTGTTGTCTTTCTTGAGAGAGGTGTTGTCAAGAGTCAAGACTATGTTCGCCTTGAAATTTTTTGGGTAGGGCCTACAATGATCTTAGTGCCATTTCTTACTAGCTACTTGTGCTGGGAATTCTTTAGATGTGTACTTTCTTGTGTTTTGGCTGGCTGAAAAGGGGTGATGGTGGAGATCTGGTAGCATATAAATATAAGAAATGATTAAAACTACTTACATCCCTCCAGTAGAACTCCGAAAACCACTCGTAGAATTCTCTGGAAATTTTAAGTTTGTTTGAATGTATTTTTCATAGATTGATTGAATGTACAAGAGGGGATATATAATGAGGTAGAAGGTTACAAGCAACCCTACCTTGGCAAATCCTACTAACTCGGTAAACCCTAAAGTTGTCACTCCTTAAATTAAGGGAGTGCAACAAGTAGCTAGCATACAACTATCAACAAGTCATCTAGATGTCAATCTTCCTCAAATTAAGGAATTAGACTTAATAGAGAATACCATGGAAAGAGGAAACATAAAATCTGGTAGCATCAGTCACCTCATATCGTCTAATATCCATATGCAGCATTAGTCATATGCAACATCAGTCACCCCATATGTATGCAATAGCAGTTATGCAACATCAGTCATATGCAGCATCAGTCACCCCATATGTATGTAGCATCAGTTATGCAGCATCAGTCACCCCATATGTATGCAACATCAATTTTTCATTGTGATTCGGGGAAAAAAGAGCGTTTATATGACATGAAGAGGAAAGGTGGGAAAAAGGTGAATATGATAGTTTAAGATGATGGATTAAGAGCCACAGAGTGGACTCCATCTAGCATCTTACGATTGCGCTCTTATTTAACTATACTCTAATGCACATTTATCTTTGTACATTTATGAAATTTTTATACTTTCATGATTTTCAGGATTGAAGGTGCTCAAGGTCAAGATTACTTAAGTACAAGACTAAAGCTCCAAGTTGGTATGTTGTCTTTAATGCTTGCAATTTACAATGACATATTATTAATGCTACCGCTAGCCAAATAATCATTGCATTTAAATAGTAATGATGAATACGAAGTATTGTGCATGTATATGCTGAAAGCATGGTGGTTTTTCTGTTAGATTATTGCAACTTTAGTATCTAGCATGGTGATTTTTGTATGATTTCTCTATTTTCTAGTACGTTTGTTTTAGCATCTAGTTGTTGTTGAGTTGGGATATGTGAATTTTTCAATTGAGCTTCTTGAAGTTTTTGGTTGTTATATTATACGTCTATTTTAACAACTTTACATATATATTCATATATATATTTTCTATTATGGCAACCTATTGAAATATGTCAGAGTATGCAGCTCAATACTAGGATTGAAGTGATCTAATTCATGGATTGACAATGGATTCGTAGTCAGGATCGCCTTCGTTCCGAATATAGAAAAGGGATCAAGTCATTTATTGACATTGCTTGTCACCATGTGAACGAGAATAATCAAATACCATGTCCTTGTAGAGTTTTCCATAACACATTTTTTCACTTAGTTGAAGATGTTCATCTCCATTTGTTGAATTCCGGTATGGATATGAATTATGATAGATGGATATATCATGGGGGGCATATCCAACAAGTGCAGGGAGAATCTTCGGTATCTACGAACAATGAGCCAACCAGTAACTCTAATGTCAACATGTTTAATATGATTGAGGATGTCTTTGAAGGAATAGATGATGATGATGATGAAGATACAATGGGGAACCAAGATACCATGTGGGGTGGTGATATGACCAATGCGTGGACAGATGTTGATACTTATGAGATGTTACTTGGTGAAGCTCAAAAGGAACTATACCCTGGATGTAAGTAATATACAGTTTTGACATACGTCGTAGAGTTGATTCATACTAAAGTTGACAACCATATGACAAATAAGGCAATTGATAAGATGTTAGCAATGATGAAGAAGATGTGTCCCCAACCTAACAATGTTTCTAACTCATTTCATGAGTGCAAGAAGATATTGACAAGTCTTGGATTGGGGTGTGAAAATATACATGCTTGCTACTATGATTGTGCACTATTTTATAAAGAACACAAAAAGAAAGAGAGATGTCCAGTTTGTAATGAGCCAAGGTATAAGGATAGTCATTATGAGCAGAGAAAGAAAGTTCCAAGAAAAATGTTGCGATACTTTCCACTTAAGCCAAAGCTATAGAGGTTGTTCATATCGAGACATACGAGCAAAGACATGAGGTGGCACAAGGAGAAAAGAATCAATGATGGGAACACAATGAGGCATCCAGCAGACTCGAATGCTTGGAAAAAATTTGACCAAATGTACCCTAATTTTGCTTGAGACCCACGAAATGTCCAATTGGGCCTTGTGAGTGATGGGTTCACTCCTTATTCAGATATAAGTAAGCCGTATAGTATGTGGCTAGTTGTTGTATTTCCATATAATTTGCCCTCATGGAAATGCATGAATAAACCTTTTTCTATTCTGACCTTATTAATTCCTGGACCAAATGCACCTGGAAATGAGATTGATGTTTATTTGCATCCATTGGTTGATGAGCTTAAGGAACTGTGGGAAAATGGTGTTCCAACCCATGATAAGATGACTATGAGTATATTTAATTTGCGTGCAGCTGTTATGTGGACCATTAATGACTTCCCGGCTTATGGAAATCTATCAGGTTGGAGCACTCATGGCAAGTTGGCATGTCCAGTGTGCAATGAGGATGGATCTTACACTAAGTTGAGAGACAAGTATTGTCACATTGGGCACCGTCGTTACTTACCTATGAATCACTCATGGCTAAAAAATTTTCAACTCTTTAATGGTCGCCGAGAGATGAGACATTAGGGCTGGGTTCGGTTCAAATCGATTCGATTTTTTGCCAAAACTGAAACCAAACCGAAATTTCGATTTGGTCTATTTTTTTTTTTTTGGTTTTAGTCGGTTTGGTTTTTTTTTTTTTTTTTTTTTTTTTTAAAAAAAAATGAAAAAAAGATTGAAATATGAAATTTTAACATCTCCAACACAATCACACTCAAGTCTTCGACACTTAAAATAAACATAACGTCCAAACTTTAAAGTCCTCAAGCACACACTTCTTCTCTTCAAGTCCTCAAGCACACACATTCTTTTCAAGCTCAAGCTAATTTAATTAAGATACAAAACATATAATAAGATTCAATTAGAGAACGACCCTAAATCACGATTCATAAAGCTTTCCCATACACCAATTACATAACATATAGCTGTAAAGAACAGAACATAACATCCAATGGGTCAGTGAATGGATAACATGTCAGAACGTGAGAACTTAGATTGTCTACAGAACAACTGATCTTTGCTGCAGCTTGGGTTATCTATTTATACAAAAGCTAGCCTTTATTTTAGTATGAAACAAAATTATAATAAGGAAGAAGAAACTATATATTTACTATTGTAAATTCATATCTTATTAATGCAGATAAGGGTATGGTTTTTGTTAACTAACTCCAATGGAGATAAGGGCTGACTAAGCTTTCCGAAACTCGGTCGGTATGGTTCTGTGCAAACATCACCATTTTTGGTACCTTCCATCCTTTCCAAAACCAGCATATACAAAATCACTATTCTATAAAACACTCTCAGAAATGACTAGTTACAATTAATCATTTGAAATACATGTATTTAATAATTTCATTCCAATACACACAATTTTTGAAATCGAGTTGTGAATTGACAGGGACACCATAATCTGCAGGGCCTGCATCACAATTTGTGAATTTTCGTCTATCGATTTTATCACCATTGCTTTGATAATTCGGCTTCCATTAAACAACAGTGTTGTAACATATCAGTGAAAAAGAAATTTATTGAATCGGCTATCAAACTGATGGCTGAAGAAGAAGATAGTTCATATTTGTATGGGAACACAAAGTATCGAAGTCGAACCCAGTTTTACACCATAAGGGTATGTATGTTCAGACTTCAGATGCATAGCTAATGGTTACAAACCCTTAAATTAAAACCTCCTATTTTTTCTAATTGGCAACCCCTTCCTCACCCATCAGATTCTTCCAATTGACAACAATAGTAAGCATTCTAATTGACAATAATAATGAGCATTACTATTAAAGGAAATCTGTAGAACATGAGAGACTGACTGACTAACCTTGCAAAGGCAGTCGTGGGTCGAAAGACTCGAGATTGGAAACGATGAGAGAACTCAGAGCCAGAGGAGGTCGCGGGTCACGCCTTCACGGGTCACGAGGGTGAGAGATTGAGAGTGAGACAGCGACACTGACTGAGAGTGAGACGGGTAGCACGGTCGCAGGTCGTAGGTCGTAAGGAAGAAGACGAAGATAGGTAGTAGGTGCGAGGAGCGGCGTAATGGCGGAGGCTGCGAATGGGAATTGAGAACTTGGGATTTGGGAAGGCTATGGGAAGGGAAGGGTTTCTGACTAGAGTACAGAGAGAAGGGAAGACCCGAAGGTGGCCAAGGGTAAAGGGGTAGGGTTTCAGACTGAAAGAATGACATCGTTTAATAATAAAGATATTAATTTATAATTAATTATAAAAACTTCGGTTCGGTTTGATTTCTGAACCCTAAAAACCAAACCAAACCAAATCAATTTCAGTTTGGTTCGGTTTTTCAGTTTCGGTTCGTTTTTTTTTTCGGTTCCATTTTTTTCGGCTTTGGTTCGGTTTAGTTTTGGGTTTTTTGAACCCACCCCTATGAGACATCGTCCCAGAGAATTCTCAGGTGATGACATACTTGATCAACTTGATTCCCTTTTACCTCGTACACTTGGCAAGCATCATACTAATAAAGATAAGAAGAGGAAGCAGAATGTCGAAGAATTAAATTGGACAAGGAAGAGTATTTTTTTTCGAGTTGGAATATTGGTCCAAATTGAAGATTCGGCATAACCTTGATGTTATGCATATTGAGAAGAATATATTTGACTGTTTGATTGGGACATTGCAGAATACGGGGAAGTCGAAGGATACCCTTAAGGCACAGATGGATTTACAAGACATGAATATTAGAGAGAGTTTGCATTTGAAACTAAATGCATGTAACACATTGGATAAGGCTTTGGCTCAGTATGTATTTAAGCCATATGAGCGTAAAGATTTCTTGCATTGGTTGAAATCAATTAAATTTCCAGATGGTTATGCAACAAATATATCACATAAAGTGAATGTGGATGAAGGAAGTATATTTGGTATGAAGAGCCATGATTGTCATGTGTTGATGCAATGTGTGCTTCCTGTGGGAATTCGAAAATATTTGGAAAAGCATATCTATGGTCCAATTGTTGAGTTTTCTAGTTTTTTTTCAACAAATATGTGCAAAGACTTTGACTGTTACTGATCTTGACAAGTTGGAAGAAGACATTGTCCTCATATTGTGCAAACTAAAAAAAATTTTCCTGCGCATTCTTCGTTCCCATGGTTCACTTAGCAGTGCACTTACCACGCGAAGCAAAATTGGCAGGACCAGTCGGATATCAATGGATGTATCCTGTAGAAAGGTAAATGGCCATGATGTTTCTATTAGTTGCTTATTTTTTTTTTATTTCTACGTACTAACAATTGTTCATTTATCTAGATTGTTGGGTTCATACAAGAAATCTGTTCGTAACAAAGCTCGTCCTGAAGGCTCTATTATGGAAGCACACTTGGCATACGAGTCTTCAACTTTTTGCTCAATGTATTTATGTGAAGTTAAGACTGAATTCTCCCGACTAGAAAGAAACGACAATGGTAGTAATCCCAATGTGCTCATTTCAGTGTTTGCTAAAAAAACACGTCCATTTGGTGCTCATGTAATGACAAGAAGATGGCAAAGTTGTACTCTTAATGTAGGCACTGGTTGCATCTACACTACTTGTCATGTGGAACACCTGCGAGAGGACGAGCTAAGCTTCCAAATGATATGATATGGAATGAGAGACCAAAGAGTCATTGGGATTGGTTATGTGATAATGTTTACAATACTACACTCTTTTTGGTATGTATTCTATACAATCTTTTCTAGTATAAATCCAAGTTAGAAACCAATTCTTTCAACATGAAGACTTCTTGTCGTGGTCTACAAATTCAATTTTTATAGTCAGAACCTCTAACCTTTTATGCTTCATTTTCATTTTGGTTGTCATCTGCTTAATTTTCCAATGTGAAATTGTGACTTGTTGTGATCAGATCTCTTTTTGGTCTTGAAAACTATGTCGTCCACGTAACATTCTATGTTTTTGTGTAGCATGTTGTTGAAGATCTTTTGCATTGCGCATTGATATGTAGCTCTAGCATTCTTCAAGCCAAAGGGCATTACCTTGCAGTAATAGATACCTTTTGGAGTGCAGAAGGCTGTTAGTTCCTCATCTTTGAGAGCCATGCGGATTTGATTGTATCCATAAGAGCCGTCTATGAATGATAATGCCTCGTGGCCAGTGGTCACGTCCACCATGATTTTGATGATTGGTAAGGGAAAGTCATCGTTCAGGCAAGCATCGTTGTGGTCTCGCAAGTCTATGTAAACACTTATTTGTCCACATTTCTTAAGGACAATGACGATGTTGGATATCCACTTAGGGTATTGTATCTCTTGAATGAAGCATGCTTCGATTAGCTTGTCAATCTCGACCTCAATTTGTGGGATGAGACGATGCACGGTGATGGTAGGGTCAAGGCTGGGCATTTCCTTGTAAGTCCAAGGAAAGACGTCTTTGTACTTCAATAACAGTTGGTTGTACTCTTTAATCTCGTCCACACTTAGCAGTGCACTTACGAAGATAGGTTTCGGCTCCTTATTTGTGCCTAAGTTGAGCTCCTTGAGATCATCTATCGTGGCTTGCCCTCCATCCTCGAGTTGTGGTGGTGTAACAATGACGTCTTCTGTAGGGGTTTTGTTCTCTTTGTCTTTTTGGATCGTGATGTGGAAGATGTCTTGGACCTCTTCTTCAGTGCCATCCTCTTAGGCTTGTTAGCGTGAAGATTGGCCAGTGTGTACGATGATGCTCCTCTTTACCTTTAGTTGTCCTTTTATGTTGACTTCCAAGGTTGCTTGGCGCTTCATCCTTGAAGAAATCGAGCTTCGAATGTTGTCTTTTTCTGCTAAACCGTCAAGCTTTTTTTTCCTTCGGTGTTATCTTCCTCTTCTTAGAAAACTTCTTGGTTTCTTCAAGCTTTTTTCCAAGGTCGACCGTTACGGAGGAGAGATAGCCATGTTGCTTTGCTTCTTAGGTTTTGACAACCTTTCGAAAACATAACTTTGGGGTGTTAGTGTGTTAAGCTGTTTGAAGATGGAAGTTCGGTCTTAACTACCAATGCGATCAAGTGCCGAAATTCTAGGTTTTGAACGATTCAGCCTATCAAAGACTAACGTTCGAAGGGTAGGTGTAGGCTCTTCTTGATCTTATTCAACGCTCATGCTGATGTGTTGAGCGCTAACATTTTTTGTTTTGCTTGAAATCTTCACTGGTGTATTTGGTGTGAAACCAAGTCCTGCTTTGTTGTTGTTAACTCCGTAACTATGCTCATTCAACTTCTTTTGAGTTTCGATGAGGTCCCGTTCTTTGTCGTTGATGATGCTTGCATTCTTCTTTCCAAGATTTGAAGAGGAGGTGAAATCGTACCCAGCCTTTGACATGAGTTTGTAGGCTTTTGGGTCGAAACCTTCTTCGATCTTCTTGGTTGGAAGAGAGCTTGGTTCTGCCCCCTTTGGCAGGGGTTTTACAAAACTTTGTGGTGGTTTTGAAACTTTAGCGTTGCCTAACTGTGTCAGAGGTAAAACTACATTTGTCTTGAGTAGCTTTACATCGTCCTTGTGCAGCTGTGTGTTAGCTTTGCTTGTTCTAGTTTCGAATGAGGATTGCCTATTCTTTCTTTTCAACATTGGAATGTATCGGAAGACGGGTGTGTTTGGTCATTTGGAGGGTGTCACACTCCCTTTGATTGTTGTGGGCTTATCAGACTCATCGTCGTTTTTGCTTGAAGATGACACAATTTCCCTTCCTTGTTTCTTAGGCAGGGCTTGCCGTTCTTGTTTCTTAGGTACGACTTTACCTGTGGATTTGATTTCTTTTGGAAGAGCTTTGGACACCATGTCTTCATCTACTTAGAACTTGGTGTCCGCGAAGTGTGATTTGGCCTCGGTGAATGGCTTGGTGTTGCCTTGTATCACCTTTATTCATTCTTGGTAGAACTTTAAGCATTGATGAAGGGTGGACGACAGTACTCCATTCTCGTGGATCCAAGTTCTTCCTAAGAGCAAGATGTAGGAAGTTCTTGCATCAATCACGTGGAATAGCGTGCTTAATTTGAGTTCACTAATGGTTATCTTCACTCGGATCATGACCATCACTCTTTGTCATCCTTGGTTAAAACCTAGGATTAGGAGACGACTTCGAGATAGTTTATCCACCTTGATGCCGATTGAGGTCATTGTTGACTTTGGCATGATGTTTGTGGCCGACCTACCATCCACAAGCATGCGGTTGATTTTGTTCTCTCTCACGTACCCAGAGACAAAGAGATGACGATTGTGAGGAGTAGCAAGTCTTCGTCAGTGAAGTTGATTGCGTCATGGGCAGCACAGCTAGTGGCATACTCATGTGGTTGAAGCTTCAAGCCTTTATTCTTGCTTACTTGCACCTTGTGGTCATCGGGACTTGCCAAGACCACTATTAGTGGTGCTTTCTCCCTGTTCCACCTTTGGCTATGTGGCTTGTGGTCTTAGCTTCCTTGTCTTTTTATAGGTCACCAGTGTCCACCCTTCATCATCATCGGTAAGTGCATTTTGGTCGCTTGCCCCCATCGATGGTTGTGCTGAAGGTGCCATGTAGCCTGAGCATGGACGAGAATGGTCAGGCGTCACTTGGAGAGGCACGAGATCGAAGGTTCCAAACGAAATCGTAGTAGTATGTATGGCCGCCGTGTCTTCAAGGTCAAGTTTGATCTGCCCTTGTTATGCTAGCTTCATGATGAACTCTTTGAAGATGAAGCACTTACTGACAAGATGACTTATGATACGATGGTATTTGCAGTACCTGGGATCGTTAACTCGATTCATCTATTCGAGGCGCTTGCATTTAGGTAACTCAATCACCTTCTTTTCTAGCAAGTCATCTAGTATTCCAACCACGTCAGAGTCAAGAAAAGGGTATGTCTTTTACTCTAGTTCTCTCAAGGTGTTTTTGTACCTATCTTGGGTGAGAGAAGGCTCACCTTTCTTTATCTCTTTCGTTTTGTTTTTGGAGGAGATTTCGACGGGTGCGGAGGAGGTCTTGATGGGGGTAGTATAGAAGGCAAAAGCTTCATTGGCGGGTTTTTTTCCAGTCTTGTCTACCTTTAGGGCGAACACCTTATCCTTTTTGAAGTCGGTGATTGGCTCATTCTTTCCATGATTGGCAATACTCAGCTCCATATCATGGGATTGAGTTGCCAATTCTTCAAATGTTCTCGGTTTTATGACTAGGAGGATGTAATGTAACCCTCAGTGCATACCTTGAACACATATCTCAATGGCGGTGATTTCAGAAAGCTGATCTTTGCAATCTAGACTTAATGAACGCCACCTATTGATGTAGTTGACGACAGTTTCATCTTTCCACTGTTTCATACTCGTTAGCTCCAGCATGCTTACGGTGCAACGAGTGCTGTAGAAGCAGTTGAGGAATTCTTTTTCAAGATGGTCCCAACTGTAGATAGACTCGGGCTCAAGGTCGGTGTACCAGTCAAAGGCATTTCCTTTTAGCGATCGCACGAACTGCTTAATGAGGTAGTCTTCCTCCTTCCCAACATTATTGCAGGTTGTTGAGTTCATAAAGTTATATTTATATGCCCTCTTTCACTTAGGTTTTTGACTTAAAATATCTATGCATCACAAGATATTTTGTTGTTTGTCAATTATTTCAGGATGAAAGTAAGGGCGTGAAGAAATCATTTTATTTTGAATATTATAACAAGTGGCCCAAGATCCGCCCGAAGAGGCCCTTGTAGAACAGCTAACTTGTGAGCTTTGTCCCGAAGTGCTCAGAATAAATTAGAAAATGGGCCATATGGTTGGAAAGCCCTGGAAGTCTTCTTTCTAATGGTCTTTACAGCTTGTGATTTGAAGGTTTCGACAAGAAGTTATGACAAAATAAAGAAGAGCTGTTCAGTTACAAATTCTGATAATAGCTAGTTTTCAATTATTCCTATACTAAAAGCTGGTTTGTATGAGCTATAAATGAGAGTCAATTCAAGGATGTATATGTGTCAGATGTTAGACAAGTCCTAAGCCTTTTAATAGGAGACAAATACTCAATAGAAGGAGGAGAATCTGGAGAGAAAGTAGGAGTCTTCGGCTTTGAGCAGTTTCTAGGTTCTAGCTTTCCTGACTTTTTATGTAATTTTGTTTTAGGGCTGCTTTGAAGCCCTAGACACGATTGAATTAATGTTATGATGCAGTTTTAGTTTATCAATTTCATTTGCAAGCTAGAATCAGTTTTCTATTTCAATCATTTCAAGCACATATTTTCAAGCTTAGCTACCTTGTTTATGTTTGCTTTCTATTGAGAATGATAAGGATGACTACCATATCTTCTTTCATTCATTAGCAACATGTTGTTAGGTTCAGAACTAATCATGTAAAAATATTTCATGAAGTTCTAGGATAAATGCCATGTTCTAGGGTTCATGTGATGTTCATAATCCTCTTTGTTCTTAATGAGTTTCTAGGTGCTAAACCTGAGTATATGCCATGCTAGGTTGCACCTACAAATATAAGTTTTATGTATATGCCATGCATCTAACATGGAAAGAAAGTGAGGATTCATACAATCTAGTTATATGCCATGCTAGATATATGAATATCTTAGTTGTGCATTTGAAAGGGATAAGTTAAAAGATCATATCACTGATTTAGGAATGTTTAGGGGAAGGCCTTTGCTTATTTGAAGTTAGATTTATGTCCTAAAAACGTTTCTAACCTATTCCATGTCTTAGGTTTGTTTTTAGATAGTTCTAATTTTTCCCTCTTCTTTCTGTCTTTATTTCTTTTCCAAAATTACTCAAACCCCCCATTTTAAGTCATATGAGTCTTTAACTAATGCTAATTTGTAAGAGTCAAAGGTTTTATTAAGTTGGTTCTCGGTCTCTGTGGTTCGACACCCTTACTTGTGCCGCTATACTATCCTTATATTTGCACTCGAAAGGAACTTCAACAAAATGGTGCTGTTGCCAGGGACTACGGTTAAACAACTTTGTAATTCCTCTTAGTTTTGCTTACTATTTTGTTTCTAGTTGTATGTCTTTCAATCCATTCAAGCAGCCCATTGATTTAGAGCAGCTACAAAGTGTGTGGTATTGAATTTTTAGTCTTTTTGAGTCATGATTAGAGCTATTTGCAATTAAATAATGGGAATGTACATGTTTAACTTAGTCTTGCAATCATAACTTTGGCTATGCTTTGAAAGTTGTTGTATCTGCTATATAATACCACTGCTCTCAGTTCTAAGAATACTTGTGAAAAGTTACTAGTTCAAGCCTTAGAAGAAGGATAGTGGAAACTGCCTTTTATGAAATTTTGTGCCTATTTGCTTCTTTTAGAGGGATTAAACTGTTTCTACTCCTCCTATCTTTTTTTTTTCAAATTCATTTGGAATGATCTCATTATTCATTTTTTATTGAATACTAAGAGTTACTCTCTTTTATGGATACTTATGCTTATTATCAACCATGGATGAACTCATTGAGACGATGTTAGGCTGTGCACGTTTTAACTAGTAAATGACCTAATTCCCTACCTTTGTTGTGTGACACATTACCCATTTTGAAGCCAAACACAGCCATATCTTTCATCACCCATACTAAAATTTAACCATTTTCCCCAATAATAGCCATTCCCTATAGCTTGGGGAATACCAAAGTGATGAAGACAAATATAATGCTCGAGCTTTAAGCTAAGAAAGTGGCGTGTACCGATGTAACATGGCTGAAATTGCAAAAAAAGAAAAAAAAAAAAAAGAAGATGAAGATGCAATTTCTAAATCCATGGGTCCTGGACGCCAAGGACAAGTAAAGAAGATCAATTCAAAAGGAGAGCATGCTGGTTTTGCAAGGAAGACACTTTGGTATATCTCAAGTTCTAGTATTCCTTATCCATCCTTTCATAGCCTCTTCCATAAAAACCTTACATTACAACCTTATGAAAGACCTAGCTGATCTTTAAGGATGTATTAATGGGTTTAGTAAGTATGTGTGTTATCCTATTCTTAGTATTCGATTCCTTTCATGAGATCTATCCATAAAGTTCTTTTGTTTCTAATTGAATTATGTGTGAGAATATCTTGCTTTCCATTACATAACCTCACTCACATATACTTGTTGACATCAAGCCCTCAGAATCAAGTGAAAGAGTGAATCAGTGAGATTAGAGTTAAGACGAATCTTATCTTCCTTGCTTGAGCTTGTAACTTAGTAACAAGTTAAATTAGGGCTAGAGCACCTTACTAACATGCAAATTTGATTGCTGGAAAGGTAAAGTCAAAGTTAGGAATGTACAACATAGTTGAGATTTGATTCTTATTATCTAGTTTCAAAAGTGCTCTAATCATTGTTTTGTAGGTTGTTTCAGACGTTTATGGGTACCGTCACTATTAAACCCTTAGGAGACACAACTCCTCCTACTAGGGATGTCTAGAGGTTTAAAGGCTTGATGCATAAGCTGAATGCATTTGTCTCACCAATGGAATTGGTCTTAGATTAACTTACGTTTGTCTTTTATGTTGTTTTTGTTTCTTTTAGTTTTGGTTTGCTTGAGGATGAGCAAAATCTAAGTTTGGGGGTATTTATTGAGTGCATTAAGTTATATTTATATGCCCTTTTTCACTTAGGTTTTTGACTTAAAATCTCCATGTATCACAAGGTATTTTTTTTGTTTGTCAATTATTTCAGAATGCTTGAAGAAATCATTTTATTTTGAATATTGTAACAAGTGGCCCAAGATCCGCCATAAAATGCCCTTGCAGAACAACCAACTTGCGAGCTTTGCCTTGAAGTACTCAGAACAAATTAGAAAATGGGCCATATAGGGTTGGAAAGCCATGGAAGGCTTCTGTCTGATGGTCTTTACAACTTGTGATTTGGAGGTTTCGACAAGAAGTTATGACATAATAAAGAGGAGCTGTTCAGTTACAAATTCTAATAACAGCTAGTTTTCAGTTACTCCTATACTAAAAGCTGGTTGTTATGAGCTATAAATAAGAGTCAATTCAAGGATGTAAATGTGTCAGATGTTAGATAAGTCCTAAGCCTTTTAATAGGAGACAATTACTCAACAGAAGGAGGAGAATCTGGAGAGAAAGTAGGAGGCTTCAGCCCTGAGCAGTTTCTAGGTTTTAACTTTCCTGACTTTTTATGAATTTTGCTTTTATGGATACTTAGGGCTGCTTTGAAGCCCTAGACATGATTGAATAAATGTTATGATGCAGTTTTAGTTTATCAATTTCATTTGCAAGCTAGAATCAGTTTTCTGTTTCAATCATTTCAAGCACATATTTTCAAGCTTAGCTACCTTTTTTATGTTTGCTTTATGTTGAGAATGATAAGGAAGACTGCCATATCTTCTTTCATTCATTAGCAACATGTTGTTAGGTTCAAAACTAATCATGTAAAAATATTCCATGAAGTTCTAGGATAAATGCCATGTTCTCGGGTTCATGTGATGTTCATAATCCTCTTTGTTCTTAATGAGTTTCTAGGTGCTAAACCTGAGTATATGCCATGCTAGGTTGCATCTATAAATATAAGTTTTATGTATATGCCATGCATCTAACATGCAAAGAAAGTGAGGATTCATACAATCTAGTTATATGCCATGCTAGATATGTGAACATCTTAGTTGTGCATTTGAAAGGGATAAGTTAAAAGATCATATCACTGATGCAGGAATGTTTAGGGGAAGGCCTTTGTTTATTTGAAGTTAGATTTATGTCCTAAAAATGTTTCTAACCTATTCCATGTCTTAGGTTTGTTTTTAGATAGTTCTAATTTTTCCCTCTTCTTTCTGTCTTTATTTCTTTTCCAAAATTACTCAAACCCCCCATTTTAAGTCATATGAGTCTTTAACTAATGCTAATTTGTAAGAGTAAAAGATTTTATTAAGTTGTTTCTCAGTCTCTGTGGTTCAACACCCTTACTTTTGCCGCTATACTATCCTTATATTTGCACTCGAAAAGAACTTCAACACAGGTTTCAATGAAATGGGCAATATATTGTTTAGGATTGCCCTTTCCATCGAGTTGCATAAATTTGGGTGGTTGATAACCCTTTGGCATCCTCAAGGAGTCAATCTTCTTGGAGTATGGCCTTGAGTATAGCACCGAATCATGCAAGCTTCCTTCATATTGTGCCTTGATCGTGCTTGTAATCATCTCTTGTAGCTGTTGGATAGAGAGAGATCCCATGAACCTCGCAGCTCCGTCCACCTTTAGCTTTTCCTCAGCTTTGTCCAACAGAGGCTCATCTTTTTCGTCAGTTTCCTCCTTTAGTGGATCAACCTTCGGGTCAGCTTTCTTGTTGTGCTGCGCCTCCAGACGGTTGACGAGTGTAGCAATTTGCAAATTATTTTCCTTCACGATCCTTATCAGCCTTTCAATTGCTTTGCTCATTTGTGCCATCAGCTCTTCGAGAAATCGCATTAGTAGTCATGACTTGCATGGTTATGGGATACGAGCTGCTGCTTGAGTCAGCATTGGAAGTCAATGACTTAGAGCACCTCCTTAGGCTTTCTTCCTTTGGCGCTCTTAACGAGGCCAGGGTGATTATGGGTTCTTGTTTTGGGTGCTCTTGCTCACTCGGCAGAGTGGAAGGCACGGCAGAGAGAGCTTTTGCCTTGCTTCGGGCTGTGATGCCAAAAGTGCCACCACTTGGGCAAAGATGTTCTTGTTATTCGCGTTGGTTGCGGTAATATCTTGATCCTTTCTTGACGCCATGTGTGTTTCTTATGGATTTGAAGACAAAGATGAGAGGTAGAGAAGTCCCATTGGGCTTGCCAAATTTGTAAACATCAAAATTTTGTAACGAATGAAACGAGAACACGTGTACAAGTAGTAGATTTGTATTGATGAATTTGTAGGGTTACAATCTCTTTTTACAACTTTCCTCTGATTCAGTCTTCAAATTTGATGTAGATGCGTAGGCTGTTGATCCAAGGGTCGCGATGAATTGATCTCAGATGAACGATTGAACAATTGCTTCAAGTTTCGAGCTCGAAACAGCGTTTGGATGGTCTTTACCTCAAAGCTGCGGCAAAGGTAGTGTTGATGTAGGATTTTGTTGATTCAAGGGTCTTGGCGACTTGATCTTGAATCGAATGTTGTTACAAGTTTTAATCTTGCAACAAAGTCTTCAAGGAATCGGCACAAGTGCTTGTTGATTCTTCAAGGGAATGTTTCAGCTTTGGTCGAAAGAAAGCTTCGGCTTTGGTTGTACGTTCTTCGAAGAGAGTTTTGACGCGTATTTGTCTTCAAAGATTTGGCAGAGGTTCTCCTTTTGTGAGAATTTTAGCTCTTGAATGTAGAAATTGTTGACCTTTTATTTGTCTTGGGACCTTGTATTTATAGACTTCCAAAGCCATGCCTTTGGATGGATTTGGCCTTGATTTGTGTCTTGATTCGTCTGGCATGTTTTGTGTCTTAATTTTAGCCACTTTCCCTTGCTTGGCCGAAATCTATAGGGTTTGTTGCCTATTTTGTGAGCAATATTCAATTCTTACTTGTTTTGTGAAGATGTTTTAGCTGTCTTTTCGGTTTTGGGAGCAATTTTGACCCCTTGCCGATTTTTAAGGGATATTTCCCCATTTTTGCCCAATTTTGGGGAAGTTTTGAGCTTCCATTGCTTGATTTGTGCCACATGTCATTGATGACTTGTCCATTTATGAGAGTCATATGCCACGTGGAGCTTTATGATGTATCATTGTATGTAACGAAATTTACATGTCTATAGTGACATAGAATTTCTCAAGGCATTCTCTTTGTCTTTCTTCTCTAGTCTGCCATCTCTCTGTTCTCTCTCAAGAGTTAGTTTTATAATACATTATCAGCATAAATAGCTTTCAACATTGTGTATAGAGTAAAAAAAAGAAAGAAAAAGATTCGAAAATCTTAGCTTACGGAAGAGTCATGGCTAGAAGCCATCCGAGCCAAGCCGAGCCAAGCCGAGCCGCACCATTCTAAAACCCCTAGACCAAGTTTTGTACAACATGTCGCTTGACATGTCTTCTTCCTCCATGACGAACAACACGTCTTTTTTGATGTAATCTAAACCTGGTTGTCACCTCCCTTCTTCCTCACCTGAAAACGAGCAACTAGAGGCCACGATCTCTATAAATATGATTCCTAAAGTCATCGTTTTAAAGATGGTGGTCATCTCCAATGACCTGAAACCAAAGAAACTTCTCCGAGTTTGAATCCCCATGCCTATATACCTCTATCACCACAATCGATATCAACCGGTATAGCCTTAGCACAATATCTATGATGGGCCGACCTTAGCAGACCACAACAACTACATGGTTACCAACTTTGAAATTCCGCTTCAATGATGAACTTGGGTTTCCTTAAAAACCTTGCTTGGCTCCTCTTCTAGAACCACCTTATCGACAGCAATCAAGGATGGTAGATAATGACCTTGAGCTATAAATTAGATCCTCAAACCCTAGACATAGCTTGCAATGACAGGTCTATATTTATTTGACGCGAGAGAGTACATGCCCAACTTTGGATGAGGTCTACCAAATAGACTTCGCCAATCTTCAGCTAATGCTTAAGCAACGAACCTGAAGCCTCTAAAGTGGATCAGCTCGTGGATTCTGTTTAGGACCTGAGCCCAATTTTGGCCTATTTCCCTGTGATGCCTAAGGGCCATGGCCTGCAGCCACTTTAGGTCTTCAGTCCAGCTGCATCAGCCTTTGCTGCTTAGGTTTTTTAGAATTGGGCCATTACCCCATACCCTCGCGTCCTTCATGGGCCTACAGGCCAACCTATTAAGCTTGAGCTCAAACATACCCAATGATGAGTCTGAAAGACCTCCCCCCTCTACCACATATACATAATTCCAAAATTATCCACATTAAATTAATGAAATAAGCGAGAGATTCTATCTTGCAATGTTATTGTTTATATTTTCATTTGAATTGCATATATGTAATTGTACTCTTGTATTGCTATTGAGAATGCAGGTACTATGAACTTGACATTCATACTAATCTCGAGCCCAAAGTTTCGAGATGCCATAGAAACCTAAAGTTTCATAAAATGCACCATGTATGTAGAGAACAAGATTCTCAAGGATTAATCTAATTAAACCAAACCATGTCTTAGAACCCATATGTTCTAACCTTGATGAATAGAGGTTTTATTTCCCATAGCACCAACTGCAATCTTGTTCCCTCCATTCAGTGGATTGTGGAATCGTAACAAGTTTGAATTCACTAAAATGGAAGTTTCTGGCAGAAACTGCTTAATGTGGGTATGAGTTGTAAAGCTCTACTTGATTACAAAGAAGCTGAGAAACCATATAAGCCAATTATGTTGCGGAAGAGTTGAATAAACCTCTGTCATGATCTTCATTTGAAGATTTATGTTTGAAGCATAACAAATGGAAGTACCTCGGTAAAGAGGATTTCTTGACTCTTTAACTCGCTCTACGGACCTTTCAATCATGAAAGACGACTTGCTCAAAGCAAGATATATCTTGCCTAAAGCAAGACATGATTGAAAATTCATGAATAGGTACTATTATGAAGTTTATAAAATCCTATTGAATTTTAACTGGAAAAGATTTTTCTTGTCTTTCCATGTCTCTTAACATCACTCCTGAAACAACAATGTAGAAAGGGAAGTTTATCAAATCCTCGGATCAAATTACTACTTTGTTGCTCATTAAAAATCTTAACACTTCTCCTGATGACGATTCATCAGGAGTGCTCCCCACTGGCATAGGGGCTGCAACATGGTACGACACCCAAGCCTGCGAATAGTGGTAGAATCGGGGCCTACCAAGAGGTGGCATCACGACCAAAAGCTTGATCCCTTGGTACCTTAGACTCAAAACTTTAAGAATAAGAGATAATACTCCTAAACCTTAACTATGTAGAATCTACTTCCACTTTGATGGAAGAGATCATTGGTTATGCACATATCTATGCTCATACCAATGTTGTTAAAGAGTATTTTTCCTAGAGTCAACTTGGGAGACTAATTTTACTCCACCTAACACATTTGGAAGATCAGAATTTTGACATAGAATGGCCATGTTGGCTGAATCCCCCTAGAAAAATCTAGTTTACTTTGCAAACAATGTTTTGTGTTACCGAATTTAAGTTTGGTGATTGTTTTAGTTAGGGACAATGATATAGATATCATTCTCGAATATGAGTTGATTGAATCATATTTCATGTATTCATGTGACCCAATTCAATTAACATGTGATTAGGTATAAAAGTGGAAAAGTTAATTGTTTGGATGAATGTGCTACTAAGCACACTAACTTCATACCTAAACCATCCTTTTGACAATGAATTCAGGTCTACTCAACTTGATTAAGGGCCTTGAATCGCTCCTCGTTGTATGAATGATATTGATTACCATTAAAGAGGCCTTATATTTTTTCCATTTTAGAAGAAAATTGTTTAGTTTTAAGGATATTTGAGAGAACAATGAGCATGGCTAAAACCACTGAAGAAAATAGAGTGGAACATCTTTGCATCACCACCCAAATAATACGGCTTGATGTGTGTTTTTGGAGCTAATGGGTGGCCCCATGAATGGGGCACACCATATGACACATGGCCAACAAGAAGCTGGGTGATTCACAAACATACTTTTCATGGGCATCTCCTTCCCCGAAGTAAGGATCATGTGCATACAAGCACACTTTAACAAGTTAGCTTGTTGGGGAAATTGGATTTCTATATCATCCCTAGCAAAGATCATTACGAACCCTCTTTTAACGGTAGATTCAAGGAAATAGTTGTGGACTAATGTAACCAAAATGTGGGCCAAGTAAATACTTATGGTTTTAGTTGATTTATCAACACATATTGACCACATATTTGTCCATATACAATGTTTCTAACCTCCTGAACGATTTTATCTTAAAGACTCACCACCTTGATTATCACAAAAGTTTGAAAGACTCGATAATGCTGAAGAGTTTACATTAAAGGTTTTTTGATAACCGTTGCATGTGTTGTGGGATTGAAATTGATAATTACATTCGCCATATTTACCCCAAAACAGCCTTGTAGAAGTGGTCATCAAGTGCCTTTAATTGACAGTCCAAACCTTCGGTTTTTGCCTAGACCAATGTTCTAAAAGTCATTACGTGGTAGTCGGACGGCAAAGAGGACCTAGCACCTAAGCAGAAGTCTAGGTTGCTTTTTTATTTTAATTAAATTTATTATATATAACATAAAAATAAGTACTTAAATGACAAAGCTCTTAAAGCTAAGATAAAATACGACAAATAAAAAACTTATTGAATAGTAATAATAACCAATACTTTTAAACCCTTAAAATGGATAAGTATTTAGCAATAAACTTTCGATTCCACAGCTACAAGGGTGGAATCTTGGCTATAGATATTAATAATTTAATATATGTTATAATAATTAGTATATAGACATATACTTAAAAGCAAGGTATTAAATATCGGTAATATCGGTATTATTGGAAATATCGGTAGTCCGAAAACACGGAAATATCGATGGAAATATCGGGATAATATCGATATCGATAAAAATTACATGGAAACCACGGAAATTGTAAGAAAAACTTGGAAATTTTTATTGAAACTTTGCAGGATGTTTATTTAGTCAATTATCTATTAGTTTATCACAAAAAATTGGAAGGAAATGCATTGCATGATGGATTTAACATTATCAAGTTGATTATATAGCGAGCTGACAAACATTGTGAGTGTAGAAAATATGTAGTAATTAATGAAAGAAGTCTAAACACACCATAATCATTTATATATAATGAATTAGTACAATATTTTACACTTTAGTACCACATAGAGTTCCTATGAGGTTCAAATTTTTCACTATCTTCATCATCTCTATGTGTAGAGTGAGTGTATTGTGAAGAGTAGTTATCAAATGATAAATCCCCAAAATAGTTTTGCATGTAATTGTTAACATGCCATCCATATGGATCCGAGATTGGTTGAGGTTGTCCATAAGCAAAATCATTTGAAGATTGAGTCTGGGATTGTTTCCATGAGTCGCTCGATTCCATCCCAACAGGAATGGGATATGAAGGGTAGGGAAATGGTTGGTTATGAGTATAACCATAGTTACTACTTCCCACTCCAACAGAGTCCGAAGTTCTAGATAACGAGTCATCTTCTTGACTTGACAAAATCCCCTTGCCTTTTTCTCTACGAGTATAGTCTTTCCCTATGGCACCAATTCCTGGTCCTGCACGCCTACTGCCATGGTCATCATCCTGTGTTGCATGCGTGAAGTTTGCCTTACCAGTGAAGGGGGTCATAAATCCGGGAGGTGGTCCATAATAGTTTCCATATCCATCACCACTACCTCCAGCTCCACTGTATCCTTCATCATTCCCATCTCCGGTGGTAGGTGAGTCTCCTGATCTTGTACTAGAGCTATCATTAGTATCAGCACGATGTTGTGGTTGTGTAGGATTGGAAGAAGGTGGAATTCCAGTGTTTCTTGGTCTTGGGCGCAAAAGTTCTTTCAAAGAGTCAGTGCTGCTAGATCCCACCTCCTCCTCTAATACTCTTTCTACATTTATCCCTTCATTACGTGCTTCTTCAGCAACTTTGGGAGCTGGGTTACCTTCATCATCATCTAAATGAAGAAGTCTAATCCATTGATAAAGTTGGTTACCCTCTGTATCATCATCTTCACCAACAATATCAAACACATCTAGTGGGTCACCACGGTCGACATGATCTATTTCTGCTTCCTTATCTCGAATTTGAAGCTTCATGTTGTAGTAGCAATAAACTAATTTTTCCAACCTACTATGAGCCAACCTATTTCTTTGCTTTGTGTGTATGAGTGAAAATGTGCTCCAATTTCTTTCACAAGCAGATGAGGAAGCTGTTTGTGATAATACTTTGATTGCTAACTTTCTCACAGTTGGTGCATCGGTCCCATACATGATCCACCATTCAGCTACAATGAAAAACAATGTTGATAAGCCTAATAACTCGAACAAATTCTATTATAAACTTATAGTGAAATATGTTTACACTCACTAGGAGACATTGTTGTTCGAGCAGCAATTGATGTTGGTTCTCCAAAAGTTCTTCTTGCATCTTTAAACCATGTTAGCTGAATTCAATAAATCGTGTTAGTTTAATCCAACAAAGTAATTATTATAATTTAAGTAATTGTGTACCTCATTTCCAAATTGGCCAACTTCTGGTGATGTAGGGTCCAATTTAGAGTATACATTATGTACAACACGTATAAGGGCACCATCATCTCCAACACCGGGTCTGTATTGGTATCGAGGATTCAAATAATATGCTGTTCAAAGAAACACATACGCTAATAAGAGAAAAAATACTTATGCAACTAAAGAAATGAATTGCAAATTATGACATAATTTATACCTGCTGCATGCAAATCGTGGTATAATGTTTTATACCATCGGTCATCAATTATCTTTATGACCCACCTTGCACCAGGTTTTCTTTCCAATTCCTCCTTCACTACACACATCAACTCATATACTGCCCCCATAGTAGGATACACTTCTGTGTCAACAATCCGTAAAACCTTGTAAAGAGGTTCAAAAAGTTGGCACACATGTTCTGATTGAGTCCAAAAAGCATGATCAAACACTATACTTTCCACCATACGACCTGCATTTGAGCGACTGAAATTGTGGTTGGCCCAATCGTCACTAGTGAATAGTTGCTTCAACCCTGCTTTCTTCTTAAGTAGGCTGTCTAATGCAATATAGTTGGTGGTGAATCGAGTGGTAGCTGGACGAATAATTTCTCCTTTGCAAAATTCACGCATCTTTGCCAACAACCAACCGTGGTTGTAAATATAATTTGTGATCGTTCTAGCTCTTTTTACAACATTAGCAATATTCTCTCTCTTCCCCATTGCCTCAAACATGAGATCAATACAATGTGCTGCACATGATGTCCAAAACACATTATGATGCTTCATTAACTTTTTTCCAGCTTTGACAAATGCAGAACCGTTGTCGGTCACGACTTGGACAACATTATGCTCTCCCACCTCCATGATTACATCCCTCAATAACTTGTAAATATACTTGTAGTTCTTTATATGGTCTGAAGCATCAACAGACTTAAAAAAAATTGTCTTTCCCTTGGAGTATACCATGAAGTTTATGATAGACAATCTGGTTAGGCCAGTCCATCCGTCACACATGATTGTGCAACCATTAGTTTCCCACTTTGACCTCAACTTGTTAACATACTCGCCAATGTCTTTATGCTCCATTTCCAAATATTTGTTTCTTACCTCATAGGGAGTGGGAGGTTGTACTCCAACACCGGCCTGTTGACATCCCAATACCATATTTTTGAAATGATGTGATGATGCCTTCTTAGCAGGGACATTTTCATAGATAAAGAACTTGCTAATTAGACGCCCCATTCCCTCCTTCACATTATCTCCCTTGAAATAACTCCAAACACTCTTTTGACGTGCTTTGGATGAGTTATATAAACTTGGGGCTATTGGTGGTGTTGGTTGTGATTCTAAGACTGCCTCCTCGTCTCATTTGTGCACCACCACTTGTCCTGGAACCTTGTCATCTATTAGGAATTTTATGAAGGTGTTCTCTTTCCCATGCTGACTGTTTAGAGGCACGTAATGCTTGTTTGAAACTGCGCCGTTCTTCAGGTCCCATGTCATCATCACATTCTTCCTCATCGTCATCATCATCACTGTCAACCGCTTGGCCAATGCTTTCTCCTCGTAGCCCAGCTCGAATATTTTCCATTCCATATGCTTTCTTTTCTTTCTGGTGTTTTTTTTTTTAATAATGTGGTGATGAATGCCTTCACTTCTGGGGGGACACTATTGCATCGTTGGACATTATGTCCTGGATCTAATCCACTAAGATGGTGCTTAAGTCGTGTCACTCCGCCACTCTTCATTACATGACCACAATATTTGCAAATTGTGCCATGTTTGTTTCCGTCTATTGGGTCTCCATGTTCCCAAGCTGGATCACGTTTTGACATCTTAAACGTACCTGTATTTATTTTTCATGGAAATTAGGCAATTATTTTTTGGCCAAAAAATATAGTAGTGACGGTTATATAAGAGAACCTAAATAATAAAGTTATTCTACAAAAGAATTAAATAGGAAGTAAACAAAATGATTGTAAGGTGTAGAAATTATAAAAATAATATGGAATAATAAAACCTAATATTAATGAATAATAACCAGTTTGATAATAAAATAATAAATAACATTAAACATATTAAAATTATCCTAGGGAATAATTATACAACATTACTTAATTACTTCAAAAAATTAACATATTATTTGGTTCTTAGATCACATGCACGGGTCCACACAAATTTTTTTGTATAATTAACCTCCATATATATGTACATTATCTATGTATCCAACTTAACTAGTGTTTGTATTATATATTATTACAAATTGTTAAGAATTAATAAAGTGTTCTAGACAAACTTCTTTCTTTTTTAGTGTTTTAAAACCTTTTTCTTTTTTTTTTTGTTTTTTGAGAAAAGTTTTTTAAAACTTTTTAAAATTGTTTATTCTTTCCTTTTCTTTTCCTTGCCGTTTCTTTTATATTCTTTGAAAATGGAGACTAAAATGATTGATTATGGACCCTTTTCGTGGGAGGTATGTAGAAATTGTTTAATCAAAATGGATAATCAAGAGCAAACGAGCTCGAACAAAGCCATAAAGCAAAGTTAGTAAATGTTTTGCCCCTCTTTTGGTGTTGGAAAGTTCATTTACGATAGTGTGAGGATGTGAAATTGAAGAATCTCATGCATGTGTCCACACAAATTTTTTTGTTGTTGTATAAATTACAATAATATAAATGTAAGTTTGTAAACTTACCTTAAATGTAACAAATCTGGAACTTTCGATGTCGTACGTAGCAGTAGCAAAACCTCGACGATCCTCTGCAGCTTGCCGTCTGTGAATAAATGAGAGAGAAAAGGTTTTGGAAATGATCTAAAAGGGCTAAGGGAAGAAGAAGAAACGGAAATGTGTAATAGAGGTTTTTCAATTTTCGAAGGGTAAAAAAATGTGTGATGATCTGATACTCCACCTCTGGGACGCACACGGTTTTGAACTTTTGGCAGTGTTTTTTTTTTACACACACACATGGGTTTGACAGTGAGAAACCACTCCACCATACATTTTTGTCTTGTCACTGTTTTTTTCACACACGAATATATCTTTTTGTCTTGTCAAGATTTTTTTCACGGAAAATGATTCTCATGTGATTTGAAGGTGTAAGGCTACATGCTTGTATGGCAATATGGGCATATGACAGTTTGGTTCAGTTTCAGTGGGTTTTCTTTGGATTTATTTGCAAAATTATTGGCACACACACACTCACACTAACCTAACATCTCACAGTCACAGGCACATTATTTTCACATCTTTTCACCCCTGGGTGCAAAATTATTTTCACTTATTTTCACCTCTGCAACACTCTGCAACACACACATTCACCTATTTTCACCGCTGCAACACTTTGACACACACAATGCAACACGCACACACGCACACGCAACACGCACACACACACACACGCACACGCAACACGCAACAAGCACACACGCACACGCACACACGTATACCTTTCTGGATCCTTCTCTCTCTCCCTCGGTCTCTCCGTCTCCTTCTCTCCCTCGGTCTCTCCGTCTCCTTCACACGCACACGCAACAAGCAGAGAACACAGAGCCTTCCGTCTCCGTCTCTCCCTCGGTCTCTCCGTCTCTTTCTCTCCCTCGGTCCGGTCTCTCCGTAGTCCGTCCAATATACTGGGTCACCTCATCACCTCAGACTCTCTCGAATCTCGATCTCGATCTGGATCCTTCCTTCAGTCTCTCCATCCTTCTTCTTCTCCCTCAGTCTCTCGAACTCGATCATTCTCCGGTTCTCCCCCCATCTCTTCTCTGCAACTCCGCCGAGCACCATCACCACCTCCCCCCCCATCTCTTCTCTGCAAATTCGCCGAGTTGCTTGGGGCCTTTTTACGGTCTCTCTACACCCTGGGGGACGTGATTTTGTTGTTGTTGAGCTCGTACCCACCACCTGTGGTTTCCTCCTCCCTTTCTCACCTCCCGCCGGCGGCGACGACGACGAATATTGCGAGATTTTGAAGATATTTTAATTTTAGTAAAAAAAATATCGGTCGGTCAAAAAAATGATATTATCGGCGAAATATCGTCAATAATATCGATTTTTAAGACTGTGCTTAAAAGTAAGAAAACAAATAGACTGGAAGAAGAAAAAAGAGTTAAGTCTTCAGAATTCACAAGTTCTTAGACGACGCAATGCCCACTCAATATCTTCGGCCACTTAGTACTACGGTCTAGTGGTATTCCTTTTTACTTGTACGTGAGAAGTCTTAGATTCGATTCTCGCCAAAAGCGAATTTGAGTCACATTATTGCTAACCCATTGTGAGGCTAAGCTCACCTCATCCTCCTTAGTGTAAATTATATCATTTGTAAAAAAAAAAAGTTGAATCTCTTCTTCCAATCTCCTATTTTTATTTTTTATTTTTATTTATCAGGCTCTCCAATCTGCTCCGAGGATCTTTAATTTCCTCAGTTAATCATCCATGTTCTGGACGCTGGTGATGTTGCCATAGAGAGACAGAGTTAATCATGAGAGAGTATGAGAGTTTCAATGTAGTGAGCCACAAATTATTTCGGTAGCAAAATCCGGTGGTAGGCCAAAACAATATCATGGTTAATTACAACTCTATTAACGAAAATAAATTTCCTTATTTGGCACTTACCCATAAAAATTGTTTCGGTTACCTTATGGCTACATCTAACCACCTTGTTAGACTGCCTACGTACCTTCAAGGCATTCGTAGTTCGCCGTCACAATTAAATCGTTTATCACTTAAATATTCAAGTGGCAGACATTTACGATATTGAATTCAAACAATCGAATCACATTAAACGCATATCAAATATGAAATTAGAATATTGAATTTAGCTTAAAAAGACCAAGTCAGCTCACTGGCCACATGTTGTTGCAGGTAATGGCTTTCGGCGAACGGAAACCCAATTTTCCGACTAACTCCAAAAATTACCAAATTTTACAGGATTGTAGAACAAGTCAAGGGGAAGAATTTTCATACTTGGGCCAAAGTCCAATTCAGCTGGGAAGGCATCTAAATCATCTCGATCCGCCGGAAAACCCTAAGATGGGTTAACTTCCATTCGTCTTCTTTGGTGCTCCAGCGCTCCCAAACTTGTTTGTGGTTTTTTCTTGGGCCCAAGAGGATTTAATTGATGGTGGTGTTCGACTGTGGTGCATGCAGGAATGGCGGATCATCGTCGTGCACCCACGAAGCCCGTAGGTGTGTTATTTAAGAAACCGAGGCCAAATCCCGTCAATTTCTCGATGAAAATGGAAGAGAAGAGGTCAGGGATGCGTTTCTCGGTGAAAATGCAAGAAAATGGCTGAAGACCAGGTTAAGGGTGGATCCGGTTCCCTCTTTTCCTCTTCTTCCCATTGGTTCGTTTTCCCCTCCTTTCTCTTATTTTCTTTCTTTCCCCTGTCACAACCACACATGTGGCACCATCTCCATGGTCCCTGCTCTAGCAAAGCTGGAGTCTTCTAGAAGTGGAGGGTCAAATGACCAAAATGCCCTTACCTTTGTTCGTTTATATCTCATTTTTTTAATTCCATTTCGCGAACGATTTTTGCCTATGCGCTCGTAGGATCAACCTCTATCCAAATACAGCAAAAAATATGGCAAAACATATAAGGATAAAATACATCCTTGCATAATTATATTTGGCCAACTAGGGGCATTTTTGTCTTTTCGACATTCAAAAAATTATACGCCATAAATATAAATGTATCAGAACCCAGATACGACTACAAAATATTTAATAATATAATCTAGGAATGGGATTTCACATTTTCCCCCATTTAAATTTCATAACTAAATCACATATTTCAAAATAATTAGGGTATTACATTCAAGTACAGCCCAGACGCTCGCCTAGGCCATCTAGACATCCGCCTAATTCAGTTCCCAATTGTTCTTTCGATTATGGTTAATCCGATGGCTAGCCATCGCCTAGCGCCTAGGTGCCGCATCGGCGGTCGCTTAGGCTGATTTTTAGAACACTGGCTAGACACATTGCTTTGATATAGCTAAAGTGACAAGATCATATATTGACACACCCTGATCCAGAATGTCGACCTGGACTTCGAATTGAGTTGTGTTGGCCTGACACCCGGAGGGTGACGAAGCCATAAAGTGTAGTGATGTGGAAAATGTGAATAAATTTAAACCTAAAAGTGCCTAATTATAAGATTGTACTGGTGAACAGGAATGAACCCATTTCATATGTGATATTAGAGCATAAGTAAAGTACAATAAAGTAAGATGAGAATTATACCATTGAAGGTAATCTCCAATGCCAAGATGTGCCAAGAATCCTTGTTGACATGAAAACTCTGCACTAAAACCTGGAGGGGCGAAAAACAAAGGTGAGTAGGCCTAAAAACAAAGCTTTGTAAAAACCTTTTCAAAAACATAATAACCCCTAGTCATAAAACATGTATAGTCTCCAAAATATACATACTACGTATAGTAAGAAAATACTTACCGTAGCCTACAAAATCTCAAGAATTCAATACGGCATAATATTTTGTAACTAAGCACACGACGTCTATAAATCAGATAATCTTGCATAAGCAAACATATCATATTAAGTGCTTATCGACACATGCTGACACAAGAGTTCATGCAGAGAAATTATGACATGAACATGATCGAGTGTAACATTGATATATGCTTTAGTACTACAATCAGGTGAAGACTGGCGCTATGCACATCACATACGAGTCCTAATTACCTATAGTAATCTAGGATAGGATTGACACCTACAATGGATCTAAAGTGAGCGTACGGTGTAATGTGCACATACACGTGAAAGACTAGTTGATAGGAGCATATTTATGCGACTTAGTTAGCTTGTTTTCTCATTTTCATAGTTAGTTTTTGTTTATTATAGTGATTTAAGCTATTTTTGTGTGTTTGTAGGTCCAAAGGACAAAGTTGGCAAGAAAGTGCAATTTGGAGCAATTTGGAGCAGTTTTGGGCCAATAATGGATAGCACATGCATGGAGTAAGGTGGATGAAAGTTTTTGAAGTTCAAGAGGCTAGGAATGTGTTGAAAAGATGAAGAAAATAAATTCAAGACAAAGAAGAGAATGATTCAGCTAAAAAGAAGGAACATTATCGAAACCTTATCTAACCTTATCTTATCCAAACAAACCTTATCTTAATCTTATCCTACCTTAATTCCAGCTGCAAAGGGGAATCAATTTCATATTAGATCACCTAAAAACATGGTTCTAGAAGCCCTATCACATATCCTAAGAATGTGCCGCACCTAGCCTTCTAGAAGTCATATTTCCTGCTGCAAAGAACAATCCTTTTTCTCCCTGGAATCTGAAATTGAATAGTCCTTATTCCTTGGTGATTTGGAGTCCTAATTCTCCTCCTACTCACCCTAGCTGTGCTTTACATTCTCCCTATAAATATAAAGTGCCGCAACATTCATAAATCACCCACCATTCACCACAATTTCGCACCATACACACTCATATACATACATCCCTCTAGTGCCGCAGCTTTGCAAGGAGAAAGGAGAGGAGACCCCTGGAGTCGTGCTTAGGGGTGGGTTTGAAAAACTGAAAACCGAAAAAAACCGAACTGAAACCCGAACCGAGACAAAAAAAAACCGAACCGAAAAAAAAACCGAACCGAAAGTGTAAAACCGGACCAAACCGAATGTGGTTCAGTTCGGTTCAGTTTCTGGGGTTCGGAAATCGGACCGAACCAGACCGAACCGATTAATAAGCAAAACGGCGTCGTTCAGAGTACTTAAGTCACTCTCTCTTCACTTCAGTCTGAAAGACTGAAACCCTAAACAAATACATTCCCTTCCCTTTCCCTTATCGACGTATCCCTCTCCTCTGTACTTTCACTCTCTGGACCATCTCCTCCCAGCTCCGCCGCTCTTCCGCTTCGTCTTCTTCCTTCCCAGTGACATGCGACCTGTCTCACAAATATCGCCGACGCGACGCCGTCTTACTCTCGGTATCTCACCCCCGTGACCCGTGACTTGTGACCCGCGCACGACCCACGACTTCCTCTCGCCGTTTCGAGTGTTGACCAACAAATTCCCTCCTTTGCAAGGTTAGTTTGTGATAAATTTTGGATTAATTTGTGATAAATTTTGGTTCTGCACTGTGATGCTTGCTTGTTCTGCACTCTCGCCATGTCTGCACTGTTATGCTTGCTTGTTCTGCACTCTCGCTGTGGTCTAACACTCTCGCCGTGTCTGGTAACTGCTATGTGATGCTTGCTTGTTCTACACTGAAATTAGGGTTGTTAGGTTCTGTTAGGTTCTCTCGATGTAGGAACTTGTGGGTTGTTACTTGTTAGGTTCTGTTAAATTGTAGCATTTAAATGGTGATGTAAAGCATTTAAATGGTGATGTAAAGCAATGATGTATAACTAGTTAAGATGGCAGATAAAAGCTTAAGTTGGTGGATATGAAAAGAAAATAAACTTTGCGAAATTTTGTAGCATTTAAATGGTGATGTAAAGCAATGATGTATAACTAGTTAAGATGGCAGATAAAAGCTTAAGTTGGTGGATATGAAAATAGTTCAAATGGTGATTCAATTCTGGGATACTAAGAGTGATGGCTTAACTATGGCGACATACAAGAATACCAGGTGAAAATGCATAAGATAGAGAGTCTTGCACATATTATTCTCACTATGTATGATTGTAACCTAATGCACCTGTGTACATAATACAAGGCATGCTTTAAATACACTCCAAATCCTTTCTTATAATAGTTTACTAATTAAAAGCTTATATTGGTGCATTTGAGAATCTGAGATTACAGTATACATATATGGTCCTCATGACCATAATGACAATATATATATTTCCTTTGACAAATGTTTACAGTATATATGTATGGTCCTCACTATGTTCGGTTTCATGACCATAATGACAAATGTTTATTTCCTATATTTCCTTTGACAATTACAGTATATATATATGGTCCTCATGACCATAATGACAATAATGACAATATATATATTTCCTTTGACAAATGTTTACAGTATATATGTATGGTCCTCATTAGTCTAATGCTTATTATATGTTTTGTATCTTAATTAGATGAAGTCAAGTGCATCAAAGGCCTTGAGCTTAAGCTCAAACTCAATGAGATCATCAAATAGCTCCCTTGAAAAAATAAACTCATCTACTTCTACTCCATCTCAAGTAAGTTGTCATCTCTATACTTTCTCTATGGTTTTTATGTCTCAATTTATTTAATAATTAATTGTAATGAATCTTTCTCTTATTTTTGAAGGACATTGTTGGTGAATCAACTCCACCTCAACTCCCCATGGTGGCAACTCAACAAACTCCTCTTACTCATGGTGGATCCACAAATTTATCCGATGCAACTCCAAAACAAGGTGGCTCAAGCTCAAGTGGTCAAGTAAGTAAAGAAGACACTCTCTTGGATAAGTTGGATTTACTAAAAAGTCATTCAAGATCTATAATTTGGGAGCATTTTGATAGGGTAATTGAGGGAGGTAGAGTTAAAGGGGTGTGCAAGTATTGCAACAAATCGTATATGGCCGACACGGATAAAAATGGCACAACTAGCATAAGAAATCACTTAGCTAGATGTAGGAGCTATGGTCCTAATAAGGAAATATTTGCCGCAAATAGGCAAAAGATCTTAACCTTTGCCGGCACAAAAGATAAGTTGGACGCTATTGGTTTTTCTCAAGTGGAAGTTACTAAGGCTTGTGTTGAGATGATAATTATAGATGAGTTACCTTTTTCTTTCGTCGAGGGAGATGGGTTTAGTCATTTTTGCATGCATGCATGTCCTTTGTGGAGAGTACCTAGTCGTAAGACAATAGCTAAAGATGTACTTGGCTTGTTTTACTTCGAAAAGGAGAAATTGAAAAGTCAATTGAAGAGATTTAGGGTGTGTCTAACAACGGATACATGGACTTCTATTCAACAAATAAATTACATGGTTCTCACCGCTCATTTTATTGATGATGATTGGATGTTACATAAAAAGATTTTGAACTTTTGTGTCATTCCAAATCATAAGGGAGAATCCATTGCTCAACTTTTGGAGGAGTGTTTGGTTGAGTGGGGCATAGAGAAGGTGTTAACTATTACGGTTGATAATGCTTCGGCAAATGATTCCGGCTTAAGGGATTTGATGCACCGAATAAGTGGGTGGGGGATTCCTAATGCACTTTTGCATGATGGAAAATATTTGCACATGAGGTGTGTTGCTCATATCCTTAATTTGGTGGTGAATGATGGGATAAAGATGTTGAATACCGCCATACAAAGCATTCGTAATGCGGTTAGATATGTAAGATCTTCCTCTCAAAGGTTGGAGAGCTTTAAAAGATGTGTTGAGAAAGTGAGAATAGAAAGCAAATGGCTTGTGATTTTAGATGTCCCTACTAGGTGGAATTCCACATTTTTAATGTTGGAATCGGCTTTGAAGTTCAAGATGGCTTTTGATAGGTTGAAAGTAGATGATGGTCATTACCTTCCTTACTTTACTAAAGAAAATCATGATAATATAAGGGAGGGGCCACCTTCGACTTATGATTGGAGTGAGGCGGGAATATTTGCATCCTTTTTTAGACCTTTCTATGAAGTCACTTTAAAAGTGTGTTGTTCTAATACTCCAACAATTCATACTACTTTTGGTGATTTATTTAAGATCAAAAGTCTCCTTCTTGAAAACAAAGACAATGAATTCTTGTCTATGATCTCCATGTTGATGCAAGAAAAATATGACAAATATTGGGGTTCAATTGAGGATATGAATCAATATGTTTTTGTTGCACTTGTGCTTGATCCTCGCCATAAATTGGAGAAGGTGGTTGATTATTATGAGATACTATATGGCGAGGAGGAGGAGGAGGAAAATGGTGAAAGATTTGTTGTTTGATCTTTACAAGATTCATGAAGAGTCATCTTTTGATACACAACAAAGTGCAAGTAGTGGTGGTAGTTCTCAATCGGCAACTACAAGTGGAGATCCTTTATCAAGCATGACAGAGATTGAAAGAAAGTTGAAAGAGAAAAGTGAAATGAGAAAAGCAAAGAGAGCTCGTATTGTGCACAATGATGTGGATAGGTATCTTTCGGATCCTAATGAAGGGGAAGAAGAGGCAAACTTTGATATCTTGAATTGGTGGAGGGTGAATGGGCTTTCTAAGTATCCTATTTTGGCACGAGTTGCAAAAGAGATTTTAGCTATTCCCGTATCAACCATTGCTTCGAAATCCTCCTTTAGCACAAGTGGAAGAATAATTGATCCATATCGTAGTTCTTTGAGTCCAAAAATGGTGGAGGCTTTGATATGTACACAAAATTGGCTTAGGTCAATTCATGTAGCATTACATCATGAGCCAACCATTGAGGAGATTGAGTTTTGTGAAGAAGTTGAGAAAGGTAAATTTACTTATTGCATTTGGTTTTGTTAGACAATTTTAATTAGATGCTAAGTTGCATGTTTGCTTTACATCATGTTGTTTCTTTTTTTATTTGTATGTAGAAATGACAAGTGGAAGCTCAAATAAAGGTGCTATGTTGCCTCCTAGGCCGCCTAAGCGTTGAGCTTGAGCTTGAGGACTTGGAAGATTTAATTTGTGCAAGACATGAAGTGATGAAACCTTGAAGGTTTTGTTGTTGTAATTTGTAAACATTTTCTTTCCCGAAGTTGGACTGTGGAGTAACTTTGGCATATCTTTTCTTTGAATGTAAACTTTTATATTTCCATTTTTTTTATTTTTTGAAGAGAGAGAGAGAGAGAGAAAAAAAAAACCGAAAAAAACTGAAACCGAACCGAAAAAAACCGAAAAAAAATTGCACCGAACCGAACCGAACCGAATTTTCGGTTCAGTTTCGGTTTTGGGTAAAAACCGAACAGTTAGGAACCGAACCCAGCCCTAGCTGTGCTTGCCATTCAAGACGTTAGATTGTTGGAGCGTTTCTAGGTGTATTCTATCTTTGTTTTCAATGTTTAAATTTAATTGTCTTTGTTTAATTGCGAATATGAGTAACTAATTTCATTATAGTTTGAGGAGAATTCAAAGCCATGAACATATATGTGATATGAATTGATTACATCCAGTTATGATTTCCTAAATCATGAATGCAATTCACTTTTCTGTTTGATTGATAACTTATTCTTTTGTGTTAATTAAGGATGCATACTTAGTTTGCATGCAGGGATTTGATGCTAAAATATAAGGGAATTTCACCTAATAGTTATGAACTTATATTCGCAAGTAGTGGAGGTTGCTAGTCACGATCGTGTTAAGTGAATTATTGGCAGGAGTATCATGCAGTTCATAGTTACGAATGCCTCGTCAATGCTTATGATTTTCATAGAAACTTAATGATCTTTGATATGTATCTCTATCATGCTGTTCATATAGGGAACTTGATAAGAATAATTTGGTTGTGTCGCTGAGTCCAATTCAATGAAATTAGGAAAATCTGAGGGTTAATTAGTACTGTTCATGGTTAATTTAAGGCATTGTCATTCATGGTTTATCGAAAGAATAACTGGAAATCGATTTGTATGCATGTATGTCATGTGTGGAGAAGGACCCTCTAACTAGCCATTGACCCTTAAAACACACTAAATTCGTAGAAATTAGTTTAGTAACTTAGTTTAAGTCTTAAATTCGACCAAAAACCAATCCCCTTTTATATTTTGTGTTCTTAGGTTAGAATCTGTCCAATTGGTGTCTTTTCATTGTTTTGAGTCTTGTTGGTTTAGAATTCGTCCAAAGTCATCCTTAGTGTTAGTTTGGAGTCAATTTGTTTGTTTTATGCTGTTTTAAGTAGTTTGAGTCAGTTTTGAGTCATACGAGTCTAGTTTAGTGTTTTCAAGCCTAGTTAAGTGTTTTTGAGTTAAATTTGAGCAGATTAGCATCCCTCATAATCCCCGGCCTAGAACGATCCCTACTTATCCATACTACAATTATCAAAAAGAGGGTTTAATTTGTGTGCTAGTTTAATATCACATCACGCCTTGGCCCGGGTGAGTACTAACATCGGTGCAGCAAACGATGAACAGATAACATAAATACAGTTAAGCCACAGTGATTCAATAATTATAGTCAACATAATATTGTTCACATCCATAATATAATTAAGGCATCAATAATAATACGCATACTTGTGCATCCTGTAGGATGTAGCATAATGTCATAATTTCTATCAATGTGCTAAATCTTAATAACGTCAGGCTAATCTAGGCATATTGTGGAAAACTCTTTATGAAATGTATAAATGGAAACTAACAATTATATATATACTATATAAAAGAAAAGACCCATTTGCAATTACTTGCGATGTCACATCCATTCAAGCTACGAAGTTGAAATCTCCGATAGTAATTGCACCTAAGCATAATATTGAGACCCATTAGTAAAACTCAATTAGAACGTTTAAATTTGGAGAAAATGATGGCGGATTCGGAATTAGCGCATCGAAATATGCTAAAAAGGGTCTCGGGCAATTTTCGTAAAAAGTCAACAAAAAATCAACGGTCAACCCTAAAAAGTTAACCGAGATGCCCCGTTGGTTAACCATGTTATAATTTGGAATTTCACTATATGGATGTCAAAAATAGACTCAGGACGTCGAAATTAGCCTAGGAGGGTTTCCGAGGAAATTTCAAAAAGTTAACTAATGGTCAACAATTAACTTTAACGGAATATTTCATCCTTAGACAGAATATTCTGTTAAAGTTAACGGGAAAGTTAATGGAATATTCCAAGAAAATATTCCTTCCAATTTCAGAAATAGATCTGGGTCAGATTTGGCACACGGATCCAGGTTATGGGTCATGGGTCAATGACCCAAAGGTTTGGGCCGGGTTTGGCTTAAGGATTTTTTATTTTTTATTTATTTTTCTCTCTCTTCTTCTCCGGCTGGCTGCCACTATATTCACCAGAATCTGGAAATCTCGCCGAAGAACAAAACAATGTCCAATTAGCTTGATTTCTCAACTATTTTTCACATTTTACCTACCAAATTAAAGCTTAAGAGGAGAGGAAAGGAAATATACCATCACTAAGTACTGCCGTGGCCGGAAGATGGCTGGAGAAGAAAGTAAAGTCGCGCGAGTTCGCTGGAATCTAGGGAGTGTTTCCCCGAGTGGTTTCTGTCCCCAAAACTTACAACAAAGGCCTAAAACCTTAAAATCTTTCTCAAATGACAAAAATGACGAGATAGAAGGGGGTTCCCGAGGCCTACCTTGGTCGAAAAATTGTGAAGTCTCGTCGAAAAACATGGAGGTTGAGGTTTGGGTTCGAGTTCGTAAGCGAGGGTCTCGGTCTAAGCTCGGGTTTGTGTGTCCCACCTCAATCGCCTAGAAAAGTTAGTAAAGGTGGCGGTGTAGTGTAACCTGAAAAAGTTAGTAAAGGTGGCAATGTAGTCTAACGGCGTGGGTTTGACAAAGATAACGGCCGGTGGTGTCGACGATGGTTTTACAGAGAAAGATAGATGCAGGAATGAAAGGTGGAGAGGAATGAAGAGAGAGAGAGAGCTAAAAAAGATGAATGAAGAGAGAAAGTTGAGTAGTGAGGTGAGGTGTCAGCAAGAGAGTGCGTGAGTAAAGAGAGAGAGTGACAAATGAGTGAAGTACTGGGAATATGGGAGATACAGAAGAGAGGGAGGAGTATGGGTGTGGGCTCCACATGGCTCACAAAACAAGTCAAAATATCTCCCAATTGAAATTACCAAATCACCCTTCACATTGGTAAGTCCGTAAAATCTATATTGTAGCTTCAAAATCGATTCTGCTTGCACTTAGCGTTCTTAGTGATGAGTATTATGAGGATACGCTAAATAATGTTTCATACGTCTCATAATATGTTGGTCAACGAAAGTCAACATCCTCGTCTTTAAGGGCATTTTCATCAATTCATTCTTTTAAAATTAATAAAATCATAAAATTAGGGATGGGTTGTCACATATATACTAGCTGCAAACATGTATGCAGGTACAAGTGTACCTAACAGATGTCGAGTTAACATCGCTGAATGGATATGCCGCCCTTGAAGGACGGTTCGTCGTCCTTGATGGGCGTGTCGCCCCAGTATGAACTACATGGTAGACTAGTGGCTAGCCAATCATCTATCCTCAGCTAAAAGTGTGACATATCACTCGGTTTATATGATTCACTACCCCATAAGAGGAAGAATATGACATAAATGAATCCTTACTCGATCACTAATCCAGATTATCCTGAGACCTGAAGTTCTTGGTTTTATACTAGTTTAGGTGAGGTATAGAGTTGGAATGTGATTGTGATTGATGATGTTTCACTTATATGGTAGCTACCGACATAAATGCAAAAACGATGATATTGAACCCTATTTTGTTGTAGTGACAACGTAGAACTGATTGGTCAAATTACAATCCAAGTTGAACTAATTTCCTTATTAAGTGTGTTTTCCAACACCGTCCAAGGTAACCTTGTTGTGTTACAAGTGCGAAAGGAAGCGTAATGAAATGATATGAAATAATGTACGCCTTATAGCGCAAGACGTCTTACAAATACCCTGTGATTGATTAGAGATTATGAATGTAGTTATAATGTATCTTAGTGGGATCTTGATATGGAGATTTACATGTAAGTTCTTGAAGAATTAGATGGACTGGTTCAAATAATTCTAGACCACATAACACCCTTTTAACTAGATTGTGCCGTTCACTTTATGGGATAAAAACCGGGGGGATTTGGTATACTTGTCTAAGTGATTATTTGGTCAGTTAGGGATATGTGAATAAACTATGTCCTTGCGTGTCAAATTAAGAAGTATTTCAAAAATGTTAAAGTTGGAGTATATGTTGATGACATGAATCTCATTATGACTCTGAAAGAGCATGAGAAAACGGTTGCACATGAAGTTGGAATTTGAGATAAAGGATCTTGGGAAAACTTGTTCATGCCTTGACCTAAAGTTCAAGCATTGTTTTGATGGTATTCTAGTCTACTTGTCAAACCACACCCAAAGGGTGTTCATTTTGAGGACATTCATGACCATCTATACACTAGATGCAAGTGAGACTCTTAAATAGGTTATGGAACCCAAAGTTTCATATCTAAGTTCTCTTTACGCGTTATTGTACTTAGCTTATTGCATTAGGCAGAACATCTCCTAAGCTATTGATCTGTTAGCAAAATACAACACTGCGCCTGCATGCTGCCATTAAGTTGGAATTAAACACATTTTCCCACCTTAGAGGTACTACGAATTCGGTCTTATCTCTACCTATTTCGAGTGAATCCCATCCTCTTGATCCTCGGAATGACGCTTGACTTGTTTGTTATGCTAATGCTGGTTCATTTTCAAAGTCGCATAAGACATGTTCCTAAATGGTTATGTCTTTACTATTTGGGAATACTGCAATATCTTGGAGGTTGATAGGATTAAAAGCATACCACAAAGTAGCACACAAATGTCCTATTGATTTTCCTTATTAACACTAAGATTTGTCAATTGTAGCATATGAAAATAAGGGTCTTTTCCGCAGAAGATTGTTTTATCTAACTACCTAAAATGTCACAAAAACTGGGTTGCTGTCCCTACTGACCAGCCACCGAAAAATAATTATTAGACCGACTTATACTTATCTAAAGTCTACGAAATTTTATATACAGATACTAGACACACAAAGCTACACTCACACAAATTTTTGGGGTTTTTAGAGTTGATTTTATATTTAAATTAAATCGAACAAAAACAGGATAGAAACAAATTTTAAGTAGTTCACAAATTAAGAAAAACTCGTTAGGGGTATTGCTATCCACCACCAAATAATCATGCAAACATGTTATGTTTCATTCAAATTTCTTTTATTTCCGGATGAAGATGCTCAAGTTGGCTCAATGTTAGAACTCAACCTATTACTCTTTCTTACGTAGTATGTTAAGAGAATGGCGTTTTCAACTTAACTTAGTCCCTAGCATGCAATCTAGAATGGCGTGTTCATAGATTTAACAAGTAGAAATCATTAAGAACGAAAAGAGTTTGAGTCATCACAAGGCATCGTAAGTACTGGCGTTGTCTTACTTATCCTAGAAATTGGTTCACATGTTAATCGCAATTAACAAGTACTACTTTAGAACATATGTAGGTCCTCATTCGACAAGGGCAGGCACACACATATTCATAGCATTAGAATCCTAGATATGCTTACTACCTATGCATCCATAGAAAACAAATAAAGAATTCATCAATGAGACAAGTAGTGAACCAAGTTTCATCCATTCGTAAAAGTAATTCAACGAAATGTCATAACAAAATTGCAATCATATTCGGGGCTTCAAAACAGCCCCTAACTTCTAAAAAATTAGTTACACATAGTTCTCAAAATAAACCAAAAGAAAGACATGAGTTTGAGAAGATAAAACCGAGAGAAGAGAATGCCAAGATTTCCTCCTTCCTTTCCTTCCTTTCTCAACGCAGCAGCCTTGCCTTTTTTCCTTCCTTTCCTTCCTTTTTTTCTATTTTTTTTTTCCTCTAAAGAACTCTCTTTTGCTGCTGCAACCTGCAGCCTTTATGCCCATGCTTGCTGCCCAATTTTTGCTCCATAACTCACCCCACTAACAGCCATTTAGTGATGACAATAAGTGAGAGGAAATGGTAAAACAATTGTAACTTTTTGGGCAACCTTTATGCCAATTACTCCCACTTAATCCTCATCTTTAATTCCATTTCATCTGATATTTGAAGAGGTGTCAGCTGGCTTGTACTTGGCTGCATCAGTTTTGGCTGCTAGTTTTATTGGATTTGTTCAAGCACTCTTTGACTTTGTATGTGTAGTTATCAAAGAGTGGCTGCATCAGTTTTGGCTGTTGCCTTTGTAGGAGCCGAGCCGAGCCGCACCGCTAGGCATGAAAACACATACAAAGGCAACAGGACTTTGAAAAGGACTTTGAAAAGAGAGTCAAAGAGTCAAAGAGTGCTTGTAACTACAAACTGCTCAGCGTCTTGGAAACCTTTCAGTGTTAAAACGGCCATAACTTCTTCTAGAAAAAAGATATTAACAATCCGTGAAATGCTCCAGAAAATAGACATCTGTAGCTTTCCAAGAATATAAGGCTCATTCTCTAATTCATTCTGAGCTATTTGAAACTTGCTTCCAAAGTCAGCTGACCTGCACAGGCAGTTTTGACGAATTTGTTACTTAAAATCCCACTTGTGCTATTTTTCTTTTATTTGCTTGACAAATCCTACAAAACACAAAAACAAAGTAAATAGCTCAAAAATATAAGGAACTAACTAAGAAAAGACAAGTGAATTTGATGTAAAATATATATAAATATGAGCTTATCAAATACCCCCACACTTAGCTTTTGCTAGTCCTCGAGCAAAACGAAGAAAATATGAAAAAGTAGCAACATGAAAAACAATAGCTTCCCCCTATGTGACCCTCATAGAATTTCATTCAAGAAAACAAATCATCAAGAACCTTAGCTAGCACCAAACAAGCTAATCCAAGCTCATCTTCCTTATTCAAATGTTAGCAGTAACTTTTTAATCATCCATGAAGTGTAGTGTGTGTAATAGCCATGCAAATGCAATTTCAAGTTTTTTTTTTTTAAAACACCACATGCTAACTAGTGATCTTCTCACGGGACATACACTCAATCACACATATATTTAGTTTAACGTGTTTCGCTCAAAGAATCAGATGTGAAATATCTACCATAAGCTTGCATAAAGATCTCATCTCTACTAATACCTCCAACCACACCCCTAAACTGAAAAAAACTTTTTATTTGCTTTGTATACTTTTTTTTTCTTCTTTTTTTTTTTTTTTTTTTTTTTTTTTTTTTGTTTTTTTGAACCAATTTTGCACATAACTAAATACAAACATGAAATACCCCCACACTTATTCTTTTTCCAAACTCCTTCAAAGTACTTCACAAACATTTCTCATAAGACAATCTCACATTGCTCACTAGCTAGCTTGGAAAGGGTAAGGAAAAATGTTTAAGGTATAAGGATAGACATATCTGGTGATAAGAAATAAAATGCTCAACATATACGGCTCAAATTGGCAATCTAATGATATTATTTTTCTTTTGGAAACATGCTTATTTGGGCCATGGTGATAAACCTAATGCCTCTATCCTTTTCAAGTTCATACAATCAAATGACAAACATTTCGAAAGATCGTTACGCAAGTTCTAGAGATGTAAGTCACATAAGTTCATCACACATGAAAGAATATGAGTGTATGAAAAATGCACACACTTTCAATAGGCTCAAAAACTCACATAGGTTGTATATGGTCACTATATTCACATGCGAAGTTTTAAGTCATACTTTAGTTTCACATCAACAAGGCTATGTGCATTTGGTTTTTCAAAGATGATTAAACATGTACAAGGCTAACAAGAGAATAAAGAATTTCGCACAACACATGCTTACTAAATTCTTGATCCTTGTAGTTCAAATTCAATCCAATTATATCATTGGGTCGGGAAACTAACAAAAATCTAATTCAAAGCAATAAAGAAAATAAGACAATATTTTTTGGATTTTCACATTTTTTTTTAATTTTTTTTTGGGTTTATTTTTTAGAGTAAACAAAACCAATTAAGAAAACAAAAAGCAACAACAAGGAAACAAATCAAACCAATTCTTAGTCAAAGGGATGAACATTTTCAATTTGGTCATTTTCTAGATCCTTACCCCCAAACCTAAACTGGACACTGTCCTCAATGTCAGAAAATGAAAATAAAAATAAAAATAAAATAAATAATAATAAACAAAATAAAGCATTTGGACTGAAAACTTCCCCAATTTGCAATAAAATCAAGCAGTGACCCCCAAACTCCAATTCTGCAATCAACTCCAATGGTGGGCACGATCAAATTTTCCTACAAAGAAAAGAAATAATTCAGCTTAGCATGCAAGAAAATTCAGAAAAAGCAAACTAAAAATTGAAAATGACATAAAAAGACAATGAATAGAAATATTGGGTTGCCTCCCAATAAGCGCTTGCTTTTATGTCCACAGCCAGACGGTACCAAGAGTAATCATCCAAGGGGAGATGGTTCTTGGAGGGGTACAACATGCACATCATGCTCCGTAAAAGACTCGTAATATGGTTTGAGTCTATGCCTATTCACTTTGAACACGTTTCCGGTCTTTCCACTTTGGATTTCCACTGCACCATGAGGAAAAATATTAGTTATAATAAATGGACCAACCCATCGAGAACGAAGCTTACCTGGAAATAACCGAAGGCAAGAATTAAATAGAAGAACTTTCTGTCCAATGACAAAGCTTTTCCTTAAGATCATTTTGTCATGAAATGCCTTTGATTTCTCCTTGTATATTCGACTAGACTCATATGCATCATTCCGAATTTCGTTTAACTCATTCAATTGAAGCTTTCTCTGTTGTCCGGCAACACTCATGTCCATGTTGTAGGCTATGATCGCCCAATAAGCTTTGTGCTCTAACTCTACTGGAAGACAGCATGGTTTCCCATAAACTAACTGAAATGGGGACATTCCAATAGGAGTCTTATAAGCAGTCCTATAAGCCCACAATGCATCGTTTAAGCGTATGCTCCAATCCTTCCTACTAGGACTCATAGTTTTCTCCAAAATTTGCTTCACCTCACGGTTTGATACTTCTGCTTGACCACTAGTTTGCGGATGATAAGGTGTAAACACCTTATGTGTGACATTGTACTTCCTAAGCAACGCTTCAAATGTTCGATTGCAAAAGTGACTCCCTCCATCGCTGATGATTGCTCTAAGTGTTCCAAATCTTGCAAAGATGTTAGTCTTAATAAAATCTAAAACAACTTTTGAATCATTAGTTTTGGTGGCTTTCGCTTCCACCCATTTAGAAACATAATCCACAGCTAATAAAATGTAAAGAAAACCATTTGAAGTTAGAAAAGGTCCCATGAAATCAATGCCCCACACATCAAAGATCTCAACAACCAAAATAGGGGTTTGTGGCAATTGATTTCTTGGGATTTTATATGCAGATACTAGACACACAAAGCTACACTCACACAAATTTTTGGGATTTTTGGAGTTGATTTGCTATTTAAATTAAATCGAACAAAAATAGGATAGAAACAAATTTTAAGTAGTTCACAAATTAAGAAATACGAGTTAGGGGTATTGCTATCCACCACCAAATAATCATGCAAACATGTTATGTTTCATTCAAATTTCTTTTATTTCCGGATGAAGATGCTCAAGTTGGCTCAATGTTAAAACTCAACCTATTACTCTTTCTTACGTAGTATGTTAAGAGAATGGTGTTTTCAACTTAACTTAGTCCCTAGCATGCAATCTAGAATGGCGTGTTCATAGATTTAACAAGTAGAAATCATTAAGAACGAAAAGAGTTTGAGTCATCACAAGGCATCGTAAGTACTGGCGTTGTCTTACTTATCCTAGAAATTGGTTCACATGTTAATCGCAATTAACAAGTACTACTTTAGAACATATGTAGGTCCTCATTCGACAAGGGCAGGCACACACATATTCATAGCATTAGAATCCTAGATATGCTTACTACGTATGCATCCATAGAAAACAAATAAAGAATTCATCAATGAGACAAGTAGTGAACCAAGTTTCATCCATTCATAAAAGTAATTCAACGAAATGTCATAACAAAATTGCAATCATATTCGGGGCTTCAAAACAGCCCCTAACTTCTAAAAAATTAGTTACACATAGTTCTCAAAATAAACCAAAAGAAAGACATGAGTTTGAGAAGATAAAACCGAGAGAAGAGAATGCCAAGATTTCCTCCTTCCTTTCCTTCCTTTCTCAACGCAGCAGCCTTGCCTTTTTTCCTTCCTTTCCTTCCTTTTTTTCTATTTTTTTTTCCTCTAAAGAACTCTCTTTTGCTGCTGCAACTGCAGCCTTTATGCCCATGCTTGCTGCCCCATTTCTGCTCCATAACTCACCCCACTAACAGCCATTTAGTGATGACAATAAGTGAGAGGAAATGGTAAAACAATTGTAACTTTTTGGGCAACCTTTATGCCAATTACTCCCACTTAAACCTCATCTTTAATTCCATTTCATCTGATATTTGAAGAGGTGTCAGCTGGCTTGTACTTGGCTGCATCAGTTTTGGCTGCTAGTTTTATTGGATTTATTGCCTTCAATGCAGTTACAAACTGCTCAGCGTCTTGGAAACCTTTCAGTGTTAAAATGGTCATAACTTCTTCTAGAAACAAGATATTAACAATCCGTGAAATGCTCCAGAAAATAGACATCCGTAGCTTTCCAATCATATATGGCTCATTCTCTAATTCATTCTGAGCTGTTCGCAACTTGCTTCCAAAGTCAGCTGACCTGCACAGGCAGTTTTGACGAATTTGTTACTTAAAATCCCACTTGTGCTATTTTTCTTTTACTTGCTTGAAAAATCCTACAAAATACAAAAACAAAATAAATAGCTCAAAAATATAAGGAACTAACTAAGAAAAGACAAGTGAATTTGATGTAAAATATATATAAATATGAGCTTATCAGAGGTCCACATACTTGACCTTAGTTGCAACATGTTCGACCTTTACTAGTTCATCACCCTACATGTAGCCACACGTGTACATGGGAGTCGTTTTGAAGCACTATGTTGAGTGTATTCATCCATTGTTAAGTGATAGGAGCATATTTATGCGACTTAGTTAGCTTTTTTCTTGGCATTTATGTTGTTAGTTCGTAGTTATTTTAGTATTTTAAGCTATTTTCGTGTGTTTGTAGGTCCAAAGGATTAATGTGGCAAAGAAGTGCATTTTGGAGCATTTTGGAGCATTTTTGGGCATGGAATGGATAGCATATGCTTGGAGCAAAAGGAATGGACGAAATTTGAAGTTTGTGCATCATCCTCTCCCTATAAGAAACCATTTTAGCACACTCATTTCACCCAACACATACATTCACCTACCACTACATCCACTCATTTCACCCAACACATCCATTCTCCAAACATCCATCCACTACACCCATTACATCCACTCATTACCAAACACTCACCCACTACACCCATTACATCCACTCATTACCAGACATCCACCCACTACACCCATTACATCCACTCATTACCAAACACTCATCCACTACACCCATTACATCCACTCATTACCACAACACTACGCCCATTACATCCACTCATTACAACTCCATACATTCCTCTCCCTAGCCTATAAATACATCCACCCTTCACCATAATTTGGGGGCCATCATCCAAAGACACTACATTTCACATCTCACAACTTCATTCACAAACACAATTTCCTTGCCATGACCTCCATCCATTCATCTAGCCATACTACATCTCACCAATCCATACACTTTCATCTCTTAGCCGTGCAAATCCATTCCATCCATATATCCATACACATCCTAGACACTTGTGCTAGAACAAGGTGGTGAAAACAAAGGTCCTTGACGTTTCAAGCTTGGAACTTTGGAGCGTTTTAGGTGTACTCCGTTCTTGATTTCAATGTCTACTTTATTATTCTCTAATTTTGTTGCAATTATGAGTGGCTAAAACCCCTATTTAGTAAGGGGGAAGTTTGAAGTCATGAACATGCTTGAGATTTGAATTGATTTCTTCCAATTGTGATTTGATAAGTTGTGATTGCAATTCAATTATCTATTTTATTCATAACTGATTCTTGTATGTTTATTAAGGATGCATACTTAGTTTTCATGCATGAATTAGATGCTAGAATATAAATGAGTTTCACTTAATCATTACAAGTTTATATTCATGAGTAGTGAAGGTTGTCTATCACAATCGCGTTAATTGAATTCTTGGCAATTGTATCATGCATTCATAGTTATAATTGCCTCGTCAACACTTATGATTTTCATTGAACGTAATGATCCCTGATTGTATCTCTATTATGCATTCATATAGGGGACTTTTAGAGAATGATTTGGGTTGTCGCATGCATTCATCCAATTCAATGAGTAAAGGAAAATCTGAGGGTTAATTTGTGCATCACGGTTAATCAGGGGTGTTGAGTCTCATAGTTTATTGAAAAGCAATTGGAAATCGATTCATGTACAAGTGTGTCATGTGTGAAGAACGGACCTCTAACTAATCCATCCATCATTTTATTTCTCAAATTCATTTTATAATCTGCCTAGTTTTATAACTTGCTTGTTTATTTCAAATTCATCCAAATCAAAACCCCCATTTTACTTTCTTGTTCCAAAGTGTTTAAAATCTGTTTTGTTTGTGTTTTAGAGTGTTTTGATTTAAGTCAAAACACTAAATTCGTCCAAAGTTGTGTTAGAGTCAAATTTGCCCAGTTTGTGTTTTTAGGCAGTTTTGAGTGTTTTTAAGTTGTTTTGAGTCTTTAGAATCTGTTTTGAGTCCCTTGAGTCTATTCAAACTTTTTTAAGTAAGTTTAGAGGTTTTAGCAAGCCCTCCTAATCCCCGGTTTAGAACGATCCCTACTTGCATTTATACTACAATTTGACAACAAGAGGGTTTAATTTGAGTGCTTAACTTTTATCGCATCAAATTTTGGCGCCGTTGCCGGGGATTAGCAACTTTGCTAATCCCCCGTTGTTTCTTTTTCATGTCTTTTGTTTTAGTTACTGACTTTGTTTCTATTTGTGTCTTTTATTTTTACTTATGATATTTGATTTAGTTTTGTTTCCTTGATTTCAGGTACTAGAGAAGTAAGACATGGATTTTGCTACCATTCATGCTCAATTGGCGAAACTTACTTCTCAATTGTCACAATATGCCAAAAGGACCACAATGCAAAGTGTCCTTACTTATGGTGTGTCCTATGGGCAAGGATATCTAACTTCTTTAGGATGTGTCTACGAAAGAATGGTCTCATGAATCTAACTTCTTTAGATCGCATTCTCCCAATCATATATTCCTTGGACTTATCGTTTAAGCGTATAACATTTATATGAGACGGCTCAAACAATAATCTTTGCCCTTGATATTAAACTAGATTAGTTTAACATGTGAAATGTCCGTAAAGTATCATCATATGATTGGTTTTAGGGCACATTTCCAACAATCTCCCACTTGCACTAGAGCCAATCAGCTGGTCATCAGTGATGATACCTCTTATGTAGTCATTTCATAAATGGCTGAGTAGTAGGCCTAGACAATGGATATCTATATGTTATCCATAGAAGCAACCTTGAGAATAACGACGTCACCATTATACATGATTCTTAATCATGTGGTTCAGTCTCTCATTTGAGTTCGGATCGTGATGAGACCTTGATTCCTTGGCTTGAGCTATCGCCCCATTAGTGTCAGACACTTTCTGGTTGGAAACTAAAGTCATTACTTTAATGTTTCCATCCAAATATCTCTTTAGTCATAATAAAGAGATATCTGTTTATCTCTTCATTCATAATGAAGAAACATCCAATGATGGATTAGATTCATAATCTAATACATTTACACTTCCATTACGTTACTCTAATTCTTCCTCAATCTTTGAGGAATTTATCCTTTAGTATTTCTTAAATACTTAAGGACTCACTTGACAGTTGCCATGGTTCTGATCCTGGGCTTGCACTGATATCGTCTTGTACCGTTCTAGGTACAACTCATATCAATGTTTTTCATACAATATGAAATACATAAATCACCTTTCTGCGTATGCATAAAGGATTCTATTTACGCATTATTTCTTTGGGAGTCAAAGAGTACGTTCTCTTTGAGAAGAGCAATTTCTTAGTCTCACTAGAGTTGTCCTTTTGATTGAAGTTCATCATCATATGAGAAACTTCCTATCATCTTTTGTCTATATTTAGGGCTTGATATAATCCAATTATATCCTAAAATCTATCAATATAGATTTCCATCCCATGTATATAGACTATGTCTCCCATATACGTTCTATCTTCATATAATGTTTTAAAGTCATAACTTTAACGAAGAAGTATTCTTTTCATTTCCAAAATTAATATATCATATATATTTAAATTTTAGGAACATGATTAACTCCCACTAATCTTTTGTAAACCTAGTAAACAAAAGATTCATTTACATCTTTATGAGAAATCAAACGATTTGATCTTTCTCTCATAAGACGCTTATAGCTCCCACTAGCTTGCTAAGATCCATGATGGATGGATCTCTACAACTTACATGTCTTGTGATTCATAGTTTTAGACATATATTATCAAGACTATCTTAATAATGTTTTCGGAAACCCATATTATGTCCAAACATTGAATCACCATTTAGTTGTAGCTAGCAATCTTCGAATTAATTGAAACCAAGACTACGTTAAAGATGGTTTCTTCCAAGTCAACCAATCTCTTTAATTGTAGTCACCTTAAGCTACCAATTAGCTATGGAGGTTTCATTATTTCGGGTCAAATGGTACTTTACCATTTCCTTGAGTATATATCGTATATACACTCAATATAGTCATAAGGATTTTCATTCTTATTTCTTTCGAATTAAGAGGTGCAACTCTATGACATAGTCATAAAGTTCAAACCATTCAACTGAGACGGTTTATAAATCCTTCTTGACTACCTTGGAGCTTGTGGTATAGGAACTAGGTTGTTATATTTGTTGATTACTATCTTGTCTCTCAAAGAACCCATTCTTTGAGTTCTATCTCTCGTTCATTTTCTCTATCTTAGGCAAATCCTGGTGTAGGATTACAATGAACTACCCAACAAACAACATTTGTTAGTTGGTTTATAGAAGTGATATCCAAATGTTAATTTATGGATACCCACAAGATAATTCTCAAACAAATATTGCTTATTAGCACACAACCCCAAATCTTAACATGATTAAGATTTGTCTTTCTTTCCAACTACATCTTATGGAATCATGAAAATTTTGGAAGATCTTCTAATTGACAATCATATTGTCGTAGAAGCATATATCCTATATATGGGTAATTGATAACATCCAACGAACTAAATCTTATTCAAGTTCGTTCTTCTCCTAATGGAGAAATCCATTATCTTTTGATGCTTCTTCCCTTGATATTTTTCAAGGAAACTGTTCTAAAGTGTTATCTTTCCTTGGATCAAATCTAAGGAGGCAAATACTTTAGAAGTCTTACTCATCAACTTACATTTCTTGAATTCTTTGAAACCTTTTGCAAAGTATTCGGACTTGTGTTTATTCAAAATAAACTATAGTCCAACCGAGAGTGATCTTCGGTGAATGTCATACAACATGAGTAGTATTATGTTGTGGACAAGTGCCACTAACATCTAAGTGAATTAACCTCAACAACTTTGTGATTCTTTCTTCTTTCCAAAAGAATAAAGATTCGAACATTTCGCCTCTATTCAATTTTAATAAGAAGGTGTTGGATCCGGATCTAACGATCCAAAGCATCCATCTATGACCAACTCGTATTTTATGTTTTTGAGGTATCACAACTCAGTTGGGATTAGTCACTACCTTGCAACCTTTTGGGTTTTAAGCATCGTTATATTCTAAACAGTTAACACTACCATATCATCTCTACTATAGAGATAATTAATTAGATTACAATAATCTAATCATTCATTAATAAAGAACAATGTTTTGTCAAACAAAACATTCATCCATCCCTTAGTGATGGAATTAAGTTCCTTAAAATTGGAATGTAAAGACAATCTTTGGTTTTTCCAATTTCTTTGGTAGTTCATATGAGGAAGTAAGTACCATCTGCTTTCGTAGAGATCTACATTTGATTCACATTCCGAATGTGAAGTACTTTCTCTTCTCTCATTAATCTTCTACTTCTTATTAGCCACACTTTTACAACGATTGTAAAACATAGTTACTAATACGGAATCAAACATTCAAGTAGAAGAGCCAACTGTTTTGAACTTTTCAAGAACAATTTACAACACCTTCGAAAGGTGTGTTCTTGACATTTGCAAGACATTTCTTGCAAATACCCCTTCCAATGTCCATCCTTTCATAAAGAAAGTTTGTTCCCTTGGAGTTTATTTCGCTTTCTTCATTTGACTTCTCCTTTGTCTACAATAGTCATGGTCCCTAAACTCCCACTGTCTCTCTTGAAACTTATTTCAATTGTGTTATACACATCAAACGATTTGGAGAGCGTGTGGTTATTGTTCACTATATACTTTACAATAAACTTAGTGAACCATTTGGATGGGGACACAAAGGTGAAGTCCTTGCTTAGTTTCCGTCTCTAGAAGTGGTGTAACACTTCAACACTCAATGATTCAAAATCATCATAAGTCCATGTTGATGGACTATTTTTGTCAACCAACCATTATGTTCTAAACATAATTACAAACTTTCAAGAGTTGTTCAAGGCAACTCTCATTTCTTCATACAACAATTGGTAAGTGAAGAATTATGGCACATAAAGTGTCCATGCCTTTGTGCTTTCTTCTTAAGTTCCTTGTTCATGTAACAAAGAAACAAGCACTAATGTTTGCGTTAGTTAAGGGTTGTTCAAAGCAACTCTTATTTCTTCATACAACGATTTGTAATTGAAGAATTATGACTTTAAAAGTGTTGTCCTCTTTATGATAGACTTATCTAACATGTTCTTCCAATGGTACATTATCAATAGGAAGATTGTGAGGATGAGACTACTTAGGTACATATACAATCCATTTAAGACAATCTTTGGGATTGTTGTACCAAGTCCGGAAACTAAAGCATTCGGCTTTTCTTTGTCAAGTTTTGGATAGTGTTTGCAAATATATTGGTAAACAAATACATAATGAATATAAATTGATTGATTTTAAGCCATTTGATTCGGGTCTTTGAATCAAATAGCACCACCCACTATTTTTGGCAAATTCCATATCCCTCATTGGAATTCGAGAGTTTTGGAGGAAACTCTTAGTAGGGTATGGGAGACTCACTACTACCAAGCCCACCTCACAATGATATGATATTGGCTAGCATTAATAATAATGAGAGAGTACGCTTACTCATTTGCATCTCTTGCAAGTACCCATCTTATTTGGCTTCTAGAGAATGTAACCTCACAATGATATGATATTGGCTCCATTGCACTTAGTTAAGTCATTCCCTCCATGCAAGTTCGGGTAGGGGTTCAAGAACAACCTCACAATGATATGATATTGATCATTCTCGTTGCCTACCTTTCACAACATCAAGTATGCATATAGACTCGTCCTGAGTGTAAGCACGCACTTTGTACTCCCCCATGATAGGGTGAAGCCGGTGTACAAGTCACAAACGATCGGAGCCTACCACGGTAGAGGGCCACGAAAGAGTGTTCAAAGCACTCTCACGCTTCTCAACTTAATAATGGTTTGGTTGAGGGTTTTTAGGTCTCATCACATATAAATATTCATTTTAATCTTTATTAAAACAATTTTGGTCCTATTACAACTATTGGTCCATTTGATTGAATTTAGTTGTATATAATACTCCCACTATGCTTATAAAACGGTTTTTAAAGCAAGAGTATATGATACTACTAACATAAACTTTGCATTCATTTGATGGACTATATAGTTGCCTTAGGGCCTTACGATGACTATGAACCTTTGTTTAGATTCAACATGAGCCTAGTGTTGAATCTCGGTCTAGGGATGGTGATTGATTTTAGTTACGCGTTTAATCACATTAAGGCGTGTTGTCTTAGGGGCGTTGGACCCTCTACTCCATTTTCATGCATATCAAATAATACAAGAAAGGAGTACTTCAAAGTAAAGATGAGCTTATGCTCTTTACAACATTTGAATAAAACAAATTACTTTAAAGTAAAGAAGAGCTTATGCTCTTTTACAACATTTGATCAAATCAAATTACAACCAAAATCTAATCTACACATTCCATGGTTCAAACAAATTTGAAATGGCCTTTCACATAGCTCAATTATCGTAGGCTTAGGTTCATAATCACCCTTTAATTAATTAACACTTTAACTAATTAAATTGAATGCAACATTTTCATTTGGTTTTTGTATCCATAAAATTGATTTAAATGGAGCTAAATGAAATGAAAATCCAATTCTCATTTAAAAAGACAAAACAATTTTGTTCTCAACTTAATTTGGGCCAAAATGCAATAACCTCAACTTTTGGGCTATATTGCAAAAACATAAACTTTTGGGGTCATTTTGTAAAAACACAAAAGTCCACTACTTCATGTAATTACAACTAGAACCCAAAAATTTCAACAAATGCAAAAACTTCATTAAAGGAGCAAAACAATTTGTCCTTTAGCGTTTTTGGACCTAAACGTAAAAACGTAAACTTTTGGGCCAAAGTGCAAATACACAAAAGTATCAAAACTTTATGTAATTGCATAAAAGCCCCAAAAGTACTCCCATTGAAGGAGTGGCCGGTTTTGGAGAGGTGAAAGGAGTGATGTGTGTGTTGATTGGTAAGTTTGACATAAAGCATACAAGTGGTGCAAGTGGTGTGTGTGAAAGGGAATTAATCCTTACACACCCACCAATAATTCCATCACCTTTCTAAACAAATATCTAATACATTTAAACATATGAAAAACATAAAACATAAACTTTATGAAATAAATCAAAACTTTGAATCAAAACACCAAACTTTTTGTTCTTGGCAAAAATGTCAAGAACAATGAAGAACACTCATGAAAAACTCAAAAAATTTCCATGAACATTTTTCACCCAAAACCATTCAAACTTAAGGGAAATAACATATAACCAAACTAGGGTACATAGGGGTTCCAAAAGTCACTTGAAAACATTTTTAACAAGACAAACATGAACCCAAAAAACCACCCTTTAGATTTGGCCGAATTTTCCCAAAAACATGGCACCAAATTTTAGCTCCAATATTCATGCTCATATGAACTACATCTACAACATTTGAGAAGGGAAATTTTCTAATAAAATTTACATTCAAAGAAACAAGAATAAAGCTTGTAACATATTACAACTTTTAAATCAAAGACTATGAACTACAAAACCCAAAAGGATTCACCAACTACTAGACCTAGGCTCTGATACCACTTGAAGGATGATTTTGGTGAAAACATGTTCATTTGAATAACATCTATAGCATGCAATTAACAATTAAAAGGCGGAATCATGCTTGTATGCACTCAAAAACAAAACATTACCCATGAAATTCAAAGCCTAGTAGATTGGTGAACCTTGACTCAACTTAAAACAACATTTGTTAGTTGAGAAATTATACCTTTGTAGATTCCTCTTTGCATAAGCAAAGGCTAATCACCCAAAGAAAGGGCCTTCATTCCTTGCATCTTAGATCTATGGATTTGGATGGATGAAATGGTTCTCCAAGTTCCCAAAATTGAGAACCTCTAAGTCTCTTCACCAAGGTTAGATTGGAGAAGAAATGAGTGACCTTGGAGTAGTAGGATTGCTAGCTAAACCCTCCAAGGAGGCCGGCCACTTAAGAGAGAAATGAGAGCTTATGTTCTCATCCTTTCCCCAAAAGAAAACCCTAAATGAATTTTGGCTATAAAGTCATATTTATACCTTAATTCATTGGAGTGTATGCATTGCATGTGCCGAAAGAGAACCGACGACAACAACTACCATCTCTTAATCATGAAAACATTATGTGACAACTTTTTAAGTTGTACACACTCAAGGGGGAGTACTATAAATACTATTTTATTTTTAGTGTGATTTTGTAAACTTAGAGTAGTAATCCCAATATAATATGAATATATATCAAATTCTCATAAGCTTTGTATTAATTGTAAGGCAAGAAAGTCGATCATTATTAGTATAAATAAAGTCATTAGATAAAAGGAAAGTGACACATAATTTACCAACGTTCTTCTCTCTTTCTCTCTTCTTTAGTTGGCCGTCTCTCTATTCTCTCCCTCAATAATTAGTTTCATAACAGTAGTTGAATTGTATACATTTTTTTAGAGAAGTACGATATTGATTGATATAAGATAAAACCGTACAAAGCGGAGGATAGTGTGGTTAAATGGGCCTTCATAAAAACCTTGTTTGGGTTTTCAACCTGGTTGAAAGGAAAAAGAGCGTCCCGCACGAACAACTAACTTTACCTATCCTCACGCCAAGAGAGAAAACAAACAAAATTATAAAGAGTTGTCTTCAATAAGAGTATCCAACAAAAGCTCAGGAGCAGTTGCTCTCCATTGAAATTCATTAGGCTTAGTTTGGTATTGTTGTGCTTTGAAAAAAAACTGATTCTGCTGTGCTATGAGAATAAGTAGATGTGAAATAAAGCAACAAAGTGCTTGGTAAACTTTTTTTGTAAAAGTGCTTTTGGAAAAAGAAAAAAAAACAGTATGATAGTGTTCGGTAAGCTTTTATGTAAAACAGCTGTGACTGTATGAAATGACCAAAAAATGTATAATACTATATTATTATTATGATATTTTATTTAATATTACTATCATAATAATAATAGTAATATTAAATAATATGTTTTATGAAATAAACAGTTGATGCCTCATATCTCGATTTCAATCTCCGCCGAAGATCCAATCCCCAAAACCCCAAACAATCTCTGTAATTCCATCGCCATTGACGACCTCCGCCAATTGCACCTCCGAGATCCCCTCACCGGCCCTGTTATCCTAGTCGTCGTTGGTTCAATTTCTTCACTCGGTGCATTCGAAAATGACTTTTCTGCATTTGTTGAAATGGGAACCGTGCCTTCTATGCCGCGCTGGGGTAGCAGAAGCAGCTTCGCCACGCTCCCACTCTGCTCCCGGCAACCTAGAAACCCAGAAACCTGATTCCACTCCTCCCTCACTCGCCGCAAGGTTGTAGGAAAGACCTCCCCGTCACAATGTTCCTCTGCGAATTCGTGGTTTCTCATAACACACAATCTTCCTTTGCTAATTATGATTTAGTTTCAAGCACATTTGATATAACAACTTTGGTTAATTTGTGATGATAGCTGTCTAGGGCTCTCCTCCTGGAGACCCTTGTGGGTCTCTGGTGGTGATAATTCAGATCTTCACGGTGAGGGACGAGGTAGATTCACAGTAGGGGCGACACAAATCTTCAAAGATCTTTGGTAGAGATGAAGCTGGGAGGAGCAGAAAGGGGATGATAGAGATGAAGGAACGGTAGGATTGCCAAAAACTTTCATTAAAGGGTCACTATTCACAAGTGTTTGAGAGGATTGCGCAGAAGTTGAAAAGCCAGTTTTTCAAAGTTGTCTTTTGTTGCTTCTGTTTTTTGGTTTTTTTTTACCCATTGTAAAAAAAAACTGAAGTTGGAAGTTTACCAAACACAAAAATGCCTCCAGCTTTTTTTTATACCAATTTTTTTTTAAAATCACCTCAACCCCAAACCATACCTCAATCCTGCCAATCCCAGATCAAGCAAGTCGATGTGCAGCGGAATTGGCCTCCTTTCGAGGGGGAGCACTGTAAATATTATTTTATTGTTAGTTGAATTGTATATTTTTAATTATTATTTTTTTTGTGTGGAAGACACAAGATGAAAACGCTAGTCCATTACTCACACCTCCCGAAAATTAAAGTCAACAATTCTTGGCTTCTTTAGGTCATAACTACAATCATTTATGTATCTGATTTGATATTTGTTTAGAAAAATGTTTGAAAGACTAAATTTTATAAACTAAATCTAAAAATGGTAAGGTTAACTATACAAGTAAGTCTCATTATATGGTCTCCCAAACATTTGTTTTTTTAAATGTTACTTTTCCTTGGTTAAAGTTTTATTTATATAATTTTGAAATCCGTGAAGTATTCCCCCATTGGCCAAGCTTGAAAAAGACGCGTTCTAACCCTTATTTAGCTTAACATCAGTCTTATACATAATATATGTATCATATATAAATAAGGAAAGATGCATAAATCTTACATGTATATATATGTGTATATCATTAAAAGTCTGCGACTTCAGTTCGATCGAAATAGCAGCCGGAAGGGCCTCCATGGGGTATAAGAGCCAACCTGACCAGACCGGCAGCCCCTTCTTCGACAGTCATGGTCCCTGTATGCCAATTGAGGTCTGTATTGACAAAGCCAGGATGCACACAGTTGATGCACATGTTTGGGTACTTGTTGGCAAAGATTCTAGTGTAAGCATTGAGGGTGGCCTTGAAAATGCTATATGCAGGCAGCATCATTGTCCATCCATTCGCTTCGAGTTCGTTTTGTTTAAAATCATGCAGAAATCTTGCCAAAACTGCATCCACTTTCTCCTCTGTCAATGTTTCTACATCCCCGAGCTCATTTCTTATCTCTTCACTTGGTATCCTCTGCATAGTATTTGATAACTTTGATTAGGAAATTTAAAATTTTGTTTCATCGTGTGTTGCTATAGCTAGGACATTGAAGGAGATCATATTGATTGAGGCTTATTTCTGGGCATCAACAAGTTAATGAGAGGAGAACGACTATTGTCGATGAATGGAATATAACATCGAGTAAATCTTCTCTTGCCAGACTCGTCCAGATAATGAACATTAACCTTTGTTAGATAATTTTTGTTTCATTGTGTATTTTTACCTTGAGTTCACTCCTTAGGGAGGAGACATTGACGATTCTTGCTCCCAGAGTGGAGAGTTGCAAGAGTGGGAGAAGAGCCTCGGTTAATCTTTTAACACCGTAGTAATTTGTATTCAAACATTCCTCAGCCTTCTCATAAGTGTATTTAATTGCACATTGAATTTGGTTGACTGCTTTGCCTGAAAGCTGAACAAACAACTTCTTGTAGTTAAAAGCTGCTGCGAATCTTGGTTGTGGTGTGGCGACATATATATAGTATATTTGTGAGAAGACCTAAGACCGACACCTCAAGACGTCACTGTGATGTCTCAGACTAATAATACGACTTTATGTATTCTTAGTATCCCATATGGTGTTGTGTAATTTTTTTGAGACACCACCATGGCGTCCCTATTTCATGCATGTGCTTCTCATGAGAAATATACTGCTATATAACTTACCCAAGTTGTGGAGTCAATGTCTAGAGATTTTAAATCTTTCTCAGACACCAGTACTCCAGTAGCTCCAGCATTATTAACCTGCAGAAATCAAATGGTTAATTTAAGTTATACCCACAGATTTTCACTCAATATTTTGGAGGCCAACAAGTACTAGCACAATGTTAATATGTTTGTACATTGGAAATGTACCTATTGGCCTAATATAGGGCTAATAAACAAGTTATTTGGCGCACAGGAACCTTTATTTCTTTATTTGCAAAACCTATTATATGTTTCTTGATTCTCCTTTAATAAATTCAACTTAAACACGGTAAATAAACAAGAATATGCGACGAAAAATAAATAGACGTGTGTTGAAATCACTTTACTATATTGGTTATATAATGAAAGTTCTCAAGTTCCGTAGTCTACATGCTCACCACATTTCTGACATATAAGTAAGGGCATACAAATAAAGTAAATCTCTACACCGCTACAGCAAGACTAAAAATAAACAAAAGAAATATGCCACAAAAGTGATAGATGTGACAAATTAGACATTAGATGCACACATGAAACAATAGCTACACCAATGAGGCCATGTCAAACTATTGCTAAAATAGCAAGGGCACATGAACTCACTGAAGCGAGACATTGATACCGACCGATTGCCATCGTAGGTCGACCGTATGTGTTGATTTTAACATTTTGTTGTTTCAATATTTTTAAAGGGTAAAATTAATTGGTCATTAATTAAATATAAAAAATTGCTGAATAGAAACAAGAAAGAAAAGTTTGGCGTTACCAAGATATCAAGCCTGCCAAATTTGGCGTGTATGAATTTGGCCAAGGAGTGGATGCTAACTGGATTCAAGACATCAAGTTGATGGAAGACAACATTTGACAGACCCAACTGTTGGAGCTTAGATGTTGCTTCTTTTCCCCTCTTCTCATCCCTGGCTGTCAACACCACCACCACCCCTTGAGATGCAAGCTGCCTCACCACCTCAAATCCAATACCCTTGTTTGCACCGCTAACCACTGCACATCTACAGTAGCGCAACCACTATGAAAATTTTAAAATCTTTTGTCCTTATTTTGCGACTGTTTGTTTGCAGTTTTTCTATATTTTACTTTTAAAAAATTGAAAACTGAGAGAAATTTTGAAAACTCAAATAGTTATCAAACGAGTTTCAAGTTGAAGAAAATTTTAAAATCTTTTGTCCTTATTTTGCGACTGTTTGTTTGCAGTTTTTCTATATTTTACTTTTAAAAAATTGAAAACTGAGAGAAATTTTGAAAACTCAAATAGTTATCAAACGAGTTTCAAGTTGAAAAAAAAAAAAAAAAAAAACTGAAAACTAAGAACAAAATAATGATCAAATGTTTCTTTTAGTAACACCTAATCTTGCAAGGAGATAGTTAAATTAATTATAAAAGTAAATTAAAAACTCATAAATATAGAGATTATATATGTACCTCTCTGTCTCTGCTCCATATTCTTGATTGGTTCCCATTCTTTGCTGTATATAATGCTTGGATTTGCCTTGTGATGATATTGCTTTCTTCCTGAAACTGTGGAGCTCAACAGATTATATATAAACTCGATCGAATCAAGTTCTGAGATTTCTTTCTCAGACAAAAATGAAAAAATAATTTCCTTTTCTTTCATTAATTATTATCAGATGATGACAGATTTGCTTGTATTTGGTTTATGTTTCTACATATGGCATGCATGTACCAACCAGAGCCAGTGTTTCGGTCAGCAATGATCATCTCATTGGACTGGCTTTCCAAATTCTTCTCTGGCGCAGGTAGGGTTTTTTATTTTTTATTATTCTTAGTGGCTGAGGTTTTTTATTTTAACATTTTCTAGCTCTTGGAGTCACATCACTTGAATGGGACCAAGTTTTATACTCCAATAGTTGATGAGCTGATTACTTATATATATAATCAACGCTCTGGTAAGGAGTTTTCTGTTTGATAAAAAAAAAAAACTGAAATCTAAAAGTAATGTTTCTCAAAACTCAATAGTAATTAAGATGATTGGTTTAGAAAATAAATTACCGAAATTTAAAAATAAAATATTTAATAGTTGTAAAAGTACTCTAGGTATACCGTAGTACTGAATGCTACACCGAAACAATTATTAAGATCTCCACTTAAGGATGGGGAAATTTTTTCAAGCATCCGCCATTTTAAACGGGTATATCATGTGTTGCAAAATGATTGAAGGAGCATCCAAAAATATATATATATTTTTCACTTATATTATGACCTGTAGAATGTCTCTTAGATACTTATACTTGAAAAAAATCTGTCCTAAATATGATAGATAGGGGTTCTTTAGAGAAAGGTCCTTGAAACTCCTATTTTCCAAACAAAAACCCACATAATATTAAACATTCAAATAAAACCTAATTCAAATAGACTACCATGAAGACAAATATATAACCAATTATTACCACATATTTACAACTTATGCCACAAAACCCTAATTATGTCAATAAATATTATTACTCACCCTAATTATGATTAGCAATTAACCCCATATAGAAATTTTACTTTTCTTGTATCATAAATATTAGTGACATATATATATATATGTTACTAATATGGACACATTTTTCGTATGAAGAAAGAAAATCCTTTGTACAATCAGTTATTTTGCATCAAATAATATTGTTTGATAAAATAACAAACCAGTTAATATTTTATGTTGTAGGTAAATTATTTTACATAGAGTATTACATACATTAGACATTTTTTATTTGTTATTATTATATGCGTGTTAAAAATAATTTATCTATATTTATATGTAAAATATAAGTAAATTAATTTTGAATCACATAGCATTTATTTTGTAGGTAAATTAAAATAGTAGTTACATTGTTTTGGTCAAGTTAAGTAGTGCCTAAATTATTTCGTAAAAATTAAACCAAGATAAATTATCGCCATTAAAATAAAACAGTAGATACATTAGTTTTTTTTGAAAGATTAAACAATAGGTAAATTATGTTGTAGATACATTATGTTTGTTAAAAAAAAAGGAAAATTGAAAGTAGTAGATATATTATTTTTAATCAAGCTTCCTTTATTTGTAGGTGAATTATTTGCATGCATTATTACATATATATTGGACACATTTTATTACTAATATATATGTGTGCAATGTTTCACCTATATTATTATATAAAATATAGATCAATTTATTTTGAATCAAATAACATTTCTTTTATTTTATAAGTAAATTATTTTACATGTATTATTACTGAGAAAATTTTATAGTGCCCTTTGATATTTTCATTTGGTAAGAAAATGACAAGATTAAATTAAAATGTCTAATTTTATGCAAATTTGAAAAAAAATTATGAAATCTTAAGGAAAGTATAACATTAGTGCTTTTTTTTTTTTGCCAGAAGCATTAATATACAATTTGTTATGATCTATTAATATGCAATGATTTTAAAAATTAATGCAATTTTTTTCATTAATCCCTCCCTTCAAATCTACATAGATTAAATGCACACGTTAAAACTGTAATTAGGGGTATTTTAGGCATTTGAAAAATGCAAAATGTGTAAATGGAAACATAATTAATGAATTTGTTTATTATGTGGAGCCTAGTCATTGGGTTTTAATTAGGTAAAAAGACAATGTCAGGTTTTATGTAAAGAAACTTGAGTTTTAGGGGCTAAAGTCATATTTTCAGGAAAAAAAAAAAAGGCCTGCATAACCTGAAATATTGTAAGATTGATGAGTGTATGTTGGTATCTTATATAAGTTGCCGCAGTCAATAGTAACTATTAGTAAAAAAAAATTCTGGTAAGCATGGTGTAAAAGTTAAAATTCTGGTGAGCATGGTATAAAAGTTTAAGTTGATGCTTAACTTACAAGTCTTCAACCTGTGGGACATAGCTAGGGTACTGAGATGAGATAAAAATATATTCTACTCTTAGGTTTTTTTTTTTTTTGGACAAATACTCTTAAGAATATGTTTAGTTAATATAAACTAGAATATGCGTGAGAATTTTTTTTTTATTTTTGTTTTTGAAATAGGAGAGAGGAAGAGAGTGATAGAGAATGTGGGAGTGGGAGGTTTTTTTTTTAATTAGAGATATGTTAGGATTACATGTAGGTGGCTTTGAAAAAAAAAAAAAGCAAATTTGGTTGTGTAAAATTACATTACTGCCCCATATTTCTTATTCATGTTCTGTTTTAATTAGAGGGTTAAACTGGTAATTTCATAGAATTTTGGTTGACAATGAGTGTTTTATTAATTAGTAGAAATTAGAGAATAAAGGAATTGAATTAAGAACTTAGGAATAAGCGAAATTAAAAAAGAGAATTAGATTAATTAGTTCTCTAGTTGTTCCCATTTCATATGTGCTAGTAAATATAAAAAAGAAATTAAAAAGTAAAATAGTTATTCATAGTACAATACGTACGCATTACGTTGAACTTTATATTTCACATAATAGTGTGCCCTAAATAGTAAAAAAATGGTTACTTAGTACTACAGTCTAGTGGTATTCCTCTTCACTTGTAAGTAAGATGTTTTAGATTCAATTCTCGCTAAAGTTGAATTTGACCCACATTATTACTAGCCCATTGTGAGACTAAGCCCAACCCCATCCCCCTTACTATATACTATCGTTTGTTAAAAAAAAAAGTGGTAAAAAGCGTGTACATTTGTAGACATCGAAATTTCGGTAAATAAATGTTGACCGATAAATCAAAGTGTCAACGCTCATGTATTACATAAATTTTACACGTAGCGTGTGACTCAACGAAAAATTGAAATGAGTTGGAAAAGTCATCAAATAGGACACGTGTCAACACCTGGCAGAAACGACTTATTTCATCTGGGATATTATATTCAAAATTAGGCCTTGGAAAATTCTATAAATACAAGCCCATTTCATTCATTTGGAGGGACCAATTCAGATTACACCTTGAAGCTCTGAAGCTCTGAAACTCCGAAGCTCTCAAACATCCAAGTTCCCGAAGAATCAAGAAAGCCTTCTTCGTTCTTCGTTCATCGTTCTTCCAAGATCAAGCCCCGACGGCCCTTGGATCAACAATCACCAACTCAAGATCAAGCCCCGACGGCCCTTGAAGAAAGTGTTCATCATTCATCACCCGTTCATCCTAAGATCAAGCCCCAACGGCCCTTTGGATCAACAACAGCAACAAATCCACACATCCAACTGTTCTTCAAGATCAAGCCTAAAAGCCCTTGAAGATCCGTTCATTCATCAACCTTCAAGATCAAGCCCAAAAGCCCTTGAAGAAACGCTCATCCTCAAGATCAAGCCCCAACGGCTCCTTGAAGACCCGCTCAAAATCCACCTTCAAAGATCAAGCCCACGACCCTTGAAGAACGTTCATCCTTAGATCAAGCCCAACGGCCCTTTGGATCAATCACACATCCATAAATACACACCTTACGGAGATCGAATCAGAGGATCAAATTAGAGAGAGATTGTAACCCAAAATCATCAAATACAAATATTTGTTTGTGCGCGTTGTTCTTGTCTCTTTCGTTTCAGGAATTTTCCGTGTTCACAAATTGGCACGCCCAGTGGGACCATCTCTACCTCTCATCTCTTTCTCCGTTCAAGGAATCCAAGCACACCTCAAAGTCAATGGCATCAAGCAAGGGACAAGCCGTTCTTGCAACCACTGAGGGAAGGATCCTAAGCACTTCTGCCGCAAACGGACAATCCATTAGCGCCACAACCGCTCCTCAACATGCCACTTCAAAATTGGTGCCGCTAAAAGAGCAAGGGGAGCATCCAAGGTGTGAGTCTGTCATCAACCTGACCTCGCTGGGGGCACCGAAGCATGATGCTGAGGCACATAAGATGACATCTCAAAGCAGCCAACGACGTTCTTCATCAGCATCCTGGATGTCTAAAGGAAAGTCACGTCTATTGGTCGCACAAGTCATGACTATCGGCGTTACCTCCGTTGAAGAACAATTGGCTCAGATGAATGAAGCAATCGCAAGGCTAACCCGAACTGTGGAAGAAAAAGACTTGCAAATCGCTGCACTCGTCAGCCGACTGGAGCCACAGGACGACGAGAACCCTAACCCAGAAGATGAGTCTCAGGTGGAAAAAAACGATGCGAAGCCCGAGCCAGACCAAGCAGCGGCACTCATGGGATCTCTTTCTATCCAGTAGCTGCAAGAGATGATCACCAACACCATCAAGGCACAGTACGAAGGGAGCTCAAATACCTCCGGGTTGTACTCAAAGCCGTATTCAAAGAAGATTGACGCCTTAAGGATGCCGAGGGGTTATCAACCACCAAAGTTCATGCAATTTGATGGAAAGGGAAACCCGAAACAGCACGTTGCCCACTTCGTTGAAACCTGCAACAACGCAGGAACCGAAGGGGATTACCTCGCCAAGCAGTTTGTGCGCTCGCTGAAAGGAAACGCCTTTGAGTGGTACACAGACCTAGAGCCTGAGTCCATCAACAGCTGAGAGCAATTAGAAAGGGAATTCCTCAACCGCTTCTACAGCACCCGCCGCACTGTGAGCATGCTAGAACTAACGAGCACAAAGCAGTGGAAGGACGAGCCAGTCATTGACTACATCAACAGATGGCGCACTCTAAGCCTCGACTGTAAAGACAGGCTCTCGGAAACCTCTTCAATCGAGATGTGCATCCAAGGCATGCAATGGGGTTTGCAATACATCCTTCAAGGCATTAAACCACGGACTTTCGAGGAATTGGCCACTCGCGCCCATGACATGGAGTTGAGCATCGCCCATCATGGGAAGAAAGAACCGATCGCCGACTACAAGAATGACAAAGTTCTTGGGACAAAGGTGGAAAAGGCTACATGGAAACCCACCAAGGAAGCAATGATGGTCAACACAACTCCCGTCAGAATCTCCACACGAGGCAAGGCGATTCAAACCGAAGCTTTTTGTGATCAAGAGATGCGTAGACGCACTTTGAAGGAGCTTGAGGAGAAGACTTATCCATTCCCCGACTCTGATGTGGTTGCCATGCTGGATGACCTGTTGGACAAGAAGGTGATCAGTTTGCCTGAGTGCAGACGGCCGGAAGAGATGAATCGTACCGACAGTCCAAGATACTGTAAATTCCACCGCTTCATCAGTCATCCGACAGAAAAATGTTTCGTGCTGAAAGATCTCATCATGAAGCTGGCTCAGAAAGGAATCATCGAGCTAGATCTTGACGAAGTGGCGAAGTCAAACTATACCACCTTCACTTCTGGCTCTTCCGACTCAAAGTTTTCACCTCAACCGCTGGGGGCATCGTCCAAGACAAGCAAAATTGAAGGATGGACTCAAGTCACTCCTAAGAAATTGCACAAGAAGCATACGTCTCCTCCACAAGTCCGCCAATCGGAAAGGGGGCAAAGCAGCTCTTGTCAACCTTCAAAGCAACGTGAACGTGTTGAAGATGATGAAATTTCGACACATAGATCGTCCATCCCCATCACGATGCGTGATTTCTTTCCTGAAGACTTCTTCAACTACTCGGTCAAGGCTCCTTGTTATGAAGATTGCGAGGAACGACCCTCTCAGATCGCTTGACGAACCAAATGCTCCTTGTTCGCACGAGCCTAAACTGCACGAACCAATGCTCCTTGTTCGCACGAGCCTAAACTGCATGAAACAACGCTCATTGCCTGCACGAGCTGAAACTGCAACACGGCACCAAATGCTCCTTGTTCGCACGAGCCTAAACTGCACGAACCAATGCTCCTTGTTCGCACGAGCCTAAACTGCATGAAACAACGCTCCTTGCCTGCACGAGCTGAAACTGCAACACGGCACCAAATGCTCCTTGTCTGCACGAGTTGAAACTGCAAACGGCACAAAAAAAAGAAAATACCAAAAAAAAAATATATATATGTATGTATTGAACTACGTTACGACTTGATCTCTTCTTTGGAGGGGTACGTAGGCAGCTCGAATATTCAAAATTTGAGTTCAGTCACACCAAAATAAGGAATAAGGATTTTATTAAAAGTTTTAATGCTATTACAATTTCTTTGTACAAAATAAAAAAAAAAAAGAAAAAAAAAAATATATATATATATACATATATACATATGTTTTATGTATTAAAAAAAAAAAAAAAAAAAAAGAGAAAAAGGAACATATTCATACATATATATATATATATATGGGTATGTATGTCCTCTATCTAGCAGCAATAAGCCCATCAAAAGGAGGTTGCCCAAGCCCAAACCTATTATCTAAATCCAGCTCCAAGAAGAAGAAACCAAAATCCCAGTCCCAGTGCATAAGCAAGCTGCTTGCTCTTCGGCAGATGGTAGGCAACTCCTAGAATCATCAAAAACAGCTTTAGATAAGGGAAAACTTGAAGATGCAGTTGCATTTGGCACTAAGGCGCTTGCAAAGCTGGTAGCAGTTTGTGGTCCATACCATCGAATGACAGCCGGAGCTTACAGCCTCCTTGCTGTAGTTTTATATCACACTGGAGACTTTAAATCAGGCTACAATTTATCAGCAAAAGGCCTTGGATATCAACGAGAGAGAATTAGGGCTTGACCATCCAGACACCATGAAGAGTTATGGGGATCTTGCTGTGTTCAATTACAGACTTCAACATACGGAGCTGGCTCTCAAGTATGTAAAGAGTGCTTTGTATCTTTTGCATCTCACATGTGGACCATCTCATCCAAACACTGCTGCAACATATATCAATGTGGCTATGATGGAGGAAGGCCCGGGAAATGTGCATGTTGCCCTCAGATATCTACACAAAGCTTTGAAGTGTAATCAAAGGTTACTTGGCCCGGACCATATTCAGACATCAGCCAGTTACCACGCTATTGCAATTGCTCTCTTTCTTTGATGGAAGCTTACCCTTTAAGTGTTCAGCATGAGCAGACAACTTTGCAAATTCTGCGAGCAAAGCTTGGCCCAGATGACTTACGAACACAAGATGCTGCTGCTTGGCTCGAGTACTTTGAGTCCAAGGCTTTCGAACAGCAAGAAGCTGCAAGAAATGGGACTCGAAAGCCTGATGCATCTATTGCCAGCAAAGGCCACTTAAGTGTATCAGATTTGCTTGACTACATTAGTCCCACCAAAGGGAGAGAGATTGCAGGAAAGAGGAAAAGCTACTGAACAAAGTTGAAGGAAAAAATCCATCCAAACTGTCAGCTCAGCTAGTTCCGACGAGTCCGTCGAGGGTCCTCAAAGTCGACACGTCAAGGTCCCAAAAGCTGCTATCTCAAGGCTGCTCCTCTCTCCATCTCTCCATCTCTCCATCTTTCCAACCTACACCCGCAGCAACATGAACAGCCTCCCTCGCCAGCACAACAACCAGCTCTGCTACGTCGGCGGTGAGACCAAGATTTTCTCCGTCGATCGCAACATCAAGTTCGCCGCCATCATTTCCAAGCTCTCCTCCCTCTCCGAGTACGAGATTGACCTCCAGCTAAACTCGCCCAGATCTGAGATCGGCGGGAACTCGATTCTGGGTGATGGGTTTGACTCGGTTTTGGAAAGGAATCAGACCCCCATCTCCAGCTGCTACCATTCGTCAGATCTATAGGTGACCATCACCGTCAGATCCAACCAACGAAGATCCACCTTCCCCCGTCACCCTCGCCTGCTCCAGTACACTCGCCTCCTCACACCCGTTCCCATCCACAGCCGCGGCGTTTACCACCGAGATCTGAAGCCGGAGAACCTCCTCCTAGACCAGTTTCGCCGGAGCAAAGTTGGAGGCTTTGCTGTCATTGTCTTCGTCGTCGGCTGCGACGACGTCGTCCAGGGCTTCTACCGGTTCTTCTTTGGTGGGTTCTGTGAGGCCCGTTAGGACTAGAAGGCTCCAAAGTCAGAGAGGAGTGCGGTGCGAAGTGGCCGCTTCTTCTGATGCTTCTACCGCGGTGGTTCAGTCTGTCGCTTCCAATGTCTCCGCTCTTGAGTAGCTCAAGACCTCTGCTTCTGACTGGTCAAATTCTTGCCCAGGTGAAACAAGTTGTTAAAGTCGGCCAAGGAGTTGTTGGCTTTGGTAGAAACATCAGTGGGCTGTTCAAACACGCAATCACTGTGGGAAAGGAGGAATTTCCTGAAACTCCATTGCTAGACAAAAATGGGATTGAGCGCCGCCTTGCTTCAAACCCTGTTGTTAGTGCAAGTGTCCTTGATGAAGAAGTTGCTTCACCTGCAGCACTCGCCAAAGCCCAACGCATGTCTCTCTCTCAGCCACAAAAAGCAGCAAACGGTCTTCTTCCTCAACTGGCCATAAATGCCTCGAAGCCACGGCAAAGCAACAACGCCTCGGGTCCCTCGACGTCTTTCGCGGACTCACGGTTGTGGGAAGTGGCAAGAACATGCAACATCACTGTTAACCTGCTGCTGCATCATCTTGACAAAATCCTCGCTGCATAGCTTGGATTCGTTGGGGTAGCATCTTCGAGCCGCCCCATCTAGTGCCGTTGCTGCTGCAGTTGAAGAATGTGAGCTGAGCTGCAGTTGTGTCACGGGGACAAGACTTCGAGTACATACGACCTCGTTGAGCAAAAGCACCTCTGGTATGTGAGTACGGTGAAGGTCTGAGACGGACGGGAAAGGTGATGCCGCTGTCACTGGCGCCGACGCGGCGGTGAAGGTGAAGAGGCCAGCTGGAGTCGAAAAGCTCGAGAATGGTGGTTGCGACGATTGGAGGTTGATGGCGCTCTCTTTGGGCAGAGAGGAAAGACGAGGACAGCGGCGTGGAGCAAGTTGGTCTTTGGGGGAGCCCTGGGAATTAACGAGGTGGAGTCTGTTGGCTGTGCTCGGTGGTTGTGCTCACCTTCTCCTTCTGCCCATCAGCTTCAGTAGCACGTACAGCCCCTCATCCTCCGTCTCTGGCCTCGCAGCTGCCAACAACTTCAAAGACCGCTGTCAAATGACTAGCCGGCCAAGAAGCGCTTCCTCAAACTCCAGCTCTCCGTCCGTCTTCGTCCGCTCCCTGTAAATTCCTCTACCCACCACCCAAATTTATACAAAAAAAAAAAAAAAAAAAAAAAAGAGGTGGTGGTGCATCTGGCACCACGTGAAAAAAGAGGAATGGTGGATCAAAGATGGGGTACAGCCCCATGGCAGATCAAAAGTTTCTGATGGTGCATGGGCACCATGTGCAGAAAGAAAAAAAAAATTGTAATTAAATTAAAAAAATAAAATAAATAAATAATAATAATAATAATAATAAACAAACAAACGCATAGAGAGAAATAGAAGGTTCATTTTATTTATTTTTCTGGAAATTTTACATAAATTTGCATTATATATAATTTAAAAAAAACAAAAAAAAAAAAAAAAAAAAAAAATCAAATCAAATCAAATTTACAACAGGGGATATTCAAGGACGATCAGGTTGCGCCTCACAACTCGGCAGAGCTCCAGGAAGGGAAGGCGTCGGAGGTTGGCTGTTTGAAGCCTCAGCAGTCGGTACAGCCCCAGAAGACGAAGGTAAATGCTGCTGGAACAAACCCTCAAATCTCCGATGATCAAGTAAAATCTGACCATCAGATTCCTGCATCTGGTCAATTTTCCTCTTCATGTTTGTGGCATAGTTGTGTGCGAGCTTGTGCAACTGTTTATTCTCATGCTTGAGCCCTCTAATCTCCTGTTTGAGACTCATCACTTCAGCCGCCAACGATTCAACTTGACGGGTTCGAGCAAATAGGCGTTGGGCCATGTTGGACACAGAACCCGCACACTGCACACTAAGAGCCAGAGACTCCTTAACAGCCAACTCATCAGACCGCCTAGAAAGTAGTCTGTTATCTTTGGGGGTGGCAAGGTTCCGGGCCACCACCGCAGCGGTCATATCATTCTTCATCACCGAATCCCCAACAGTAAGAGGACCAGTAGGGGATATGAAGGAGGGACGCCATATGTTATCTGGAGAAGACGGGACTGCCTCTTCACCAAGATTCAAGTCAAAACGACGGTCGGAGGGTCCAGACATTTCCAAAGGTGTTGAAGAAAGAAGAGGTCAGACAGATCAAGATCTTAGAAGTGCAAGAAGGTAGTTTCTGCAAGCGAAAATTCAAGTGTGCTTTGAAACGAACTGCGTGCCTCTATAAAAATCAGCATTCAACAGGATTTCAGAGATCGAAGAGGCAAGCTCAGAATTCGAAGAGGCCAATTCAAAAAAATCGAAGAGACAATCCCAGATATCGAAGAGACGCTAGTCTTTTCCAGACACGTCAGCACCCATCACACGCAAACTCAGCTTTGCGGAAATCACGGGTAATTTATCGAAGCGCCGATCCCAGTTATCGAAGAAGCGCCAGTCTTCTTCAGCCGCGTCAACAGCTGTCACATGCACACTCAGGTTGGCGGAAATTACGGACAATTTGTCGAAGATTTCTGATAAAGAATAAAGCACGTGAAGCCATATAGATCAATCACGCATTGGTTGCCGACACGAGTGAAAGAATAGTACCTCTACAGGTATCAAAGAACTTCCTATAATTGTCTACCTTCGCCTTCCATAGCAAGGCAGACATACAGAGCCTTTCTTCATCTCCAAAAAATGCTTTCCCTACGAAGCCTCTCGAGTCATTCAATGTTCCTTATTCCTTGGGGTACCTCTGCAAGCCAATGACTCCAAAGCAAAAGTATCTCATATCATGCGCTCTCCCTGTCCTTTCCTTTGTCCTTGTTCTTACCTACAAAGACAAGGATAAAGAAAACAATATGCCGGAACTTCCACTCAAACTCGGGTAAGGAACCGACTGCTTGGAACCCTTCCCTGATTGCCTACCTAGCACTGCTCTCGAGTACTCGCCTTCCAATGCTGCTGTACTTTCAAAGAAGCTGCCACATCTGCTTGGGGAACAGATAAGGCAAGTGAAAATGATACCTTGCAGCATGTGGAGACAAGGTGCGGAAGGAACAAGCAGAGAAGAATGCAGTCTGCACAATCAACTCAGCAGAAGGAGTCCGAACTGAGGAACTCGAGAAGCTGCCACATCTGCCTGAAGAAACAAGCAGAGAAGAATGCAGCATGCACAGTCAACTCAGCAGAAAGAGTCTGAGATGAAGAACTCGAGAAGATGTCGCATCTGCCTGAGGACGGTGAGCTTGTTTTGACCCTCAAATTCTTGGGTCGGCTTACTAGGCGTTGTGAGCTGCACGTGCTGATTCACCACCCTTGAATCGAATCCTTAAAGATCAAGTCACCAACTGGAAGAAGAGTTCATCAATCTTGAAGATCATGCCGTTGACCAAACTGCTTAGGTATGAATTAGAAAGATTGAACAAAGAAACAGGTTGTCACCTTTACCTCGTGCCTGCTTGCCATGTGTTCGAGTCAACCTTCAAGAATCAAGCCTCGACGGCCCTTGAGGAAATCACAAGTCCGATTCAAGATTAAGTGTCTACCACCCTTGAATCAAAACCTAGTTCAAGAATAAGCTGTGGAAAATCAACAATTGGAGGAATCCAAAAAATCCTTCAACCCAGTTCAAGATCAAAGCTGTGGAAAGTCAACAAGCGCAACAAAATACGTGCCGATTCACCCACTACCAAAGCCAAAGATCATCTACCACATGAAGCTCCTTGTGGTCCAATTTCAACCTTCAAGATCAAGTCTCGACGGCCCTTGAAGAAATTTCAAACAAAAGTTCAAGAACAAGCCTCAACGGCCCTTGAAGAAATCTCAAGCCCAATTCAAGATCAAGCCTCAACGGCCCTTGAAGAAATCTCCAGCCCAATTCAAGATCAAGCCTCGATGGCCCTTGGATCGACATCTACAATAAGGGACTTCAAAACGCATCTCCTACACGTGACAAGCACATGTATACGACGTGCCTTGAAGTGGGGGCATTTGTAGACATCGAAATTTCGGTAAATAAATGTTGACCGATAAATCAAAGTGTCAACGCTCATGTATTACATAAATTTTACACGTAGCGTGTGACTCAACGAAAAATTGAAATGAGTTGGAAAAGTCATCAAATAGGACACGTGTCAACACCTGGCAGAAACGACTTATTTCATCTGGGATATTATATTCAAAATTAGGCCTTGGAAAATTCTATAAATACAAGCCCATTTCATTCATTTGGAGGGACCAATTCAGATTACACCTTGAAGCTCTGAAGCTCTGAAACTCCGAAGCTCTCAAACATCCAAGTTCCCGAAGAATCAAGAAAGCCTTCTTCGTTCTTCGTTCATCGTTCTTCCAAGATCAAGCCCCGACGGCCCTTGGATCAACAATCACCAACTCAAGATCAAGCCCCGACGGCCCTTGAAGAAAGTGTTCATCATTCATCACCCGTTCATCCTAAGATCAAGCCCCAACGGCCCTTTGGATCAACAACAGCAACAAATCCACACATCCAACTGTTCTTCAAGATCAAGCCTAAAAGCCCTTGAAGATCCGTTCATTCATCAACCTTCAAGATCAAGCCCAAAAGCCCTTGAAGAAACGCTCATCCTCAAGATCAAGCCCCAACGGCTCCTTGAAGACCCGCTCAAAATCCACCTTCAAAGATCAAGCCCACGACCCTTGAAGAACGTTCATCCTTAGATCAAGCCCAACGGCCCTTTGGATCAATCACACATCCATAAATACACACCTTACGGAGATCGAATCAGAGGATCAAATTAGAGAGAGATTGTAACCCAAAATCATCAAATACAAATATTTGTTTGTGCGCGTTGTTCTTGTCTCTTTCGTTTCAGGAATTTTTCGTGTTCACAACATTCTATATCATATATACTAGATGTTAGGTGTGCACGTTGGTAAGAATTAAGAAAACTTGTTCACCAAATATATGTTCACACCATATTTATCAGAACAAACCATTATATATCAAACCAGTGCAGGACAAGGTTGAATGTTAACAACAAACAATTCCAATTAATTGGAAACATGTTCGAGGAGAAAATATGGACTTTAACTAAGGAATCATAATTACATCAGTTATATATAGAATTTAACCTGCGAAGAAATGAGATGTTAGATGTTCGTAATCCAATATAGAAGCCTCGCACGAATTCAAGAACGTTAACTCGATCAGCAGTAAATTACATGCAGGAAGCTGGTCCGTAAGTTTTGTTTTCGTAGTCGAGATGAGGAAGCAAGCGAACGTGCATGGATTTATATAGCCGAAACTGACAGAGTTGGAAGTACCGAAGAGGATAGTAGATACTAGGAATAAGTATGAGATGCTGCAGCTCACACTACCCAATCATTACGTTCAGCTTGGTACCATCGCCGCATAAGTCATGAGTTGGAATTTTTTTTTCGTTTTGTTAGGGATGTACCGGATACGTTAATGATCTTCCTCAAATTCTAATTAATTCATAGTTTAAGTTTGTACCAAACTAAACCACCTAATCCCAAGATCAATGAGGGAAAACACATATTGGAATCAAATTTGCGCACTGCCGTGTAGGTCCGGTCCTGAGACTTTTGAGGTCTGGGGGGACCCAAAAAATGTGCCCTAACTTAACATAAGAAAAATTATTTGTTTTTACACGTAAGACTTCGATAAAATTACAATTATAAAAACACTTCAAACTCAATAATTTAGACACAAACATTTTGTATTGAGAGAAGGGAACCAAAAAACCCCGGACTTACAAGTAGATAGATGATGAGTTTTGTTTCATTTTTATTTGAACTTTTAAAGTGTTTTTATAGAACTCGTGAGGTGCTTTTTCTTATTTACTTTACCTTGTCAATATGGGACTAAAAAAATAATCATATTTTTGAATCCTTAGTTGATATATATAGGCAATGAACGAGACATGCATCCATTAATTTCTTGAAGGCTAATGCTAGCGATACCAAAATTTTAAACCAAATGTTGTAAATTGTATGATGTGATTGTTGATAATTGGATTATTACTTAAGTATTGATTAACGCGCTTATTTCTTATTAGTGATGTCATCTGTGTTGCAAACTTGGTCTAAAAATTTGGTCTATGCATTACTCTTTGTTGTAGGTTAGACCTGAATTGGAATAAATGTCTAAAAATTGCAACCCACACAGCTACTAGCTAGCAATTAAAAGGAAATTAACAACCACACTTAAAAAAAAACCACATAGCATTTCAAACTTAAGACCTTTCATTAATTTTAAACAATAGAAACCATTGCTTCTGATTAAACTTCTTTATCATTTAACCAAAATTTTAAAAATTTATAATCTTATGAAAAGAAACTCCAAATTTAAAAAAAATTTATACTCTTATGAAAAGAAATTCATAAAAAATGGAAAATAAAAAACACACATAATGTTTTGAACCCGAGAGCTCTTCGTTAATTTTAAACATCATGAACCACTACTTCTAGGTAAACTTCTTAATCATTTGATCAAATTTGATAAATTTATACCCTTATAAAAAGAAATTGATAAAAATTAGAAAGTAAATAAACATATAGCAATTTAAACCCAAGACCTCCTTGTTAATTTTAAACAACATAAACCACTAGTTCTAGTTAAACTTCTTCGTCATATATCCAAATTTTATAAATTTATACTTTTATGAAATTATATGAATTTAACACCCAAAATAATTTTGGTGCCCCCGATTTTTTTGGGCCCTAACGGTCGCCTAGCCCGCACTGGGCCTGGGTTGGCCCTGCTACCGTGAAGAGTGAAGATGCACAAATTCGTTTACTTGTAAAATAACAAACAAACGTAAATGGCCCAAGGACGGGGGCACCAAAACGCTCCAATCTTCAAGCTTGAAACGCCAAAGGCCCTTCTTCTTCCCCACCTTGCTGCGGCACAAGTGTTTATGGATGTTTATGGATGAATGGAAGGGTCAAGAATGTGTTTTGGTTGAATGGGGTCTGCGGCAAGGATGTATGGTGGTGGAGAATGGTGTAGAATGGTGTAGATTGATGAATTCTTGCGGCTGAAAGATGTTTCTGAATGGTATAGGGTTGTTTCCGAAATTGTGGATGAAACACTCATATTTATAGGCTAGGGTTTTCACAAATTCTGATAAGAAAAGGCTAGGGTTTTGTAGCAAAAGGCTTGGCCCAAGCCAAAAAGGATAAGAACTAGGGTTTGTGGAAGATTTTTAGGGTTTCTAGAAGTATAGGGTGCGGCACTCTTTTAGGGGTTCTAGAAAGAATATCCTATGGCAGGTTCTTAGGCTTCTAGAAAGAATTTGGGGCGCCACCTTTCTAGGGCTTCTAGAAAAAGTGGTGTGGCATGTGTTTCAGTGAAGGGATAGGCCTTCTAAGTCTTGAATTGATTTCTCCGTCTCTTTAGCATGTTCCTAGCTTCATTTGATCTTCAAAAACGACCATTCCTTGTGCTCCTCATGCATGCAATCCAATTCAACCCAAAAGTGCTTCAAAATGCATCCAATTACACTTTCTTGACAACTTTGCCAATTAGACCTACAAGTACACTAAAATAGCTTAAAACACTATAATAAGTAGAAACGAGCTATGAAAATGCAAGAAAACAAGCTAACTATGTCGCATAAATATGCTCCTATCATGCTCTGACATCACTTGTGTGATATGGGTTCAATCTCACTCACATACACACTCTAAATTAGTCACTTTTATGTTTTAATTTATTCACATTTTTCACATGACTACACTTTATGGCTTCGTCACCTTCCAAGTGTTGGCCAGCATATCACGATTCGGGTGTCCAGGTGGATATTTTGGGTTGGGATGTGTCAGTTTGGTATCAGAGCATAGGTTAGGCAGTATCGCTATCATCACACACGTGATGTAAAGCATTCTCGGTTCTTGAATTCTAACGTCATAATTGTGCCACCTCATCGATCACGAAATATGCTAGCTTTTCATGAGTTTTGGGCAACTTGGAACAATTATCGTTGACCTACGACTTAACGACATTTTAGAAGAACGCTTTTGCGACCGCCATTAGATTTTTAAGTGAAGAACCTCATTGCCAAAGAAAGACCATAAATGGAGACATTTTGTTGACTCTTAAGCAGGGTAGCCGTATCGATAATTGTGTACCATCTGAATTTTACCGACCAATCCTAACTACAATCCAACCATCATTACCAACCCTTCTTTGTTAGAAAACTGCAAGTGCTTTCATTCTTGGCAATCTTTATTTTTGTGCCACCTCCCAAAATTTCCTTGAGGTTTTGCTTCACCTCGAAGTTTAGAAAATGTCTCCAGTGACTATGTTAGTGCTGATGTGGTTGCACTTAACAGAAGAACATCTGGGGGACATTCACATTTGGTCCTCGACAACGTCAAATTTTCAAACATATCAGCTTTGATTTCGGATCTTTGGGAGGAAGATCGAATTTCGATAAATCTCATTATGAGGTAAAGTTAATCCCAATTCCCGTTCTCGAGCTTTGGGTAGTTTCACAAGCACTAGTTTCCATAATTACATACCAAAACAGTAATAAGTGTTCCCAAAGGCGACAAAATCACCTCATTGGAGCAGCCTTCCTAGAAAATCTTACTTACTCTTATGGCCATGCCCTATGTAGTAGCCAACTAGATGATGTTAATTGCCACCAGAACGAGATTGTCCTGTATATGGGAGATGTGAACCAGTATCCAGGCGGTATGATTTCTGATATTGGACATATGCTAGTATCTGGGAGTGACACCTTTGTTCTAGGACACCGATTCATTGTTCCATGGAGACATATATTACTAGAATACCAGTAGCGGCACAACTGACATACACAATCATAGAAACTTAGGAGCAAACCATGTAGGAGAACATCAAACTCGTAGTCATGTCAACGACATAAACCATCAGGTAGTCATATTACCTTTGTTTGTTCGAATACTAAAATCACATAGTACCTCAGTTGGGTACATCTCGAGAAATCCCAATGCCACAAGGCAATCATGTTATGTCTAGTGCGGGTGTAGTGGTAGCACCATTTCGATTACCTATTCGGTAATACTAGTTAATCTTATTTTGTTGGATATCGTGGAATTCCACATAATCCAAGAGATAGATCGATTGCGTTATTATTATTCCTTTAGTGGAGCATTGATTGAAAGTAGTCATTTTTCGACGACCTGTCATCCTTATGGTCAGCACTACTGGCAAACATCAGGAGCTGAAGCACAAAATTTTCACCGTAAGGTGAAACATTTATTGAGAAAAGTTGTGATAAACTATTAGCATGTGTTGTAGAGGAAGACGACAATCTGGTATAGCTGGAAATTATGAACCTAGTCATACTAAATTCTTGACGTCATACCTAAATATCTATCTATGATACCACTAGTTTGAGATGTGTAAGGCACCATTGATCTACAACTAGGTATAACACCTATTTTCCTTGAATCTTCATTGTAGAGACCTTTGCTTCCATTCATAAAGAGCAAAGACCGAAACTTAAAATTTTACATTGTTTACCAGCAATTCAATTTGGTTACGATTAAAAAACGTTAATCCATGCCTCGAATTGATGATCCCTCCGACCAACTCTATAGAACCTGAGCTTTTTCGAGATTGATTTAAAGTTTGGTTGTGACTAGCTAAAGATCAGAAATGATGATTTTCCTAAGACAACGTTCAAGACTCGCATGTTCATTATGAGTTCCTTGTGTTGTCATGCGGGTTGACGAATGCTCCAATATTGTTCATGAACCTAACGGACCATGCATTCCGCCCATGTCTCGAAAGATTCATGGTAACCATATCGAGAACTTCCTTATTTACTCCAATAATGAAGTTAAACTTTCTAATCACCGATGATTTGATTTGAGCAATTTCAAGGTGAATAAGCTTTAACTAAATTCCCCAAATGCCAGTTTTGTTTAGATCATGTTTCTTTTTGGGAGATGTGAGCTCAGCAGACGACACTCTTGTCAATCCCCAAAAATGTTGCAGTTGAAGAAAAAATTGGAAACCCCTACAAGGTTTTGCGAAATATGAGGTATCCTTGGTTTTATCCATTACCATTAACGGTTTGTGCTAACTTTCTCCACCATAACCTTATTCCTTACAAGTTGACTAGGAATGAAGTAAGTTTTATTTGAGATGTGAATATGATTAAGTTTTTGATAATTGGGATGTCTCTTTCCAACTATTGTTCTTACACTTTTCGATGACACCAATAATTTTGAAATCTACAGTGATACTTCACTGAATGATCTGGCTGCATGCTATCATAGCATGGTAGGGTAACCGATTACGCCTTTCGACAGTTGGAACCACATAAAGTGAACTTTCTTACTTACGACATGGAGTTAACAATTGCTACCTTTACACTAAAAAAGAAAAAAAAAACTTGATGGCGGTTTCTTTATGGAGAAACATGCCAAAATCTTCATCGACTCCCTTAAACTTCTTAAATACATCTTCACTTGGAAGGAGTTTAATTGCAGACAACAATGATGGAAGAAATAAATCAACGTCTACGATTACACCATTGCGTATTATCCCCAGTTATGCAAATGTAGTTGCTGACAATCTCAGTAGAAAAACTCATGGATGACTCGACCGTCAAATCCTATATCACAAGTATTGACGTTACGTTACTTACAGATCATTAAGAAACCTTGTTAACTAATTTCCAAGTTCGACCCTTCCACTTTTGACTTGGGATGAAAAAGGAGATTGCTTAGGCATTAAGCAAGAACTTGATTTCTCAGCTAGTCAAAGCAAGAAGAAAGGAATCGTTCAAGTTGTTACAATCATTCCTCATATTCGGATGGATATAAGAGAATATCACCATAGACTTCATATACGGGGTCACCCTGTACACATGGAGACAATGATGATATTTTGGTGATTGTCGACCGACTTACTTGGGTGCCCATCTTCTATTGGTCCACAGGGACACCCTTTAGACCACTTGGCAGAATCCCATCCCACATTTATTCTTATTGTATTCCCTAACGCTAGAAAATTACGAAATACCCCTGATCGACTAAGTGGAAATCGTACGTGGATTTCATGCGTGGACATCTGAGTCTTTATTACTATTTGTTCCTTTTCATGCCTTTCTATGTAGTACATGTTGTTATGAACACGTGTGCACGAATGAGGCTTAAATCACACGATTTATGCACTTTTCACGATGAGGGGCAAAATGGTAATTTTGCACTCTTAAAGTTACATTACTTGTTTATCGAAACAATAGTCGATTTTCGGTATTGTAGGTTGTAGACTATGATATTGATGGCTTATTCATTGGGTTCATTAAGCAAGTGGGCAAGTAGGCCCATTTATGGTAGCATTTTATTAATTAGGCCTTATGCGTAATTAATTATTGTTTGGGCTTGATGTTGGAAATGTGCCCTAAAGCCAATCATATGATGATACTTTACGGACATTTCACATGTTAAACTAATCTAGTTTAACTATAAAAGGCAAAGATTATTGTTTGAGCCGTCTCATATAAATGTTATATGCTTAAACGATAAAGTCCAAGGAATATGTGATTGGGAGAATGCGATCTAATGAAGTTAGATTCATGAGACAATTCTTTCGTAAACACATCATAAATGTTCCTGATCATAGGATTGCCAATTGGGCATTGATAGTCCGTTAAGATCAGTACGTACTGTGTCTTCTCTCAGGGAGAGTGACTAGTCTCGAGTCATTGGTGTGTGTGACATCAAGACAAGTACGTAGGTGCTCAATAGAGAATGAGTTCACTGAACACGATCAACGAAGAGTTCTCATATTCATGTCACATGAGAACTCATGGTTGGGATAATGCAAAGTAGTCCTTTGACCTGAGGCATCGTCGTTGTCTTGTGGTTAAGTCCTTGATCTTTGATTATGTCAAACGTCATTCCATTGGAGTGTCCACGGCATCGTTGGGGTTAAGCCACTTAGCCATGGAGGCAAGTGAATGCGCAACAAGGGATCTCTAACCTTCAAACTGTTTGAGGGAGAATACTCTATGATATGATTTAGAATCTCTGGCCAGGGTATGAATGAGATTTAGGAATGCGTTCCAAATCACATTCAAGGTAATCATATAAGCACACGAATCACATTGGATAGTAGACATGAATAAATAAACTATCAAACCAAACAATGTGGTCAAGAGTATTGTATTAGAGAAAGATCGTATTGCATTTGTAATCCTAAACTGAATAGGTTCTCCACCTCTTCTGATTAGCTTGGGTAACCATGATATGCTGCTAGGTGTCACTCTTGGTTTGTGGAAGCCCTAAACGTGTATAATCACTAAAGGGAGAATTGAAAGTAAGTTTCAATTCACAATCGATTTGAAAGAGTTTGAATCGCCCACTGCCTCGCTAAAAGGAACCTAATGGATTGTACACCGTGTAAGGTGGAGATTGAAGAATCAATGGAGATGAGTAAGAATAATTAAATGGTTTAATTATTTATGGCAAGGATTAATTAATATGTTAATTAATCAAACGAATAAGTTCGTTAAAGACCTCGGGATAGTTTTGGACGTTTAGGCCCAATGGGCTTCGAACGTCAAGCCCATTGACTTAAGTTGTATGACAACTTAATTCACAAAAGCCCAAAAGTCCAAACAATACCCTAAGGCCGGCCATATGGTTAAGGGTAGTGAACTTGGACTTATTTACAAGTTTGCCACTCAAATGAATAAAGGTATAAATATGACTTTATAGCCAAAATTCATTTAGGGTTTGTTTTGGAGAAAATTGGAGAGAACATGTCTCTCCATTTCTCTCTAAAGAGGTCGGCCCCTTGGAGGGTGCATCTAGCAATCCCACTACTCCAAGGTCACTCATTTCTTCTCCAATCTAACCTTGGTGAAGATACTTAGAGGTTCTCTATTTTGGGAACTTGGAAAATCCTATTCTTCCATCCAAATCCATAGATTTAATATGCAAGGAATGAAGGCCCTCTCTTTGGGTGATTAGCCTTTGCTTATGCAAAGAGGAATCTACAAAGGTATATTTCTCAACTCACTTTGATTTGAGTTGAGTCTTGGTTCACCAATCTACTAGGCTTTGAATTTCATGGTTAATGTTTTGTTTTTAAGTGCATGCAAGCATGATTCCGCCTTTAAATGTTAATTGCATGCTTATTGATGTTGCTTAAATGAACATGTTTTCACAAAATAATCCTTCACTTGACCCCCCCTCCCCACACACACACACCTACTCTCATAGTGCTTGCCATTATGATCACGTGGACGCAAGTGATAAGGAATTCAAAGAAACCACTTTGTTGAAAAGGCTTCATGGGAAACGAAAGAACGTGTGAGAGACTTGTATTCATACTTCTTCTTCGACTAAATTCCGTTGTTTTTAATTTCGAGGACGAAATTTTCTTAAGAGGGGTAAATTGTGACATCCCGTCCCCAGATTTGTTGTATTTTATTCTCAACAATAATGAAATTTTTAAAATGCCCCCGAGATGCCACGTAGACCTTCCACATAGCCCTCAATGTTCCTTTAACTTTTCACTCTTATTTTACTATTTTCCAGTAGTACTCATTTTTACGAACACATAGCCACAGACGAAACTTAATTCAGAGTTCTAACGAACAAGTTATTTTCAAAATAGTGTAAAAATATCTAGCAACTCCAAAGCTTGAAACCTTCCCTTGTGTAGTGCGCACCAATACTAGGATATCATCGTATCTGAATGGTTCTTCGTGCAATGGGAGGACTGCTTTTGTATTTGGTGGAAATTGAAGTGAGATGCAAGTAGGCATTAAAATAATGGTTTATTTGGGTTATGAACATCCCATTTTTCCAACCCCATCTGACATTATCATTTTCCATCACATCTCTCATTTTCTCTCTCTAACATTTCAATCAACCTCACAAATAGGGACTCTTTCTCTCTCCTCTCCCGTCTCTCTCACCTCTCTTAATGCACTCTTTTTTTTTTTTTTGAAAACTTCTCCCTCTTAACCCGAGAGAAGAGCTCCCACTCTTCCACTTACCTTCACAACTAAGCCCAATTTTCTACATATTCGAAGTCTATGGGATGCAAGGATCGCAATGGTGGTCTTGCATGTGAGATCGTTGCAGTGAGGACCTCGGCACCATTGAAGTCGAGAGCTCAATAGCTCTCAAAGCTCAAACCCAGGTGAACTATGCCTTCTTCTCTAAATTTCTGGGTTTATGGATGATATTTTAAACTCTGTGATGTTGAATTATATGTTTAAATTGAGGGTTTACTCTCTATCATCATTTGTGCTTCGAACTCAACCCCGATGACGAACTCCGGCAAAATGTCCTTGAGTTCGAAGTTGGTGGGTGTTCCTAACACATCAAATATCGCCCTCTTTGTCTCTGTGATAGATTGGGTAGATTGTTGAACTCAATCTCGAGCTCTAACCCCTGCATGCATGTTTATACTCTTCCCTACTCTTCCGGCGATGGATTCGACGACTTTCGAGCAATTTTCCGACCAAACCACGATAAGTTAGCCATCAAGAAAGGTACTATTCTCTTCGTCTCATTTAGAAGTATCATTTTCATTTTTGAATCACTCAATTTCGTTGAGTATGGAAGAAGTTATGAATGTTTAAAGTTTACCCAATTTCCGGCGACCTCCTAGGCTTTTGAGCCATTTTTGAAATTAGACCGGGCCGGATCACGGGTCCGAATCCAAATCTGGGTCGTAGATATTTAATTTCTTTTTTCTTCTTCTCCGGCTGGTTGCCACTACAACTACCGGAAACTTATGTTTTGGCCGGATTTTTTGGGTAACTTTAAACAATGATATCTCACTCATTTCTCAACCAAAATTGGCCCATAATATGCCAAAATGAAGCTAGGAAAGTGTAGAACAAGATTGTATTTGTTTAGAGTTCAAAACGTAGCCAGAGATGGCCAGAAAATGGCCTAAAACTCGCTGGAAAACTAGACAAACTTTAAACGTCCATACTTTGTCAATACTCAATGAAATTGAGTGCTTCAAAAATGAAAAGCATACCTCAGGATGAGACTAACAGATTAGTACCCTTTTTTTTATGGCTAAGTCACTATGGTTTGGTATTTAGAATATTCCTTCTGTTGACTTTTACGAAATTTTCTCAGAAGCCCTTTTAGTTTAATTTCGACGTTGAGTCTATTTTTTACATCCATTTAAGAAAATTCTGAAGTTTTGACATAGTTGACCGCCGGGGTGTCTCGGTTAACTTTAAGGGTTGACCGTTGACTTTTTTGTTGATTTTTTACAAAATTTAACCGAGGCTCCTTTTAGCGTATTTCGACGTGCTGATTCCGAATTCACCGTCCATTTTTCCAAATTAAATCGTTTTAGTTGAGTTTTACTAACAGGACCCAATATTATGCTTAGGTGCAAACGATCGAAGACTCCAACTTTCTTAGCTCGAAACGATGTGACATCGCAAGTACTTGTGAGTGGGTCTTTTTGTTTTTACGTATATATATATATATATATATATATATATATATATGTGTGTGTGTGTGTGTGTGTGTGTGGGTGTGTGGGTGTGTGTGTGTGTGTGTGTGTGTGTGTGATTTTCCCAACAACTGCTTTTATATATTATGGTATGTCATGCCATGTTTAGCTTTACAAATAGACTTTTTGTACACTTTATGTTCTTAATATTATTTGTGAGCATAAACTTGTGGCATGACATCCTTGCGTTTTATTTTCTCTTTATAACATGTTTGCATGGTGTCTCTTAGTTATTTATATTGTCTTGGGCCAAGGACTAGCTTCACGTGTAGTTCACATGCATTGTTTACATTCGCTTTGGATCTAGAGTTAGGTGCTAGCCTGTCCTTTTGTGTGATGTTTTGGACTCGTATGTGATGCGACTAGCGCAACTCACGTGATGCAGTGGACTTGTGTGCCTACATAAATAATGTTGAGATACCTTGTTGTTGTACTCTACATCTTTGACTCAATTCTATTGCAGGGTACCTATTACATACTATTATTATAATATTTTTGGGAAACCATATATGTGTTTTACAACAAGGGGTTACACTTTTCGAAAAGGTATTACAAAATTTTATTTTTCAGGCCCACTCACCCTTATTTTTCACCCCTCCAAGATTTTAGTGGCAGTGGTTTTGTGACGACGAGGATTGCTGATAGAAACTGTCATGTAGGAAACTTCTCCTTTCTATATAAATGTCCTTACTCTTCTTTTATTGCAATTTATCTATGCTCTGACATCACTTGTGTGATATGGGTTCAATCCCGCTCACATGCGTACTCTAAATTAGCCACTTTTAGGTTTTAATTTATTCACATTTTCCACATCACTACACTTTATGGCTTATTCACCTTCTAGGTGTCAGACGACATATCGTGATTCGAGTGGCCAGGTGGACATTCTGGGTTGGAGTGTGTCAACAAAAGCCTAAAATTTAAAAAGTAAAAATCAAATCTTATAATTCTACAAGTAACACAAAATTTATGAACTTTTAAAAGCAACCCTAGAATTAGTTAATTAATACCAAAAAATTTCAAATTTATACCTATAACCTAAATATTAATCCTAAATTTATAAAATTAAATTAAAAGCGTAAACCTACAAATCTTTCAGTTAACAAATTTAACTAATTTAACAAATTAATCCCAACAAATAATACTTGATCAAATTTATATATTTTTTATTTTAACCCTACATTAATAATATGATACCTACAACTAAAATCTCAATTCTAAAATTTAAAAAAATATAAACTAAAATTCTAAACCTATGATTTTTGACACATCCCAACTGGATTGTCCACTAGGACTCCGAATCGAGTTGTGTTGGCCGACACCTAGAAGGTGATGAAGCCATAAGGTGTAATGATGTGGAATACGTGAATAAATTTAAACCTAGAAGTGCCTAAATACGAGAGTGCGCTGTTAGCGGGAATGAACCCATTTCACACGTAACGTCAGGGCATAAGTAAAGTACAGTAGAGTGGATTGAAAATCATACCATCGAAGGTAATCTCCAATACCAAGATTTGCCACGAATCCTCGTCGATACAAAAACTCTGCTACTAGAACCTGGAGGGAAAAAGAAACAAGAGTGAGTGGGCCTGAAAATAACGCTTTAATAAAGACCTTTTAAATGTTATCATCCCTCGCTGTAATACCTGTATAGTTTCTAGGAAATCATACTATGTATAAGTATGAAATCAAATGTAAATCAATAGTAAATATGAAATCAAATGTAAATCAATAGTAAATCCAAGAATATTCCAAATCACTACATATCGGCAGCAGCATAAAAATCAGGTGCTCATTAACCTATGATAACACATTAGTCTGAGTTGCCTAATGCAACCTTTTCGACTCATAAATCAATATATGATAACACATGAGATGGAGTTGTGATCACTCATATATTTCATGCATTTATACCATCAATTTCTAAAGTCTTTGTGATGTTTTTGTGTTAAAATTGTGACATTTTACCTTACTTTGTGTTAATGTACAGTTAATTTTATTTTAGGATCAATTTCAAGCAAAATGGAATAAAGAAAATAGAAAAAACAAATAAAAGAATTAAAGGTGGAGCACGTGGAGCACTAGGAAGTGTGAATTGAAATGGCTGCCTTTTGTTAAAGGAAAGGACACGGCATAAAGAAGTAGACAGAGAGGATGGCACACGGGACATAAAGAATAAAAGAAAAGAAAGCAGGGAGAGTGGACTGACAGAAGGATAGCACATCAGTAAGGAAAAAGGGGAAATAATACACGGCAAAGGAGTGGGGGACACGGACAGCAGGCGCAAAGAGAGAAAAACAGAAAATAAAGAAGTGGGAGGACACGGACTGAGTGGAAGAATAAAAGAAAGAGCAATGGGAAGGCAGAAAGAAGGAAAGAGAGAACGGATATAAGAAGCAGAGAGAGCACAGAAAACTGTGCGGGAAAAAGAAATAAGAAGACAGAGGGGGGAGAGAGACTGACGTGAGAGGACAGGGAAGCACAGAAAACTGTGCGGAGAAAGAAAAAAAAGAAAAAAACAGAAGCAGAGGACAGATTACCTTACCTGGCGGGAGCAGAAGCACAGAAGCAGAGAGCAAGGAAGGAAAGAAGAAGAGGCTTCACTCTATTTTTCTTGGTTTTATCTTCTCAAACCCATGTTTTACTTTTGGTTTAATTTGTGAATTATGTGTAACTAAATTTTAAGTAGTTAGGTGCTGTTTTGAAGCCCCGAATATGATTGTAAGTTTGTTGTGATATTTTGTTTGAATGACTTTTATGAAAGGATGAAAATTGTTTCACTACTTATGTCATTGATAAATTCTTTATGTGTTTCTATGGATACATACATAGTGAGCATATCTAGGATTTTAATGCTATGAATATATGTTTACCTGCCCTTGTTGAATGAGGACCTACATATGTTCTAGAGTAGCACTTGTTAATTGTGGTTAACATGTGAACCGATTTCTAGGATAAGTAAGACAACGCCAGTACTTACGATGCCTCGTGATGACTCAAACTCTTTTTATTCTTAATGATTTCTACTTGTTAAATCTATGAACACGCCATTCTAGATTGCATGTTAGGGACTAAGTTAAGTTGAAAACGCCATTCTCTTAACATACTACGTAAGAAAGAGTAATAGGTTGAGTTCTAACAGTGAGCCAACTTGAGCATCTTCATCCGGAAATAAAAGGGATTTGAATGAAACATAACATGCTTGCATGATTATTTGGTGGTGGATAGCATGTCCCCTAACTCGTTTTCTTAACTTGTGAATTAAAATCTATTGGTATTATTTAAAACTTGTTGAGGTCCTGTTTTGTCCGATTTAATTTAAATAGCTAATCAACTCCAAAAATCACAAATATTTGTGTGAGCATAGCTTGGTGTGTCTAGTTTATGTGTATAAAATTTCGTTGCATCTGGATAAGTGTAAGTTAGTCTAATAATTATTGTTCGGTGGCTGGTCAGTGGAGACAGCCACCCTGTTTTTGTGACATTTTAAGTATTTGGATAAAACAATCTTCTGCGGGAAAGACCCTTATTTTCATATGCTACAATCGAAAAATTTTAGTGTTAATAAGGAAAATTAATAGGATATTTGTGGGCTACTTTGTGGTGTGCTTTTATGCCTATTAAGTTGTCTAATGCAACCTATATGACTCATAGGCAACCTGTACGACTCATAAATCAATCTATGATAACACATGAGTCAGAGTTGTCTAATGCAACCTGTACGACTCGTAGGAAACCTGTACGACAGTGTCGGAGTTGTCTATTGCAACCTATACAACAATGTCGGAGTTGCCTATTATTGCAACTTGTACGACAGTGTCGGAGTTGTCTATTATTGCAACCTGTATGACAATGTCGAAGTTGCCTAGTATTGCAAACTATACGACAGTGTCAGAGTTGCCTAAAACACAAATATAGTCATGCCATAACTCATTCATTCCAGATAACACCATAAACTCACCTGAACTTACTTGCACGACCTGCGTTCACCTTAGCACTTCAAAGCATTCACAACAATTATATATAAGTAATATGCATATGGATATGCCATGATGCAATCTAAAACTCAACCATATCATAGTATTTCAAATATATAAAGGAAATTGTTATTGGCATGAAATGCATAATTCAATTTAAAAGCGTTTGTGAAACTATCAGTTATATATATATGATAAAAAAAATAAAATACCCACTCACCTGAGGTCTGCGCTACAACTCCCTAACACGAATATCAAGACATCACGAACGACCATCACCTAGAACAAATATTCAATCACGTCACATAACTCTTATCAATAAAACACGTAACTTACATAAAACACATCCCAAGGACATTCTAGAATGATTTGAGACCCTTTGACCAAAAGTCATTCGTTGGTCAAAAATCAACGGTAGGGTCCATAACCCTACATAACTAAATTCAAAAGATCTGCATCTCAGATTTCCAATTTGTAACTTTTAAAGATACACATTATACTTTTAGGACATCATACTAAAGTTTCATTACGATCCAACGGTTGGATCTCCGCCAATTGCCAATTCAAGGGGAGGTCAACGTTATATTTTACAAACTTACAAATCCAATTTGGGAAGATCCATATGTCGGAATCCCAATCAGTAAGTTTCTAATATCCTCAAATATTACGTACTATAATGTATTAAAGTTTGGTATCCAACGGTTGGATCGTCAATTCACATAATGTTCAAGTAGCGGTCTTTAACCAAACTATGTTCAAACGATTAGATTTCAACAATTAGACTACACATATGGAATTGGGGTGCCAAAATTAGCTTAGGAAGGTCAAGGGGTGACCAGCTCACGCGCTGCCGTCACGCGGCGCTGCACACGGCGGTCAACTGCCCAGATTCACCAGGAAATTCAACTATCTCCAAAAATTCTCAAATTCTATAAAAACGAAGATCTCCAAGAGTAGAGTAAGTTTTATACCTATGGCCAAGTCTAATTTGGCAGGAAAAGGCTCCAATTTCACTCAAACCCGCCGGAACCTAAAATGGGTGAACTTCAATTCTCCTTCCTCGGTGTTCCAACGTCTCTACCACTAGTTGGGTCTTGTTCCTGGGTCTAAGAGAAGTTGATTAAGGGTGGTGATGGGTGGTGAGACTCATCGGAACAGCGAATCGTTGTCAAGAACTTCTGAGTTCTCCGGTACGGTTCTACTGAAAATTGGCCTTAAAAACCCTTGAATTTGAGCAAATATGGTAGATGAGAGGTTGTAGAATAAGTTGCAGGTGGTGGAGGGGTGAGAATGGCCTGAAAAATGGTGGAGATTGGCCAGAATTCGTCCGGGTTGAAGTTGGGTTTGTGGGTGCAGGGGTTGACGGGAAAGGGTGGTTCTTTCTCACCCATCCTGATTTCTAATTGGTCCTTAGTTCCATTTAAATTGATTGGTCCTTCATTCCCTTGTTGAAAGCTCATTGGCTTCCTTCCCAGAAGATGGGAGCTCAAATTATTTAACTAACTTTAAATAATCAATTTCAAACATCTGTAACTATACATTTATATCCAAACTCACAAACAGTTTTTGCCTACACGTTCATAGCTTCAAAATTTATTCGGAAACATTAATTGTGACTTCGAATGGTCAACGAAAGTCAAACATCCTTGCCTCTAAGGGCATTTTCGTAAAATCACTACTTTAAATTTTATAAAACTTAAAATTTGGGACGAGATGTCACAATTTTAAAGTTAACAAATGACCAAGTAAACTTACAAAATATAAAATAAGTCTAAACCTATAATTTTAAAGTTATAAAATAATCCCTAACACTAATATGTTAATGCTAACATTATAAAAAAAAAAAACCCTAAACTTACAAAATTCAAACAGAAAATTATAAAGTTAACAACTTAACAAATTTAAGTAATTTAAATAAAATTTGTTAACATATTAACAAATTGAATAAATTGAAAATTAAATGAAATTTGTAAAAAAATTATGAAATTTAAAATTTTAACCCTACCCAACCCTCACCCCGTACTACGCATCCCCGCGCCACCTCTACGCAACCCTCGATGCCTCAGGCACTGCCACCCTAACCCAACCCCCACCCCCCCACCCCCCATCCTCGACACCCACCCGAGCCCTACTCCCCAAATTTCGAAATCCCTAAATTCCCTATTTCTAAAATTCCTAAATCCCCAATTTCGAGGGGGAGAGAGAGAGAGTTGTAAGGAGAGACAGTTGGAGGTTGGAGTGAGAAAGTTCAAGTGAGAGAGAGTTCGAGTGAGATAGAGGTTCTTGAAAATGAGAGAAAGAATGGTCTCTGGAACTAATAATGCGAAGGACTTTGCATGACAGTTTTAATGATTTTTTTTTTAAATAACCGGCCTATTTTTGGTTAATTTGAGAACAATGCGCGACAAAAGGAAAACATTCGTCACGTATAAGTAAAAAGCGCAACAAATATAGCACATTTCGTCGCGCAATATTTAATGAACATTTAAAAAAACAAAACATATCGCCTACATTTTAATTTGGGAATTTTGAAGGACCTTTAGCGACAAAGTTATCCCATTCGTCGTGCAATACCGTATTGTGCGACGATTTACCCTCATTCGTCGCCAATGTTTAATGAACATTTAAGAAAAAAAGGCCTTGCGTGACGATTTTGGGAAATTTTGAAGACCTTGCGCGACGAACTGAACTTGTTGTGTCGCGCAAACCACCATATGTGACGAAGGCGTCCCTTGCATTGCTCAAACCTACTTTGAGCGGCGAATTTTCTTGTTTTTGTTTCACTATTACATTATGCGTGATGACTTTCTAGTATTCTTCGCTTTGAATTGACTTAATTTTTTTTTTTAAAAATGCTTTATCCAAGTACAAATTTAATAAATTAAAATTTGTTTATATACAAAAAATTAAGGCTAAATAGTCAAAATGGTCCCTGAGATTTGCATAACTCATCACTTTGGTCCCTAACATTTCAAATCGATAAAAGTGGTCCCTAAAATTGTCCACCATCCATCATTTTGGTCCTTCTGTTAAAAACTCTGTTAAATGTCCCGGAGCTCTTGGCTGGAAGTTTGGGCAATTTTCAAAGCTTCGTAACTCAATCGTTTCTTAACAAAATTCGACCCATAATATATCAAAATTAAGATAGGAAAGTGTAGAATACGATTATACCTATTTGGAAGCCCAATGGCTGCCGGAGATGACCGAAAAATAGCCTCAAATTTGACTGGTCCGAGGGAAAACTGGAAAACTCGCCAAAAATTGGGTAAACTTTAAATGTTCATAACTTCTTCAATACTCAACAAAATCAAGTGATTCAAAAATCAAAATCATACTTCTTGATGAGAGGAAGAGAATGGTACCTTTTTAGATGGCTAAATGACCGTGGTTTTGCCAGAAAACGGCTTGAAAGGGGCTAACTTGAGACCAAGACAACCACTTTTGAGCCGTTTTTCGGCCAAACCACGGCAAGGTAGCCGTCGAAAGAATGTACCATTATCTTCGTATCATCGAGAATTATGATTTTTGTTTTTGAATCACTTGTTTTAATTGAGTATTGAAGAAGTTATGAACGTTTAAAGTTTACCTAGTTTCTAGCGAGTTTTTCAGTTTTCCTTCGGATCAGTCAACTTTGAGGCTATTTTCCGGCTATCTCCGGCAGCCATTGGGCTTCCAAATAGGTATAATCTTATTGTACACTTTCTTATCTTCATTGTGATATATTATGGGTCAAATTTGGTTAAGAAAGGATTGAGTTATGAAGTTTTAAAAATAGCCGAAACTTCCGGCCAAGAGCTCCGGGACACTTAATGGAGTTTTTAACAGAAGGACCAAAATGATGGATGGTGGACAATCTCAGGGACCATTTTGGCTATTTAGCCAAATATTAAATACACTTAATTGCATTGCATATAAGTCAAAAGTCCTTAATCCTCATCCTCGATACAATAAATATCATTATCTTCACTTTGTTCACTTTCAATCTCCCAATCATCCTTATCTGTTGGTACATCAACAACATCATCTGTGCCTTCTGATGGATTGTATCTTGGGAGACCTCCAAGATCAATTATAATTGAGTCTATATGAATTTGGATTTGAGGACCTCCAACTAAGTGAAATGGTTCTTAGACAATATTAGTATCCCAAAGTGTTTATGCACCAATTTGTGTCGAAGTTTCGAGGAGTTGGTCGGTAAAGTTGTCGTCATCGCGTTGTCGTCAGGATCTCGATCCGGAATATCATCCACTCCTCTGTAAACAATCCTCTGAACAACTTTCCATCCTCACCTAACCTTTGGATCATCGATGTAGAAAATTTGCTTGGCCATAGTTGCCAAAATGTACGGGTCTTCACTTTACCAACATCGGGTAGTATTCACTGATAGTAAATCATCATCTTGTTTAACACTCGCATTCCTACTAGTGTCTATATTGAACCAACAACACTTAAAAGGGATGACTTGGCAAAGGTCTTTATGAAGCAATCGGACCACACTTGTTAGTTTGCCATAGAAATCAATATCTGCAATATCTCCCGCTCCTGGGACATGTACACCGCTATTTTGAGTACAAAGTTTGTCATCATGATAACTTCCAAGAATTTTATGTTGTTCACATGACACCCTGAGTACAGTTTCGCGCTTAAAGGTTTGATAGCCAAGTTGTATAATTCATCAGTATACGCGAGAGAATTGGTTTCCTTCAGTTTTTTCAACTAATTTATATTGAAAATTTTACATTTTGGTTTTACCAAAATTTAAGACAACTAACATGCAATTATATTTTAGGACAAAACCAACAAAAATAACCTAAACAACTTGTTTACAAAACCAACGAGGAAACAGGTCACGGTGCTTCACGACATATAAATGCGAAGGATGTTCCCGCTTCATCAACTCTTCATACTCATCTAGGTACTCAATTATCTCGTCGCAATTTTTAAGTACGCACCAATGAGCTACTTGCATGTCCCTTTCAATGAACGAATCGCCTCGTACTGGTTCGCTAAATGGTCGTGCGATTTGGGCAAACATGAATAGTTTTTGCACGGTGTGGTCGATTGAATGTTGTCTCAACATCTTGTAAGTAAATAGCACAAAACGCATTCGTCTCAAATGCACCCAAGCCTTCACAATTGATCATTCGAGCTTCACCTTGTTCCTTACACTCTTCTTTAACTAACCCAGTAATCTGTAAAAATAAAATTATGATGATTCAAATAAGTTAAATCGTTAATTGATCATGAATTAATTAATGACTAAAGGCTTTATACCTTTCGATTGGATACATCCATCGATAGTTGACGGTTCTGACAAGTAATGCCTTATCTGGCAATTGAATTATCACGTGGATCATTGATAGGAGTATATTTATGAGACTGAGTTAGCTTGTTCTCATGCATTTATGTTGTTATTCCTTAGTTGTTTTAGTGTTTAAAGTCATTTTCGTGAAATTTCAGGTTCTAAGGACAAAGTATGCAATAAGGTGCATTTTGGAGCAGTTTTGGGCTTGGAATGGATAGCACATGCATGGAGCACATGTTGGAGATATGCCCTGAAAGTCAATCTTTGGAAGAAACCTTTTAGGACAATGAATGAGTGTATAGATGACTCTTATACATCAAAAGGCAAAGATACTAATTAGGACTATCTCAGTAAATGATATATGTCCTAAATAGTGAATCCATGGACAATGGATCGATGGAAGAAGTAATCTAATGATGTTAGACTACAGAGACCTTCTTCACATAACCATTATGTCCAAAAAGGTTCCTGGTCATAGGATTGTCAGAGGGATACTGACAATGCATAGACCAGTACATACTATGTCCCTTTCAATTGGAAGGATGGAAAGTCTCATCCCATTCGTGTAGTGACACTAAGACAGGTATGTAGGTGCTCATTAAGGGAATGAGTTCACTGAATACAATCGAACAAGAGTACTTGCATGGAGGTCTACTCACATGTCAAGCAAGTAACTCTAATGGTTGGAATAATGTAAGTAATCCTTTGACCTGAGACATCATAGTTGTCTTGCGGATACGTTGCTGATCATTGTGATAATGAGACGTGACCACACCTCATCTTGGGTGTGTTCTATGCATTGTTGGGGTCAGTGATTTATTCTCAGAGGCATGTGAATGATCAACAAGGGATCTCTAATCCTCGTTATGAGAGGATGAATACTCTAAGATATGATTCGGGAATCTTCGGCCGAAGTATCGAGCGTAATAAAGGAAAGCGTTCCTATACGACTCAATTGAATCATATAACATGGAATAATCACATTAGGGGTTTGACATAATATATCCATACCCTAATAATGTGATTGAGAGTATTGTTTTAGAGAAGGATCGAATTACATTGTAATTCCAACTGAATAGGTTCTCCGAACAAATTCTACATTAGCTTGGGTAGCCATGATATATGGTTAGATGTCACTCATGGCTTGTGGGTTCTTCTAGATGATTAAATAAGTAGTCGTCAAAGAAGAAGGAGAATAAAAAGTAAGTTTTAATTCACTAAGTGATTGGATTAAATATAATCAATTGGATTGGTGCCAATCACCTCACTGCCTTGCTAATTAGAACCTAAAATGATTGTACACCGATACGCTCTTATGGTGAGATAAATAATGGATGATGGAAATAATTAATTGGATTAATTAAGTGTTGTGATTAATTAGAAAGTCTAAAGAAATCATAAAAGTGATGAAAGATCGTTTTGGACTTAAAGAAAAGTTCGGGTTAATATGGGCCCATTAAGCCCAAACTGTTGGAAATGTGCCCTAAAACCAATCATATGATGATACTTTACGGACATTTCACATGTTAAACTAATCTAGTTTAATATCAAGGGCAAAGATTATTGTTTGAGCCGTCTCATATAAATGTTATATGCTTAAACGATAAGTCCAAGGAATATGTGATTGGGAGAATGCAATCTAAAGAAGTTAGATTCATGAGACCATTCTTTCGTAGACACATCCTAAACGTTCCTGATCATAGGATTGCCAATTGGGCATTGACAGTCCGTTAAGATCAGTACGTGCTATGTCTTCTCTCAGGGAGAGTGACTAGTCTCGAGTCATTGGTGTGTGTGACATCAAGACAAGTACATAGGTGCTCAATAGAGAATGAGTTCACTGAACACGATCAACGAAGAGTTCTCATATTCATGTCACATGAGAACTCATGGTTGGGATAATGCAAAGTAGTCCTTTAACCTGAGACATCACGTTTGTCTTGTGGTTAAGTCCTTGATCTTTGATTATGTCAAAGTCACCCCATCCGCGGGTGTCCACGGCATCGTTGGGGTTAAGCCACTTAGCTATGGAGGCAAGTGAATGCGCAACAAGGGATCTCTAACCTTCAAACCGTTTGGGGGAGAATACTCTATGATATGATTTAGAATCTCTGGCCAGAGTAAGAATGAGATTTAGGAAAGTCGTTCCAAATCACATTCAAGGTAATCATATAAGCACACGAATCACATTGGATAGTAGACATGAATAAACTATCAAACCAAACAATGTGGTCAAGAGTATTGTATTAGAGAAAGACCGTATTGCATTTGTAATCCTAAACTGAATAGGTTCTCTACCTCTTCTGATTAGCTTGGGTAACCATGATATGCTGCTAGGTGTCACTCTTGGTTTGTGGAAGCCCTAAACGTGTATAAACACTAAAGGGAGAATTGAAAGTAAGTTTCAATTCACAATCGATTTGAAAGAGTTCTAATCGCCCACTGCCTCGCTAAAAGGAACCTAATGGATCGTACACCGTGTAAGGTGGAGATTGAAGAAACAATGGAGATGAGTAAGAATAATTAAATGGTTTAATTATTTATGGCAAGGATTAATTAATATGTTAATTAATCAAACGAATAAGTTCGTTAAAGACCTCGGGATAGTTTTGGACCTTAAGGCCCAATGGGCTTCGAACGTCAAGCCCATTGACTTAAGTTGTATGACAATTTAATGAATAAAGATTCACAAAAGCCCAAATCCCTTATGTGGCCGGCCATGTGTGTTGAATTAGGGTTTTTGGTTCTTAAGTCATTTAAAGAACTGACTATATAAAGAACTTTATAGCCTAAAATTCATTATGGGTTCTTTTGGAGAAAATTAGAGAGAACATGTCTCTCCTTTTCTCTCTAGGAGGCCGGCCCCCTTGGAGGGTGTATCTAGCAATCCTACTCCTCCAAGGTCACTCATTTTCTACTTAAATCTAACCTTGGTGTGGAGACTTAGAGGTTCTCAATTTTGGGAACTTGGAGAAGCCTATTTCATCCATCCAAAATCCATAGATCTAAGATGCAAGGAATGAAGGCCCTCTCTTTGGGTGATTAGCCTTTGCTTATGCAAAGAGGAATCTACAAAGGTATAAATTTCTCAACTCACTTTGATTTGAGTTGAGTCTTGGTTCACCAATCTACTAGGCTTTGAATTTCATGGGTAATGTTTTGTTTTTGAATGCATGCAAGCATGATTCCGCCTCTTAATTGTTAAATGCATGCTATAGATGTTATTCAAATGAACATGTTTTCACAAAATAATCCTTCAAGTGGTATCAGAGCCTAGGTCTAGTAGTTGGTGAATCCTTTTGGGTTTTGTATTTCATAGTTTTGATTTAAAAGTTGTAATATGTTACAAGCTTTATTCTTGTTTCTTTGAATGTAAATTTTGTTGGAAAATTTGCCATCTCAAATGTTGTAGATGTAGTTCATATGAGCATGAATATTGGAGCTAAAATTTGGTGCCATGTTTTTGGGAATTTTCGGCCAAATCCAAAGGGTGGATTTTTGGGTTCTTGTTTGACTTGTTAAAAGTGTTTTCAAGTAACTTTTGGAACCCCTATGTACCCTAGTTTGGTTAGATGTTATTTCCCTAAAGTGTGAATGGTTTTGGGATGTTTTTGGGTGAAAAATGTTCATGGAAATTTTTTGAGTTTTTCATGAGTGTTCTTCATTGTTCTTGACATTTTTGCCAAGAACAAAAAGTTTGGTGTTTTGATTCAAAGTTTTGATTTATTTCATAAAGTTTATGTTTTATGTTTTTCAAATGATTTAATGTGTTAGATATTTGTTTAAATGGTGTAAGAAATGGTGATGGGTGTGTAAGGATTAATTCCCTTTCACACACACCACTTGCATGACATTTATGTCATGCACCACTTGCATGCTTTATGTCTAACTTAGCAATCAACACACACATCACTCATTTCTCCTATCCAAAACCGGCCCTCCCTCAAGTGGGAGTACTTTTGGGGCTTTTATGCAATTACATAAAGTTTTGATACTTTTGTGTATTTGCATTTTGGCCCAAAAGTTTACATTTTTACGTTTAGGTCCAAAAACGCTAAAGGACAAATTGTTTTGTTCCTTTAATGAAGTTTTTGCATTGTTTAAATTTCGGGTTCTACTTGTATTTACATGAAGTAGTGGACTTTTGTGTTTTTACAAAGTGACCCCAAAAGTTTATGTTTTTGCAATATAGCCCAAAAGTTGAGGTTAATTGCTTTATGGCCCAAATTAGGTAGAGAACAAAATTGTTTTGTCTCTTTAAATGAGAATTGGATTTTCATTTTGTTTAGCTCCATTTAAATCAATTTTATGGATACAAAAACCAAATGAAAATGTTGCATTCAAATTTAATTAGTTAAAGTGTTAATTAATTAAAGGGTGATTATGAACCTAAGCCTACGATAATTGAGCTATGTGAAAGGCCGTTTCAAATTTGTTTGAACCATGGGAATGTGTAGATTAGATTTTGGTTGTAATTTGATTTGATCAAATGTTGTAAAAGAGCTTAAGCTCTTCTTTACTTTAAAGTAATTTGTATTATGCAAATGTTGTAATGAGCATAAGCTCACCTTTACTTTGAAGTACTTCTTTCTTGCTTTATTTGATATGCATGAAAATGAAGTAGTTGGGTCCAACGCCCCTAAGACAACACGCCTTAATGTGATTAAACGCATAACTAAAATCAATCACCATCCCTAGACCGAGATTTAACACAAGGCTCGTGTTGGATCTAATTAAAAGGTTCATAATCATCCTAAGGCCCTAAGGCAACTATATAGTCCTTCAAATGAATGCAATGGTTATGTTAGTAGTATCATATACTCTTGCTTTAAAAAAAAACGTTTTATAAGCATAGTGGGAGTATTATATACAACTAAAAACAATCAAATGGACCAATAGTTGTAATAGGACCAAAATTGTTTTAATAGAGATTAAAATGTATGTTTATTTGTGATGAGACCTAAAACCCTCAACCAAACCATTATTAAGTTGATAAGCGTGAGAGTGCTTTGAACACTCTTTCGTGGCCTTCCACCGTGGTAAGCTCCAATCGTTTATGACTTGTACACCGCCTTCACCCTATCATGGGGGAGTGCAAAGTGCATGCTTATATTCAAGAGGAGTCTATATGCATACTTGATGAGGTGAGTGTAGGCAACAAGGATGGCCGACATCGTATCATCGTGAGGCTATTCTTGAACCCCTTCACGAACTAAGCATGGTGGGAATGACTTAACTAAGTGCAATGGAGCCAACATCATATCATTGTGAGGTGACATTCTCTAGAGGCCAAATAAGATGGGTACTTGCAAGAGATGCAAATGAGTAAGCGTTCTCTCTCATTATTATTAATGCTAGCCAACATCATATCATTGTGAGGTGGGCTTGGTAGTAGTGAGTCTCCCATACCCTACTAAGAGTTTCATCCAAAACTCTCGAATTCCAATGAGGGATATGGAATTTGCCAAAAATAGTGGGTGGTGCTATTTGATTTAAAGACCCGGATCAAATGGCTTAAAATCAATCAATTTATATTCGTTATGTATTTGTTTACCAATATATTTGCAAACGCTATCCAACACTTGACAAATAAAAGCCGAAAGCTTTAGTTTCCGGACTTGGTACTACAAAACCATAGATTGTCTTTAATGGCTTGTAAATGTACCTAAGTAGTCTCATCCTCACAATCTTCCTATTGATAATGTATCATTAGAAGAATATGTTAGAAAAGGTCTATCATAAAGAGGACAACACTTTTAAATGTCATAATTCTTCAATTACAATTTGTTGTATGAAGAAATAAGAGTTGCTTTGAACAACCCTTAATCAATGCAAACATTAGTGCTTGTTTCTTTGTTACATGAACAAGGAACTTGAGAAGAAAGCACAAAGGCATGGACACTTAATGTGCCATGATTCTTCACTTACAATTTGTTGTATGAAGAAATAAGAGTTGCCTTGTACAACTCTTGAAAGTTTGTAATTATGTTTAGAACATAATGGTTGGTTGACAAAAATAGTCCATTAACATGGACTTATGATGATTTTGAATCATTGAGTGTTGAAGTGATAAACCACTTAACGAGACGGAAACTAGGCAAGGACTTCACCTATGTGTCCCTATCCTAATGGTTCACTAAGTTTATTGTAAACTATGTAGTGAACAATAACCACATGCTCTCCAAAATGTTTGATGTGTATAATACAATTGAAATAAGTTTCAAGAGAGATAGTGGGAGTTTAGGGACCATGACTATTGTAGTCAAAGGAGAAGTCAAATGAAGAAAACGAAAATAACTCCAAGGGAACAAACTTTCTTTATGAAAGGATGGACATTGGAAGGGGTATTTGCAAGAAATGTCTTGCAAGTGTCAAGAACACACCCTTCGAAGGTGTTGTAAATTGTTCTTGAATAGTTCAAAACAGTTGGTTCTTCTACTTGAATGCTTGATTCCGTATTAGTAACTATGTTTTACAATCGTTGTAAAAGTGTGACTAATAAGAAGTAGAAGATATATGAGAGAAGAAAAGGTACTTCACATTCGGAACGTGAATAAAATATAGATCTCTGCGAAGGCAGATAGTACTTACTTCCTCATATGAACTACCAAAGAAATTGGAAAAAACAAAGATTGTCTTTACATTCCAATTTTAAGGAATTTAATTCCGTCACTATAGTAGAGATGGATGAATGTTTTGTTTGACAAAACATTGTTCTTTATTAATCAATGATTGGATTATAGTAATCTAATTGATTGTCTCTATAGTAGAGATGATATGGTAGTGTTAACTGTTTAGAATATAATGATGTTTAAAACCCAAAAGGTTGCAAGGTAGTGACTAATCCCAACTGAGTTGTGATACCTCTAAAACATAAATTACGAGTTGGTCATAGATGGATGCTTTGGATCGTTAGATCCGGATCCAATACGTTCTTGTTAAAATTGTATAGAGGCAAAATGTTTGAATCTTTATTCTTTTGGAAAGAATAAAGAATCACAAAGTTGTTGAGGTTGATTCACTTAGATGTTAGTGGCACTTATCCACAACATAATACTACTCATGTTGTATGACATTCACCGAAGATCACCCTCGGTTGGACTATAGTTTATTTTAAATAAACACAAGTCTGAATACTTTGCAAAAGGTTTCAAAGAATTCAAGAAATGTAAGTTGATGAGTAAGACGTCTAAAGTATTTACATCCTTAGATTTGATCCAAGGAAAGGTAACACTTTAGAACAGTTTCCTTGAAAGATATCAAGGAAAGAAGCATCATATGATAATGGATTTCTCCATAAGGAGAAGAACTAACTCGAATAAGATTTAGTTCGTTGGATGTTATCTATTACCCATATATAGGATATATACTTCTAAAAACAATATGATTGTTAATTAGAAGATCTTCCAAATTTTTCATGACTCCATAAGATGTAGTTGGAAAGAAAGACAAATCTTAAGCATGTTAAGATTTGGGGTTGTGTGCTAATAAGCAATATTTGTTTGATAACAATCTTGTGGGATATCCTTAAATTAACTTTTGGATATCGCTTCTATAAACCAACTAACTAATGTTGTTTTGTTGGGTAGTTCATTGCAATCCTACAATGTGATTTGCCTAAGAGCAAATGAACGAGAGATAGAACTCAAAGAATGGGTTCTTTGAGAGACAAGATGATAACCAACAAATATAACAACCTAGTTCCTATACCAAAAGCTCCAAGGTAGTCGAGAAGGATTTATAAACCGTCTCAGTTGAATGGTTTGAACTTTATGACTATGTCATAGAGTTGCACCTCTTAATTCGAAAGAAATAAGAATGAAAATCCTTATGACTACATTGAATGTATATACGATATATACTCAAGGAAATGGTAAAGTACCATTTGACCCGAAATAATGAAACCTTCATAAGCTAATTGGTAGCTTAAGGTAACTACAATCAAAAGGATGGTTGACTTTGAAGAAACCATTTTTGACGTAGTCTTGGTTTCAATTAATTCGAAGATAGCTAGCTACAACTAAATGGTGATTCAATGTTTGGACATAATATGGGTTTCCGAAACCATTATTAAGATAGTCTTGATAATATATGTCTAAAACTATAAATCACAAGACATGTAAGTTGTAGAGATCCATCCATCATGGATCTTAGCAAGCTAGTGGGAGCTATAAGCGTCTTATGAGAGAAAGATCAAATCGTTTGATTTCTCATAAAGATGTAAATGAATCTTTTGTTTACTAGGTTTACAAAAGGTTAGTGGGAGTTAATCATGTTCCTAAAATTTAAATATATATGATATATTAATTTTGGAAATGAAAAGAATACTTCTTCTTTAAAGTTGTGACTTTGAAACATTATATGAAGATAGAATGTATATGGGAGATATAGTCTATATACATGGGATGGAAATCTATAATGATATATTTCATGATATAATTGGATTATATGAATCCCTAATAATAGACAATAGATGCTAGGAAGTTTCTCATATGATGATAAACTTCAATTAGAAGGATAACTCTAGTGAGACTAAGAAGTTGCTCTTCTCAAAGAGAACGTACTCTTTGACTCCCAAAGAAATAATGCGTAAATAGAATCCTTTATGCATACGCATAAAGGGGATTTATGTATTTCATATTGTATGAAAAACATTGATATGAGTTGTACCTAGAACGGTACAAGACGATATCAGTGCAAGCCCAGGATCAGAACCATGGCAACTGTCAAGTGATTCCTTAAGTATTTAAGAAATACTAAAGGATAGATTCCTCAAAGAATGAGGAAGAATCAGAGTAACGCAATGGAAGCGTAAATGTATTAGATTATGAATCTAATCCATCATTGGATGTTTCTTCATTATGAATGAAGAGATAAACGGATATCTCTTTATTATGACTAAAGAGATATTTGGATGGAAACATTAAAGTAATGACTTTAGTGTGTTCCATTATGAATGCAAAATATATTGCCATATAAAAGCTTACAACAATGTTGTTTGGATGGGAAAGTTCATTTATGAACTCTCTATTCGGTTCCAACCAGAAAGTGTATCTAGTGTACTGACACTATGACATTAATGGGGCGATAGCTCAAGCCAGGGAATCAAGGTCTCATCAAGGTCCGAACTCAAATGAGAGACTGAACCACATGATTGAGAATCATGTATAATGGTGACGTCGTTATTCTCAAGGTTGCTTCTATGGATAACATATAGATATCCATTGTCTAGGTCTACTATTCAGCCATTTATGAAATGACTACAGAAGAGGTATCATCGCTGATGACCAAGCTGATTGGCTCTAGTGCAAGTGGGAGATTGTTGGAAATGTGCCCTAAAACCAATCATATGATGATACTTTTCGGACATTTCACATGTTAAACTAATCTAGTTTAATATCAAGGGCAAAGATTATTGTTTGAGCCGTCTCATATAAATGTTATATGCTTAAACGATAAGTCCAAGGAATATGTGATTGGGAGAATGCGATCTAAAGAAGTTAGATTCATGAGACCATTCTTTCGTAGACACATCCTAAATGTTCCTGATCATAGGATTGCCAATTGGGCATTGACAGTCCGTTAAGATCAGTACGTGCTGTGTCTTCTCTCAGGGAGAGTGACTAGTCTCGAGTCATTGGTGTGTGTGACATCAAGACAAGTACGTAGGTGCTTAATAGAGAATGAGATCATTGAACACGATCAACGAAGAGTTCTCATACTCATGTCACATGAGAACTCATGGTTGGGACAATGCAAAGTAGTCCTTTGACCTGAGGCATCATAGTTGTCTTGTGGTTAGGTCCTTGATCTTTGATTATGTCAAAGTCACCCCATCCGCGGGTGTCCACGGCATCGTCGGGGTTAAGCCACTTAGCCATGGAGGCAAGTGAATGCGCAACAAGGGATCTCTAACCTTCAAACCATTTGGGGGAGAATACTCTATGATATGATTAAGAATCTCTGGCCAGAGTATGAATGAGATTTAGGAAGTCGTCTCAAACACATTCAAGGTAATCATATAAGCACACGAATCACATTGGATAGTAGACATGAATAAACTATCAAACCAAACAATGTGGTCAAGAGTATTGTATTAGAGAAAGACCGTATTGCATTTGTAATCCTAAACTGAATAGGTTCTCCACCTCTTCTGATTAGCTTGGGTAACCATGATATGCTGCTAGGTGTCACTCATGGTTTGTGGAAGCCCTAAACGTGTATAATCACTAAAGGGAGAATTGAAAGTAAGTTTCAATTCACAATCGATTTGAAACAGTTTTAATCGCCCCCTACCTCGCTAAAAGGAACCTAATGGATCGTACACCGTGTAAGGTGGAGATTGAAGAAACAATGGAGATGAGTAAGAATAATTAAATGGTTTAATTATTTATGGCAAGGATTAATTAATATGTTAATTAATCAAACGAATAAGTTCGTTAAAGACCTTGGGATAGTTTTGGACCTTAAGGCCCAATGGGCTTCGAACGTCAAGCCCATTGACTTAAGTTGTATGACAACTTAATGAATAATGATTCACAAAGGCCCAATTAGCCCAATAATACCCTAAGGCCGGCCATTTAAAGATGGAGTGAGTTTTGGACTTATTTACAAGTTTGCCACTCCAATGAATTAAGGTATAAATATGACTTTATAGCCAAAATTCATTTAAGGTTTTCTTTTAGAGGATTGGAGAGAACATATCTCTCTCTTTTCTCTCTAAGAGGCCGGACCCCTTGGAGGGATTAGCTAGTAATCTTTCTCTTCCAAGGTCACTCATCTCTTCTTCACATCTTACCTTGGTGTGGAGACTTAGAGGTTCTCTATTTTGAGAACTTGGAGAAACATATTCTTCCATCCAAATCCATGGATCTAAGAAGCAAGGAATGAAGGCCCTCTCCTTGGGTGATTAGCCTTTGCTTATGCAAAGAGGAATCTACAAAGGTATAAATTTCTCAACTCACTTTGATTTGAGTTGAGTCTTGGTTCACCAATCTACTGGGCTTTGAATTTCATGGTTGATGTTTTGTTTTTGAGTGCATGCAAGCATGATTCCGCCTTTAATTGTTAAATGCATGCTATATAGATGTTGCTCAAATGAACATGTTTTTCACAAAATTTCCTTCAAAATTGCCGTGCCCCTATTTCATTATGTGTTGAAGTTTAACCCCGTTGAGCCTTGTTAAGCCTATTTTCTTTGTTAATCCACACTATCCTTACCTAGCCTAGTTTTAGGACCATCCATACCCTTGTTCTTGAAGCATAGTAAAGCATGACTTAAAATGAACTCCTTTTTTATCAATGTATTGCAGAAAGCAAGTGTGGGGGAAGTGATTCTTTTTTGTGTGTGTGTATGTGCCAAAGTCCTTAATAAGGCACGGGTAGAAAAGATAAAAAAAAAAGAGTGAAAAGAAAAAAGTTTGTTAAAAAAGGGTCCAAAACATTAAATTCGACCCTAAGTGTTGCATGAATCTTCCATTTGTATTTAAAAGTTGATTCTGCATTCTAAAGTGAATTCCAAGTGTCTATTTCATTGCTTTGCTTGCTATCGCTTTAAGAACGTTTATTATTCCTATCCTTTCTTTATTAGCCATTACCCCCAAGCCCTGTTACAACCCTTGACTTCAATCTTGAGTATTGTGTGTTTAAATTTGTGGAGTTCGAAATTGGTATGAGCATATGGTGTCACTGGTTCTCGCATCTAAGTAGTAGCATTCCATTCATGAAATCATATCTAAACATGCTTAATAACTCCAGAAAATTGCTTTCTTTGTTATAACATATGTGAGTCCTAGTCTTCGTGTTTACACTAATCTTCTCACATATACTAGTGTAGGGTGTGTAGTCAGAAAATGTGTGTGAAAATAGAGAGTATCTTGAAAGAAATTGAGCAAATTCTCTAAGGCATGTTACTACATTCAAAACATCGTTTTAATTGGTTAATTGTGAACTAGCAAGTGGTGACTGTGATTAAGTATGTGCTCAAGTGTAAAGATGACCAAAATCTGTGGGAATGATGATTTTTAACATGTCATGTTTCATTAAAAATCCCTGAGGCAAATGTTGGAAGGTCTAGGTTGTGTTTTGTTTGTTTTGTTTCGTTTTGTTTCTTTTATTTTGCTCGAGGACTAGCAAAAGCTAAGTGTGGGGAAATTTGATAGGAGCATATTTATGCGACTGAGTTAGCTTGTTCTCATGCATTTATGTTGTTATTCCTTAGTTGTGTTAGTGTTTAAAGTCATTTTCGTGTAATTTCAGGTTCTAAGGACAAAGTATGCAATAAGGTGCATTTTGGTGCATTTTGGAGCAGTTTTGGGCTTGGAATGGATAGCACATGCATGGAGCAAAGTGGTCAGACGAAATTAAAGATCTAAAGAAGCTAGGAATGTGCCAAGGAGAGGAAGAAAATAAATAGAGGACCAAGGAAGACAAGGAAACCATCAAGAAAGAGGAAAGACTAGTCAAACTTGCCTTATCTTGTCTTTACCTTTTCTAATCTAAATTACCAAAGATTCAGTCACACGAAGGGTTTCTAAATACTTTGGGACATTTCATTACATATTCTACAAGTCCTAAACCTGCCTTAAAAGTCCAAGCCATATCATCCTTCACCATTTCTCTTCCTTACCATGCAAGGGAGCCATCCATTTCCTATTTTCTGCCATAAATCACTCCAATTTCCACCCTTGTCCCCTTCATTATTTCAGATTTCATGCATCATTACATTGAATCATTGCACTCAATTGCTACACCATTCTTTGTTCCCTCCATCATTTTAGATTCATGCATCATTACATTGAATTGCTACACCACTCCATGTTCCCCTCCATTGCCATGCACTTCCTCTATAAAAGGAAGTGTGTGTAACATAAATTGAGTTCAGTTTTGGCTTGATCATTCATCTCCATTTCAATACAACCTTCATCCAAACACATCCATTCATCTTTACATCCATTCCTCCATACAAACAAACCTTCAAACACTCACCAACACCTTGTGCCGTAGCAAAGGAAGGGAAGGAAAGTGCTTGGATGTGCTTGCTGTCCAACTTGGATCGTTGGAACGTTTAGGTGTTTTCTTTCTTTTGTTTCCAATGTTTAAATTCATTTTCTTTCATTTTGTTGGGAATATGAGTGGCTAAACCCCTCTTAGCTAGGGGTGATTTCGAAGCCATGATTATGTGTGTAATATGATTTGATAAATTCCAGTTATGAACTCTTGAATCGTGAATGCAATTGGCTTAACTATTTGATTGATAACTTATTTGTTATTTGTTAATTAAGGGTCGACACTTAATTGGCATGCATAAATCCGTTGCTAGAATATAAGGAAGTTTCACATAATCGTTACAAACTTATATTCACATGTAGTGAAGGTCGCTTATAAACGATCGCATTAAGTTCAATTCCTAGCATGAGTGACATGATATCATAGTTGCAAGTGCTTTGTCAATGTTTATGATTTTCATTAAACGTAATGATCTTTGATTGTATCTCTATTTGAAAGAAATATTGTGAAAAACATGTTCATTTGAGCAACATCTATAGCATGCAATTAACAATTAAAAGGCGGAATCATGCTTGCATGCACTCAAAAACAAAACATTAACCATGAAATTCAAAGCCTAGTAGATTGGTGAACCAAGACTTAACTCAAATCAAAGTGAGTTGAGAAATTTATACCTTTGTAGATTCCTCTTTGCATAAGCAAAGGCTAATCACCCAAGGAGAGGGCCTTCATTCCTTGCTTCTTAGATCCATGGATTTGGATGGAAGAATATGTTTCTCCAAGTTCTCAAAATAGAGAACCTCTAAGTCTCCACACCAAGGTAAGATGTGAAGAAGAGATGAGTGACCTTGGAGGAGAAAGATTACTAGCTAATCCCTCCAAGGGGGCCGGCCTCTTAGAGAGAAAAGAGAGAGATATGTTCTCTCCAATTCTCTAAAAAAATCCTAAATGAATTTTGGCTATAAAGTCATATTTATACCTTAATTCATTGGAGTGGCAAACTTGTAAATAAGTCCAAAACTCACTCCATCTCTACATGGCCGGCCTTAGGGTATTATTGGGCTAATTGGGCCTTTGTGAATCATTATTCATTAAGTTGTCATACAACTTAAGTCAATGGGCTTGACGTTCGAAGCCCATTGGGCCTTAAGGTCCAAAACTATCCCGAGGTCTTTAACGAACATATTCGTTTGATTAATTAACATATTAATTAATCCTTGCCATAAATAATTAAACCATTTAATTATTCTTACTCATCTCCATTGTTTCTTCAATCTCCACCTTACACGGTGTACGATCCATTAGGTTCCTTTTAGCGAGGCAGTGGGCGATTAAAACCATTTCAAATCGATTGTGAATTGAAACTTACTTTCAATTCTCCCTTTAGTGATTATACACGTTTAGAGCTTCCACAAACCATGAGTGACACCTAGCAGCATATCATGGTTACCCAAGCTAATCAGAAGAGGTGGAGAACCTATTCAGTTTAGGATTACACATGCAATACGGTCTTTCTCTAATACAATACTTTTGACCACATTGTTGGTTTGATAGTTTATTCATGTCTACTATCCAATGTGATTCGTGTGCTTATATGATTACCTTGAATGTGATTTGGAACGACTTCCTAAATCTCATTCATACTCTGGCCAGAGATTCTTAATCATATCATAGAGTATTCTCCCCCAAACGGTTTGAAGGTTAGAAATCCCTTGTTGTGCATTCACTTGCCTCCATGGCTAAGTGGCTTAACCCCGACGATGCCGTGGACACCCTCCTGATGGAGTGACTTTGACATAATCAAAGATCAAGGACTTAACCACAAGACAACTATGATGCCTCAGGTCAAACGACTACTTTGCATTATCCTAACCATGAGTTCTCATGTGACATGAGTATGAGAACTCCTCGTTGATCATGTTCAGTGGACTCATTCATTATAGAGCACCTACATGCTTGTCTTGATGTCACACACACTAATGACTCGAGACTAGTCACTCTCCATGAGAGAAGACACAGCACGTACTGATCTTAACAGACTGTCAATGCCCAATTGGCAATCCTATGATCAGGAACGTTTAGGATGTGTCTACGAAAGAATGGTCTCATGAATCTAACTTCTTTAGATCGCATTCTCCCAATCACATATTCCTTGGACTTATCGTTTAAGCGTATAACATTTATATGAGACGGATCAAACAATAATCTTTGCCCTTGATATTAAACTAGATTAGTTTAACATGTGAAATGTCCGTAAAGTATCATCATATGATTGGTTTTAGGGCACATTTCCAACACTATTATGATGTCATGTAGGGAACTTTTGAAGAATGTTTTGGGTTATCGAATGATGTCATCTAATCCAATAAAACAAGGAAAATCGGAGAGTTAACTAGTGATGTCACGGCTAATTTGGAGCATTGTCATTCATAATTCAATGAAGTAGTAACTAGAAATCGAGTTATTTGCATACATGTCATGTATGGAGAAAAAGCCTCTAGCTATCCCATCCATCATCTTATTTCTCACATTTGTTTTCCAATCTGTCTAGTTTTTCATACTTGTTTGTTTGTTACAACTTCATACAAATCAAAACCCCCCTTTTAGTTTCTTGTTTCAAAGTGTTTCAAATCTGTTTTAGTTTGTGTTTTTAAGTGTTTTGATTCAAGTAAAAGTCAATTTTCGTCCAAAGTCATTCTTAGTGTCTAGTTTAAGTTTATTTGGTTGTTTTAAGTTGTTTTGAGTATTTTAAGTTTGCTTTGAGTCTTGTGAGTCTTGTTAAGTGTTTTTAAGTTTAGTTTTATGTTTTGAGTCAGTTTAGAGGTTATTAGCAAGCCCTCTTAATCCCCAGTCCAGAACGATCCCTACTTATACTTATACTACAATTGTCAAAAGAGGGTTAAATTTGTGTGTTAAGTTAATTTTCGCATCAATCATGTTTGTAAGAAAGAAAGAGGAAATATTTGTTCAAACTTGCATAGGACTTCCACAATGTCAGTGCGTAATTGTTGTACATCAGACTTTCGTAACGTCCTAGCAAATAATTGAGAAAAAAATCTCACCAAGAATAGAATCGGCTTCACCACATCTTATGGCAATAGGTGTCGAATACCAATTGGGAGCAGGCATTGCAGTATGACATGACAATCGTGAGTCTTAAGCCCAGAAAATTTGCTCCCATCGACGTTTGCACATTGTCCAATATTTGAAGCATACCCATCTAGAAACTTTATGGAGGATAGAAACTTTAAAAACTCTTTCCTTTTCTTTGGTTTTACTGAAAAAGAAGCTAGCCCCTTTATGGCTATCTCACCCTCCCTCGTCATCCATAAATGTGGCCTTATTCCCATTCGCTCTAAATCAATGCGAGCTTTGATCATGCCATTCGTCTTTCCCTCAATGTCTAATATAGTTCCAACCAGTGTATTAAACACGTTATTCTCAACATGCATAACATCGAGGTTGTAGTGCAGTTTCAATTTGGACCAGTATGGCAGCTCAAACAACATACTCCTATGTGTCTAGTTTAGATGGGTGGCTGGTTTGGTCTTATTTTCCGATTTGCCAAATGGACCAAAATCTAAACGATTCAAGTGTGCTAAAGTATTTTCTCTAGACCATTCTCTAGGTCTTAGCTGAATCTTTGTTTCGTCGAAGAATGATGTCTTGTTTTGACGCCACTCATGGTCCCATGGCAACTATCTAAGATGCCCTAGGCAACAAACTTTCCTGGCGTGCCAAGAAAACGTTGTGTCCTTCTTGCAAACTGGGCATGCCAAATAACCCTTAGTGGAGTATATTCATATATATATATATATATATATATAATTGTAAATACTCAAGAAACTTATCTTCATATAATAATAATTGTAAATATATATATATATATATACAATCAGATAATAAAAATTTAAAAAAGATAATAATTAATTTTCTAAAATTGTCTGAGAAAATAACTTATTCCTTAGAGTTGATGCCACATGTTTAATTTTGTGGGTACATAATAATTTATCAACATGAACACCTTGATATTAAGGAAAAAAAATGTTTCTAGGTTCGATAGCATGTGGACACCTTGTGGGTATTCAGTGGCGAAGCTAAATAGGCGTGAGGGGGTGGCCACCCCTCCACTCACCAGAAAACAAGCCCAGGAACGAGTCTTAAGCCCTTTTGGCTCGGCCAAAAACTAAAAACTATGGTGGTTTTTCTCGACTCTGCTACTGTGTAGTTCCCTTTACATGTAGGGCTTCATTTTTTATTTTTAAATCCAGGCCAAAACGACATCGTTTTGGTTATGGTAAAAAAAAACCTCAAGTAAACGAAAAAAAAAAAAAACAAATTAAAACCATTAGCCATTACCCCCCCTTCTAACTTCCCATCCCCCTTCCTTTAACAAACGACAAATCCTCATTTTCCATCAATGTGCCCCAGTTCCCAACAAGCCTATGTGAAAGATGCCTGGAAGGAGAAAGATTATTGTTCTTAGAAGAAAATTTGTAGGAGGTTACGGTTGGACGAGAGGGGTTATGGGCTTGTATTGATGAGATAGCCAATGCAGAAAAAGTGAAAATGCAAGCTAGAAGAGAAGGGGGTAGGGGTTGGCCTCAAACAGCCACAAAGTCGTCATGAGTTACTTATTATGGAATTATCGTGGTCTTGGGTCAGACACGGTGGTTCGAGCCTTAAACGAGCTTATCCGAAAATACATACCCAAATAAGACTGCATGAGGTTAAGTCTTGGTAGGACAACTCAATAGAGATTCAGGTAAGTTTCTCTTCAAAATTTGTTATTAATTCATGCATTAAATGTATGGGAACACAGATTTGTGCTAAAGCCACTTGGATTTATGGTTATTGTGCTAAGAAGGAGAACTTTTGGACATGGATGGAGAACAATTTTGGACCCAGTGATATGCCATGGTCAGGTGGATGAGATACAAATGAATTTTTGTGGGAGTAAGAGAAGAAAAAAAAAAGAGGTAGAGAGGTATTTCATGGAAGACCACAATATTTACAAAATTTATGAAAAATGAGATTGATTGGTTTAGGATTTAATGGTCCTTGCTTCACTTGGCGGGGAACAAGGAATGGAGAGTTGGTGGAGGAAAGACTGGACCGAGGATTGGCAAACAAAATATGGAAAGAATTTTGGCCAAACACCATCGTTACACATTGTATAATTAAATGAAGCAAAAAAATTAAATGTTTGTCACGGGCAATTGAAGGTTTGGAGTAAAAGGAAGTTCAGGAGGATAAAAGAAGAAATTAAAGACTTAATTCAAAAACTTGAAGCACTCCAAGAAAATTGGGAGGAAAACATAGCACAAATTAATTCCCATTCTTTGCACATTGATAGATTAAGGGAACAAGAAGAGAATTATTGGCAACAAAGATCTAGAGTTAAGTGGTTGCAGTCAGGAGATGTAAATACAATTTTCTTCCACCAATCAACGTTACAAAGATGACAACAAAATAAGGTTATGAATATATGATGTAATATAAACTAGCACTCAAACTTACACTTAACTAGGGATCGTTCTAGGCCGGGGATTAGGAGGGATTGCTAATCGACTCAAATTAGACTCAATTACACTTAACTAGACTTAAAAAACACTAAACTAGACTTTTATGACTCAAGACTGACTCAAACTACTCAAAATTACACAAAACTAACAAATTGACTCAAAACTAACACTAAGGATGACTTTGGATGAAATTTGAACTAAAAAGACTCAAAACAATGAAAAGAAACCAGTTTGGATAGATTCTAACTAAAAGACATGAAATATAAAGGGGGGAGCGGTTTTTGACGAATTTAAAGCAAAAGCAAACATATTGAAAGACTCTAAATAACTTTGGACAAAATTCGGTGTTTTAATGGGTGAATGGCTAGCTAGAGGGTCATTCTCCACACATGACACATATTCATACGAATCGATTTCCAATTATTCTTCCTGTAAACCATGAATGACAACGCCCCAGATTAACCGTGAACAACACGAATTAACCCTCAGATTTCCCTAGGTTCATTGAATTGGACTCAGCATCGCAACCAAATTATTCTTATCAAAGATCATTAAGTTCTATGAAAATCATAAGCATTGACAAGGCACTCGTAACTATGAACATCATGATACTTCTGCCAGGAATTTTACTTAACACGATCATGACCAATGACCTCCACTACTTATAAATATAAGTTCATAACTATTAGGTGAAACTCCCTTATATTTTAGCATCAAATTCCTGCATGCAAACCAAGTGTGCACCCTTAATCAACATACAAAAATAAGTTCTGAATTAAACAGTTAAGCAAATTGCGTTCACGATTCATGAAATAATAACTAAACGCAATCAATTCATATGCAATATATGTTCATGGCTTTGAATTCGCCTCTAGCCAAAGCGAGTTTAGTTCATCATGTTCGCACTTAAACAAAGATAACTTAAATTAAACATTGAAAACAAAAGATAAAAAACACCTAGGAATGTTCCAGCAATCCAAGCTTGAATGGCAAGGCATGGCAAAGGGTCTCCTTTCCTTTGTCCTTGTAAGGCTGCAACACAAGAGAGATTTCTATGTATGATGGATGTGTGGTCCGATTTTGTGATGAGAGATGGGTGATTTATGAGTGCTGCGGCATTATGTATTTATCAGGAGAAGGGAAGACACGGCAAAGGCTGAGAAGGAAGGGAATTAGGACTCCAAATCAACAAGGAAAAATGACACTTCAAATCAGATTCCAGGGAGGAAAAAGAGCAGTCCTTGTATTAGGAAACATAGCTTCTAGAAGAGCTAGGTGCGGCACACTTTTAGGGATAAAGTTTGACTTCTAGAAACCTGATTTGTAGGTATCCTAATGTCATTTAGATGCCCTCCTTCCAACTAGAAATTAGGTAGATTAGGATAAGATAAGATAAGGTTTTGGATAATATTGGATAAAATAAGGTTGGTTTGGATAATGTTCCTTCGTTTTAGCAGATTCCTTATCTTCCAAGTCTTGGCTTTACTTTCTTTATCTCTTCAGCATATTCCTAGCCTCTTGAACTTCAAAAATGTCCATCCACCTTGCTCCATGCATGTGCTATCCATTCTTGGCCGAAAACTGCTTCAAAATGCTCCGAATTGCACTTTCTTGCCAACTTTGTCATTTGAACTGAAAACACACGAAAATAGCTTAAAACACTCTAATAAGTAGAAATTAGCTATGAAAATGCACGAAAATAAGCTAACTAAGTCGCATAAATATACTCCTAATAGTAGAGAATGGGTTCAAAATCCAATGCAAATTAGAAGTATAGTGGAGGATCACTGCAAATGCCTTTTTACCACTTAGGGGCCGAGAGATTGGAGAGTAATCCTTAAATGTATTAAGCTATCTATTACACCAAAGATTTACTCTAGCCTTATCTGTCAGATTACAGATGAAGAAATTAAATGGTAGTATTACAAATGGGGGGGTTTAAAAGCGTCGAGGCCAAATGGGTTTCGAGGAGTATTTTACCAGTCGTATTAAGGAATTATTAATGATGAAGTCCAAGGAAAGACAATGAAGTTCATGAATGGAACATCCACCCCCAAAGATGTTAACTCACATAGTTTTGGTTAAAAGTAAAACATCCAGAGACGGTGGATCAATTCAGGCCAATAAGTGTTTGCAATTATTCCTACAATGTGCTATCTAAAGTTCTTGCCAACCGACTTAGACCTTGGTTACAAAAGATCATTTCTCTAATACAAAATGCCTTTGTTACTGGGCAACAAATCCAGAATAATATTCTTATCCCTCATGAAGTTTTCCATTTTTTAAATTAAGGAAAACAAATAGAAAATTTGAATTGAAGGAATGCTATATATGAGCAAGGGATAGATCAGATTAACTCGATTTTTTGGAGGTTGTGATGGTAAGAATGGGCTTTCATAAAATTTGGATATATTTGGTGATGAATTGTGTTAAATTGGTGAGCTTCTCAATTATAGTTAATAGGCAGCCTGGTCGAAATTTGAACCTTCTCGGGGATTGAGGCAAGGGGATCCATTGTCATTATATCTCTTCTTGATTGTTAGTTGTTGGGGGACTTTTAGGTCGAAGTGGACTTGGGCTTTGAGAATGTCCTCTTGTCTCTCTTGGTTCAAATTCGTACCAAGTCTCAGAATATCTTGAAAGAGTTAGCTTGCCTTAAGAAATACCTTGATAACATCAACGACTTGAAGATCGCATGATTGATCAAGATAATGACTTGCTCAAGTGAAGTGTGGTGTAGAAGTTAGAAGATTATCGGTTTAACATGAGAGAGAATGGATTTGCATGGTTGCATGGCATTCTTAGTTGGGTGATTTGGTTTTCCCTTTCCTTTATCCCTAGCCCTCATTCTATTCCCCTTTTGGTGTAAGGTAGATACACTGTTAAAACATCCAGTGTGCTTCTTCTCGAGCCGCAGCTTTCCTAAGCTGGCCTTCCTCAAGCGCTATTTTTGGTAACGATCCCTATGGCTTTCTATCATTGGTTTTATGTGCAAGCTAAGAAGGGAAAGTTAGTATTAAATGCCTGACTTGCTGGGTTTAACATGCATTTAATGCAGCAATCTAGTTTAGTCCTAACTAAAAGGGTTGGCTTGCTAGGGAAATGAGTAAACTAGGCTAGTTTTCTCTCAATGTTGCCTGCATGAAATGCAAAGGGTATGGGTTTGAGCAGCCTAAAGTCTTTCATAACCTCGATTCCACGTAGGCCCAATACCCTTTCGTAACCATCCACACCACAATCCACTTGACAAACCCCGAATATATGACTTGGGCTTAGCATGGGCAATGATTAGCATGAGAAAGCTTGAAATGATTAATAGGCATGAGTATGGCATGATTTGTGTAAGTATCCGGCTTAATAACTGTGGTATGGCATGTTTGTAAATATATTCCTTATCAATCCCACACCTTGGCACGTTTGTTGGGCTTGAATGAGGGATTTGCATGACAATTAGGCCTTCAGACTTGGTTGGATTATGACATTTTTGGGCCCCAACATTAGCAAAGTCTTATCTTTGTTGATTCAAAAAGCCATTGAGATGGATTACACCCAGGGATTTTAGACCAGTGCAAATGGGCCATGTATATCTCACTTGCTCTTTGTAGATGACAATTTCATTTTTTTACAGGCTACTCAACAAAACTGCACGAATTTCATACATTTGTTGAATGCCTAGTGTGCTGCGTCGAGACAAAAGATGAATTTACAAAAGTCCAGTGTTCATTTCAGTGCAAATACTCCTACTAGATTTGGTGAAGAATTATGTGGGATTTTAGGGATGCCAAGAGTCGAGGACCTAGGGAAGTATCTTAGTATGCCGATAATATGGGGGAGTCAAAACAAGAACCTTTCATTAACAATTCTCTATAATATTTCAAGCTACTGGAGAATGGAATTTATATTGGAAGTATGCCCACAAAGCCACTCATTTGATGTAATATCTTTTGGAATACTTATTGTATTAAACTATTATATGTTTAATGAAGAGCAAAGCTTATTGTTAATCACTATTTATTGTATCATGTGTTTAAGCAATAAGGGAATCCAAGGAAAGTATTTAATCTGAGAGAAGTAATTTAAGTAAGTTAGATTAACGAGACCTTTCTGTTATGTTCATTCCTAAAACGTTTCTAACCATAAGATTTCCAATTGGGCATTGACAATCCGCTAAGGTTAGTATGTGTTATGTCAACTCAAGCATGAGTATGACTAGTCTCAAGTCATTTAGTGTTGGACATTAAGACAAACACGTAGGTGCTCGAAAGGGTAATCGAGTACATTGAACAACGATCAAAAGAGAGTTCGAACATACATGTCATGTAAGAACTCGTTAGTTGCAATATGCAAAGTAGTCCTTTGACCTGAGGCATCATAGATGTCTAATGGTTAGGTCCTTGATCTTTGATCATGTCAAAGGCATTCCATCAAGAGTGTCCACGGCATTGTTGGGGTTAAGATATCTAGTCATGTAGGCATATGAATGCACAACAAGGGATCTCTAACCTTCCATGGTGGAGGGAGAATACTCTAAGATATGATTCGGGAGTCTTTGGCCAAAGAATATGAATATGACTTAGGAAGTTTGTTCCAAATCATATTCAATTGAATCATATAAAGAAGTACCACATTGGATAGTAGACATGAAACAAACTATCACTCAAACAATGTGATTAAGAGTATTGTATGAGAGAAAGACCATATTGCATTGTAATTGTAACTGGATAGGTTCTCCAACCACTTCTACTTAGCTTGAGTAGCCATGACATACTGCTAGATGTCACTCATGGTTTGTGGAAGCCCTAAAGATTAGCAAACACTAATCTTCGACAAAGGGAGAATTGAAATGTTGTTTCAATTCACAATCGATCGTTAAGAGTAACAATCGCCCACTGCCTCGCTAATTGGAACCTAATGGATCGTACACCAAGTAAGGATGAAAGTGAAGAAATATAAATGAGATGGATAAGCGATTAAATGGTTTAATTGAGAATGGTCAAGATTAATTAATTAGTTAATTAATTTTACGAAAGGTTCGTATTGGGCTTTTAAGTTGGTTTTGGGTTTCAGGGCCCAAAAGTGTTTTGGTCCACAAGGCCCATTATGTTTAAGTTGTATGACAACTAAAACAAAATGGGCAATTAGCCCAATAACAAAGACAAGGCCGGGCATAAAGGTGAGTGGATGCAAACTTGAATTAATTACAAGTTTGCCACTCACATGTGATGTAGTATAAAGTCAACTTTATAGCTTTTTCTCATTAGGGTTTTCTTGAGGTAAAGAAGAGAAACACTTTCTCTCTTTTTCTCTAAAAGGAGGCTGGCCACTTAGGGAAGAATTAGCTAGCAATCTTTGCTTCTCTAAGTCATCCATTTCATCTTCACACCTCATCCTTGGTGTGGAGACTTAGAGACACCAAATCTTTGGTGTTCTTGAAGATCCTTTCCTCACATCCTCAAGGAGCAAATGAGCATCAAAAGGAAGAAAAACACAAGGAAGATCCAAGGAGCTAGGAGGTGACTTGAAGGCCCTCCACTTGGGTGAATCCCTTGTGTAAACAAGGATGAGCTTCAAGGGTAATGAATCTCTAAATCCTTCCCTCTCTTTAATATTGTTAAAGAGTCTTGTGGTTCACCATTCACTAGGCTTTGAAAGTCATGGGTTTTAGAATTATTTTTGAATGCATGCCTACTTTAATGTGTTATTAGTTTGCATATGTGTTCAAATGTTCTCACATGTTCTTAGCTAGGACAAAATTTTTCCTTCAATTTAGAGAATATAAGTTCAAAGATTTCAACTCATGAGAATTCATTGATAATTGAGTTACAAATTGGTGATCCCCAAAGCAATGATCGGCTTGTCTAGCTTATGGAAAAAAGAAAAAGAAAAATAAACAGTAAGGTCTGGATATCCATGGTTACATTGCAAAGACTTCAAAAATAGACGTCGACGTCCCTCATCGTCATTGCTAATCAGCAATCACGTATGGAAATATTTGGTGTTGGAATAACTGAAATGCTATCCACATTCCAAACGGAAATGCCTTTAGACATTCATATAATTACTACATAAGTAATTAGGAGGTTAATATCCTCATTTGGGTGGACTCTTCTCCTTATGGTATTTATCATATTAGATAAATCCTACGTCTCCCACTCACCCACATAGGGTGTGGCATAATATCAATCAACATACTTAGTTCACATCCATTCTAGTTTATCTCCTCATAAAGGAAATGGGACTCGTGACCTCAAGAGAAAGAACGTACATAACCAAGAGCACTATCATTAAGCTATCACTAAACTAACAATAATGCATCACTCGAAAGTTCATTGCTTTATACCCTAGACTGTTCGTCACTCAACAAACTTGACATTCTTTATCCCTTGTTTATAAAGGGTATTGTCATGTCTCACAAGTATCATGTATCCATGCCTTATGTTTGATAACGAATATAAAAAATATCACATCCCGGCCAGGACCCCTACCACATCCCAGGCTCGACTCCACCATAGCACGATATTGTTCACTTTGGGCCCCGACCACGCCCTCACGGTTTTGTTTCTTGAAACTCACATGAGAACTTCCCAGTGGGTCACCCATCATGGGATTGCTTTCACACGAACTCGCTTAACTTCGGAGTTCCGATGGAACCCGAAGCCAATGAGCTCCAAAAAGGCCTCGTGCTAGGTAGAGATGGGAATATACATATAAGGCTTAGAGGATCCACTCCCCTAGGCGATGTGGGATGTAACAAAAAAGACGTTGGGCAGCTAATGAATCACATGACATATTGTTGTCTTCTAACTGTCTTCCCTAAGCTTTCATGTCAATCTAATTTGGTTTAATTGCTTGCCTAGACACCTCTTGGGACAATAACTAACTTGACTGTCTTAGATAAACGTGCTAAAGTAGCAATGATCAAACCTCCTATTTTTTACATAGGCTTTAGTCCAAAGGGCATAAATGGTGGAATCGTATAGATTGCTTATGGTTCACACAGTGATTGAAGCAGGGATTAATTCATCACTCCCACTTTCGATCGATTATAGCACATACAATATGATTTGTATGCTATGGTGTATCCTTATCTCAATGAGTGTGTCACATGTCCATTAGACATACACTATACGGATCTTAGTTTAGTCACTAACAAGCGCCTAACCTAAGTCTTCTAGCATAGTCGCCCTATCGGCGCCCACCTAGATAAACATGAAACAAATTCATGATTGACTTCTGTTAAGTCTCATCTTAGACATTTCTATCTCGTGCATATTGGTACGTGCAACATACACGTGTCTGGTCCCGTAGTCTAATGCGTTGAGGAAACAAATGTCTCATCCTACTAGCTATCTCAGTGCCAGGGCAAATCGTTTGTGTGAAAAATGTTTCTAGCTTAGTGACACTTGTAAAAATATGTAAACAATCATTTCAAAAATAAATAAATATGAAATGAAAAACTTCAACGCCTTTTTATTCAAATAATAATGTCAAATACAAAGAAAAAACATAGCAAACCCTACGTAAACCTATATTCTTTACTTGAGTTAGAAAACAATGGGATCAACAAGCATATTGCAAGTCAAGATATGTTTTAGTACTACTTCACCCTTGGTAACCTTGTTCCTTGTAGGTATCTTATAATCCTCTTTATGGCTTGCTAGTGAGCTTGTCCAGGATTACCTTGACAGCGGCTTACCATGCCCACAGCATGATAAATGTTCAGACATGTGCAAAGTATTGCGTACATTAAACTTCCTACCACAAAGGCATAAGGTACATTTGGCACTTGTTCTTTCTCTTTCTTAGTCTTTGTACACTGTTCTAAGGACAATGTCTTGCCTTTTTCCATATGAGTGTCTATGGGTTTGGAGTTCTTCATCTTAAACCGTTTAAGTTCCTTTTAATGTAATTCTCTTAAGACAAACTCAGAAGTTTCCTTCAGCGATCTATCATGATCTTAACTCCAAGCATATAGTGTGCTTTACCCATATATGTCATCTCAAAATGGGATGGCAACCACGCTTTCGTAGTTTCTATGGAGGTCTTGTCATTTTCCATTATTAGGATGTCATCAACATATAGAGAAAGTGTGAGAATTTTTTTTTGGATTTCTTAAGATACACACGATGGTCTTCCTCAATCATCTCAAAACCAAATAGAGTGATTGAATTATGGAATCTAATGTTCCACTGTCTAGACGCTTGCTTGAGGCTATAAATGGAATGTTTTAGGCGGAAAACTTTGCGCTCTTGTCCTTTAGCCTCGAAGCCTAGAGGTTGATCCATATATATCTCCTTGTCTAGTTCTCCATTGAGAAATGTTGTCTTAATATCCATTTGGTAAAGTTTCAAATCTAGTTGAGCAACAATAGCTAAATGAGGTGAATAGAGGCAAACCTTACCACAGGGGAGAATGTCTCTTCATAGTCTACACTCAATTGTTAAGTGTATCATTTCGCCACAAGGCATGCCTCGTATTTGTCAATTGAACCATCTGCCTTGCGTTTGATTTTTAAAACCCACTTACTTCTAATGGTTTTACCCCCAAGCGAAAGATCAACTAACTCCCAAACAGTATTCTTGTCCATGGAGCTCATTTCATCCTCCATTGCAGTTATCCACTTCTCTTTGGCAAGTGAAATCAACGCTTCTTTGTAAGAAGATGGTTCATCATCTTATGAAGATATGCAAATGTAGGTCTCCTCATCAACCTCAAAATGACATTTGGGTATGTGTCCTATTTTGCTCTTTCGAATTGTGTGAATTCAAAAGGTACGCTCCCATCAGTCTCTTGAGTGTCCACGGGTACACTACCACTAGGTTGTGTACTCCCATTCGGATCAAGTCCTCTTACATCATCTTCAGCGACCATCGAATTGGAAATTAATTCCCCTCATTCGCTTGAAGATGTTGTGAGTTCTTCATCTTTCTCCAACTCATGGAGATCAAGGTTTTTGACAATGTCGCCAAGTTTTAGGAAGTCATTCTCTATGAATTCCAAATCATGTGACTCAATCTTGGTTCTTCCTCTATCTGGATGTTCACCAAACATCACATAACCATTCGAGTTTTCTTAATATCTTATGAAGATATGTTTATTCGCTCTAGGACCCAACTTTCCAAATTTATATGATTGATTATGAACAAAACCAGTACAACCCCAAGGACGTAAATTACCCAAATTGGGTTTTGCACCATTTCAAAGTTCGTATAGGGTTGAGGGAACCATCTTTGAAGGCACACGGTTAAGTATATATGTCGCAGTCAACAATACATCACCCCAAAAGGATATGGGGATATTTGCCTATGCCATTGTAGACCTTACCATGTCTAGTAAAGTTCTGTTTCTCCTTTTAGCCACACCATTTTGTTGTGGCATGTAAGAAATAGAAAGTTGTATGGATATCCCATTTCTTTCACAAAAAACCTTGAACTGATCAAACAAATACTTGCGTCCACAATTAGTGCGAATAGCTTTTACAGTCTTCCCTTTTTTATTCTTAATCTCAGCTATAAGGATAGTATAGCGGCACAAGTAAGGGTGTCAAACCACAGGGATTGAGAAATAACTTAGTAAAACCTTTGACTCTTACAAATTAGCAATAGTTAAAGACTCATATGACTTAAAATGGGGGGTTTGAATAATCTTCAAAAAGAAATAAAGACACAAAGAAAAGGGAAAAGTTAGAACTATCTAAAAATAAACCTACGACATGAAATAGGTTAGAAACATTTTTGGAACATAAATATGACTTCAAATGAACAAAGGCTTTCCCCTAAACATTCATGAATCAGTTATATGATCTTTTAACTTATCCCTTTGAAATGCACAACTAAGATGTTCACATATCTAGCATGGCATATAACTAGATTGTATGAATCCTCTCTTACTTAGCATGTTCGATGCATGTCATATACATAAAACTTATACTTGTAGGTGCAACCTAGCATGGCATATACTCAGATTTAGCACCTAGAAACTCGTTAAGAACGAAGAGGATTATTAACATCACATGAACCTTAAAACATGGCATTCATCCTAGAAATTCATGGAATCAGTTTACATGATTAGCTCTAAACCTAACCACATGTTCCTAATGAATGAAAGAAGATATGGTAGTCATCCTTATCATTCTCAACAAAAAGCAAACATAAACAAGGTACCCAAGCTTGAAAATATGCGCTTGAAATGATTAACACAGAAAACTGATTCTAGCTTCCAAATGAAATTGATAAACTAAAACTGCATCATAACATTAATTCAATCATGTCTAGGGCTTCAAAGCAGCCCTAAGTATCCATAAAAACAAAATACATAAAAAGTCAGGAAAGCTAGAACCTAGAAATTGCTCAAGGCCAAAGACTCATACTCTCTCTCCAGATTCTCCTCCTTCTGTTGAGTATTTGTCTCCTATTAAAAGGCTTATGACTTATCTAACATCTGACACATTTACATCATTGAATTGACTCTCATTTATAACACATAACAACCAGCTTTTAGTATAGGACTAACTGAAAACTAGCTATTATCAGAATTTGTATCTGAACAGCTCCTCTTTATTTTGTCATAACTTATTGTCGAAACCTCCAAATCATAAGCTGTAATGACCATCAGAAAGAAGACTTCTAGGGCTTTCCAACCATATATAGCCCATTTTCTAATTCGCTCTGAGCACTTCAAGGCAAAGCTCGTAAGTTGTCTATTCTGCAAGGGCCTTTTCTGGCGAATCTTGGGCCACTTCTTACAATATTCAAAATAAGATGATTTATTCAAGCCCTTACTTTCATCTGGAAATACAATACAAACAAAAAAATACCTTGTGATGCATAGAGATTTTAAGCAAAAAACCTAAGTAAAAAAGGGCATATAAATTTAACTTTTTGCACTCAACAAATACCCCCAAACTTAGATTTTGCTAGTCCTCGAGCAAACTAAAACTAAAAGAAACAAAAACAACACAAAAGACAAACATAAGTTAATCTAAGACCAATTGCATTGGTGAGACGAATGCATTCAACTTATGTATCAAGCCTTTAAACCTCTAGGCATCCCTAGTATGAGGAGTTGTGTCTCCTAAGGGTTTAACAGTGACGGTACCCATAAACATCTGAAACAACCTACAAAACAACAATTAGAGCACTTTTGAAATAAGATAATAAGAATCAAAGCTCAACTATGCCTTACATTCCTAACTTTGACTTTACCTTTCCAGCAATCAAATCTGCATGTTAGTGAGGTGTTCTAGCTCAAATTCAACATGTTACTAAGTTACAAGCTCAAGCAAGGAAGATAAGATTCGTCTCAACTTTAATCTCACATATTCACTCTTTCAGTTGATTCCTAGGGCTTGCTCTCAACAAGTATATGTGAGTGAGGTTATGTAATGGAAAGCAAGATATTCTCACACATAATTCAATTAGAAACAAAATAACTTTCTGGACTAGATCTCATGAAAGGAATCAAATACTAAGAATAGGATAGCACACATACTTACTAACATCTATGAATATATCCTTAAAGATCAGCTAGGTCTTTCATAAGGTTGTAATGTAAGGTTTTTAAGGTAGGGGCTACGAAATGATGGATAAGGAATACTAGAACTTGAGATGTACCAAAGTGTCTTCCTTGCAAAACCAGCATTCTCTCCTCTTGAATTGATCTTCTTTACTTGTTCTCGGTGTCCTGGACCTATGGATTTAGAAATTGTATCTTCTTTTTTTTTCTTTTCTGAAAATGTTTTCTTTGTCCTATTTTTTTTTTTCTTCTTATTTTTCAATTCCAACCCATGTTACCTTGGTACACACCACTTTCTTAGCTTAAAGCTCGAGCATTATATTTGTCTTCATCACTTTGGTATTCTCTAAGCTATAGGGAATGGCTATTATGGGGGAAAATGGGGTAGAGTTTAGTGTGGGTGATGAAAGATATGGCTGTGTTTGGCTTCAAAATGGGTAATGGTTCACACAACAAAGGTAGGGAATTAGACCATTTACTAGTTAAAACAAGCACAGCCTAACATCTTTTCATGGGTGATAATAAGCACAAGTATCCACAAAAAAGAATAACTCTTAGTATTCAATCAAAAACGAATAATGATATCATTTGAAATGAATTTGAAAGAAAAAGATAGGAGTAGAAACAGTTTAATCCATCTAAAAGAAACAAATAGGCACAAAATTTCACAAAAGGCAGTCTCCACTTTCCTTCTTCTAAGGCTTGAACTAGTAACTTTTCATAAGTATTCTTATAACTGAAAGCAGTGGTATTATATAGCAGATATATTAACTTTCAAAGCATAGCCAAAGTTATGATTGCAAGACTAACTTAAGCATGTACATTCCCATTATTTAATTGCAAATAGCTCTAATCATGACTCAAACAACCTAAAAGTTCAATACCACACACCCCTAAACCTAAACAAAGCACTGTCCTCAATGATTACAAATGAATGCAATGCAAAGTATGGCAAAGAATGGCATAGTATTAATACTAATAGAAAACAAAAACAAAATAGAGGATAGAAAGAAAAAAACCTAGTTGTGTTGCCTCCGAACATGCGCTTTATTTTATGTCTAGGCAAGACATGATGTGAAGGTTAAGTGGCTAATGGCGGTGGTTGATGGAGAGTCTCAGCGACCTCAGGAATTGGTTTATAAGCATTATAGTATAGCTTAAGACGATGGCCATTCACTTTGAAACTGCACCATGAGGATAAACATTAGTGACAAGAAACAGACCATACCAATGGGAACGAAGCTTACCAGGTAAGAGCCTAAGGCATGAATTGAATAAAAGAACTTTCTGCTCAATCTCAAATGACTTCCTATGGATTGCTTTGTCATGATATGTTTTGGTCCTTTCTTTGTAAATTTGAGAGCTCTCATATGCATCATTCCTTAACTCATTAAGCTCACTGAGTTGAAACCTCCTCAAATGGTTTGCCTCCTTTAGATCAAAATTGAGCTTTTTTATTGCCCAATAAGCTCTATGTTCCAGCTTCATGGGAAGATGGCAAGGCTTTCCATAGACAAGTCAGAAGGGTGACATGCCAATGAAAGTTTTATAAGCTATTTTATAAGCCCATAATGCATCATGCAAGCTTATCGACCAATCTTTTCAAGTAAGGCCTACAGTCTTCTCAAGGATTTGTTTGACTTCACGGTTAGAGATTTCAGCTTGTTTGCTCGTTTGAGGGTGGTATGGTGTGGAAACCCTGTGCGTGACTCCATAGCGTTTTAATAAAGCCTCAAATGATCGGTTGCAAAACTGTGTACCTTCATCACTAATTATAGCTCTGGGAGTTCCAAATCTAAAAAATGTGTATTCTTTAAGGAAACTGAGAACCACTTTAGAGTCATTAGTTGTAGTGGGGATTGCCTCAACCCACTTCGAAACATAATCAACAGCAAGCAATATTTATAAACAACCATGACAATTAGGAAAAGGTCCCATGAAATCAATACCCCAAACATCAAAAATTTCAATAACTAGAATTGGGTTTAAGGGCATTTAATCACGAGAACCTAAGTTACCTATACGTTGGCAGCGATCATATGTGGCAACAAACTTATAAGCATCTTTGAACAAGCTAGGCCAATAGAAACCACTATGAATAACTTTAAGAGCTGTTTTCTTTGCTCCAAAATGACCTCCACAAGGTGAATCATGACAGAATGTTATAATAGAATGAATTAAGATTCATGTACACACTTTCTTATGATCAGGTCTAGGCAATATATCCATAAAAATGGATCATGCCAAATGTAATACTTAGCTTGTTTTACTAGCTTGTCTTTTTGGAATCGACTGAATATGCCAAGTAATTGATAATGTCTGCGAGCCAAGGATCTACAATGTCAAGGGCAAATAGCTGCTCATCTAGGAAGTTTTCTTGTAATGGCAAATGATCCTCTTCTTCATTAAATGAATGCACTAAACGGCTAAGATGATCTACCACAACATTTTCTTAACCTTTCTTATCTCGAATCTCCACATCAAACTCTTGGAGTAGAAGCATCCAACGAATCAACCTTGGCTTGGCATCTTTTTTGGTAAGGAGATATTTCAAAGTTGCATGATCAGAATAGATTATCACTTTAGTACCAATTAGATAAGATCTAAACTTTTCTAGACCAAAAATAACAGCAAATAACTCATTTTCAGTTGTTGAATAATTAAGTTGTGCATCATTTAAAGTACGGCTAGCATAGTAAATGACATAGGGATGCTTGTTCACACGCTGCCCTAAAACAGCTCCTACTGCATAATTTGAGGCATCACACATAAGCTTAAATAGAATGCTCCAATTTGGTGGCATGATGATATAGGCAATAGTAAGGAGTCTTTTAAGCTTTTCAAAAGCTTCATGACACTTGCTATTGAACTCAAATGGAGCATCTTTAGCCAATAAGTTGCATAAAGGCCTTGAAATCTGAGAAAAATCCTTGATGAACTGACAGTAAAATCCAGCATGTCCAAGAAAGGATCGGAGTTCCTTCACTAATGTAAGGGGTGGCAACCTGTTCACTATGTCCACCTTGGCTTTGTCTACTTCAATTCCACGAGCAGAGATCACATGGCCTAAAACAATGCCTTGTTGCACCACGAAATGACACTTCTCCCAGTTAAGCATCAAATTACATTCCATACACCTTTGCAACACTAAAGAAAGATTGTGAAGACATACGTCAAAAGAGTCACCAATTATAGAAAAATCATCCATAAAATTCTCAATGATGTCCCCAACCATGTCCGAGAATATACTTATCATGCATCACTGAAATGTTGCAAGGGCATTGCACAATCCAAATGGCATTTATCTATAGGCAAATGTGCCAAATGGGCATGTGAATGTGGTCTTTTCTTTGTCCTCAGAAGCTATCACGATTTGGTTATATCCAGAATAACCGTCCAAAAAGAAATAATGTCTATGACCTGCAAGACGCTCAAGCATTTGATCAATAAAAAGTAAAGGAAAATGATCCTTACGAGTTGTTGCATTGAGCTTGCGATAATCAGTGCACACCCTCTAACCTGTTTGCACTCTTGTTGGAACCATTTCATCATACTCATGCTTAACAACTGTGATGCCGGATGTCTTAGGGACCACATGTATCGGACATACCCATTTTGAGTCAGAAATTGGGTATATAATTCCTACATCTAGCAGCTTCAAAATCTCCTTCTTCACCACCTCCTTCATAGGTGGATTTAGGCGTCTTTAAGCTTCTTTGGTTAACTTAGCTCCATCCTCCAAAAGAATCGGGTGCATGCACTTTGTTGGCCTAATTCCCTTGATATCAACTATTATCCAACCAATAGCTTTCTTATTGTCTTTTGGAACTCTTACTAGGTTTTCTGTCTCAACATCACTTAAATGGGCATTTATAATAACAGGAAGAGTATTCTCATTACCAAGATAAACATATTTAAGATGTTTAGGGATTGGTTTGAGTTCTAACCTTGGAGCTTGAATCACATAGGGAAATGGCTTCCCTGTTGAGCTAGGAAGAGGCTCAAAACATGGCCACCTTGAAAGCGTGTAAAATGGCATGGCGTCTAAGGCAACAAGTATCTCAGTTCTTGCTTTGTCATATACATCTTCCTCACTTTCAGTTAAAGTGAGTGCTCTCTCTAGTGGATCGTCCCAACCTTGTGTTTCAACTGGTGCCTACAATGTTAAGCTTAAATCGATTAAATTGCATTCATGAATGTCACTAGGATACCTTATAGCTTCAAGGATTTGAAAAGTTCTTGTTTCTCCTAGAATAGTCATGGTAAGCTTTTCGGAATGACAATTAATGATGGCATGAGCTGTGGCTAAAAATGGTCAACCAAAGATGAGAGGAAGATGATTTGGTAGAGGGCTCTCCTCCATGTCCAAAATGTAAAATATGGTGGTAGAACTAGGTCACTGATTTAGACAATCACATTTTCCACAATTCCTCGATGATGAGTAAGAGGGTAAAAGAACGATCCACTAGTTGAATCATCATATGAGTTGGCTTGAGATCACCTAATTGAAGTGCTTCATAAATAGAATAAGGCATTAAGTTAATCGAAGCACCTAAATCACATAAACATTTATCAAACCTCATTGGACCAATTTGGCATGGAACAGTAAAGCTTCTAGGATCCTTCCCTTTTGGTGGTAACTTTTATTGCAAAACTAATGAAACTTTCTCTCCAAATGCCACCAGAGCATTGAGTTCCACCAACCATTTATTTATGCACAATTCTTTTATGAACTTTCCATAACTTGGAATATGCTTAATTGCCTTGAAAAGGGGAATTGCAATTTCTAGATTCTTGATTGTCTCTAGAAACTCTTCCTTGAGGTGCTCCGTCTTTGAATTGACAAACCTGCTAGGGTAAGGCATAGGTGGAGTATATCCTTCCACCTTAGGGTTAGAATTCAATTCACTAGGCTTAGATTTTACCTTAAGAACATTCAACTTGGCAGGAATAGTGCTCTCTTCATAAGGAGTTAATTTGGACTCCTTGTGATGTTGATGGCAGTCTTCTTCTTCTTCTTGTTGGACAACCACAAGTTCATCAATTTGTTGAGGCTCCTTGGTGCTTTTAAGCTCATTTCCACTCCTCAAAGTGATCACATTCACCTGTGCATTGTTTAAATCTTTTGTATTTACAACAACTTGACTAGGAAGCTTACCTGGTTCTCTTTGGTTTATGACTGCTGCAATTTGTCCAACCTAAGTTTCTAAGTTAGCAATTGAAGGATCAGTCTTGTTCATGAAAGCTTGGGTTAAAACCTTGAGGTCATGAGTGCTTTGAGCTAAAGAACTCACTTGTCCAGTCAATGTACTTATGATATCTTCAAGAGGTTTACTTGGTGTAGCTTGGGGAGGTGGCAGATTTTGCACATTGTTGTTGTTTCCCCATTTGAAATTAGGATGATTCCTCCATCCTGGGTTATAAGTTGGAGCAAACATATCATTTCTAGGTCTCTGATTTCCTTGAAATCCTCCTACCATGTTTGCTTCTTCATGAAACCCTTGCACTTGAGGACATGCCTCAGATGAATTTCCCTACATGGAACACACTTGATAAACAAACACAACTTGCTTTTAGGATACAAGTTTCTTAACAAGGTTAGTTAATTCAGAAATTTGAGAGTTATCATTAGAAGTACTAACCTCATAAACCTTCTTGGTTTGTCGATTTTTGAAACTAAATTGCTTCGTATTTGAAGCAATGTCCTCAAACCTGGTTTTGGCTTGATCAGCCATCTTGTTCATCAAACCACCAGCAGTAGCATCCACCATCATACGATCAGAATCAAGCAATTCTTCATAGAAATATTGTATGAGCAACCATTGTTCCAAGTTGTGATAAGGGCAAGAATGCAACAAAGTTTTGAAACAGTCTCAGTATTCATGGAACAACTCTCCATCATTTTGCACAATTGACATGATTTCACGCCTAAGCTTGTTAGTGCATTGAGCTGGGAAAAATTGTTGCAGAAATTGTTAGTGCATTGGTTGGGGAAAAATTGTTAGTGTGAAGCCATGCCTTACCCTTCTCCCTTAGTGAAAAGGGAAAGAGCCTAAGACGTATCTCTTGATGGGTCATGCCCTGGATCTTAATGGTATTGCATACTTCTACAAACTCCTTGATATGCAAATGGGGATCCTCACCTGCCAAACCATTAAATTTAGGTAAAAGATGGATCATATCTGATTTGAGTTCGAAGTTCTCCATGGTGGTGTCAATATAATGAATGCATGAAGACTCCTTACTGATCTTGGGAATCGCATACTCCTTCAAAGCATGATTAGCCTCGTCATCGTTGTTATTGTTATTGTTTCCCATGGTCATCTCGTCTTCTTCTAATTCAGCCTTAGGTGAGGATGAGGCTGACTTAGGTGTATGTGATTCTGAGTGGCAAGGAGAACTTGGCAAAGATTGAGTTTTGAGAATCCTCACAGGTTTGAGTGTACGCCTCTTACTCGAACTTGACTGAACCACCCATTGTAGTTGCTCTAAGTCAATGGGTTGCTTCAATGGATTGAAAGACATATAACTGAAAACAAAATAAATTAAGTTAGTAAACAAAACTAAAAGGAATTACAAAGTTGTTTAAGCGCAATCCTCGGCAACGGCTCCATTTTGTTGAAGTTCCTTTCGAGTACAGATATAAGGATAGTATATCGGCACAAATAATGGTGTCAAACCATAGGGACTAAGAAACAACTTAGTAAAACCTTTGACTCTTACAAATTAGCATTAGTTAAAGACTCATACGACTTAAAATGGGGGGTTTGAGTAATCTTGGTGCTAGTCCTCGAGCAAAACAAAACAAACAAAACATAACCTAAACCTTCCAATGTTTGTCTCAGGGATTTCCAATAAGACATGACATATTAAAAATCACTACTCCCACAGATTTTAGCTATCCTTACCCTCGAGCACACACTTAATCACAATCACCACTCACTAGCTCGCATTTAATCACTTAAAACAATGTTTTGAACGTAGTAACATGCCTTAGAGAATTCCCTCAATTCCTCACCGGATATACTCTCTATTTTCACACAGATTTTCTAACTACACTTCCTATACTAGGTATATGTGAGAAGATTGATGTGAACATGTAGACGAGCACTCAAATATGTTATAATCAAATAAGGCACTTTCTGGAATTATTAATGCACAGATATATATATATATGATCTCATGAAAGGAATGCCACTACTTAGAAGTGAGAACCAGGGATTCCATATGCTCGTACCAATTTCAAACTCCACATATTGAAACACATAACAACCAAGATAGAAGTCAAAGGGTTGTAATGGGGCTAAGGGTATTGCCTAACAAAGAAAGGTTAAGGATAAACAAAGATTATTAAAGCAATAGTAAGCAAAAATAATGAAATTGACACTTAAAATTTACTTTCGAATGCAACAACTAACTTTAAACCCAAAGGGGAGATCACATAACTCTCAGGTTCGGATTCAAACTTTTGGACCCTTTCTTCAACAACTAATACTTGTGAGTTCATTCTCACTTATTTAGAACTCTTTTTCTTTCTTTCTCAACTTTTTCTTCTCTTTTTTTTTCACGACTTTTTTTCGTTGGAAATAACCTTCCCCCACACTTGTTTTCTGCATAATGTTGATCAAAATGAATTCCCTCTAAGTCATGCTCCACTATACTTTAAGAACAAGGGTATGGATAGTCCTATTCTAGGCTAGGTAAGGATAATGTGGCTAACAAAGAAAATTGGCTAAATAAGGCTCAAAGGGGTTCAACCTACAAAACATATGCAAAGGATTAAGGCTTTTTGGCTCTGGTGGTAACTAAACAACTTCATCTTGTTATATGTTATGCACTCAATTTTAAGCTCTGAATGAAACGGGCATGAGTTCTAGTATTTGGAACTATAGTGATGAAAAAGCATTCCAAGTAGCAACCAAGCAAAGAAATAATGAGATCATGCAACGACTTTAGAAAACAAGAAATCACTGATTAATAACTCTCCAAACAAAGTTTAGGCTCAAGTCTCTCAGGGTTGTAGCGTTAGTTTGAGTTCCTTCCTTCAAGCATGTTACAAAAACTGATTATTTTTTTTTCCTTTGTGATTACATGTGAATTCGTTAATGACAACTACAACCAAGTATAAACCAAAGAGCATATCAAACTTCCATCCATGTTTGTAGCTTTCTTTAACAGTCATGCAATTAAAAATCAAATCCTCATCATTGTGTTGAAAGGTACCCTAAGACACAAACACACAAAAATGACTCTAAAACGACTATTTTTGGGTTTTTCAAACTTTTTCTATTTTTTTTGTTAAATTTTCTTATTTTTCTTTCAAAACACTTCAAAACACACTAAAACACTTAAAAACAGTGAAAAACAACTCTAGAGGTGCTAGGTGGTAAAATCCCACGAAAATCAATGAAACACACTTTGTTTACCCCCCCACACTTAAACCAAACATTGTCCTCAATGTTTCAAACAAAGACTTACATGCAAGCAAGCAAACAACATAACTAACAAAATGACAATTATGGCAAAGTAAAAGCAATAAAGAGTAGGGTTAAAGAACGCAAATCTGGTTGTGGAGCCGGAGATTCTTAGGTCTTCTTTATTTCAATGCATGGGTTGCCTCCCAAGAAGTGCTTGCTTTAATGTCTTCCAGCTGGACAATACCTCATTTTAAAGCTTCATTGGAGCCCATGGCATGGAGGGGTACTTTTTCCACAACATGCTCCTCGAAATTTTCATAATAGTGCTTCAAACGGTCTCCGTTCACTTTAAATTCTTGTCATGTCGTTAAACTTTGAATTTGGATTGCACCATAAAGAAAGACATTAGTAATAACAAAAGGACCAATCCATTTAGAACACAACTTACTAGGAAATAATAGAAGGTGGGAATTGAAAAGAAACACTTTCTGCCCAATGGAGAACGTCTTGGTACGAATCATCTTGTCATGAAAAGCCTTCGTTTTCTCCTTCCTAATTTCTTCAAGTTCGTTCAATTGAAGCTTCCTATGAAGTCCAGCCACATCTATGTCCATATTGAATGTTTTGACTGCCCAATGCGCTCTATGCTCCAATTCCATAGGGAGATGGCACGGTTTTCCATAGATGAGCTGAAATGGGGACATCCCAGTTGGTGTTTTGTAGGCTGTCCTATATGCCCACAATACATCATCCAAGCATAAGTTTCAATCCTTTCGAGTTGATCCAACTGTTTTCTCCAAAATCTGCTTGATTTCACAATTAAAAACCTCGGCTTGGCCACTTGTTTGAGGATGATAAGGTGTCGAGACCTTATGTTTGACATTATACTTCTTGACCAGCGCCTCGATGGTTCGATTGCAAAAATGGGAACCTCTATCACTTATGAGTACTCTTGGCATTCCAAATCTGGCAAATATGTTAGTTTTGACAAAATCTGCAACCACTTTGGAATCATTAGTACGGGTGGCTTTTGCTTCCACCCATTTCAACACATAATCAACCGCAAGTAAAATATAATTGAAACCATGAGATGAAGGAAAATGACCCATGAAATAGATGCCCCAAACATCAAAAATATCGACAGAGGGAATTGGGGTATGCGGCATTTGGTCTTTTGGACCTATATTCCCTGTTTTTTTACAACGATCACAGGTTATGCAAAAAGTTCTAACATCCTTAAATATAGTAAGCCAATAAAATCCACATTCTAGGACTTTGAGGGCTATCCTTTGCGTGCCAAAATGACCCCCACATACATATGTGACAAAATGTTAGAATTGAATTAAACTCATAATTGTGCACACACCTATGTAGAATCTGATCAGGGCAATATTTCCACAGGTATGGGTCATCCCACATATAAAACCGTGCCTCTTTTAGTTTATCATGTTGGTGCTTGTTTATGGTGCTTGAAACTTGTTTAGTCACCAAATAATTCACTAAATCGGCATACAATGGGTCACTTACCTTAATGGATAGCAGTTGTTCGTCTGGAAATGTTTCTAGGATGGCAATAGCTCTTCATTGTGCACCAAACGACTCAAATGGTTAGCCACCACATTCTCACTCCCTTTCTTGTCTCGGATTTCGATGTCGAACTCTTAGAGGAAAAGCATCCAGCGGATAAGCCTTGGTTTGGCCTCTTTCTTCGTGAGCAAATATTTCAAGGTTGCATGGTCAAAATAAATTATGACTTTAGTTCCAAGTAAATAAGAACGAAACTTATCTAAAGCAAACACAACAGCAAGAAGTTCTTTTTCAATGGTAGAGTAGTTCAATTGAGCATCATTCAAGGTCCGGGATGCATAATAGATGATGTGTGGCTTATTGTCCTTCCGTTGTCCCAAAACAGCTCCTATTGCATAATCTGAAGCATCGCACATAAGCTCGAAAGGAAAGCTCCAATCTAGTGGCATTATGATTGGGGCCGAGGTTAGCATTTGCTTTAGATGTTTGAGTGCCTTCTCACATTCCTCGTTGAATTCAAAGGGCACATCCTTTTGAAGAAGACGGCAGAAAGGTTGGGAAATCTTTGAAAAATCTTTGATGAATCACCTATAGAATCCTACATGTCCAAGAAAAGAACGAACCTCTCTCACCGAAGTGGGAGAGTGTAAGTAGCATACAAGATCTATTTTCGATTTATCAACCTCAATTCCCCTTTCTGAAATTATGTAGCCTGAAACTATGCCTTGTTTTACCATAAAGTGACATTTTTCCTAGTTTAAAACAAGGTTAGTTTCCATGCATCGTTTTAAGATTAAGGTGAGATTAGTTAAACAATCATCAAACGAATCACTAAACACACTAAAGTTGTCCATGAAAACTTCAAAGATCGTCTCAACAAAATCTGAAAATATACTTACCATGCATCTTTGAAACATGGCTAGTGCATTTCATAAATCGAATGGCATTCCATAAATCGAATGGCATTCGACGATAAGCAAACGTACCAAATGGACATGTGAAGGTGGTCTTTGTTGATCGTCTAGAGCTATGACAATTTGATTATATCCTGAGTAACCATCAAGAAAGCAATAAAACGAATGACCAGCTAACCTTTCAAGCATTTGATCAATGAATGGCAGGGGGAAATGATACTTCCTTGTGGTGCATTGAGCTTTTTATAATCGATGCAAACTCGCTAACCTGTTTGGATACGGGTGGGCAAAAGCTCATTCTCTTCATTCTTCACCACAATGACTCTCGATTTCTTTGGAACAACTTGAACCGGCGAAACCCAACAACTATCCAAAATTGGGTAAATCACTCCACAATCAAGTAGCTTGATAATCTCCTTCTTTAAAACGTCCATCATTAGAGGGTTAAGTCGTCATTGAGCCTCTCGAGATGGTTTAGCCCCCTCCTTCAAAAGTATGCGATGCATGCATGTTGTAGGGCTTATACCTTTGATGTCGGCCAAGGTCCATCCAATGGCCGTTTTGTATTCCTTCAATACCCTCACCAACTTCTCCTCCTCTATTTTTGTGAGTGTGGATGATACTATGAACAGCAAAGTCTCTTGGTCTCCCAAGAAAACGTACTTCAAATGATTGTTAATGGTTTAAGCTCGAGGAAGGGTGTCTGAATCATTGAGGGTAACAACTTATTAGTAGAAACAGAATCTGAAATTGAGATTGGAAGCTTACCATGTTGTTGTGGCAATGACTCTAGGGCTGCCACCATCTTGGCTACTTCTTCACAAAATGACACGGCTAAGTCTTCCTCATTGGTGTCGTGGGTGTGTACTACCTTTGCCCCTTGGTTTTTAAGTCTGATTCCTTTTGTAATGGTCGTTTCAAGGGCATCCCCATGTAAGTCTTCAAGGTGATCATGTGCCAAAACATCGAGTATATCAATTGAAAAATAAGAATGATCATCAATAGGATACCTTATGGCTTCAGAAATGTTGAAATTGATAATGTCGCCATCAAATTCCATTGTCAATGTCCCTTTGAACACATCAATCTTGGTGCGGGCTGTTTTCATGAATGGTCTTCCAAGTAGGATCGGCAATGGGGTAGAATGGACCGTATCTTCCATCTCTAGTACATAGAAATCGGCTGGAAAGATTAAATGGTTAACCTGCACCAAAATATCTTCCAAAGCTCCTTTCGAATATGCATTAGAACGATCGGCTAATTGAATAATAACTCCATCATTTTCCAGCTCTCCTAGGTTCATAGATGCATAAATAGAATATGGCATGACATTGATGGATGCACCTAAGTCTAACATGGCATGCTCGAATTTAGTATTGCCAATAACACAAGGGATTGTGAAACTACCTGGATCCTTGCATTTAAGGGGCCATTTCTTTGCAAAACTGCTGAAAAATTCTCACTTACCCATACCACTTCCTTGTTCGAGATCCTCTTCTTTGTTGTGCAAAGTTCCTTAAAAAATTTGGCATATTTTGGAACTTGTTTGATTGCATCAAGGAGTGGGATATTGACTTGCACCTTTCTAAACGTCTCTAGAATGTCCTTTTCACTTTCTTCTTTCTTTGATAGCATAAATCTGCAAGGGAAAGGCGCATTTGAAGGAATAGGGTTAGAATTAACTGAACTTGGACCTAACTTACCTGTGTTGGACATTTGAGAAGCTTTAGGGGGCTGCGGCAAAGGTTGCTCTACCCTTGCCGTGGCCTTGTCTTGTTCCTCTTCCTTAAGCTGTAGCTTTTCGTCCTTCTTTTGGCTTGATTTGGACGTTTGTGGGTCGATTCCAACTTCCTTGCCGCTTCTTAACATGATGGCCTTGGCAGATTCAAATCCTCCCCTTGGATTCATAATGGTTGAACTAGGCAGTTTGCTTTGTTCTCTAAACTGTCCCATGAACTCTGCTACTTTCCCTATTTGCTTCTTCAATTCATCTACCTCTTTAGCTTGATTTTGCATCTCTTTGGTTTGATTTTGTACTCCCTACGTCAAAGAAGTGAGTAATTGAATAACTTTATCATTATCCAAAGACATACCTAAATTAGCTTGAGCCGAATGTGGTTGAGGTTGCATTGGTGCGAATGGCCTTTGAAACATCCCAAGGGGTGGTTGTCGAAATCCTCCTTGTTGTTGAGGTTGTTGAGGCTCCCTCAACTTCATGTTTGGGTGATCTCTCCAGCCCGGATTGTAAGTGTTGGAATATGGATCGTACATTGGCTGATTTTGGTATCCGATTTCGTTGGCACTTTCCCATCCCCCATTCTCTATTAAATTAGGGCATTGATCCAAGGGGTGTCCCTGCATAATGCACACGCCACAAGTGCTTGTTCCTTGCACTTTTGATCTTTCCACAAACTGTGATAAAAGAACAGTGAGATTAGCCATTTGGGATTGAAGTTCAAAAATTGCACTTACCTCATTCACTTGAGTTTGCCATAGGGCTTCTCTTTGTCCAATTCCTTCGTTTTGTTGTGCATTCAAGGCTCGATTTGCAATTAAGATCTTTGCATCAATTGGTGTTTTATCGACCAAAGCACCACCTGCTGAGGCATCTAGCATTTGTCACTCAATTGGAAGGAGTCCTTCGTAGAAAATTAGAAGCTTTTCCTTCATTTGGTGTTGAGGGCACGATGCAACTAGAGCCTTGAAATATTCATAATATGCTGGAAAGGATTCGCCTTAGCCTTGTTGAATTTCGCTAATTTCTTCCTCAAAAGAATGACTCTTGAAGTTGGGAAGAATTTCTCTAAAAACGCTCTTTTCATGCTTTCCCAAGAAGTAACCGTTCCAGGTGCCAATTCGAATAACCAATCCTTAGCCTTTTCAAATAGAGAGAATGGAAAGGTTTTCATCTTCAAAATGTTCCCATCTACGTTGATTGGCGTCATGCTCGAGCAAACAACTTCAAATTCTTTCAAATGCTTGTTCGGATCTTCCATGGACAGTCCATGGTATTTGGGAATGTGGTGTAACAAGCTATACCTCAATTCAAACTCATCGGTCTTACCTTGAGATATTGTAGGGTATAGAATGCAAAGAGGCACGACATTGTCCAATCCCGAGGTGGAGAGTTCCTTGATTGTTCGATTATCCACAGCCATGACTTGTTGTTCTTCTTCCTCTTCTTCTTCCTCTTCTTCAAACTCGGATTCAGAGCTAGAACTAGGTGGATTGGGTTCTGGCTACTTCCTCTTCCTTCTCAAAGTGCGTTCAAAATCGTCGTCAAACTCCAAGATATGTGCACAAACAGGTTGAGAACTCCGAGTCATAAACTAGTACCTAAAACAAAGAAAACAAAGCAGAAATTAGAACACAAAGCAAAACACATGAAAATAAACAAAGGGAGAATAGCAATGTTCCTAATCCCCGGCAACGGCGCCAAAATTTTATGTGAAATTAAACTAGCACACAAATTAAACCCTCTTTTTGACAATTGTAGTATGGATAAATAGGGATCGCTCTAGGCCGGGGATTAAGAGGGACTGCCAATCTACTCAAATTAGACTCAATTTTACTTAACTAGACTTAAAAACACTAAACTAGACTCCTATGACTCAAAAGTGACTCAAACCACTCAAAACAGCACAAAACAAGCAAACTAACTCAAAACTAACACTAAGGATGACTTTGGATGAATTCTAAACTAGAAAGACTCAAAACAATGAAAAGAACCCAATTTGGAGAGATTCTAACCTAAAAACACGAATTATAAAAGGGGATTGGTTTTTAGACGAATTTAAGACTTAAACTAAATACTTGCAGACACAAACTAAAGCTAATACTAAATTGGATGTTTTAGGAGGTGAATGGCTAGCTAGAGGGTCCTTCTCCATACATGACACATATGCATACAAATCGATTTCCAGTTACTCTTCCTATAAACCATGAATAACAACGCCCTAGATTAACCGTGAACAGTACTAATTAACCCTTAGATTCTCCTAAGTTCATTGAATTGGACTCAGTGTCACAACCAAATTATTCTTATCAAGTTCCCTACACGAACTGCATGATAAAAATACATATCAAAGATCATTAAGTTATATGAAAATCATAAACATTGACAAGGCATTCGTAACTATGAACAGCATGATACTCCTGCCAGGAATTCACTTAACACGATTATGGCCAGTGACCTCCATTACTTGTAAATATAAGTTCATAACTATTAGGTGAAACTCCTTATATTTTAGCATCAAATTCATGCATGCAAACTAAGTATGCATTCTTAATCAACATACAAGAATAAGTTTTGAATCAAACAATTAAGCAAATTGCATTCACGATTCATGGAATAATAACTGAAAGTAATCAATTCATATGCAATATATGTTCATGGCTTTGAATTCACCTCTAGCTAAAACGAGTTTAGTTCCTTATGTTCGCTCTCAAACAAAGATAACTTAATTTAAACATTGAAAACAAACGATAGAAAACACCTAAGAATGCTCCAGCAATCCAAGGATCTTGAATGGCAGGGCACGGCAAAGGGTCTCCTCTCTTTTCTCCTTGCAAAGCTGCAGCACAAAAGGGAATTCTGAGTATGATGGATGTATGGTGCGAATTTGTGGTGAGAGTTGGGTGAATTATGTGTGTTGCAGCACTATGTATTTATAAGGAGAGGGGAAGGCACAGCATAGGCTAAGAAGGAAGGGAATTAGGACTCCAAATTAGCAAGGAAAGATGACACTTCTCATCAAATTCTAGGGAGGAAAAGGAATAGTCCTTGCATCCGGAAATATAGCTTCTAGAAGGGCTAGGTGTGGCACCAATTTAGGGATAGGGTTTTGCTTCTAGAAACCTGATTTGTAGGTAACCTAATCTGAAAATAAGTCCCCCTTGCAGCTAGAATTTAGGTAGATTAGGAATAGGATAGGATAAGATAAGATAAGATTAATTTGGATAAGATAAGGTTGGATAAGGTTTTGGATAATGTTCCTTCTTTTTAGCTGATTCCTTATCTTTTTTGTCTTGAATTTATTTTCTTCATCTCTTCAGCATATTCCTAGCCTCTTGGACTTCAAAAACATCCATCCACCTTGCTCCATTCACATGCTATCCATTCTTGGCCCAAAACTGCTCCAAAATGCTTCAAATTTCACTTTCTTGCCCACTTTGTCATTTGAACCTGAAAACACACGAAAATAGCTTAAATCACTATAATAAACAGAAACTAGCTATGAAAATGCAAGAAAACAAGCTAACTAAGTCGCATAAATATGCTCCTATCACTTGGAAAAGAAATAAAGACATAAAGAAAAGGGAAAAATTAGAACTATCTAAAAATAAACCTAAGACATGAAATAGGTTAGAAACGTTTTTGGAACATAAATCTGACTTCAATGAACAAAGGCCTTCCCCTAAACATTCCTGAATAAGTGATATGATCTTTTAACTTATCCCTTTCAAATGCACAACTAAGATGTTCACATATCTAGCATGGCATATAACTAGATTGTATGAATCCTCTCTTACTTTTCATGTTAGATGCATGGTATATACATAAAACTTATATTTGTAGGTGCAACCTAGCATGGCATATACTCAGATTTAGCACCTAGAAACTCATTAAGAACGAAGAGGATTTTGAACATCACATGAACCCTAGAACATGGCATTTATCCTAGAATTTCATGGAATCAGTTTACATGATTAGTTTTGAACCTAACCACATGTTGCTAATGAATGAAAGAAGATATGGCAGTCATCCTTATCATTCTCAACAGAAAGCAAACATAAACAAGGTAGCTAAGCTTGAAAATATGTGCTTGAAATGATGGACACAGAAAACTGATTCTAACTTGCAAATGAAATTGATAAACTAAAACTGCATCATAACATTAATTCAATCATGTCTAGGGCTTCAAAGCAACCCTAAGTATCCATAAAAACAAAATACATAAAAAGTCAGGAAAGCTAGAACCTAGAAACTGCTCAAGGCCGAAGACTCCTGCTCTCTCTCCATATTCTCCTCCTTCTGTTGTGTATTTGTCTCCTATTAAAAGGCTTAGGACTTATTTAACATCTGACACATTTACATCCTTAAATTGACTCTCATTTATAACACATAACAACTAGCTTTTAGTATAGGAGTAACTGAAAACTAGTTGTTATCAGAATTTGTATCTGAACAGCTCCTTTTTATTATGTCATAACTTGTTGTTGAAACCTCCAAATCACAATCTGTAAAGACCATCAGAAAGAAGACTTTCAGGGCTTTCCAACCATGTATGGCTCGTTTTCTAATTCGTTCTGAGCACTTCGGGGCAAAGCTTGCAAGTTGGCTGTTCTGCAAGGGCCTTTTCTGGCGGATCTTGGGCCACTTGTTACAATATTCAAAATAAGATGATTTCTTCAAGCCCTTACTTTCATTCTAAAATACAATACAAACAACAAAATACCTTGTGATGCATAGAGATTTTAAGTAAAAAACCTAAGTAAAAGAGAGCATATAAATATAACTTTATGCACTCAACAAATATAATTTTCAATCATAAACCTATTTGTCCTATGCAGTAATACAAGCCATCTTTTTTGCTTATGAAAACTATAGGGAGGCTAAGCGAAGTCAAGATGATAATCGCCATCAACAAAATACTTAGATGTCTTTGATGCAGCAAATTGGTTGGTATCCTCCATAACACCTTTTTTTTTCACAATAAATGTTGATGCAAGTTGGAATCCAAGTACTAGGTAAGGTTATGTTGGTATTGTGATAAGGGATGCTGGTGAAAAATTTGTGGCAGCCATAAAATCTCCCCTTAAAGTTCCAAAATTTTCTATTGCAGAAGCTATAGCTGTGCTTGAAGGATGTATGCTTGCAAAGCAGCAGGGTATCAATGATGTTGTGATAGAATGTGACTCAAAAGAAACTATATTCTATCTGCAAAGCTCCATAGAAAATGGAAGTTGGGAAGCTCATCCTACACTTCAAAAAATCATGAATAGTGCGGAGTTTTTCAACTTACACCGTTGGTTTTGTGGTTCCTAGATCAGCAAATATGGCGGCAGACTTCACGACATCACCCAGAATTAATGCAGAGATGAGCGTTTGGTACTCGGGTGAAAAGACACCCATCTTCGCTGGTTCTATATAGTGATTTTGTTGGGTGTTTATGGGGAGAGGGGTTAGCATTTGATGCAACGTTAGTGTTCTTGTAACCCATTTTCACCATATGTATTTTGGGGAGTTGTCCGTTTCTTCTCCCCTGTTAGTCCTTTCTTGGACTTTCTTTGTGACTTTGGCTTTTGGCCCTAGTTAATATAATGCCAATTTATAAATAAATAAAACCAAAAAAATAAAATAAAATAAATAAAAAAACACAAGTTTGTCCCTCCTCTGATAATTTCTAACTTGGCCACTGTGTGTATTTATAGAGTATACTTAAAAATGCATGCACTAGCTATTTAACTTGTAAATGTTTGTTAAATGCTTGGGTTTATTGGCTGGACCTTTCAATTTCATTTATTGTGTAGCCTTTCACAACCTGTGTCTTTTGGGGCATCAACTTCCAACTGGCTAGCATATGAGATTGAGTAAACAGCCGCAGGCTTCCAGCTCTCTTGTGGGGCCTCCTTATTAGACTTTGGGTGATGTATCATCGTGTTTTGTTCTGTTTTGTGCTACCGACCGACCACCTATATCTAATTAATGTATTACCATCTCTTCCCAAATTCACCACAAAACAGAAGAAAACGTTGGTATCAAAACTAAACAAAGTCTACCAAATTTTGAACTTTGACACCAAAACAGAAGGCATATATAATAAGGTGATATATATCGTATAAGGTGGAACAAGTTTGTTATTTTCTTTTATCACATTATGCACGTATATATATGTTGATGTAGCACTTAATAATAAATATTGTTGGGAACCTAGCATGTCGGATACTTTTATTTTATTTTATGAACAAACGATATTATCTACATTAAAGGAGTGGGGGATTGAGTTAAGCCTTACAATGGACTACGAATAATGTGATTCGAATTTACCTTTGGAAAGAACCTGACCTAAGATCTCTCACTCTCAAGTAAAGAGGAATATCATTAGACCGTAATACTAAGTATCTTTATTATTCTTACTCTCTAATTAGTAATTAGTATAAGTAATGCTATGTAGATCAATTAGCAATTATCCAATTTGTAATTACTATGGTCTCCTTGGCCTTACCCAATTTGTAATTACTATGGTCTCCTTGGCCTTACCCAATTAGTAATTACTATGGATATAAAATAGGGTCTTAAGAGTCACTCAGTACTACGGTATGGTGCTATTCCTCTTCACTTGTAAGTGAAAGGTCTTAGGTTCAAATCTCATGAATGGCGGCTTCGATACCAAATTAGGTTACACATTATGTGGCTTAACCGAACTCCTCTTAGTGTAAAATATATTGATGTACTAAAAAAAGATCTTAAGAAATCACCTTGGAATAAATTAGTAATATGGAAAGTAGTCTAATTATTTATAAACACATGTAAAATTACTCATTTTTTAATGTGAAATTAATACTCTCAACAAAATCGATGTATTTATGTCCTTCAATTATTTTGTAACTTGCTTATGTGTAATCACTAGCTCGCAAATTTCATGTACCCACCACCTTGATTATACTATAAGATTGTGCAGTGGGTTTCAAGATGAATTTCACTTCTGAAGCTTGAGGAATTTTTTATACTACATTTATCTCTCCATGATTACAGCATGTGCGGTGCTCTTTTTTTTTTTTTATCTCGAAGTTTTATCTTACGTGATTTTATTCCCGAAGGTTTTTTATTGAGTCCCACGTCGTTATTGCACTACATCTACTGTACTATTTCTTTTCTTTGGATATGTATTTGCACTCAGAAAAATACCAAATCTCTCTAGAGTTAACCAATTAGGGTGATACATAATAACACACACATGTAGAGAGATTTTTTTATGTAGCGGTCAAGCGGCATACGTGCCTCAATATAAGTGGAGAAAATAATACATTATTTTTGTTTCTCTACTTATTTTATGACTAAAAATACCAGCTTGAATAACAATTAAAAAAATTTCAGTGTGAGTCCACCAAGGAGCAAAAGAATTGCGACGGTGAAATTAATGTATTGACAATATTAATAGCGATTGGTTTAGTTTGGTAGTCGTTGCGCCCATTTATTAATTTCGGCTTGCCCAAAATTGAGAAAAAACCCTTTCCCACTCAACCCACTCAGCCCAATAATATTTAACTTGAACCTCCTCCTCTGTCCTCCCTAAAAAAACCCCAAAAAACATACCTGGCTACCTCCAACCTCCAAACCCCCAAACTCCAAACTATTTTGTGCAGAAAAAACCAGAGAGCTAGAGCAACAAAATGGGCAAAGCCATTGTTGCTACCGGTTCCATCATGTTGTTGATGACAATACTTGTTCATGGCGTTTCAGCGCAGCCGGCACCAGCCCCGGCCCCGGCAACGACTGATTGCTACACGAGCCTGCTGGGGCTGTCAGATTGCCTGACGTACGTGGAGGAGGGAAGCAATTTGACCAAGCCAGATAAGCCGTGCTGTCCGGAGCTGGCGGGGCTCGTGAAGGACAACCCCGTCTGCTTGTGCTACTTGCTCGGCAACACCAGTAGCAGCTTAGGCTTTCAGATTGACACCAACAGGGCTCTCAAGCTTCCTACTGTTTGCAAAGTTGATACTCCCCCCGCTAGCACTTGCACAGGTATTTTATTATTTAATTAGTTTTTAATTATCTCTCATTCCGTAATTTATTATCTTAAGTCTTCGATGATATTGCAATGAAAACGTGCACCCATCTCATATCAACAACAACCTAATTAAAATTGATTTAACATTGTAGAAACCACTTACAAACTATAATTTATTTAATAGTAAATTGTTTGTTATTTGTTTTTTGTGATAGAATAATATATTTACAATAAATGAGTTAGGAGTTAGTAAATTGATATCAAAATTGTGTTTGAGCCTAAAATTTTTGTTGTATCAGTGAATATGAATATTACTAGACTGAGCAAAATGATATCAAATTTGCGATTTGAGCCTAAAACTTTTGTCGTATTAGTGAATATGAATATTACTAGTCTGAGTAAATTGATATCAAAATTGCAATTTGAGCCTAAAACTTTTGTCGTATCAGTGAATATGAATATTATAGATGGAGACATTTTTCATATGATTTTTCTTAATATAAACAAATCTTTTTTCTTTGGGGTTATAAAAAAAATGAGCTTGGAACATCCAAAAATGATGAATGAAAAACAAGGCACCAAATATATGTTCTCATTCACACACCACTATATGATTAATTAAAGACTGTATATATTCTGATGGTTTTATTCACTTGGTTACCCAAGTCTTGCATTCGACTCACGCGTTTATCAAATATAACAATAATTCTAACCCTCACTTAGTAGTTTGATTGATTTTATGGCGCTTCAATTTTTTCTTCATGCACTTGTTATTTTTCTGTTTATAAATTGAATAAATCAAAAGAAAGTTCAGAAACAAAAATAAGAAAACGAGTGGATAAGGTAAAAATGAATTAAAAAAGAGTGAAAAACAATAACCTATATACGTGTGATACATTTTCCAGTTCTTGATGAGCATTGAATAGCGGCATGATGCATGATGATGTAGGTGAGTTAGGGCTACCAACCATCCACATTTGAACGCTCCCATTAAAGCTTCCTACCAGCTAATTTTATCTCATCAATCATCACATGCATGTCAGTTTTGAAGAAATCAACAAAACACACTCACAAGTCACATGGTCTCTCTCTCTTCTTCTGCCAGCAACCCAAAATCATAATAAACATGCAACTTCAACACACTTTTGGTTTTTGTTTTTTGTTTTTTTTTTTTTTTTTTTTGGTATTGTGGGGGGCCAACAACTCTACCGTTGCTTATTGTCTTGGGGATAGGCAACTCAATCTACTCCCTTCGTTTCCCAAAACACTCCAGCCCACTCGGAAAATTAGGTTCAAGGCAAGCCCGATGGAGCAGTAAAGCAATAATCGTCTGGCCCAACGCCCTGCTTATGTGACGCAAGGATGACGTCAGCCATAATTTAAATTATTAAAAAATAATTAAAAATAAAATTATATATATATATATATATATATATATTATATAAATACCTAATCATGTTCTTCCACTTTACACTACATTTCAATAGTTTCAAATACTTTAAACCAATCTTTTACTATTATCCGAAATTAAAAATAAAATTATCTTTCATTATTTTATAAAATAAAAAATACTAATATGTTAATACGAATTTTCTGGGCTATTCAGTTAGAGGTGGAGATGCATTTAGGCAATTACTGTTCACTACAGGCATTCGTTTAAGAGGATTAAGTTGCCTATTGCCCAGAGGGGCCTTACTACACTGGAAGTGCTCTAAAGTTTAGGGTAATGCTATCCACATACGCATTTTTACTTCTCACACAACCTCTTAATTTTCAACCGTCGGATCAAATGAATTGAAGAAGATCGGTGGCCAAAAGTTAACAAGGGTGTGTAAGAAGTAAAAATGGATGTGTGAATAACATTATTCTAAAGTTTAATGCAAAATTGTTACAAGGAAAAAGAAAACCACTACTCCCTTTTTTCCCTTCCATTTTTATTTCCGGTCATTGATTGAAGAAAAAGGGTGTGAGGACTTGAGATTTCAAATATTGAGAAGAGAAATACAGTTAATTTGAGGGTTACTTTGTAATGTACTTTCATATCCTAAAAATTAAAAGTGGTAATCCTAAGATCCATTGACGTATATTAATTTAGTGTTGTGATTAGTGATACTAACCCTTTTTGTTATAATTTTTTTCTTGAATGATACAGTTCTGGGAATCCCAGTGTCTGCTCCCATAGCTTCTGAAGGGCCGAACTCTCCTGGTATACATTTTTGTTTTAATTCATATATACATATTTATATATGTATGTATGTATATATGTATGTGTGTATATATATATATATCTATGTATATATTAATTAATTAATTAGAATATAGATCATTCTTCTAATTAATAATCTCGTCTTTTTTTTTTCTTTTCTTTTTGTTATATATATAGATTTTGCGGAATCACCTCAAGGACCTGCTGCGGCTGCTGAAGGGCCGAACTCTCCTGGTATACATTTTTGTTTTAATTCATATATACATATATATATGTATGTATATATGTATGTATATATGTATGTATGTATGTATGTATATGTATGTGTGTATATATATATATATGTATATATTAATTAATTAATTAGAATATAGAGCATTCTTCTAATTAATAATCTCGTCTTTTTTTTTTCTTTTCTTTTTGTTATATATATAGATTTTGCGGAATCACCTCAAGGACCTGCTGCGGCTGCCCGTTCACCAGAAGCCAATAAAGATAAAAATGGAGCTTCGAGGACTGCTGACTCTGTTATTGCTCTCCTTGGTGGCTTAGCTATTGCAATTCTTCCCGCATTCTTCTGATTTTACTACATTTGCTGATTTATTTCGTTTCAAATTTATTTGAAAAATGTTTATTTAATCGATTGTTGTTGCATTGCCAGATGATATGTGGTTGTTATTGACTCTAATAAATATATATATATATATATGCTATATTTAGGAATTTTATTTAATTCACTTTGTTAAAGAGGGAGGAGGGATCATTGAGTTGATATACTTGCATTAATCTCAATCGAGGAAGAGTATTGGTTTGTGCACTCAGAGTTTAGTGGAGCAATAGAAACTTGGGTACATAGGTGAGTATTCTTAATTACTCACGGGCCACGGCTGTTTAATACCATTTAGTTTCACTTATTTTGAAAATTGAAAATTGAAAACTCGTTTGGTAATTCTTTTAATTTTTAAATTTTTTTTAAATAAAAAAATCAAAATTTGAAAACTGTTGCAAGACATTTATGTCCGTCTACTAATCAGTGATGGATAGGCCATTATAGTTGGTGATGGATAGACCATAATGTCTCAAATGAATAGGTTAGTCATTCCACAATTAACTGTTGTAACCGTTAGGCTGTTCATCCCTCAATTGATTAGGCAATTGATTCTCACTATTGAATTAGGGTATTTGTGTAATTTTTCAAGAAAGCCACACCACTATATAAAGGTGGCTATGCCTCACATTGTAACACCAAGAATTTCTCTAATAGAATTCTCTCATTCTCTTTCAAATTATTTTCTCTACAACACGTTATCAACACTTTTGCTCTTAACATAATTAAAACCTGAAGTTTGGTTTCTCTTACCTTTGTGGCAACAATCCTCTGAATTTTTTAAGTATTTCGTTTCATGATTTCAAGTTCATGTCAAACTCGAAATTACATGTGGAAACATTTCATGAAGCACAAATCCGATTATTATATTTTTCTATTGCTATGTGATTTTTTTTTTATGTTTATCATATTTTGTTTTATTTTTTTTTTCACTTTTACGAAACCCTCACTATAAAAAATCACCATGATGCATAACCCCTTTAATCTAATTTTATGCATATTAAATCGAAAACAATTGTTTGTGATTTTTTTATTTATGATAAACATCTGTATATAATATGGAGGATCTAAACGATGCCTCAATCCTTATTGGAACAAAACCCTAGCAACTTTGTTGTTAGTGGGCTTCCTAAAGTAAGCTAAACCCGACACCCAGAAGTATATCCCTATGCATTCTAGTCGAATGCCCAAGTTGGCTTTCCAGTCGAAAAGTCCAACCCGTATTCCAGTTGAATACAAAACCCGTATTCCTGTCGAATACAAACTCACATTCTAGTAGAAACCCCAATTTTCTTCCAGTCGAAGGCCCAATTTCATATTGCAGTCAAATATGCGAATAAGAGCCCAAAGAATTCATTCAAATGGCATAAATTGAATTAATTTGTTTTGAGTTTCAAGCTCACTTGACTTTAGAAATTTTCTAAGCCAAGAAACAACAAAACTTGTGCCTAATTGGATCCAGTAACTTATGCTTCACTAAGAGTTCACATCTTTAGTTCAGCCTCACACCCTTGAACTCTTATTCACCAAATAAAAACCTGAAATTTTCTTGCAAAACAACCCTTCAATCTGATTTTTTAACATACATATTCATTAAACCTGAAGTTTTAATCCACTTTTGTTATTGCAAAAAGGATGTCAAACTTGAACAAGTTGGACTTCACAGCTCTTGATATGTCTGGCGCCAACTACCTCAAGTGCGCCTAAGATGTCAAGATGCACATCAAGGCCAGAAAGTTGTACGGCATCATCCAATATGATGCTGCCAATGAATCCCAAAAGGCTAAGGCCCTCATTTTCATTCAGAAGCACATGGCGGAAGCCTTGCAAACTGAACTTCTAGCTAAGGAGGACCCAAAGTCCTTCTAGGAAGCTTTAGTGGACTGCTTTGATCACCATAAGCTCATTTTCTTTCTTCAAGCAAGAAACAATTGGCAGAATCTTCGCTTTCAAGACTTTAAAATTGTCGATGAGTATGGCTATGAAGTCTGCTTCAAGCAAGAAACAATTGGCAGAGTCTTTGCTTTCAAGACTTTAAAAATGTCGATGAGTATGGCTATGAAGTCTGCCAAATCTAATCGATTCTGAAGTTTTGTGGTCAGGTACTTATTAATCCACCCTGATAAGATTTTTACCAGCTACAAAAGTAGGGATCAAAATATGTAAAAATACTTGCAATAGTACAAGGTTATCATAGTATAGCAGCTCAAGCAAGGTCGTTCTTGACAGAGATTGAATGAATAATTTGTACCAAAATCAAATCTTAATTAATTATTTAAAACAAAGTTTAGAACAAGTTGAGTTGGAATTTAAAATAATAAAAGTGAATTTAATTAAAATAATTAAATAAAGAAAGAAACCCTAAAGAAACAAAAAAGATCAAGTATAAAATACATTAGTGTTCCGTCGTCACCATAACAATGCTATGTAGTCTTACCAATTACTTATGAATTTCACATGCAACTTTGCACGTTAGGTTTTTCTTATGCATATTCTCCTCGTGATATTAAGTAAGAACGTATATCTAACATGCAATCCGTCTGTGATATTCAGATCAAATGTATACATGCAAGACTCATTAAGTTTTGTGAAAACCTTTTGAAAAACCATGCAATCCTTAAGAGCGTGATATTCACCTTAAGTGAAATTACAATTATCAATCACAAGAAGCCCTACTCAATCCTTCGGTGATATCCGAATTGTATCTGATTACTTATCTAAACATCCTAATGGTAGCTAAGCATTAAGATATAGAGACAGTTTAAACACAGTGATTAATAATTCAAAGTACACTTGCATAATATCGTAAGCAATTAAATAAGGACTACATATTCGTGCTAAGGCTGATGGCTTCGCCTTGGCAAAAGAGATTATTTATGAACAACCATAAAGTAAAATATCATTAAGAACATAGATATAAAACACTTTGGAAATAAACTTGAATCATTAAAAGCTCTCTAAGCCGAGTTCTCCAAAGTAGTGCGTAGAAAACCCTAATGGCTAATCATCCTTATTTATACTACTACAAAATAAAATCCATCCTAGAAAAGGTCTTAGAATAAATCTAGAAATTAAAATATATTAAGAAAACTAGGAAACAATCTCCCAGTCAAACATGGAGAAATCTGCCAATAAACTGATCAGCCACGTTCTAAGCTCAAAACAGCTCCAAAACAAGCCCAAGACAACTTATTTTAAAGATTAAGATGTCCTAAACATATCTCCAGAGGTACTCGAACCCAAAAAATGCCATCGTGGCCGCCATGCCATCATGGCCGCCAAAAAAGTATAAGCCCAAAACGGCACTTTCATAGTATCACACGTTGATCCTTTATTTCATCACCATAAATTAAACGCTTGGTAGGAAAACCTGAAACTTTGACACAAACAATCAGAGAGACTCATGAACATCCTCCAATTGAAACTCCAAAATTCTACTATTTGATCACTTTTTTATTAAGAGGAAGTCACAAGTCCTACATTTAAAATATAATATAAAGTATCAAAATTTCACCAAATAATAACCAAAATATACTAAGAACAGGGTAAAATATATAGTATGAAATTGACTTATCACACCCTTAATGCCTCTAACATTGTGCTCTAGTAGCAGTACAAAGAGTGGAGCTATCAAAGGTCCTCGCACCTCATAGCAGTTCTACTTCTAGCTGAGAAGAGTAACAACTTGCTGATGAAAAATCATAATTCTTGACCTACTGGTTCCAATGTCATTCCATTGCCAAAAGTCAATGTGAATGTTTCCAACGAAAGGAAAAAAATTGAATCAATGAGACGGGCTAGTTATCCCAAGGTTCGTAGAACAACAAGGGGAACGACAAGTAAAGTTTGAACCAAGAGTCCTAACCTCACAAGAAATCTAGGAATAACAGTGATAAGGTCAGTCGTCATGAACCAAAAAACAAACTGAATCTTTGCTCTTGCTCTAGTGGAACTGATAACTGGCATCGCACCCGTCGTACACCTGTCAATGTTGTTGATCGCTATCATAACCGTCGTCAGAGGGAAGCCAACCTCATTGAGCATGACAACATGATATGAAGTTGTCCAAGATTACACAACTTTCATCGTTTCGGATTTCATGGAGCGGGACGGCTATTAATGGATTGGTGTCATATCGCCAACTTAGAGTTTTTCATAATGTTTTTCGGATAATTTCTATTTTATTTTCATATTATTGGGCTATTTTGGGCAAATTATTGGTTCTTAACCCCTTATGGTTATTGTTTTGTTTCTTTTGGAAATTTTGTTCTCAAATAATTTAAGTTAATAAAGTTTACGTTAGAAAACTTGTTGTGTGACTCAACTTAAATTTTCGTAGGCATGTTCCTTGAAGTTAATTGTCTAGCAAATAGTGTTACCACACACATTGTTTTACATAACATCGTTTATTTTCTCAACTTCATGTCTATTGAACCCTCGGTGACAACAATATGTGGCCCAACGTCATTAACAGAGGGGCGTGGCATGGTACTTTGCTAACCATTGATGAGGCCTTATATTCTTCTCATTCTGATCAACCATTGTTGAGTTTTAAGGACATTCGAGCTAACAAATTTCATTGTGAAACCATGAAAGAAAATGGGGTTAAATATCTTTGCACCACTTTAGCTTCATATGGCCGAAAGCTCATCTTTAAGAAGTTAAAAGTACTCTCGTCGAGTCTTTATAAGACAACTATGAGCCAGATTTCTTATATTTACACGTATTTGGGTGTGTTGTATACGTGTCGATTGTACCACCACAATGTTCCAAAATGGGCCCCCAACGGAGAAAAGGGATTTATGTCGGTTACATGTCCCCTTCCACCATCTATTACTTGGAACCCTTGACGAGAAATCTATTTACCGCCCGATTGGTGGATTGTGACTTTGATGAGTCAACCTTCCCATCGTTAGGTGGCTTTGATGAGTCAACCTTCCCGTCGTTAAGGGGAGAAGGTCACACTCATGTTCCCAAAGAACGTCGAGAATTGACGTGATTTGCTGCCACTTTGACTCATCTTGATCCCCAAACCGTACAATGTGAAACCAAAGTGAGTAGAATCTTAGATCTTCAGAGCGTTGCTTAGAATATAGATCTAGCGACAATCATAAGATCATACATTCCTTCTACAAATGTCCTTGCAAGGATTGATATTCCTAAAGTCGTCCTAATTGAACGTCGTGTTCCTGAAGAACATGTCGCTCCTGATGAATAAAGAATAATATTGGCAGCTAACCAGTGTAGTGTCCCCTTCCTAAATAGAGATAGATCCATTGGTTCGAATGACAAGCTTCCCCGAAAAAGAAAAGTAATGGCACATGAAGACATAGGGTTAGTTATCCCAAGTGTTGGTCCTTCTGTCACTACCTCGTCCGTTCCACAACTTGATATTGTTCTGGATTATGGGAGTGTCTTAGTTGTAGGACCTAAAAATCTGGATCCCAAGAAGTTTGTTATGTCTATCAACTATACTTGTCTTGAAGACATGTGAGAATGTAACAAGACCATCATCAATGATGTATTTTCTTATACGATGGCCACCGATATGGTCGCCAATATAGTAAAAAAATGATGACATCGGACCACAATCTGTTGTTGAAGCACAACGACGATTTGACTGGCAAAAATAAGATGAGGCAATTTAGGTCAAATTTGATTCCTTAGAGAAACATCACGTGTTCAAACCAGTTGTTCCAACACCCTCAGACGTAAAACTCGTAAGCTTCAAATGGGTATTCGTAACGACGCGTAATGAGAATAATGAGGTCATACATTATAAGGCAACCTTATGGCACAAGGTTCCTCACAACGTGCTGGGATTGATGATGATGAGACTTATTCTCCCTTAATGGACATTATTACGTTCTAGTTCTTAATTAGTTCGGTAGTTTCGAAGAACTGAGTATGCAACTTATAAACGTGGTCACTGCGTATCTTTATGGGGATTTAGATATAACAATTTATATGAAAGGCCCAGCATGACTGGTAATACCTGAATCAATGTGTTCCCAACCATGGAACACGTTTTCATTTAGGTTGAAGCGTTTGTTATATGGTATGAAGCAATCTAGATGGTTGTGGTACAAATTCCTAAGCGAGTACTTGATCGGAATGGGATATGTAAACAATGAATTGTGCCCATGCGTGTTCATTAAGACCACCAATTGTAGTTTTGTGATAATTGTAGTATATGTAGTTACATGAACCTCATTAGAACTACAGAAGATATCCAAATGACTGCTACAAACCTGAAGAAGGAATTTGAGATAAAGGATCTTGGTAAGACTAAGTATTATATCGGCCTGCAGATTAAGTACCGTGAAAACAGGATCTTAGTCCACTATTCAAGTATAATCAGAAAGTGTTGCGTCAATTTAACTTCTTAAAAGCAAAGTCAACTAGTACTCCGATGGTCGTTTGATCTTTGGATCCTACAAAAGATCATTTTCGTCCTAAGGAAGATGACGAAAAGATGCTGGGACCAAAATTTCCCTATCTTAATGCGATTGGAACTTTGTTATACTTATCCTAATGTATTAGACTAGACATCTCGTTTGCAGTGAGTCTCCTAGTGAGATAAAGTTTTGTGCCAACATGTCGATAATTTAAAGGTGTTGCGGATATGGGCATGTTTTATACCTACGCATTCTAGAAGTCTAATGCATTACTTGTTGGGTTTGCTGATGTTAGGTACTGATCAAACCCACACAAGGCACGTTCCTAGACGGGCTATGTTTTTACTGTCGTAAACACCGATATATCTTGTGACTGTCGCTAGATCAGTAAAGGCATCAGGCAGATTCTGAGTAATGCTCTGTAGATCTAGAATTCTACGCACTTCACTTTCACATTGTATGGTTCAGGGATCAAGATGAGTCAAATGTATTCAACATAAACTTTGTGGCATTATCAAGTCTTATATATTTTATTGGATATTCCGAGTGATGTGCCATCAACTTAATGATATGGGAAAACGTCTTGCAAATGCAACATTCCTTGTGAATAATAGGGCGATGTGTGACCATCGAGTCGATGCATCAACCAAAACCATAGAGCATGGTGGTTGAATCAGTCTACAAATATCTCCTTGGATCCTTTCCAAGAAAGTTGTGTGCTCTTTAGAGCTATTTATATAGAACAGCTTATGGTCGGCTCTACCTACCGAATAAGCTTCACAGGGTATGGTTGACTGGATCACGTATCTCATATTTCCTAATGGATTACCATATGATGCACGAAGTATACAACACATCATATCCCTTATGAGGTATCCAAGATGATCGTGCCAAAGTTGGAAAGTGCTCGAGCCAATTGGCTTCGGGCAAATGACTAAGTTTGCCTTGATCGTTCAGATAGTCGTCTTATAAAGACCCGGTGATGGTGCTTTCAACTTCTGTAAGTTGCGCTTTTAGCAGCATGAAATGGAAGTGATGCAAAGATATTCAATGCCATCTTCTTCCATAGTTTCATAATGGAATTTGTTAGCTCGAATTCCCTTAAAACTCAATAATGTTTGACCGGAACGAGGATAATATAAAGTCTTGTTAATGGTAAGCAAAGTACCATTAGGCAACACGAGTTGGGCTTTGCCATGCCCCTCTATCAATTGTGTCAGGCCACTAATTGTTGTCACCGAGAATTCAGTAAACGTGAATTTGAGGAAATAAACACGGTTACATAAAACAGTGTGTGGTAGCAGTGCTTGCTAGACAATCAACTTCATGGAACATGTGTATGAACATTTAAGTTAAGTCACACAACAAGTTTTCTAGAGTAAACTTTACTAACTTAAATTATTTGAAAAAAAAAATTGTAAAAGAAACAAAACAATAACCATAAGGGGCTTAAGAAGCCAATAATTTGCCTAAAATGGCCCAATAATGAAAAAATAAAATAGAAATTATCCAACAAATATTATGGAAAATTCTAAGTTGGCAACATGCCACCAATCACATCCATTAGTGGCTATCTTACTCCATGAAATCTAAAATGGCTAAAGTCATATCATTCCAAACAACTTTAATTTTCATGTTGTCATGATAGAAGAGGTTGGCTTGTATCTTACAACAGTTATGATAGCGATCAACAACATTGGCAAGTGCACGACAGGTGCTAGCCCAATAATATGTTCCACCACTGTAGAAGCAAAGATTCAACTTGTTCGTTGGTTTAGGAAAACTAGCCTTATCATTGTTGTGCCTAGACTTCTTGTGAGGTTGGGACCATTGGTTCGAACCTTGCTTGCCTTTCCCCTTGTCGTTATTCGGACCATGGGACGACTAGTCCTTCTTATTGACTAAGTTCCATTTACTTCCCTTGGAAGCATTCACATTGACTTCTGGAAATGGAATAGTATTGGAACCAGTAAGTCAAGAATTATGGTTTTCCATTAGCAGGTTGTTATTCTTCTCAGCTAAAATAAGATCTTATGCGAGGTTCAGGAACCTTTGATAATTCCACTCTTTTTACTACTACTGGAGCACAATGTTAGAGGCGTTAAAGGTGGAATAGGTCTTCTCCAGTAGGTTGAAATCAGGGAGTTCCTGACCATAGAACTTCAGAATTGACCAGATTCAACATACTTCAGAGACATACTCATTGACAGTCTTAAAGTTCTGGAAGTAGAGATTGTACCAATCATTTCTTGCTTGAGGCAAGAAAATTAGCTTCTGACGATCAAAGCAATCCACTAAGGGCTAGTTTGAGATTGTTGTACTTTAAAAAAAAAAAATTGCTTCTGCTATGCTTTAAGAATAATTAACTACAAAATAAAACAATTGAGCAATTGATAAATTGTTTTTTTTTAGTGTTGTGAGTATGAAAAGCAGTGTAAAATCGTTTGTTAAATTTTAATATAAAAGTAATATAATTGTATATAGTGAAAAAAATGGACATAATAGTGTGGGCGATAATGGCGACGAGGGCATTGGTTGTGATGGTGGTGGTGTTGATGCTAATAAAGGGGTATAATGGTTGGGCTGCAGAGATAAAAATGTTGGTAGGGGGACAACAATGGCGATGGTGACAGTTGTGGTAGTAGGAGTGACGAGTATAGTTGCGGTGATGGTTGTAGTGGTGGTGGTAGTGGCGTGATTGTGGAGTGGTGGTGGTGGCAACAATGGTGGTGGTAATGGCAATGGTGGTTTCAGAGGTTAGGGTTTGTAGTGGTAAGTGGTGGTGATCACTTTGTTCTCCAAGGATAAAATATGCGTAGAAGAATAATAATGTCATTTTTTAAAATTAATAAGCATATTACATAAATTAAAAATATTTATTAAAGGCTGAACTCCGCTTTTTTCATTAAAGTAGCTTTAAAAAGTAACCTATAGGTTGCTTTTAGAAACTGCAGTATGGAGGCTGCTGCTTTTAAAATAAGCAGGATATTTTATTTTACCAAACACTTTTTTACTGCTTAATTTTAAAGTGAAGCAACTTTTGGTTAAAAAAGCAATGCCAACATGGGCCTAAGCTTCCCATAAGGACTTTGAGTCCTCCTCGGCCAGAAACTCAGTTTGCAGGGCTTCCACTGTGCTTCCGAATGAAAATGAAGGCCTTAGCTTTCTTGGACCCATTGGCAGCATCATCTACTATAGCGTTAGATAGCTTCTCGCCCTGAGGTGCATCTTGACATCTTGGGTCCACTTGAGGTAGTTGGTGCTAGAGATATCGAGAGCAGTGAAGTCCAACTTGTTCAAGTTTGACATCTATTTTGCAAGAAAATGGTGGATTAAACTTCACGTTAATCAAAATGGATGTAAAAAAATCGAATTAAAGGTTTGTTTTGCAAGAAAACCTTCAGGTTTTTATTTGGTGAATAAGAGCTTAAGCTGTGAGCTTGGACCAAAGATGTGAACTCCTAGTGAGGCACGAGCTCAAGTTTTGTTATTTCTTAGCTTAGAAAATTTCTAAAGTCAAGTGAGCTTGAAACTCAAAACAAATTAATTTAATTCATGCCGCTTGAATGGATTATTGGGCTCTTATTTGCATATATGACTGGAATATGAAACCAAGCTTCGACTGGAAAGCAAAAATTGTGCATTTGACTAGAATGCGAGCTTTGTATTTGACTAGAATGCGAGTTTTGTATTCAACTGGAATAGGGGTTGAGCTTTTCAAATGGGAAGCCAAATTGGGCATTCGACTCGAATGCAGAGAGACACATTTCTAAGTGTTGGGTTAGGCTTACTTCTGCAAGCCCACTAACAACAACGTTGTTAGGGTTTTGCGGCAATAAGGATTGAGGCATCACTTAGATCCTCCATATGATAACACATGTTTATCATAAAAAAGAATCACAAACAACTGGTTTTGATTTAACATGCATAAAGTTGGATTAAAGGGCTATGTATCATGATAATTTTTTGTATCGTGAGGGTTTCAAAAAATTGCAAAAAATAAAACGATATATGATAAACATAAAAAAAATACATAAGCAATAAGAAAATATTATAATCGGGTTCATGCTTCATGAAATGTTTCAACATATAATTACGGGTTCAACATGGACTTGAAATCATGAAACAAAATACCTACTCCAATCGCAAAGATGATCCTACTTTCAAAATTCAGAGGATTGTTGTAAAAAAAGTGAGAAAATCCAAATTGCAGGTTTTGAATCCGTTAAGAGCAAAAGTGCTAATAACGTGTTGTAGAGGAAAATAACTTTAGAAAGAATGAGAGAATTCTATTAGAGAAATTCTTGGTGTGTTACAATGTGAGGCATAACCACTTTTATATAGTAGTGTGCCAATCCTGACAAATACCCCTAGTTCAATAGTGAGAATTAATTGCCTAATCAATTGAGGAATGAATGGGCCTAACGATTACAGCAGTTAATTGATGAATAAATTACCTATTCATTTAAAGTATCAATGACTATTCATTTGAAGTATCAATGACTATTTATTTAAGGTATCAATGGCCTATTCATCACCAATTAGTGGATGGACATAAATATCTTGCAACAAAAACTAAAAAATAAAACAATTATTAGCATTATTATTATTATTATTTGGTCGAAATAGCACTCCATTAATGCAAGGGAAATTACAATTTGTGAAAGATAAGCCTAGGTCCAAACAAAACAAAAAACCTTACATAAAACAAAGCAAGAAATAAAAGATAAAACAGACCCAAGCAAAGTAGAGCTACAATCCAAAACACAAAAAGAGGCTCATACATCTTTAGGCCCGTAGGCAACAAGAAGAAAAAAACAACAAAAAACCTAATCTTCAACATCTAAATAACCGCCGTTTGCACTACGAAAAAAGTCATCGCTCTAAAATGAAAAGAGTACCCGAACCATAAACTAGATCTGAGAATATTGCGCAAAACCGTCCACAAAGAATCAAAGCCACCACATCCACACCTGCAAGGACAGTCACAAAATGTAACAAGAGGAGGAGGAAGGCAAAGGGGGTGTGTAAAACACCCTTGTTCAGATGTAAATCGTTCCATACTTCGCCCAAACTTTTTGGCAAGCCAAATCGGCAGTGGGCTGGGAGGGTTGAGTCTTGTGTCAAAATAAAGCCCAATACTCTGAGATCTAAATCGTGGGTTGGAAAATAAGAGTGGGGGCAAGAGGAAGGATGGAAAAATGAGTGCGAAGGTGAAGGGAAAAGGGGCAGGCAGTGAGCAGCTTCTGAGTGAGAAGTAGGGAGAAAACTGAGATTCAAGAATTCCCAGTTCAAACATTTTTCCTCCGCTTTTTTGACAGCTGATCTTGGCCCCCAGCTATAGTTTACATGGCAATCCATCTTGTTGAAACTGGGGTTGAGCTGGCGCATTGGAGATGGGAAGTCTGTAAGGGTGTATGGCGAACCATGGGAGCCCAGAGATAATGGATTCTATGTTCAGTCTAATCTTCAGATTCCTTTGCATTTGAAGATCTGTGATTCAATGACAGCAAGTGGGAGTTGGAATGTTCCAGTGGTGTATGACAATTTTAATTTTGAGGAAACGGAAACAATCGTATCGATATCTTTTCTGCATGATTATGATGATCGATGGATTTGGCTTTTGAATAGAATGAAAAGTGGTTATTGGACTGCGATGGCGTCTCCGGGTCCTGTTCTAAGTGTGAATTCATCCTCTTGGTCCTCTCGTGTCAACAGATATGGAGCTTGAAAACTACTCCCAAAGTTTCTCATTTTTTTTTTGGATGGCCCATGATATTTTACCGACCAGGGAACATTTATGATATCGTAGAATAACTGACAACGCTATGTGTTCTCGCTACCAAATTTTTTCTTTTTGAGTGAAACGATAGTAGCTACCAAATTGAGTTAGAGACAATGGTGTATGCTAGGGTTGTGCTCGAAGTCGAAGCCAAGAGTTCTGGCTTAATAAGCTTGCTTACGTTGCTTCCAGCGGCTAATATAGTGCGGAATGGTTGCAACAGGTTTAGAATTTGACCCCCAGGTCTCAGCATTTGCTTTGCTTTGGATTATGTGGAAGTGAAGGGAATATTAATTGGTTTGAATCTACTTATAAGAATGTGTGGATATGCTTGTAAAAAAGGCTAAGGACTATGAGGAAGGAGATCTCCTATGTCTAATTGAGCGGTGCTTTGGTGTCTGCCGCCAGAAGGCTCTTTTTAAAACTGAATGAAGACGGAGTTGTTGATAGTAGAGATAGGCGGAGGGGTATTGGGGTGATGGTTCATGACTTGCTGGGTACACCGCTGGAGGGTTTTGTTCTGTTGGTGGTGGAGTCTTGGTTCTTTGAATGCGGTTAATCTAATACTGCAGGAGGAGGAGTGTTGGGCTGTGGAAGGGGCAATTGTCCATGCCGTCCGTGAGCTTATCCTTCTACGTCAGCTAACTTTGCAGTTTGTGCCTCGAAGTAGATAATTGATTGGTTTCTCTTTATGGGAGGGTAGTGGCCTGCCTTGGCTAATGGATTGGATCTCCGGCGAGTATATAATTGTCGATTGAATAAGTGGCATGTGTGGCCCTTTTTCCTTCTTTCGGGATTCTTCATGTGTTTTTCCCGTTCACGGTTTTTTTCAGAGTCTCTTTTATATACAATACCCTAGTTTGTACTGCAGTAGCCTTTTGCAGTTTAATGAAATCCATCTTTACCCTAGAAGAATAACAATTACACAAGTACAAGCAAAGCAACTATACAAGAACATAATTGGTTGGTTTTAGTATATCGCGCATGTGTTCACTTTGGTGACTAGAAAAAAAAAAAAAATAGGTACCACTTTGGTTATCACAATAACCTCTTTGGTCACTTGGTGAAGAGATTTGTCAAATGTGGTACAACATGTGTCACTATACAAATGGTAAGATACTTGTGTTAAAAAATTAACAACTTAAAAAGTTAAACTTCCCTCTACTTATATAATGACAAGTGGTGTACATGTACTATCTATATTACAGGCATAATGAAAATTTTCTCCACTTGGTGATCGTTGCTGTCACGCCCTATCCTGACATACTTCCAAGATCAAAACGTGACATCATCAAGTCTCAGTATATCTAACATACCCTGCCTCCGGGATATGGCAAAGCACAACTCGAGTATCAGTTCGCATAGTAATTTTTGTATACTTTATGGCTACATCTAACCTCTTCGTTAGACTGCCTACATACCCTCAATAGGGATCAAGTCATTCGTAGTTCACCACCAATAAACTCCTATCACCACTGCAAGTCATTACTACATACATGTAAACATAGTAACCCTTGTGAGACGTATAGGCACATAGCTTCAGAATGTGAATTGTCAAATTGGTTTTGGTTTCAGTGTAGTAATGCATATAAATATATACTTATTAAGACACCCATTTTAACATTCAAACAAAGAAAGTGATGTATAAACATGAAGCACTTAATCAATATAGTAATCACACCGAATCGGATTTGTCAAACTATTGATATCTATACCAGCCCTAACGTTACCAACCAATATAATTTAAATACAATCATAATCAATTACCATATGCATACCCCTTTCAAATTCTATATCAAAACATGGAGCCAATAGTCCATATAAAAGCAATAATCAAACTATGGTGTGATAATAATTAGCTGGACTAATTGTAGCAAATAAAATAGCTTGTTAAGTGAGGAAGATATTCATGTACTTTGATACACATGTATATTTTCTCTTTATAAGTAATTTTGTATTCAGTATACAATCGTTTGGAAACAACCAGCTTCCCGAAGTGGACTAGTAAAAATACTTTGCCAAGGGTAGTAATACAACAATATAGCTTTCTGCATAATACAAGTCTTCAGAAACAGGGCAATTAAACAAAACATCCCTTTCGGCTTTTATACCATTCTAGGGTTTAGGCATTTGCATATATATATATATATATATATATATATATATATATATATATAATAGTTTTGCAAACAATAGCTAATCCACGACAGATTAACCGAAAGAAATATTAATAAGAATTAGCTAAACATAAAGGATAAAGAGAGTTGAGAGTATGAACCCATACTGCAGGTTGACATCCCAAGCGAGAAGGATACGAATATCTTCAACTCCCTTCTCTCTGCTCCTAATTAATTTCTAATCCCTTCCTTCCATTTGTCCTTCTTCTCTTTATTTTTGGGTCGACTAATGGGGAGAAACCAATAAGCTCGTAAGGCTGCTCGTCAGGACTATCTGCACATCCTCTCCCATTTCTTTCTCTCTTCCCTGGTAGTGTTTTGGTGATCACACTCGCAAGACTCGCTCCCCATGGGTGTCCTCTCAAACCACCCCAGAAAAAATCAAGAGAAAAGGGAGTCCCCCCTTCCTCCCCCAGAAAAAGAAAGAGATCCTAGAGATCCCCTCTTTTGATTTCCTTCTTCCCTTTTTCTCGATCCTTCTCCACCTCTCATTTTCCTTCTTTCTTTATTATTTTATTCTATCATTAATATTTTATATCTAATGCTATTATCTTTTACATTACTTTACATAAAATGATTTATAAAATCTTTCTTCTAGTTCTAATTTATGCTACGTTTATGATCAGTCGTTAATAATAATAAGTGCTATCAAAATATACTAATTAATATGTCACATGTGACCTAACTAGTAAGTCAATGAAAGTCTACACATACCCTCTAAGGGCATTTTGATCGTTTCACTTTAAAAAAATAATATTATGGACGGGATTGTAACAGTTGCCCACGTGGACTTGTGCAGTATGAGCATATTGACCAGTCAATGTTGACCGCTGGCTGCTCATTATCACTAATTTCACTCGTCCAACTACAATTTCTTTTGTTCAATCTCAACGTAATATATAGCAAGTCAAGTTTCACAACATCTTTTATATAAGAGATAATTGGAGCAATAGTCCCTAAAGTTTAATCTAAATTTGTTACAATGTGGAGAAAAGATCCCTTTTGTATGATTCCGTTAGAACTTCTATCTTTTTTTTTTTTTTTTTTTTTTTGGCCCTTTTAAAACATTTATTCTATCCTTGAGTCTAAAACTGCTTACTAACTTAACCATCGGAGAGCCTTTGGATGGCACAATCCCGTTCTTAAGCTTGCTTAAAGCTGTTTTCTATCTTGCAAGTTTCTTTAGTTTGTGCCTTCACCATCTACGATGGTGCGCAAATTTGGTTCTAACATCCTGGATGAAGTACAACACTTCCTTACACGACTGCATGATAAAGGCTACTTTTTCATAAAGAGTCAAAGATAAAGTAAGAGATCTTCAGATGTCTCCTGCCAAGCATCTACCAAAATGAATATTCCTACATCAGCAAACTTATCAAAAGACACTGCAAATTTTTCAAGTTCTTTGAAAATATCTCTGACTTAGGCATTGGTGGGCTTAGACATTAACTGTAGTGTCATCTTTCTTGCATTTTTTTTAGTCAGTCTGCTTGAACGGAAATTTGGATCCACAGAAAGAAAGAAGGAAACAAACGGAACACTTCCTTAAATTGTAACGTACTTAAATACAATACTCGTCAGTTAAAAAATAGAAAAAAATAAAACTAGATCATGATCGAGAACAACTCGTCAACTAAAATAGAAACGTGTATGCTGATGAGAGTAAGGATTATGGATTATGTCTTCTAAGTAGCCGGAATATCTATTAGCAGCACGATCAGCAGTATTGTGTTGTGTGAAATCTGATGACCCAACTGGATCGAAGGGAGCTGTCGTAGCAGGGAAAACAACATGTTCTGCAGGTGAAACATCAATGGCGCCGTTCGGATCATTACCATCTTCCCCTTTAAAGTAGTTGAGCATTGCAGAATATCGAGTTTGATCCACTGCACCACCTATATCCTCCAAATCTTGCCTTAGCAAGAAGTTCTCCAAATCTTCTGCATTCCAGGTGAAAGGTCCATTGCCGTTACTAACATGATGATCATCAGCCACCCTTGTTAGGGTTGTATTAAGCTGTGTGTCTTCAGATATCAAAAGTGGTCTGATCGAGATACGTTGCGCGTTATTATCTTCCAAAAATTTATCCTGGCTGACAGATCCCTCGCCACCACCTTTGTTACCATGACAGTGATGATTAATCTCAAAATTTATGGTTGAACTAGGCGGCGATATGTTTTCAGATTTAACAATTGGTTTGATTGAGACGCATTGCCTGTTAACGACATCTTGAAACGAGCAATTGTTGTAATGAGGATGCTCATGATCAACCACTGCATGATGACCAGTCTCAAAATTTAGGGTACTTGAATTAGACCACAAGTGATCTTCAGATTTCGGTTGTGGTTTGATCGACACACATTGCCTCTTATTAACAGGAGATTTTTTCAATCTCTTGTTAATATTGTCAAGAAGCACCGAATATTTTTGTTTAAATGCCACCAACTCTTCAACTATTTTGCATGTTTGCAACTCCTTCTCAATCGACTCTTTCACCTTCGCCACCTTCTCCTTCTCCGCAATCTCGTTCTCTCTCTTTCGCTTCTTTTGATTTTCAAGTTGGTTTCTGAGCTCTTGAATCCTGTCTCTTTGCTGCTGATCATCTACTGTAAGTACGCCGCTACTAGAACAAGACGCTAATTCCTCTATTTTAACGCTGCTACTTGAAGGCATTTGCTCTACCTTAACCCGGCTGGTAGAAGGTACTTGCGCTATCTTAAAATAGCGATTGAGAACGGCATCCACAGAAGAGTGTCCAAAAGAGTAAGGCCTACCAGCAGGAGACAACACTAGAATGGCAATTTGTGCATCGAACTTCAAGCAAAAATCCGTAGCCTTGCTAAACAGCCCGTAACGCCTCTTGGAGAAACTCACAAATTTTCTGTTTAGCTCTTTCTGCCGTAGTACTCTCGGATCCACTCCTTCTTGTGGCTCCAGTTTAATTACTGGACCGACTCTTCTTGTTCTCGACATGGATAGAACGATCGCAATATCTAGCTTGGTAAATAACAATGCCTCGTCGATCGATCGTTGCTTCTTGTTTTCAATAGCTGAATTATTGTTGGTCTATGTGTGTTTATTTGTGTGTTCGTAGCTATTATCACAGCGATCTCTCTATATATACTGTAGTTAGTTTTGCGCGCGGTTCACCTTATTGCAGTAGGAAACTGCATGCCTTAATTCGGACAAGGCAAAGTGACGAACGGGAAACTCCTCTTGTCTTAATTTCCCAGATCAACTAGATAAATTAACAATAAAATAATTATATCCAAAAGAAAATAGGAAATATATAGCTAGAACTAGAAAGGTTAAGCGCCGGATTTTTATTTTATTTTTTATCGGGAAAGTCCTTTTTGAACTTCCCAGTAGTAGTATACATATAAACAATAAGAAATAAATTATCCCACCACTTAGTTTTACGGTTTAATAGTATTCCTCTTCACTTGTAAATAAGATATCTCAGGTTCGATTCTCGCCCCACTGTGAGGCTTAGCACACTCCAAAAAAACAAATTATCCCAAAGAATGGAAAAGAACGGTTAACCCAATTCCGTTTGGCACCCCAAGGATTATATTTAATTTTATATATTTGTAATAAACTTCCCAAATCATAAAGGGTTCTCAATTATGCAATGCAATGTTTGTGATAAATCTCGTCTGAACCAAATTTTCTTTCCAGGTTCCAGCAGCGACGTCTATTCTCTTATGCGGTCTAAGATCGATAATGAATGTTGAAGTTTCTCATTCTGCAGCAATGATTCCCTTCCAAGCCGAACCGTACCGTTCAAATACCCATTGTCCCAAGAATACCGACAACCAAAAACACTGGGCGGCTATAAATTAAGAACCTTAATTATAAAGATTGTACAGCATCTAACCTTACCTTTTGTTTTTCAGCGTGTTCATACGTAGTTGGAGTGAGTAGTTGGCAACCTAGAAAGATGATGAGAAAAAAGATGAAACCAATTCCGTCACATTGGCAACAATTTCGTGGTACAAGTGTCATACCGTGCAATATAAAAGTTGATCGAGAAATAGCTCAAACATTCGGAAAGACACTTGGGTTGGTTTGAATCACATATGAGGGAAAATGGTGAAAGTATGAGTATCAATATCAACTCCGACGATGATGTTGAATAATTGAGATTGTAGCAACAGATAGAAGAAATGGAAGGACTACTCATGCAAATTTGAACACAATACGGAAATTGCAATGGGATCAAATGGTTAAGGATATATACAGGTTGTCCAACCTTAGTGATTCAGCACACACTGGTTCTGATACGATAACAACATATATAATAATTACTCTCATCCAGTAACCCTCAAAACCTAGAACAATTTACTAACTATAATCTGAAACCCTGAATTAATTGGATATGATAACAACATATATATATTCAAATCACTGAAAGAAACGAAACGAACATATATATGAGTTTCGGATTATTCATTGGATATATATTGTCCTAAATTATAAACGTTTCACAGTTAGTAATGATAAAGATGTGAAGAGCAGTAGCAGATCAACCTAGATACTGATAACTCGAGATTTAGGAATTTCAGTTGGATCAAAAATATCATCTTTGGCCGCCGTGTTGGTCAGCCTAAGCAGACTCCTAGTGGCCAAAATAGCCTTGGGATTGATATCATGCATAGACCTCGCATACAAACTGGTACAAGCCTTGCTCGCCTTATCAATCAGCTCCTTGTTTTGGTTTGGACACAAAAGGCAGTGTCCCAAAATTCGCAAAACCGGTTGCAGTAATTCCCACGGCAGTGGAATTCTCCCCATGCCCACGCCCACCGCAGCCTTTCCCGAACCACCTTCCTTATTCTCATCATTTCCATCCTCCTGTACTTCACACTTTCCACCCTCTTCTTTACGTTTATTAGTGCTGCTGCTACCACTACTACTACCAGTCATCTCCTTGTACATTTCGCCGTCTTGACCAGCCCAAACCCTACAAAACTCACAAAATTCGATTTTAGACTGCACCGGCATTTCACATATCTTGCTGTAGTACAACTCCAGCGCAACCCCAACAATCCTGGCCCTCCTTGTGGACCTCACTGTGCCATAGGGTTCCAAGCTGGGGGATATAACTGCCAAGTTTAGGCCTGTCGAATTGTTCTTAATGGGTGCCTTTGTTTCGTGGTAGAGGCTGGGGTGAGACAAGTCAGGCACGTTGACGGTAATGGCCTGGCTGGCACGTGTGGTGGTTTCGTGGGCGTAGAGGGCTAACAGAACAGCCTCAAAGCCGGCTATGGGTATACGAAGAGACACGCGGGAGAGGTAGACACCAGCGATGATGGGAAGGAAGCGAAGGACCACAAGTTGGAGGTCGTTATCGGAGGATTGGAAGGTGTCGTAGAGCCAACGGCAGAGGTTGTTGTCGCCCGCACCGGAGTCGGGTAGGCGGAGAAGGGAGGAGATGTTGGAGGCGGTGTGGTGGTCATGGAGGAGGGAGCGGGAAGGGTTGGAGGAGGAGGCGAGGGAAGGAGGGAGAGAGGGGAGGATGGTTGAGAGGGACTGGATTGTTGATTGGGCTTTGGAGAGGGATGATGAGTGGTCTGATGAGGCAGAAGTGGTAATTGTTGGGGTGGTGGTGGTGGTTGTGGTGGAACTGATGGTGTCTTGATGATCTTCTGCGGTGGATGAGGTGGAGGGATCGTTCGACATTGTTAGAGAGAGAGAGAGAGAGAGAGAGAGAGTTATTTGAGGCTTGAGGTAGAAATTGAATAGGGAACGTTTCAAAGTAGGTTAAAACGGATGTTTGTTATATGGTCAAAGGAGATAATTTAGTATTTTTTTTCTCTTCTTTTTTTGGCAAGTAATTGCAGTTTAATCGCATCGAGAAATTTTTTATTGTGACAGGAATATGGATAGTACCCTAGTTTTTATATAAGTGGTGAAATATTGCATTTTTTAAGTTATTAACTTTTTAGCACACATATTCTACCATTGATATATTGACACGTAGTGTACCACTCCCGTGTTCCAATCACATTGAAATCTCTCAATCGCATCTATTCATTTTTCTTTCCATTTTATCAGATAACATTTTTCTTCATTTTTACAGTTACGAAGATTAAAGTGTTACAAGCATTCATTCATACGACAAAATTGCTATCTATAACCTACTAGTACCGTCAGATCCCTACATTTCTTGTTCATCAAGTCATCTTTTACAGAGCAGACGATGCAGAAGCCAAATCTTCGGGTGTTGCTGGTTTGTGCGTCTCTGCAGTTATAAACAAAGATTTGATTTGATGTTTAGTCTATAGTGGCAGGAAGAACATGTTTAATAAAATTAATAATATGTGTCCAAACAATCCAAAATTCCGTAAGAAAAGAAAACAAATGGCATTTCAATGTCATAGTTCAAGAGTTCATGGATATTTCAACTGCGTGCAACTTTGGTCCAGCTCCTCAAATCATTATGGATTATAATTTTTTGGCAGATCTAGTTTCGATTCCTTTCTGTAACACTGTAATCCTTTGAAAATTATTGAAACCAAGATCAGTTCTAATCCAATTATAAATGACTTAAACTGCTTAGATGATAACTTAGAGAGCAAGAGGACTCCATGCAACCTAGCTATTGGCAGGTAAATTTCATAACCATTTCGGAAACGACATAGAAAAGGAGAACCGTTTTCATCATCATGCATTTTCCCTGAATGTTTGAATGTACGTGTGTTTGAATGTGAATGCATATGAAGCAAAATCTATAAAATAGGACCTTAATAATTCAAGGAGAAAAAAGGAAGACAAGAAAAATAGAATTCACAAAGATTTACCGATACAGAAAACACCATCTTCAACTAACAAGGGAATCTCCTTGCCTTGAAAGCTAAATGTTGTTCTGCTCCTTTTAAACACATGAAACATAGAGGCTTCGCCGTTAGGTCTTAAAGGTCGTCACATCTCGATAGCCTCTCCTAACTAGAACCGCAGCAAGTGGCGACGATTAATTGCTTCCTACTTCCATTGTTGTCCCACAGGTCAGCTCACAACATGCAGTGCTTAAACAGCTATGATTTGGTTGCCTAGTTTTTACTCCCTTTCTCTCCAGCTTCTTTTGCATTTTTTCTTTGCTGTGTTGCTACCACTCTAAGGGCTCGTTTTGGTAGAAAGGATTGGTTTGGAAGAGATAACCCTCCAAATATTCAAGGCATATTAAAGGTAGATGAGAATGTTTTTTTCAATTCGAGGGGATTAGCTAGAAGAGGCTTAGACATGAAGAAAACTTTTCCCTTCTAATCCTCCAGTGTTTCAGTCACAAACAAGATAGAATCTGTCTACAAATTGGGCAGAAGCACACCGCTGCAACTCCTTTTTTCTTTCCTTTCTACCTTCACTTGTTCTAGATAACACCATTTTTCACTTTCTACTCAACGGGAAAAGTGCCAGCAGAATATCCAAATACTAACCTTCAAAGGAAGAAGAGAAAAGTCTCTCTATATATACACGCATTAAAGGATTGTTAATCAGGCCAAACAGCAAGTAGTTTTCCAGTGAAGAGATGACACTAACCAATTGAAGAGGGCAAAAAAAAAAAGACATGAACGTGTACAGAAGCATATTGAAGTTTAAATAAGGCAAAAATAGATGAACAAAATGATTAAAGGATAAGAGGCCACAGTCTCCATCTGGGACCTTGCAACTTCCTTCCTTCCTCTGAAATTAATGACCTTCCTTCCTCTTCCTGCACCCTCAAACCCTCAAAACCCATCACTCAATTTTGTCATAAAAAATGTTGGTAGGGCCTCCATTCCATTTGCTCAGTGCTCCCCAAATCCTAAGTCACACTCACAGGTATAAAAAGCCCCAAGAGCATCCAATAGGAGCTTTATGCTACTATATTTAAAGCCCTAATGAGATATTTCATCCTTAATGAGCCTGAAAATGGGATTAGATCCACTACTTGAGCTAACAACTTCCTTTATTGAATAGCAAAAAATTAGACTACATCTAGCCCAAAAATTAGGCTACATCTAGCCCCAAAAAACAATGGGTAACACCTTTCCTCTTCACTATCTCATTTGCTTTCCTTCAAAGTTGGCTTGGCTACAAATATATCATATGAATATGGGAGACATAGTGGTGGCAATTTGATGGCCCATGGTAAATTACCCAATAAAAATATTTTCGACAGTTATTCATTTTATTTTTAATACACCCTTATTTATTTTCCGTAGAATTATAAAATAATCCAACAATGTGAAGGACTCGTTAAGAACTGCTACTCTACAAAGCAATTTTACTCTCTAGCGTTTTTTGTCAGTAGCACTTGTGCCAAATCCAAAAAAAATAAGTTTTCAGTAATGATAAGGACTTTGTTTTCTCCAAATTAAAATTTTGCATCAGTATTTTTTTTGTATATAAGTAACTGTTTGGACCCAAATTTACATCATTGGCCTGTGAAATCAAGGTCGTTGAGTGAATATAGTGCCCAACTGTCGAATCAAGAAATAAAGGTCTTTATTAAAAGATAATGGTTTTTAAAGTTATGATTTTTATCATAATTATCTTTTAATAATGATTTATTATGAAAGATGAGATATATATATCTGGAAGCATGACGGCACAACTGGCGTGTGAATGTGTGGATGGGATTGGATTTAAGTGACAGCCATCATGATGCATGCATGGATGAGTTTAAATCATAGGGAACCTAGGTACACTAGGCTTTTTGTTTTACTTGGTAATGGATGTGGCAGACGTGCCGTGGGAAAGGCTATCAAATATATACATACATATATATATATATATATATATATATATATATATGTATATATTTGGTGGATGTCGTACATTTTGGCAGTCTACATGCCATGGGAAAGGTGCAAACTATATATATATATAATTGGTGGTTGTTTAGGTGAAGGTTATCCGATATATATATATATATATATATATATATAATTGGTGGTTGTTTAGGTGAAGGTTATCCAAGTCACGTTAGATACATGGGAATTTGAAATAGGACTCTACTCGAGAATCAGGCCATGCCAAGCAAGTACATCAGTCCTATAAATACAGATGCAATGGGAACGGAAGAAGGACCTCCAACTCAACACACAAACTGTCCTGCGCAAACCCTCGCTCTACGCGAAACCTCTCAAACATCTTGAGATTTTTTATTTCCTTTTTTGCCAACACATCTTCAGTTTGGATAAACAGCACTGTGAAGGCAACCGGCGAACATCTTCAGTTTGGATAAACAACACTGTTGCCGTAGAATCAGCCGACTGTGAAGCACCTTCAGTTTGGATAAACAGCACTGTGACGGGGCCGACTGGTTAGCTATCCAAGTCTCGGTCGAGAAGTATTTTGAATCTTTATTAGCAGAGGTCATCTCATTAGCCTTCTCGGCGAAGTGAGGTGTTACAAGTTACTACATTCGGCACATTGAAAGCCGAATTTGATATTGAACTTCGCAGAACTAGTAGCCTTGTCTTCAGGCTCTAAAACCCGAAGTCGCAAGATCAAGAAGTCAACAGTGCACCCAACGCAACATAAACAAATTTTACTCATCGGCCGAGCTCGGCCGACAAGTTGGCACGCCCCGCATACAACCGAAGGACGTGGTTAGCTTACTAATTACTCGGCATGCGTGCCACGTAGGCTTAGTAGTTTTTAGGGTCAACATTTTGGCACGCCCAGTGGGACCTAGTGCTAAAACTACGAAGTTCACATGATAGATCAATATTTCAATCAGGTTCCGTTGGAAACTTGGCGCCAAGTGAAGCATTGCTACAAGAAGAAAGCCAAACTCCTTGAGAAGTTGTCTAGAAGATGGGGGCAATTTTCCGCTCCAGCAACAATCAAACTTCGGCTTAGGAAAATTGTCAAGATAGCCGAAGAAGAACCTAGGCCACTTGTTTGTTCGGTCGAGACTGAAAGTGTGGTAGGCTTAAAAGAAAAAGTTCAAGTTTCTGACCCAAAAATTGACTCAGAAAATGATTCATCAAATGAATGTTCCAATGATGAACGAGGCCAATACATGACTTTAGATGAAAAAACCACATCAATTGATATGGTAATTGGAGACATGATCTTAGAGGCCAAAACCACGCCAATTGATATGATTATTGGTGATAAAGCCGATATAGAGAAATCTCAGTCGGCTAAGTTGTTCAAGTTAAAAGTTGAAATTGTCAAAATTATTATGCCCGGGGGGGTAATAATTGTCCAACACAGTCTGCGGCCGATAAAACATCTTTCATCAAGCCAAACGTATTTGAAGATGTTATTCTATTCAGCTTTGAAAAAAGTCAAACTGAGAATTTTGATATAAAAAAATCTCGGCTAGGAATAAAACATCGTTGGCCTCCTCCACTTTATGATTCAGCCACTTTTGTTTTCCTTTGTTAAAAAAAAAAAGAAAAAAAAAAGAAACAACAGGTGAATAAACATTTTCTTAACCATTCGGTCTTTCAGACAGATGCGCAAGAAAGTAAGGTTAAAATTTTAGTCTTGCTGAGACTACATATAATATATATTGAGTTTTGGTGTTGGGCAAAAATCACGCGGTATTTGTCGAGTTTAGTGGTGTTGATTCATGTGGCGGTGTTAACAAAAACAAATTATTTTCTCAATCATTCGGCCGTGTAGGCCGATACTTAAGAAAATAAGGGGGGCAAACATTGGTAGTCGGCGGCGTGGGTTTATTTGCTGCGTTGCTGACATTGGGTTTAATATATCACGTTCAGGATTGATGGACAAGCCGAGTTGCAAAGAATGGTTCTCCTCAGCCCAATGTTTTGCGACCTCGCCCTACTTTTTCTCGACCTCGGCCTAACGGTAGGAATGCATGCAAATTCAACATTATATTTATATATGCATGGCATGCATGTTGGCAGAACACATTCAGTTGAGTTTTGTTATGGAGTTTAATATATATATATATATATATATATATATATATATATATATATATTCAAAATAGGTAGTAGGCTTCAGCCTATGGACATGGTGGCGTGATGAATCATGATTTGCTTCAAGGTACCAAGCTAGTAGAAGTTATGGTTTGCTTTCATTTCATGTCAGAACACAATTGGAAAGAGTGAGAAGTCATGGTTTGCTTTCATGTCATGTCAAAACACAATTGAGAAGACAAAAGTTTTGCTTATTTATTTAGGCCGAGCTCGACCAATTCGTCGAATATACTCGGCCGAATCTGGGTTTTATTGTTGTTTTGCTCAGCCAATTTTTGCCAAGCTCGGCGGACATGAGTTGGTGTTCGGCAATAAAATCATGGGTCTCTTCTCTTCCATAGCATGATATCTACAGTAAAAGGCTATCTAAATGGGGAAGAAGAAGGCCCTTGGCGTTTCATGCTTGCAGATTGGAGCGTTTTAGGTGTACTTCGTTCTTGTTTTCAATGTTTCTTTTGTTATTACTTTCTGATTTTGCTGTAATCATGAGTGGCTAAACCCCTAATTAGTTAGGGGGAAGTTGAAGCCATGAACATGCTTGAGATATGAATTGATTTCTTCCAATTGTGATTTGTTAAGTTATGATTGCAATTCAATTATCTATTTTAGTCATAACTGATTCTTGTATGTTTATTGAGGATGCATACTTAGTTTTCATGCTTGAATTAGACGCTAGAATATAAATGAGTTTCACCTAATCGTTACAAGTTTATATTCATTAGTAGTGAAGGTTGCTTATCACAATCGCGTTAATTGAATTCTTGGCAAACGTATCGTGCATTCATAGTTACAATTGCCTCGTCAACACTTATGATTTTCATGAAACGTAATGACCTCTGATTGTATCTCTATTATGCATTCATGTAGGGGACTTTTAGAGAATGATTTGGGTTGTTGCATGCATTCATCCAATCCAATGAGTAAAGGAAAATCTGAGGGTTAATTTGTGCATCACGGTTAATCTAGTGTGTTGAGCATCATAATCTATTGAAAAGCAATTGGAAATCGATTCATGTACAAATGTGTCATGTGTGAAGAACGGACCTCTAACTAATCCATCCATTATCTTATTTCTTAAATTCATTTTACAATCTGCCTAGTTTTATAACTTGTTTGTTTGTTTGTTTCAAATTCGTCCAAATCAATACCCCCCTTTTACTTTCTGGTTTCAAAGTGTTCAATTTATGTTTTGTTTGTGTTTTTGAGTGTTTTGATTCAAGCCAAAACACTAAATTCGTCCAAAATTGTGTTAAGGTTAGAATCTGCCCAGATTGTGTTTTTAAGCAGTTTTGAGTGTTTTTAAGCTATTTTGAGTCTTTTGAATATGTTTTGAGTTCCTTGAGTCTATTCAAGCGTTTTTAACTTTTTTTTTATGTTTTTGAGTCAGTTTAGAGGTTTTAGCAAGCCCTCCTAATCCCCGGTTTAGAACGATCCCTACTTGCATTTATACTACGATTTGACAACAAGAGGGTTTAATTTGAGTGCTTAACTTTTATCACATCAGCGCGCCACGTAGGCTTAGTAGTTTTTAGGGTCAACAGTAACATTCAACTTGTGTTGATAAAAGTTCAATAAATAAATAAATAAATAAAATCATTAATAAAACGATACCTAATTAATTGAAAATATACAGTGACAATTTGTTTTTTTTAAACAAAGGACACAATAGTTCTATGGCCGTTAACAATTCTCTCACACGACACTAAAGTTGTGCGGCAATTCATAATTTTTCGTTGGCGGCGCATGAAGGCTAACTCCAACCAATGGCCTAAAACCTATAATTCCCCTTCTATTCTCCCCCAATCCATTCCAACTAAGTTCTAATTTGGACCTAAAACCTAAAACCTAAAAAAAACCAGATTTAGGCCAGGATTTAGGCCAAGATTAGTGGTGGAACCCCCACCCACATGGTTGTGTCTCCCACTTGTCTGCCTATAAAATTGAGCCCAACGACTCTTTTGGTTTTGCTCACATTTAAATGAGATGTTGGTTATCCAACGGTCCACATTTAATTTAGTTAATATTTTTGTTTTATATTTATAAATTTATTGAATCCAATGACTTAGATCAAATATGATCAAATTTAACAGTAAAAAAAAATCTAACGGTCCAAATTTAAATTCAACGGTTAAAATAATTATAAAAAAATATTTAACTCAAAATTCACTAAAAAACTCTATAAATATCTATATATTTGTTGAAACATCCACACAAAACTCACATTTCTCCTACAATTCTCCCAATTTTTCTTTCTACCATCTTCCAAAACCATGTGTTTGTTCATGTGTCTTGTGTTTATACATCTCTATCATGTGTTTCATATTCTTATATAGTGTTTCATGAGTTTCATGTGTCGGTTTTAGTGAATTTTTAATATTTATCGGAATTTAAATATTTTTAGGTTAAAATGTTCATAAAATTAATTTAGGATAGTCTACATAATTTTTTTTCAAGTTAATTTAAAAAAAATTAGCCTAAATTCATTCTTTAATAATCTGGGGTTAAAATTTTAGGTTATAAGGGTTGGAGCAGAAAAGCTGTTTCTTGGTTAAAACCTAAATTTTCAGGGCTAAAAATTTTAGATTTTAGGTCAAGGGTTGGAGATGGTCTAAGAAGTAAGCACCTCCCAGTTGTTTTTTTTTTTTTTTTTTTTTTTTTTTTTAAACCACTTTAAGTACTTCTACTTCAAACTTAAAGCAATTTTGCAAATTTTGCCAAAATACCGTAATTTAAAGTGCAATGCTTTTACTTCTTAGCACTTTGACTTTCCAAAAAACACATTCAAACAAGCCCGAACTTTTTGTATGATTGTATTGGCTTCAATATGACCTTTAGTGATGCTGATGCGACTTCTTTGCATTAAGAGGAGTAATAAAAAAGGAAAACTAATGAAAATGGCTTGAAAACTTTGAGTTTTAATCAAAAGGACAAAAAGGTGTTGTAAGTGAATAGTATCAGGAGTGATTTTTTAGAGTAAAAATGTCATTTTCGTTAACAGTGAACAATACTAGGAGTGTTTCGTTAAAACTTTCATAAAAATCATCTTCCAACTAAAGAAAATGCAAAATACTAAATTATACTAATGACATCAAATTCAAAATTTTCAACAGATAAACTATGAACCAGTCACTAACACTATAATGGGTAAATTACAATTTACCACCTTGGGTTTGAGATTTATTGCAACCTCATACAATATCTTCAAAACATTTCACTTTCATACTTCATGTACTATTTTATTTCAAAATAATACCTCCATTACATTTTCCATCCATTAGTCTGTTAAGAGCTGACGTGGCTATCACATTTATGCCATGTGGCTAAACACTTGATAAATTTTTTTTAATAATAATCCCAGAAACCCATTCCCCCGATCTCTCTGCAACTCCAACCCTCTCTTCCTCCATCTTCATCTCCCTCCCATGGCCAATTCACCCCAACCCCACCACTGACCCAAAAGCATATCAACACAAAATCCATACCTCCCCTCCCATTTCCTCCCATTCATCCACCCACCACTGCCATAAACCGCCCAAAAAACACCACCATGTCGATGTTGGCGTCCATGGATTCCTCCAATTAAGCAACCTGAAGAATTTTTCTTCACCACAAGTCCAGAAGGGCCAACAGATCTCACAGCCTTCGTCAATCTACATCAACCGCCCAAAACAAAAAAACCCTAATTTTTCAAAACCTCGCTGTCCAATTGAAAGGGCAAAGGAAGACTTCACAAAAATCTTACCTCGCCGAAGAGTCTGAGGGTGGGGGAGAGGGAGAAGAAGAAAGTGGAGGAGAGGGGGTGGGCCGCCGGGGGGTGAGGGGGGGGGGAATGGTTTTTGAGTTTGATTGTTTCTTTGTTTTTTTTAATAGGATAAATATTATAATATTTAAAATGCATAAAAATTATTTTTTTTTGCCACGTGACACAAATTTGGCAACCACGTCAGCACAAATGTGGATCCCATATTTGCCACTTCATCACTTAACGGTTTATTTAACAAATTTTCTAACGGATGTATGAAATTGAAATAAAATGATAACTAAATGTACGAAATTGAAAATTTTTAAAATGTTGTAAGAAATTGAAATCGACCACAAACCTGAATGGGTAAAATGTAATTTACCCCACTATAATTTAGTGGTATTCTCCAGATTATAAATGATAAGTCTTAAGTTCGACTTACTTGTGTGTAAAGGTAGAGCCATGGTTAGAATTGTGGCGGGAAAGAGGCAAAAAGTGCACAATGTTATAGAATGTGAGGTTAGTTGTTGACTTTTAAGCTACATTTGGTTGGCAGGAAAAGAGACTTGAGAAGAGGAGACTTCCTCTTTCATGTAATTAATGATGAGAAAATAGAGGGGAAAAGCAATCTCCACCCCTAATGGTATCTTTTTGAACAAGGATTCTCTCTTCTTTTATTTTCTCTTTCCTTTCCTTTTTTTTCCTTTCTTTGTGTTTGAACGATCATAATTTCATACTTGTAGAGAGATAGAAAAAAAAAGTAGGGAGAGAGAGAAAGAAGAAAACAAAACCGTAAGAGGAGATGAGGAAGGGGAGAGAAAACAGGAGGAAAGAGAATCTCCTTCCTTTATTTTTTCTTTCTTTCCCAACATTATTGCAACTAATTAACATTAATTTCAAACTTTTAGGACAATAATACTGTTACTTAATATTGAAAAGTCATTTACACTCATAATAACTTCTCGTACCAAACTTTTATTTTCCTACTTTATCCTCACTATTAAACTAAAACACTAACTTGTCTTTCTCTTTCCTATTTCATTTCCCAACTTCACCAAACATGGCAATGGAAATTGAGAGATTTTTCAAACTGACGTAACACAGCATGATACACTAACAAAATCTCTCATTCTCAATCAATTGTATTGGACTGTGTTTCTAACACAATAAAAAATTTATTTTACAAATGAGGTGGGCTGCAATTCAAGCCCACATAAAATAAAGACATTCTTACTTAAATTACGAGTTTGATACTTAATTAACAAAAGACGAAGCCAAAAATTTTCTAGTAGAAAACTAAAGAAAGAAACAGTAAATATGAATAATATTAGGTCTTTCTTTTCAATATTTTTCTCCTTTGACAATATCCCGTGAAGATGCTATAAAGCGGGGTCTGGAGTGAATCGGTGGATCCTATTAATCACACAGATCCGTACGGTCGGTCTTATTACGGAAATGGTGACAGCCCTCATCCCAACCGCTCATCTCTTCGCAAATCCTACGGTCACTAAATTATCAATCCCCTCGTCTTTCAACCAACCCTGTTCTTTTCTTCTCGTTTTCCCTGTCCCCTCCAAACCCAAAGCTTTCCCTTCCTTCTTCTTTCCTGTGAATTTTTCATGCCTGCGTGCTCCTCCAAGGTACTTTCGAAACTCAACATTTATTTAATTCCCAATCTCTCAGCTTCTTCTTTTTTTTTTTTTGCAATTTTTTTCATGATTTGATCTTGTGGGTCTCAATTGGATCCAATAATCTTCTGTTTATCATATTCCGTCTTTGATTTTGTTCAATTCTGCCCCTTCTTATTCCATATTTTAGTTTCATTGTTTCGATTTTGTATTATTCCAGTTTTGATTTGTAGGGTTCACTCTCCAATTTTTAGGGATTTTTTTTTCTTTTGCAGGATATCAATTTTGGATATTAGGGTTCGTCTCTGATTAATTATAGATTTTGATTTCGGGGTTTGTGTAATTGGAGGTGTTGGGGGTTAAGAGAGTTTCCTAAAATTCAAGGTCAGGGCCATATCTTTTTATGGAATTTGAATGCCAAGTGACTACTGAGGTTTCTAAGAATTTGTGTGACTCTGTAGACAATTCGTATCGACGGAAAATTGAATCGAATCAATTCAATTCTAGCCCAGAATCTGAAAACTTTGGCATTTCAGAACAACCATTAGATTCCAATACTGAAAAGGAAAAAACTTCAATTCAAAAATCCACACCAACCAAGAAGCCAAACTCCGATATTTGTGGTTCGAAACAATTTTTTTCTAGTGATGTCGTTCTTCATTCTCGTAGAACAATCACCGACCTTCCTCCAGCTTTGTTATCCGAAATTCTGAATTTCCTTGACCCAAAAGAGCTAGGCATAGTTTCGTGCGTATCAGCTTATCTCTGTAAGCTTGCGTCTGAGCACCATGTTTGGAAGGATTTTTATTGTGAGAGGTGGGGAACTTCAACTCTTCCAACACCTTTGGGAGCAGGAGTCTCTGATGAGACATCATGGAAGGAGTTTTTTGTTGAAAGGGAGTTTAGGAGTAAGACCTTTATGGGACGCTATAGCATTGACGTTATGTATGGCCATACTGAAGCTGTTCGAACAGTTTTCCTTTTGGTTTCCGCAAAGCTCATATTTACTGCTGGGTATGACCAAACGGTAAAAATGTGGAAGATGGAAGAAGGATTGTTGATTGCTTCTTCAAGATCTCTTGGTTGCACTATGCGGGCAGTTGCTGGAGATACAAAACTCCTGGTTGCTGGTGGTACTGATGGGTTTATCCAGTGTTGGAGGGCAGTGGAGGGCTTTCCACACTTGTTTGATATTAAGGGTTCTCAAAACCAGAATACCGAGTTTCGGCTATGGGACCATGAGGGGCCCATAACTTCTCTTGCTTTGGATCTGACTAGGATTTATAGTGGTTCCTGGGACATGACTGTTCGTGTATGGGATCGATTTTCACTAAAGTGTGTAAAGGTTTTGAGGCATAGTGATTGGGTGTGGGAACTTGTGCCTCGTGATCTTACAGTTGCTAGCGCATCGGGTTCAGATGTTTATATTTGGGATACTAGTAGCGGCGGACTGATGACCATTATTCATAAAGCTCATGTTGGTAACACCTACTCTTTGGCACGAAACCTCACAGGGGATTTTCTATTTACTGGAGGAGATGATGGTGCAATACACATGTATGAAATCACTAGTCATGATCTCGAGACTAATCCAGTACCTGTTGCCACATGGGTTCCTCACTCAGGCCGTGTCTATTCCCTTGCTTTTGAATTTCCATGGCTTGTTTCTGCTTCTGCTGATGGTAAACTTTCGCTAATTGATGTAAGAAAGCTTCTAAGGACTAAAAAGCGTGCTTCAGATAAGAGTTTCTCATGTGTTAAGCATGTGGTCCCAAGCACTGTGGAACCCCCACAGAGGATGTTACATGGTTTTGGGAAAAATCTTATGTCAGTGGACATTGGTGCTGATCGCATTGTATGTGGAGGTGAGGAAGGTATTGTTAGAATATGGAACTTCACAGAAGCTTTGGAGATTGAGCGGAGGGTTTGTGCTTCAAGAGCAATACGGTTGGAGAATAGGATGAGGCGGCGTAAGCTCCACTTAGAGAATATCAGCAAAACCAGTAGGAATGATCAATGTTTAGTTGCAGCCAAGAAGAATCAAGTCACCGGTGACAGGAGTGGTTGGCACAGTAAACGTGCATTGAGCGGCAAGCTGAAGTCGTAGTAGCAGATAACAGTTTGTATTGTATGCTTCTAAACTTTACTACTTTTTTTCCCTTGTTAGGATGTTTATTTAACAATAGAATACAATTTATGGTTTAAGCAGTTGAGCAGACTAATTGTAGATTTCTCATTCTGCACTTGGATTTAAATTGTTCGTTGTTAGATAAACTTTATACGTGTTGGTTTAATTTTAGTGTTGAAAGCTTTTGAGACGTAACTTTTGGCTCTCAATCATACGGAGATTTCTTCCGTTATACCGAGTAAGTGATGTTAGTGTGTGGAGGGGACAAACTTACCATTACTTTGGCTTGAAATCACTTTCATGTAAAAATTTGCACCATGTTTCGCTCAGTGATTGCATTTTACGTGACAGTGTATGTCATATATATATGGATCCCCATGTGTTTGATCGCTTATGGTTTCAGATAGGAATAGGTATAAGAGTGTCCTTCTTGTGCAAGTCGTGTCGTTACATGTGGTCAGTAGTAGAGAAGGATATACGTACAGTTCATCATTCTTACCCGAATGACTTCTCATCCGTGACGACGCTCAACTTGCATCAACTCTTATCACAGCCACTGTTCTAAAAATCCCCGCCTAGGTGCTAGGCTCTGGTTCACCACTCCGATTAGTCCCTAGACGTTGTTTTTAATATTTTCTAGTACTTTATGATTTATATGTCATTTCATGTTGCAATTTACGCATTCCAATACAATTATGTATGTTTTTTAAGTATAAATAAGCATTTATTTATACAATATATAATACATTTACTTAAATCTGCCTAGGCGGGCGCTAGGCCCCAGCGTGCCGCCCGACTAACACTTAGCGTTTTTTAGAACCTTGATCATAGCATGATTCATCTTTTATATGACCAGGAAAGGTAATTCTTTTGTGGAAGCGTTGCATGTGATGTTTTTATTAAGTTATCAAATTACAAGTTTTCTAAGAAACAAAATGTGCCAGCCTAAAATAGTTGACATATTGTGAATCAAACTAAGCTGCCTGTTTTTTTCTCTCCTCGTGAGAGCCTTTCTCTCCGTTTCGTGAGTATCTCACCATGTGTGAGCTTTCAAATTTCGTCCAGTAATTTAGCCAGGCCCTCGCCTTGGCAAGGGTGGGGGTGGCAGTCCCTTTTCTTTCTTGCTTTCCTTTTCTTCCATCTTTATCCACCTGATTTTGGCCACGTTCTCCGGCCCAATTTTCTTCGGAAAGCCCCATTTCTCATCCCTCCATCCCACAACTGTCCGATCTGCAACCACCTCTTTCCGTCGCTTTTTGCGACTTTATTGGAGGGTGTGTAGAGCTCCGGTTCGAGTGTCCACACCACCACCTTCCTTGTGTTTCCCGTTCTTGACTCCTGATGCGAAATAGATAAGCACACAAATTAAACCCTCTTTTTGTCAAATTGTAGCAAAGATGTAAGTAGGGATCGTTCTAAACCGGGGATTAGGAGGGATTGCTAAACACTTGGAAACTGACTTAAAACTAAAAAACAAAGGTTAAAAACACTAACTTAGACTCAAAGAATGCAAAAGTAAAGGTTAAAACACTTAAACAAACCTAAAACTCAAAACAGCAACTAGAAGGCTCAAAACTGCCTAAAAATCACTTTCTGGGCAGTTTTGAGCACCTACACTAATTTGGACGAAATTTGATGAAATCTTGAATCAAAATACTTAGAAACACAAATCAAAACACTTTCTAACTAATCTAAGACTTCAAATTAAAGGGGGATTTGTTTTGGACGAAAATTTAACACAAAACAGAAACTTTAACTAGCACAGATTGTAAAAACGATTTTGGTGAAATAGATGGATAAAAGGCTAGTTAGGAGGTTCTTCTCCACACATGTCACACTTGCAAACAAAACGATTTTCAGTTGTTCTTCCAATAAATTATGAATACTCAACGCCCCAAATTAACCGTGAATTGCACTAATTAACCCTCAGTTTTTCCACAAGTTATTAAGTTGGATGATTGCATACGACAACCCAAAACATTCCCTACAAGTTCCCTACATGAATTGCATAATAGAGATACAAGCAAGAATCATTACGTTCTATGAAAAACATAAGCATTGACGAAGCATTTGTTACTATGAATTGCATGAAACTTATGCTAAGAATTCATTTAACGCGATCGTTTTCAAGCGATCTTCACTACTTGTGATTATAAGATTGTAACTATTAGGTGAAACTCCCTCATAATCTAGCATCATATTCATGCATGAAAACTAAGCGTGCACTCTCAATCAACATACACAAATAAGTTATCAATCAAATAGATGAATGAATTGAATCCACAACTTATGAAATAACAACTGAATGTAATCGAATCAAATTGCAAGCATGTACATGGTTTTGAATTACCCCCCAACCAAGGGGGTTTAGTTCCTCATACTCACAACATAAAGTTTATTGAATTGAAATATCGAAGACATAAGAAAGATTACACCTAAAACGCCCAAGAATTCCACTTTGAATTTCTGCACGTCAAGCTCCTCTTCTCTTCTCCTTGCTGCGGCAGAGATGGTTTTGGGGGTTTTTGGATGTGGTTTTGGTTTAAGGATGGAATTAGGATGGTATGGTGGTTGCGGCAAGGAGTGGGGATGGTGTATGGAGGTGTAGGATGGTGGCTAGAGGTGGATGAAGGCTGCGGCAAGGTTGGGAAGTGGCTGGAATGGATGAAGGCTGCGGCAAGGAGGTGTATGGGTGATGGTGGCTGCGGCAAGGTGGGGGAATAGGGTTTAGATGATTTCTGATTTGTGGAGAGGGATGTTCTCTGCGGCAAGGTGGTAAAACACCTATATATAGGTGTTGGAAGTATGCCCACAAAGCCACTCATTTGATGTAATAGCTTTTTGGAATACTTATTGTATTAAACTTTTATATGTTTAATGGAGGGCAAAGCTTATTGTTAATCACTATTTATTGTATCATGTGTTTAAGCAATAAGGGAATCCAAGGAATGTATTTGTTCTAAGAGAGAAGTGATCTAATGAGTTAGATTATCGAGACCTCTCTCTTATGTTCATTCCTAAAACGTTCCTAGCCATAGGATTGCCAATTGGGCATTGACAATCCGCTAAGGTTAGTATGTGTTATGTTGACTCAAACGTGAGTATGAACTAGTCTCAAGTCATTTGGTGTTGGACACTGAGACAAACACATAGGTGCTCGAAAGAGTAATCGAGTACACTGAACGTCGATCAAAAGAGAGTTCGAACATACATGTCATGTATGAACTCTAAAGTTGCAATATGCAAAGTAGTCCTTTGACCTGAGGCATCATAGATGTCTAATGGTTAGGTCCTTGATCTTTGATCATGTCAATGGCATTCCTTCGGATTGTCCACGGCATTGTTGGGGTCAAGCTATCTAGTCATGTAGGCATATGAATGTACAACAAGGGATCTCTAACCTTCCATGGTGGAAGGAGAATACTCTAAGATATGATTCTAAAGTCTTTGGCCAAAGCATATGAATATGACTTAGGAAGTTTGTTCCAAATCATATTCAAAGGAGTCATATAGGAAAGTATCACATTGGATAGTAGACATGAAACAAACTATCACTTAAACAATGTGATTAAGAGTATTGTATTAGAGAAGGACCGTATTGCATTGTAGTTGTAACTGGATAGGTTCTCCAACCAATTCTACTTAGCTTGGGTAACCATGATATGCTGCTAGGTGTCACTCATGGTTTGTGGAAGCCCTGAAGATTAGCAAGCACTAATCTTAAGGGAGAATTGAAATGTGGTTTCAATTCACAATCGATCGTTAAGAGTAACATCGCCCACTGCCTCGCTAATTGGAACCTAATGGATCGCACACCACATAAGGATGTTAGTGAAGAAATTATATGAAATGGATAAGCAATTAAATGGTTTAATTGAAGAATGGTCAAGATTAATTAATTAGTTAATTAATTATACGAAAAGTTCGTATTGGGCTTATAAGTTGGTTTTGGGTTTCGGGGCCCAAAAGTGTTTTGGTCCACAAGGCCCATTATGTTTAAGTTGTATGACAACTAAAACAAAATGGGCAAATTAGCCCAATAACAAGGAGAGGCCGGCCATTAGGGTGAATGGGCAAGCTTGCTTAATTACAAGTTTGCCACTCACCAAAGAAAATGTTATAAAAGGAACTTTATAGCAATTTTCTCTTTAAGGGTTTTCTAATAGAAATTGGGTGAAACATTTTCTCTCTTTTTCTACATAGAGGCCGGCCACTTAGAGGATTTTTACTAGCATCTAAAATCTCTCTAAGTCATCCATATCATCTTCACAATATACAACCTTGGTGAAGAGACTTAGAGACATCAAGCTTTTGATGTTTTTGGAGAACAAATCCTTTTTCCTCTAATCATCAAAGGAGCACTAAAGGGAGGAAAACACAAGGAGGATTCAAGGAGCTTGGAGGTGACTTGAAGGCCCTCCACTTGGGTGAATCCCTTGTGTAAACAAGGATGAGCTTCAAGGGTAAAGAATCACTAAATCTTTACTTCTCTTTAATTTTGTTAAAGAGTTTATTTTGGTTCACCATATACTAGGCTTTGAAAGTCATGGGTTTTATGAATTGTTTTTGGATGCATGCCTACTTTAAAGTGTTGATAGCTTGCATGTGTATTCAAATGTTCATACTTGTTCTTAGCTAGGACAAAATTTTTCCTTCAAGTGGTATCAGAGCCTAGGCCTAGTGTATGGTGAATCCTTTTGGGTTATGTGATGTTCATATTTTGTGATTTAAATGTTGTAAATGTTACAAGCTTTGTTCTTGCTTTTGAATATATAAATTTTGCTAGAAAATTTAGCATCTCAAATGTTGTAGATGTATTTCATTTAAGCATGAATATTGGAACTAAAATTTGGTGCCATGTGTTTTGGGAAATTCGGCCAAATCCTTAGGGTGACTTTTTGGGTTCATGTTTGTCTTGTTAAAATGGTTTTAAGGTGACTTTTGGAACCCCTAAGTACCCTAGGATATTAGCCCTCTTTTGAGAGGTGAAAAATTGAGTTTTGGTGAATGAAAACATCCATGGAACTATTATGAGTTTTCATGGTGTTCTTCATTGTTCTTGAAGTTCTTGCCAAGAACAAAAAGGTTTGAAGTTTTGATTCAAAAGTTTTATGTTTTTCATAAAGTTTTGGTTTAATTTTGATGGGTGATGGATATTGGTGAAGCATTAATTTTGGTTTTAATGTTAGACAAATATCTTTAATGTTTGTCTAAACTCATTAATGTTTTTACAAAACATTTTCTTACAAACCATCAATTTCACCTCACCCACCAAAATCAACTTGCATATTGCACATGCATGCACTAAAACCCTTTCACACTTGTTCACACACTCCCTTGGCCGGCCACCCCTCAAGTGGGGTGTTTTTGGGTCTTTTGTGCAATTACATAAAGTTGTGAAAATTTTGTGTTTTTGCATTTTGGCCCAAAAGTTTACGTTTTTACGTTAAGGTCCTAAAACGCTAAAGGACAAATTGTTTTGATCCTTTAATGATGTTTTTACATTAATAAAATTTTGGGATCTAGTTGTATTTACATGAAGTTGTGGACTATTGTGTTTATACAAAGTGACCCCAAAAGTTTTTGTATTTACATTATGGCCCAATTGTTGTGGTCATAGTTTCCTTTTGGCCCAAATAAAATGAGAACAAAATTGTTTTGTCTCCTTAATGAGAATTGGATTTTCATTCTATTTAGTTCCATTTAAATCAATTCTATGGATCCAAAAACCAATTGTTTAAAGTTGTTTTCTTAGTTAATATGATTGATTAAGAAAAAGGTGATTATGAACCAAAGGCCACGATAATTGAGCTATGTGATTGGCCGATATACATTTTGAATGTTTGGGTTTTAGTAGTATAGATTTGAATGTAATTTGATTAATTCAATTTGTTGTAAATGGACATAAGTCCATCATTTGATTTATGTTGTAAAAGGGCATAAGCCCTTATTATTATTTCATGTATTCCTTTTGTTTATATGTATGCAAATGGAATAGTTGGGTCCAACGCCCAATAGGAAATAACGGTTTAATTGGATTAAACGCGTAACTAAAATCAACAACTATCTACCTTAAACCCAAGGTCCAACACAAGGCTCGTGTTGGATCAAATCAAACGGTTCATAATCATCCTAAAACCTAATATGACTATATAGTCCATATGAGGATGCAATGCATTCGTTAGTAGTACCATATAGTCTCGCTTGTTTCAACGAAACAGTGGGAGTATTATATGCTACTAAATCATATTGACTTGGACCAATAGTTGTGATAGGCCCAAGTTCTTTTAATGTGATTAAAATGTTTTGATGTAGCCCAAAACTACTCCCTCAAATCAAATATTAAGTTGATAAGCGAGAGATGTTTTGAACATCTCTTCGTAGGCCTTCCACCGTGGTGGGTTCCAAGCGTTTGTGACTCATGCACCGGCTTCACCCTATCATGGGGAAGTACAAAGCATGTGCTTACATCCAGGAGGAATCCATATACATATGATGAGGTGAATGTAGGCAACGAGGATAGCCGACATCGTATCATCGTGAGGCTATTCTTGAACCCCTATACAAACTAAGCATGGTGGGAATAACTTAACTAAGTGCAATGAAGCCGACATCGTATCATCGTGAGGCAACATTCTCTAGAGGCCAAACGGATGGGTAATTACAAAAGTTGTAAATGAATAATGCGTTATTCTCTCATCATTATTTTTGCTAGCCAACATCGTATCATCGTGAGGTGGGCTTGGTAATGGTGAGTCTCCCATAACCCGCTAAGAGTTCAATATAACTCTCGAATTCTATTGAGGGATGTGGAATTTGCCAAAAATAGTGGGTAGTACTATTTGATTCAAAGACCCAATCAAATAGTTTTAAACAAACAATCTAATACGATTTCTGTTATGTTATGTAGTGAACGACATGCCTAAAATTATACCCACCATTATACTTGACAAAAGGGGCCTTAAGGGCCAACGTTTCCTTGCTTGGTATCGCCACATTGAGAATGTCTCAAAGGTGAAAGACATATTGTATGTGCTTAAGCAATCCCCTCCTCATGTACCTCCTACGAAATTAGCTTCAAATGAGGAGTGTCAAAACTATGTTAGACATTATGAGGATGACTTACAAGCCAAATGCTTAATCCTCACTTCACTTAGTAAGGAGCTTATGAAGCTACATAAGCACATGGACACTTCTTGTGCCATGGTTGAAAGTTTGCATAAGATGCATGACATTGAGACTAGTAATGTACGATTCTCAAATGTTTGTAGTCTAATGAATGCCAAAATGGCAATGGGGACATCGGTCCATAAACATGGACAAAAGATGGAAAAGATATTTAAAAATCTTAAAAGTTTAGGAACTTCCATCGATGGGAAAATGGCCCAAGACTTTTTCCTTGCATCTCTCTCGGATGATTTCACTAAGTTTATTGTAAACTATAAAGTGAATAGATTCGATCATTCTTTGAAAGAGATGATTGACATGTGCTGTAGATTTGAAAAAGGTTTCAAAATGGACAGTGGGAGTGAGATTGCAAACATAAGGAAAAGGTTGCATAAGAAGAAGGCAAAGAAATCCAAAGGAACATGCTTTCATTGTGGAAAGGATGAACGTTGGAAGAAGAAATACAGGGTGCGCGTTGCGAGCCTTATGACACGAACTTTTGAAGAGACTATTTCTGTCATAGAGAGTGCTTTTACAGTGAGCTCCAGTTCCTGGATATTTGATTCAGGCGCTAGTCAACATATCTGTAATACGATGCAGGGACTAGTGGGGAGCAAATCACTGCGCAATAATGAGATGGTTGTGCGAGTTGGGAACGGCATTAAAATCTCTGCAAAAGCAATAGGCACCTACATGCTTAACCTACCCTCTGGGGAAGTCCTGGAACTTAAAAATTGTTTATATTTTCCTTCATGTATAAAGAATTTGATTTCCATCTCTAAGCTTTTACGAGATGGGCACTCAGTATTGTTTGACAAAATGAGTTGCACTTTATACTTGAACGGTCGTATTATCTCTCATGGTAATATGATAGAGGGACTTTTTCACCTAGAGACGAATAGTGGGATGCACTGTATTGCGAGCAGGAATACCTCAAAACCCAAAAGGGCTAGAGAAGAAGTTAACCAAGAAAAGATGTGGCATCTTAAACTTGGACATATGAACCTTGAAAAGATTCACAAGATGTCGAAAGACGGATACATCCACCCATTAGGTAATGACCGGATGGGTACTTGTGAATGTTGCTTGAAAGGGAAAATGACCAAATCTCCATTTACTGGAAAATGAGAGCGTGCCACTGAAATTCTAGGGTTAATCCACATTGACGTATGTGGACCTATGTCTACTACGTCGAGAGGAGGCTTCTCCTACTATATCACATTCACCGACGATCACTCTCGGTTTGGCTATGTGTATCTTATGAAGTACAAGTCAGAATCCTTTGAAAGGTTCAAAGAATTCAAGAATGAAGTTGAGAAGCAAACTGGGAAACAGATAAAGATCCTAAGATCGGATCGAGGGGGTGAATATCTGAGTAACGAGTTCCTAAATTACCTCAAAGAGTGTGGAATAATATCACAGTGGACTCCACCGGGAACTCCACAACTCAATGGAGTTTCTGAAAGGAGAAATCGAACCTTGATGAACATGGTTCGTTCTATGATGAGTTCTGCTGATCTACCAGTAACATTCTGGGGATACGCTCTATATACAGCAGCTTACTTGCTTAATAGAGTACCTTCCAAATCAGTTTCACAAACGCCCTATGAGATATGGCATGAAAGAAAGCCAAGTCTTAAACACATTAAGATTTGGGGTTGTGAAGCATATGTCAAGAAGCTTGAAGCTACTAAGATTGAAGCGAGATCAGTAAGATGCTATTTTGTGGGATATCCTAAAGAAACTATGGGATATGAGTTCTACCATCCTGACGACCAGAAAGTCTTTGTCGCCAGAACTGCTAAGTTTCTAGAGGACGAATTCGTTCTCAAAGGGACTATAAGCAAACAGATGGAAATTAATGAGATTAATAATGAACCACAAACAAGCACTAGACATATTGACAACCCTGTTCCTGAACCCCTGGCTCCACGTAGATCTGAACGGGTTAGTAAGCCACCTAAGAGGTATGGCTTAGACAATGACTTTGATGAATTGTACCTTCTGGGTGACAATGAAACAAAGGAGGACCCTAGAGACTACATTGAAGCAATGTCCGACATTGATTCATTCAAAGAGATGGCAAGAGGCCATGAAATCCGAGATGGATTCCATGTATCAAAATCAGGTCTGGACTCTTGTAGACCCTCCAGAAGGTATTGTACCAGTTGGAAACAAATGGGTCTTCAAGAGGAAGATAGGCGTTGATGGGAACGTGGAGACTTATAAGGCTAGATTGGTAGCCAAGGGTTACAGGCAAAGAGAAGGGATTGACTATGAAGAAACTTTCTCTCCTGTAGCCATGATTAAGTCCATTCGAATTTTGCTTGCGATAGCTACGTACCATGATTATGAGATATGGCAAATGGACGTGAAGACGGCCTTTCTGAACGGCTACCTAGAGGAAGAGCTCTATATGACTCAACCCGAGGGTTTCGTGTCCAAGTCTGAAAAGACTAAGGTATGCAAGCTTCAAAGGTCCATTTATGGACTCAAGCAAGCCTCCAGGAGCTGGAACATTCGTTTCGACACTGAAATCAAAACGTTTGGTTTTACTCAAAACGAAGACGACAATTGTGTTTATCAAAAAGTCGTTGGGGATGCAGTTGTATTCCTAGTGTTATATGTAGATGACATATTACTATTCGGGAATGACACTGCAATACTTTCTTCTGTAAAAGTGTGGTTGTCCAAAACCTTCCACATGAAAGATTTAGGAGATGCATCTTATGTACTTGGGATAAAGCTCTATCGTGATAGATCCAGAAAATTAATTGGATTATCCCAATCTATGTACATTGATAAGGTGCTAAGTAGGTTCGAGATGGAACAATGTAAGAAAGGCTTTCTTGCTGTAAGACATGGAATTCACCTTTCTAAGTCCATGGAACCTAAGACTCCTGAAGAGATAAGGCATATGAGTAGAATTCCTTATGCTTCAGCCATAGGAAGTCTCATGTATGCCATGATATGCACAAGGCCTGATATCGCATATGCTGTGAGCATTACTAGTCGATATCAATCTAACCCAGGATTAGAACACTGGGCAACTGTCAAGACGGTCCTTAAGTACTTAAGAAGAACTAAGGACATGTTCCTCGTATATGGAGGAGCATCAGAGTTGCGAGTGGAAGGCTATACAGACGCAGATTTCCAATCTGATGTCGATGATAGAAGTTCCAACTCCGGATATGTATTCACTCTGAATGGTGGGGCTGTCAGTTGGAAAAGCAAGAAGCAAAGTGTAATTGCTGATTCCACGACAGAGGCTGAATATGTCGCTACAGCTGAAGCCGGCAAAGAAGCGTTCTGGATGAAGAAGTTCATTACTGAACTTGGAGTGGTTCCAACCATTACATCACCAGTAACTTTGTACTGTGATAATAGTGGGGCGATAGCTCAAGCCAAGGAACCCAGGGCACATCAAAAGAACAAGCATTTTGATAGGCGCTTTAATATCATTAGAAGATATGCTGCCGAGGGGAAAGTCAACATCCTCAAAGTTGCCTCAGCCGATAACGTAGCAGATCCACTGACAAAGCCAATGTCTCAAATCCAGCTTGATCGTCATATGGATAAGATGGGTATTAGATACATGGGAAGATGGCTTTGAGTGCAAGTGGGAGATTGTTGGAAGTATGCCCACAAAGCCACTCATTTGATGTAATAGCTTTTTGGAATACTTATTGTATTAAACTTTTATATGTTTAATGGAGGGCAAAGCTTATTGTTAATCACTATTTATTGTATCATGTGTTTAAGCAATAAGGGAATCCAAGGAATGTATTTGTTCTAAGAGAGAAGTGATCTAATGAGTTAGATTATCGAGACCTCTCTCTTATGTTCATTCCTAAAACGTTCCTAGCCATAGGATTGCCAATTGGGCATTGACAATCCGCTAAGGTTAGTATGTGTTATGTTGACTCAAACGTGAGTATGAACTAGTCTCAAGTCATTTGGTGTTGGACACTGAGACAAACACATAGGTGCTCGAAAGGGTAATCGAGTACACTGAACGTCGATCAAAAGAGAGTTCGAACATACATGTCATGTATGAACTCTAAAGTTGCAATATGCAAAGTAGTCCTTTGACCTGAGGCATCATAGATGTCTAATGGTTAGGTCCTTGATCTTTGATCATGTCAATGGCATTCCTTCGGATTGTCCACGGCATTGTTGGGGTCAAGCTATCTAGTCATGTAGGCATATAAATGTACAACAAGGGATCTCTAACCTTCCATGGTGGAAGGAGAATACTCTAAGATATGATTCTAAAGTCTTTGGCCAAAGCATATGAATATGACTTAGGAAGTTTGTTCCAAATCATATTCAAAGGAGTCATATAGGAAAGTATCACATTGGATAGTAGACATGAAACAAACTATCACTTAAACAATGTGATTAAGAGTATTGTATTAGAGAAGGACCGTATTGCATTGTAGTTGTAACTGGATAGGTTCTCCAACCAATTCTACTTAGCTTGGGTAACCATGATATGCTGCTAGGTGTCACTCATGGTTTGTGGAAGCCCTGAAGATTAGCAAGCACTAATCTTAAGGGAGAATTGAAATGTGGTTTCAATTCACAATCGATCGTTAAGAGTAACATCGCCCACTGCCTCGCTAATTGGAACCTAATGGATCGCACACCACATAAGGATGTTAGTGAAGAAATTATATGAAATGGATAAGCAATTAAATGGTTTAATTGAAGAATGGTCAAGATTAATTAATTAGTTAATTAATTATACGAAAAGTTCGTATTGGACTTATAAGTTGGTTTTGGGTTTCGGGGCCCAAAAGTGTTTTGGTCCACAAGGCCCATTATGTTTAAGTTGTATGACAACTAAAACAAAATGGGCAAATTAGCCCAATAACAAGGAGAGGCCGGCCATTAGGGTGAATGGGCAAGCTTGCTTAATTACAAGTTTGCCACTCACCAAAGAAAATGTTATAAAAGGAACTTTATAGCAATTTTCTCTTTAAGGGTTTTCTAATAGAAATTGGGTGAAACATTTTCTCTCTTTTTCTACATAGAGGCCGGCCACTTAGAGGATTTTTACTAGCATCTAAAATCTCTCTAAGTCATCCATATCATCTTCACAATATACAACCTTGGTGAAGAGACTTAGAGACATCAAGCTTTTGATGTTTTTGGAGAACAAATCCTTTTTCCTCTAATCATCAAAGGAGCACTAAAGGGAGGAAAACACAAGGAGGATTCAAGGAGCTTGGAGGTGACTTGAAGGCCCTCCACTTGGGTGAATCCCTTGTGTAAACAAGGATGAGCTTCAAGGGTAAAGAATCACTAAATCTTTACTTCTCTTTAATTTTGTTAAAGAGTTTATTTTGGTTCACCATATACTAGGCTTTGAAAGTCATGGGTTTTATGAATTGTTTTTGGATGCATGCCTACTTTAAAGTGTTGATAGCTTGCATGTGTATTCAAATGTTCATACTTGTTCTTAGCTAGGACAAAATTTTTCCTTCAATAGGCACCTAGAACCCTAATTAAATCAGATTGAAACAATGGGCTAGGGTTTAGGTGCGGCACTTAAGTGGACTAGGGTTAAGGTTTGTGAAATAGGGCTTCTAGGATGGACATGTGCGGCATGGGCTTAGGAGAAATGGATTAGGGTTTAACATGGCAGAAATTGAATGATTAGGCCCTGGGATGCGGCATGGACTTAGGGTTCACAAGGAATTAGGGTTTAAGTCATCTAAAAGCCCAAAGCCGAGAATAGAAACTCACGAAAATGGAAACCTCCAAGAATAGAAACTTCCAACTTTAGAAACTTTGGTTGCCAATTCCGATTTAGGAAAGATCAACCCAAAATGGAAACTTTTAGGCTTAGCTTTCCTACTTCAAGTAGGAAACCTCAAATCTCGAACTCTTCAATTTCATCCCAACCTTGTGTTCCAAGCATGTCCTTTTCATTCCAAGCTCACTTTTTGCTCCAAAAGCTCCAAATTGCATCATTTCATGTAATATGTCCTTTAAACCTGAAAACACATGAAAGTAGCTTAAAAGACTACTTTAACGAAGAAAACATAACAAAGATGCATAAGAACTAGCTAACTAAGGCGCATAAATATGCTCCTATCAACTCCATAGCCCACTAGCTTCCATTGCTTTGTGGCATAGATCTTTGTTGCGGTTGGTAGTGGATGTTGAAGATCTCTTATTTTCCCGTTTTGGGGCTTGGAATGGCTTGATCTCCAGCCTTCTCGGATAGAGGTGCTCCGGCGGCGGCTGGGATAGTAGGTTGCTAGGTTTATGCTTTGTTCTGCTGTTTTGGGCTCCAAACCTTGTGTTGGATTGGGCTTTATTTTTGCTGCTTAGGAGGTTCATTATTATGCTTTGTGCTTTACTTGTGTATGGACCTCTATTTGTATAAATTAGTTTGTGTTGGTAATAAAAATTATCTTTGACCAAGAAAAAATAATTTGACATTAGTTTTGGATGATCATAGTCCATTTTTGGAAAAATTTCATATTCTCTACTTAAATTTTGCTATTTTCAAAGTTTGTTTACGAAAATTTGTGTCGCACATGAAAGTTAGAAAATGGGGTGAAACCGAAAATACTAGGACTACAAGGGATAAATCTTTTGCCTCCACCTTCAATGTCTTGAAATAGTAAATTGTCCATTCTAATTCAATCCTTGAGATAAAATGAGGCTTACGTCGATGTCTCTCGTGGTTAGAGAGCAAAAGAGGGATGCTCATCATATGGCTAACCCTTGGTCAAAGGCTTTCTATAGGGATTTAAGTGACCTCCATCCTCCCAAGTTAGTTTGTGTTTTGAAACTTTTGTTTTGGGCTTTGCTTGCCATCCAATTAAAAAAAAAAGAACTTTAACGAAAAGCTTCTGTTACTGTTCACTTTAACGAAAAATCATATTTTTACACTAAAAGTAAAAAGTCAATCCTGGTACTATTCACTTTACCCTTTATTTTGTCCTTATCGTTAAAACTCAAAGTTTTCAAGCTCTTTTTATTAGTTTTCCTTAAAAAAATGGTTATGCATAAAACTAAGAGCAAGTGTACCTGGTTTTAAGACGGCAATGGCAAGGGTATGTAAATTGTCCTTTGAAAAGTGATTGTCTTTGTACAAGTCCGTCCGTTTGGCAAGGGCAATGACGATTACTATTCACAAATATTTTGTTATTTTTTATGCCTCGTAAGTGTGTTTAAGTGTGTACTTTGTAAGTTTGTTCTTTGAAAATAAAACTCCCTGTTTAACTCCGACAATTTAATTTTAAATACAAAGTAAAGCATACAATTACATTTACAAGCAAGCACAATTAATTAAAAATAAAAGCAAATGAAGAAGATGGTTGAATATTTATACAATTAAAAAATTTCCCAATTTTTTGTTTTTTTTCGGGAACTTTAACGAAAAGCTCCTAGTACTGTTCACTTTAACAAAAAACTACATTGTTACACTAAAAAGTCAATCCCGATACTATTCACTTTACCCTTTATTTTGTCATTTTTATTAAAACTCAAAGTTTTCAAACCCTTTTCATTAGTTTTCCTTTTTTTCTTTCCACTTTTAATGATTAGATTAATCTTGACGTTTGAATTCTTTTATTATTGACATGCCACGTGCCACGTGGCACAACAAAAACTTTTTTCAAAGTTTTGTTTTAACGTTGGATTTCCATCGATCTGGATCATGAGAGCGCTGGAAATCCAATGGCTCTCATCTCGCCATGTCAATCAATAGTTAGCACAAAATTTGAATCTGCAATAGTGGGACCCACGACAGCAAAAGTTAACAGCCCACTCACTCAATTTGCGCGTGTTTCACACGTGCCAGACCAAAAAAAAAAAAATTTAAAGGAAGCACGTTGCAAACATCAGGGTGTGTTGGTCCACCAGTTGTCCTCCATGAAATGGTCCCATGGAAGTGAGTTTTTGGGCTAAAGGGCAGTCATTGCCTTGCCTTTTGGGTAACAGTTGGGATTGCTCTAAGGAACTTTGCTTGCCCGGACATTTATTTTTCATGTGTGGACAGTTGAGATTTAACTTAATCTTTCACTCTCGGAGAATTTCTATACAACTAAGAACATCTTCAATAAGAAATCTCAACTTTTCACTCTTGAAGAAATGAGCTCGGAGAATTTCTATACAACTAAGAACATCTTCAATAAGAGATGGAAAATGTTTGGGAAGAGGCACCATTTTATTTGGTTAAAAAGCTCTTCAATGATGTGATTTAAAATAGGGAAATACCCATAAATAGGACATTTTCTTAATCTTAGGACAAAAAATAGGACAAACCGGCCATGCACAGTGCACACCATGCACAAAACTGAAAGTACTAAAATACCCATATATAGATAGTAAAAATTCACAAATGATGGCATCATTTTTCTGGTTGGAAGAGAGGGACATCTCGAGAGAGAAGTCTCGAATTCTAGGTTGAGCTCGAATCTGTGAGAGCAATGTCTAGGAGGAATCGAACCTACTTCTGAGCAAGCACTTTGAGGAGCACCAGAAGGATCCTAAGAAGCCCGTTAAGGCCTCGCCGGAGAAATCACGGCATGTGAATGGAGGTGGTAATGGGTGCGCATGGACCGTCGATGGGCTGCCATTGGGGCACGGGAGCATGATGGGTGAGCCTATGAGTCGGGCTCAGTGACACACCCCGACCTGGAATATCCACATAGACACCCGAATCGCGATGTGTCGGGCGACACCCAGAAGGTGATGAAGCCATAAAGTGTAGTGATGTACAAAATGTGAATAAATTAAAATCTAAAAGTGACTAATTTAGAATGCGCATGTGAGTGAGATTGAACCTATATCACCAAGTGATGACAGAGCATAGATAAAGTGCAGTAAAAGAAAAGTAAGGACATTTATACTGAAAGGAGAAGTTTCCTACATAACAGCTTTTACCAACAATCCTCGTTGTCACAAAACCTCAGCCACTAAAATCTTGGAGGGGCGAAAAATAAGGGTGAATGGGCCTGAAAAATAAAGTTTTGTAAATCGTTTTCGAAAATGTGTAACCCTTCGCTGTTAAATAAGTATATAATTTCCCGAAAATATATAACTAGTATGTAATACGGTACCCTGCAGTAGAAGTGAGTGAAAAGATGTATGGGACACCAACAAGGTATCTCAACATTAAATCTCAAATCGTTATTACAAGAAATCAATGCTCATTCATTTATGTAGGCACACAAGTCCATTACAGAGATATTCAAACAATGGAACAGGCTGGGTGTATGTTTTACATTTTGGTACTGCATCACGTGAGTTGCACTAGTAGCATCACAAACGAGTTCAAAACATCACACAAAAGGACAGGTTGTCACCTAACTCTAGATCCAAACAGAATGTAAACGGTGCATGCGAACTACACGTGAAGCTAGTCCTTGGCCCAGGACATACAAATAACTAAGAGACATTGTGCGAACATGTAATAATGAGCATATAAGATGCAAGGATGCCATGCCACATGTTTATGCTCACAAATAATATTACAAATATAAAGTGTACGAAAAGTCTATTTGTAAAGCTAAACATAACATGTCACATCAACTATGCATAAACAATTATTGACAAAAACCATATATTGTTGTAAAATCGACGGTGGGTGCAGTGGAATAAATAAAATAAGACACAAAATTTACGAGGTTCCTCTACAGTCAGTGTGACTGGAGTACGTCCTTGGGGTAGCAGTGGTGCTTTCATTATAATCTGAAATAATAAGAGTACAAAGATACTCTCTTTATTATCTCCTCTCATCTTCCTCTCTTTTCTCTCTTCCTCTTCCTTCCTCTCTTTTCTTTCTTTCTTTTCCTTCCTTTCTCTCCCGTGAACCTCTATCACTTCATCTCCTCTTCTTCCTTTATATAAACAAAAGAAAGCACTATTCACTTTACAAATTTTCCACAAATGAATATACTGTGCATAAATAGTAACAAACTATTCATGTGGGCCATCCACATATTATTCACAACACTCCCCCTTGGATAGCCACAAGTCTTTGATTAAATCTTTAAAATCTTGATCTGTTTTGAATGCTCCCCCTGATGAGTATCTCCCCCTGATTTCAAATCATTTAGGCTGATCGTTGATCATTCTGCTTCAGTCTCTTAGTAAGAAGAGTTGCCGAAAGAGGTGCTTTACTTGTTGTTAACTTTCCACAGGCTTGTTCTTGAACTGGGCTGGAGGGCTTTCTGCTAGACTTGCTTCAAAAGTCTGAATTTACTCCTTTTATCTGGAGCGAAATTTGATTCAAGGGTGGTGGACACTTGATCTTGAATCAGACTTGTGATTTCTTCAAGGACTTCAAGGCTTGATCTTGAATGAAATTGGACCATGAAGAGCTTCACGTGGCAAGTGATCTTCGGCTTTGTCTGTGATGAATCAGCACATGTTTGTAATGCTTGTCTCCACATGCTTCAATGTATCATTTTCACTTGCCTTACTTTCTCCCCTTGCTTAAGTAGTATTTTCCCTGGTTTTCCCCCATGCATGTGTGGCATATTCTCCTGCAGTATTTGCCCTCTGATGCAAGAGTGGAATGCAACCCTTGCATTTGGATGGTTCATCACTTCTTGGTGACTGGAGACCCAGCTCCAACAACAGTTGAAGATGACTACTCGAGAGCTAGGTAAGCAATCATGAAAGGTTCCAGGCAGTCGGTTCCTTACCGGGAGTTTGAGTGGAGGTTCCGACATATTGCTTTCTTTATCTTTGTCTTTGCAGGTAAGAACAAGGACAAAGGAAAAGACAGAGAGATTGCATGATATGAGATACTTTTGCTCTCGTCCCAGAAGATATGAGATAATCTTGCTCTGGTGTGACTTGTTTGAAGAGGTATTCTCGGAGAGGAAGAAAACTGAGTATTTCGAGTGTTGGAAATGTGCCCTAAAGCCAATCATGTGATGATACTTTACGGACATTTCACATGTTAAACTAATCTAGTTTTACATATAAAGGGCAAAGATTATTGTTTGAGCCGTCTCATATAAATGTTATATGCTTAAACGATAAAGTCCAAGGAATATGTGATTGGGAGAATGTAATCTAATGAAGTTAGATTCAAGAGACCATTCTTTCATAGACACATCCTAAACGTTCCTGATCATAGGATTGCCAATTGGGCGTTGACAGTCCGTTAAGATCAGTACGTACTATGTCTTCTCTCAGGGAGAGTGATTAGTCTCGAGTCATTGGTGTGTGTGACATCAAGACAAGTACGGTAGGTGCTCAATAGAGAATGAGTTCACTGAACGCGATTAACGAAGAGTTCTCATATTCCATGTCACATGAGAACTCATGGTTGGGATAATGCAAAGTAGTCCTTTGACCTGAGGCATCATAGTTGTCTTGTGGTTAAGTCCTTGATCTTTGATTATGTCAAAGTCACTCCATCAGGAGGGTGTCCACGGCATCGTTGGGGTCAAGCCACTTAGCTATGGAGACAAGTGAATGCGCAACAAGGGATCTCTAACCTTCAAACCGTTTGAGGGAGAATACTCTATGATATGATTTGAATCTCTGGCCAGAGTATGAATGAGATTAGGGAATGCGTTCCGAATCACATTCAAGGTAATCATATAAGCACAAGACACACATTGGATAGTAGACATGAGAAAATAAACTATCAAACCAAACAATGTGGTCAAGAGTATTAGATTAGAGAAAGACCGTATTGCATTTGTAATCCCGAACTGAATAGGTTCTCTAACCTCTTCTGATTAGCTTGGGTAACCATGATATGCTGCTAGGTGTCACTCATGGTTTGTGGAAGCCCTAAACGTGTATAATCACTAAAGGGAGAATTGAAAATAGTTTCAATTCACAATCGATGTAAAATGGTTTTAATCGCCCACTACCTCGCTAAAAGGAACCTAATGGATCGCACACCATAAGAGGTGGAGATTGAAGATTAAACGGAAATGAGTAAGAATGATTAAATGGTTTAATCATTTATTTATGGCAAAGATTAATTAATATGTTAATTAATCAAACGAATAAGTTCGTTAAAGACTTCGGGATAGTTTTGGACCTTAAGGCCCAATGGGCTTCGAACGTCAAGCCCATTAACTTAAGTTGTATGACAATTTAATGAATAAAGATTCATTAAAGCCCAAAAGCTCTAAAAACCCAAGGTGGCCGGCCATGAAGGATGAATTAGGGTTTTGGTTGTTTAGGTCACTTAAAGAAGTGACTATATAAATGACTTTATAGCCAAATATTCATTAAGGATTAAAAGGGTTTATTTTTGGGGAAAATTGGTGAGAATTGTCTCTCCATTTTCTCTCTAAAGAGGCCAACACCTTGGAGGGTACATCTAGCAATCCTACTACTCCAAGGTCACTCATTTCTTCTACAATCTAACCTTGGTGAAGAGACTTAGAGGTTCTCAATTTTGGGAACTTAGAGAACCTATTCTTCCATCCAAATCCATGGATCTAAGAAGCAAGGAATGAAGGCCCTATCTCTTTGGGTGATTAGCCTTTGCTTATGCAAAGAGGAATCTACAAAGGTATTAATTTCAACTCACTTTGTTTTGAGTTGATTAATTGGTTCACCAATCTACTAGGCTTTGAATTTCATGGTAATGTTTTGTTTTTGAGTGCATACAAGCATGATTCCGCCTTTAATTGTTAATTGCATGCTATATGATGTTGCTCAAATGAACATGTTTTCACAAAATAATTCCTTCATCGAGATGCTTTGTTGAAGATGCATTCTCGGAGATGAAGAAGAGTTAGATATTTTGGCAGGTCTGCCTTGTTATGAAGAACGGAGGTTGACATATATAGAGATTTCACAATAGCAAGTAGTGGTGATGTGCCTTTACTCTTGTCAGCAACTGTGGTGTAATTAGAACAGTAAGATTTACGCGTTTTCAACTTTGTCAGAGATCTTTGACAAAGTTGCACGCGATATCCAAAAAGCCAGTGTTCTAAAAGTCGGCCTAGGTGGCCGTCTAGGCGGCGCCTAGGCGGTGGGCGGCGGGTTGCCGATCCGATTAAGCCCAAATTGTTGTATGAGTCGGAAAACCTATTCAACAGCGCCTAGGCAAGAATTTAGGCGGGCTAGGCGGAGTAGGCAGGGCTGGGCGGCTGGGAGCGGTTGATTTTTTGTGGAAAAATAATAGTAGCTACAATGAAGAGCATGAAGTTCAGTGACCACCAAGAAGAACTGGAGAAGATAGAAGGTCAGTAGCGAATGAAAAGATGATGAATAGTTAAAAATAAAGTAGGCTTACGATGTCGTTTCCTTATCGTTATATTATATTTAATTCAAGTGGATGCCAGCATATTCCCATTCTCCAAAGTTAAATGGACTTGAAAATTAATGGACATTTTGACCCAATAAAAAACGTCCAGTACGAATCTAGTAGTAATACAAATGATAATGGGCTTTTTCATTTCTAATTTTTTTATTAGAGTAAGAAGACTTACAATAAGTTTTTAATATATTTGCTATTTTAAGTATAAGATTGTAATTATTCATATGTTTTATGATAAATTTAATTAAAATAAAGGAACCACCCAACCCAACCCAACCTACTAGTAATTTTATTATGAACCACCCAACCCACTACGTGGGATTTTTACTTTTACTTTTTAAAAATTAGATATAATCATTTAAAATGTCTTAAGTTATATGTCATATATGCTTAATGTGTTTTTAAATTTTAGATTTGTTAGATACTCTTTTTGTATTTTATCATTCTTTTATTATCCTATTCAAGGATTTCATACAAGTATAATTTTTTATGTGTTAATAAGCACTTATTTACAAGATGTACAAGAAATTTACCCAAATCCGCCTAGGCCGCCTAGGCGCCCGCCTAGATCCCGCCTAGCCGCTAGGCGCTAGGCCCCAGTCCGCCGCCCGACTAGCGCCTAGCGTTTTTTAGAACCTTGCAAAAAGCTAAGAGTGGTGCCTCTTCGATCTCTGAATGAGTGGCTCTGTTGCCTCTTCTTTTATAGAGACATCAATTGTGTTCAAGAGTATGCTCAGAAAGTTGCTACCTGTAGAAATTTCCCCCTACTTGCACTTCTGAAATTTTACTTGACCTCATTTTTCCTTCATCATTTCTGAAAATGACTTGCCCATCTAACATTTGCTTAGATTTGAGTCTTAGGAATGATACAGACGAGCAGCGTCAGGATAACATATGGCGCCCGTCTTTTTTATCTTCTAATGGTCCTCTTACGGTTGGGGATTCTGTGATGAAGAATAACACAACCGCTACTGTGGTAGCTAGGAATCTTCTCACTTCAAAGGATAACATAATCCTTTCAAAACGATCTGATGAGTTGGCCATTCAAGACTCCTTGGCTCTCAGTGTTCAATGTGCGGGCTCTGTATCCAATATAGGCCAACGCCTACTTGCTCGAACTCGCCAAGTTGAATCATTGATGGCTGAGGTGGCAAGTCTTAAACAAGAGATTAGAGGGCTCAAGCACGAGAATAGAGCGTTACACGTGCTTGCAAATAATTACTCGACGAGTATGAAAAGAAAGCTCGACCAGCTATTGGAATCTGAAAGTCGGACTCAAAGTGACAATCAGAGGTTCGATGCTTTATTCCAAAGGCATCTATTGCCTTCGTCATCTGGAGTTTTACCAAGTATTGAGACTCCAAATAATCAACCTCTGGTGCCTCCCCCTTCTGGGGTACTTCTGAGTACTGAGGTTTCACATGAGCAACCATTGTGAAGGCTCCCTCATGTTTTCATGTGTATGTACATGTCTGTAATTTCTCAGAGATATCAATAGATAAGCTTTATTTCATTCAATGTATTGTGTCAAATACAATAAAGCATATACTGCACTAAGATGTGGTACTTCTGGACCAAATATCAATTCAACTTTTCCCTCACGAAGATAAATGATCATTCTTAGTGTCGACATTATTTGAGTATTTAACTCATAATCTTCAATCCATATGATTCTTTAATATAATACACATCATGGATAAGATTCGTGTTGGTAGATTGTTCGATATGCAACTCGAGACAATATTTCTCTCAACACTTTATAATCTTTCTTGACTCTTCAGGAGTCTCAATTTAATATCATCAACTCTTCAGGAGTTCTAATTTAATGTCATTGACTCTTGCAAGAGATTTTAGTATGTTGCAACAATATCATAATGATAGTACTCACTAAGGCAATTTATACCATCCATTGGTATTGAGTACATATTTTATGCTTTACCCTTCCGGGGTTTACTTCAAGCAATTTGAATCCTTCAAGGATTTTCTACACTTCATGATATATTTTCCTTTGGAATTTATACAGAGCAATTTGCTCCCATGTATATTTGAGGGATTTACTTGTGGAGATATGATGTGGGCGACTCATAACCCTTCATATATAATTCTCCATTCATATGAACTTGTTTACAAGAGTATAATTTCAGGTTTCAATACCTTGTGTCATATCATGTGAGTGTATTTCACTGTATTACAAATGCCCAATGTAACCTCCTTGGTTCAACATCTTTTGGCTATTTGTATTATATTCAAGTATATAGGTCCATTTTTCCACGTTCTTACAAAATTGTAATGGAATTGCCTTTCTCCATTTTGGCCAATAAATTTTGTTGACGAAAAAGAACGGGACTCAATATCAACACAGCTCATTAATGAATTTAGTAGCTACTTATAAAAACCAAAATTACCATTGGTTATCATCAATCCGTGATCCCATATTCTCATGTGCATGCGCATGCATAAAATTTTTTCATTTCTTTTGGATATCCATTGCCTCTTCAAGGGCATTACACTATCTCTTCCAGGATAGTCATATTTTAAAGAATGTGGATCATAACCTTTTCTTGAGCGTTATAGAGCTTGGATTTTAATCTCCACTTCCAGGAGTTGAGTCATTTAGAACCTATACGTCAATCATGCTTCATGCATGAGACATCAATATTCCCATGTTCATGGATTGTCCTTTATGGGACGTGTATCCATGCGGTGACTGTCATGCTTCTGGCATGCAACAGTTGTGCTTCGGGAATGCAATAGGTCAGTAGTGCCATATTCTTCTTTTTTTCGATTGAATGAACCTTTTGAGTCTAAGGGTTTGCCACGCTTCAGGCGTTCAACAGATAAATCATTTACTGCATCATCATTTTGTCCAACAGGGACATCAATTCTTGTAGGCACATTTGCAGCAAGTATATGTGATTTCATCACTTTCGTTGCATCATTCAATTATTCCAATTTCATTTTCTCATTGATTGCTTCGGGAATCAAAATAAGACAAATTATCTTCGTTCTTCTGGAACACGGCCTTTTCTTATCATTCTTCTGGAATGATATTTTCTCATCGTTCTTCTGGAACGATGTTATTTTCTCCCCCTAATGGTGGGAAAATTGTCTTATCAAAATGACAATCTGCAAATCATAATATATCCTCAGTCAAGGGTTCCAAATGTTGAATGATAGATGGTGTTCAACATCAAGGCCTTCCGCGATGATGCCTCATTTCAGGACGTTATGGCAATGCAATAGGCACATAGATAACACAACCAAAAACTCGTAAAAGTATAATGCTTGGCTGGTTCCCAAACACGAGTTGTACTGAGAAGTATTGATGGTTGGTAACATGTCTCAACCGATTTAATAATGCATCATGTAAAGTTGACATGTCCCCATGTAGAAAACTGGCAATTTCGTTTTCATGAGCAGTGCGTTGGTAATCAATTTCACCCACTTAATAAATGCTTCTGCTAAACCATTTTAAGTATGGACATGAGGAACTTCTGGTCCTTATTTAATAGTCTGTGAACTGAGACTCTTATGTCCTTTATTACAATTAAGTTGAGGCATTGTGGCACTTCAAACTTACGATACTCATCAAGGAATTTCATGTCCTTATCTTCAAGATCAAGGGACTTCATGCCTGATCCTTTTGCATGATGGAACTTCAGGTCCAATCATTTTTATATGATGAGGATCAAGAAACTGCAGGTTCTGATCTGATCAAGGAACTTCAGGTCCTATATATACTCATTGTAACAAAAGATAAGTACAATAAATAAATTAAAGCAATAGGCGGTAATTCCAGCCATAATGAATAAATTGCATTTAAGTAAATAAAGCTTGTGACAAGGGCTTTAATTCAGCACCATCAAAACTTAAAGCAATAGGCAGTAAAACCGTCCATGGTAAATAAATTGCTTTAAAGTAAATAAAGCTTGTGACAAGGGCTTTGATTCAACACCATTCACATAAATATCAAAGCTTTAAAGCAAAGGGTAATAATTCAACCCACTGTAAATAAATTGCTTTAAATAAATAGAACTTGTGACATGGGCTTTAAACCAACACCATGCACATAAATATGCCAAAACAGAAAATACAATGATTAAGTCCTCATCTTTTGCTCTTTCTTTTTCTTGGTCTGCCACTTCTTTTGTTTGATTCCTTTTATTTTTATTTTTATTTCACAGTTCGAAGTCATTTTAGTTATCCAGGAAATAATAGTAACACTAAGTTTCCATTGGTGTTCCTCCTTCGGTGAGTTTCGAAAAAGTCGAAACGATTCCCATAAGTTTTGGAGTCAAGAGTGTCTGCAACTTATGAGAAAATCAAATCGTTAGATTTAGTTCAAATTATAGTATAATATGGATAAGAGGATACCGAACAACTTTCGTGAAGAAACAATTTCGATCTGAGATACCGAAATGGAGTTTTGGTACTCATAAGGTGGCTGTCCAGTTTTCTGCGGAAATTGGAAACTGGTTTGGTATTTCAGACATCTGCGACGATCGCACTGTTAAAGTTTTCTGAAATTTTGATATGTTGTAGATATTGAGCAGACGAACAACTTTCAAGAAGAAAGTATTTCAATCCGAGGTCCACAAGTTGGAGTTCCGAGGCTGTTTACATGGCTTTCAAATTCTCTACGAATTTTGAGTATGTACTCCTTTACTTCTGCAAAGGATGATATACAGTCATACAACAATATATATAGTTGCTTCAAGAAAATCAATTGTACTGAGATTTGAAGATGAAATGAAAAAAATTTCTTATCTGTGAGATTCCAGTTGAAGGAGGTGAACAGGATTTGTGGCGTTGTGCTTTCCACTGACATGAGAGCTTCTCGTGCTGATAAAGTGTTGTAAAATCGACGGTGGGTGCAATGGAATACATAATACGAGACAAAAAATTTACGAGGTTCCTCTACAGTCAGTGTGACTGGAGTACGTCATCGGGGCAGCAGTGGTGCTTTCATTATAATATGAAATAATAAGAGTACAAATATAACTCTCTCTATTATCTCCTCTCCTCTTCCTCTCTTTTCTCTCTTCCTCTTCCTTCCTCTCTTTTCTTTCTTTCTTTTCCTTCCTTTCTCTCCCGTGAACCTCTCTCACTGCATCTCCTCTTCTTCCTTTATATAAACAAAAGAAAGCACTATTCACTTTACAAATTTTCCACAAATGAATAGTGAAAATATTGTGCATAAATAGTAACAAACTATTCATGTGGGCCATCCACATATTATTCACAACATATATATAATATTCATCAAAACCAAAAGACCCACTCACAGGTTAGGTACATGCAGGTTGTAACTATCCAACTATTCTGCTCGTGGTACATCTTTGGATGGTCTTCTCCTATACGGGAAATTAGTACACTAATCACTAAACTAATAATAATTGATGTAATAAACTTAATTTCCTTTAGTTTGCTCAAGCACAGAATTTTCGTACGAAATTTGGGAATAAATTCAAATGCCTCGTTCGAAATCGTTACACAACCAAATTTAACCCATAATTTATCAAAGCAAAACTTAGGACGAGAGGAATAAGATTATACCAGTTTGGGGGCCAAAAATTGTCCGAATGTCACCTGAAATTTGTGGCAAAGTCACGGTCCGAGTTGAAGTTCTTATTTTTCGTCGATTTCGAAGTGGATTCGAGCATGCAAGGTCAAACCCGTGGCCTAGGGGTTATGATTAATCGTCCTACACCTTCAAACTTGACCAAATCAACATGGTTTGGCCAGGTTTGGCAAGGAAAATCCTACAACTCGCCAGAAAACATGGTGCATAAGGAAAAAGCCAAATGATACGTCCAAAAGGCACATGCATGTCAAGGAATCGTTTGAACAACTTGAGGAAATTGAAGAAATCGAAGCTTACCAAGCCAGAGATGGTTTTCTTCGTCGGGTTCCGTCAAGATACGAAACGAAAACTTCCGTTTTCCTCCGAGTGTGGCATACCAAGGAGTTGCAGAGAGTCCCTTAGTAATTTTGGGAGAGTTTGGGAGGTGTTTATGGAGCCTTAAAGGTGGCGTGGTGGGGGCTTGACATGTCACCGAGAGGAAGAGAGAGTTGACAATGGGAGAGAGTTGCGTGAGAGAGTTCAGAGATGAGATAAGGTTGAGTGGGTAGAGAGATAGTCGGTTGACACCCCTTTTTACTTCTCACACACCATTCTAATTTTTTGCCGTCAGATCGGATGAATTGAAGAATATCAAATGACAGAAATTAACATGAGGTGTGTAAGAAGTAAAAAGGGGTGTGTGGATAGCACACCCCAAAAAGAAAAGAGAGGGAGTGAGGTGTGAGAAAGCTAGAGAAACGTGAGGGAACCGGCCAAAAAGGAAGAAAATTATGATGATATGTGTGATGGAATAAGTGTGGGTTTCAAAACCTAAAATAAATATTATTTTAATGGGCCACTTGCATGTCACACCTTCCTACATGTTCCCATGCACTGCAACAATGCACAAATTACTTTAATTTGAAACAAAACCAAGGCAGTGGTGTGCATAGTCCACTGCACAAGGCCTTACTAGTCATATCAGCCAACAGTTAAATTTTTGACAGTTTTAAGTATAACTTATCCGTTAAAACTCCGAATTGAGTTTCGTTTGCTACATGTTTGTAAGAATGAGTATTATTCAAGAATAGTAAAATAAGAGTGGAAAATGAAGGGAAAATTTGAGGTCCATGTAGAAGGCCTACATGGCATCACAAGGACATTTTGATAATTTCACTACTATTGAGAATAAAATACAATAAGTCTCGAGACAGGATGTCACAATCTACCCCGCTTAAGAAAATTTCATCCTAATATTGAAAAGAACAAAATTTAATCAAAGAAGAAGTACAGATACAAGTCTCTCACACGTTTCTTCGTTTCCCATGTAGCCTCTTCAACAAAGTGGTTTCTCTGAATTCCTTATTGCTTGCGTCCATGCGATCGTAGTGACGAGCACTACGAGAGTATGTGTGTGTGTGTGTCCTTGGGTCAAGCCCAAACAATAATTAATTAGGCACGAGGCCTAATTAATAAAATACTATCGAAGACGGGCCTACTTGCCCACTTGCTTAACGAACCAAACGAATAGGCCATCAATATCACAGTCTGCAGCCTGCAATACCGACAACCGACTATTGTCTCAATAAACAAGTAATGGAATCCCGAGGGTGCAAAATTATTATTTTGCCCCTCAATGGGAAAAGTGCATAAATCGTCTGATTTACACATCGTTCGCACTCATGTGTTCGTAAGAGCACGTACTACCTAGAAATACGTGAAAATGAATAGAGAGTGATAAGGACTTAGATGTGCATGCATGAAACCCACATAGGATTTCCACTTAGTCGGCCATGAGCATTTAGGGAAATGAAATAAAAATAAATGTGGGACGGGATTCTGCCAATTTGGCTAAAGGGTTTCTTCATGGACCGACAGAAGATGGGCACCCTAGTAAGTCGATTGACAATCACCAAAACATCATCATATTCTCCATGTGTACAAGGTGACTCGTACATGAAGTGCATGATGATATTCTCTCATATTTATCTGGATATAAGGAGTGACTGTAACAACTCGAATGATTTTTTTTTCTGCTTTGACTTGCTGACAAATCGGGTATTTGCTTAATAACTAAGCACTCTCATTTTTCATCCCAAGTCAAAAGTAAAAGGGTTGAAGCTTGGAAATTAGCTAACAAAGTTTCATGATGATCTGTAAGTAACGTCACATCAATACTCGTGGGTTGTAACTGAAATAGGATATGATGGTTGAGTTATCCATGTGTTTTTCTGTTGAGGTCATCAGCAACTACGCTTGCACAACCGAGGTAGTATACAATAGTGCAATTGTAGATGTTGATTGATTTTTTTCATCGTCGCTGTCAGCAATTAAGCTTCTTCCAAGTGAAAATGTACTTGAGAGGTTTAAGGGAGTCGATGATGATTTTGGCACGTTTCTCCAAAGAGAATCCATCAAGTTTTTAGTCTAAACTCTAAATCGTAGATAAGATAGTTCACTCTATGTGGTTCCAGCTGTTGGAAGGCATAAACAGTTACCTTACCATGCTGCATTAGCACGCATCTAGATCATTCAATGAAGTATCACTGTAGATTTTGAAATTATTGGTGTCATCGAGAAATGTAAGAACAATAGTCGAAAAGAGACAACACCTCAGTTGTCAGAAACTTAATCACATTCATATCTCAAATAAAACTAACTTTTTTCCTAGTCAACTTGTAAAGAATAAGGCTATGGTGGAGAAAGTTAGCACAAACCGTCAATGGTAATTGGCAAGACCAAGGATACCTCGTATTTCGCAAAATCTTTTAGGGGTTTCCAATTTTTTTTCAATTGCAACATTTTTGGGGATTGACAAGAATGCCATCTGCTGAGATCAAGTCTCCCAAAAAAAAAAACACGTGATCAAAACAAAACTGGCATTTGGGGGATTTAGTGTAAAGCTGATTCACTTTGAAATTGCTCAGATCAAATCATCGGTGTTTAGAAAGGTTGACTTCATTATTGAAGTAAACAAGGACGTTCTCAATAAGATAATCATGAGTCTCTCGGGATATGGGTAGAATGAACAGTCTGTCAGGCTCATGAAAGATATTGGAGCATTCGTCAACCCACATGATATCACAAGGAACTCATAATGATCATGTTGAGTCCGAAAAGCAGTCTTAGGAATATCATCATTTCTGATCTACAGCTGGTCGCAACCAAACTTCAGATCAATTTCAAAGAAAACTCGGGTTCTATTGTGTTAGTTGGAGAGATCATCGATCTGAGACAGGATTTAACGATTTTTAATCGTCACCCAATTGAATTGCTAGTAAACAATGTACAATCTTAAGGTTCGGTCTTTGCTTTTCATGAATGGAAGTAGAGGTCTCTACGGTGAAGGTTCAAGTGAAATAGGTGTTATACTTGAACGTAGATCAATGGAGCCAGACATATCTCAATCTAGTGGTATCACATGTAGATATTTACGAATGATGTCGGGAGTTTAGTTTGACTAGATTCACAATTTCCAACTGTACTAAATAGTCTTTCTCCACTACAACATGTGCTAATAAGCCTTCACAATATTTTCTTAATAACAGTTTCACCCTTACAACGAGAATTAATTCGTGCTTTAGTTTTTTATGTTTGCTAGTGGAGCTGATCGTAGGGATGACAGGTCGTCGAAAAATGACTACTTTCGGTCGATGATCCACCAAAGGAATATTAATAATGTAGTCGATCCATCTCTTGGATTACGTGGAATTCTACGATATCCAACAAAATAAGATTAATTGGCATTACCGGATTGGTAATGGAAACGGTGCAACCACTACACTCGCACTGGCATAATAGACTTGCCTTGTGGCTTTGTAATTCTTGAGACGTACCTAAGGTACCATGTGATTGATGTATTTGAACAAACAAGGGTGATTTGATTTACTGGTGGTTAAAGTCGCTGACATGACTATAGGTTTGCTATTATCCTGCATGGCCTGCTCATAAGTTTCTATGATTATGGTTCCGTTGGCTCTAATTGTCTTGATAAGTGTGTATGTCGGTGGTGTTGCTACCCAACATTTATATGGTATTCCATTAATGTATGTCTCTATGGAACTATAGACCAGTGTCTTGGCAATGAGGTATGATAACCATATAGCGCATTGTATTTTCAATATAAAGAAACCAGGTCGCCTGGACACTAGTTCACAACTCCTGGATACAGAACGGTCTCTACGTTGGCTATTACCAAGGGCATGGTCGAAAGAGTAACTAATTAAGATTTCTAAGAAGTATGCTCCTGTAAGGTGATTTTATTGCTTTTGGGAATACTGCTTTTGGTAAGTATGCTAACCGTAAGTATAACAAATTGTACTTTGGTGCATATACTCACTGTAGTGACAAGTACGACATGGGAAGTAATTATGGAAACTAGTGTTGGTGAAACTACCTTAAACTCGAGAATGGGAATTGTGGTTAACTTTACCCCAAAATGGGAGTTATTGAAATTCAATCTTCCTCCTGAAGATCCGGATCATACTGCTATGTTTGAAAGATTAACGTTGTCGGGGACCAAATGTGAATGTTTTTCTATTAAATGAAACCACTTCTAACACTAACAGTCACTCAAGACATTTTCGAAACTTCGAGGTGAAGCAAAACCTCAAGGAAATTCTAGGAGGTGGCACATTAAATAAAGATTGTCAAGGATGAAAGCGTTTTTAGTTTCCTAACAAAGAAGGGTTGGTAACAATGGTTGGATTGTAGTTGGTATTGATCGGTAAATTTTCGATGGTACACAATTATCGATACGTCTACCCTGCTTCAAGGTCAACAAAACTTCTTCATTTTAGGTATTTCTTTTAGCGAGGTTCATCACTTAAAGTCTAGTGGCGGTCGCCAAAGTGTTCTTCTAGAAGGTCGGTAAGTCATAGAAAAGTGTCAACGATAGTCGCTCCAATTTGCCCAAAAGTAATGAAAAACTGGCATATTTCGTGTTCGACGAGGTGGTATAATTATGACGTTAGAATTCAAGAACCAAGAATGCTTACATCATGTGTGTGATGATTGCGATGCTACCTAACCTATACTCTAATACCAAACTGACACACCCTGACCCGGAATGTCCACATAGACACCCAAATCGCAATGTGCTGGCTGACACCCAGAAGGTGACAAAGCTATAAAGTGTAGTGATGTAGAAAATGTGAATAAATTAAAAACCTAAAAGTGACTAATTTAGAGTGCACATGTGAGTGGGATTGAACCCATATCGCACAAGTGATGTCAGAGCATAGGTAAAGTGCAGTAAATGAAGAGTAAGGACATTTATACCGAAAGGAGAAGTTTCCTACATAATAGCTTTTACCAACACTCCTCGTCTTCACGAAACCTCTGCCACTAAAATCTTGGAGAGATGAAAAATAAGGGTGAGTGGGCCTGAAAAATAAAGCTTTATAAATCGTTTTCAAAAATGTGTAACCCCTTGCTGCAAAATAAGAATATAATTTCCTGAAAATATTATAACTAGTATGTAATACAGTACCTTGCAGCAGAAGTGAATGAAAAGATGTTAGGGTACACCAACAAGGTATCTCAACATTAAATCTCAAATTGTTATTACAAGAAATCAATACTCATTCATTTATATAGGCACACAAGTCCACTGCAAAGATATTCAAACAATGGAACAGGCTGGGTGTAGGTTTTACATTCTGGAACCACATCACGTGAGCTGCGCTAGTTACATCACAAACGAGTCCAAAACATCACACAAAAGGACAGGCTGACACCTAACTCTAGATCCAAAGTGAATGTAAACGGTGCATGTGAACTACACGTGAAGCTGGTCCTTGGCCCATGATAGTACAAATAACTAAGAGACACCGTGCAAACATGTAATAATGAGCAGATTCATGCCACAGGTTTATGTTCACAAATAATATTACAAATATAAAGTGTACGAAAAGTCTATTTGTAAAGTTAAACATGACATGTCACATCAACTAGGCATAAACAGTTATTGAGAAAAACCATACATATTATATTCATTAAAACCAAAAAAACCCGCTCATAGATACATGCAGGTCATAACCGTCCAATTATTATGCTCGTGGTACATCTTTGGATGGTCTTCTACTATACGGGAAATTACTACACTAATCACTAAACTAATAATAAATAATGTAATAAACCTAATTTCCTTTAGTTTGCTCAAGCACAGAATTTTCGTCGAAAATTTGGGAAGAAATTCAAATGCCCCGTTCAGAGTCATTACACAACCAAATTTAACCCATAATTTATCAAAACGAAGCTTAGGACGAGAGGAATAAGATTATACCATTTTGGGGGACAAAAAATGTCCAAAGGTCACCAAAAATTGGTGGCAAAGTCACAATCTGAGTTGAAGTTCTTTATTTTCGTAGATTTCGAAGTGGATTCGAGCATGCAAGGTCAAACCCGTGGCCTAGGGGTTATGAGTAGTCGTCCTACACCTTCAAATCGACCAAATCAACAAGGTTGGGCCAGGTTTGGCATGGAAAATCCTACAACTCGCCGGAAAACATGGTGCATAAGGAAAAAGCTAGATGATACGTCCAAAAGCCACATGCATGTCAAGGAATCGTTTGAACAACTTGAGGAGAACTCAAAAAGTGAAGAAATTGTAGCTTACTGAGCCATAGATGGTTTTCTTTGTCGGGTTCTGTCAAGATACGAAGCGAAAACTTTCGTTTTCCTCCGAGTGCGGCATGACCAAAGAGTTGTAGAGAGTCCCTTAGTAATTTTGGGGAGAGTTTGGGAGGAGTTTATGGAGGCCTTAAAGGTGGCGTGGTGGGTGATGTGAAATAATCCAACACACAAATTAAACCCTCTTTTGACAATTGTAGTATATATGTAAGTAGGGATCGTTCTAAACCGGGGATTAGGAGGGCTTGCTAAAACCTCTAAACTGACTCAAAAACATAAAAACAAAGTTAAAAACATTTGAATAGACTCAAAGGACTCAAAACAGGTTCACAAGACTCAAAACAACTTAAAAACACTCAAAACAGCCTAAAAACACCAACTAGGCAGTTTCTGACTCTAAACACAACTTTGGACGAATTTAGGTTTTAACTTGACTCAAAACACTTAAAAACACAATCTAAAACAGATTCTAACTAGTTAGACACTCTAAAGTAAAGGGGGATTGGGTTTTGGATGAAAATAAGTAAAACAAAAAAAGAACTAAAACTAGGCAGATTTTGGACGAAATTGGGTGAATTAGATGGATGATGGACTAGCTGATAGACGCATATTTATGCGACTTAGTTAACTAGTTTTCTTGCATTTACGTTATTAGTTCTTAGTTATTTTAGTACTTTAAGCCATTTTCGTGTGTTTGTAGGTCCAAAGGGCTAAGGTAGCAAGAAAGTGCATTTTGGTGCATTTTGGAGCAGTTTTGAGCTTGTAATGGATTACATATGATATGAGCAAGATGGATGGACGAATTTGAAGACAAAAGAGGCTAAGAACATGCTAAAAATCTGGTGAAACAAATACAAGTTGCAAGAAGGGATAAATTTCTAAAAGGATTGGCCAAAACTTCACTCAAAACACATCAATGCCGTGACTTTTACTTCCACCTCCACCAGAAATTTGAGTAATTATGCAATGCTTAAATCACCATGACATGTGAGTGGATGATGCAATGCTTAGCTAACCATGACATGTGAGTGGATGACTCAAAACCTACCCCAACAACAATTCCCACTCAATGCCGTGACTTACCTACCCATTCCACCAGAAATTTGTGCTTAAACAAGTCCATCATCTCCCTATAAATACCATGCAGCAACCTCATTGAATTCACCCAGAAATTAACCATTCTCCAAGCCTTTCCTTGCCTCTCCTACATATCTAAACCCCTTCCCATCCATTCCTCCAAATAACCAACCCTTCAACATCATTCCAACCTTGTTGTGGCGGCAAGGAGAAGGAGAAAAGTCCTTGGACGCGCTTGCTATCCAACATGGATCGTTGGAACGTTTAGGTGCTTTCTTCCCTTTGTTTTTCAATGGTTAAATTTGTTTATCTTTGTTTTGTAATAATGAGGAACTAAACCCCCCTTGGCTAGGGGGGGATTCAAAACCATGTTTATGCTTGCTATATGATTTGATTACTTCCAATTGCGTTTCTTGAATTGTGAATTCAATTTACTTATCCCTTCGTATAAAAACTAATTTGAGTATGTTGGTTGAGAGTGCACGCTTAATTTTCATGCATGAATTTGATGCTAGAATATAAGGGAGTTTCACCTAATCGTTATGAACTTATATTCACAAGTAGTGAAGGTTGCTAGTCACAATCACGTTAAGTAAATTCTTGGCATAAGTTTCATGCAAATCATAGTAACGAGTGCCTCGTCAATGCTTATGTTTTTCATAGAACTTAATGATTCTTGCTTGTATCTCTATTATGCAATTCATGTAGGGAACTTGTAGGGAATGTTTTGGGTTGTCGTATGAAATCATCCAATCTAATAACTTGTTGAAAAACTGAGAGTTAATTAGTGCAATTTACGGTTAATTTGGGGCATTGAGTATTCATAACTTATCGAAGAGCAATTGGAAATCATTTTGTATGCAAGCAAGACATGTGTGGAGAAGAACCCCTTAGCTAGCCTTCCATTATCCATTCAACCCAAATTTGTTTAAAATCTATTTAAGTTTTTAGTTTATTCGTTTTTACTTTCAACTTCACCAAACTCAAATCCCCCTTTTACTTTCTTGTTTTAAAAATCTTTTGTTTACATTTTTAACTTTGTTTCTTTTTTTGTTTTTGAGTCAGTTTAGAGGTTTTAGCAAGCCCTCCTAATCCCCGGTTTAGAACGATCCCTACTTACATACTTTGCTACAATTGTCAAAAAGAGGGTTTAATTTGTGTGTCAAGTAATTCTCGCATCAAATTTTGGCGCCGTTGCCGGGGATTAGCAACTTTGCTAAATCCCCATTGTTTCTTTTTATTTCTTTTTTGTGTGTTTTAATTTTAGTTTTAATTTTATTTGATTTTGTTTATTTCAGGTACTAGTTTATGACTCGTAGTTCTCAACCAGTTCGTGCACACATATCGGAGTTTGACGACAATTTTGAACGAACTTTGAGAAGGAAAAGGAAAGAACCAGAACCTAATCCACCTAGTTCTAGTTCTGAATCCGAATTTGAAGAAAAGGAGGAGGCAGAAAAAGACATGGAGGTGGACAATCGAACAATCAAAGAACTTTCAGCCTCGGGATTGGACAATGTCGCGCCTCTATGTATCCAATACCCCGCAGCAGCCCGAGGAAAGACAGAAGAATTTGAATTGAAGTCAAGCTTGTTACACCACATTCCGAAGTACCATGGGTTGTCCATGGAAGATCCTAACAAACACTTGAAAGAATTCGAGGTAGTGTGTTCGAGCATGACCCCCGTCAATGTCGATGGGAGTATTTTGAAGATGAAAGCCTTCCCTTTTTCTCTCTTGGAAAAGGCGAAGGATTGGTTGTACGAATTGGCGCCCGGAACCGTCACATCATGGGAAAGCATGAAACGGGCCTTCTTGGAGAAGTTTTTCCCAACTTCTCGAGTCATCCTCCTACGGAAAAGGATAAGTGGAATTCAACAAGAGGAAGGTGAATCTTTTCCTACTTATTATGAACGTTTTAAATATCTTGTTGCTTCTTGTCCACAGCATCAGATGAAGGAGGAACTTCTTTTGCAATACTTCTACGAGGGGCTACTACCTATCGAACGTCAAATGCTAGATGCCTCGGCGGGAGGAGCCTTGGTGGACAAGACCCCCACGGCAGCAAAGACTTTAATTTCCAACCGTGCGTTGAATGCTCAACAATACGAAGGCGTTGGACAAAGGAGTAACCCACGACCACATCAAGTCAATGAGGTAAGTGCCATAACCGAACTTCAAAATCAAATGGCTAACCTTACTACTTTGCTTTCTCAGGTAGTGGAAGGTCCAAAAGTGCAAAACGTGGCAGCTTGTGGCGTGTGTTCCATGCAAGGCCACCTTACGGACAAGTGCCCACAGTTGATAGAAAATGGAGGGTGGGAGACCCTCAATGCCGTGGGATTTGACAACCAATACCAACCAAGGAATGACCCATTTTCCAATACTTACAATCCCGGTTGGCGTGATCATCCAAATTTCAAATGGCGAGAACCCCAACAAGGCCAACAACAAAGCGGATTTAGGCAACAACCCCCGGGTTTCTATCAAAAGCCGTTTGCACCAACTCAACCCCAAGCACAACCTGCCCAAAAATCAAGTTCGTCTATTAATAATGATCAAATTTTTAATTTACTAACTTCTATGGCGCAGGGAATGCAAAATAGGGACAAAAAGGTGGACGAGTTGGAGAAACAAGTAGGGCAAATTGCCGAGTTCATGGGGCAGTTTCGAGAGCAAGGCAAGTTGCCTAGCTCAACCATTGCAAATCCAAAAGGAGGCTTTGAAACCGTCAATGCAATCATGTTGAGAAGTGGTACACAGGTTGGAGCCAAACCAAAATCATCCAAATCAAGTCACGATGAGGATGAAAAGTTGCTACAAGAGGAAGCACAGGGACCAAAACTCACGGCCAAGGATGAACAATCCTTGCCACCACCATCTATCCCTCCTAAGCCGTCCCAAACCACCAAGGTAAGTCCAAATTCGACTTTTTCTAGTTCCATTCCACTAAATGTGCCCTTTCCTGGCAGGTTTAGGCAATCAAAGAAGGAAGAAGCCGAGGACATTCTAGAGACCTTTCGGAAAGTTCAAGTCAATATTCCGCTCCTTGATGCAATTAAGCAAGTCCCGAGGTATGCTCAGTTTTTAAAAGAACTTTGTACATCAAGGAGAAGGATTTCGAACAAAGAGGTGGTCCAAGTAAGTGAGAATGTTTCTGCCATGTTACAAAGGAAATTACCCCCTAAATGCAAAGATCCGAGTAGTTTTACAATTCCGTGCGTTATTGGCAAGACTAAGTTTGAACAATGCATGTTAGACTTAGGGGCTTCGATTAATGTTATGCCATACTCTATTTATGCATCTATGAACTTAGGTGAGCTTAAAAACGATGGTGTGATTATTCAATTAGCCAATCGTTCTAATGCATATCCAAAGGGTGTTTTGGAAGATGTGTTGGTGCAGGTGAGCAATTTGATTTTTCCAGCGGACTTTTACGTGCTTAACATGGAGGATTCACCCTATTCTACCCCATTGCCGATACTATTAGGGCGGCCCTTCATGAAGACAGCCCAAACCAAGATTGATGTGGCTAAGGGAGAGTTAACGATGGAGTTTGGTGATGAATTGATTAAATTCAAAGTTCCTGAATATGTTAAGAATCCTCATGATGTTCGTTCTTGTTTTGCAATAGATGTGATTAAACATGTGGGGAAGGAACATTCATGCTCACCAATCAAGAAGGATGTCCCTAGATGCATCATCGAAGAGGGTATTGGATTGGAGCATACAAAGCATGTCATGGAGGATGTACCCCTCCATGCCGTGGCACCTAGTCAAGCTTAAACGGAGGTACCGTCCGGCTGGAAGACGTTAAAGAAAGCGCTTCGTGGGAGGCAACCCATACATTCGACAAAGGAAGGCCTAGAGAGCACTCCAATTCCAGATTTGCGTTCCTAAACCCTTCTCTTTGTTGTTTAATTAGTTTCTGCCATATTTAGTTTGTTAGTGTTTGTTTGTTTGTTTATGTGTTTTTGTGTTAGTTATGCTTTGAAACATTGAGGACAATGTTTGGTTTAAGTGTGGGGGGGGTAACCAAAGTGTTTTGATGCAAATTCGTAGGGTTTTCTCACTCATACTTCCCAATGTTGTTTCTTGCTGTTTTTAGGTGTTTTTAGGCTGTTTTGGTGAGTTTTAGTGTGTGCTGACTTATAACTCCGAAAATCACATAAAAATTTGAAAAATTGCTTTGCAAAACCCAAAAAGAGTTGTTTTTGTGTGTTTGTTTGTGTCTTAGGGTACCTTCCAACACAATGATGAGGATTTGGTTTGTAATTTCATGGCTGTTAAAGAGAGTGATTAACATGGATGAAAGTTTGATTTACTCTTTGTTTATGCTTGGTTGTGGTTATAACTTATGAATTTACATGCAATCTTAAAGGAAAAATCAGTTTTTGTAACATGCTTGAAGGAAAGAACTCAAACTAACGCTACAACCTTGTGAGACTTGAGCCTAAACGTTTATTTGGAGAGTTAATAATCTGTGATTTATTGTTTTCTAAGTCGTTGCATGATCTCATTATTCTTTGCTTGGTTACTACTTAGAAGGCGTTTCATCATTTAGTTCCAAATGCTAGAACTCATACCCATTTCAGTCAAAGCATGTCATTGATTTGCATAACACATATTCAAGATAAAGTTGTGTAGTGACCACCACCATAACCAAAAAGCCGTGAATCCCCTATGTCATTATGTTTTGTACGTTTTAATCTCGTTGAGCTTTGTGAGCCTTTTCTTTGTAACCCACATTACCCTCACCTAGCTTAGATTAGGACCATCCATTAACCTTGTTCTTAAAGCGTAGTAAAGCATGATTCAAATTGAATTCCTTTGTGGCAGAAAACAAGTGTGGGGGAAGTGTTTTTCATAAGGAATTATGTGCCATAGGCACGGGTAAAAAGAAAGAAAAAAAAAGAAAAGAAAAATGTGAAAAGAATGCGAAAAGAGTTGAAAAGAAGTGAAAAAGAGTTCTAAAGTGTTGTTTGATGAAGAAGGGGTCCAAAACAATGAATTCGACCCTAAGGAGTTGTTTAAATCTTCCCCTTGTGTTTTAAAGCTAATTTCTGCAATCTAAGTAAATTCTAAGTCTCAATTTCATTACTTTGCTTACTATCACTTTAAGAACGTTTGTTTTCCTTATCCTTTCTTTGTTAGCCAATACCCCAAGCCCCGTTACAACCCTTGACTTCTATCTTGAGTGTTATGTGTTTCAATTTGTGGAGATTGAACTTGGTATGAGCATATGGTCACTGGTTCTCGCATCTAAGTAGTAGCATTCCATTCATGAGATCATATCTCAACATGCTTATTAACTCTAGAAATTGTGTTCTTTGTTATACATATATGTGAGCATTCGTTTTTATATCTACATCAATTCTCTCACATATAACTAGTATAGGGTGTGTAGTTAGAAAATCTGAGTGAAAATAGAGTGCGTATCTTGTAAGGATTGAGGAATTCTCTAAGGCATGTTACTACATTCAAAACATTGTTTTAATTGGTTAATTGTGAATTAATAAGTAGTGACTATGATCAAGTATGTGCTTAAGTGTTAAATTGACTCAATTCTGTGGGAATGATAATCTTTAACATGTCATGTGCATTGGAAATCCCTAAGGCAAATGTTGGAAGGTTAGGTTATGTTTTATTTGTTTTATTTTGCTCGAGGACTAGCAATAGCTAAGTGTGGGGGAATTTGATAGACGCATATTTATGCGACTTAGTTAACTAGTTTTCTTGCATTTACGTTATTAGTTCTTAGTTATTTTAGTACTTTAAGCCATTTTCGTGTGTTTGTAGGTCCAAAGGGCTAAGGTAGCAAGAAAGTGCATTTTGGTGCATTTTGGAGCAGTTTTGAGCTTGTAATGGATTACATATGATATGAGCAAGATGGATGGACGAATTTGAAGACAAAAAAGGCTAAGAACATGCTAAAAATCTGGTGAAACAAATACAAGTTGCAAGAAGGGATAAATTTCTAAAAGGATTGGCCAAAACTTCACTCAAAACACATCAATGCCGTGACTTTTACTTCCACCTTCACCAGAAATTTGAGTAATTATGCAATGCTTAAATCACCATGACATGTGAGTGGATGATGCAATGCTTAGCTAACCATGACATGTGAGTGGATGACTCAAAACCTACCCCAACAACAATTCCCACTCAATGCCGTGACTTACCTACCCATTCCACCAGAAATTTGTGCTTAAACAAGTCCATCATCTCCCTATAAATACCATGCAGCAACCTCATTGAATTCATCTAGAAATTAACCATTCTCCAAGCCTTTCCTTGCCTCTCCTACATATCTAAACCCCTTCCCATCCATTCCTCCAAATAACCAACCCTTCAACATCATTCCAACCTTGTTGTGGCGGCAAGGAGAAGGAGAAAAGTCCTTGGACGCGCTTGCTATCCAACATGGATCGTTGGAACGTTTAGGTGCTTTCTTCCCTTTGTTTTTCAATGGTTAAATTTGTTTATCTTTGTTTTGTAATAATGAGGAACTAAACCCCCCTTGGCTGGGGGGGGATTCAAAACCATGTTTATGCTTGCTATATGATTTGATTACTTCCAATTGCGTTTCTTGAATTGTGAATTCAATTTACTTATCCCTTCGTATAAAAACTAATTTGAGTATGTTGGTTGAGAGTGCACGCTTAATTTTCATGCATGAATTTGATGCTAGAATATAAGGGAGTTTCACCTAATCGTTATGAACTTATATTCACAAGTAGTGAAGGTTGCTAGTCACAATCACGTTAAGTAAATTCTTGGCATAAGTTTCATGCAAATCATAGTAACGAGTGCCTCGTCAATGCTTATGTTTTTCATAGAACTTAATGATTCTTGCTTGTATCTCTATTATGCAATTCATGTAGGGAACTTGTAGGGAATGTTTTGGGTTGTCGTATGAAATCATCCAATCTAATAACTTGTTGAAAAACTGAGAGTTAATTAGTGCAATTTACGGTTAATTTGGGGCGTTGAGTATTCATAACTTATCGAAGAGCAATTGGAAATCATTTTGTATGCAAGCAAGACATGTGTGGAGAAGAACCCCTTAGCTAGCCTTCCATTATCCATTCAACCCAAATTTGTTTAAAATCTATTTAAGTTTTTAGTTTATTCGTTTTTACTTTCAACTTCACCAAACTCAAATCCCCCTTTTACTTTCTTGTTTTAAAAATCTTTTGTTTACATTTTTAACTTTGTTTCTTTTTTTGTTTTTGAGTCAGTTTAGAGGTTTTAGCAAGCCCTCCTAATCCCCGGTTTAGAACGATCCCTACTTACATACTTTGCTACAATTGTCAAAAAGAGGGTTTAATTTGTGTGTCAAGTAATTCTCGCATCACTAGCTAGAGGGTCTTTCTCCACACATGACACACTTGCATACAAAACAATCTCCAGTTGCTTTTTTAATGAACCATGAACCTCAACACCCCAAGTTAATTAGGTACGCTTAAATTAACCCTCAGATTTTCCTTAAGTCATTGAATTGAATGGAAATAACGCATCGCAATCAAATTATTCCTTAAAAGTTCCCTACATGAAAGCGCATAATAGAGACACAATCAAAGATCATTAAGTGCTATGAAAATCATAAGTGTTGACAAGGCATTCGTAACTATGAAAGTGCATGATACTTATGCCAAAAATTTACTTAACATGATTGTGACTAACAACCTTTACTACTTATGAATATAAGTTCATAACGATTAGGTGAAACTCCTTTATATCCTAGCATCATATTTATGCATGCAAATTAAGTGTGCACTCTCAACCCACATACATAAACAAGTTTTAATTCAAACAGATGAGTAAATTGAATTCACAATTCATGAAATCACAACTGGATGTAATCAAATCATATTGCAAGTATAGCCATGGTTTCGAAATTCCCCCTAACTAATAGGGGTTTAGTTCCTCATGTTCGCAATTAAACAAAGATAACTTAAATTAAACATTGAAATCAAAGATAGAAAACACCTAGAAACGCTCTAACAATCCAACATCTTGAATGGCAAGCACGGCTCCAAGTAGCTCTTTCTCCTTCCTTCCTTGCAATGCTCATGGCACAAGAGGGATTTTTGGTGAATGATGTAGTGAATTGTGGTAGAGGGTGGTTTATGGTAGAGGGTGGTGCTTTAATTGCTGCACAAAGGTTTGTATTTATAGGGCTAGGGAAACCCATGAATTTCTGAAGGGAAGGAATGTGTATTTGGCACAATTCATGAAGGAAAAGGACTAAGGTTCACCACAATCTGAAGGGAAAAGGATTGCACAATCCTAAGGGAAAAGGATTGCAGGTTCTAGAGCTTCTAGAAAGGTTTGGGGCGCCACTTTTGTAGGACAAGGGATAAGGTCTTCTAGAAAGGTTGTTTTGTGGCTGATTTCTAGAAAAACAAGGGATAATGTGCGGCACCTTTGTAGGAGCGGATAAAGGCTTCTAGAAACCTATTTTAATGTGTCCTAATCTGAAAATAAATCCCCCATGCAGCTGGAATTAAGTTAGGATAAGATTAGGATAGGATAAGATAAGGTTGGATAAGGTTTTGGATAATGTTCCTTCTTTTGAGCTGATTCCTTATCTTCTTTGTCTTGAATTTATTTCTTCACTCTTTTCAGCACATTCCTAGCCTCTTGAACTTCAAATTCGTCCATCCATCTTGCTCCATTCATAAGCTATCCATTTGGTGCCCAAAACTGCTCCAAAATGCTCCAAATTGCACTTTCTTGCCAACTTTGTCATATGGACCTACAAACACACGAAAATAGCTTAAAACACTATAATAAACACAAACAAACAATGAAAATGCAAGAAAACAAGCTAACTAAGTCGCATAAATATGCTCCTATTAGTGGGGGCTTGACATGTCATTGAGAGGAAGAGAGAGTTTGACTGTGGGAGGGATCTACGTGAGAGAGTTGAGAGATGAGAGAAGGTTGAGTGGGTAGAGAGGGAGAGAGTCGGTTGAAATGAGAGAAAAAGAAAAGAAAGGGAGTGAGGTGTGAGAAAGCTAGAGAAACGTGAGGGAACATGCCAAAAAGGAAGAAAATTATGGCGACGTGTGTGATGGAACAAGTGTGGGTTTCAAAACCTAAAATAAATATTATTTTAATGGACCACTTGCATAACACACCTTCCTACATGTTCCCATGCATTGCAAATATTAGGCCTGGCAAACGGGTCGTGTCAGTCGTGTTCGTGTCGTTTTCGTGTAACACCTGTTATCTTAACGGGTCGTGTCGTGTCACACCCGTTATCTTAACGGGTCCTTAACAGGTCGTGTGACTTTACCCAACGGGTAAAGTGACCCGACCCGTTATGACCCGTTATGACCCGTTAAGAAAAATATATTTTTTTTCTTAAATTTGCACATACCACACATTGCCACATAAATATTACTTCAAAACATTAAAACACATTTGTCATTTAAGTACTACATCTACACTCGAAAATAAGAGCCTAATAAAAAATAATACATACACTACTAATCTATTACAAATTTTAAATGTGCAAGGATATGCAAAATGAAACAGTTTTTGTTTTCAAGGTTGTGAAATCTTTCTCAAAAGTTTAAACCTCAATTTACAAAATCCTCGATTTACATCGATCATCATAAAATTGCATTGGAACTTTGGCTTGATCTATTGCCTTCAAGAGTTATGTTGATGATGTTTTCAGTAAGGTTTTCCACGTCATAACTATCTTCTGCATAAACTAAGCATAGAAAAACCAAACATTAAAAATCATTCAAATTATGAGAAGTTTACCAAAATAATTATGAAAAAAAATATAACAATAGTACTATACCATACTTTTATTAAGTATAAACATAAGATTTTGTGGTATCCACTAGTGTAAATATTTTAAATTGAAGATCGAATTCAATCATTGTATTCATATAAGGTCAAGGAGTGTAGTTGTAAAAAATCATCAAAATCGGAGTTAAATTAACCGTTAAATCGTGATTTTTTGTTTATAACCGTCGAAACGTTTTGTCCCGTTACGTGCTCTCTGAATGTTTGTTTTTTGCAATTTTTGGCGTATGCGATCTCGAAATATATACAAACATGTTTGACGGTTGGATCATTGAAACTAGTTTCGTAGAATGAGTATCCCATCAAAACAATAGATTCACTAATACTTAAGAGTTTATTCATACTTTTATTAAGTATAACATAAGATTTTGTGGTTTCCACTAGTGTAAATATTTTAAATTGAAGATCGAATTCAATCATTGTATTCATATAGGGTCAAGGAGTGTAGTTGTAAAAAATCATCAAAATCGGAGTTAAAATGACCGTTAAATCATGACTTTTCGTTTAGAACCGTCGAAATGTTTTGTCCCGTTACTTGATCTCTGAATGTTTTTTTTTTTGCAATTTTTGGCGTATGCAATCTCAAAGTATATATAAACATGTTTGACGGTTGGATCATTGAAACTAGTTTCGTAGAATGAGTATCCCATCAAAACAATAGATTCACTAATACTTAATAGTTTATTCATACTTTTATTAAGTATAATATAAGATTTTGTGGTATCCACTAGTGTAAATATTTTAAATTGAAGATCGAATTCAATCATTGTATTCATATAGGGTCAAGAAGTGTGGTTGTAAAAAATCATCAAAATCGGAGTTAAAATGACCGTTAAATCGTGATTTTTCGTTTATAACCGTCGAAAAGTTTGGTCCCGTTACTTGATCTCTGAATGTTTTTTTTTTGTAATTTTTGACGTATGCGATCTTGAAGTATATACAAACATGTTTGACGGTTGGATCTTTGAAACTAGTTTCGTAGAATGAGTATCCCATCAAAACAATAGATTCACTAATACGTAATAGTTTATTCATACTTTTATTAAGTACAATATAAGATTTTGTGGTTTCCACTAGTGTAAATATTTTAAATTGAAGATCAAATTCAATCATTGTATTCATATAAGGTCAAGGAGTGTAGCTGCAAAAAATCATCAAAATCAGAGTTAAAATGACCGTTAAATCGTGATTTTTCTTTTTATAACCGTCGAAAAGTTTTGTCCCGTTAATTGATCTCTTAATGTTTGTTTTTTGTAATTTTTGATGTATGCGATCTCGAAGTATATACAAACATGTTTGACGGTTGAATCATTGAAACTAGTTTCGTAGAATGAGTATCCCATCAAAACAATAGATTCACTAATACTTAATAGTTTATTCATACTTTTATTAAGTATAACATAAGATTTTGTGGTATCCACTAGTGTAAATATTTTAAATTGAAGATCGAATTCAATCATTGTATTAATATAAGGTCAAGGAGTGTAGTTGTAAAAAATCATCAAAATCGGAGTTAAATTAACCGTTAAATCATGATTTTTCGTTTATAACCGTCGAAAAGTTTTGTCCCGTTACTTGCTCTCTGAATGTTTTTTTTTTTGCAATTTTTGGCGTATGAGATCTCGAAATATATACAAACATGTTTGACGGTTGGATCATTGAAACTAGTTTCGTAGAATGAGTATCCCATTAAAACAATAGATTCACTAATACTTAAGAGTTTATTCATACTTTTATTAAGTATAACATAAGATTTTGTGGTATCCACTAGTGTAAATATTTTAAATTGAAGATCGAATTCAATCATTGTATTCATATAAGGTCAAGGAGTGTAGTTGTAAAAAATCATCAAAATCGGAGTTAAATTAACCGTTAAATCGTGATTTTTCGTTTATAACCGTCGAAAAGTTTTGTCCCGTTACTTGCTCTCTGAATGTTTTTTTTTTTGCAATTTTTGGCGTATGCGATCTCGAAATATATAAAAACATGTTTGACGGTTGGATCATTGAAACTAGTTTTGTAGAATGAGTATCCCATCAAAACAATAGATTCACTAATACTTAAGAGTTTATTCATACTTTTATTAAGTATAACATAAGATTTTGTGGTATCCACTAGTGTAAATATTTTAAATTGAAGATCGAATTCAATCATTGTATTCATATAGGATCAAGGAGTGTGGTTGTAAAAAATCATCAAAATCGGAGTTAAAGTAACCGTTAAATCGTGATTTTTCGTTTATAACCGTCGAAAAGTTTTGTCCCGTTACTTGCTCTCTGAATGTTTGTTTTTTGCAATTTTTGGCGTATGCGATCTCGAAGTATATACAAACATGTTTGACGGTTGGATCGTTGAAATTAGTTTCGTATAATTCGTATCCCATGAAGTTCAATGGTGTGTGTGTGTATATATATATATTTATTTATTAAGTAGATTTAAATCTATTTATTTTGTATGTATAATTATTATAGTTTTTAGGGGTATAAAATTTAATATATATATATATATATATATATATATATATATAATTATTATAGTTAATATTTTGGGTATAATTATTATAGTATATATAATTATTATAATTATTATAGTTAATTTAATATATATATATATATATAATTATTATTATAGTTTTTAGGGGTATAAAATTGTTAAATTAATATATATATATATATAATTATTATAGAATTTTTTTAGGGTTATAAATTATTAAATTAATATTCTGCTTATCGTGTATCGTGTTACCCACGTGTATACCCGAACAAACCCGTTATCTTAACAGGTGCTTATCGGGTTACCCGATAACGACCCGTTTCGTTATCGTGTCGACCCGAACACCTGTTAATTTCGTGACGTGTCGTGTCGGGTTATCGGGTCGTGTCAGGAATTGCCAGGCCTAACAAATATGCATGAAATTACTTTAATTTGAAACAAAACCAAGGCAGTGGCGTGCACAGTGCACTGCACAAGGCCTCACTAGTCATATCAGCCAACAGTTAAAATTTTGATAGTTTCAAGTATAATTTATCTGTTAAAATTTCGAATTGAGTTCCGTTTGCGGCTACATGTTTGTAAAAATGAGTACTATTCAGGAATAGTAAAATAAGAGTGGGAAAATGAAGGGAAAATTTGAGGTCCACGTAAAAGGCCTACATGACATCACAAGGATATTTTGATAATTTCGCTACTATTGAGAATAAAATACAATAAATTTCGGGATTGGATGTCCCACTCAGTGGGATTCCAGCCTCCTTGCGATGAGTTCTTTAGTAGCGATCTTGAAGTTTGTGAGTTTTTTTCGTTTGATTTTCTTGAATTAACAGTTTGGAATTGTGCAATGTTTGATATTTCTGTTCTATTGTGCCCTCAGTAGCTTTGGTGTCTTCGATTTTCGATAACAGATTGATTCAATTTTGATTGTGTATTTAAATTATGTTAAATTAGCTAAATTTAAATCTTGTTGTGGTAGCCTTTAAGCTCGATCTGGGCTTGCAATCGTTTGATGTTAATCTCCAACAGCGCACAAGTCGTGTCATTCACTCGCTTTCAGGTGGGCTGGAAGTTTGGTCCCTATCCCTTGACTCGCTCAAGGAAACCAGGAAGTGGTCAATGTGATTCCAGAATGCAAGAAGGATATATGGAACAGTAAAGAAATGTTCTCCCTTGTGGAGGAATACTTTGAGAAGTCTTCGAACTTTGAACTTTTGTACTTCCCTCGAGCAATGTCTTAAGCGTGTGCTCAATAACCAGCTGATAATTCAAGCTGCAATTAGGCAGTTTGAGGAAGAAGTAGGGGGCAGGGGCAGATGGGAACGGGTGTGCGAGAACCTAAAAAGAATTGAGGGCATTTAAGGCAGCTGGGGATCTTTTCACGGATGAGTTCTTTGTACCGTTTCAGGCTTTGTATAAGAACCAGACATTGATGTTTGAGAAACTGCAACTTCGTAAGAGAAAAATTGATAAGAAGTTGAAATCAGTGAAAGCTTGGAGGAGGAGGTCAAATGTTATTTTTGTTGCCACATTCGTCTTTGTATTGGTTTCTCTGTAGTGGCAGCTGCCATTGCTGCACCACTACTTGTAACGGCCTTGGCAGGAGCATTGGCTGTTCCAATAGGTTTCGTTGGAAAATGGTGTAATATGCTGCGGAATAACTACGAAAGGAGGCTGAAAGGGCATAGGGAGATAATCAGCTCAAAGCAGATTGGAACGTTCGTCACAATGAAGGACCTGGACAACATCCGCGTTCTTGTTGACAAATTTGAAATTGGGATTGAATCGCTGTTGCACAATGCTGATTTTGCTTTTAGAGAAGAAAGCGAACCTGTGAAGCTAGTGATAGATCAGATCAAGAAAAAGCTTGATGTGTTTGTGGAAACCATTGATAATGTGAGCCAATATGCTGATAAGTGTAGCCGGAATATAAGGAAGGCAATGACAGTGATTTTGCAGAGAATAATCAGGCATCCCGACCAATGAAATACCATTTCGGTATGTGTTTCTGATCACTGTTATCTTCCTGGTGATCTATTAGGGTGCGTTTACTAATCCGTAATCAGATTGAGAGGAATTGGATTGAGGAGGAATTGAAATGAGGTGGAATCAGAATCAGATTCCTGTTGAAGTTGTTTACTAAAACTGTCTGGAATCGGAGTAGCAATGATGTTGAGTCCATATAATTCACTTGAATCGGAATAAAAATCAGTATGATTACTAAAATACCCTTGTTCTATTTTGTTTTATTTCATCGGTATATTTATTTTTAATAACATTTTAATTTGTTTTATTTCAAGCCTTTATTCCAAAAAAATTAAAATTGTATACAAATTTATTGAATTATCAATATTAAACAATTTAATAATGCTCTTATTCAAACCCAGCTGAATAGAAGTATAGAACACTTCTCTCTCTGCAAGTCTGCGTACCATTCCTCTCTTGACCCTAAACTCCACCTTCCCCATGCACCCTACCCCATAGCCACCACCTCTTCCACCTGCGAAGTATTTCATGATTTCTGGGTTTGTTGAGTGATTGCTTCCACATATTTGTGGGTTTGGATTTGAATTGTTTATTTTTTTTGGTTTGGGTGGTTGATTTTGAATCCGATTTGCGAGATACGTGGTTGGGGTTCTTAAGCTGGTGGGATGGGAAGTGAAGCACGATCGCACGGGGAGGTGGCAACTGGAAAGTGAGGCGCAGATGCATGAAGGCAGGGTGCGCAGGGAGTGGTGGGCTTTTGGGTTGAGTGGTAGACTTGAAATTTTAGAAATAATGAGAGAGTCATAACAGGTATAAAAAAATACATTCTTGATTCCCTCACTCACCTGGAATCCAAAAACCTCACCCATCTAAGGAGTCTAATTCCTCCAATTTGGGGAGTTGGATTCCTAATTTCGTGTGGGTCCCACGATTCTTTTGATTCCCTCAGGTTTGGTAAACGCTTCAATACTCCGTAATCGGAATTCAACTCCTTATTTTGATTTCGATTACGGGTACGTAAACACGCCATTATTGAAACATATGCACCATGCTAAAGCCAACTCTTAACCTTGGGCCAGATGAATTCTCTATGGCAATTCTTAAAGCCGAAAGGTAGAATTAATATTTTTTTTTTCTCTTTCGGGTTGAAGGAGTTACATGGAACTGGATCATCTCCTAAGCTCAGGATGGGGATCCTCATGAGCAGCCCATCCGGACTGTTAAAACTGGATCCAACGGTTGCAATTATTATAACTTTTAGGAATGCCTCCTGTTTGGAGCCGTTGGATCAAATTTCAACTGCCCGGATAGGCTGCTCAGGAGGATCCTCATCCTAAGCTCAGGAGAGGATCCAATTTCCGAGTTACATTGCTAAGCGGGTTATGCTTTATGTTTTTTTATATTTCGGAGGAAGTTTAAATTAAAATGATTACTTAGTATCTCATAGTTGAGGGTACTAATGCCTGGTTTGGTACTGAGGTGATTATGAAAAAAGTAGGTATTAAAAAAAGCTGGAAATTTTTTTGTGTTTGGAAAACATTCAGCTTCAGCTTTTTTTCACAGTTTTGGGTGAAAAAAAACCAAAAACACAAAGCTGCAAAACCCAACTTTGAAAAACCGGCTTTTTTTCACATCTGTTTTACATAAAAGTTTACCAAACACTATAATACTGTTTTTTTTCTTTCAAAAGCACTTTTACAAAAAAGTTTACCAAACACTCTGCTGCTTTATTTCACAGCTGCTTATTCTCACAGCACAGTAGAAGCAGCTTTTTTTCAAAGCACAGCAATACCAAACCAACCCTAATTGTCTTCTTCTTTGAAAACTTTTTTTCCCCTATTCTTTGCATTTGGAATTCAATTGCTAGTTGTTGGTGTAATGAAGCATGCATTTGTTTGTTAATCCCTTATAATCCAAATGTAAGTTTTCTCATAAAATTTCTCCTAAAGTTGGTTTGTTAGAGCCTTTATTTTGAAAAACATAATCCAATGACCTAATTGCCCCCCATATAAATGGGTTATTACCCCCTCCCATGTTGGTTTGCTGAAAAATATTTCCCAGATAATTGCTTTAATAACTTTCTGTAACTTTTCAAGCCACCGTAACTGCGATCACGACCCGGTAAATGCACAATGTTTAATGAGTCGTATTTCATAATCATTCGAAAATGATATATAACTGCTCATGCATATTGCATGCTCAGACATGCACATGATATGCACACTACATACTGGAAACATGCTCATGCTCAAAGGATGCACATGTCATGCACATTGCATGCTCATGTGATGTCATGCACATTGCATGCTCAAAGGATGCACATGTCATGCACATTGCATGCTCATGTGATGTCATGCACATTGCATGCTCAACACATGCATATGATATGCACACTGCATACTGAAAACATGCATATTGCAAGACTAACACTGATCCGCTAAGTATAAATATTGTGAAATGTGAAACACAAGCCTTTTGACATGAACTAAGATAATTTACCATTGACAAATCAAAATACCAGCATTTCATTAAACTATCAAGTTTAGGAGTTATTTACATACAACAAGCATGCCAAAAGATTCACAGCTATCACATTCCATTTATTAACCGAATGGAATACACAGCACAATACAGTCTCTCTGCCTTAGAAACTACTCGCTCCTTCTTGGCTGGTTCCCAAGGTTAGTACGTGGTCCAGTCTCTCTGCCTTAGATTGAGGTTGTGCCCTTTGGAATGGTAAATAAATTCATCACCTTCCCCCGGTGAAATTTTCTTTGTGTTCAATGCCGTACCTCTTTTGGTTTTTTAGCCTCAAAAGTTGCAACAGAATTTGAAGAAGAACGACATCGTTGAAATTGTACTGAATTTGAAGGCGGAAATGTAGAAAACACTAAGCATATTGAGTGTCAAGCTTCTCATAATATTTATTGCCAACACTATCAACACATACAAGCCTTGCCCCAATATTGTGGACCTTAGTTTGCCTATAGCAATCAAATAAAATTTGTTAGATTCACTAGAGAAACAAGAATGACAAATGCACCACTCGAATTAGCAAAAATACTTGCCCTACAAATGCACCCAACGTCGTCTTGTCAAATGCACGTTCTCATTTTACCAGTGTAACCATATTTAATAGTCAACTTTGGACATTACATAATCAAGTTACAAAATATCATTTCTCTAAGGCCCAGGACAAATGCACAAAATGAGAAATATGAATGTAATTGAAGTTACAAATCCAAGATCTAACATGTATATGAAAGTTGAAAGGTCAGTTATACATTGCAAAACCAAAACAAAAAAAATCACTGAAAAGGTATGTTTTGACAGGAAACTAAGCATATAGTACACATGGTGTACATATCATGTGCATGTCGTGCGCATACAGTGTATATAGTGTGTATTTACATATTTGGTACTATTCGCATTAAGGTAGTTTAGGACATGGTAGGCACTCAAGATAACAAGTATCCATAGTCCTCATGTTTATTATCCTATAATAATTAGCAAATACAATGCACAACTATATTACATTGCTTAACATTCTAGTCGTTGTTGATAATTTATGGTTGTCATAGTCCAACGCATTCAGCTAAAGGTACTGAGCAGTTAATTCATTCAATGGAAAAATAGAGATAATACAATCAAAGCATCGAGTACATTAACATTCAATTCAACTATCTTTTGCAGAGTAAAGTAATATGGTTTTGTACCATGAGAAGTGGATGGATAAACTTAAGCATATTTAGTAATTACAAAAGAATCATTTACATAGGCATTCTTTCTAAAAATAAAATTCCCAATTTATAATAACTTGAGCTATATTTATTATAATAGCACAAGTTTTACAGATTTGATCTTTTTCAATATAGAGCTGTAAACAATTGTTTTATGTTACATTCAAAACAAAGGAAACAAATAACGAGATGGGAAAGCGTTAAAGAAGAGAAAATAGAACCTTTTTGAACTGGCAATCTCCAAAGGCGCCATCCTATGTGACAACACAACATGTTTCAATTAGATTCAGATAGAAGTAATAAAACATGAATTACATGCACAAGAAATCTTATACAACAACAACAACAACAACAAAGCCTTTTCCCACTAAGTGGGGTCGGCTATATGAATCCTAGAACGCCATTGCGCTCGGTTTTGTGTCATGTCCTCCGTTAGATCCAAGTACTCTAAATCTTTTCTTAGAGTCTCTTCCAAAGTTTTCCTAGGTCTTCCTCTACCCCTTTGGCCCTGAACCTCTGTCCCGTAGTCACATCTTCGAACCGGAGCGTCAGTCGGCCTTCTTTGCACATGTCCAAATCATCGGAGCCGATTTTCTCTCATCTTTCCTACAATTTCGGCTACTCCTACTTTACCTCGGATATCCTCATTCCCAATCTTATCCTTTCTCGTGTGCCCACACATCCCACGAAGCATCCTCATCTCCGCTACACCCATTTTGTGTACGTGTTGATGCTTCATCGCCCAACATTTTGTGCCATACAACATCGCTGGCCTTATTGCCGTCCTATAAAATTTTCCCTTGAGCTTCAGTGGCCTACGACGGTCACACAACACGCCGGATGCACTCTTACACTTCATCCATCCAGCTCGTATTCTATGGTTGAGATCTCCATCTAATTCTCCGTTCTCTTGCAAGATAGATCCTAGGTAGCGAAAATGGTCGCTTTTTGTGATCTTCGCTAGATTGCTCCGGTCATTAGTGTGGATAAGTATATAAATGGATAGAGATAGGAAAGCAAACACAAGATGTACGTGGTTCACCCAGATTGGCTACGTCCACGGAATAGAAGAGTTCTCATTAATTGTGAAGGGTTTACACAAGTACATAGGTTCAAGCTCTCCTTTAGTGAGTACAAGTGAATGATTTAGTACAAATGACATTAGGAAATATTGTGGGAGAATGATCTCGTAATCACGAAACTTCTAAGTATCGGAGTGTGGTGTCGTCTTGACTTGCCTTATCTGTCTCATAGGTAGATGTGGCATCTTCTCTGGAAGTACTCTTCCTCCATCCAGGGGTGGTATCTTTAACTGGTGGAGATGCACAAGGTAATGTATCAATTTCACTTGAAGCTTACTTGTAGTCTCAGGCTTGGTCAAGCGCGATACAAACCATGTAGTAGGAGTCCCCCAAGTCGCCGAGCTAGGGGGTCTGCTGAAAGAGGTGACAGACAAGGTAAGCAATCAGAGCTCCGACTGATTGTTCACCTTCTCCCCATCTTGCAGCAGCATGAAGGATAAAGAGAAGAAAAATGAGAAGAGATGATATGAGATACTTTTGCTTTTGAAGAAGTAACTTTCCACAGGCTTATTCTTGAACTGAGCTGGAGGGTTTTCTGGTTTCCTCCAGAGTATAAGGCCGACTGAAGAATTTGAGGGTCAAAACAAGTCCATCAAATCTAGAGTACGTTCCACCCTGCTGATATGGGATACTTTTGCTTTTGACAGAGTAATGGATGTATCGGCACGTGTGCTGTTACGCTTGTCTCCACATGCTTCCTTGTATCCTTCGCACTTGCCCTATCTGTTCCTCAAGCAGATGCGGAATCTTCCCTGGAAACATAAGATGTTGAAGATGAGTACTCGAGAGCAATGCCAGGTAAGTAATCAGGTAAGGGGTTCCAGGCAGTCAGTTCCTGGCTGGAAGCTTGATTCCAAGTGCTGACTGATTGCTCTCTTTCTCCTTGTCTTGCAGGTAAAAACAAGGCCAAAGGAAAAGGCAGGGAAAAAGCATGATATGGGATACTCTTGCTTTTAACCCTGATGATATGAGATATTCTTGCTCTAGTATAGCTTGTTTGCAGAGGTATTATCGGGGGGAAAGAAAGCTGAATATTTCGAAAGGCTTCGTTGGGAGTGCCCTCTCAGATATGATGAAGGGTTGAGCATTTTTGCAGGTCTGCCTGTCCGTTGGGGATGGAGGTCGACATATATAGGAGTCTCCCTAACAACAAGTAGTAATGCTATTCCTTTACCCTGCTTGGTCATAGCACGGTAGTGGGAGCTGCCAGTTTCACATGTTTTAACTCTGTCAGAGCACTTTGAAAAAGTGGTCTGTGGTATCTGGCTCTCGAGATTCGGAGAACGATGCCTCTTCGATTTTTGAGAAAGCAATCATGCTGGGGGTCTGGCTCTCGAGATTCGTAGAGCAGTGTCTCTTCGATTTTTGAGGAAGTAATCATGTTGGGAGTCTGGCTCTCGAGATTCGGAGGGCGGTGCCTCTTCGATTTTGGAGCAAGCAATCCTGTTGGGAGTGTTGTCTCGAATGTGAGTAAAGGTTGGGCATGTTTGCTAGTCTACCTTGCCACGAAGCACAAAGGTTGACACACAGGGACTTTCCAATTATCCAGCAATGGTACTGTTCCTTTACCCTCTCTTCGCTTTTGAGAAAGTAGTCATGTTGGGAGTCTGGCTCTCGAGATTCGGAGGACGGTGCCTCTTCGATTTTGGAGCAAGCAATCTTGTTGGGAGTGTTTTCTCGAAAGTGAGTAAAGGTTGGGCATGTTTGCTAGTCTACCTTGCCACGAAGCACAGAGGTTGACACACAGGGACTTTCCAATTATCCAGCAGTGGTACTGTTCCTTTACCCTTGTGGGTAATAATATGGTAGCTAGACCTTCAAAATTTATGTGTCTAAACTTTGTTAGTGCTGTTTCTTTGCTATTCTTTTACCTTTCTTGGTCAGAGCGATGTAGTGGGAGCTGCAAGCTTCACGTGCTCAACTTTGGCAGAGAACTTTGGCAAAGTTATCTGTGGTACCCATGAGCTATTGTTGCGTGTGGGAAGTGGGTGATTGAACAGTAAGATTCATGTGCTTTCTACTTCACCAGAAGTCTTCGACAGAATGCCCATAATTTCTGCAAAGCTGAGTGTGCGTGTGACAGGTGCTGACAAGGCTAGAAAAGTAGGTGCCTCTTCGATTTCTGAGATCGGCCCTCGTGGTCTCTAAGCAGCCCAGCTTTTGAGAAAGCGAGCGCCTCTTCGATTGATTCGGAGAACGATGCCTCATCGATTTTTGATAAAGCAATCATGCTGGGGGTCTGGCTCTCGAAGATTCGGGGAGCAGTGTCTCTTCGATTTTTGAGAAAGTAATCACGTTGGGAGTCTGGCTCTCGAGATTCGGAGGGCGGTGCCTCTTCGATTTTGGAGCAAGCAATCTTGTTGGGAGTGTTTTCTCGAATGTGAGTAAAGGTTGGGCATGTTTGCTAGTCTACCTTGCCACGAAGCACAGAGGTTGACACACAGGGACTTTCCAATTATCCAGCAATGGTACTGTTCCTTTACCCTCTCTTCGATTTTTAGGAAAGTAGTCATGTTGGGAGTCTGGCTCTCGAGATTCGAAGGACGGTGCCTCTTCGATTTTGGAGCAAGCAATCTTATTGGGAGTGTTTTCTCGAATGTGAGTAAAGGTTGGGCATGTTTGCTAGTCTACCTTGCCACGAAGCACAGAGGTTGACACACAGGGACTTTCCAATTATCCAGCAGTGGTACTGTTCCTTTACCCTTGTGGGTAATAATATGGTAGCTAGACCTTCAAAATTTATGGGTCTAAACTTTGTTAGTGTTGTTTCTTTGCTATTCTTTTACCCTTCTTGGTCAGAGCGATGTAGTGGGAGCTGCAAGCTTCACGTGCTCAACTTTGGCAGAGAACTTTGGCAAAGTTATCTGTGGTACCCATGAGCTATTGTTGCGTGTGGGAAGTGAGTGATTGAACAGTAAGATTCATGTGTTTTCTACTTCCCCAGAAGTCTTCGACAGAATGCCCATAATTTCTGCAAAGCTGAGTGTGCGTGTGACGGGTGCTGACAAGGCTGGAAAAGTAGGTGCCTCTTCAATTTCTGAGATCGGCCCTCGTGGTCTCTGGGGAGCCCAGCTTTTGAGAAAGCGAGCGCCTCTTCGATTTCTGAGATCGGCCTTCGTGGTCTTTGAGCAGCCCAACTTTTGAGAAAGCAAACGCCTCTTCGATTTCTGAGATCAACCCTCGTGATCTCTAAGCAGCCTAGCTTTTGAGAAAGCAAACGCCTCTTCGATTTCTGAGCAGGCGCCTCTTCGATTTCTGAAGCTCCGTCGAGTGCAGATTTTTATAGAGGCTGACATTAAGTTCCAAAGCACACTTGAATCTCCACCAGTAGAAGCTTCATTCTTGCACTTCTAAGATCTTGATTTGTCCGACCTCTTCTCTCTTCAACACCTTTGAAAATGTCTGGCCCCTCCGACCGTCGTTTTGACTTGAACCTTGTTGAAGAGGCAGCCCCGCCTTCTCCAGACAACATATGGCGCCCATCTTTCGTCTCCCCTACTGGTCCTCTTACCGTTGGGGATTCCGTGATGAAGAATGATATGACCGCTGCGGTGGTGGCCAGGAACCTTCTCACTCCCAAAGATAACAGACTACTTTCCAAACGGTCTGATGAGTTAGCTGTTAAGGATTCGCTGGCTCTCAGTGTTCAGTGTGCAGGTTCTGTGTCTAATATGGCCCAACGCCTATTTGCTCGAACCCGCCAAGTTGAATCCTTGGCGGCTGAAGTGATGAGTCTCAAACAGGAGATTAGAGGGCTCAAGCATGAGAATAAACAGTTGCACCGGCTCGCACATGACTATGCTACAAACATGAAGAGGAAGCTTGACCAGATGAAGGAAACTGATGGTCAGGTTTTACTTGATCATCAGAGATTTGTGGGTTTGTTCCAAAGGCATTTATTGCCTTCGTCTTCTGGGGCTGTACCGCGTAATGAAGCTCCGAATGATCAACCTCTGATGCCTCCTCCTTCTAGGGTTCTGTCCAGTACTGAGGCTCCAAATGATCTCCCTCCGGTGCCTTCTCTTTCTGGGGCTCTACCGACTGCTGAGACTTCTCCTAAGCAACCTTTGTGAAGGCTCCGTCTTGTGTGTTTATTTTGACTCATGTATATGTACATATTTGTAGCTGATCGGGGATATCAATAAATAAGTTTTCCTTCATTTCAACGTATTGTGTTAAATACACCAAAGCCTTCTTCGCTAAGTTCTTTGAATTTTCTTTTGTTGAAGCTTGTATGTTGAAGCTTTCTGAGTGGAGCATGTAGGTTGGGGTAGTGTTCCCTTAATTTCCCGAGTGAGGAAAACTTATCGGTTGGAGACTTGGAAAATCCAAGTCACTGAGTGGGATCAGCTATATGAATCTTAGAACGCCATTGTGCTCGATCCTGTGTCATGTCCTTCATTAGATCCAAGTACTCTAAGTCTTTTCTTAGAGTCTCTTCCAAAGTTTTCCTAGGTCTTCCTCTACCCCTTCGGCCCTGAACCTCTGTCCCATAGTCGCATCTTCTAATCGGAGCGTCAGTAGGCCTTCTTTGCACATGTCCAAACCACCGTAACCGATTTTCTCTCATCTTTCCTTCAATTTCGGCTACTCCTACTTTACCCCGGATATCCTCATTCCTAATCTTATCCTTTCTCGTGTGCCCACACATCCAACGAAGCATCCTCATCTCCGCTACACCCATTTTGTGTACGTGTTGATGTTTCACCGCCCAACATTCTGTGCCATACAGCATCGCCGGAGGAAGAATGAAATCATCAGTCCCTCCAAAAGTAGCAGACATAAAAAGAATGTAAACTCAACTACGTCTGAATCCCACTTTACATATACGCAACCCTTAACTTCTGAATACAAGCATGCTCATGTAGGCTCCTGTGCATAGGTGGCTTCGGGTTCCCTAGTTAAAACAATCTCTTTTAGATGACATGCTCCACAAGTTACGCAGTACATATAAGTATTTCAAACATTATGTTGTTTGAGGATCGTATTCCCCATATTAAAGTCACAAACTTGTTGCTCAAACACCTACACTGTGTTGTTGCAACTACACTTGTAATTCCACTTTGCAATATTATAAATATAAAAATAAGATCTCAATTTCAAATCTCTAAGAATGCAGCATGTCTATCAGATATGAATGGGTACAAGTTTCTCTTACTTGGACTTTCCCATTGCTAGTTCCAACTGCAAGATGAGTTCCACGTTAACCCCAGAAAACGGAACATACACTATCATCAATCCCCAAGTCACATAACTTAGTTAACTGCAAATAACATTCAATCATAAAGTCAAAAAATATTACATCGGCAAAGACTCAAGGTGATCAATTTCATACATACACCAAGAAAAAACACAAACACATGATCGAACAACAGTTATAGTCATTAAAAGGTTGCGACTTGTGACATCGAATTACAACAACAATGTTAAAATTAGAAAGAGAAGCAAAGTAAAGCTAGAGATTACCTTGCTACTACAACTAGAGATTACCTTGCTACTACAAGCATTCCATAAATAAACAAAATTTCCCAACCCAACAACAAGCACATTGTGCGAAGACCAATCAACAAAATTCGAGTATAAATCGTCCTGCAAAGCAGTTGTATCCAAAACCTGAACAAGAAACAAAATTTCCGTAGATAAAAAAAAACCCAATTCACAATATTCAAAATCCAATCAAACCCAAATCGCCAAAAGACTAGAAAAGTGATGAAAGTCACCTTATAAGGCGACTGATCGCGAACCTTCTGAGGAGCCTTGACCAGGCTATGGTGAACTCTGATGACCACATCATGGAACCCGAAAGGGGAAAGCGAGTGCATTGATCGGCGAGTCTCGGTCTTGAACCGGAAGATGTTGGGGCTGAGCGGGTTCATCTGAATCGCGCTCCTTTTCTCAAGAGTCGCCGGATGAACGATGCCATCTGGGCATGCACGAACTTACCGCCTGAACAGGTTTACCGTGCTACGTCCCATTGGGGCAATGGTCGCCGGACTGCCCTGGACTCTCCTAACAGTATTAACATTTCATGAGATCATAAAATTAAATGCAAATAAAGGATTGCATTGGATCAGCCAACTAAGTCACCGCCACCTCCGTTTGAATCCAATCAAGCAACCAAGATTTTCCACGGATCCAATTTGATGGATTAAAGGGTTGTAGTCAAAATTAGGATTTGGTGGGATTTTAATATATTTTAAAATCAGGGTGTATTCAACTAAGAATTTGAAAGAGGATTTTAAAAGAGTTTAAAATTATGGTGTAGTCATATTAAGATTTGAGAGGATTTTAAAGAATACATCCAAATTCATCAGTAGTCAATTAAATTATTTACAAAGTCCACCCAAGTCTAGTTGTAGTGAGAATCCTAAAGATTTGCTAGGATTTCAATAAATTGTGGATTTTGATATATTTGAGAGTGAGTGGTATAAATATCATAAGAATCCTAATCCTCCCCCTCTTATTTCTTTTCACATAGAAGAATACCCTTTCTCATCTCATACTTCATCTTCTTCGTACTCATCCATCGTGGATATTTTTTTAACAAGTTCAAATTCGTAAACAAATAGTACAAATTGTAGGTTTTCTGAGTTTTTCCCTTAAAGAAAAAAAAAATCTCAAATCCCTAAATTCAAAATCCTCTATCAGTTGCGTTCTCCAGCATCTCAAGAGCATCCTCAACTCTCCCTTCTCTGCACAACCCTCCAAGTATCACATTGGAAGTCACGGTATCAGCTCTGTCGACTTTGTCACCATGGCAAAACCCATTAACCAAAATGTTGTAAGCTAGGACATCGGGCAAAATTTGGTCCTTTGAGGTTACACATTTTAACAACTCCATTGCTTCTGTGAGTCTTCCACTTTCATGGAACCAGCCAAGAGAGTTGAGTACCTAATCAAATTAGGGTAAGCAATTTTGGACCTTTTCATTTCCTTCAAAACCCCAAAAGTAAAATCAAGATCCCCATTCTTGCAATGGTGCTTAATCAAGATGTTGACAATGCATCTCAACTCTGAGAGGAGGAGCAATGACGGAAAAGAAAAAAAAAATTAGGGTTTCAATTGTATAGAATTGGAGATGTTAATTCCAACCGTTGGATTTCATTAAAAATGCTTTTAGTGTGATTCTCAACTTTTACAAAATCATAAGAAATCCAAGAAAGAATCCATACAAATCTGTAATAGGAATCCATATAAAATCGGTCAAAATCCATATGGAATGGTAAAGTCTATTAAAATCCATTTAAAATCTGTCACCTACAAAAAGTCTATTAAAATCTTCTGAAATCCAAATTGACTACACCCCTAATTTCGACGAAATTCTCTAGTGAAAAAATGGGGAAGAGATCCTCTCAAGATATCTCCTACCAAAGTCACCCAATCTATTAAATTGGGCCCTTGAAATTTAATCAAATGGCTAAAATTATTATAACTTTTAAAAAGGCCCATGTTTGCAGTCGTTGGATCAAATTTCAAGGGCCTGGATTAATGAATTTGGTGGATTTGGTGGGAGAGATCCAGAGAGGATCTCTTCCCGAAAAAATGCTATAGAAAGCTAGGGTGTGACAAATTGGGACCCAATACTTTCTGGATGACACACAAACCCTCAATGGATTTTTTCTAACAACCAAGTATATCCAGCATATTTTTTTCAGCCACTTAATACTACGGTCTTGTGGTATTCATTTTTACTTAGAAGTGAGAGATCTTAGGTTCGAATCTCGTGGATGGCGAATTCGATACCAAATTAGGTTACTCATTGTGTGGCTTAGTCGAACCCCCTCCCCTTAGTGTAAAAAATATCGATGTACTAAAAAAAATACTATTGTATTTCTCTTCACTTGTAAGTGAGAGATCTTAGATTCGATTCTCGTCAAGAACGGATTTAAACCACATTACTCCAAACCTATTGTGAGACTTAACCCATTCCTCCATCTTTTCAGTGTAGATAATATCATTTGTCAAACATCATTACATATTTTTTTTAAAACAACTAAGAACGATGTACATTGGACAAAAATAAAAAAATAATAATAAATCGAAAGAAAAATTTTGACAAAAAATCCAAACCCAGTGCCTGCAGCTGAAAAACTTGGGTAGCAGCCGACCTCCCTTTCACTGGGCATTTTTTTTCATGCCTATCGCCAAACCAATCCCTCATTTGCTTATCCCTTTCCACCTACACACCATCAACACTCGTTTTCTCAACTCAACTTATAGATTTTTACAGAGGCAACAATTCAATTCAATTCAAGAATTTAAGCAGCGCAGAAGATCAGCAAGACATTGAGCACAAGAAACAAAGCAAAGATGACAGGGTTGGTTAGCGCAAATTTGCCAAAAGAGTCAATTCTGGTTCATCTTCTTGCCCTTTCGGTGATGGGTTTTGTCGTTATAGCTCACAAGAGATTGCCAGAGGTTTCGACAGTGCAGAATGACCACCCAAATGCGCCCCCTGCATTCTACATTCTTGGGGATTCCTCTGTCGATTGCTGAGACAACACGCTGTTTTACCCGCTCGTTCACAGCTCTCTCTCCTTGTATTCCTGCAACGGTTCTTCTGATGCGAGTCTCATTCCTCATCTTCTCGGTAACTCTTATTACTCTCACTCCTTCTCTTTTTAATATAAAATCTGGTTTTCATGCGTTTTATTTTCATGTTCTTTTTGCTGGTGTGTTTAGTTGCTTCATTATACTTGTTCCCACTTACTTTTCCTTCCGAGGACGTTGAAAACCTGTTTGTTTTGGGATTGGGAAAAAACATTTACTGATTGATTAGATACCATCTATATATGTCTTGAGGGTGCAAGTGTAGCTGTTTTTCTTGTCTTTCCTTCGTTATGCAGTTGCTCTCCTCGTACTGGTCTGGTCATTTCATATTATCACCTACGCTCATTTCATATTATCACCTATGCTAGCATAGATTATGTTGGTGTTCGGTATTATAACCAGTTATGCACTTCATTCCTGACCAGTAATACGCTCTGCCTCGGTTCGATCAATGTTTAGGCTCTTGACATAAACCTAAACGCAATCTATGTCATTGGGTATGGAGGATGTTCTTTCTACATATTGGGATTGAACATGCAACTATTATTTGATTTATTTCATAGTTGGAATCTGTCTCATATGACCCCTTGGTTCTGGACAATTGATGGCGGTATGCAGCTTGTCCATGTCACCATTTCTTGTAGATGACAGCTCTCACTGAAGGAGAGTTCTCTTTACCCTAACTCCTTTTGTATAACAAGGCTAATAATTGTTTCGTTCTTTTTGGGGTTTTTGTTCTTTCCAAAATTAGAAGCTGAACAAACGGTACTAAGTCATGAAGGTTGATGCGTTTCTTAGCATTCGACACTTTGTTGGTGTCAGGACTTTTACGGACGTGTTTGATCCCTGCAGGTGAAAACGGTTGTTTTTGATAAAACAGGACTCGGGCAGTTGGGAAACCCGTAGTAGGCAATGCTGTGCTCTTCTCCAATTACTTAATGGAGGAGTTCTTCACTCGACGAACATTACAAGCTGTTACTGGCGATAATTGGGCTACAGCGGCAGCCATTGGGAAGGAGGTTGCCATTGATAAGGTGTATGCTGAGACAGATCCAGTAGGGAAAGCTGATAGAATCAAAGAATTACAGGTACGATTATATAATAGTTACAGGGGTGGTGTGAATGGATTACAAACTAGCTAGCTCCACAAGTAATTTTATTCTGGTTTTGAACGCTGATTGAGGATTACTAAATTATATTTCAAATGACTTATCTAGAGTAAACTAATCTTATAGAAATCTTCAAACTCATTTTTCTGTATCAAGTTTGTTTCTGACTTGATATGTGATTACAATTGATGAGTCCATATTATATTACATATTTTACTCTAATCCTAGTTTATTTTAGAAGAATTTTGATACTTTGAATTGTATTTTCAACATAGGTCTTTCGACTTCCTCTAGGAAAAGTGTGATTAAATGGATGAATTTTGAAGTAATTCCAAGTAGAGGACGTTCGCGAGTCGCTTAGCTTGTTTGTGTCAAAATATCATATTTTCCACCAAGCGGTTATTTTCTGGCGATAGAATTAAGGAGCAATGCACGGTACTGGAAAAGTGACATTTTGGGCTCGATTGCAAGTTTTGGAGCCCTGGTCTATTTTGGATTGGCCCCTTATGGATATGTGTTCAGATTATTCTAATCTTTAAAACAAGCTATCATGGCCCATTTGTTAGATGGCAGATTTCTCTATGTTTGACTAGAAGATTGTTTCCTAGTTTATCTTAATTTGTTTTGTTTTCTAGTTTTATTTTAAGACATTTTCTAGGTAAGGTTTTATTTTGTAGTATTATAAATAAGGTTATTTAGCCATTAGGGTTGGGAACGCACTACAATGGAGAATCCAGCTTAGATAACTTTGATGGTTGAAGTTTATTTTCTAGGTGTTTTCTATCTCTATTCTTAATAATATTTTGTTTTATGATTGTTCGTAACTAGCCTCTTTTGCTCGGGTCAGGCCACAAGTCTTAGCAAGAATATGTAGTTTCTTTTCAATTTACTTATGATATTATGCATGCATATGTTTTGAATTATTAATCACCATAATTAAACTATCTAAGTGTCTTAGTGATTCGCGACTATTAGGATATTTTGAAAAGTGATTTGATGCAATTTTGGTCGGAAGGTTCCTTGAAATTGGCATTGGCTTCTTGTGGTTAATAATTATAATTTCACTTAGGATGAACACCACGTCTTAAAGGTTGCATGGTTTTTCAAAGAGTTTTCACAAAACTTAATAAGTCTTTTGACACATCCCGACCCGAAATGTCCACTTGGACTCCGAATCGAGTTGTGCTGGGCGACACCTGAATGATGACGAAGCCATAAAGTGTAGTGTAGTGGAAAAAAGATGTGAATAAATTTAAACCTAAAAGTACCTAATCAAAAGAGTGCGCGGGTGAGCGGGATTGAATCCATTTCACACATGATGTCAGAGCATAAGACAATATAGTAAATAGGATGAGGGTTATACCACTGAAGATAACCATCTTCTAAGATTTGCCAAAATCCTCGTTTACACGTAAACACAGCTACTAAACCTAGAGGGGCGAAAAACAAAGTTGAGCGGGTCAGCAAAACAACGTTTGTAAGAAAAACCTTTATCTTCGAACATAGTAACCCCTCGCTGTAAAACAAGTATAGTTTTCGTAAAACATACTATATAAGTATGAAAATCAAGTGCATGCCAAATGTAAGTCTAAAAGTATGCCACAACAGATATTCTCAACAACAATATAGATATAATTATGTGCTGTAATCTATACTAACATGTCAGTCAGAGTCACCTAATGTGACTTGTACGACTGCACCCATCGCTCATCTGTTTATGATAACACATCGAGTCAGGACTGCCTAGTGCAGTCTGTACGACAAGCTAGGTGTGATAATAACACTCTAGTGCTACGATCACGTGAAGCTTGCACTAGGCGTAGTCACCATCGAGTCGGAATCCCTTATTGTGGTATGTACGACAAGCTAACACCTACTTGGATCCAAGGCGAGTGTGCGGTGCCGGGGGGTGAACATACACGTGAAGGCTAGCCTGGCCTCGGGCTGAGCACTCACCTAGGGTGTAGAAATGATGAGCAGACTATAGATATGCGTGCCAATAAGTCTCAATCATTAAATCAATCACATAACCTTACCTGAACTTACCTGCACGTCCCACGCTCACCTTAGCATTTCAAACCGTTCACAACAATCATGTGCATGTAAAATGCATATGGGTATGCCATGATATTGAGTAAAAACCCAAAACATAATATAGGATTTTGAAATATAAAAATCATGGCATAACATGCATAATTCATTTAAAACATTTATGGAAACTATAACTATGTATAGGTATAAAAACAAACTGCCCACTCACAGATACGCAGTAAAAACAAAGTCCCCGAGCCTTGCTTGATCCCGTATGTCCTCAGGATACGTTTCCCCTAAACGTGAATTTACTAATTCAATTAGTTTAATAACACATATACGGAAACTTAAATAAAACCTCTGTCGATTGCTCGAACATAGGGTTTGAATATACGAAATTGATCTACTCGACGTCACGGACCCACACATGTCGACCACACGCTGGCCAGAGGCCGGACGCGCCGCCACCCGCCGCACGCGCCAAAGACCCACGTGAGATCACGTGCGCCCACGCACCTACGAGTACAGCTGTATTCGCCTTCCTCACGAGTTCTTGCGTTTTGCAGGTTGACGGTCCAACTTCCAGAGCTCCTAACGAGCTCGATTCTCAACCAAAAACAATTCTATAAAGACAAAATTAAAGCTATGAATGTAATGAATCGATCCATATTCACAGAAAGTTCAAATGTGGTTCGTGTTGTCCAGGAATTTGGCCTAAAAGTGGCCAAATGGCCACGGTAAAAAATTTCCAAAAACCAAGATTTTTCATCCTAACTTTGAAGGTTGATTTCTAGTTCGAAACTTAACCATTTCTAATGTTCTACCTATGTAGTTAAAGCTTGTAATGAGGAGAACAAGATCATACCAAAATCAAGGCTCAACAGAGGCCGAACACGAACGGAAAATAGATCTGAAAGTGGCTCGACGACCACGGTTTCTTTTTCCAAAATCTGGGGAACACTCTTCCCGAGATTCGATCTACAATTTAAACCACCCATAAACCCCCTAATTACGACTAGAACAACATCGAGATTTGAGATCCAAGGGTTCCAAAGTTACCTTGGTTGTGTACGGTGGAAGGTTGCCATGAAAATGGCAAATGGAGGTAATGGTTGGTCTTCTTCCTGGCCTAGTGTACAAGTGCTGAAGTTTTGCTTCCATTATGTCTCAGGTTTGAAGGCTGGTATTCGTTGAGATGGTGAGTTTGATGATGATCAAGCATGTGTATGAGTATGTTTGCAGAGAAGGAGAGAGTGGTCTCGGTTTATAGAGAGAAGGAAGAAGAGAGAGAGAGAGAGGAAATGAAGAGTTTTGATTGCTTGAGTGTAAGTGTGGGTGAAGAAATCTGATTGGGTGCATGATTGACAAATGGGAAGTGACCCAAGAAGAAGGGAGAGTTGACAAGATCCGAAAAATGGGAAGAAAAGGCACGGGGGAGTGGTGGAGGTATGGGGCGTGGGCCCCAGATGTATCACAAAGCAACATATTACAATACCTCTAACACATAATTATCTGTTTCTCTCGGTATTTGATGTTTCGTAAAATTTTAACCGTAGCTCCGATTTCGATTCTCTATACGCCCGCACGTTTGTAACGTTGAGTACTTCGAGAAAACGTTAAAAGGATGTTTCATACGTCTCCCAATAAGATGGTCAACAAAAGTCAACACCTTCGTCTCTAGGGCATTTTCGTCAATTCATGCTTTTAAAATTCATAAAATCGTAAAATTAGGGACGGGTTGTCACATCTTTCATGTTCATGTTTGATTCGAACGTCCGGACAGGTTGCATGTCAGATATACATTCTATGTTGGAGGTTCCAAGTATGATATATATTAGGAAAACCTAACCTTTAAAATATGCATGGATAATTCATAAGTAATTGAGAGAATTACGTAGAATTGTAAAGGTGACGGCGGAATCTAGTGTTGAAATTGATTTTCAAAACTATTTTCTTTAGAAAGGGATCCTCTCCGGATACCTTCCTCCTAATCCTAGGGATCCACCAATCCGGGCCATTGAAATTTAATCCAACGGCTAAAGTTATTATAACTTTTAAAGTGGGCCCCTGTTTGTAGTCATTGGATCAAATTTCAATAGTCCGGATTGGTGGATCCCTAGGATTAGGAGGAAGGGATCCGAAGAGGATCCCATTCCTTTTTCTTTTATTTGCTTTGCCAATTTATTTAATTGTTTTTAGTTAAATTCGTTTTTTGTTGCAGTCCTATTAGATTAGGAATATGATTGTGTAAATCCTAGTGTATCTAGGGATATCTTGGAATATTCCCTAGGGTTAGATATTATCCTGTTAGAGTTGTAAAATTATTTGGGTAATAATTTAACCTTCCCTAGATATAACACACACCCTCACAAACACATATCTCTTTTTGTGCTGGCCCCTCTCTCCCTAGATATAACACACACCCTCACAAACAATATTTTTAATATTTTAGGTCATAAAATCAACCTTTTCTAAACTTTTTTTTTCTTTTCAAATAATTAATTAAGAGTTGGTTTTAACACTACTACAATATTAGCTAAGGTGGCGGATTTAGAAAAATAATGTTGGATAAATTATATCCGACACATTATTTAATTAGTGGCGGATATTATAAAAATAATGTCGGTTATATCCGACATAAATTCCTAGCGGATAATTACTGGCTGATAATTATTGACGAATATTATAAAACTCATGTCGGTTATAACCGACATAAATTACTGGCGGATAATTACTGACGGATTGACACACCCCGATCCGGAGGATCCAGGTGTGCTGGCCGTCACGTGAGCGTGACGTAACCATAAGCGCGACACGGAAGCAAAACAACAACATAGATCAGCAGAAATTCAAACCCAACTCAAGCATAACCACCTACGAACATAACCGGACGAGTTATAAAGTAAACACATAAGTTCAGAGCATAGGTTAACTGCAATCAATTAGGACTAAAATAAAAATACATCACCCTCAGGTGAGTCCTACATGTCGAGAGTCTGTCAGAAAGCCGGAAAAAGACCTCGAGAGCCACCAACCGTTAACTAGAACCTGGAGGGGCGCAAAACAAAATGAGTGGGTCAATAAAAATCAAATAGTTTTCCAAAAAAGTTCATTAAAAACAATTCTATCCCCTCGCCGTAAAAACCTGTATACTTTCCCAGAAAATAGTATATATACATATATATATACGCAACATCATCACTCAGCACATATCCAACATCATAATATCTCAGAAATGATATGCCATGCCCAAAATATAATCAGAATGCATCAATAATAGTCAGGTGAAATGTAAATCAACCGGAGACCCTACAATGGTCCTGTACGGCTGATTCTAAAGCTCAACATCCAACCCAACCGGAGTCACCTCTGTGACCTGTACGGTTCAACTCTGCACGTCACTCGGAACTACACATAGTAGTCTGTACAATGACAGGTGTATAATTACGCTCTAGTGCTTCTCTCATTAGTCATCGGCGCGCATAACTAAGGTCACCCACTAGTTGGAATCACATCTAGTGATCTGTACAACTAGCATGTCGGAACCCTCACATGGTCTGTACGACATCCACCTACTTGGATTCAAGACGAGCGTGCGGTGTGGTGAATAACAATATAAGCACTATCACTTAGGTGCAGGTTATGAGCTTTCAATGCAATTCAATATAAATAACTCAACTGAAAAATTAATAAACTCACCTGATCGTCCACCACGTCATTTCACATATATATGCATCAATACTCAAGCTAGATTATCTCAATAATTTCATGCATAGCAATTAATTCATATTTTCATATAAACACGTATTTTCTGGGAAAAATAAATGTATATAGGTAAATACGAAATCAAAACTGCCCACTCACTAATAAGTCGACGGGTCGTAACCCCCTGGCGTCCTTGGATGCGGTCGTCCTCGGAATACGTCTCACCTATATGCGAAACAACTATAAAAACGTTAATTTTAAACACATCACCAATTTTTCGAAATAACTTCTCATACGATACTCAATTTGGGTATATGAATATACCACATCGACCTACTCGACGTCACGAGCGTCGGGAAATTTTTAGAAAAATTTTAGGAGGTCTCACGCGCCCCCACGCGCCGCGCGTGGCACGGGTCCACGCGCCCCCCACGCGCATCATCCCCTACCTCGGCTCGCCGGACTGGTTTTTCCGGCGGCCGGATTCCGGCCAACTTTAAAACTTATTGTTCTCCTTCGTTTTTCACCCATTTTCTTCGTATTTTATATCAAATTGAAGCCCCAAACATGTAGAATCACGTTGGACTAGTTTTAGGGTCTAAAAATCAAGAAATCTCACCGGGAAAATTTCAAGAATTCGGCCAACTTTGAAACCCACGATCCCGACGTCCAAAACTCTCCAACGAACGTCCCCGAGCTTCCTTAGGACCTCCTAAAGCTCGTTGTGAGCTTGGATTGTCCTAAAAATCATCCAACATAAAGTTCATGAATAGTGCCATTTTCGGACCTCGGGTTTTAACTGTGAAAACGAAGGAGTTCTTACCTGAAAATGGTGTCTTTGAGTTCGTAGGACACTCACGAACACGATGGTACTAACTTCCACGTCGATCCACCAAGTTTGGGGTGGTTTTGGGTTCGTCCGTATAGTTTTTGGGTGAGAGAGAGTGAGAGAGGGTCGGGGTAGAGGAGAGAGAGGGTGCACGGGTTAGGGAGAAAGGAATGAGGGTTTGTGATGTCTCAAAATGATCTCCACCATCCATTACATCCCTAACCAATTTAACCAAATTAATTTTAATAAACTAACTTACTTACATATATATCACTCAAACTTGATTAATATTTAAACCAAGACCATGCCACATATGTACGCACCTTAGTAACGTCAAGGGCATTTCCGTTATTTCACATTCCCGTCAACAGTACCTCCGGGACGGGCTGTGACACGGATATTATAAAACTCCTATCGGTTATAATTGACAGTATTTTTGAATTTTAAAAAAAAATATTTTTGACAGATTCTGGCGGTTTTTAAGTTAATGGTGGCGGTTATAACCGACAAAAAGTGATTATTTTATTATTTTAGTATTATGGCGGTTATTATTTTAGTATTGTGTCGGTTATAAATGACAGAAATTCACTTTACGCCAACCGCTTTTCAATTTGTTGTTCTTTCAGATTTCATTTTCTTCCTCATCTTTATTTTACTCATTTTCTCTTCATCTTCAATCTTTCTCTTCTCTTCCCCTCAATTTGTAAGTTTTTCAATTCTTTTGCTTCATATTTTAAAATGTTATATTGATTAAAAATAAATAAATAAACAAATGGTTTAAATATTTTTTTCTTTCACTCACGGTCCGGTTACCTAATCTCCTAATGTTATTTTTTTTGTGATTTTTTACACATGCTATCTCGGAGTATATACAAACATATTTGATGGTTGGATCGTTGAAACTAGTTTCGTAGAATGTCCTATCAAATTGATAGATTTAACAAACACTTAAGAGTTAATGTTATACTTCCATTAAGTATAAAAAATTATCCACTAGTGTAAATATTTTAAATTGAAGATCGAATTTGTTCAATGCATTCTTATAGGGTCGAGGAGTGTAGCTGTAAAAAATCATCAAAATCAGAGCTAAAATAACCGTTAAACTGTGATTTTTCGTTTATAACCGTCGAAAACATTTGTTTTGTTACCTAATTTCTGAATGTTTGTTTTTTGTGATTTTTTAGGTATGCAATCTCGGAGTGTGTACAAACAAGTTTGACGGTTAGATCATTGAAAAAAGTTTTGTAAAATGTGTATCCCGTCAAAATGGTAGATTAAATAAACACTTAGGAGTTAATGTTATACTTCCATTAAGTATAAAATAAGATTTTGTGGTATCCACTAGTGTAAATATTTTAAATTGAAGATCAAATTTATTCATTGCATTCTTAGAGGGTCGATGAGTGTAGATGTAAAAAATCATTAAAATTGGAGCTAAAATAAACCATTAAATTGTGATTTTTCGTTTCTAACCGTCTGTAGACATTGAAATTTCGGTGAAATAAATGTTGACCAATAGTTACAATTTTAACGCTCACGTGTCACATAAATTATACACATACCGTGTGACTAAACGAAAAATCAAAATAAATCGGAAAAGTCATCAAACAAGACACGTGTCAACACATGGCAGAAACGATTTATTTTATCTGAATATTATATTCAAAATTAGGCATTGGAAAATTCTATAAATAGAAGTCATTTCATTCATTATAGGGGAATAGAGGAGGAATTGAGATATACATTTCTCTACTCCCAAATTGGAAGAGAATTCCCTAAATCCTTGAAGCTTTGAAGTTCTAAAGCTTTCAAGCATCCAACCTTCTAAAGCCCCCAAGAAAATCCCGAAGGATCAAGAAAGCTCTCTTCGTTCTTCGTCAAATCCTTCTTCAAGATCAAGCCCTGACGGCCCTTGAAGAACTTTCACCAATTTAAGATCAAGCCCCGACGGCCCTTGAAGAAAGTGTTCATTGTTCATCATCCATTCATCCTAAGATCAAGCCCCAACGGCCCTTTGGATCAACAACATCAAAAAATCCACACATCCAACTGTTCTTCAAGATCAAGCCCAAAAGCCCATTGAAGAAATCAGCACAACTGTTCTTCAAGATTAAGCCCAAAAGCCCCTTGAAGATCCGTTAATCAACCGTCAAGATCAAGCCCCAACGGCCCTTGAAGAAACTTTCAATCGTTCATCCAATATCAAAGCCTCAACGGCCCTTAGATCAATCGCACATCCACAGATCAACACCTTACGGAGATCGAATCAGAGGATCAAATTTGAGAGTGATTGTAACCCCAAAATCATTAATACAAAATATTATTTTGTACACGTGTTCTTGTCTCGTTTGTTTTCAGGAATTTCCGTGTTTACAAATTTGGCACGCCCAGTGGGACCATCTCTACCTCTCATCTCTTTCTTCATTCAAGGAATCCAAACACACCTCAAAGTCAATGGCATCAAGCAAGGGACAAGCCGTTTTCGCAACCACCAAGGGAAGGATCCTGAGCACTTTTGCCGCGAACGGACAATCCATTAGCGCCAAAACCACTCCTCAACATGCCACTTCAAAGTTGGTGCTGCTAAAGGAGCAAGGGGAGCATCAAAGGCACGAGTCCGTCATCAACCTGACCTCGTTGGGGGCACCAAAGCATGCTGATAAGGCACACAAGATGACATCCCAAAGCAGCCAACGACGTTCTTTGTCAACATCCTGGATGTCTAAAGGAAAGTCACGTCTATTGGTTGCATAAGTCATGACCATCGGCGTTACCTTAATTGAAGAACAACTGGCTCAAATGAACGAAGAGATCGCAAGGCTAACATGGACTGTGGAAGAAAAAGACTTGCAAATCGCTGCACTCGTCAGCCGACTGGAGCCACAGGACGGTGAGAACCCTGACCCAAAGATTGATTCACTAAAGAGAGGAGCTGGCGAAGAAGAGGAGCCTCTGGCGATGGAAGCCGAAGAAAAGCTGGAGCCAGACCAAGCAGTGGCGCTTATGGGATATCTCTCTATCCAGCAACTGCAGGAGATGATCGCCAGCACCATCAAGGCGCAGTACAAAGGAAGCTCACATGACTCCGAACTATACTCAAAGCCTTACTACAAGAAGATTGACGCTTTGAAGATGCCGAGGGGTTATCAGCCACCAAAATTCATGCAGTTCGATGGAAAAGGAAACCCAAAGCAACATGTGGCCCATTTCATTGAAACCTGCAGCAATGCTACCTCGTCAAGTAGTTTGTGCGCTCGCTGAAAGGTAACGCCTTTGACTGGTACACCGACCTTGAGCCCGAATCTGTCAACAGTTGGGATCAGCTAGAGAGGGAGTTCCTCAACCGCTTCTACAGCACCCGCCGCACTGTAAGCATGCTGGAGCTGACAAGTATGAAGCAATGGAAAGATGAGCCAGTCGTGGACTATATCAACCGATGGCGTACTCTAAACCTCGACTGCAATGATAGGCTTTCGGAGATCTACTTAATTAAGATGTGCGTCCAAGGCATGCAATGGGGGTTACACTATATCCTTCAAGGCATCAAACCACGGACCTTCGAGGAATTAGCCACCCGCGCCCATGACATGGAGTTGAGCATCGCCCATCATGGGAAGAAAGAACCGATCGTCGACTACAAAAACGACAAAGTTTTTGGGCCGAAGGTGGAGAAGGCTGCGTGGAAACTTACCAAGGAAGCAATGACGATCAACACAGTTCCCGTCAAAATCTCTACACGAGGCAAGGCGATTCAAACCGAAGCTTTTCGTGATCAAGAGATGCGTAGACGCACTTTGAAGGAGCTTGAGGAGAAGACTTATCCATTCCCCGACTCTGATGTGGTTGCCATGTTGAAAGACTTGCTTGACAAAAAGGTGATCGACCTACCTGAGTGCAGACGACTAGAAGAAATGAATCGTACTGACAGTCCAAGGTACAGTAAATTCCACTGCTTCATCAGTCATCCGACGAAAAAATGCTTCATGTTGAAAGATCTCATCATAAAGCTGGCTCAGAAAGGAATCATTGAGCTAGATCTTAACAATGTGGTGAAGTCAAATTATACCACCATCACTTCTGGCTTTGTCGACTTAAACTCTTCACCTTAATCGCTGGGGGCATGCTAAAAAACCATGCCAGTCAAGCAAAGTAAAGTTGAGGGATGGATTCAGGTCACTTCGAAGAAACTACACAAGAAGCATACGTCTCCTCCACAAGTTCACCAATCGGAAAAGGGGCAAAACAATTATCATCAACCTCCGAAGTGATGTGAAAATGTTGAGAATGATGAAACTTTGACACGAAGATCATCCATCCCCATCACAATGCGCGATTTCTTCCTCAAAGACTTCTTCAATCACTCGGTCAAGACTCCTTGCTACGAGGATTGCAAGGAATGCCTCTCCAAGATCGTTTAACAAATTCAAAAGCTCCTCGTTCGCACGAGCCTAAAAGGCGACAACTAAAGCTCATTGCCTGCACGAGTTGAAATTGCAAACGGCACCAAAATGCTCCTTGCCTGCATGAGTTGAAACTGCAAACAACACCAAAAATCTCCTGGCCCACAAGAGCATAAACTACGTATGGCACAAAAAAAATGTATTTGAACTACGTTTTGACTTGATCTCTTCTTTGGAGGGGTACGTAGGCAGCTCGAACATTCAACTTCGAGTTTAGTCATATCAAAATAAAAAAAATAAGATTTTATTAAATGTTTGACTATTGAAGAGTCAATTTTATTACAGAAGGCAACAAATTTTGTACCAAAAAAAAACTTAAAAAAATTAAAATAAAATAAATAAATAAATCAGAAGATGGAAGCTCTTCTTCGCACCCCGCTCTTTCATTCTCTTCTAATCTAGGCCCAGGCCCAGCAGGAAGACCTCAAGGCCGGTGACAAAACACCCACCAAATCCAAATGGAATACCCACAAGCTCAAGGCCTCAAGAATTCAGAGAGACCAACCCGCCAAGCCTAAGGCCGAGTCTCTGTCCCCTCGCTGCAACTCTCTGGCTCACATGGTGACAGTCTGCTTCCTTTCCAAAACCAGTAAGCCCAGCTACAAATCCAACCCAAGCAGCCATGTTTCAGAAGCCCACTAGTCCTCAAGGCCCCAGAAGCTCTAAAACAAGCCTCCCACGAGCTACAGACCCACCCGAGTCCTGACTCAGCCAAGTCAAACTCACCCACCACCATTTACCACCACCCACATTACTCACGGACTCACAAGCAGCAAGCGAAGCAATGATGAAGGTGATAGAGAAGATCCATGAGTCATTGGTGGATGAGAAGAAGGTGATTTTCTCCTTCGAGTTCTTCCCCCCAAAGACCGAGGATGGCGTCGAGAATCTCTTGGAGAGGATGGACCGGATGGTTGCCCACGACCCTGCCTTCTGCGACGCTCTGAGAGCCTGTTAACCCCTGCACCAGAACCGTCGTCACAGGCATCATAAAATGCTGGCGGGTCGACAACATATCCGAATTGCCATTTGGGTCGGGTTTCTCTGGCGAAATTTCCAAAGCCACCATTCGAGTTCGATGCTGGGGCAAAGCAACCGCGTGGCGGAATATGTTCTAACACATAAGAGATTGTTGCAATTTGCAGAAGACCCTGCTAATCAGCCTGCCTCTGAAGTTCGCTCTGTGCAAGTTTTATCCTGTTTTCAATGGAAATTCTGTTGACTAGGCCAATCCGGAGAAATCACCCTGGTCCATCTACTGCAACTCCGGCGATCGAGTTTGGACCAGATCCATCAAGCTCATTTTCTCCTCCATCACCAACAACTCGATACTCGAGTCATTCACTGCCCACAACAAGCACAATAAAGAGTCGTCACTGTCGTTTGGAGTCTAAGATCGAATCTTGTTTCCCGATCACGTGCTTCACATTGTGCCCAATCGGTTTTGCCACTCATACTGAGGATGAGACCTCACCACTAAACCCAACCCACAACTACCTCATGTCAAGCTTCATGCTCTCCGTCTTGAACCGACGCACTTGGTGTTTTGAATATGTGAAAATGTGCTTGATAGTAACTAGAAGCCAGATCTCGAACCCATCATTCGCGTTGTCTCCAAGCCTCAAAACCTTTGCTGCGCAAGGTGGATTGGCGCACATACAGAGACAGAGACCTTGTTTTCTTCTGGATTTGGATTTTGGTGAAGGTTCAGTAACTTTGAGGGGTTGGAGTCAGTGTGGGTCACTGCTATGAGGTGCTGAAGGAGAATGAAGGTGGACCTGCTTGTCGTGCTACCTCTGGTTGATGTGAAGATGTGTTGTCGCGAGTTCAAATTGGGCAGCAGCTTAAAATCCAAACAGCGAGTTCAAACGAAACTGTGGGTTGCTGTGATCTTTTTCTTGCAGCCTTCTGTGACACATCCTCATCACCAACCCCAAAGGTCTTGAAGGGTAATTTTGCCTCGCTGAGTTGAGTAAACAGAAGAGGACGACATCGCTGGGTTTGACCTTCGAGGAAGATAACTCACGACGGGATCTTCTTCTGCGTTGCGGTGCAGTCATAGCAAGTTCTCCGTTTTGGGAATTAGAAAGGTAGGCTTGGAGTGTCTCAGTGAAAAAGCACTGTAAGCAACTCTGTGCTGTCGTGGAGCATAGTGGTGATGGTGGAGCTCCAGAGGCAATTGTAGAGGCTGCGGAGGAGTACTCTTAGTAGCAACTAAGCTAAAAAAAAAAAATAAATAAATAAAAAAAAACTCAAGGAACAAGTGACTTGGCCCTAATTGTTGTTAGTCTAGATAATTTATGCAAAAATGGCCTATTTGGGCGAGCAATTCTGTTATACAAAGGTCTCTGTGCTTAAGAAACAACTGCTTTCTGAGCGCACCAAGAGTGGAAGTTTACATAGTTCTGGTGGATCAGATGTAAACCAAAAGGAAAGGCAGAAACACTAACTTCAACCCTTGTACAGCCGCTCATCGTGAAGCTTCCAGGATTTGTGTGAGCAATGGCGGTGTTGGGAACTGCAGTGACCGCCGTCAAACGACTAGCCGGTCGTGAAGCTCAACGCTTTGCACTACCTCAAGCTCGTCACTCTGGCCACCATGAACAAAATCAGCGAAGAACTTCAGTAATCGCCGTCAAACGACTAGCCGGTCGCGAAGCTCGACGCTTTGCACTACCACAAGCTCGTCACTCTGGCCGCCATGATCAAAGTCGGCGAAGAACTTCAGTGACCGTCGTCAAACGACTAGCCGTTCGTGAAGCTCGACACGTTGCACTACCACCAAGCTTGACTCCAGCTCTCCGTCCGTCTTCGTCCTTCCCTGTAAATTCCCCAGCCCATCATCAAAATTTATACAAAAAAAAATATACTAAAAAATGGGATAGTGGAGCAAAGTGGACGACACCATGCGGGAAAAAGAAAGAAAAAATAAAAATAAAAAAATAAAAAAAAATAAAAAATGAAAAGCTTTGGAATGGTGCACAACATAAAGAAAGAAAATGGGAGACATCATGATAATGCCTCTTATTTCTTTTGGAAAGTAAAGGCTACTTTTTTATATTGTTTTGCAATTCGTTGAGCGAGCTCGGACGGATAACACAGAGGGAGAATCTTAGCACCGAAAGCACCACATGAAGAGCAAGGGGACAACACCATGTGTAAAACAAAAAAAAAAAACAAAAAAAAAAAAAACAGAAGGGAGCCTTCACAAAGGTTGATCAGGTGGAGCCTCAGTACTCGGCGAAGCTCCAGAAGGGGGAGGCACCAGAAGTTGATTATTTGTAGCCTCAACACTTGGTAGAGCTCTGGAGGACGAGGGTAGTAGATGCCTTTGGAGTAAAGCCACAAATGTCCGATGGTCACTTTGAATTCGACCTTCGAATTCCTGCAGCTGGTCAAGGTTTCTTTTCATGCTCGTTGAGTAACTATTTGCGAGCATATGCAACTCTTTATTTTCATGCCTAAGCCCTTTAATCTCTTGCTTAAGACTCGCCACCTCAGCCATCAAGGATTCGACTTGGCAAGTTAGAGCAAGAAGGTGTTGGCCCATATTCGATACAGAGCCCGCACACTGAATACTGAAAGCCAGAGAGTCTTGAACAACCAGCTCATCAAATCGCTTGGAAAGGATCCTGTTGTCTTGGGGGTGAGAAGATTTCTAGCTACCACCGTAGCGGTTATGTCATTCTTCATCACAGAGTCCCTAACTATAAGAGGACCGGTGGCAGATAAGAAGGACGGGCGCCATATGTTGTCTGGAGAAGACATATCAACATTTTCCCCAACATTCAAATCAAGACGACGATCAGATGGGCAAGCCATTTGTAAGAATGATGAAAGAAGAAGAGGTCGTGTAAGTCGAATTCTTTGAAATACAAAATGAGGGAAATTCCTAACAGGTAGCAACTCTCTAAGTGTGTTTTTGAACACGATTAATGCCTCTATAAAAAGAAGAGGCAACAGGGCCTGTTAAGAAATCGAAGAGGCAACGTGGCCGTTCGGAAACCAAAGAGGCACCTTTCCTGGAATTTCAAAAGTCGGGTCGTTTGTTTAGAAATCGAAGAGGCAACAAGGCCACCGGTTCAGAGATCGAAGAGGCACCGCTCTCCGAATTTCAAAATACCGACTTTTCAGGATTTGTCAGCACCTTCCACACGCAACCTCAACTTTGCAGAAAGCACGGGCAACTTTGTCAAAGATTTCTGACAAAGTCGAAAACGCGTGAATCTTACTGTTTCAATTACCCAATGGTTGTCGACAGGAGTAAAGGAATAATGCCACTACTGGCTGTTGGGAAGTTCCTATATATGTCGACCTTCATCCTCCATAGCAAGGCAGACCTGCAAAATATGCCCAACCCTTCCTCACTTCCGAGAGTGCACTCCCAGCAGAGCCTCTCGAGATACTTAATTTTCTTCCTATCCGGGAATACCCTTGTAAACAAATGACACCAAAGCAAAAGTATCTCATATCACCAGGGTAGAAAGCAAGAGTATCTCATATCATGTTTTTTCCTTGTCTTTTCCTTCACCCTTGCTCTTACCTGCAAGACAAGGAGAAAGAAAGCAATCAGTCGGAAACTTAAATCAAACTTCCGATCTGGAACTGATTGCCTGGAACCTTTGCCTGGTTGCTTACCTGGCATTGCTCTCGAGTGCTCATCGCCGTTGAGAAGTAGTGCTCTGAAAGACCATTTAAATGCAAAGGTTGCATTCCACTTCTGCATCGGGGGCAAATACTGCAAGAGACTAAAGCAGAAGGATCAATGATGAGCCGGAATAGATCACTATAGCACGACGCCCTTCCCTACAGAACCGCATAACCCAGATGGAGAAGTCTAAATCAAAGCCAAGCTCGGCATCGTTGCCCTAACCAAAGAGCTCGAGAAGTTTCAATAGCCTTTAGCTGGCACCATCGCCAAAGAGCAAAGCCTCATTGTGCAACGCTGTCAAATCGCCACCACTTCTTCGAAAGCAAAAGTATTTCATATCATGCTTTCTCCCTGTCTTTTTCTTTGTCCTTGTTCTTACCTGCAGGACAAGAAGAAGGAGAGCCATCAGTCAGAACTTGAAGTCAAACTCCCAGTCAGGAACCGATTGCCTGGAACCCTTCCCTGATTGCTTACCTAGCACTATTCTCGAAGTACCCATTGTTTCAACATCTTATGCTTCCAGAGAAGATACCACATCTGCCCGAAGAACAAATAAGGCAAGGGAAAATGATACATTGAAGCATGTGGAGACAAGCACAACAAAGCACGTGCCGATTCATCCGCTACTTCTTCAAAATCAAAAGTATCTCATATCATCAGGGTTGCAATCACTCTGGGTTTGGTGAACTCATTTTGACCCTCAAATTCTCGGGTTGACTCGCTAGGCGTTATGAGCTGTACGTGCGGATTCACCACCCTTGAATCAAATTCTTAAAGATCAAGTCACCAACTGGAAAAAGCGCCCGCCACTCTTGAAGATCATATAGTTGACCAAACTGCTCAGGTGTGAATTATAAAGATTGAACAAAGAAACAGGTCGTCACCTTCACCTCATGCCTGCTTGCCATGTGTTCGAATCAACCTTCAAGATCAAGCCTCAACGGCCCTTGAAGAAGCTTCCAGCCCAATTCAAGATTAAGCCTTGACGGCCTTTGAAGAAATCACAAGTACGATTCAAAATCAAGTGTCCATCACCCTTGAATAAAATCCAGCTCCACATAAAAAAAGAGTAAGTTTAGACCTTCAGAGGAAACTAGAAAATCCTCCAACCCAGTTCAAGAATAAGCTGTGGAAAGTCAACAATCGGAGGAAGCCAGAAAGTTCTCCAACCCAGTTCAAGAATAAGCTGTGGAAAATCAACAATGGGAGGAAACCAAAAAATCCTCCAACCCAGTTCAAGAATAAGCTATGAAAAGTCAACAATCGGAGGAAGCCAGAAAGTCATCCAACCTAGTTCAAGAATAAGTTGTGGAAAGTCAACAATCGGAGGAAGCCAGAAAATCATCCAACCCAGTTCAAGAATAAGCCTGTGGAAAGTCAACAATTGGAGGAATCCAGAAAATCCTCCAACCCAGTTCAAGATCAAAGTTGTGGAAAGTCAACAAGCGCAACAAAATACGTGCCAATTCATCCACTACCAAAGCCAAAGATCATCTACCACGTGAAGCTCCTTGTGGTCCAATTTCAACCTTCAAGATCAAGCCTCGACGGTCCTTGAAGAAATTTCAAACAAAGTTCAAGAACAAGCCTCAACGGCCCTTGAAGAAACTTCCAGCCCAATTCAAGATCAAGCCTCAACGGCCCTTGAAGAAATCTCCAGCCCAATTTAAGATCAAGCCTCATTGGCCCTTGAACGGTCCTTGAAGAAATTTCAAACAAAGTTCAAGAACAAGCCTCAACGGCCCTTGAAGAAATCTCCAGCCCAATTCAAGATCAAGCCTCGATGGCCCTTGGATCGACATCTACATTAAGGGACTTCAAAACGCATCTCCTACACGTGACAAACACATGTATACGACGCGCCTTGAAGTGGGGGCATTTGTAGACATCGAAATTTTGGTGAAATAAATGTTGACCAATAGTTACAATTTCAACGCTCACGTGTCACATAAATTTTACACATACCGTGTGACTAAACGAAAAATCAAAATAAATCGGAAAAGTCATCAAACAGGACACGTGTCAACACATGGCAGAAACGATTTATTTTATCTAAATATTATATTCAAAATTAGGCCTTGGAAAATTCTATAAATAGAAGCCATTTCATTCATTATAGGGGAATAGAGGAGGAATTGAGATATACATTTCTCTACTCCCAAATTGGAAGAGAATTCCCTAAATCCTTGAAGCTTTAAAGTTCTAAAGCTTTCAAGCATCCAACCTTCTAAAGCTCCCAAGAAAATCCAGAAGGATCAAGAAAGCTCTCTTCGTTCTTCATCAAATCCTTTTTCAAGATCAAGCCCCGACGACCCTTGAAGAACTTTCACCAATTCAAGATCAAGCCCCGACGGACCTTGAAGAAAGTGTTCATCGTTCATCATCCATTCATCCTAAGATCAAGCCCCAAGGGCCCTTTGGATCAACAACATAAAAAAATCCACACATCCAACTGTTCTTCAAGATCAAGCCCAAAAGCCCTTGAAGACCCATTCATCCATCAACCTTCAAGATCAAGCCCAAAAGCCCTTGAAGAAATCCGCACAACTATTCTTCAAGATCAAGCCCAAAAGCCCATTGAAGAAATCCGCACAACTGTTCATCAACCATCAAGATCAGGCCCATTCAAGATCAAGCCCAAAAGCCCCTTGAAGATCCGTTCATAAACCGTCAAGATCAAGCCTCAACGGCCCTTGAAGAAACTTTCAATCGTTCATCCAATATCAAAGCCTCAACGGCCCTGGGATCAATCGCCCATCCACAGATCAACACCTTACGGAGATCGAATCAGAGGATCAAATTTGAGAGAGATTGTAACCCCAAAATCATTAATACAAAATATTATTTTGTACACGTGTTCTTGTCTCGTTTGTTTTCAGGAATTTCCGTGTTTACATCGTCGAAAACTTTTGTTCCGTTACGTAATCTCTGAATGTTTGTTTTTTTATGATTTTTTACGTATGCAATCTCGGAGTGTGTACAAATAAGTTTGACGGTTGGATTGTTGAAAAAGGTTTCGTAGAATGCATATCGCGTCAAAACGGTAGATTAAACAAACACCTAGAGTTAATATTATACTTCCATGAAGTATAAAATAAGATTTTGTAGTATCCACTAGTGTAAATATTTTAAATTGAAGATCGATTTCAGTCAATGCATTCTTATAGGGTCGAGGAGTGTAGCTGTAAAAAATCATCAAAATCGGAGCTAAAATAACCGTTAAATTGTGATTTTTCGTTTATAACCGCCGAAAACTTTTGTTATGTTACCTAATCTCTGAATGTTTGTTTTTTTTGTGATTTTTTACGTATACAATCTCGGAGTGTGTACAAACAAGTTTGACAGTTAGATAATGTTATACTTCCATTAAGTATAAAATAAGATTTGTGGTATCCACTAGTGTAAATATTTTAAATTGAAGATCAAATTTATTCATTGCATTCTTATAGGGTCGAGGAGTGTAGCTGTAAAAAAATCATCAAAATCGGAGCAAAAATAACCGTTAAATTGTGATTTTTCGTTTATAACCGTCGAAAACTTTTGTTCCGTTACGTAATCTCTGAATGTTTGTTTTTTACCATTTTTTATGTATACAATCACGGAATGTGTATACGAATAAGTTTGAAGGTTGGATCGTTGAAAAAAGTTTCGTAAAATGCATATCGCGTCGAAATGGTAGAATAAACAAACACTTAGAGTTAATATTATACTTCCATTAAGTATAAAATAAGATTTTGTGGTATCCACTAGTGTAAATATTTTAAATTGAAGATCAAATTCATTCATTGCATTCTTATAGGGTCGAGGAGTGTAGCTGTAAAAAATCATCAAAATCAAAGCTAAAATAACCGTTAAATTGTGATTTTTCGTTTATAACCGTCGAAAACTTTTGTTCGGTTACCTAATCTATGTATGTTTGTTTTTTATGATTTTTTAGGTATGCGATCTCGGAGTGTGTACAAACAAGTTTGACGGTTAGATCATTGAAAAAACTTTCGTAGAATGTGTATTGCATCAAAACGGTAGATTAAATAAACACTTAAGAGTTCATGTTATACTTCCATTAAGTATAAAATAAGATTTTGTGGTATTCAGTAGTGTAAATATTTTAAATTGAAGATCGAATTCATTCATTGCATTCTTATAGGGTCGAGGAGTGTAGCTGTAAAAAAATATCAAAACTGGAGCTAAAATAATCGTTAAATTATGATTTTTCGTTTATAACCGTTGAAATTTTTTGTTTCGTTACCTAATCTCTGAATGCTTTTTTTTTCGATTTTTTACATATGTGATCTTGTAGTATCTACAAAAACGTTTGATGGTTAGATCATAGAAACTAGTTTCGTAGAATGCATATCTTCATTAAATTTGCCTAAATTTTGAAGTGGGAAAAGTAATTTGTGCTAAATTTTTATTTATGTTTTTCAAGTATTGATTAGACAATATTTAGTTTGTGTGATGACATTTTCATTGTACAATTATCTTTTTGTTTCTTTATCGCATATTTTACATGGGTTATTATCTATTAAACCAAACAATTATTTATTTAATTTTTAAAAACGTATTTAATTTAAATACATTTTATTTATTTATTAAACCAAACAATTATTATTTTATTTTTTGAAAATTGTAATCAAATTTGGGGGGGGGGGGGGGGAATTTAAAATTTTGGGAGGGAATTTTGGGGGGATTTTTGCGGCCATTTTGTTTTTGTTGGTTATAACCGACAGTAATGAAAATGTTTATTGGTTTTTATTAAAAAAAATGTTTCTGTCGGTTTTTATTAAGAAAATGTTTCTGTCGGTTTTAATCGACAGTAATGAAAATATTCCAAAATAAAACCCCTCCTTATCATCCTTGCGTTGGTGCCTTCTCCCTTCCCCATTTTCTCCTCTCCTCATTTCCTTTGTATTTTCGATTTTGACAAGGTCTCACCTTTATTTGATTCTTTGTTGTTCATCTCTCACAAATGCAGAGAGGGTAAAAGAGCTGCTTAGAGAGCTTTCTTTGTTCTTTTTTTTTTCATTTTTTTCCCTTTTCAAAATCGAAATGTTCTAAATTATTTCACTAATCCTTGCTGGTTTGAACTACAAGAGTCTGTCTCTGGATTTGAAAGATTATATGGACTTACGGTTTTGAAGAATTGGGATTCTAGTGTTACACATATTATTGCATCGACAGATGAAAATCGAGCATGCAGAAGAACCCTCAAAGTTTTGATGGGTATCTTGGAGGGGAAGTGGATTCTGAGTGTGGAGTGTGAGTATTACTGTTTATGTTTTAAATGTTCTCCCTCAAGTACTTGGACTTTACAATTGTAATGGAGTACAGAAGCCAAAATGAGATATTGATATACATGTTCACATTACTGATAATTCGTTGTCTGTCTGTTTGTGCAGGGATTAATGCTTGCACAGAAGCAATGAAACTAGTTGATGAGGAGCCTTATGAAATCAACATTGACATTTATGGAATCAGGGATGGTCCTCGACTTGGTAGAGTAAGGCTGCAGAACAAGGTTAACTTTTCCTTGAGTTTAACTATCATCATGAAAACTTTAGATTTTCATGGATTCACCATAGGCATTGTTAATCTTGTTCAGTACATAAATAGGTTACACACTTATTTTAACAAAGTAGAGACCTTGTCAATTCCTCATCGAGATGAATCAAGAGCATAACTGTAGCAGTGAACGAGAGCAATTTTTTGATGTTTCTTCCAAATTGTTGAGATGAATCATCTGGGTTTTGTTCTAATAATCCTACAAATTTTGGATTTTGTTCTAATAATCTTACAAATTTGTTGAGCAATTTTTGTAAAGTCGGAATCTTTGGTTTCGGTTGTGAGGTATCTGATTTGGGTATTTGTGTTTTGCCGGGCACGGTGGTTGTGGCGGAGGAAGATTAGGATTGACGACGGAGCTCTGGCCATGAACTATCAGCTCTGTCTTTCTCTCTCTAGCTATGAATTGAATACAAAACTCCGTGTTGATATGGAAAAAAAAGTTCGAGCGTGGAGTTTCACTTACTAGTACATGGCTTTTGAAATAGGGTTGTCCAGACTGCAGAAGAAATCCATGGCTTTTGGAAGAGGGGCTGTTCCGAATCTATCTTCTCTCCCTCTCCAATGTTCTTCAAGGGGTTCTTGTGATGCAGAAAGTGGTTTAAATTTTTTTTTATTAATAAATTTTCTGTTAGTTTTATCTGACAATAATTCTTTTATTTATTCTTATTAATAACTTCTCTGTCGGTTATATCCGACAGAAGTTCTGTCGGTTATATTCGACAGAAGTTCTGTCGGTTTTAGTATTTTCTGTCGGTTTTATCCGACAGAGAATGCTCTAATTTATTCTTTATTAATATATTCTCTATCGGTTATATCCGACACAATTTCTGTCGGTTTTAGAGTATTTTCTATCAGAAAATTCATTTCCTGACGCAGGTAATTTTGTCGCTTATTATATCCGCCACTGCACCCATTTTGTATCGGATTCTGCTTAATTTCCGACAGTATTATACGTTTCTTGTTGGTTTTTAAACCGACACTGGGTACTTTTGTAGTAGTGTAAATACAAATTATTCATTCAATCCCTATGGAAACGATCATGCTTAAGCCGTTTATACTATAATTACCTTATTCTCTTGCAAGTAATTTTAAGTGTTTTTACCCCTACTTTTGCAGGAGGTAAAAACCCTATCAACAATCTATCAAACGTAGCTTTTTCTGACTTGTTAAATTGGATTTGGATGCAGATGAAAGGAATGACAGACCCCCATCTTCGATTGTACATATTCTGAACAAGGATGGTTTACCTTGCCCACATAAGTCGAGTCTTTGATGGAGGGAGTTAGGGTGACTTAAAGTTGTTGCTTGTGTCATTTGCTGGCCTTGTTTCACTTTACTATTGGTTCTCTTTTTTGGTTTGTAACTTTGTTAGTCCTAGTTGTGGCCTTTCCTTTTGTTCTTTGGCTTTGCCCTTAGACCTGACATTCGTGTCGCATTTCCCGTGTTCGTGTCATTTTCGTGTCATACACGATATCTTAACGGGTCGTGTTGTGTAACACCTGTTAAAATAAACGGGTAAAATGACCCGACCCGAAATCGACCCGATAATATTAACAAGTAATATGTCCCGACCCATTACCCGTTAAGGAAAATATATTTTAAACCAATAAATAATCAAATGAACAACATAATACTAAATAAGTATATAATACCATATTATCATATTCAAAACATAAAAACGCATTTGTCTTTCAAGTATTACATATTTACATACCCAAAATAAGAGCATAATAAAATATAAAAAAACATTAGAACATTACAAAATATCCAATGTTCAAAAGATTTGCAAAATTAAGGGAGTTATGTTTCAAGGTTTGGAACCTTGCACATTTTCTTACAATCAAACTCTTCAATTTTCATCAATCACCATGGGAAACGGTGTTGGAACTTTGACTTGATATATTGTCTTCAAGAGTTATATTGATGATATTTTCAGTGAGGCTTTCTACATTAGCACTCTCTTCTCATTTATCATATGGCTATTGTTTAAGTAAAGTCTTTAATAGTTTTTTAATTAATGTAGAAGTGTGAAAAATATAGAAAAAATATATAAACGCTCGTAATGACAAGCTTTACAACTTTCGTGAAGGGCTTAACTTTGAAATGTGCCACTATAATCATATAAATCATAGATCAAAATTTAACCGTCGATTGTTGTTTACATTTATGCTTAATTTTTCTCACCAAATTTTGTTTTTTTTCAGATTTTATTTTTTGAAAACATGATCTATTAGAGGATACAGGAAGATGAATGGTTTGGATCGTTGATATTATGTTCAGAGTTTTACCGTTAGTGAAAATATTGCTTGGTGTTTATAAAGTCTCTACAAACTATATAACATCGACTCATATTTCAATTAACCGTAAATAACGGGACGTGATATCAAAGATCTGAACCGTTCATCTTCCTACATCCCTCAGAAGATCATGTTTTCAAAAAAGAAAATTTTAAAATGAAATTCAATATAAAGAATAAAGCCTAAACGACAATCGATGATTAAATACAAATTTTAAGGTTTATGGATTATAGTGTCGGATTTCGAAGTTGACCCCTTCACGAAAGTTGTAAAGCTTGTCTGTCACAGCCCGTCCTGGGATTTCTATATCGGGGACGTGAAATGATGGAAATAACCTTGACGAGTATTAAGGTATGTGTGTGTGTGATATATTTTGGATTAAATACACACATTTCATAAACTTTTGGAAAAAATATATTTAAGTTGATTTTAAAAATTGGTATGTATATTTTGTGTGGTTAGGGATTAAAAGAAAATGGATGGTGATGAGTTATGATGGACCACACAACACACACGTACAAGACTCTCTCCTTCTCCGTGCTCTCTCTTTCTCCTCCCTCACGACTCTCTCAGTCTCTCACTCTCTCTCTCTCTTAACCGTACAGACACACTCACCATCGAGCCTACAAGCACGGATCGAAGGTTGTGAAGGTACCATCGTCCTCGTGAGGACCATACGAACTCAACCACACCCATTTCAGGTAAGAAATCTCTTGATTTCACGTCGAAATCACAAGCACCGATTTTGGCACTGTTCATGAACTTTGTGTTGGTTGATTTTTAGGACAATCCAAGCTCATAGTGAGCTTTAGAAGGTTCTCACGAAACTCGAGGACGTTCGTTTCGAAGTTTTGGACGTCGGGATCATTGCGTTTGAGGGGCCGGTTTTGGGTGAAATTTCCCGACGTGATTTTGAAGGTTTTGGAAGTTTTTAAAGTTATAGACTCCTTCCCCTCTTAATTTAGAGCTCGTAGGTGAAAATTTCATGAAAAATTATGAAAAACGAGTGAGAACGGACGAGTTGCAGGTTTCCGGCGCCGGCGACAGTGTGCCGGCGACGCGAGGAAGAAGAAGACGCGCGTGGGGGCGCGTAGGTCCGTGCCACCCACGGCGCGTGGGGGCGCGTGACAACCCCAAAATTAATTCTAAAATTTTGTCGACGTCCGTGACGTCGAGTAGGTCACTGTGGTATATTCATATACCCAAATTGAGCACCGTATGAGAAGTTATTTCGAATTGTTGGTTATATGCTTTAAAATAACGTTTTTATAGTTATTTCGCATATAGGTGATACCTATCCCGAGGACGAGCGTATCCAGGGACGTCACGGGGGTTACGACCCTTCGACTTATCAGTGAGTGGGCAGTATTTTCTGTTTATACCTATATACTATGAATTTTCCCAGAAATTGAGTTTTAATGAAAGTATGTTTCCAAAATGCCATGCATGCATGATTTGAATGATATGAATGATATGAGTTATATGAATTGATAATTGATGCATATATATATATATATATATATATATATGAATTGGTGTTGTGGACGCACAGGTAAGTATCAGGTGAGTTTTATGTTATTCATGTGAATCATGGATGATGTATATTATGTTGATAGCTCATAACCTGCAATCATGGTGTTAGTGCTTATATTATTCACCTCGCACCGCACACTCACCTTGGATCCAAGTAGGTGCATGTCATACAGACCATGAGAGGGTTCCGACATGTCGTATAGACCATGAAAGGGTTCCGACTGATAGGTGACCTTAGATATGTGCACAGATTATTGATGAGAGAAGCACTAGAGCGTATTATTACACCATTCATATCGTACGGGCTACTTCAGGTAGTTCCGACTTATATGCAGTGTAGTGCCGTACAGGTCACCGAGGTGACTCCGGTTGGATTGGATGTTGAGCTATATAATTAACCATACAGGACCAACTGCAGGGTCTCCGGTTAATTCATTATTTCACCTGTTACATTGATGCATCATTCATTCTGTTTTTGAAATTATAACATGGCATACTTTCTGGTTTTTGAGAAAAATTGATGATTTGCGATTTATGAAAAGTATTATGCTATTATGCTATTTTCTGGGAAAGTATACAGGTTTTACAGCAAGGGGTTAGAAATGTTTTAAATGAAAGGTTTTCGAAAAGCTTTGTTTTACTAACCCACTCAATTTTGTTTTGCGCCCCTCCAGGTTCTAGTTAGCAATTGGTGGTTGACGAGGGCTTCTACGGCATTCTGACAGACTTCCCTAATGTAGGACTCACCTGTGGGTGTTGTAACTTCATTATGGTCCTACTTGACTGCACCTAGTACTTAAGCTCTGTTTATGTGTGTGTTCACACTTTAACTCACTCTAGCATGCTATTTGGTTATTCTTGCTAGTAGTTGGTTTGTATTCTTTCGTAACTCTCTTATCCTTGCTTCCGCACCGCACTTATGGTTACGTCACGCTCACGTGAAGACCAGCATGCCTTGATTCTAGGATCGGGGTGTGTCAGTTTGGTATCAGAGCTTAGGTTGCAGTCTTGTATAATTGTTAATGATGATCTTTTGGTGTCTTCTGTCAGAACTATGCCGCCTCGTAGGGAACCACGTCGTATTTCTGAGTCTAACTTCCCTAATATAACTCAATTAGGGGAACCGATTGCCCATGCTTTTCAGAATGCAATTCGTCCTCCTCCCCCTCCTCAAAGAACACCCCTGGAGACCATGTACAATCTGAAGTTAGACTGCTTCATGGGTAATGAGGGGCATGAAGGGGCAGAGAAATGGCTAGATCATATTGAGAAGACTTTTCAGGTGCTGCAAAGTCAGGGGAACCTTCCTGCTAACAGATGGGTCGAAACCACTACTTGGTTTTTGGGGCGAGAGCCAGTAGGTTGGTGGAAGAATCAGATTCAGTTTATGTCACCGGAGATGGCATCTGATTGGGCAGTATTTAAGGACAATTTTAAAAAGAGATTTGTTCCCCCAGAGTACATTGACCGTAAGAAGCAGGAATTCGCTAGACTGAAGCAAAAGAATATGTCGGTGCATGAGTACTACAGGAAATTTACAGATTTATCTCGTTATGATCCTGATACAGCTGGTAATCCGGTAGAGATGCTTCGCCGCTTTAAGTTGGGAACTAAAAGGAAATGGCGGACTTTTGCTAGTGCACTTCCTTGCACCGATTATCATGAGTTTTCTGAGATTCTGGTTCGGATGGAGGATTCCGATAACTTTCCCAGTAACAGTGAGGATGATGAAGAGAAAAATGATAATCGGATGAGAGATGACAGAGGAAAAGGTATCTCCATTCCGGGACCCCGTAGGACGCAAAATTTCAAGAAAAATGGGGCGAGCTCGAGTTCTTCCAGTGGAGGATTTAGTGTGACAGGCCCGAAGAGAGGTGGAAGATTTACTGGCAGACCTAGATTTCAGGGGCCGAGAGATTTTAGTGGAGCTGGTGGTTTAGGTGCTCCGTTGTGCCGTCGATGTAACTTCAGGCATCATGGAGAATGTAGGAGAAGTGGTGGTGGTGGTGGTGGTGGTTGTTTTACTTATGGGCAGATGGGACATAGAGCTGCTCAGTGTCCCCAGAGTCAGCAGAGACCTCAGCAGTCTGCTATGCCACCTCCAGCACCTGTACATCAGAATTATGGATCAGGCAGCTATGGTCAGACTGGTCGTGGTAGTGCTTACCATTATTAGGGTGATGCTGCTCCCTATGCGTACGGACAGTATCAGCATACCCAAGATCCTTATTATCAGAGTGGGTATTCTCAAGATCCTGGAGGTTATTCTTCATATTTTTCCATGCCAGCCAGTGGGTCTTAGCGGTATCAGGGAAATCAGCCTCGTCAAAGAGAGGTTGCTGCTAGCGGTGCAGGACCGTCTAGACAGGCTAGCCAGTCAGGCCAGGGACGCACTTCTCAGGGGCGAGGTAATCAAGGAAACAGAGGTCGTGGTGGATAACAGCAAGCTCAGGGACGTGTTAATCACATCTCACTGCAGGATGCTCAGAACCATCCAGACTTGATCATAGGTATGTTAAACATCCTTGGTCACTTTGCTAGAGTTTTGATTGATTGTGGTGCTACCCATTCTGTGATTTCTCATACCTTTGCTCAAATGACACAACCTCACCCTACACCTCTAGGATTTGATTTAGAGTTTGCTATGCCTAGAGGAGACAAATGTTATGTTGATAGTGTTTATCCAGGGTGTCCAGTGATGGTAGATGGCGTAGTTATGCTAGCTAATCTTATCCCGTTAGATATTGTGGATTTTGATGTGATTCTAGGGGCCGATTGGTTGCATTTTAATCGTGCCCATATAGATTGTTACGGGAAATCAGTTACTTTTCTTCGTCCTGGACTACCCGAGGTTACTTTTGTGGGTGAAAGAAGTGGGCTGAGACATGGTGTTATTTCTGCCATGAGAGCAAAGAAGCTATTATCGAAAGGTTGTCAAGGATACTTAGCACATGTGGTGCTAAATGATGTTGCTCCTAACAGTATAGAGGAAGTTGGAGTAGTCAGGCACTATCCTGATGTATTCCCAGATGATTTACCTGGATTGCCGCCAGACAGAGATGTGGAGTTTTCGATTGATTTGCTTCCAGGTACGGATCCTATATCTTTGACTCCATATAGAATAGCTCCAGCTGAATTAAGAGAGTTGAAAATTCAGTTACAGGAATTAACCGATAAAGGTTTCATTCAACCTAGTACTTCACCTTGGGGAGCTCCAGTATTATTTGTAAGAAAGAAAGATGGAACTTTGAGATTATGTATTGATTACAAGCAATTGAATCGGGTAACGATTAAAAACCGTTATCCATTGCCTCGTATTGATGATTTGTTTGATCAGCTTAAAAGTGCATGTGTATTCTCTAAGATTGATTTGAGATCTGGTTATTACCAGTTGAAGATTAAAGATGAGGATGTACCTAGAACGGCTTTCAGAACCTGTTATGGACATTACGAGTTTTTGGTGATGCCATTTGGGTTGACTAATGCACCTGCAGCTTTCATGAGGTTGATGAATGAAGTATTTCAGCAATATCTTGATAGGTTTGTCATTGTTTTTATTGATTATATTCTGGTATACTCTAAGTCGAAAGCAGACCATATTCGACATCTTAACTTGGTACTAAAGAAATTGAGGGAACATCAGTTGTATGCCAAGTTCAGTAAATGTCAGTTTTGGTTGAATCAAGTGGCATTTTTGGGACATGTAGTTTCGGCATAAGGAATTCAAGTTGATCCTCAAAAGATAGCAGCAATGGAGAACTGGGAACAACCACTAACCGTCACCGAGGTAAGGAGTTTCCTTGGTCTAGCAGGTTATTATAGAAGATTTGTTCAAGATTTCTCTATGATTGCGTTACCACTAACGAAGTTAACCAGGAAGGATGTTAAGTTTGTTTGGGATGAGAATTGTGAGCAAAGTTTCCATCAATTGAAACATGGCCTCACTCATGCTCCAGTGTTGGTACTTCCTGACGATAGTGGTAACTATGAGATTTATAGTGATGCTTCCTTGAATGGTTTGGGATGTGTCTTGATGCAGCATAACAGAGTGATCGCCTATGCTTCTCGACAGTTAAAGATTCATGAAAGGAATTATCCTACTCACGATCTTGAGTTGGCAGCCATTGTTTTTGCTCTGAAGATTTGGAGGCATTATCTCTATGGTGAGAAATGTAAGATCTTCACAGATCATAAGAGTCTTCAGTATCTTTTCACTCAGCATGATCTTAATCTTCGTCAGCGAAGATGGATGGAGTTGCTAAGTGATTATGACTACACTATTGAGTACCATCCGGGTCGTGCCAATGTGGTAGCTGATGCACTGAGTAGGAAACCTCAAGGCTGACTTAATGCCTTGTATGCTTGCCGTGTTCCTCTTCTTGCAGATTTGAGAGCTACTAGAGTAAAGTTGGAAATGGAAGAGCAAAGAGAAGCTTTTCATGCTAGTTTCCAAGTCAGGCCAGTTTTGGTTGATCGTGTACTTGAAGCTCAGTGGGTTGATGAGGAGATTCAAGAATTGATTCAGTTGAGAAGTGAAGGGAAAAAGAAAGATCTCAAGATTCGAGAATCGGAGGGCATACTTATGCAAGAGAACATGATGTATGTGCCAAATAACGAGGAATTAAAGAAAGAAATTTTGGATGAAGCACATTGTTCGGCTTATGCAATGCACCCAGGAGGAACCAAGATGTACCATACCATTCGCCCATTTTATTATTGGCCGGGTATGAAAAGGGAAATTGCTAAGTATGTAAGTAGGTGTATTGTTTGCCAGCAAGTCAAAGCTGAAAGAAAGAAGCCTTTTGGTCGGATGCAACCACTTCCTGTTCCTCAGTGGAAATGGGAAAATATAACTATGGATTTTGTGTATAAGCTTCCACGTACACAAAATGGATTTGATGGCGTTTGGGTGATTGTAGATCGGCTTACCAAGTCAGCACACTTCATCCCAGTGAGAGAAAAGTATCCTCTGAATAAATTGGCTAAGTTGTTCATCACAAAGATTGTGAAGTATCATGGCGTTCCAGTGAATATTATTTCTGACTGAGATCCAAGATTTACTTCTAAGTTTTGGATAGCTTTTCAGGAAGCTCTTGGTACGAAATTGCTTTATAGTACTGCTTATCATCCTCAGATAGATGGACAATCTGATAGGACTATTCAGACGTTAGAGGATATGTTGAGATCTTCAGTGTTGCAGTTTGGTGATTCTTGGCATGATCGCCTAGATTTGATGGAATTTGCCTACAACAATAGTTTTCATTTGAGCTTTGGTATGTCACCATTTGAGGCACTTTATGGTAGAGCTTGTCGTACGCCATTGTGTTGGTCAGAGGTTGGTGAAAGAGTGCTAGAGGGCCCAGAGATTGTGGATGAGACTACTCAAAATGTTTAGGTGATTAAGGCTAACCTGAAAGCGGTCCAAGATCGACAAAAGAGTATAGCAGATAAACATGCTACTGATCGAGTTTATGATGTGGGTAATTTGGTATTCTTGAAATTGTCACCTTGGAGAGGTGTAGTACGGTTTGGTAAAAGAGGCAAGCTAAGTCCGAGATATAGAGGACCTTATGAGATCACTGAGAGGAATGGTGAAGTTGCTTACAGGTTGAAGTTGCCTCCGGAATTATCTAAGGTTCATAATGTATTTCATGTCTCGATGCTTCAACATTATGTTTCAGATCTTTCACATGTGATTCCTCCTCAACCTTTGGAAATTAATCCGGATTTGACGTATGATGAGGAACCAGTCACCATCTTGGATTGGAAAGACAAGGTTCTAAGGAATAAGACGGTGAGCTTAGTAAAAGTATTGTGGAGGAATCACTCAGCAGAAGAAGCTACTTGGGAGACAGAAGATCGAATGAGAGAGATGTATCCAAGGTTATTTTATGAGTATGAAGTGGATTGGTTGGTTATATGAATTTCGGGGACGAAATTCTATAAAGGGGGAATATTGTCATAGCCCGTCCCGGGATTTCTATATCGGGGACGTGAAATGACGGAAATAACCTTGACGAGTATTAAGGTATGTGTGTGTGTGATATATTTTGGATTAAATACACACATTTCATAAACTTTTGGAAAAAATATATTTAAGTTGATTTTAAAAATTGGTATGTATATTTTGTGTGGTTAGGGATTAAAAGAAAATGGATGGTGATGAGTTATGATGGACCACACAACACACACGTACAAGACTCTCTCCTTCCCCGTGCTCTCTCTCTCCTCCCTCACGACTCTCTCAGTCTCTCACTCTCTCTCTCTTAACCGTACGGACACACTCACCATCTAGCCTACAAGCACGGATCGAAGGTTGTGAAGGTACCATCGTGCTCGTAAGGACTATACGAACTCAACCACACCCATTTCAGGTAAGAAATCTCTCGATTTCACGTCGAAATCACAAGCACCGATTTTGGCACTGTTCATGAACTTTGTGTTGGTTGATTTTTAGGACAATCCAAGCTCATAGTGAGCTTTAGGAGGTTCTCACGAAACTCAGGGACGTTCGTTTGGAAGTTTTGGACGTCGGGATCACTGCGTTCGAGGGTGGCCGATTTTGGGTGAAATTTCCCGACGTGATTTTGAAGGTTTTGGAAGTTTTTAAAGGTATAGACTCATTCCCCTCTTAATTTATAGCTCGTAGCTGAAAAGTTCGTGAAAAATGATGAAGAAACGAGTGAGAACGGACAAGTTGCAGGTTTCCGGCGTCGGCGACACTATGCATGGGGACGCATAGGTCCGTGCCACCCACGGCGCGTGGGGGCACGTGACAAGCCCAAAATTAATTCTAAAATTTTGTCAACGTCCGTGACGTCGAGTAGGTCACTGTGGTATATTCATATACCCAAATTGAGCACCGTATGAGAAGTTATTTCGAATTGTTGGTTATATGCTTTAAAATAACGTTTTTATAGTTATTTCGCATATAGGTGATACCTATCCCGAGGACGAGTGTATCCAGGGACGTCACGGGGGTTACGACCCTTCGACTTATCAGTGAGTGGGCAGTATTTTCTGTTTATACCTATATACTATGAATTTTCCCAGAAATTGAGTTTTAATGAAAGTATGTTTCCAAAATGCCATGCATGCATGATTTGAATGATATGAATGATATGAGTTATATGAATTGATAATTGATGCATATATATATATATATATATGAATTGGTGCTGTGGACGCACAGGTAAGTATCAGGTGAGTTTTATGTTATTCATGTGAATCATGGATGATGTATATTATGTTGATAGCTCATAACCTGCAATCATGGTGTTAGTGCTTATATTATTCACCTCGCACCGCACACTCACCTTGGATCCAAGTAGGTGCATGTCGTACAGACCATGAGAGGGTTCCGACATGTCGTACAAACCATGAGAGGGTTCCGACTGATAGGTGACCTTAGATATGTGCACAGATTATTGATGAGAGAAGTACTAGAGCATATTATTATACCATTCATGTCGTACAGACTACTTCAGGTAGTTCCGACTTGTATGCAGTGTAGTGCCGTACAGGTCACCGAGGTGACTCCGGTTGGATTGGATGTTGAGCTATAGAATTAACCGTACAGGACCAACTGCAGGGTCTCCGGTTAATTCATTATTTCACCTGTTACATTGATGCATCATTCATTCTGTTTTTGAAATTATAACATGGCATACTTTCTGGTTTTTGAGAAAAATTGATGATTTGAGATTTATGAAAAGTATTATGCTATTATGCTATTTTCTGGGAAAGTATACAGGTTTTACAGCGAGGGGTTAGAAATGTTTTAAATGAAAGGTTTTCGAAAAGCTTTGTTTTACTGACCCACTCAATTTTGTTTTGCGCCACTCCAGGTTCTAGTTAGCAGTTGGTGGTTGACGAGGGCTTCTACGACATTTTGACAGACTTCCCTAATGTAGGACTCACCTGCGGGTGTTGTAACTTCATTATGGTCCTACTTGACTGCACCTAGTACTTAAGCTCTGTTTATGTGTGTGTTCACACTTTAACTCACTCTAGCATGCTATTTGGTTATTCTTTCTAGTAGTTGGTTTGTATTCTTTCGTAACTCTCTTATCCTTGCTTCCGCACCGCACTTATGGTTACGTCACGCTCACGTGACGGCTAGCATGCCTTGATTCTAGGATCGGGGTGTGTCATTGTCACTACGAGTGATTGTATATATATTTTTTACATTTCTTACACTTCTACAATAATTATTATTAATTTTATTGCTTTTACACTCAAATAAAAAACACTATTCATGACAGTTTGGAGGGTTTTAAAAATCTAAATGATAATGTAAGTGTAACCATTATCTACTCGTGGAGGAATGATGAATCACGAGTGTTTATATATTCTTTCACATTTTTCATACTTGTAGGGATGTCTTATTGCCTATACTAATACTATACTAGTTGATTTTAATTTTGGACAACAACATGTTAAGTAAAATTTATCCTATTAATGATAATAAGAAACTCTCATAATAAAAATAAATAAATGAATAAAACTTAATTTTTTAAACTTATATAGAATAATAATACAAAAATATATATTTAATATAGAATATACCAATATATACAATATGGCTATTGTATTTTATAATAAATTTTTTAGTAATTAAACTTTAAAATTATAATTTATTTTTCTTAACGGGTCGAAACATGTCACCCGATAATAATCCGATTAGTTATCATGTTGACCCGAAACCTGTTATTTTCGTGTCATGTCACCGTATCGTGTAAGAAACTGCCGGGTTTGTTTGCCCTGGTGTAGTTCCAGTTTACCAAAAAAACATGAAAGGAATGGCGGTGGCAATGGTGGGAGATGAAATCAATGACTCTCCGGCTTTGGTTGTAGCAGATGTTGGCATGGCAATTAGTGCTGGAACCGACATAGCCATAGAAGCCGCAAATATAGTTCTGATGAAGAGCAACTTGGAAGATGTAGTTACAGCCATTGATCTCTCTAGAAAGACCATGTCTAGAGTTCGATTGAATTATGTCTGGGCCCTGGGCTACACTATCCTCGGCATGCCAGTGGCGACAAGAGTTTGGTTCCCCTTCAGTGGAATTCGATCACCATTGTGGCTTGCAGGTGCATGTATGGCTGCTTCATCTCTAAGCGTGGTATGTTCTTCTCTCTTATTGTACTCATGTAAGAAGTTTTTGCATATTCAGAGCGTCTCCAACGACAAGCTTTTGCCTGGGCCAGCCCAGGCCCAATGCGGGCTAGGCGATCGTCGGGGCCAAAAATAATTGGGAGCACCAAAATTATTAGGGTTGTACATTCATAAATATTTTTATAAAAGTATAAATTTATAAAATTCGGTCAAATGACCAAAAAGTTTAACTAGAATTGGTTTATGTTGCTTAAAATTAATGAGGATGTCTCGGGTTCAAATCATTTTGTGTTTATTTACTTTCCAATTTTTACGAATTTCATTTCATATGGGTATAAATTTATAAAATTCGGTCAAATTGACACACCCCATCCCGAAGGAGGGCATGCTGGTCGTCACGTGAGAGTGACGTAACCATTTACATAGTTCATAAGCTTTTAAATTACAATTACTAAAATGGAAACCCCCGAGGGTGAGTCCAACTTTTGTGAATTCTGTCAGAACGTCGTTGGGTTCCTCGTGGCCACCAAAGCTCTGCTAACTTGAACCTGGAGGGGCGAAAAACAAAGTTGAGTGGGTCAGTAAAACAAAGTTTTTCAAAAATCTTTCGCCAAAAACAATTCTAACCCCTCACCGTAAAACCTTTATACTTTCCCAGAAAAATAGTATATATACATATCATCAAAAGCTCAAATCCCAATCCTTCAACGCTTTTCAAAAAGAGTATGCCATGCCATGCCAAATGTAATATGAATGCATCAATATAAATCAGGTGAAAATAATAAATCAACCGGAGACCCTACAATGATCCTGTACGGCTGATTCTAAGGCTCAACATCCAAACCAACCGGAGTCACCTCGGTGACCTGTACGGTTCAACTCTGCACGTCACTCGGAACTACATATAGTAGTCTGTACGATGACAGGTGTATAAATACGCTCTAGTGCTTCTCTCAACAATCATCAGCGCGCATAACTAAGGTCACCCACTAGTCGGAATCACATCTAGTGATCTGTATGGCTAGCATGTCGGAACCCTCACATGGTCTGTATGACATCCACCTACTTGGATCCAAGACGAGCGTGCGGTGTGGTGAATAACAACATAAGCACTAACACCTAGGTGCAGGTTATGAACTTTCAATGCAATTCATAATAAATAACTCAGCTGAAAAATAATAAACTCACCTGAGCGTCCACCGCGTCAATTCACATATATATGCATCAATTATCAAACTAGACATCTCAACAATTGCATGCATGGCAATTTAATTCATAATTTTCATAAAAACACATTTTCTGGGAAAAACATTTGTATATAGGTAATACGAAATCAAAACTGCCCACTCACCTGGAGTTCGTCTAACAACTCCCTAGCACCACACATCAAGGAGTCATGACGATCGCCGCCTAGAACAGTAATCAAATCCAACCTCAAAATTCATATCGATAGAATATATAACTTATATAAAATACGTCACTACGTAGTTCGATCCGGAAGATCTGCAACTCCGATTTTAAATCCATAACTTCCAGAGGTCCACAATAAATCTCTAGGACAACATCCTAAAATTTCATTACCATCCAACGGTCGGATTTCCGTCAATTATCAAAACCAAGTGACGGTTAACATTCTATATTATGGACTTACAACTCCAATTCCGGAAGATCCGTAAATCGGATTCCCAATCCGTAAGTTCCTATAATCCTCAAATATTACATATTACGACGTATCAAAGTTTGGTGACGATCCAACGCTCGGATCGTCAATTCACATTTTCACCTATATGCGAAATAATTATAAAACGTTATTTTAAGCACCTAACCAACAATTCTTAATAACTTCTCACACGGTGCTCAAATTGGGTATATGAATACACCACTGTGATCTACACAACCTCAGGATCATCCCCAAAATTTTAAAATAATTTTTGGGTTCCCCACGCGCCCTCACGCGCCGTCACACGCACGGCCAGACGCGCCCCCACGCGTGGCCACGTGCGCTGCACACTGACGGTGTCAATTGACGCCGTCAGGTATATTCCAGGAATATTCCATCTAATCCTAACAGAAACAGTCAGTTTTAACTAACGGCGTCAGAATATTCCGTCAAAATTGACGGAATATTCGCCGTCTTCAACCTCCAGCTCCGGTGACCGTCGCCGGCGCCGGAAACTGGGCATTTTTTTAAAACTCTTAATCTCGCTCATTTTTCAACCAAAATCTACGTAATTGGTACCAATTTGAAGCTTACGACATGAAGAATCACGATATACCTGTCTCGAGCTTTGAAATTCACGAAAATACGTCGGGGAGGTTGAAACTCCGCCGACCTCTGCAAAATTTTGAAACTGGGCTTCCCGTGGACCAATTTTTACCAACGATGCACTCCAAGCATCGTGAGGACCTTCTGGAGCTCGATATGGTCCTAAAACTCCTAAAAACTCAAGGGTTTAAGAGTATGTGAATAGTGACTAAATCGGAAATTGGAAAAACTAGGGTTCCTTACGTCCAATTCCTGCGATTCTTCTTCTCCGAGCTTCGTAGAAGTGTCTTAAAGCTTTCTACGAACTTGTAGCTTCCTGAAATGTTCATAATCACGTCTACATGAATAGTACAAAAAAATTTGGGGTTCGGATTTCACAAGCTTTCGAAGGGTTCCTGACCTGAAAATGGTACTACTCGACTCGTAAGGACACAAGGAACACGATGGTGCCTTCAAAACTTTCGATCTGACACGTTCCAAATGGTTATGGTGTCTATCCGTACAATGAGAGAGAAGAGGGAGAGAAGCACGGGAGAGAAGGGAGAGAAAGGGAGATGTGTGGTCAAGGGTTGGTCAACAACCCAAAAATATCTAAAGTTAATCCTAATTGGTTCTAAATAATTAGGACTCAACAAAATTAGTCCCCATCCATAATTTTAACCACACAAATACCACAATGAAATTCAACATCCAAGTGCAAAATCGTCCTTTCACACCATCCATAATTTATTTCCGGGACGGGCTGTCACACAAATGATCAAGAAGGTTAACTAGAAATGATGGTTTGTGATGTTTAAAATTAATGAGGAATTCCTTAGTTCAAAACGTTATGTTCATTTTTTTATTTTCCAGTTTTTACAAATTTCTCTTCGTAAGAGTATAAATTTTTTAAATTTGGTTAAATGATTAAGAAGTTTAAATAGAAGCAATGTTCCTTTTTTTTTTTTCTTTTCAGTTTTTATGAATTTCTCTTCGTAAGAGTATAAATTTTTAAATTTTGGTTAAAGGATCAAGAAGTTTAATCAGAAGAAATGGTTTTTGTTCTTTAAAATTAACAAAAGGTCTTGAGTTTGAAATGTTATGTGCTTATTTTTATTATTTCTAGTTTTTACGAATTTTTGTTTGGTGTTAATTCCTTTTTAATTACTAGCTAGTAGCTATGTGGGTTATAGTTTTTAGACATTCATTTCAATTCAAGTCTAACCTTCAACAAAGAGTAATGCACAGACCAATTTTTTTTAACCAAATTTGCAAACCATATGACGTGTCACTAATAAGAAATAAGCACGTTAATCAACACTTAAGTAATAATCCAATCATCAACAATCACATCATATTGTTTACAAAATTTGGTTTACAAATTTGGTATCCCTAACATTAGCCTTCAAGAAATTAATGGATGTATGTCTTTACCAATACTAGGTTTAATTTAGTGCTCATGTTGCTTATACATTTAAATTAAAGACTTGTATGTTGTTATTTTTTTAGTCTCATATTGACAAGTTTAGTAAATAAGAAAAAACATCTCACGAGTTATATAAAAACACTTTAAAAGTTCGGCTAAAAAGGAAACAAAACTCATTATCTATCTACTTGCAAGCCCAGGGTTTTTTAGTTCCTTTCTATCAATATAAAATAAATTAGTTTTTCCGTGTTTCTAAATTATTGAGTTTGAAGTGCTTTTCTAAGTATAATTTTATCGAAGTCTTATGTGTGAAAACAAATAATTTTTTATATGAAGTTAGGGCATAATTTTTGAGGTCGACGTGGGCTTCAAAAATCTTAGGACCGGCCCTGGCCTTTGCTACCACTGATTGCTCACTTGCAAGTTGCAATTGGGTTGGTGTTATTTGTGGTGTATGCCACCTTCAAGTCGTGCCTTTGAATCTCTCTACATCGGTCTCACGGCAGTCACCATTCCTCCAGCTAAGCTATCAGCAAAAAATGAATGGTGTGTGTTTGATATAAAAATCTAAATCAAAAGTCTTCGTTCGACTAATCTAAGTCTCCTCACTTTGACATAGAAGCGGGGCGAGTGTAACTATTTCTTAAGTTTTCAAATGGTGTGTGTTTGATATGTAAAAAGTCCAAATCAAAAGTCTTCGTTCAACTAGTCTATGACTTTGTTTGGTACTGAGGTGATTCTGAAAAAAAGTGGGTATCAAAAAAAGCTAGGAGCTCTTTTGTATTTGGTAAACATTCAGCTTCAGTTTTTTTTCACAGTTTTGGATGAAAAAAAGCCAAAAACACAAAGCTGCAAAACCTAGCTTTGAAAAACCGGCTTTTTTTCATATATGTTTTACATAAAAGTTTACCAAACACTATAATACTATTTTTTTTTCTTTCCAAAAGCACTTTTACAAAAAAATTTACCAAACACTCTGCTGCTTATTCTCACAGCACAGCAGAAGCAGTTTTTTTTCAAAGTACAGCAATACCAAACCAGCCCTATGTCTCCTCACTTCAACATTGAAGCCGGGCTTTGACTATTAATGCAAAAAATGAATGGTGTGCTTGATATGTAAAAAATCCATATGACAAAAGTCTTCGTTCGACTAATCTAAGTCTCCTCACTTCGACATAGAAGCCGGGCGAGTTACCTTCTTAAGTTTTCAAATGGTGTGTGCTTGATATGTAAAAAGTCCAAATCAAAAGTCTTCATTCGACTAGTCTACGTCTCCTCACTTCGACATAGAAGCCGGACTTTGACTATTAATGCAGAAAATGAATGGTGTGTGTTTGATATGTAAAAATCCAAATGACAAAAGTCTTCGTTCGAGTTCCACTAGTCCAAGTCTAAAGATGAAAACCACTACAATTAAGGAAAGTATATATATTCTGTATGTATACGGAGGAGAGAAGTCATTTCCTACTGTCGAAAATGTTTTCGATGATACACTGCTTGTGTTATATCTATATGATGATTATGACTAATTACTTAACTGCAGGTGCATTAGCAATAGCTCATACCAATTTCAACACTGATCAGTCGGCGCTTCTTGCTTTCAAAGCTCACATCACTAGTGACCCTCAAAACATCTTGACCGCCAACTGGTCGTCTGCGTCCAATTCCGACGTTTGCACATGGGTTGGCGTTACCTGCCGTGCTCGCCACCATAGAGTCACGGCCTTAAATCTCTCGTACATGGGTCTTGCAGGAGTTATTCCTCCGCATCTAGGCAACCTCTCATTTCTCGTTGCGTTGGGCCTTACAAATAATAGTTTTCATGGTCCCCTACCCCAAGAACTATCTCATTTGCGCCGGTTGAAGGCGATTCACTTTGAGAACAACAACTTTATGGGAACGATTCCTTCGTGGTTTGGGTCCTTCCCTATACTTCAAATCTTCACATTGTATGGTAATCGCTTCTCTGGTTTCATACCCGCTGCTATCTTCAACTTATCTACACTCGAAATAATTGATCTGAGCAACAACCAACTATCGGGTACGTACATATATACCACCATTACCAACCACCTAGGAATATAAATTAATGTTGCTTGCTTCATCATTACATTTTAACATCTATATATATGATGTATAACAATCATATCGTTTGTTTTTTTTTCTCTCTTTTGTTGGAATGCATGCACATATTTAACAGGCAGCATACCCAGAGAAATAGGCAACTTAACAATGGTGAAAGGCATATACCTTGACGAGAACAAGTTCGAAGGTATAATGTATGACTTAGGTTTCGTTCCATATATATATATGAGCCCCTTCTTAGCAGGAATCTCGTTCCACTTTAGCAAAAAATGAGATGAGACGACTATCTTAGGATCGTATATTTATAATGTAAGACCCTCATATTCTAGAGCAAAAAGAGGTCGTATATGGTGAATACATGGTCCTTATAATGTTATCCCTCTTTTGCTACAGTACAACAGGATTCCCACTAAGAAGCTGTTACTATATATGTTTACATGATTTTAACAATATATACGGATTGATTTTATAGAACTTCCGAACGAGATAGGCAGTTTAGGTCAGTTGGAGGAGTTGTTTGTGCAGGACAATGCCCTAAAAAGCTCTGCTCTTGTCCCTGTCCTCAACATATCTTCTTTGACTACTTTCACTCTGTTCGGAAACAACATGAGTGGCAGTCTTCCGGACAATATGTGTGAGCATCTTTCTAGTGTTCGACGATTTTCTTTGGCTCAAAACCAGCTTGACGGTCTGATTCCCTCCAAACTGTGGCAATGCAAAGAGCTTCGTCAATTCTCATTAGGGTCTAACAATTTCCGTGGAAGCATACCCAAAAGTCTTGGCAATTTGACCTACTTAATCGAGATTTTTCTTAATGGCAATAATTTAACAGGTAATAAATTTAGAACTATTTGATAATCATTTTGTTTTTAGTTTTTAGTTAAACTGAAGTTACAAATTTAATGTAAACGTGATAAAATTGTGACAGGTACAATACCGGATGAGATTGGTGATCTTCCACAGTTAGAGAATTTTCAACTGACGATTAATAATCTCAATGGCGTCATCCCATCCAAACTCTTCAATAACTCCATGATAAGACACATATGGCTTTCTTTAAATCAGCTTTCAGGTAGCCTCCCAGCAAACATAGGTCTTTACGCTCCAAACCTCGAATTCCTTGGTGTAGCCGAAAATAACCTCGCGGCCGGACTACTCCCTAACCTCTCCAATGCTTCCAAGCTCAGGGAACTAGACATGAGCACAAACTCATTTACCGGGGTTCTTCCTAGCACGCTATGCTCCTTGAAAAACCTCGAGTATCTTTCCTTGTACTCGAATAATTTGACGACTGATGCTTCTACTCCACAAGCAGCAAGCACTCTCTCTTGCTTGTTTAATCTTAGAAATTTGACAAAATTATACTTGTCAGATAATCCGCTAAACACCACAATTCCAACTTCTCGCGGGAATCTTTCTACGTCACTCCAAAGAGTTAATTTAGGCATGTCCAACATCAGGGGTAACATTCCCGTTGATATTGGCAACTTGAGTAGCTTGATTGCATTAGACCTGGATAACAATCAGTTGAGTGGAGCAATTCCAACTTCAATACAAGGGCTACAAAATCTCCAAGCTTTGTATTTGAATGATAACGAACTGCGATGACATATCCCGTACGAAATCTGTCAACTAAACAACCTAGCTGAGTTACGTTTGGGTGGTAATCGACTCTCTGGTTCTATTCCTTCCTGCTTGGGTACTTTGGCAGTAGCTCTAAGAAGTCTATCGTTAAGGTCCAATTTGTTAACTTCTAAAATACCATCTTCCTTGTGGGAACTCAAGTATATATTGCACCTAAACTTGTCATCCAACTCTCTAGTTGGACCACTCTCAGAAGATATCGGAAAGTTGAACAATGTGGTGAATATGGATTTATCAAATAACCATTTCTCCGGAAACATTCCCGGTAGCATTGGGGGTCTTCAGAATATGATTAATTTGTCCTTGGCAAACAATTATTTAGAAGGCCCTATTCCCAGTTCATTTAAAACCTTGCTAAGCCTAGAATTCTTGGATTTGTCCAAAAACAATCTATCTGGAGTGATCCCTAAGTCATTGGAAGCACTCTTGTATCTCAAGCATCTGAATTTGTCTTTCAACAAACTCCAAGGAGAAATTCCAACAGGCGGGCCTTTTGGAAACTTCTCTGCTGATTCATTTGTATCAAACGGTGCACTCTGCGGTGCTTCCCGACTCCATGTTCCACTGTGCAAAAATAGAACAAAAGTTGAGCCAAATTGGAGGAAAGCTAAATATATCATCTCAGGGGTCATATCAGTGATACTCCTAGCAGCCACTGCATTGATTCTAATACTATGCAGGAAAAGGAATGTTGAAGTTGTAACAGAAACTGCCTCGCTGCGTCAAGTTCTTTGGAGAAGAGTTTCACGCCTAGAACTTGTAAAGGCAACAAATGGATTTCATGAGAGTAACTTACTAGGCACGGGGGGTTTTGGCTCAGTATACAAAGGAACACTTTCAGATGGGATAGATATTGCCGTCAAGGTTTTCAATTTACAGCTAGAAGGGGCATTCAAGAGTTTTGATAAGGAATGTGAAGTGCTAAGCAAAATCCGTCACCGGAATCTTATAAAAATCATAAGTTGCTGCGATGAACTTGATTTCAGAGCCCTGATACTTCAATTGATGCCTAATGAAAGTCTCGAAAAGTGGTTGCATTCTCCAAACCGCTTCATGAATATCCTACAGAGGTTGGACATAATGAAAGATGTTGCATTCGCACTAGAATATCTTCATCATGGTTACTCGATACCTATCGTTCATTGTGATGTGAAACCAAGCAATATACTACTAGATGATGATATGGTTGCACATGTTGCTGATTTTGGCATTGCAAGACTTATCAGCGGTGGAGATTCGATGACGGAAACCATGACCCTAGCCACAATTGGATATATGGCTCCAGGTGATGTATTTTTTTTCAATTTTGTATAGGGGTGGGCACTTAGAACCGAAAACCGAAACCGAAACACGAACCAAATCGAACCGCACCAAACGGTTTGGTTTTGCGGTTTTGAAATGGTTTCGGTTTTGAAACCAAACCGCAACATAGAAAACGGTTTGGTTTCGGTTTTGGCTTTTAAAAACCGCACCGAAACCGAATTTTAAAATATTTGGACTTGACTCATTGGGTCAACTATATTGTCTCTGATGTTGGAAAGTGCCACGGTAGATTGGTTGATATATAGCTGTCGCATTCATCAAATATTACTGGCCGACCGGCTCGAAATAAGTGTTGGAAAGTAGCTTCTAAACTGTTTTGATTCTATTTTCTAGCTTCGCTTACAAGCTAAGTTGGAAAAAGTGTGCTAGTAGACTTTGCCATGGTCAAGTTAGGGTTGGAAATTGCCATCCATATAATTTTAGCAGACTTTTTTCTTTCTTAACAATTATTTATTTAATTCACAACCACTGTAGTTTTAATATATATATATATATATATATATATATGTATGTATATATTATGGACTTGACTTGATATATCTGGGTTGACCATAGTGTCTCTAGACTCTAGTATTTGACAGTGCCATGGTAAACTGGTAGATATATAGCTGGCATTCATAAATCATTACTGGCCGACAAGCTTTAAATAAGGGGTTGGTTTTGTTTCTATTTTCCAGCTTACCTTACACGTTAAGTTGGAAAAAGTGTGTGCTCGTAGACTGGGTCAAGTTAGTGTTGGACATTGCCAGTTTGGATTTCAAATTAGAAATGTTTTTTTTTATCAAAATATCAAACTTTTTCACCGACCCCTTTGCACCTAACAATTATTTGTCTAACCCATCAACTCTATCGCATTATTAAATATATATATAACTTTCTAATAAACTTCTTAAGAAAAAATTTAGAGAGTGAGGGTAGGAAAGGGACTACAAGAGAGAAAGCGCTCTCAACTGTCTGTAATTACTTTTTTTCTCTTGTAGCCTTACACCTTTAATTATATTAATTACATGGGTTTTACTTGCCCTACAAGTAATACAAGCCATATAGGGATTTGATTTCCAAATCTTATTGGAATCCTACTTCTAGATTTACAAAACCACACTCCTAAATAATATTAACTACGATACTTTCTCTTGATGTGTAAAGCTTAAGAAATAGTCGTATCAGGTCTTCTCGGATGATTGTTGGAGCCTTCAATTGGCATAGAGAGTCACACATGCAATCTAGATCAAGGTTGCTCTAAGGAAACATAAACTCACAAAACTAACAATGGTAAAACCACTGACGGAGGCACATAAGGACTGTAGTAGTCCAAGGCCTACCCTAGCTGAATTTAAAAAATAAGATTAGTAGTACACTTATTTCTATTGCTTTGCAACCCTTCTCAATACTTAAAAAAAAAAATCAATCATTATCGATCTTTTTCATCCAACATATCTCATCCCAAAATTAAGTATAATATTTCAAATGATCATTTATCACAAATCAATAACATTTAAATTAAAACCCATTACTCACTTTAATTTAAAAAATAATTGTCTTTCACTTATGCCCTGGTAGAGCTATTCCCCCTGTTCTTCTTGAATTTCATATATTTAGCCATTCTAAATTCCAAATTTATTGAATAAAGACAATAAGGTTGGTAAAACTCTATTATTCTCTATAACATATTTGTTTCTATTCTATCCTACCTCTTACTTGAATTTTAGGTAGGGGTGGGCACTTAGAACCGAAAACCGAAACTGAAACACGAACCAAATCGAACCGCACCAAACGGTTTGGTTTTGCGGTTTTGAAACCAAACCGCAACATAGAAAACGGTTTGGTTTCGGTTTTGGCTTTTGAAAACCGCACCGAAACCGAACCGCACCGCAAATATTAATAAACATTTAATTAAATGTCCATATTATATTTCATGTTTTAATTTGTTGTTTGTTAGAATCCATACACTTAGTTTAGTACTCCACCACACTAGAATATCATCATTCATCACTTTCTTTCGTTCATTAACTTGAAGGACCTTTGTTATTTTATACCATCACACACATATATGTACAAGGGTGGACTAACTTGTTATTAAGAGTCGAACAATGATCTAATAAAGTCCACTCATTTGAAGTATGATATCACATATTCTAGTATCAAAGTTTCGCTCATGTTTAATGAATTCAAATTTATTCAACTTGTTTTATGATAAACATTGTAAGGGACACCCTTTTGTTGCACAAACATATTTTAACATCACAACTACATGCAACATGCTAATTGTTTACATAACAAATCTCTTTTTCCTATTGCTATTAGGAAATGCTTATTAATATGTTAAATTGAAAATTGTACATTTTTTCTTAAAAATCAAACCGAAACCGTTTGAAACCGTACCAAACCGAACTAAACGGTTTGGTTTCATTTCGGTTTTGGCTTCAAAACCGCACCGAACCAAACCGCAAAAAAAATTGGTTTCGGTTTCGGTTTCACTCAAAACCGCACCGAACCAAACCGTGCCCACCCCTAATTTTGTATATGTTGGTCTTAATTATGTGTGATAATTTTCTTTTTATCATATATAACTAAATTCACATACAAATTTTGTAGAGTATGGGATGGAAGGAATCGTTACGACAAGAGGGGATGTGTATAGTTTTGGTATTGTACTCATGGAGACATTTACAAAAAGGAAGCCAATAGATGAGATGTTTGTTGGGGATATGAATTTAAAGCAATGGGTTGCAAATTCATTATATCCAGATGCTGCTATAGATGAAGTTGTAGATGCCGATATACTTGGCAAGGAAGAAGATGGTGATTTCGTGAGCAGGAGGGATTGCTTATCATCCGTTATGAGATTAGCTTTAGCTTGCTCTGCAACATTGCCGGAAGAGAGGATTAACATGAAAGATGCCGCAGTCACACTCAATAAAATCAGGACCAAGTATTTGAAGGACTGTGGAGGACAGAATTTTTAGTTCTTTTTGTTCTCTATATTTTCAAATCCATTTTCATATTGTTGTTTTCGATCTGCAAAGACTACATTATTTTCTTGTAGTGACGGGTTTGACAATACGACGATATTCCTAAAATTGAAATGGCGTACCTGTATTTGACAAGGCAATGAGACCAGTAGTACTAAGATTGCAATTCCAATTATTCTTCCCATATTTTGGTAGCAAGGCATTCAGTTTCTACAGCCAGCCAAATTCATTTCAAAATTTTACACTTCGAGGTTACGAACGCGAGTCATGGGAACAAAAAGTTATTTCAGTCAATATATCAGGAAGTTAAAAACTTATACACATGCCTTTGCCAAAAAATTACAGGCCAGTGAGGCTGCTACTCTAGAGAGTTCAATAAATTTACTGCTTAAGTTAGGTTTTTTGGCTGCTTCCCCAATTTGTGCTCATCTTTTTAACAAAAGGAACCAAGTTACTCCAATTTTCAGCCATAAAGATCTTATCATTCATTCTGAAATACGTGAATGATCTTACAGCTTCGGCTTGGGAATGGTAACAGTTAGCATGTATTTTCCATAAACCAACCTACAAGAGAAAAGCAAACGCATGAACACGCAAGACAGAATGGGCAAAAGAAAAAGTGGTTTAACTATTAAACGCTACCAGAAGCCATGTGTTTCTAGTTATAAGACATTTACAATATCCAATATATGTGTAATAGAATAATCTAGAAAAAATGTCTGCGTGCTGCCGCGGGTTTTGAAACCATAATACAGGACAAACATGAATTGTTTTGACAGAAAGAGACACGAATTGTTGATGATAGCACGTCTTATAGAATCATATTCAAATGGAGCAGCCTTGAATAAAAACAGGGTCTATAAAATAGGCTTGTGAGAAAATCCAAATAAGGATGTCCCCTTAAACAAATAACACACACACTGATCATACATGTCACATTTTCAAATAACACACAGTGATCCAATAAAGGGTATATAAAATGCACATCCTCACACATTTCTAACTCTCTTTTTCAAAATCCAAAACAGGGTATTCTAACTCTCTTTTTCATTCATTTCTCACAAACCAATCATCCATTTGAAAGGAAAATTAATGAAAAGGGCTTGAAAACTTTGAGTTTTAATGATAAGGACAAAATAAAGGGTAAGGTGAATAGTACCAGGTTTGACTTTTTAGTGTAAAAATGTGGTTTTTTGTTAAAGTGAACAGTACCGTGGGCTTTTCATTAAAACTCCCTTTGAAATAGGCCTTGAATAAAAACAGGGTATAAAATTATATACCTCAAAATGCCAAGGAACCAACTTCTCCCTCCAACAATCCAAATTCCTGAAATTCCAAAACATAGCAAATCCATTAGTAAATCCATTAGCAATATCTTGATGTTTCTTTGCTTTATTTAGCCTAAAGATTATAAGGATGTGCATATATATGGAGTAAAGAAGTGGTGCATAAGGATGTGCGTATGAGGCTGCTACTCTACATAGTTCAATAAATTTACTGGTTAAGTTGGGTTTTTTCGCTACTTCACCAATTTGTACTCATCTTTTTAACAAAAGGAACGAAGTTACTCCAATTCTCAGCCCTAAAGATCTTATCATTGATTCTGAAATATGTAAATGGTCTTACAGCTTCGGCCGGGGAGTGGTAACAGTTAGCATGTATTTCCCATTAACCAACCTGATAAGGAAAAACAGACGCGTGAATACGCAGGACAAAATGGGCAAAAGAAAAAGTGGTTTAACTATAAAAACTCTATTAGAAGCCATGTGTTTCTAGTTGCAAGACATTTGCAATATCCAATATATGTGTAATAGATATAAACTAGAAAATGTGTCCGCGCTTTGCTGCGGGCGTTGAATGTATTAGTCGCAACATGCATGAATTGTTTCCACAAAGCAACTAAAAAGACGTTGTAGTACCTAAGAACCAATGAAGTCAAACTTTGCTTGCTATATATGGATATGCATGCCATAAGAAACATTCATTTGTAGATCGTATTGTATCATCAATATCATTCATAGTTTCAGGTAATGAGCCTACTACATGGAGGAAAAACCCAGGAAAAGGAAAGTAGAAAAGTAGATGCCTGAGCATCTGGCATGAATAGTAAGTTTCTGAAAATATTACTAAATCGTCTTACAAATTCAACCATTAAACGTTATATTGTAACCCAAGACAAAGATAAAGTATATAGTTTGTTTACGAATCAAAACTAAGTGCTACTATAATCAACAACAGCTATGAATCATTTCCACATAAAGATGCTCAAATTTGAGGGCACATTGAATAACCAGCAAGCAAAGCAAAATACAGCATGTGCTAACACGAAACTAAAACAAAAGAAGGATTAAATATCAAAAAATTTCCATAAGGCATCAATTGACAAAATGCTTCTTAATTCCAAGAAATGAATGCAGCTCCAAACAACTCAGAAGACATCTTAGAAATCTTTATCACCCGAATCTTACTAAATATAAGCATAAATGGACAGGATAGCTCCCTAATTTTTCCTTGGCATAAATCTATACATTGCAAGTTTAATCCAACGAAACAAATATGCGTGTAGTAAAAGGCATCAACACTACATGTACTGCTTTACAATCATCTCAAGTTGCTGACACAACCAAAATTCAACTTCCGAACTTATATGTCGTTCTCAATAATTGAGATATCTTTACAACATACTAATTCTTAGTTATAATAGCTATCATGGTTGCATGGTATTAATCTTCTACACAAAAAAAGCAAGTGCTTCCCACCCTAGGAAATTGTTAAGCGCCTATCATACTAATTGATGGTGCTTCCCAATCTAAAGAGTCAATGACAATAAAGCAGCAGATTAGTGAATAGTTAATTATGATTTGTTTTGGGTCCAAAGAAACCTTGTTAGGTGATGGTGAATCAATATGAAAGTCAACGATGCTGATTTCAAAATGGATACTGAAGAGCTATTCATTGAGTGAAGTAACTATTAAATCTGTTACATTACAGCAGGAAAAGTCTAATATATGCAGAAAGCCGCATAAGTAAATATATACCAACAGAAAAGTGGGCTAATCCAACCAATCTCACCAATGGACATTGTCACCTGAGCAATTGTCGGACTAAATCTTTGATGAAACAAAAAACTGCTGAGGAAAATGATCAACAACAACAAAGCCTTTTCCGACTAAGTGGGGTCGGCCTGAGGAAAATGATCATTACCCAAAATTCCATTTTGAACAAATATATGGACCAATCTGAAGATGAATATAGAGCCCTACCTTGTAAACCGTCTTTGAGCCAACCAATTACACAAATCTAAATAAGAGATGGCAGAAAAGGAATATGAAAAAAAATGTGTGTATGAGTTATGCATCTTGCTTGAATGCTATCTATCAATGGTAATTCCCAAATCCAAACAAACACCAAATCAAAACCCCAAAGCCAAACAGGGCAACTACATATATATTAAATTCACAATAACAAATAAGTAAAATTGAGCAAAATTTACCTCCATCGAGCAAAATTTAGCATCTTCCATCTTCACCATAGCAGGTGGACTCATCTAAACCCTAGCTGAACCAAACCAAAATCAGGATTACTAAAGTTAATTCCAACCATTATTTTCTATAAAATCATACCTCAAAGTTAAAAACAAAACAAAATTGAAGGGTTTTACATGGATTTGTGAATGCAAGAATTTGAATTTTGATAAACCCACCACTGTAAAAACCCCAAAATCCTGAGATTTATACCCAAAAAATAAAGAAAATTTCCAAGACATAAAACCCTAAAACCAAAAACCCACAAATCCACCCTCCTTGAGGAACCATCAGAGATTCAAATCGGAGAAATCGCATAGAAGGGATTAGAGACCATCACATACCGACTTGGAAGAGGCAACCTTCGCGTGAGAATGGTGATATTAATATAGAAGATAAGGATAAAATAATTAGTGAGTAATGACACGCCAATTACATGCCCACACCCCCCCTCGGTGCGAAAGCAAGTAAAAGTGAAACCATAATATAGGTTTCTTTGTGAAGATAACTTGTATAAAGAAAGGTAATCACTTCAAAACTTATTTCCATTGATAAACATCAACGTAAATTTTGCATGAGACATATTTCCAGTCTATTTAAAATGACACCAAGAAATTTACCCCATACGATTTACAGCCAAACATACAACGTAAGATAAAGAAAACATCTGTGTTTCTTATTCTGACTTGGATAAATGGCCTAAGCTATGAGAAATTATCAAATTTCTTTTGAGTTTTTAAAATTTTTTTAATAGGGCAGGAGTTTTGCTGGATGGAGCCCATTTCATCCAAGTTCTAATTATAATTGTTGTAATACAGAGTTTAGTGCAGAGGAGTTTGATATATAACTATTAAAAATCACATAAAATTCAGTATCCATGTAAAGAGTTCACGTTTGCAGAAGCAACAACAACAAAGCCTTTTCCCACTAAGTGGGGTCAGCTATATGAATCCTAGAACGCCATTGCGCTCGGTTCTGTGTCATGTCCTCTGTTAGATCCAAGTACTCTTAAGTCTTATCTTAGAGTCTCTTCCAAAGTTTTCCTAGGTCTTCCTCTACCCCTTCGGCCCTGAACTTCTATCCCGTAGTCGCATCTTCTAACCGGAGCCTCAAAAATAACTAACCTCATCGACAGCATTACATTGCCATCCTGAGGCACCCCGCTAATCCTTGCAGGCGGGTTTTGTTGCAGCCTCTTGAAGTCTCTCATCAGCCTCTTCCTTGTAGGAGTTGACATCACTAATTTGCTACCACCTATATATCATCAAACCAATTTAATAAACCATATTTTAAGATTAACTATGCATTGAGCGCAAATCAATTTCATATTTTTTTCCAATACCCACCAAAACATCAAAAACCACTTGTGTACACCAAATTGCATACAAAGGATATTGGGGCAACTCAGACTGTGCAACAAAAATACATAGTTACCAATACAAATACTTCAAACTACAACGTAGATAGCTTCAGCTTGGCTACATATAACCAAATTCAAAGCTCAGGACCTGAAATTGAGCTCAAAAACTGGAAATCTCAATTCAATTAAGCAGCTTTTCAGATGCTTACAGCTTAAACATGCATGATAACAAAAAGAAGCATCATTTCTTCACTAATAGGACAACAACAACAACAACAACAAAGCCTTTTCCCACTAAGTGGGGTCGGCTTTATGAATCCTAGAACGCTATTGCGCTCGGTTTTGTGTCATGTCCTCCGTTAGATCCAAGTACTCTAAGTCTTTTCTTAGGGTCTCTTCCAAAGTTTTCCTAGGTCTTCCTCTACCCCTTCGGCCCTGAACCTCTATCCCGTGGTCACATCTTCGAACCGGAGCGTCAGTAGGCCTTCTTTGCACATGTCCAAACCACCGTAACCGATTTTCTCTCCTCTTTCCTTCAATTTCGGCTACTCCTACTTTATCTCGGATATCCTCATTCCTAATCTTATCCTTTCTCGTGTGCCCACACATCCAACGAAGCATCCTCATCTCCACTACACCTACGTGTTGATGCTTCACCGCCCAACATTCTATGCCATACAGCATTGCCGGCCTTATTGCCGTCCTATAAAATTTTCCCTTGAGCTTCAGTGGCCTACGACGGTCACACAACACGCCGGATGCACTCTTCCACTTCATCCATCCAGCTTGTATTCTATGGGTGAGATCTCCATCAAATTCTCCGTTCTTTTGCAAGATAGATCCTAGGTAGCAAAAACGGTCGCTCTTTGGTATTTCCTGATCTCCGATCCTCACCCCTAACTCATTTTGGCCTCCGTTTACACTGAACTTGCACTCCATATATTCTGTCTTTGATCGGCTTAGGCGAGGACCTTTAGATTCCAACACTTCTCTCCAAAGGTTAAGCTTCGCGTTTACCCCTTCCTGCGTTTCATCTATCAACACTATATCGTTTGCGAAAAGCATACACCAAAGAATATCATCTTAAATATTAAGTTTGTGATCTTCGCTAGATTGCTCCGGTCATTAGTGTGGATAAGTATGTAAATGGATAGAGACAGGAAGCAAACACAAGATGTACGTGGTTCACCCAGATTGGCTACGTCCACGGAGTAAAGGAGTTTTCATTAATTGTGAAAGGTTTACACAGTATATAGGTTCAAGCTCTCCTTTAATGAGTACAAGTGAATGATTTAGTACAAATGACATTAGGAAATATTGTGGAAGAATGATCTCGTAATCACGAAACTTTTAAGTACCGAAGTGTGGTATTGTCTTCACTTGCCTTATCTGTCTCATAGGTAGATGTGGCATCTTCTTTGGAAGTACTCTTCCTCCCTCCAGGGGTGGTATCTTTAACTGGTGGAGATGCACAAGGTAATGTATCAATTTCACTTGACGCTTACTTGTAGTTTCAGGCTTGGTCAAGCGCGATACAAACCATGTAGTAGGAGTCCCCCAAGTCGCCGAGCTAGGGGATCTGCTGAAAGAGGTGATAGACAAGGTAAGCAATCAGAGCTCCAAGCAATCAGTCCTAGATCAGAAGTATTGATTTCGAGTTCCGGCTGATTGTTATCCTTCTCCTTATCTTGCAGGTAGCATGAAGGATAAAGAGAAGAAAAGGAGAAAATGTGATATGAGATACTTTTGCTTTTGAAGAAGTAACTTTCCACAGGCTTATTCTTGAACTGGGCTGGAGGGTTTTCTTGTTTCCACCAGAGTATAAGGCCGACTGAAAAATTTGAGGGTCAAAACAAGTCCATCAAATCTAGAGTACGTTCGACCCTGCTGATATGGGATACTTTTGCTGTTGACAAAGTAGTGGATGTATCGACACGTGTTCTGTTGCGCTTGTCTCCACATGCTTCCTTGTATCCTTCTCACTTGCCCTATTTGTTCCTCAGGCAGATGTGGTATCTTCTCGGGAAGCATAAGATGTTGAAGATGAGTACTCGAGAGCAATGGGGTTCCAGGCAGTCAGTTCCGGACTGGAAGCTTGATTCCAAGTGCTGACTGATTGCTCTCTTTCTCCTTGTCTTGCAGGTAAGAACAAGGCCAAAGGAAAAGACAGGAAAAAAGCATGATATGGGATACTCTTGCTTTTAACCTTGATGATATGAGATATTCTTGCTCTAGTGTAGCTTGTTTGTAGAGGTATTCTCGGGGGGAAAGAAAGCTAAGTATTTCGAGAGGCTTCGTTGGGAGTGCCCTCTCAGATATGAGGAAGGGTTGAGCATTTTTGCAGGTCTGCCTGTCCGTTGAGGATGGAGGTCGACATATATAAGAGTCTCCTTAACAAGGAGTAATACTATTCTTTTACCCTGCTTGGTCATAGCACGGTAGTGAGAGCTGCCAGCTTCACGTGTTTTAACTATGTCAGAGCACTTTGAAAAAGTGGTCTGTGGTATCTGGAAAGCTGATGTTACGTGTGAAGATTACAGACAAGCTTTATCCAAGGAGATCTGGCTCTTGAAGTTGAGAAATCGGTGTGAGGATTACAGACAAGCTTTATCTAAGGGGCTCTCGAAGTTGAGAAAACGGTGCCTCTTCGGTTTTCGAACAAGCAATCCTGTCGGGGATCTGTCTCTCGAGATTCGGATAACGGTGCCTCTTCGATTTTTGAGAAAGCAATCCTGCTAGGAGTCTGGCTCTCGAGATTCGGAGAGCGGTGTCTCGTCGTTTTTTGAGAAAGTAATCGTGTTGGGAGTCTGGCTCTCGAGATTTGGAGGACGGTGCCTCTTCGATCTTGAAGCAAGCAATCTTTTTGGGAGTGTTTTCTCGAATGTGAGTAAAGGTTAGGCCTGTTTGCTAGTCTACCTTGCCACGGAGCACAGAGGTTGACCCACAGGGACTTTCCAATTATCCAGCAATGGTCATGTTCCTTTACCCTTGTGGGTAATAATATGGTAGCTAGACCTTCAAAATTTATGTGTCTAAACTTTGTTAGTGCTGTTTCTTTGCTATTCTTTTACCCTTCTTGGTCATAGCGATGTAATGGGAGCTGAAAGTTTCACGTGTCTAAACTTTGTCAGAGATTTTTGGCAAAGTTATCTGTGGTACCCGTGAGCTGATGTTGCGTGTGGAAAGTGAATGATTGAACAGTAACATTCACGTGCTTTCTACTTCACTAGAAATCTTCGACAGAATGCCCGTAATTTCCGCAAAGTTGAGTGTGCATGTGACAGATGCTGACAAGGCTGAAAAAGCAGGTGCCTCTTCGATTTCTGAGATCGGCCCTCGTGGTCTCTGAGCAGCCCAGCTTTTGAGAAAGCAAGCGCCTTTTCAATTTCTGCGATCGACCTTCGTGGTCTTTGAGCAGCCCAGCTTTTGAGAAAGCAAACGTCTCTTCGATTCCTGAGATCGGCCCTCATGGTCTCTGAGCAGCCCAGCTTTTGAGAAAGCAAACGCCTTTTCGATTTCTGAAGCTCCATCGAGTGCGAATTTTTATAGAGGCTGGTATTAAGTTCCAAAGCACACTTGAATCTCCACCAGTAGAAGCTCCATTCTTGCATTTCTAAGATCTTGATTTGTCCGACTTCTTTTCTCTTCAACACCTTTGAAAATGTCTGGCCCCTCCGACCGTCGTTTTGACTTGAACCTTGTTGAAGAGGCAGCCACGCCTTCTCCAGACAACATATGGCGCCCATCCTTCGTATCCCCTACTGGTCCTCTTACCGTTGGGGATTCCGTGATGAAGAATGATATGACCGCTGCAGTGGTGGCCAGGAACCTTCTCACTCCCAAAGATAACAGACTACTTTCCAAACGGTCTGATGAGTTGGCTGTTAAGGATTCTCTGGCTCTCAGTGTTCAGTGTGCAGGTTCTGTGTCTAATATGGCCTAACGCCTATTTGCTCGAACCCGCCAAGTTGAATCATTGGCGGCTGAAGTGATGAGTCTCAAACATGAGATTAGAGGGCTCAAGCATGAGAATAAACAGTTGCACCGGCTTGCTCATGACTATGCTACAAACATGAAGAGGAAGCTTAACCAGATGAAGGAATCTGATGGTCAGATTTTACATGATCATCAGAGGTTTGTGGGTTTGTTCCAAAGGCATTTATTGCCTTCGTCTTCTGGGGCTGTACCGCGTAATGAAGCTCCAAATGATCAACCTCCGATGCCTCCTCCTTCTAGGGTACTGTCCAGTACTGAGGCTCCGAATGATCCCCTTCCGGTGCCTTCTCTTTCTGGGGCTCTGCCGACTGCTGAGACTTCTCCTAAGCAACCTTTGTGAAGGCTCCCTCTTGTTTGTTTATTTTGACTCGTGTATATGTATATATTTGTAACTTCTTAGAGATATCAATAAATAAGCTTTGTTTCATTTCAACGTATTGTGTTAAATACACCAAAGCCTTCTTCACTAAGTTCTTTGAATTTTTCTTTTGTTGAAGCTTTGTGAGTGGAGCATGTAGGTTGAGGTAGTGTTCCCTTAATTTCCCGGGTGGGGAAAACTTCTCAACCAATTCCAAATTAAAATGGAAAATGAAATGAAGCAACATAAATTGAATACAATTTAGGGAATATTTTCTCACCTGGAGTTCCGAAAGAAAACAATTTCAATTAACAAATTGTTTTGGGAGAGAAAATGGAAATTCATTAATACAAATGCCAACGTTAGAAATCTGAGCCACTGAGATTTGTTAATGTACTGCTATCGTAATATAGCAAAAGCATAGCTGCATGAGAGTATGACTGCTCTCTATTACTTACCAGTTTTAATGAGACGTAAACAGAACAATTCTCTTCTCTATGCAGAAATCCCTACAAAAAAAAGACAAAGTTAAAAATTCGAACATTGAGATATAATAGCTTGTACAAACGATGTTCAAAACATGAAGACTAATGACTAATTAAAGATATTTCAATTGTAGTTTTATGAAAACAAATTCAATAAAAAAAAACATAAAATTAATAACAACCCAGAAATTAATTGACGATTTATACAAAACTCAGAAAAATTACATAAAAATCTCATAAATTAAATGATGATTCAGATAAAATGAAATCACATCAAAATAAAATTTAAATGAACAATACTCCAAAAACAAAAAAAAAATTTAAACGAACAAAAACATGAAAAACTTAATAAAACCCAATTTAAACGAAGAACTCCATCTGAAGCAGATTTTCACATGCAATAGTTCTAGAAGATGCCTAAGATGATAAGGAGTCATTTGAGACCATCAACTCAACACCATTCGAACGCAATCACAAAATCAAAAAGGACAAAATGGACAAACAAAAAAAATGAGCAAGTACCTACCTTGAGCTTGAAAGAGAGAGGAGGAAGAACGACGGTGCCTTTCTTCTGCAGAATTTTGCTGATGTTGTTTCCAGCCGTCGCCGCCACCGCTAGGAAGATAGACTCTCACATCCCTAAGAACCTAATTTATAAACTCCCAATATAACGCAAAAAGGATGGAGGAAACCCAAATAAAGGGAAATTCGAGAAATTCAACATACCGTAAGAAGCTTTCTGATGGCCAAATTCATTGACAACGGAGGCGATTGTCGACCTTCACTGTACCACCATTTCGCGCCCTCCATGTTTGAGGCTTTCAACCGTCACTACTTGGTTTGTGGGCTTCACATCAAGAGATATGGGGAGCGGAGAGAAAGGAAGAGCAGAGGAAGATGAAAGATTGTGGGTTTTCCAGTGGAGAAGGAGAGAGAGGAGGGATGAGAGATGACAGAAGAGAGCTCACGCGTAGGAGAGAAAGAGGAAGAGAGATGAGAGGCGTCAAACCCGATTCCTAATCCGTCCCAAACAGTACGGAAAAAAATGTGGGCATTTTGGTCAACAAACAAAATAGTGGCAGAGTTGTAAATAGAATGAAATCCGGTGCAAAACACTGTTCAGTTGAACAGTGCAATTGGATTTCCTACTTTTTTTAATTTTTTTAATTTTTGGGTGAACTGGAAATTCTCATAACCAGAGTAAAGGTGCCAAAAGTATATAATGAAAGCCTACAATGAGGCAAGCAACATAATAATAAACTGGGTAATGCAAAAGGGAGAAAGGAACCAGACGTTGCAAACATAGCTAAAAAAGTCACCCCTTACACTACCAGTTCAAATTTAAGGAGAGCAAGGTAACCCATCATTGTTTAGGATATAAACAAGTAAAGATGGAGGTCTATCGACCCAGGTAAAGTCACATATCACTAAGTATCTTTGCGACGCCAAGTGGTCTACCGACATATTGGCTGATCTTAGAATCCAAGATCAACGACAGTCTTGGAAGGATTCTCCAAGTTTCTTGCTCTTCGCCAGAGCGAGAAAAGCCTCTCAACTACCATTTGTTATCTTACTCCTGAGGCAAGAGATTGATTCCAAAGAATTAGATTCAACAACAAAATTCAATTCGAAGGCAATACCTAACTCGCATCCATGAAGAATGGCCATCACCTCTGTCGTAGCAACATAGGGAGCATTAAGACTATATCTATGAGCTGCAACAAAGCTGCTAGAAGAGTCCGACACTACGACCTTAGCAAACCCCACGTTCGTGGCAGCCACCCAGCTAGCGTCAACATTTATTTTAACAAACTGAGGGCACAGTGGAATCTAGTGGGTCAGTGCAAGGTTGACTTTCCTACTTGGCACAACAATCATAGTGGGTACTCGAGAAGCATCCTTGAAAGCACAAACATTAGTGGAAATGGCTGCAAGCACCTGTCTTGGAATAATTTGTTGATGTTGGAAAATGAAACATCATCTAGCTTTCCATATATGCCAACAAGAAAAAGCAACATCAGACATTATCGTTTCCAAATCAGCATTCGAATTACCGTTGGAGTTGATAATTTCAAGAAACCAATTTGCCCACGTTGTGATCTCATTCCGGTTAACTTTGTAGTTTAAAATTCCACCAAACCGTACCGTTTCCACCCACGGACATAGAAGAAAGAGGTGCTCAATTGACTCCTCATGAGAATTGCACAGGAGGCATAGTGGTGAAGGAGCAGATTTTCGCCTAAAGAGTGCCACCATTGTGGCCAGTGCATCATGCATCATCTTCCAACATGAAGCACCATATTTTTTTTGGGGGGGGGGGGGTGTAAAGCTTCCACACAGCTTTCCAAATAGAGGTCGGAATGGACGTAGAAAAGGAAGATCTAGACTTTACCCTCGGGATTACCCTTGTTAGATTTCCTACTCTATACTAAAGTAATGGTAGCTGAAATTTTCTTTCATTTTTTAACAAAGGATGAATTTATCCTGTCAAATCATTCATTGGCATTTCTCCCGATCAAATGTACCTTTTTCCTTAAAACACTCCATATCTGGTGCAAATCGAATCATGTTAGTATAATATTTTAAATATCCAATAAACAAAGCATAAGGCCAGACATTTTGTAGAAGAAACCAATTGATTGATAGAATTATAGACAGCAGTAAGCGACCACTACCACCACCTAGTAGTGTAAATGGATATCAATTGTATTCCAAATTTCAATAAAACAGAAAATGATTATTGATGAACTTGCTCTTTATTACTTGGGCAAGACAACCGAATTAAAACTAAAGATTTACCTCATAATGAGTTATAAAATATTAATAGAAACCTAAAAAACTAATCATTGATACCCAATATTTGTAAGACTAACACAAAACTCATATTGGCTCATTCCAAGTCCATGTTGAACCTAGAGACCTGCACAACCTGCTGTGCCAAGCACAGCTGCATGGGCTAGTCCTACCTTACTTAAAGCTTGAACTATACAAAATAAAATTTCTAAAGTCCAAAATAAGTACCAAAAAACCAACAAGCTAAGAAAGCATGCAATTTTTCAAAATGAGTCATGTTGGAATGACCATTGCTACAATTGGGTTAAAGTTAAGAGACAAGTGCTCCCATTGAGTTAAAGTTGAAGAACCATTGCTACAATTTTTCTCATTTGATTTTCCATATTTGCCCCTTAATTCCACCTCACATGCGTGATACGCAACTCATTTTGAAGGAAGAATTAACAGACTTGATGAAAATGATCATAACTGCACATTTTGATGAGTTAACGGACCAATGAATCAATGATTACGAATTTTTAGAAAGATTACTACTCCAATTGGATTAAAGTCGAGGCCTTTCTTTTATTTCCCCTACATACCCACCCTGTTAAATTCTTCATCAAATTACCAAGCTCCGCCTCCCTCGTCTTCCGCTCCTTCCCCTCGCCTCCCGAGTGCCTCCCTCAAGGTTCTTCACATGGAGAGTCAAGCCGCGGAGAGCATGTCGAAGAGTCAGGAAAGCAGCAAACGGCGACATGGGAGAGTCAGCGAACGGCGGAGCATATGACGTATGAACTTTGATTGTTTTTTCTTTTTAACTTTACTTTTTTCGGGGCTAAATTATTTGTCTCGACATAAACAATGAATACTTTTTGTGATTCGTTGCTTTTGTGTGCGTGTGTGCAAATGCTTCAAGAAGACAGTGAATGTTGTATGTGATTCGAAGTTATGTTGGAAAGTAGAGTGTTGGACTTCAATTATTGATGTATTTATTGCTTATTGTTGTTTGCAATTTAGGTTTGATGGACTTAAACAATTCGAGTGGTGGAGTGGATGTTGAAGTGATGGATAATCTGAAGGAGCCTCTGTTGAAGCCTTTGGATATTGATGACACTCTTCTCTTTATATGGCTCCCTGCATTTGCTAATTGAATATATGCTTTGTACTGTAGGAGGGAGCTTGTTGCTGTAAGTGGTGGGGGAGTTGGGAGGTTAGAGCTTTTAGATTTTTTTTTTTCTGACGAGAACAAAGAAAAGTATACTTCTATGGCTGAGTCTTAACTAAAATATATGGTTTTCATTGTATAATATATGTTGTTTGTCATTTACAGATTGGTCCCTCCGTTGTTGGCCAGAAGGGTTATGCCTTTCTAGGTCAATTGGAGACAAGGATGTTGGGGAGTTTATAGTTTTGGCCAGGGGGTTTATGCCTTTCTAGGTCAATTGGTGAGGGATGTCGCTCGCTTCCCCGTTGGCTTCTTTAGCTTCATGGAGATGGTTAGTATGGTGGTTGTAAACACGGAAATTCCTAAGATGAATGAGACAAGAACACATGTACAAAATAATATTTGTATTAATGATTTAGGGGTTACAATCTCTTCTACAAATTTAGCCTCTGATTCGATCTTCGTAATGTGTAGATTTGTGGATTCCAAGGGCCCTTCGAGGCTTGATCTTAGGATGAACGACTGATGAATGATGAATGCTTTCTTCAAGGGACCGTCGGGGCTTGATCTTGAATTGGTGGAAGCTCTTCAAGGGCCGTTGAGGCTTGATTTTGAAAGAGGATTTGGTGGAAGTTCTTCACGGGCCATTGGGGCTTGATCTTGAAGGAGGATTTGACGAAGAATGAAGTGAGCTTTCTTGATCCTTCGGGATTTGCTTAGGAGCTTTAGAGTTTCAAAGCTTCAAGGTTTTGGTGTGATGTGAATTGGTTATGAATTCCTACCTTAAATGAATGCCTTGACTTCTTATTTATAGAATTCCAAAACTTGATTTTTGGATTTAATAATCAGATGAAATAAATCATTTCTGCCAGGTGTTGACACATGTCCTATTTGATGACTTTTCTGATGACTTTCGATTTTTCGTTGAGTTACATGCTACGTGTAAAATTTATGTGACAAATGATCATTGGAATTTTAATTATTGATCAACATTTATTTCACCAAAATTTCAATGTCTACAAATGCCCCCACTTCAAGGCGCGTTGTATACATGTGATTGTCACGTATAGAAGATGCGTTTTGAAGTCCCTTAATGTAGATGTTGATCCAAGGGCCGTCGAGGCTTGATCTTGAATTGGGCTGGAAGTTTCTTCAAGGGCCGTCGGGCCTTGATCTTGAATTTGGCTGGAAGATTTTCTAGTCTCCTCCAACTGTTGATTTTCCACAAGCTTAATCTTGAACTGGGCTGGAGGGTTTTCTGGTTTCCTCCAAAGGTTGATTTTCCATAGGCTTAATCTTGAACTGGGCTGGAGGGTTTTCTGGTTTCCTCCAAGGGTTTGAACTTACTCCTTTTAACTGGAGCTGAATTTGATTCAAGGGCGGTGGACACTTGATTTTGAATCGGACTTGTGATTTCTTAAAGGCCATTGGGGATTGATCTTGAAGTTAAATAAGACCACGAGCGATTTTCAGGATTCAAACACATGTATAACAGGTATGAGGTGGAGGTGATGGTTTGTTTCTTTGTTTAATCTTTCCAATTCATGCTCGAGCAATTCGGTTAACAGTATGATCTTCAAGGGTGGTGGACACTTAATCTTGAATCGGACTTGTGATTTCTTCAAGGGCTGTCGGGGCTTTGCTCTTCCGTGACAGTGTCAGCGAAAGGCTGTTGAAGCTTATCGAGCTCTTTGATTATAGCAACGACGGCGGGCTAGGATTTGACTTAGACTCATCCGTTTGGATTATGCGGTTATGCAGGGAAGAGGGTCGTGCTACAGTGATTTGTTCCAGCTAATCGTGTTACATTCTTCTCTGCTTGTTTCTTTTGCATAGCAGAAGTGGTGCGCAACCTTTTGCCTTTAAATGGTCATTCAGAGCATCATTTCTCAACGACTCATCCTTGTTTGGCAGCTTCAGCGTAAAGAGCTAACGTCACATCAACCGTCCTGAAGTATTTGCTCAGGAAATTCAAGACCCGTCAACAGTTTAAGATAAGCACTCGAGAGCGATGCTAGGTAAGCAACGAGGAAAAGGTTCCGGGCAATCAGCTCCAGATCGGAAGTTTGATTTCAGGTTCTGACTGATTGCTTCCTTTCTCCTTGTCTTGCAAGTAAGAGCAATGGCAAAGGGAAAGACGGGGAAAAAGCATGATATGAGATACCTTTGCTTTCAGCCCTGATGATATGAGATACTTTTGCTTTTGAAGAAGTAGCGGATGAATCAGCACATGTATTTGTTGCGCTTATTTCCACATGCTTCGATGTATCATTTTCACCTGCCTTATATGTTCTCCAGGCATCTAGTATCTTTTTCAGAAGTACCTCAACAGTTGAAGATAAGTACTGGAGAGCAGTGTTAGGTAAGCAATCAGGGAAGGGATTCCAGGCAGTCGGTTCTTGACTGGAAGCTTGATTGCAAGTGCCGACTGATTGCTTTCTTTCTCCTCGTTCTGCAGGGAAGAACAAGAACAAAGAAAATGACAGGAAGAAAGCATGCTATGAGATACTCTTGCTTTCAACCCTGATGATATGAGATACGTTTGCTCTGGTGTGACTTGGTTGAAGATGTATTTTCAGGGAGGAAGAAAACTGAGTATGTTGAGAGGTTTGGTCGCAGATGTATCCTTGGTAAGGAAGAAGATTCAAGCATTTTGGATGTGTGCCTTGCCATAGAGGATGAAGGTCAACCTATATAGGGATTTCTCAATAGTTGGTAGTGGTGCAGATGTGGCCTTATCACCCATGCTTGTCGGCAAAAGTGTGGTAGTTGGAATAATGAACTTCACGCGTTTTCAACTCTGTCAGAGATCTTTGACAAAGTTGCACGTGTTATCCGACAAGCTGAGATTGCGTCTGAAAAGTGTTGACGGACCTTATGCATAAAAATCCGGCTTTTGAAATTCGGAGAATGGTGTCTCTTCGATTTTTTTTTAATTGGTGACTGTGTTGCCTCTCCTTTTATAGTGGTATCGATCACATCCAACATGCATACTTTGAAGATTGCCCGCTCATGAAAATTGTCTCCGGTGTATTTCTGAGATTTTACTCCATCCAACCCTTTTCTTTTACCATTTTTGAAAATGGCCTACCCGTCTAACATTTGCTTAGGTTTGAGTTTCAAGAGCGATACAAGCGCACTGCGTCAGGGTAATATATGGCGCCCATCATTCTTATCTTTTAATGGCCCTCTTACAGTTAAAGACTCCGTGACGAGGGATGCAACAACGGCTACGGTTGTAGCTAGGAACATTCTCACTCCTAGAGATAATAGGCTACTTTCAAGGCGGTCCGATGAGTTGGCTGTTCAAGACTCCCGGGCTCTCAGTGTTCAGTGTGCAAGCTCTGTGTCTAACATGGGCCAACGTCTACTTACTCGAGCTCGCCAAGTTAAATCATTGACGACCGAGGTGGAAAATCTTAAACAAGATATCAGACAGCTCAAGCGCGAGAATAGAGATTTGCACATGCTTGCAAATAATTATTCGACGAGCATGAAGATGAAGCTTGTCGGATTCAAAGTGACCATCAGAAATTTGTGGCTACATTCAAGTGGCACTTTTTGCCTTCACCATCTGGAGTTCGACCAAGTATTGAGGCACCACATGATTAATCTTCAGTGTCTCCTTCTTCTAGGGTTCCGCCGGGTGCTGAGGCTTCACGTGAGCAACCTTTGTGAAGGCCCCGTCTTTTCTCTTCTTTTTTTTATTATTATTATTAATTTTACATATTTGTAACTTCTCAGTGATATCAATAAACAGCCTTTATTTCATTCAGCGTATTGTGCCAAGTACAAATAAAGCATATATCTCACTAAGATGTGTTACTTCCCTTTTTTTTTTAGTGCCGATGCACCATCCTTCCCCTACTTTCTACTTTTCAATTATTATGTCCCCACCACCCTTTTTTTTTCTTGACTTGCTAATAGTAGCACACACCATAACCTTTATAATTTATTTTTCTTTTTTCTTTTTTTCTTTTCTCATGGTGTTGTTCACCAAGATTCCCCCATTTACATACATACATACATACATACATATATATATATATATATTATTTTTACTTTCTTTTAACGTGGTGTTGCACCACTTTGCTCCACCATCCCATTTTTTTATTATATTTTTTTTTGTATAAATTTTGATGATGGCTGGGGAATTTGAAGAGAAGGACGAAGACAGACGGAGAGCTGGGGTCAAGCTTGGTGGTAGTGTAAAGCGTCGAGCTTCACGACCAGCTAGTCGTTTGATGGCTGTCACTGAAGTTCTTCGCCGACTTTGATCATGCCGGCCAGAGTGAAGAGCTTGCAGTAGTGCAACGCGTCGAGCTTCGCGACCGGCTAGTCGTTTGATGACGGTCACTGAAGTTCTTCGCCAACTTTGATCATGGTGGTGACGTTGTCTTGAGTCTTAGTGCTTGGAGCTTGTTGCAGTGCGTCACTTTTTACCGGGTGGCACTATGCAAAAGATTGCAGCAAGGATTCATTGTGTAGTACCTTTTGGTCACAGTTTTCCCTCGATGGTGACTTTTCCATGTGGTGCTGTGCAAGAGACTGCAGCAGGGTTTTGTTGTGTAGTGCATTTTGGTCACGATTTTCCCTCGATGGTGATGTTGTTATGCAGTGCAAGAAACTGCTTGCGTAATCGTTGCGGGGTTGCGTAGTGCGATTGCATAGCATTTTGGTTTTCTTTGCTACTGTAGCGTGCGTCTTGTAACTGCATTCTTTGCCATGCTTTGCCACTGTGCTTCTGCCCACTGCTGCATTGTATCTTCCTTATCCTCCCGATTCCTCGACGTCGACCTCGCTGTGTCTTCTCTCTCACTGATGCTGTGGCGATCGACTTTGAATGAAAAAACAATCACAATACAATGGAGAGGATGATCCGAGATGTTACTGTGCCATGCAGAGGAAAAGATGACGAGATGGCATTGTGCCATGCAGAGGAGAAGACGAAGCTGCTGTAATCCCGCAACTCCCTTGCTTCATTCATACTCACTGCCAGCTGGTTCACGCACACAACGCATGTGTTGCAGTTGCCGCCGCATTGTTACACCCACCCCCACATTTTAATTTTATTTCTATTTCCTCCTTAAAACATATTTAAATCTATCTATTTAATCCCTTATCTCATTTAATCCTAACATTTGATCTAGATTCCCTATTTCTCCTAAACTGCTAAGTGGCAGGTTCTCAGCTCTTTTCTCTTCCCTCTTTTCCCGAGTACTCCATCTCAAACCTCTCTCTCTTTCACGGGAACTCTCACTCTCTCTAGAGCTCCGAGAGCTCTTGCCTCATTCCTCTTCAAAAACTAATCAAATCCAACATATTAACCACATATCTAGAATCCTTGGGGTTTGAGGAACTCAGCTGTAATCCTGCATGCATCATTAGAACACCTCTGTGTGTTCTGCCATTGAAGCTGAGAGCTTTAAATCTCTGAAACTCAAACTCAGGCGAGGTTTACTGCTCTTTTCTGTTTTGTTGAGTTGTTCTTAGTCCAAATGGAAGGTTCTAATTTGTGCATGCACTATATTTATGTTTTTCAGAACCTGGCGGGAAAACCCAACGAGTTCCGTGATCAACCCAGCCGTTCTCGACCACAGTTGAGACTCACAGTGGTATATTTCCGTTCTTGTCACTTCAGCTATGTTTTCCTCTTCATTTTTGGAGCTTGGTTTATATGTTAGCCGTCGACCGGAGCAGTAGCAGCTCCAATGTTCTTCCCCGACACCCTACAGGCCACCAGGCATTCTCAAAACACCCACGGGCCTTAGCCCTTACTTGGACCAGCCCAGTTCTCTTTTTTTGGGTTATTTGGCCTGCGGGCCGTACCTTGCTTAGGGCTGAGTTAGTGTGTGTGTGTTGGGCCGTGTGTGTGTGTGTGTATTGGGTTGTAAGTGTGTGTGTTGGGCCGTGCGTGTGTGTGTGGTGTGTGTGTGTGTCCGTGCGTGTGTGTGGTGTGTGAGTGTGTGGTGCACATGTGTGTGTGTATGTGTGTGTAGGTGTGTGCCTATGTGTTGTGCATGCAGGTGTGTGTGTGTGTGTAAGTATTGTGTGGGTTTGGGCTCAAGCCCAAACCACCCTTTTTGTTCCTAAACCTATCCAAAAACCAAAACCTAATAGGTCATAACCTTATTTAACCTAAACCTAAACCCTAATCCGGATCCGAACCCAAAACCCATTTCCATTCCTTGAAATTCTATAGTTGGGTAGTTTGATAAATTGTACATTTTTGTGTTTAGGTGAAGTTGCTAGTGGGGATTTCCTTAATCATTTTCCGCTCAATTCTGCTGCTACGGAGTATCTGTGAGTGGACCCCTTCTAAAATTTACATAATTTTATAGTTTATTGGCATAAATGAAATGCATGCCTTACGAGTTTATGAACTGATTTTTATGTTAAGCATGTTTACTGAAATGTTGATTATCGTCTCGTTATTTTTGTAAGAAATTAATTGTTGGCCTATATTGATCTATATTTTAACATATATCGTATTTTCTATTAAAAAACCATGAACTGGTAGACTATCTGATGGATGACGATAGGATGCTAGAACATGTTTTAGAAACCCCTCTTTATAGTATAGACAATGGATAACTTTATACTATGAAGTGGTTATTTATGAGAGACGTAACTATTTGTGCATACCTAGTGGACACTATGACGCCTGGGGCGAGGATCTGGTGTTGGCAGATAGGCCGGGAGAAATAATCCCTAGTTACGGGCTAAGGGGGACGGAGCAGGCATTGGGCCGAGAGTTGGTAATCTCTGGCTACGAGCACAAAGACTACGGTGCTGGCATAGGGTCGGGAGTCATATTTATTCAATGATCTTACTAGTAGTACATCGCGCAACGAGACGATCTGTGAGACATTTGATATTTTGTTTTCCACGATATGTCTTTTGAGATATTTTTGGCATGCTAGGGTTTTAGTATCTTGATAACTGTTTTATTATTATTGTATATATGAACTTGGTCCACTTACCTTTGTTTTGCACCCCCATTCAAGTCTTAGAAATGAGGACTACGACACGACGTACGAGGCATTCCCCTTCCAGTAGTAATCTATCACTCACTTGTGTGATATCTTGTAATGATATTTCCTTTTGTGATCTTGACTTAGAACGTGTTCTGTGTACTCTAGATATTTCCTTAAACTTTGTTTATTACCTTTAGATTCTAATGATTATTCATGCTTATTTCCTCCTAATCATTACTCTTGTATTCAATAAATGGCTTTCGTCACCCTTAGGTGTCGGCCAGCACGTGCTTATCCGGGTATTTGGGGAATATCGGGGTCGGGACGTGTCACGCATGGTGATCAAACTGAGATTTACCAGCAGAAGTGGATGGGCACAGAGAGCTTCCATGGAGGGTAGGAGGAGGTAGTGGAGCTGGAGACTCGATGAGCTGATGGTTTTGAAAGATGTTAGATGGTGACTCTCGCCTCGACTCAAGTTGTCGGAACACGACATCTTTCCTCTCTGCCCAGAGAGAGCCATCAGCATTCAATCATTGACATCGTTATTTTCGAACTCTTCGACTCCAGCTGGCCTCTCCACCTTCATCACCGTATCAGGGCAGAGAGCATAAAGCTTGACGTGAGGTGGCTGTGGGTTGGGTTTAGTGGTAGAGAATAGTTTCGGCATTTGAAAACTGAAGTAGAGTAGAGAAGAAGGTCGACGGTGACCTTGATGTCGGATCCAGCTAGGGCGCGGAGCATAGCAGGGTCGGAGTCAAAGACCTTGACCCGCTCCAAGCCTTGGGACTTCAGAAGTTGCACCACCTTATACGTCGACAAACCACCGACGCTCAGACTTGGTCTGGCCGAAGCTGAAGCTAGCGAAAGGGTTGGTGCCGAGAGGGAAGAGGTGTCGCAGAGGAATGTCTGCCATTACTGGATCCACAGGTTGAAGCCCAAGTCAAGTTGTGGTGCATGCAGGAGGTCTCGGGGCATATTCCGATGATTTGGGGATGGGCAGCACCGATGTTGATGATGCCTGCCACTGTTTATGGCTTTTTCCGATGACGGGCGTGATAGCGAGCGAAACAAGAAATCCTACCTTTACTTACTGCAGTTGGCTGAGATGGCAGAGATGAGAAGGAAGAAGATAGGCTATGGAGATAGAAATTGGTGGCGCTAGGAGTACCAGAGTTCCGGTAATTCGTGGAGGAAGAGCATCGGTGGGCCTGCTTCGATTGAATAGAAATCCAGATCTTGTGGCAGCGATTTCTATGCAAATCACAGCTTTGCAAACCTCACCGATGCGGATTATGGAGGAGTCGAACTAGATGTCGCAGAGGCGGTGAAGCTCGGCGGCTCTTCAGATAACGTGCTTGGAGTCGTCGAGGTCGAGCTTCCTTGCTATGTCAGAGAGAGCGTAAATATCTCTGCACACCCACTCTCAGAAGCTTTCTTTGGCATGGCTGCGATGGGCTTGGACGATGGACTTGACCCAAGGTTAGGCCTGGGCCAGGTCATGGACCTTGGAAAGATAGTCGGTTCTTGTTTGGAGTTTGATTCAGGCCCAATAAAAGGATTTGTCCTGATTGCAGTGAAGGATTATTTTGTGAAAACATGTTCATTTGAATAACATCATAAAGCATGCAATTAACAATTAAAGGCGGAAACATGCTTGCATGCACTCAAAAATAAAACATTACCCATGAAATTCAAAGCCTAGTAGATTGGTGAACCAAGACTCAACTCAAAACAAAGTGAGTTGAAATTTATACCTTTGTAGATTCCTCTTTGCATAAGCAAAGGCTAATCACCCAAAGAGAGGGCCTTCATTCCTTGCTTCTTAGATCCATGGATTTGGATGGAAGAATATGGTTCTCCAAGTTCCCAAAATTGAGAACCTCTAAGTGTCTACACCAAGGTTAGATTGGAGAAGAAATGAGTGACCTTGGAGGAGTGGGATTGCTAGCTAATCCCTCCAAGGGGGCCGGCCTCTTTAGAGAGAAAGGAGATCTTTGTGTTATCTCCAATTTCCTAAAAGAAACCCCTTATGAATTTTAGGCTATAAAGTTCTTTATATAGTCACTTCTTTAAATGACCTAAAGAACCAAAAAACCCTAATTCAACACACATGCCCGGCCACATAACGGATTTGGGCTTTTGGGCCTTTGTGAATCTTTATTCATTAAATTGTCATACAACTTAAGTCAATGGGCTTGACGTTCGAAGCCCATTGGGCCTTAAGGTCCAAAACTATCACGAGGTCTTTAACGAACTTATTCGTTTGATTAATTAACATATTAATTAATCCTTGCCATAAATAATTAAACCATTTAATTATTCTTACTCATCTCCATTGTTTCTTCAATCTCCACCTTACATGGTGTACGATCCATTAGGTTCCTTTTAGCGAGGCAGTGGGCGATTAAAACTCTTTCAAATCGATTGTGAATTGAAACTTACTTTCAATTTTCCCTTTAGTGTTTATACACGTTTAGGGCTTCCACAAACCAAGAGTGACACTTAGTAGCATATCATGGTTACCCAAGCTAATCAGAAGAGGTAGAGAACCTATTCAGTTTAGGATTACAAATGCAATACGGTCTTTCTCTAATACAATACTCTTGACCACATTGTTTGGTTTGATAGTTTATTCATGTCTACTATCCAATGTAATTCGTGTGCTTATATGATTACCTTGAATGTGATTTGGAACGACTTCCTAAATCTCATTCATACTCTGGCCAGAGATTCTTAATCATATCATAGAGTATTCTCCCCCAAACGGTTTGAAGGTTAGAGATCCCTTGTTGCGCATTCACTTGCCTCCATGGCTAAGTGGCTTAACCCCAACTATGCCATGGACACCCTCATTTTGGAGTGACTTTTGACATAATCAAAGATCAAGGACTTAACCACAAGACAACTATGATGCCTCAGGTCAAAGGACTACTTTGCATTATCCCAACCATGAGTTCTCATGTGACATGAATATGAGAACTCTTCGTTGATCGTGTTCAGTGAACTCATTCTCTATTGAGCACCTACGTACTTGTCTTGATGTCACACACATCAATGACTCGAGACTAGTCACTCTCCCTGAGAGAAGACACAGCACGTACTTATCTTAACGGACTGTCAATGCCCAATTGACAATCCTATGATCAGGAACGTTTAGGATATGTATACGAAAGAATGGTCTCATGAATCTAACTTCTTTAGATTGCATTCTCCCAATCACATATTCCTTGGACTTATCGTTTAAGCATATAACATTTATATGAGACGGCTTAAAGCAATAATCTTTGCCCTTTATATTTAAACTAGATTAGTTTAACATGTGAAATGTCCGTAAAGTATCATCATATGATTGGTTTTAGGGCACATTTCCAACAATCTCCCACTTGCACTAGAGCCAATCAGCTTGGTCATCAGTGATGATACCTCTTCCGTAGTCATTTCATAAATGGCTGAATAGTAAGCCTAGACAATGGATATCTATATGTTATCCATAGAAGCAACCTTGAGAATAACGACGTCACCATTATACATGATTCTCAATCATGTGGTTCAGTCTCTCATTTGAGTTCGGATCTTGATGAGACCTTGATTCCCTGGCTTGAGCTATCGCCCTATTAGTGTCATAGTGTCAGTACACTAGATACACTTTCTGGTTGGAACCGAATAGAGAGTTCATAAATGAACTTTCCCATCCAAACAACATTGTTGTAAGCTTCTATATGGCAATATATTTTGCATTCATAATGGAACACACTAAAGTCATTACTTTTAATGTTTCCATCCAAATATCTCTTTAGTCATAATAAAGAGATATCTGATTATCTCTTCATTCATAATGAAGAAACATCCAATGATCGATTAGATTCATAATCTAATACATTTACGCTTCCTTTACATTACTCTAATTCTTCCTCATTCTTTGAGGAATCTATCCTTTAGTATTTCTTAAATACTTAAGGACTCACTTGACAGTTGCCATGGTTCTGATCCTGGGCTTGCACTGATATCGTCTTGTACTGTTCTAGGTACAACTCATATCAATGTTTTTCATACAATATGAAATACATAAATCACGTTTATGCGTATGCATAAAGGATTCTATTTACGCATTATTTCTTTGGGAGTCAAAGAGTACGTTCTCTTTGAGAAGAGCAACTTCTTAGTCTCACTAGAGCTGTCCTTCTAATTGAAGTTTATCATCATATGAGAAACTTCCTAGCATCTATTGTCTATTATTAGGGATTGATATAATCCAATTATATCATGAAATATATCATTATAGATTTCCATCCCATGTATATAGACTATATCTCCCATATACATTCTATCTTCATATAATGTTTCAAAGTCATAACTTTAAAGAAGAAGTATTCTTTTCATTTCCAAAATTAATATATCATATATATTTAAATTTTAGGAACATGATTAACTCCCATATACATTCTATCTTCATATAATGTTTTAAAGTTATAACTTAATGAAGAAGTATTCTTTTCATTTCCAAAATTAATATATCATATATATTTAAATTTTAGGAACATGATTAACTCCCACTAACCTTTTGTAAACCTAGTAAACAAAAGATTCATTTACATCTTTATGAGAAATCAAACGATTTGATCCTTTTCTCATAAGATGCTTATAGCTCCCACTAGCTTGCTTAGATTCATGATGGTTGGATCTCTACAACTTATATGTCTTGTGATTCATAGTTTTAGACATATATATTATCAAGACTATCTTAATAATGGTTTTGGAAACCCATATAATATCCAAACATTGAATCACCATTTAGTTGTAGCTAGCTATCTTCGAATTAATTGAAAAACAAGACTACGTCAAAGATGGTTTCTTCAAAGTCAACCATTCTCTTTGATTGCAGTCACCTTAAGCTACCAATTAGCTATGGGGGTTTCATTATTTCGGGTCAAATGGTACTTTACCATTTCCTTGAGTATATATCGTATATACACTCAATGTAGTCATAAGGATTTTCATTCTTATTTCTTTCGAATTAAGAGGTGCAACTCTATGACATAGTCATAAAGTTCAAACCATTCAACTTTGACGGTTTATAAATCCTTCTCGACTACCTTGGAGCTTTTGGTATAGGAACTAGGTTGTTTATATTTGTTGATTACTTTCTTGTCTCTCAAAGAACCCATTCTTTGAGTTCTATCTCTCGTTCATTTGCTTTTAGGCAAATCACATTGTAGGATTACAATGAACTACCCAACAAAACAACATTTGTTAATTGGTTTATAGAAGCGATATCCAAAAGTTAATTTAAAGATATCCCACAAGATTGTTATCAAACAAATATTGCTTATTAGCTCACAACCCCAAATCTTAACGTGCTTGAGATTTGTCTTTCTTTCCAACTACATCTTATGGAGTCATGAAAAATTTGGAAGATCTTCTAATTGACAATCATATTGTTTTAGAAGTATATATCCTATATATGGGTAATAGATAACATCTAACGAACTAAATCTTATTCGAGTTCGTTCTTCTCCTTAATGGAGAAATTTATTATCTTATGATGCTTCTTTCCTTGATATCTTTCAAGGAGACTCATCTAAAGTGTTTCTTTTCCTTGGATCAAATCTAAGGAGGTAAATACTTTAGACGTCTTACTCATCAACTTACATTTCTTGAATTCTTTGAAAACTTTTGCAAAGTATTCGGACTTGTGTTTATTCAAAATAAACTATAGTCCAACCGAGAGTGATCTTCGGTGAATGTCATACAACATGAGTAGTATTATGTTTGTGGACAAGTGCCACTAACATCTAAGTGAATTAACCTCAACAACTTTGTGATTCTTTCTTCTTTCCAAAAGAATAAAGATTTGAACATTTCGCCTCTATACAATTTTAACAAGAATGTATTGGATCCGGATCTAACGATCCAAAGCATCCATCTATGACCAACTCGTAATTTATGTTTTAGAGGTATCACAATTTAGTTGACTCAGTCACTACCTTGCAACCTTTTGGGTTTTAAGCATCATTGTATTCTAAACAGTTAACACTACCATATCATCTCTACTATAGAGACAATCAATTAGATTACTATAATCCAATCATTGATTAATAAAGAACAATGTTTTGTCAAACAAAACATTCATCCATCTCTACTATAGTGACGGAATTAAGTTCTTTAAAATTGGAATGTAAAGACAATCTTTGGTTTTTCCAATTTCTTTGGTAGTTCATATGAGGAAGTAAGTACTATCTGCTTTCGCAGAGATCTTTATTTTATTCATGTTCCGAATGTGAAGCACCTTTTTCTTCTCTCATATATCTTCTACTTCTTATTAGTCATACTTTTACAACGATTGTAAAACATAGTTACTAATACGGAATCAAGCATTCAAGTAGAAGAACCAACTGTTTTGAACTATTCAAGAACAATTTACAACACCTTTGAAAGGTGTGTTCTTGACACTTGCAAGACATTTCTTGCAAATACCCCTTCCAATGTCCATCCTTTCATAAAGAAAGTTTGTTCCCTTGGAGTTTATTTCGCTTTCTTCATTTGACTTCTCCTTTGACTACAATAGTCATGGTCCCTAAACTCCCACTATCTCTCTTGAAACTTATTTCAATTGTGTTATACACATCATACATTTTGGAGAGCATGTGTTTATTGTTCACTACATAGTTTACAATAAACTTAGTGAACCATTAGGATAGGGATATAAAGGTGAAGTCCTAGCCTAGTTTCCGTCTCGTTAAGTGGTTTAACACTTCAACACTCAATGATTCAAAATCATCATAAGTCCATGTTGATGGACTATTTTTGTCAACCAACCATTATGTTCTAAACATAATTACAAACTTTCAAGAGTTGTTCAAGGCAACTCTCATTTCTTCATACAACAATTTGTAAGTGAAGAATCATGGCACATTAAGTGTCCATGCCTTTGTGCTTTCTTCTCAAGTTCCTTGTTCATGTAACAAAGAAACAAGCACTAAGTGTTTGCATTGACTAAGGGTTGTTCAAAGCAACTCTTATTTCTTCATACAACGATTTGTAAGTGAAGAATTATGACATTAAAAGTGTTGTCCTCTTTATGATAGACTTTTTCTAACATGTTCTTCCAATGATACATTATCAATAGGAAGATTGTGAGGATGAGATTACTTAGGTACATATATAATCCATTTAAGACAATCTTTGGGATTGTGGTACCAAGTCCGGAAACTAAAGCATTCGGCTTTTATTTGTCAAGTTTTGGATAACGTTTGCAAAATTATTGGTAAACAAATACATAACGAATATAAATTGATTGATTTTAAGCCATTTGATTCGGGTCTTTAAATCAAATAGCACCACCCACTATTTTTGGCAAATTCCATATCCCTCATTGGAATTCGAGAGTTTTGGAGGAAACTCTTAGTAGGGTATGGGAGACTCACTACTACCAAACCCACCTCACAATGATATGATGTTGGCTAGCATTAATAATAATGAGAGAGTACGCTTACTCATTTGCATCACTTGCAAGTACCCATCTTATTTGGCCTCTAGAGAATGTCACCTCACAATGATATGATGTTGGCTCCATTGCACTTAGTTAAGTCATTCCCACCATGCTTAGTTTGTGAAGGGGTTCATGAATAGCCTCACAATGATATGATGTTGGCCATCCTCGTTGCCTACACTCACCTCATCAAGTATGTATATAGACTCCTCCTGAGTATAAGCATGTACTTTGCACTCCCACATGATAGGGTGAAGGCGGTGTACGAGTCACAAACGATCGGAAACTACCACGGTGGAAGGCCACGAAAGAGTGTTCAAAGCACTTTCACGCTTATCAACTTAATAATGGTTTGGTTGAGGGTTTTAGGTCTCATCACATATAAATATTCATTTTAATCTTTATTAAAACAATTTTGGTCCTATTACAACTATTGGTCCATTTGATTATTTTAGTTGTATTTAATACTCCCATTATGCTTATAAAACGGTTTTTAAAGCAAGAGTATATGATACTACTAACATAAACTTTGCATTCATTTGATGAACTATATAGTTGCCTTAGGACCTTAGGATGACTATGAACCTTTGTTTAGATTCAACACGAGCCTAGTGTTGAATCTCGGTCTAGGGATGGTGATTGATTTTAGTTACGTGTTTAATCACATTAAGGCGTGTTGTTCCTAGGGGCGTTGGACCCAACTACTCCAATTTCATGCATATCAAATAAAACAAGAAAATGAGTACTTTAAAGTAAAGAAGAGCTTATGCTCTTTTACAACAATTGATCAAAATAAATTACTTTAAAGTAAAGAAGAGCTTATGCTCTTTTACAACATTTGATCAAATCAAATTACAACCAAAATCTAATCTACACATTCCCATGGTTCAAACAAATTTGAAACGACCTTTCACATAGCTGAATTATCGTAGGCTTAGGTTCATAATCACCCTTTAATTAATTAACACTTTAACTAATTAAATTGAATGCAACATTTTCATTTGGTTTTTGTATCCATAAGATTGATTTAAATGGAGCTAAATGAAATGAAAATCCAATTCTCATTTAAAGAGACAAAACAATTTTATTCTCAACCTAATTTGGGCCATCATGCAATAACCACAACTTTTTGGGCTATATTGCGAAAACACAAACTTTTGGGGTCACTTTGTAAAAACACAAAAGTCCACTACTTCATGTAATTACAACCAGAACCCAAAAATTAAACAATGCAAAAACTTCATTAAAGGAGCAAAACAATTTGTCCTTTAGCGTTTTTGGACCTAAACGTAAAAACGTAAACTTTTGGGCCAAAGTGCAAATACACAAAAGTATCAAAACTTTATGTAATTGCATAAAACCCCCAAAAGTACTCCCACTTGAGGGAGGGCCGGTTTTGGAGAAGGATTAGAGTGATGTGTGTGTTGATTTGTGAGTTTTGACATAAAGCATGCAAGTGGTGCATGACATAAATGTCATGCAAGTGGTGTGTGTGAAAGGAAATTAATCCTTACACACCCACCAATATTTCTTACACCTTTTAAACAAATATCTAACACATTAAATCATTTGAAAAACATAAAACATAAACTTTATGAAATAAATCAAAACTTTGAATCAAAACACAAAACTTTTTGTTCTTGGCAAAAATGTCAAGAACAATGAAGAACATTCATGAAAAACCCAAAAAATTTCCATGAACATTTTTACTCCAAAAACATCCCAAAACCATTCAAACTTTAGGGAAATAACATATAACCAAACTAGGGTACATAGGGGTTCCAAAAGTTACTTGAAAACACTTTTAACAAGTCAAACAAGAACCCAAAAATCCACCCTTTGGATTTGGCCGAAAATTCCCAAAAACATGGCACCAAATTTTAGCTCCAATATTCATGCTCATAAGAACTACATCTACAACATTTGAGATGGCAAATTTTCTAACAAAATTTACATTCAAAGAAACAAGAATAAAGCTTGTAACATATTACAACTTTTAAATCACAAACTATGAACCACAAAACCCAAAAGGATTCACCAACTACTAGACCTAGGCTCTGATACCACTTGAAGGATTATTTTGTGAAAACATGTTCATTTGAATAACATCATAAAGCATGAAATTAACAATTAAAGGCGGAAACATGCTTGCATGCACTCAAAAACAAAACATTACCCATGAAATTCAAAGCCTAGTAGATTGGTGAACCAAGACTCAACTCAAAACAAAGTGAGTTGAAATTTATACCTTTGTAGATTCCTCTTTGCATAAGCAAAGGCTAATCACCCAAAGAGAGGGCCTTCATTCCTTGCTTCTTAGATCCATGGATTTGGATGGAAGAATATGGTTCTCCAAGTTCCCAAAATTGAGAACCTCTAAGTGTCTACACCAAGGTTAGATTGGAGAAGAAATGAGTGACCTTGGAGGAGTGGGATTACTAGCTAATCCCTCCAAGGGGGCCGGCCTCTTTAGAGAGAAAGGAGAGCTTTGTGTTCTCTCCAATTTCCTAAAAGAAACCCTTTATGAATTTTAGGCTATAAAGTTCTTTATATAGTCACTTCTTTAAATGACCTAAAGAACCAAAAAACCCTAATTCAACACACATGGCCGGCCACATAAGGGATTTGGGCTTTTGGGCCTTTGTGAATCTTTATTCATTAAATTGTCATACAACTTAAGTCAATGGGCTTGACGTTCGAAGCCCATTGGGCCTTAAGGTCCAAAACTATCCCGAGGTCTTTAACGAACTTATTCGTTTGATTAATTAACATATTAATTAATCCTTGCCATAAATAATTAAACCATTTAATTATTATTACTCATCTCCATTGTTTCTTCAATCTCCACCTTACACGGTGTACGATCCATTAGGTTCTTTTTAGCGAGGCAGTGGACGATTAAAACTCTTTCAAATCGATTGTGAATTGAAACTTACTTTCAATTCTCCCTTTAGTGTTTATACACGTTTAGGGCTTCCACAAACCAAGAGTGACACTTAGTAGCATATCATGGTTACCCAAGCTAATCAGAAGAGGTAGAGAACCTATTCAGTTTAGGATTACAAATGCAATACGGTCTTTCTCTAATACAATACTCTTGACCACATTGTTTTGTTTGATAGTTTATTCATGTCTATTATCCAATGTAATTCGTGTGCTTATATGATTACCTTGAATGTGATTTGGAACGACTTCCTAAATCTCATTCATACTCTAGCCAGAGATTCTTAATCATATCATAGAGTATTCTCCCCCAAACGGTTTAAAGGTTAGAGATCCCTTGTTGCGCATTCACTTGCCTCCATGGCTAAGTGGCTTAACCCCAACTATGCCATGGACACCCTCCTTTTGGAGTGACTTTTGACATAATCAAAGATCAAGGACTTAACCACAAGACAATTATGATGCCTCAGGTCAAATGACTACTTTGCATTATCCCAACCATGAGTTCTCATGTGACATGAATATGAGAACTCTTCATTGATCGTGTTCAGTGAACTCATTCTCTATTGAGCACCTACGTACTTGTCTTGATGTCACACACACCAATGACTCGAGACTAGTCACTCTCCATGAGAGAAGACACAGCACGTATTGATCTTAACGGACAGTCAATGTCCAATTGACAATCCTATGATCAGGAACGTTTAGGATATGTATACGAAAGAATGGTCTCATGAATCTAACTTCTTTAGATTGCATTCTCCCAATCACATATTCCTTGGACTTATCGTTTAAGCATATAACATTTATATGAGACGGCTTAAAGCAATAATCTTTGCCCTTTATATTTAAACTAGATTAGTTTAACATGTGAAATGTCCGTAAAGTATCATCATATGATTGGTTTTAGGGCACATTTCCAACAATCTCCCACTTGCACTAGAGCCAATCAGCTTGGTCATCAGTGATGATACCTCTTCCGTAGTCATTTCATAAATGGCTGAATAGTAGGCCTAGACAATGGATATCTATATGTCATCCTATATGCCCAAAGTGCTTCGCTTATTCTTTCGTGCCAATCTCTCTTTGTTCGGCCGATCACCTTCTTTATGAGGTTGCACAATGTTTTGTTGAATGTTTCTGCAAGACCGTTAGCTGAAGTATGATACATGGAAGACTTGTATTGTTTGAACTTGTATTTCTCGCAGAGTTCGTCCACGAGTCGGTTGGAAAACTGTTTTCCATTGTCAGTGATGATGTAGCGAGGCACACCATATCAGTGGATGATATGCTCCTTAATGAAACAGACGACAGTTTCCTTCTTGACTTCCCTTAAGGGTATGGCTTCAGCCCACTTGGAGAAGTAATATGTTGCAGCTAGGATGTAAGCTTCTCCTGCAGATGATTTTGGTGCAATTGGTCCTACGACATCCAACCCCCATGCATTAAACGACAATGAAGCAACTGTAGGGTGTAATGGTTCATGTGGTTGATGTATGAAGTTGGCATGGAATTGGCAGGCTTGGGATCTTTTGGCGTGTTCCAAACAATCCTTCACCATGCTTGGCCAGTAGTAGCTTTGGTCCAGACTGATGGGCCTCGCATACGCCCGAGTGTGCTTTTTCCATGGCTTGATTAGCTTCTTCCTCACCTAGGCATCTCAGAAGTACTCCTTTAAACGAGCATTGGTAGAGTGTTCCTTTGTAGTAGAGAAAACGAGGTGCTCGTCAACGTATTTTGAAGCGGTGTCTAGGATCATCTAGAAGTTTTCCATGCTCAAAATAGTCAATCAGCGGCTGTCTCCACTCTTCAGCGTCGATTGGAAGTACTGAGATGACATTTGTATCATCCAATAACATTTCAGTGATGATCGGGATCACCCATCTTTGGTAAACTGGCACGTCTGCAGCTTCCTCTTCTCCTGGTGTCATACTTGAGGCTAGGTTGGCGAGAGCGTCTGCCATTTGATTTTCTTTTCTTGGCATATGTTCTAGTGTCACGGTCTCAAACTTTTGTAGCAGTTGAGTTACCAGTCGGAAGTATGGGACGAGATCATCTTTCCTCACCTCATATTCAGTTAAGAGTTGATTGATTATGAGCTTGGAGTCACCAAATACCTCAAGGGCTGTGATTCCAATGTTAATCGCCATTTGGAACCTGATGATCAGTGCTTGGTACTCAGCGACGTTGTTGGAGCATAGTTCACTTAGTTGGAAGGAATAAGGTAGTATTTGCCTTTGTGGTGACATGAATATTACTTCTGCCCCCGCTCCGTCTGCTCGTGCAGATCCATCGAAGAACATCGTCCATGTTTGGAAGATGTCGATGTAGAACACCTCTTCGTTAGGCAAGTCGTCTGAGATTTTCCAATCGGTTGGGATTGGATGATAGGCAAGGAAGTCTGCTAGCGCTTGTCTCTTGACGACTTTAGCTGGGACGTAGATGATCTTGTATTGATTAAGAAGCAATGCCCATTTAGCTAGTCACCCTGTCAAGACTGGTTTGGACATGACGTATTTGACCAGGTCAGCTTTAGCAACCAGGTGGATAATGTAAGCGTGCATGTAATGCCTGAGCTTCTGGATGGCGAACATCAAGGCGAGGCACATCTTTTCTATTGAGGAGTAGTTCAACTCGGTGCCGGTGAGAGTTCGGCTGAGGTAATAGAGCTCGCCCTCTTTTTGGGATTCATTCTTTTGTGCCAAGAATGCTTCAACTAAACTTTCCTGAGTGGCGATGTACAATATAAGCGGTTTCCTGGGCGCAGGTGCCCCCAGGACAGGTGGACTTGATAAATACTTTTTTATACTTTTAAAAGCATTATGGCATGCTTCGTCCCATACGAACGGAACATCTTTCTTCATGAGTCGACTGAACGATTGACAACGCCCTGCAAGGTTGAAGATGAAACGTCTGATGAAGGCTAGTCGTCCTTGTAGACTTTTCAGCTCGTGCAGGTTTCTTGGTTCAGGCATGCTTTGAATGGCCTTGATCTTTGATTGGTCCACTTCAATGCCATAGTGCTTGATAATGAAGCAGAGGAACTTTCCCGAGGTGACGCCAAATGCGCACTTTAACAGGTTCATCTTAAGGTTGTATTTTAGCAACCTTTCGAACACTATTTGCAAATCCTTCAAGTGATCTGATCTTTTCTTTGTATTGACCACAACATCGTCTACGTAACATTCTACGTTTTTGTGTAGCATGTCATTGAAGATTTTTTGCATTGCGCGTTGCTATGTGGCTCTAGCGTTTTTCAGACCAAATGGCATCACCTTGTAGCAGTAGATACCTTTTGGAGTACGGAAGGTTGTTAGTTCCTTGTCTTCAAGAGCCATGCGAATTTGATTGTATCCAGAAGAGCCGTCCATGAATGACAGTGCTTCATGGCCAGTGGTTGCATCCACCATGATTTTGATGATTGGCAAGGGGAAGTCATCATTCGGGCAAGCATCGTTGAGGTCTCGAAAGTCTACGCAAACACGTATTTGTCCAGATTTCTTAAGAACGATGACGATGTTGGAGATCCACTTGGGGTATGCACCTCTCGAATGAAGCCTGCTTCGATTAGCTTGTCAATCTCAGCCTCAATTTGTGGGATGAGCTCCAATCGATATCGCTTTTGAGTTTGCTTTATCGGTCGCTGTCCAGGCTTGATTGCAAGATGATGCACAACGATGACAGGGTCAAGGCCTAGCATTTCCTTGTAGGTCTAAGCAAAGACGTCTTTGTACTCTAGTAGCAGTTGGTAATACTATTCTGTCTCATCTGCACTTAGCAGTGCACTTACAAAGATAGGATTCGACTCCTCTTTTGTGCCTAAGTTGAGCTCATTGAGATCATCAACCGTGGTTTGCCCTTCATCCTCAAGTTGTGGTGGTGCGGCAGTGACGTCTTCCTCGGGGATTTCGTCTTCTTTGCCTTCTTGGATCGTGATGTGGAAGACGTCTTGGACTTCCTCTTCAGTGCCGTCCTTACGGGTTTGTTGGCGTGAAGATGGGCCGGTGTGAATGATGGTGCGCCTTCTCACTTTTAGTGATCCAATTATGTCAACCTCCAAGATTGCTTGGCGTTTCATCCTTGAAGGAATAGAGCTTCAAACATCATTTTTTCTTACCAGACCATCGAGCTTTTCTTCCTTTGACGTCATTTCCCTCTTTCTAGAAGGCTTCTTGTTATCTTCAAGTCTTTCCAAAGTTGACAATCGCGGAGGAGAGCTAGCTGTGTTGCTTCGTTTCTTGGGTTTTGACAACCTTTCAAAAAAACAGAGCTTTGGGATGTTGGTGTGTTAAGCCTCTTGAAAAAGGAGGTTTGGTCTTGACCACTAATGCGATCAAGTGCCAAAATTCTAGGCCTTGAATGATTCATCCTATCGAAGATTGACGTCCGAGGAGCGGACTTAGGCTCCTCTTGATTTTGGTCAACGCTCACGCTGATGTGTTGAGTGCTAGCGTTTTTCGCTTTGCTTGAAATCTTCACGGGTGCATTTAGTGTGAAGCTGAGCCCGGCTTTGTTGTTGTTAACTCTGTAACCATGCTCCTTCAACTTCTTTTGAGTCTTGGTGAGGTTATGTTATTTGTCGTTGACGGTGTTTGAAACCTTCTTTCCAGGATTCGAAGAGGAAGCAAAGTCGTACCCAGCTTTTGACATGACCTTGTAGGCGTTTGGATCAAAACCTTCTTCGGTCCGCTTGGTTGGAAGAAAGCTTGGTTCCACCCCTTTTGGCATAGCCTTTATGAAGCCTTGTGGTAGTCTTGCAACCTTAGCATCGCCTAGCTATGTCAGAGGCAAAACTGCATTCGTCTTGAGCAACTTCACATTATCCTTGTGCCACTGTGTGTCGGCTTTGCTTGCTCCAGTTTCGAATGGGGATTGATCATTCTTTCTTCTTGACATCGGGATGTATCCGAATATGGGTGTGTTCGATCCTTCTGAAGGCGTCCTACTCCATTTGGTTGTTGCAGGTTTAGCAGGCTCGTCATCGTTTTTGCTTAAAGATGGCACGACTTGCCCTTCTTGCTTCTTGGACATAGTTTGCCATTCCTGCTTTTTAGGTGCTTCTTTGCCTGTGGATTTGATGTATTCTGGAAGAGCTTTGGGCACCATGTCTTCATCCATGTAGAACTTAGTGTCTGCGAAGTGTGATTTGGCTTATGTGAATGGCTTGGTATCACCTTGGATCACCTTTACTCCTTCCTGGTAGAATGTTAAGCATTGGTGGAGGGTGGATGGCACTACTCAATTCCAGTGGATCCAAGGCCTTCCTAGGAGCAAGTTGTAGGATGTTTTTGCATCAATCACGTGGAATATCGTGCTTGATTTAAGTTCAGTAATAGTCATCTCCATTCGGATCATGCCCATCGCTCTTTGTCCTCCTTGGTTAAAACCTTGGATTAGCAGACGGCTTAGGGATAATTCATCCACCTTGATGCTGATTGTGGTCATTGTTGACTTTGGCATGATGTTTATGGTCGATCCACCATCCACAAGCATGCAGTTGACTTTGTGCTCCCTTATATACCCAGAGACCAAGAGAGGGCAGTTGTGAGGCCTTGATCCTAGCAGTAAGTTTTCACCAGTGAAGTTGATTACATTATGGGTGGCACATCATGTGGCACATTTGTGTGGCCGAAGCTTTAAGCCTTCATTCTTGCTGTCTTGCACCTCATGGTCGTCAGGACTCGCTAAGACTGCTATTAGTGCTTTTCGCATCCCCTTGGGCAATCGTAACGCTTCCTTGATGCTAACGTGTGTCGGTAGGCCTTTTTTAGGTGTGAGGGTCCTCTCTTCCTCTACTGTAATAACATTGCCTTTTGAGGGCTCTTCTATCTCCACATCCACCATGTGACCGGCAACGGTAATGCACTGTTGGAAAAAGTCAATCGGGAAGTACTCGTGCAAGGAGACGGGAATGCGTGGCTCTTGCTTCATAGGTTCCCCAGCGTATGTTGGCTTAAAAGCCTTTATGTTTCCTTTGGGTTTCCTATTGTTACGGCGTCGGTGTTTTCTCCCTTGTTCCGCCTTTGGCCTTGTGGCTTGTGGTTTTAGCTTCCTTGTCTTTTTGTAGGTTACCAAGGTCCATCCTTCGTCATCGTTGGTAAGTGCATCTTGGTTGCTTGCCCCTAGTGATGGTTGTGCAGAAGGTGTCGTGCAGCTTGAGTATTGACGGGAATGGTCATGTGTCATTTGGAGAGGCACGAGATCGAATGATCCAAACGTAATTGTAGTAGTATGTGTTACAGCTGTGTCTTCAAGGTCAAGGTCGATTTTCCCTTGTTGTGCTAACTTCATGATGAGTTCTTTAAGGACGAAGAACTTACCAACAGGATGGCTCACGATACGATGGTACTTGCAGTACTTAGGATCGTTTACGCGATTCATCTCCTTGGGACGCTTGCATTCGGGTAGATCGATTACCTTCTTTTCTAGCAAGTCGTCTAACATTGCGGCCATATCTGAGTCAGGAAAAAGGTACACATTCCGCTCCAGTTCCCTTAAGGTGTTTTTGTACCTGTCTTGGGTGAGATGAGGCTCACCTCTCTTTATCTCATTTGTTTTGTTCTTAGAGGAGATCTTGATAGGCGCATATGAGGTCTTGATGGGGGTAGTGTTGATGGTAAAAGCTTCATTGGCGGGCTTCTTCCCAGTCTTGTCTACATTAGGGGCAAACACCTTATCCTTCTTGAAGTCTGTGATCGGCTCATTCTTCCCGTGATTGGCGATACTCAGCTCCATGTCGTGGGAATGAGTTGCCAGCTCTTCAAATGTTCTTGGTTTTATGCCTTGAAGGATGTAATGTAACCCCCAATGCATGCCTTAAACGCACATCTCAATGGTATAGGTTTCAGAAAGCTGATTTTTGCAATCTAGACTTAATGAATGCCATCTATTGATGTAGTCGATGACAAGTTCATCCTTCTACTGTTTCATACTGGTCAGCTCCAGCATGCTTACGGTGCGGCGAGTGTTGTAGAAGCGGTTGAGGAACTTCCTCTCTAGCTAATCCCAACTGTTGACAGATTCAGGCTCGAGGTCGGTGTACCAGTTAAAGGCGTTACCTTTCAACGAGCGCACAAACTGCTTGACGAGGTAATCTCCCTCCATTCTAGCATTGTTGCATGTTTCAATAAATGGGCGACATGTTTCTTTGGGTTTCCTTTTCCATCGAACTATATGAATTTTGGTGGCTGATAACCTCTCGACATCTTCAAAGCATCAATCTTCTTGGAGTAGGGCTTTGAGTATAGTACGGAGTCATGTGAGCTTCCTTTGTAATGCGCCTTGATGGTGCTGGCTATCATCTCCTGCAGCTACTGGATAAAGAAGAGATCCCATGAGCGCCGCTGCTTGGTCTGGCTCTGGCTTCGCATCGACTTTCTCCACCGAAGGCTCATCTTCTTCGTCGGCTCCTTTCTTTAGTGGATCAACCTTTGGGTTGGGGTTCTCTCTGTCCTGTGCCTCCAGTCGATTGACGAGCGCAGCGATTTGCAAATATTTTTCTTCCACATTCCGTGTTAGCCTTGCGATCGCTTCATTCATTTGAGCCAGTTGCTCATCGATTGAAATCGCTCATGTGGTCATGACTTGCATGGCTGAGCTACTGCTTGAGTCGGCATCGGAAAACATGGAATTAAAGTACTTCTTCGAACTTTCCTCCCTTGGTGCTCTTAGCGAGGCCAGGGAGATCACGGGCTCGTGCCTCTGGTGCTTTTGCTCCATCGGCAGAGTTGATGTAGGGGTGGAAGAAGCGGCAGAAAGAGCTCTTGCCTTGCTTTAAGTTATGATGCCCGAAGTGACACCACTTGCGGTGAGGACGCTCTTGTTTTTCGCATTGGTTGCGGGAATCGCTTGAACCTTCCTTGATGCCATTTGTGCTTTTTGCAGATTTGAAGATAGAGATGAGAGGTAGAGATTGTCCCACTGGGCATGCCAAATTTGTAAATGTGGAAATTCCTGAGATGAATGAGACAAGAACACGTGTACAAAATAATATTTGTATTAATGATTTAGGGGTTACAATCTTTTCTACAAATTTAGCCTCTGATTCGATCTTCGTAATGTGTAGATTTATGGATTGTGTTGTTGGTCCAAGGGCCCTTCGAGGCTTGATCTTAGGATGAACGGGTGATGAACGATGAACGCTTTCTTCTAGGGGCCGTCGGGGCTTGATCTTGAATTGGTGAAAGTTCTTCAAGGGCCGTTGGGGCTTGATCTTAAAGGAGGATTTGACGAAGAATGAAGAGAGCTTTCTTGATCCTTCGGGATTTGCTTAGGAGCTTTAGCGTTTCAAAGCTTCAAGGTTTTGGTGTGATGTGAATTGGTTATGAATTCCTGCCTTAAATGAATGCCTTGACTTCCTATTTATAGAATTCCAAAACTTGATTTTTGGATTTAAATAATTAGATGAAATAAATCATTTCTGCCAGGTGTTGACACGTGTCCTATTTGATGACTTTTTCAGATGACTTTCGATTTTTCGTTGAGTCACATGCTACGTGTAAAATTTATGTGACAAATGATCATTGAAATTTTAATTATTGATCAACATTTATTTCACCGAAATTTTGATGTCTACAGTGGTCCTTGGAGGATGAGGAGGCCTTCTTCTTCACCAATTTTGGGGTTCTTGCAGGTATGATCATTAGCGATGGTGATGTGCGACGGATTGTGGTGATCGTTGTTTTGCACGCGCATGAGGAGCTGTAGATTTTTCTGGCTTGTTTTTGTGTGGGCTAGGCTCCAAAGCTGGCTTTGGGCCTGGCCCTGATCCTCTATGTTTTGTTGGCCTTCTTTTTGTGTTAATCTTGTATTTAAGCCTTTTTTGTAATTATTGTCGGTTGATATTGAAATTTACCTGTTAAATCAAAAAATAAAAAACCATATGTGAAACAAGTCAATGCATCTTCTGTGTGTGAATTTTTAACTTGGATCTATTCAATTCAATACCAAGTATTGTTTAGCCTGAAAGCTAACAGTCTTTTATTTTCTTAAAAGCTATCAAATGCCAGTGCGAGATTATTTTTATTAAAAAGCGTTTTTTAACAATGAAACAATGAATCTATGAAAATGTTTGATACTTGTTAAAAATGCCCTAGAAAGCTAGGGTGTGACAAAAACCCAATTACTTTCTAAATGACTCAAACAATCAATGCATTTTTTTCTAACAACCAAGTACATCCAACATTTTTTTTTCGAACAACTAAGAACGATGTATATTTGACAAAATTAAAAAAAAAAAAGAAAAAAGAAAGATAATAAATCAAGAAATCTTGTGCGTCTGTAAATTTTGACAAAAAGTAAAAACCCAGTGCCCGCAGAAGAAAAACATGGGCAGCTGACCTCCCTTTTCTCTGGGCATGTATTTGATGCCTATCGCCTAACCAATCCCTCATTTGCTTATCCTTGTCCACCTACACACCATCAACACTCGTTTTCTCAACTCAACTTATAGATTTTTACAGAGGCAACAATTCAATTCAATTCAAGAATTTAAGCAGCGCAGAAGATGAGCGAGACTTTGAGCACAAGGAACAAAGCAAAGATGATGGGGTTGGATAGCGCGAAGCTGCCAAAAGGGTCAATTCTGGTTCATCTTCTTGCCCTCTCAGTGTTGGGTTTCGTCTTTATAGCTCACGGGAAATTGCCTGAGGTTTCAACAGTGCAGAATGACCCCCCAAATGCGCCCCCTGCATTCTACATTCTTGGGGATTCCTCTGTCGACTGCGGAGACAACACGCTGTTTTACCCACTTGTTCACAGCTCTCTCTCCTTGTATTCCTGCAACGGTTCTTCTGATGCGAGTCTCATTCCTCATCTTCTCGGTAACTCTTATTACTCTCGCTCCGTCTCTTTTCTTTCTTTCTTTCTTGCTTTCGTATGTGATGCTCTGTTTCTTGGACTTCAATTTCTTCTCAATTCTCAAGTAATCTGTGTTGAGCATTTTTCTGATTTGATTTGATTCAGCTTTCTTGAGAATTGGACTGCATATTTCTTGTTGGAATTGAAAACCCATCATTGTCTTGCCAAAACCCGTACAAGTACTAGTTTTGTTTCTCTGAGTTACCCAACTCCGCCAGCTTCAATTTGAATCTGCCCATGCCCACTCTACTGTTAACCCGATCCTAGTAATGAACAAGGTCTCGACTCTCAAGTGTCAAAACCTCTCAGGCCAATAGTAATAAAGCACATCCGAAATGTGGACTGAAATTGTAGCATATTGCTTCATATGATCCTCCTGAGAGTCTTTTTTGATGAAATGTTTTGTGCACACAACAGCTGGGAAGATGGGGATGCCGAGTATCCTACCATTCTACAGTCAACAAAACGGATCCATTGACGGAATACTAAGAGGCCTCAACTTTGGTTCGGCACAAGCAACTATCATGAACCCTAGCGGCCAGAGCTACCAGTCCATAAACCAACAACTCCGCCAAGTTTTCGATTCAATGCAGCTCTTACAACTGCAGCTCAGCCAGGATGTAGCTCTCCATTTCATCAGATCATCCATCTTCTACCTCTCCTTTGGCAAAGACGACTACATCAACCTCTACCTACGCAACGCCTCCTCCTCCTCCGGCGCTGAGAAACCCAAGAACAGTGACCAGGAATTTTCCCACATTTTAGCAAATCAGATGATACATGTCATAAGGAACCTGTACGACATGAATGTGAGGAGGATCATATGCATGGGGATATTGCCCTTGGGATGCACGCCGCGTATGTTGTTGGACGGCCACAATTCCAGTTCCACCAATTCCAATTCTGAACCTGGTGACGAAGGAGACGATGATGTCGGGAGTGGATGCGTGGAGGAGATCAACGAGCAGGTCTCGGAGTACAACAAGGTGCTGCACCAGCAGATAGGCAAGCTCCACGCTGAGTTGCCGGATGCACAGATAGTGTTCTGTGATGTGTACCAAGGAATTACAAAGATCATAAACAACCCGAAACGCTACGGTACGATTACAATTGCCAACGCTTTCTAATTCCATACATTTCAAACGATTGACTGAATGAATGAATGCAGGATTTGAGGAAGTGAAGAGTGCTTGCTGTGGGCTGGGGATGTACGGAGCAGCAATCGGATGCCTTTCGAAAGAAATGGCGTGCCAACAAGATTCAAGCCACGTGTGGTGGGATTTGTACAACCCAACCAAGGGAGTCAACTCCTTGCTTGCTGACTCCGCCTGGAACGGCTTTCCCCTCTCTCGCATTTGCCGCCCTACCACCATCCAGGAATTACTTTCCACCTCCACTACTACCGCCGCCGCCGCCGCCGCCGCCGCTGCTCCGGTCTCGCATCCTCCCACTTGAATTCCTAAATTTCAAATTGAAAATTAATAGGGCTTGATGTAATTGTAGTGATTCCACACTCCTCTGTTCAAATGTGTGCAAATTGCAATTTAAAATTGTAAAAAATCGAAATTTTAAAAACCCCCGACGCTCACATGTCTCGGGGAGGGATTTAATAAGTTAGTGCTAAATTTGAATATTAAACTTACTATATCACTAATAAGGATGAATTTATTTATCAACATTTAAATAATCAACCATCCATCAACATCTACCATGTACTTTAGTTTTCAAAACTTACCTTCAAATTTAGTTTTTTCCGGATTTAATATTCAGTAGGCAACCAAAAGCATCTCTCTCTCACACTCATTGACTCACTCGCTAGCTCGCGTTTTACCCACAAAAGCAATGGCCACAGCAACTCAAGCGACCTTGAGTCTCTTTGCCGCTCCGCTGCCGGCCAAACCCCGCTCTCTCACCATCCGATGCTTAAAGTCCACCACTAGGACCACCAACCCACCCATCGTCGGCCGGAAGCTCCGAGCCGCCGTGATCGGAGCGGGCCCAGCTGGGTCCTCTGCCGCTGAGGCCTTGGCCACCGGCGGAGTGGAGTGTTTCATGTTCGAGCGGAGCGGTCCGTCCACCGCGAAACCATGCGGCGGAGCGATCCCTCTCTGCATGCTTGACGAGTTCGATATCCCATCCCACCTCATCGACCGCCAAGTCACTCGCATGAGGATCTTCTCCCCTTCGAATCTCGCCGTCGATTTCGGCAAAACCCTCCTCCCCCACGAGTTCATCGCCATGCTCCGCCGCGAAGTGCTCGACTCCTACCTCCGCACCCGCGCCCAGTCGCGCGGAGCCAACCTCATCTCAGGCCTCGTCACGGATCTCGAGGTCCCCACCTCGGTCGACGCGCCGTACGTGATCAGCTACACGGCGGACAACAAGCGGGAGTCGCTGGCGGTGGACGTCGTGATCGGGGCGGACGGCGCCAACAGCCGAGTCGCCAAGTCCATCAAGGCCGGAGACTACGCGTGCGCCATTGCGTTCCAGGAGAGGATTAAACTCCCGGACGATAAAATGGACTACTACCAAGATCTCGCCGAGATGTACGTGGGAAACGACGTGTCGCCCGATTTTTACGCGTGGGTTTTTCCCAAGTGCGACCACGTGGCCGTGGGGACTGGCACGGTGTGCTCCAAACAGGATATTAAGGTGTTCCAAAGGGCAATTAGGGCTAGGGCCCATTCTAAAATCAGCGGAGGGAAAGTGATCAAAGTGGAGGCCCATCCGATACCCGAACACCCCCGACCAACACGCGTTAGAGGACGCGTGGCATTGGTTGGAGATGCGGCCGGGTATGTGACGAAATGTTCGGGGGAGGGGATATACTTTGCGGCGAAATCGGGCAGATTGTGCGGCGAAGCGATCGTGAAGGCGTCAGAAGGAGGAGAGAGGATGATAAACGAAGGGGATTTGAAGAGGGAGTATTTGAAAGAGTGGGATGGCAAGTACATTACAACGTTTAGGTTTTTGGATTTGTTGCAAAAGGTGTTTTACGGGAGCGACGCGGCGAGGGAGGCGTTGGTGGAGTTGTGCGGCGACGAGTACGTGCAGCGGATGACGTTTGAGAGTTACTTGTACAAGAAGTTAGCGGATGGGAATAGGTGGGAGGATGCTAAGATGGTTTTGAATACCATTGGGAGTTTGGTGAGGTGTAACATTTTGGGCACGAAAATGGAGGGTTTGAAGTTGTAGTAGGGTTGAGGGATATGGTAATTGTGGTGTGGTGTGGTGGGATCTATCAACTGCTTTCTTCTTGTTTGATTTCTTCATAGGTGAATTTAAGTGTGTCTGGTTGTTTAATTCTAGTACTTGGAAGGTTTTGTAGCAGGTGACGGTTTACTCCAGTGGCAGGAAGTAATGGTGTCTATACACTTTGGTGCAAGTTCAATATCCTTCTTCCAATGCTGTTGTTTGTCAAAAAGATGGTAATGAAATTTGTACGCTGAGATGTGCACTAGCAAATGAACTATTTCTGATTAAAACGGAATTGTATTACACACATGACTGATTGGTTTAGTCTTCACTTTGTTAGTCTCTAACGATAAAAAAAAGTAGTTGAGTATTTTAAAAAAGGCACACGTCATGGGATAAATGCAATCAATAAGCAACTTGGAGTCACCTTCTACGCGAGCTTCAATGAGGCAACCCTGGGTGCTGAAACTTCAGTACAATGGACCAATTGGAATAATAAAACTAGCAGCGTCCTTTCACGTTCATCAAAATTAAGTTTGTAAGAGCTGGGAGAGCAATTCGGGTGGGTTGGATGGTCAACCTAACACTAGCCCAACCTTCACAATTCAAATTTGGGTTGAGTTTGGGCTTACTCGACTTGGGTTCAAATTCGTGTAACTTTATCGAGTTCAATCTTATAATACCTTATTTTGCATGATTTTTCAAATTTTGAATCAAACAACGTCAATCTTAGTTAAAATTCCATTTATACATCACTTTCCCAACAAAAGGAAAAGCAAACAACCTCGAGACTATTTCTAATGTTTCAACCATGCAAAGTTACTGACCAAAAAAAAAACAAAAAAACCATGCAAAATCATAATTACAAGATGTATACCAAAGTCAAAATTACAAGATGTATACCAAAACTTCTGTAGACATGTAAAATTCGTTGCATACAAATGATGCATCACAAAGCTTCATGTGGCATATAACTCATCACAAATGGACAAGTCATCAAAGATATATGACACAAATCAAACAAAGGAAGTACAAATGACATGCCCCGATCCCGATATTCCCTGAATACCAAGATAGGCATGTGCTGGCCGACACCCGAAGGTGACGAAAGCCATTTATTGATTGCAAATGCTGAGAACAAGGAATAGATAAGGTTTATAAATGTAAAAGGATAAAGAATATGCATTTAAGGAACGTGTTTAGAGCACACATCTAATCTAGAACACTAAAAGAATTAATATAAAAATTGGTTGAACAAAGGAGTGGGTCCTACACCGAGAGGACTCGAAGATGCCGATGCGGAAATGCCTGGATGCCGGGATTGTATGCCTCAATTCTATGTCCTGAAGGGGGCGCAAAACAAACATGAGTGGACCAAGTTGATAGACATATAAAAAAGTTATCAACATACTAATCCCTAGGTTTATATAAAGAAAACTACTAGCACAATAAGTGATAGGTTTACTGAAAATCCTAGCATGCCAAAAACATCTCAAAAGACATATCGCGGAAATCAAAATATCAATCGTCTCATAGATCGTCTCGTAAGCACGATGTGCTGCCAGTAAGATCACTGAATAAATATAACTCCTGACCCTATGCCAGCACTATGGTCTCTGCGCCCGTAGCCAGAGATTACCAACTCCCGACCCAATGCCTGCTCCATGTCCCTTAGCCCGTAGCTAGGGATTATTTCTCCTGACCTATCTGCCAACACCAGATCCTCGCCCTAGGCGGCATAGTGTCCAATAGGTATGCACACATAGTTACGCCTCTCATAAATAATCACTTCATAATATAAAGTCATCCATCGTCTATAATATAAAAAGGGGTTTCTAAAACATGTTCTAGCATCCTATCGTCATCCATCAGATAGTCTACCAGTTCATGGTTTTTATAGAAAATACAATATATCAAACTATAGCTCAATATAGACTAATAATTAATTCCTCACAAAAAACGAGACGATAAACAACATATTCCATAAACATGCTTAACATAAAATGAGTTCGTAAACTCGTAAGGCATGCTATTCATTTATGTAATTAAACTATGAAATCATGTAATTTTAGAAAGGGCCCATTTACAGATACTCCGTAGCAGCAGAATTGTGCGGAAAAGGATTAGGGAGGTCCCAACTAGAAACTTCACCTAAGCAAAAAAAAAAAATGTACAATTTATCAAACTACCCAACTATAGAATTTCAAGAAATGGAAATGGGTCTTGGGTTTGGATCCGAATTAGGGTTTAGGTTTAGGTTAAATAAGGTTAGGACCTATTGGGTTTTGGGTTTGGATAGTTTAGGAACAAAGGGGTGGTTTGGGCACACACAGTACACGCACACGCCAACACACATACATGCATGCATGCACAACACACATGCACTCATATACGCACACACAGTACACGCACACAATATAGTACAAATATACACTCACATCATGTACACATACACTTGCACTAAACACACATACACTCACATGGCACAACACACACACACACGTAACACACCATACACGTGCACACACATGCGCCACACACACAAACCACATACACTCACACATTCACACGGACACACCCACACACACACACATCGCAGTCCACACCACACATACACTTTACTGCACACACACACGACACTGCCCAACAAACAACAAGGTAATTAATTACCTGGGATAGTATTCAAAGGAGTTCGAGTGCCCACATCTTCGAAATCGTTGAAAAACGCTCGGGTTTCACCGTCAGAGACTGAGACAGGGAGTATGGGTGTATGCAGAGAGTTAGTCCCACGATTTCAAGCTTAGGTTAGCCCAAGCACACAACAAAAGCCAAAATTGAGCTAAAACCAAACAAGGCAGTCACCACCTTGCTTCAAACTCAGCGACATTCGCTGGAATTCGTCGTTGAGGGTGGCATGCATGCACATATTCAAAACAAGGTTTAAACCCTTAGATTTTCGACATAAACACGCATCACAGACCAGATTATAACCCATCAAGAGAGGGATTAAACCATACCTGAGATGGAGTTCGAGAGAGCTTAAGTATGCGTTAATGGCAGAGCACATAGAGGTGCCTTAATGACACATGCAAGGCTACAAGTGGATACCCCATGTCCCAAAGGTTTGAGGTTCAGATTTTTGGGTTTTGGTTTGGTTGAAAATGGCGTGGGTGATGGTGGTTTCCTTCTCGACGTCAGAAAGGTAAAAGAGAGTGTTTAGAGAGAGAGAGAGAGAGATAGAGAGGTTTTCAGATTGAGAGAGAGAGAGATAGATGGACAAGGAGAAGATGATGATGATGTCGAGGAGTGAGTGCGTACGGGAGTGTGGTGATGGGTGTGTGTGTGTGTGTGGATCTGAGAACAAGAGAGAGATACGGGAGATAGAGTTTGAAATGGGAGAGCTGGAAGAGAGAACAGAGGGGGTCACGGGGTGGGGGAAAAGGGAAGAAAAGAATGAGGAGTTAGGGTGCTGCCAAGTAGCAGCTAGGGAGTGGAGGAGAAAAAAAAATGTTTAATTTCAATAAAACTTTGGGAATTTATAAACTTACATATAAATTTGGGGGTAGGGTTTAACAATTTACTCCCCTTAAAAAGAATTTCGTCCTCGAAATTTAAAATCACTTACTAAACTAAAATACTCAAAAATAGGAAGAAGAACATATGTATAAAGAGTAATCAAGTCAAAGTGGGTGCACAAAAGAGAATATGCCACACCGTCGCGAGCGGGTTGGAAAACCCTCTATCATGCCTCCAAGCTCACTTTCTTCTCCACCAGTGTAAAAGTAGAAACATACTTTATAAAGATATAAAGTCGAAAACACAAAATAGTTTAAGGTCAAAAGTAAGTACGTAAAATATGATAACGTCAACATATATATTTAATAACATATAGGTTAAAAATTTCGTGCTGAACTTAAAACTGAAAACGGAAATACTTCCCCCAAAACATTTGTAACGACAAAAACAAATAACTAAAGTAAAGGAAGTTATAATACTTGTACTGAAAACCAAAATTGAAAATGAGAGTGGGTCTCGCCCAAGAATTTGTAAACTCACGTACTCCAAGAATAGATGTGTCTTTAGGTCGAATCCCAAGAATAATAATTCCATGACAGCTGCCGTAAACGAATCTTCTTGCCCACTTGCTTAACGAACCCAACGAATAAGTTATCGATAACACACTCGGTCGCCCGCGATATTGATCACACATTCGTCGTCTCAATAGGCAAGAAGGATTTCCTGAGGATGCACAATTTCACACGTCATAATTTGATCCTCCAAATACAAGCTCGCACAACTCCTTTATCAACTAGTGTTGCATGTAGCAACTTTCGTACCATGTCGCAACAAATGCCATACTCAAATCGAACAAAATAAGAATATCGTCATAAAACTTTATCCAGCACCAAGCATCTTATCCTCCTCAGTTCTTCCAAATGTGACCAACTACTCAAGTGTTTCACCAGTAAAAGACCCTTTTGAAAACTGTACCTTAGGATTCAAGACAAGTGGCTACCATGTTAGTAGTAGGCCCAAAAGCTCGAGCCAAGCAAGCAGAAAACGAGACGTCACCTTTCCCAACAGGTAGTATCTCTTGGGAACCGTTGTAGTGCTCAATCCACCTCTCCACTTTTTCTTAGTTGTAGATTTCTAGTCAAACAAGTTCAATGTTGGAGGAAAGAAGAAGGATTCTCAAGTGATCAACCTAAAAACAAAAGGAAGTACACACCTTTCAAGAGAAGTGTAAAGATTATCCGATTCTCGCCTCGACCATGCTGTAGTGCAATCCCAGAGTGTACTAAAAAGATTTGCTAGAAGTGTTTCGACAACCACGTACTCACAAACAAAAGAGTCTTGGAGTGAAGTAGTGAAAAGATGTGTTGAGACGAACACATCACATCATCGAAAAGGTCTACCAGAGTAAGATATGATGGTTATGAATTGTAGCAAGACAATGAGTGGTGACCATTCAATTCAGCGTGAAGATAATGATGCAATCAGTTGATCACTTACACTATAATCTTCACCAATCTCTTACCAAAAGACGGCTTAACTTCACACCCACATAGAATTCTTTCTGGTAAGCTTGTGAAAAGATTATGCTCTTTACGTTCCTGTCTAAATCGATAAGAATTTGGCGCACACTTCCGCCGAATCGATCGATCGTGAATTCCTTACTGATTGAGTGAGAAACCATGTTGAGAAGGCTGAAGGAACACTCAAGAATTTGAGGGTCAAAGAAAGTCCTTCAAAACTGAAGTACAAGATATTTGGTTTTGAATGAGAAACCATGCCAAGAACAAAAGTTTTTTTTTTTTTCCCTCAGTGAAATGTTCTGGCATGATCCAGTTTACATTGAGAAACAAACAAGCGAAGGAAAGTGAAGATGCAAAAATAGAAGTCACTATTTATGATTATTTGGCTAATCATCACAATAAGGTTGACGATGTTGGAAGTATGCCCACAAAGCCACTCATTTGATGTAATAGCTTTTGGAATACTTATTGTATTAAACTTTTATATGTTTAATGAAGGGCAAAGCTTATTGTTAATCACTATTTATTGTATCATGTGTTTAAGCAATAAGGGAATCCAAGGAATGTATTTGTTCTAAGAGATAAGTGATCTAATGAGTTAGATTATCGAGACCTTTCTCTTATGTTCATTCCTAAAACGTTCCTAGCCATAGGATTGCCAATTGGGCATTGATAATCCGCTAAGGTTAGTATGTGTTATGTTGACTCAAACGTGAGTATGAACTAGTCTCAAGTCATTTGGTGTTGGACACTGAGACAAACACATAGGTGCTCGAAAAGGTAATCGAGTACACTGAACGTCGATCAAAAGAGAGTTCGAACATACATGTCATGTATGAACTCTAAAGTTGCAATATGCAAAGTAGTCCTTTGACCTGAGGCATCATGGATGTCTAATGGTTAGGTCCTTGATCTTTGATCATGTCAACGGCATTCCTTCGGATTGTCCACGGCATTGTTGGGGTCAAGCTATCTAGTCATGTAGGCATATGAATGCACAACAAGGGATCTCTAACCTTCCATGGTGGAAGGAGAATACTCTAAGATATGATTCCAAAGTCTTTGGCCAAAGCATATGAATATGACTTAGGAAGTTTGTTTCAAATCATATTCAAAGGAATCATATAGGAAAGTATCACATTGGATAGTAGACATGAAACAAACTATCACTTAAACAATGTGATTAAGAGTATTGTATTAGAGAAGGACCGTATTGCATTGTAGTTGTAACTGGATAGGTTCTCCAACCAATTCTACTTAGCTTGGGTAACCATGATATGCTGCTAGGTGTCACTCATGGTTTGTGGAAGCCCTGAAGATTAGCAAACACTAATCTTAAGGGAGAATTGAAATGTGGTTTCAATTCACAATCGATCGTTAAGAGTAACATCGCCCACTGCCTCGCTAATTGGAACCTAATGGATCGCACACCACATAAGGATGTTAGTGAAGAAATTATATGAAATGGATAAGCAATTAAATGGTTTAATTGAAGAATGGTCAAGATTAATTAATTAGTTAATTAATTATACGAAAAGTTCGTATTGGGCTTATATGTTGGTTTTGGGTTTCGGGGCCCAAAAGTGTTTTGGTCCACAAGGCCCATTATGTTTAAGTTGTATGACAACTAAAACAAAATGGGCAATTTAGCCCAATAACAAGGAGAGGCCGGCCATTAGGGTGAATGGGCAAGCTTGCTTAATTACAAGTTTGCCACTCACCAAAGAAAATGTTATAAAAGCAACTTTATAGCAATTTTCTCATTTAGGGTTTTCTAATAGAAATTGGGTGAAACATTTTCTCTCTTTTTCTACATAGAGGCCGGCCACTTAGAGGATTTTTACTAGCATCTAAAATCTCTCTAAGTCATCCATATCATCTTCACAATATACAACCTTGGTGAAGAGACTTAGAGACATCAAGCTTTTGATGTTTTTGGAGAACAAATCTTTTTTCCTCTAATCATCAAAGGAGCACTAAAGGGAGGAAAACACAAGGAGGATTCAAGGAGCTTGGAGGTGACTTGAAGGCCCTCCACTTGGGTGAATCCCTTGTGTAAACAAGGATGAGCTTCAAGGGTAAAGAATCACTAAATCTTTACTTCTCTTTAATTTTGTTAAAGAGTTTATTTTGGTTCACCATATACTAGGCTTTGAAAGTCATGGGTTTTATGAATTGTTTTTGGATGCATGCCTACTTTAAAGTGTTGATAGCTTGCATGTGTATTCAAATGTTCATACTTGTTCTTAGCTAGGACAAAATTTTTCCTTCAAGTGGTATCAGAGCCTAGGCCTAGTGTATGGTGAATCCTTTTGGGTTTTGTGATGTTCATATTTTGTGATTTAAATGTTGTAAATGTTACAAGCTTTGTTCTTGCTTTTGAATATATAAATTTTGCTAGAAAATTTAGCATCTCAAATGTTGTAGATGTATTTCATTTAAGCATGAATATTGGAACTAAAATTTGGTGCCATGAGTTTTGGGAAATTCGGCCAAATCCTTAGGGTGACTTTTTGGGTTCATGTTTGTCTTGTTAAAATGGTTTTAAGGTGACTTTTGGAACCCCTAAGTACCCTACGATATTAGCCCTCTTTTGAGAGGTGAAAAATTGAGTTTTGGTGAATGAAAACATCCATGGAACTATTATGAGTTTTCATGGTGTTCTTCATTGTTCTTGGTGTTCTTGCCAAGAACATAAAGTTTTGAAGTTTTGATTCAAAAATTTTATGTTTTTCATAAAGTTTTGGTATATTATTGATTTATTATTTGATGGGTGATGTTATTGGTGAGATGTGATGAAATGTTTTATTGTTTTGTCATAAACTTTAAGTCTTTCTTACAAACCATCACCTTCACCTTTAACCTCACCTAATAAAATCAACTTGCAAAAACTTTTTAGAAATTTTTTCAATTTTTCATTAAATGGCCGGCCACCCCTAGTGGGGGTCCTTTTGGGGCCTTTTGTGCAATTAACATAAAGTTTTGATACTTTTGTGTTTTTTGTATTTTGGCCCAAAAGTTTACGTTTTTACGTTTAGGCCCTAAAACTCTAAAGGACAAATTGTTTTGATCCCTTAATGATGTTTTTACATTATTAAAATTTTGGGATCTAGTTGTATTTACATGAAGTTGTGGACTATTGTGTTTATACAAAGTAACCCCAAAAGTTTTTGTATTTGCATTATGGCCCAATTGTTGTGGTCATAGTTTCCTTTTGGCCCAAATAAAATGAGAACAAAATTGTTTTGTCTCTTTAATGAGAATTGGATTTTCATTCTATTTAGTTCCATTTAAATCAATTCTATGGATCCAAAAACCAATTGTTTAAAGTTGTTTTCTTAGTTAATGTGGTTGATTAAGAAAAGGGTGATTATGAACCAAAGGCCATGATAATTGAGCTATGTGATTGGCCGATATACATTTTGAATGTTTGGGTTTTAGTAGTATAGATTTGAATGTAATTTGATTAATTCTATTTGTTGTAAATGGACATAAGTCCATCATTTGATTTATGTTGTAAAAGGGCATAAGCCCTTATTATTATTTCATGTATTCCTTTTTGTTTATATGTATGCAAAATGGAATAGTTGGGTCCAACGCCCAATAGGAAATAACGGTTTAATTGGATTAAACGCGTAACTAAAATCAACAACTATCTACCTTAAACCCAAGGTCCAACACAAGGCTCGTGTTGGATCAAATCAAACGGTTCATAATCATCCTAAAACCTAATATGACTATATAGTCCATATGAGGATGCAATGCATTCGTTAGTAGTTCCATATAGTCTCGCTTGTTTCAACGAAACAGTGGGAGTATTATATGCTACTAAATCATATTGACTTGGACCAATAGTTGTGATAGGCCCAAGTTCTTTTAATATGATTAAAATGTTTTGATGTAGCCCAAAACTACTCCCTCAAATCAAATATTAAGTTGATAAGCGAGAGATGTTTTGAACATCTCTTCGTAGGCCTTCCACCGTGGTGGGTTCCAAGCGTTTGTGACTCATGCACCGGCTTCACCCTATCATGGGGAAGTACAAAGCATGTGCTTACATCCAGGAGGAATTCATATACATATGATGAGGTGAATGTAGGCAACGAGGATAGCCGACATCGTATCATCGTGAGGCTATTCTTGAACCCCTATACAAACTAAGCATGGTGGGAATAACTTAACTAAGTGCAATGAAGCCGACATCGTATCATCGTGAGGCAACATTCTCTAGAGGCCAAACGGATGGGTAATTACAAAAGTTGTAAATGAATAATGCGTTATTCTCTCATCATTATTTTTGCTAGCCAACATCGTATCATCGTGAGGTGGGCTTGGTAATGGTGAGTCTCCCATAACCCGCTAAGAGTTCAATATAATTCTCGAATTCTATTGAGGGATGTGGAATTTGCCAAAAATAGTGGGTGGTACTATTTGATTCAAAGACCCAATCAAATAGTTTTAAACAAACAATCTAATACGATTTCTGTTATGTTATGTAGTGAACGACATGCCTAAAATTATACCCACCATTATACTTGACAAAAATGGCCTTAAGGGCCAACGTTTCCTTGCTTGGTATTGCCACATTGAGAATGTCTCAAAGGTGAAAGACATATTGTATGTGCTTAAGCAATCCCCTCCTCATGTACCTCCTACGAAATTAGCTTCAAAGGAGGAGTGTCAAAACTATGTTAGACACTATGAGGATGACTTACAAGCCAAATGCTTAATCCTCACTTCACTTAGTAAGGAGCTTATGAAGCTACATAAGCACATGGACACTTCTTGTGCCATGGTTGAAAGTTTGCATAAGATGCATGACATTGAGACTAGTAATGTACGATTCTCAAATGTTTGTAGTCTAATGAATGCCAAAATGGCAATGGGGACATCGGTCTATAAACATGGATAAAAGATGGAAAAGATATTTAAAGATCTTAAAAGTTTAGGAACTTCCATCGATGGGAAAATGGCCCAAGATTTTTTCCTTGCATCTCTCTCGGATGATTTCACTAAGTTTATTGTAAACTATAAAGTGAATAGATTCGATCATTCTTTGAAAGAGATGATTGACATGTGCTGTAAATTTGAAAAAGGTTTCAAAATAGACAGTGGGAGTGAGAATGCAAACATAAGGAAAAGGTTGCATAAGAAGAAGGCAAAGAAATCCAAAGGAACATGCTTTCATTGTGGAAAGGATGAACGTTGGAAGAAGAAATACAGGGTGCGCATTGCGAGCCTTATGACACGAACTTTTGAAGAGACTATTTCTGTCATAGAGAGTGCTTTTACAGTGAGCTCCAGTTCCTGGATATTTGATTCAGGCGCTAGTCAACATATCTGTAATACGATGCAGGGACTAGTGGGGAGCAAATCACTGCGCAATAATGAGATGGTTGTGCGAGTTGGGAACGGCACTAAAATCTCTGCAAAAGCAATAGGCACCTACATGCTTAACCTACCCTCTGGGGAAGTCCTGGAACTTAAAAATTGTTTATATTTTCCTTCATGTATAAAGAATTTGATTTCCATCTCTAAGCTTTTACGAGATGGGCACTCAGTATTGTTTGACAAAATGAGTTGCACTTTATACTTGAACGGTCGTATTATCTCTCATGGTAATATGATAGAGGGACTTTTTCACCTAGAGACGAATAGTGGGATGCACTGTATTGCGAGCAGGAATACCTCAAAACCCAAAAGGGCTAGAGAAGAAGTTAACCAAGAAAAGATGTGGCATCTTAAACTTGGACATGTGAACCTTGAAAAGATTCACAAGATGTCGAAAGACGGATACATCCACCCATTAGGTAATGACCGGATGGGTACTTGTGAATGTTGCTTGAAAGGGAAAATGACCAAATCTCCATTTACTGGAAAAGGAGAGCGTGCCACTGAAATTCTAGGGTTAATCCACACTGACGTATGTGGACCTATGTCTACTACGTCGAGAGGAGGCTTCTCCTACTATATCACATTCACCGACGATCACTCTCGGTTTGGCTATGTGTATCTTATGAAGTACAAGTCAGAATCCTTTGAAAGGTTCAAAGAATTCAAGAATGAAGTTGAGAAGCAAACTGGGAAACAGATAAAGATCCTAAGATCGGATCGAGGGGGTGAATATCTGAGTAACGAGTTCCTAGATTATCTCAAAGAGTGTGGAATAATATCACAGTGGACTCCACCGGGAACTCCACAACTCAATGGAGTTTCTGAAAGGAGAAATCGAACCTTGATGAACATGGTTCGTTCTATGATGAGTTCTGCTGATCTACCAGTAACATTCTGGGGATACGCTCTATATACAGCAGCTTACTTGCTTAATAGAGTACCTTCCAAATCAGTTTCACAAACGCCCTATGAGATATGGCATGGAAGAAAGCCAAGTCTTAAACACATTAAGATTTGGGGTTGTGAAGCATATGTCAAGAAGCTTGAAGCTACTAAGCTTGAAGCGAGATCAGTAAGATGCTATTTTGTGGGATATCCTAAAGAAACTATGGGATATGAGTTCTACCATCCTGACGACCAGAAAGTCTTTGTCGCCAGAACTGCTAAGTTTCTAGAGGACGAATTCGTTCTCAAAGGGACTATAAGCAAACAGATGGAAATTAATGAGATTAATAATGAACCACAAACAAGCACTAGACATATTGACAACCTTGTTCCTGAACCCCTGGCTCCACGTAGATCTGAACGGGTTAGTAAGCCACCTAAGAGGTATGGCTTAGACAATGACTTTGATGAATTGTACCTTCTAGGTGACAATGAAACAAAGGAGGACCCTAGAGACTACACTGAAGCAATGTCCGACATTGATTCAAAGAGATGGCAAGAGGCCATGAAATCCGAGATGGATTCCATGTATCAAAATCAGGTCTGGACTTTTGTAGACCCTCCAGAAGGTATTGTACCAGTTGGAAACAAATGGGTCTTCAAGAGGAAGATAGGCGTTGATGGGAACGTGGAGACTTATAAGGCTAGATTGGTAGCCAAGGGTTACAGGCAAAGAGAAGGGATTGACTATGAAGAAACTTTCTCTCCTGTAGCCATGATTAAGTCCATTCGGATTTTGCTTGCTATAGCTGCGTACCATGATTATGAGATCTGGCAAATGGACGTGAAGACGGCCTTTCTGAACGGCTACCTAGAGGAAGAGCTCTATATGACTCAACCCGAAGGTTTCGTGTCCAAGTCTGAAAAGACTAAGGTATGCAAGCTTCAAAGGTCCATTTATGGACTCAAGCAAGCCTCCAGGAGTTGGAACATTCGTTTCGACACTGAAATCAAAACGTTTGGTTTTACTCAAAACGAAGACGACAATTGTGTTTATCAAAAAGTCGTTGGGGATGCAGTTGTATTCCTAGTGTTATATGTAGATGACATATTACTATTCGGGAATGACACTGCAATACTTTCTTCTGTAAAAGTGTGGTTGTCCAAAACCTTCCACATGAAAGATTTAGGAGATGCATCTTATGTACTTGGGATAAAGCTTTATCGTGATAGATCCAGAAAATTAATTGGATTATCCTAATCTATGTACATTGATAAGGTGCTAAGTAGGTTCGAGATGGAACAATGTAAGAAAGGCTTTCTTCCTGTAAGACATGGAATTCACCTTTCTAAGTCCATGGAACCTAAGACTCCTGAAGAGATAAGGCATATGAGTAGAATTCCTTATGCTTCAGCCATAGGAAGTCTCATGTATGCCATGATATGCACAAGGCCTGATATCGCATATGCTGTGAGCATTACTAGTCGATATCAATCTAACCCAGGATTAGAACACTGGGCAACTGTCAAGACGGTCCTTAAGTACTTAAGAAGAACTAAGGACATGTTCCTCGTATATGGAGGAGCATCAGAGTTGCGAGTGGAAGGCTATACAGACGCAGATTTCCAATCTGACGTCGATGATAGAAGTTCCAACTCCGGATATGTATTCACTCTGAATGGTGGGGCTGTCAGTTGGAAAAGCAAGAAGCAAAGTGTAATTGCTGATTCCACGACAGAGGCTGAATATGTCGCTACAGCTGAAGCCGGCAAAGAAGCGTTCTGGATGAAGAAGTTCATTACTGAACTTGGAGTGGTTCCAACCATTACATCACCAGTAACTTTATACTGTGATAATAGTGGGGCGATAGCTCAAGCCAAGGAACCAAGGGCACATCAAAAGAACAAGCATTTTGATAGGCGCTTTAATATCATTAGAAGATATGCTGCCGAGGGGAAAGTCAACATCCTCAAAGTTGCCTCAGCCGATAACGTAGCAGATCCACTGACAAAGCCAATGTCTCAAATCCAGCTTGATCGTCATATGGATAAGATGGGTATTAGATACATGGGAAGATGGCTTTGAGTGCAAGTGGGAGATTGTTGGAAGTATGCCCACAAAGCCACTCATTTGATGTAATAGCTTTTGGAATACTTATTGTATTAAACTTTTATATGTTTAATGAAGGGCAAAGCTTATTGTTAATCACTATTTATTGTATCATGTGTTTAAGCAATAAGGGAATCCAAGGAATGTATTTGTTCTAAGAGATAAGTGATCTAATGAGTTAGATTATCGAGACCTTTCTCTTATGTTCATTCCTAAAACGTTCCTAGCCATAGGATTGCCAATTGGGCATTGACAATCCGCTAAGGTTAGTATGTGTTATGTTGACTCAAACGTGAGTATGAACTAGTCTCAAGTCATTTGGTGTTGGACACTGAGACAAACACATAGGTGCTCGAAAAGGTAATCGAGTACACTGAACGTCGATCAAAAGAGAGTTCGAACATACATGTCATGTATGAACTCTAAAGTTGCAATATGCAAAGTAGTCCTTTGACCTGAGGCATCATGGATGTCTAATGGTTAGGTCCTTGATCTTTGATCATGTCAACGGCATTCCTTCGGATTGTCCACGGCATTGTTGGGGTCAAGCTATCTAGTCATGTTGGCATATGAATGTACAACAAGGGATCTCTAACCTTCCATGGTGGAAGGAGAATACTCTAAGATATGATTCCAAAGTCTTTGGCCAAAGCATATGAATATGACTTAGGAAGTTTGTTTCAAATCATATTCAAAGGAATCATATAGGAAAGTATCACATTGGATAGTAGACATGAAACAAACTATCACTTAAACAATGTGATTAAGAGTATTGTATTAGAGAAGGACCGTATTGCATTGTAGTTGTAACTGGATAGGTTCTCCAACCAATTCTACTTAGCTTGGGTAACCATGATATGCTGCTAGGTGTCACTCATGGTTTGTGGAAGCCCTGAAGATTAGCAAACACTAATCTTAAGGGAGAATTGAAATGTGGTTTCAATTCACAATCGATCGTTAAGAGTAACATCGCCCACTGCCTCGCTAATTGGAACCTAATGGATCGCACACCACATAAGGATGTTAGTGAAGAAATTATATGAAATGGATAAGCAATTAAATGGTTTAATTGAAGAATGGTCAAGATTAATTAATTAGTTAATTAATTATACGAAAAGTTCGTATTGGGCTTATATGTTGGTTTTGGGTTTCGGGGCCCAAAAGTGTTTTGGTCCACAAGGCCCATTATGTTTAAGTTGTATGACAACTAAAACAAAATGGGCAATTTAGCCCAATAACAAGGAGAGGCCGGCCATTAGGGTGAATGGGCAAGCTTGCTTAATTACAAGTTTGCCACTCACCAAAGAAAATGTTATAAAAGCAACTTTATAGCAATTTTCTCATTTAGGGTTTTCTAATAGAAATTGGGTGAAACATTTTCTCTCTTTTTCTACATAGAGGCCGGCCACTTAGAGGATTTTTACTAGCATCTAAAATCTCTCTAAGTCATCCATATCATCTTCACAATATACAACCTTGGTGAAGAGACTTAGAGACATCAAGCTTTTGATGTTTTTGGAGAACAAATCTTTTTTCCTCTAATCATCAAAGGAGCACTAAAGGGAGGAAAACACAAGGAGGATTCAAGGAGCTTGGAGGTGACTTGAAGGCCCTCCACTTGGGTGAATCCCTTGTGTAAACAAGGATGAGCTTCAAGGGTAAAGAATCACTAAATCTTTACTTCTCTTTAATTTTGTTAAAGAGTTTATTTTGGTTCACCATATACTAGGCTTTGAAAGTCATGGGTTTTATGAATTGTTTTTGGATGCATGCCTACTTTAAAGTGTTGATAGCTTGCATGTGTATTCAAATGTTCATACTTGTTCTTAGCTAGGACAAAATTTTTCCTTCAGACGAGTTTCTTAGCCAAGAGGGAAACAGGTCTAAGCTCAAAGAATAGTTAAAAAAACTGCTTATAAGATTTGACGAGGCCAAAAACATTTCGAAATTCACAATACTTGTTGGAAGTATGCCCACAAAGCCACTCATTTGATGTAATAGCTTTTGGAATACTTAATGTATTAAACTATTATATGTTTAATGAAGGGCAAAGCTTATTGTTAATCACTATTTATTGTATCATGTGTTTAAGCAACAAGGGAATCCAAGGAATGTATTTGATCTAAGAGAGAAGTGATTTAAGTAAGTTAGATTAACGAGACATTTCTCTTATGTTCATTCCTAAAACGTTCCTAGCCATAGGATTGCCAATTGGGCATTGACAATCCGCTAAGGTTAGTATGTGTTATGTCAACTCAAGCGTGAGTATGACTAGTCTCAAGTCATTTAGTGTTGGACACTAAGACAAACACATAGGTGCTTGAAAGAGTAATCGAGTACACTGAACAACGATCAAACGAGAGTTCGAACATACATGTCATGTAAGAACTCGTAAGTTGCAATATGCAAAGTAGTCATTTGACCTGAGGCATCATAGATGTCTAATGGTTAGGTCCTTGATCTTTGATCATGTCAAAGGCATTCCATCGAGAGTGTCCACAGCATTGTTGGGGTCAAGCTATCTAGTCATGTAGGCATATGAATGCACAACAAGGGATCTCTAACCTTCCATAGTGGAAGGAGAATACTCTAAGATATGATTCGGGAGTCTTTGGCCAAAGCATACGAATATGACTTAGGAAGTATGTTCCAAATCATATTCAATTGAATCATATAGATAAGTATTACATTGGATAGTAGACATGAAACAAACTATCACTCAAACAATGTGATTAAGAGTATTGTATTAGAGAAAGACCGTATTGCATTGAAATTGTAACTGGATAGGTTCTCCAACCAATTCTATTTAGCTTGGGTAGCCATGACATGCTGCTAGGTGTCACTCATGGTTTGTGGAAGCCCTAAAGATTAGCAAACACTAATCTTCAACAAAGGGAGAATTGAAATGTTGTTTCAATTCACAATCGATTGTTAAGAGTAACAATCGCCCATTGCCTTGCTAATTGGAACCTAATGGATCGTATACCGAGTAAAGATGAAAGTGAAGAAATATAAATGAGATGGATAAGCAATTAAATGGTTTAATTGAGAATGGTCAAGATTAATTAATTAGTTAATTAATTTTACGAAAGGTTCGTATTGTCAAGATTAATTAATTAGTTAATTAATTATTTAATTGAGTTGGTTTTGGGTTTCGGGGCCCAAAAGTGTTTTGGCCCACAAAGCCCATTATGTTTAAGTTGTATGACAACTAAAACAAAATGGGCAATTAGACCAATAACAAAGACAAGGCCGGCCATAAGGGTGAGTGGATGCAAACTTGAATTAATTACAAGTTTGCCACTCAAATGTGATGTAGTATAAAGTTAACTTTATAGCTATTTTCTCAAAAGGGTTTTCTTTGAGGCAAAGAGGTGAAACATTTTCTCTCTTTTCTCTACAAGGAGGCCGACCACATAGGGAAGATTTAGCTAGCAATCTTTTCTTCTCTAAGTCATCCATTTCATCTTCACACCTCATCCTTGGTGTGGAGACTTAGAGACACCAAATCTTTGGTGTTTTTGGAGATCCTTTCCTCACATCCTCAAGGAGCAAATGAGCATCAAAAGGAAGGAAATCACAAGGAAGATCCAAGGAGCTAGGAGGTGACTTGAAGGCCCTCCACTTGGGTGAATCCCTTGTGTAAACAAGGATGAGCTTCAAGGGTAATGAATCTCTAAAACCTTCTTTCTCTTTAATGTTGTTAAAGAGTCTCTTGGTTCACCATTCACTAGGCTTTGAAAGTCATGGGTTTTAGAATTGTTTTTGAATGCATGCCTACTTTAATGTGTTAATAGTTTGCATATGTGTTCAAATATTCTCACATGTTCTTAGCTAGGACAAATTTTTTCCTTCAATACTTTGTAAGATTTGTTTCAAAGTTCAAAAATTAAACATAAAACCTCTGAATCAATAGAATGACGAAGAAAAAAGATACAAAACAACATGCGTATGCATGCAGTGACACGATTAGCTATCTTTAAGTGATGCCTCTGAGCAAACCAAAGCTCATTGATAGGAGCATATTTATGCAACTTAGTTAGCTTGTTTTCTTGCATTTTCATAATTAGTTTCTGTTTATTATAGTGATTTAAGCTATTTTCATGTGTTTGTAGGTCCAAATGACAAAGTTGGCAAGAAAGTGCGTTTTGGAGCATTTTAGAGCATTTTTGGGCTAGAATGGATACCTTACATATCGAGCACAAGGAATGGACAAATTTGAAGTTCAAGAGAGGCTAGGAATATGCTAAAGAGTTGAAGAAATAAATCCAAGACAAAGAAGATAAGGAATCAGCTCAAAAGAAGGAAACATTATCCAAAACCTTATCCAACCTTATCTTATCCAAACTAACCTTATCTTATCTTATCTTATCATAATCTTATCATACCTTAATTTCAGCTGCAAGGGGGGATCAATTACACATTAAATCACCTAAATGCCCATTTCTAGAAGCCTTATCACCTGCCTTAGATTGGTGATGCACCTTTTATTGCTTTTCTTCTAGAAATCTGCCAGATATTCCATTCTAGAAGATTTGGCCAAATTTCCTAGTCATTTTTCTCTAGGATTGTGTAATCTTTTTCCTCCACTACTTTGTGCCAAACCTTAGTCCTTTTCCTTCAAGAATTGTGTCAAAATTATCCCTTTCATCTCAGGGATTTGTGCCGAGTTCCCTAGGCCTATATATACATATTTTATGCGGCACAATTTACACACCACCCTCTACCATCAGATCAACCCACCATTCACCACAATTACGCACCCATACATTCAGATACAATTCAGAGAGAAGGGAGTGAGTGCCGCAGGTTTCTTGGAGGATTTGTGTGTGCTTGAAAGGAAATAAGGAAAAGAAGGAGCTTTGTGTCGTGGCTTGCAATCCAATGAGGGTTCGAAATCTGCCATTGGAGTTGCTTGAGCGTTTCTGGGTTTTTTTTATCCTTAGTTTTAGTTCAATGTTTGTTTTAATTTGGTTTTATGTTTTCAAAGACATGAGGAACTAATTTCTTTATAGTTAGAGGTGAATTCGAAGCCATGCTTATATGTTTTATATGAACTGATTATGTTCTATTATTGGTTCTTGAGTCTTGAATGTGATTTGCTTATCTTAGTTATCAAAACTTGTTTATGTATGTAGACTGAGGGTCGACACTTAATTTGCATGCATGAATTTGATGCTAGAGTATAAGGGAGTTTCACCTAATCGTTATGAACTTATATTCACAAGTAGTGGAAGTCACTAGTCATGATTGTGTTAAGTTAATCATTGGCATGAGTATCATGCTTTTCATAGTTATGAATGTCTCGTCAATGCTTATGGTTTTCAAATAACTTAATGACCTTTGATATGTCTTTCTATCATGCTTTTCATAGTTAGGGAGCTTGATAAGGATAATTTGGTTGCAATGCATATTCCATCCAATTCAATGAGTTAAAGGAAAATCTGATGGTTAATTTGTGCTATCACGGTTAACTTGGGGTGTTGTCATTCATGGTTTAAAGAAATAATAACTGAAAATTGATTTGTGTTGCATATGGTTCATGTGTGGAGAATGACCCTCTAGCTAGCCTTTCACCCTTAAAAACACCCAATTTCGTGTCTAATGTTTAGTTAATGCAATCTGTTTAGTTTAATTAATTTCGTCCAAATCAATCCCCCCCTTTAATTAAGTGTGTTAGATTAGTTAGAAACGTGTTCAAATCTGTCCAATTTAGTGTTTTGAGTCTTACTAGTCTTAAATTCGTCCAAATAACTCCCTAGAGTCTGTTTTGAGTTAGTTTGTTTGTTTTGTGCTGTTTTGAGTCATTTAAGTCAGTTTTAAGTCATAAGAGTCTAGTTTAGTGTTTTAGAGTTTAATTTGTGTAGATTAGCAGCCCTTCTAATCCCCGGCCTAAAATGATCCCTACTTTCATATACTACAATCATAGGGTTTTAATTTGAATGTTAGTTAAATTTCACATCACTCAATGAGTCCAGAGAAGTTCAGAGTACAGCTCGATCTTCATACAATGATGAATATGGTAGAACCTCAAGCCATTACACGGAAAATTACAAGGCTGAACAGTTAACGAACAAGAGCACTAGTCAGTTGGGCTACAAGCAAGAGGCTAAGTTCACCTCTATCGAAAAGTTCGTGGACAAGGTGCTAGGGTTTTACCATCGAGTACCAGACCCAGGTGAAGTTCAAGGAGTCTATTTATCCAAACAAGATTGGATCTTGATCATCCAAGTCCAACTACCACAACAACAAGAATCGCAACTCCATTTTGGGAAATTAATGACAATATCGTCTGTTACCGAGGAGTTTCCCAAGAAAAGTATATAAACTAAATGAAGTCAACGCTTGAAGAATTTGGTGTGAAGCTGACGGTCAATGGTTAAGGAACTTAATTTCGTCGTTAAGTAAACAAAAAGGTAATTGATAGAACAATCGCTGAGAATTGTTATAAAGATTCACACTAATTTCTTCAGTGGTAATGAGTTCGAGAACATTGATTTGCTCCCACCAACGACCACTTACTCGTTTTCTCTAACACGCATTTTGAATGCTTCGAGTAGTTACTACTAAGATATGACTCTACCTGCCATTCCTGGGGAACGCATGTTGCAGAGTATCGATCAAATGTTGAAAGTCGTCCAACAATTCAAACACGTCACCGATGAGGCACAATCCCGACATGAATTCTTGTATTTCAACCAGAACGTGACAACTCAATCAGAGAAAGATTTGCACAATTGTGCCAAATGGCACCAAATCCGGAAGTCGTGACATCCAAATGATGTCAAAACCGACACACTACTAGAGTAAGAGAAGATCCTAAGTATGCTCTGAACAAACCACGTTCTGATACCAATCTGACACGCCCCCGATCCCGATATTCCCTGAATACCAAGATAGGCACATGCTGGCCGACACCCGAAGGTGACGAAAGCCATTTATTGAATGCAAATGGTGAGAACAAGGAATAGATAAGGTTTATAAATGTAAAAGAATAAAGAATATGCATTTAAGGAACATGTTTAGAGCACACATCTAATCTAGAACACTAAAAGAATTAGGGTAAAGTACAAAAAACTACCTCAACTATTGATGTCACGACACTTTCATACCTCATCTTTTAAAATTGACAATGTCATACGTCATCTTACAAATTTGTGACAATGTCAGACCTCCGTCAGTTTTTCTGTTAATTTTTCTGTTAAATGCTGACGTGGCCCGACACATGTCCCACTCACTAATCCAACTGGATTAAAAAATAATTAAATATATTTTTAATAATTAAATATTCAAAAATTAAAAATTAAAACAATTTAAAAAAAATGGCCTAAAGGGATGTTGGGACCCTCTCTCTCGCCTCTCTTTCTTCTTCCTCTCTGCGCACCCTTATCCCCTCACCCATTCTTCCCCCAACCCCAACCCAAAAAGAAAAAGAAGAGGAAGAAGAAAAAGAAGAAAAAAAAAAACAACGCTGCAACCCAGAAAGAAGAAGGAGAAAGAAAAAGAAGAAGAGGAAGAAGAAAAAGAGGAAGAAGACAAAAAAAAAAAAGGCTGCAACCCAGAAAGAAGAAGGAGAGGAAGAAGAAGAAGAGGAAGAAGAAGAAAAAAAAAATGCTGCAACCCAGAAAGAAGAAGAAGAAAGAAGAAGAAGAGGAAGAAGAAAAAGAAAAAAAAACTGCAACCCAGAAATAAGAAGAAGAAGAAGAGGAAGAAGAAAAAAAAAACGCCCAGAAAGAAGAAGGAGGAAGAGAGAGGAGAGAGAGAAGGGTTGGTGCTGCTGCGTGTGGAAGGGAAGGTCGGATCCTTAAGCCATTTTTTATTTTTTTTAGTTTTTTAATTTTTAATTTTTTAATTTTTTGAATATTTAATTATTAAAAATAATTTTTTTATTTTTTAATCCAGTTGGATTAGTGAGTGGAACACGTGTCGAGCCACGTCAGCATTTAACAGAAAAACTGACGGAGGTCTGACATTGTCACAAATTCGTAAGATGAGATATGACATTGTCAATTTTAAAAGATGAGGTATGAAAGTGTCGTGACATCAATAGTTGAGGTAGTTTTTTGTACTTTACCCAAAGAATTAATATAAAAATTGGTTGAACAAAGGAGTGGGTCCTACACGGAGAGGACTCGAAGATGCCGATGCCGATGCCGATGCGGAAATGCTTGGATGCCTGGATTGTATGCCTCAATTCTATGTCCTGAAGGGGGCGCAAAACAAACATGAGTGGACCAAGTTGATATATATATATATATATATAATAAAACAGTTATCAACATACTAACCCCCAGGTTTATATAAAGAAAACTACTAGCACAAAAAGTGATAGGTTTACAAAAAATCCTAGCATGCCAAAAACATCTTAAAAGACATCGCAGAAAACAAAATATCAATCGTCTCATAGATCTTCTCGAAAGCGTGGTGTGCTGCCAGTAAGATCATTGAATAAATATAACTCCCGGCCCAATGCCTGCTCCATGTCCCTCAGCCCGTAGCTAGGGATTATTTCTCCCGGCCTATCTGCCAACACCAGATCCTCACCCCAGGTAGCATAGTGTCCACTAGGTAAGCACAAATAGTTACGCCTCTCATAAATAACCACTTCATAGTATAAAGTCATCAATTGTCTATACTATATGGAGGGTTTCTAAAACATGTTCTAGCATCCTATCGTCATCCATCAGATAGTCTACCAGTTCATGGTTTTTATAGAAAATACAATATATCAAACTATAACTCAATATAGGCTAATAATTAATTCCTCACAAAAAACGAGACAATAAACAACATATTCCATAAACATGCTCAACATAAAATGAGTTCATATACTCGTAAGGCATGCTATTCATTTATGTAATTAAACTATGAAATCATGTCATTTTAGAAGGGACACTCACAGATACTCCGTAGCAACAGAATTATGCGGAAATCCCAACTAGAAACTTCACCTAAGCAAAAAAAAAATGTACAATTTATCAAACTACCCAACTGTAGAATTTCAAGATATGGAAATGGGTCTTGGGTTTGGATCCAGATTAGGGTTTAGGTTTAGGTTAAATAGGGTTAGGACCTATTGGGTTTTGGGTTTGGATAGTTTAGGAACAAAGGGGTGGTTTGGGCTTGAGCCGCCCAAACCCACACAACGCATATACACACACGCTAGCACACACACATGCATGCACAGCACATATGCCCGCACATACGCACACACATTACAATACATATATACATTCACATCATATACACATACATACGCACTAAACACAGACACACTTACATGGCACAACACACACACACACGCAGCACACCGCACATATGCACACACATGCGCCACACACACAAACCACATACACTCACACATTCACACGGACACACGGACACACCCACACACACACAGTTAACACACACACACATCGCAACCCACACCACACATACACTGTGCTGCACATACACACACGACACTGTCCAACAAACAACAAGGTAATTAATTACCTGGGATAATATTCAAAGGAGTTCGAGTGCCCATACCTTCGAACTTTTCGAAAAACTCTCGGGTTTCACCGTCGGAGACTGAGACAAGGAGTATGGGTGCATGCAGAGAATTAGTCCCACGATTTCAAGCTTAGGTTAGCCCAAGCACACAACAAAAGCCAAAATTGAGCTAAAACCAAACTGGTAGTCACCACCTTACTTCAATCTCAACGGCATTCGCCGGAATTCGTCACTAGGGGTGACATGCATGCACATATTCAAAACAGGGTTTAAACCCTTAGATTTTCGACATAAACACGCATCACAGACCAGATTATAACCCACACTAATCAAGAGATGGATTAAACCATACCAGAGATGGAGTTCAAGAGAGCTCAAGCTCTCTGCGTTAATGGCAAAACACATAGAGGTGTTTTGATGACACATGCAAGGCTGCAAGTGGATTCCCCATATCCCAAAGGTTTGAGGTTCAAATTTTTGGGTTTTGGTTTGGTTGAAAATGGCGTGGGTGATGGTGGTTTCCTTCTAGGCGCCGAAAAGGTAAAATAGAGTGTTTAGAGAGAGATAGATAGAGGTTTTCAGATTGAGAGAGAGATAGACAACGAGACGATGATAATGATGTCGAGCAGTGGTGGGTACGGGAGTGTGGTGATGGGTGTATGTGTGTGTGGATATGAGAACGAGATAGAGACACATGAGATAAAGTTTGAAAGAGGAGAGCTGGAAGAGAGAACAGATGGGGTCAAGGGGTGGGGGAAAAGGGAAGAAAAGAATGGGGAGTTAGGGTGCTGCCAAGTGGCAGCTAGGGAGTGTAGGAGGAAATAAAAATGTTTAATTTCAATAAAACTTTGGGAATTTATAAAATTACATATAAATTCGAGGGTTGGGTTTAACAATAAAACCTTCCCAAAAGTCGGGAAAAGGGAAAAATCGCTCTTAAAATCAGCAAGAGGTCCAAATTGCTCCCAAAATCGGAAAGAAAGCTAAAGAATCTTCACAAAACAAGCAAGAATTGAAGATTGCTCATAAAATAGGTAAGAAAGCCCTAAATTTGGCCAAGCAAGGGAAAGTGGCTGAAATTAAGACACAAAACATGCCTAAACTCTCCCATGGACGAATCAAGACACAAATCAAAACCAAATCCATCCAGAGGTCATACATCAACATCACATTTGCCGTAGGTCATACATAAACCTAGAGGTAAAGATTATCCATGTATTGTTTCAAGCTTAAAACTTGAAGCAATCGTTCAATCGTTCGTTCGAGATCAAGTCGTCGCAATCCTTAGATCAACAACCTATGCATCTCAAATTTGAAGACTAAATCAGAGGAAAATTGTAAACAGAGATTGTAACCCTACAAATTCATCAATACAAATTTACTTTGTACACGTGTTCTCGTTTCATTCGTTACAGAATTTTCATGTTTACAAATTTGGCACGCCCTAGGACATTTCTGTTTCTCATATCTGTCTTCAAATCCACAAGAAGCACAAATGGCATCAAGAAAAGATCAAGTTGTTCCTGCAACCAACGCGAAGATCAAGAACATCATTGCCGCAAGTGGTGGCATTTTGGGCATTACAACCCAAAGCAAGGCAAGAGCTTTCTCTGTCATGCCTTCCACCTTTACACCAAACCTGCCGAATGAGCAAGAGCACCCAAGGCACAAGCCCGTGATCACCTTGGCCTCGCTAAGGGCACCAAGGGAAGAAAGCCCAAGGAGGTGCTCTGAGTCCTTGACTTTCGATGCCTACTTAAGCAGTAGCTCGTATCTCGTAGCCATGCAAGTCATGACTACTGGTGCGACTTCCATCAAGGAGTAGCTAGCTCAAATGAATGAAGTAATTGCAAGGCTAACAAGGACCATGGAGGAAAAGAACTTGCAAATTGCCGTACTCGTCAACCGACTGGAGGCGTAACATGACGAAAAAGTTGACCGCAACCCAAAATCTAAGTGTTTGTTTATTCTACCGTTTTGACGCAATATGCATTCTACGAAACTTTTTTCAACGATCCAACCGTCAAACTTACTTGTACACACTCCGAGATTGCATCCGTCAAACTTATTTCTGTCGGTTATAACCGCCACCATTAACTTAGAAACCGCCAGAATATGTTAAAAATATTTAAAAAAAAAAAAGAATTCAAAAATACTGAGGGTTATAATAATTTTATGGCGGTTAAATCCGTCAGGAAAAATCCGCCAGGAATTTATGTCGGATATATCCGACAGAAAGTAACTTTAATTCGACAGTAAATAAATTATGTGTCGGATATCTTTTATCCGTCAGAATGACTTATTAACCGCCAGGATCGTCCGACACCTAAAGCTAATATTGTAATAGTGCAATAGTAAGAGTCACACATTCCCATCTCTTTCCACGAGTACTTCTCGAAGGATTTCTTCCAACAGTGCAGTACTGTTGTTTGTCACATGGTTGAAATAGAGATAGAAGAGCCCTCAAAAGGCAAAGTTATTGTCATCGAGGAAGAGAAGACCTTCACACCTAATGAAGGCCTGCCAACATACTTTAGCATCAAGGAAGCACTACTATTGCCCAAGGAGATACAAAAAACACTAGTAACGGTCTTGGCGAGTCCCGACAACCACAAAGTGCAAGAAAGCAAGAACGAAGGCTTGAAACTTCGACCACATGAGTATGCCACATGATGTGCCGCCCATGACGCAATCAACTTAATCGACGAAGACTTGCTGCTAAGATCAAAGCCTCACAACCGTCCTCTCTTCGTCTCTAGGTATGTGAGAGAGAGCAAAATCAACCGCATGCTTGTGGATGACAGGTCGACCATAAACATCATGCCAAAGTAAAAAATGACCACAATCGACATCAAGGTGGATAAACTATCCCAAAGCCTCTTTCTAATCCAAGGTTTTAACCAAGGAGAACAAAAAGCAATAGGCATGATTCGAGTGGAGACGACCATTGGTGAACTCAAATCAAGCACGATATTCCACGTGATTGATGCAAGAACTTCCTACAGCTTGCTCTTAGGAAGGCCTTGGATCCACGAGAATGGAGTAGTGCCATCCACTCTTCATCACTGCTTAAAGTTATACCGAGAATGAGTAAAGGTGGTACAAGGCGACACTAAGCCATTCACCAAAGCCGAATCACACTTCGCGAACACCAAGTTCTACATGGATGAAGACATGGTGCTCGAAGCTTTTCTAAAATAAATCAAATCCACAGGCAAAGCTGCACCTAAAAAGCAAGAGTGGCAAGCCATGCCCAAGAAGCAAGAAGGCGAAGCCGTGCCATTTTCAAGCAAAGACGACGATGATGAGCCTGCTAAGCCCACAATAACCAAATGGGGTGTGACGCCCTCAAAAAGACCAAACATTCCCGTCTTCCGATACATCCCAATATTGAGAAGAATGAATGGGCAATCCCCATTCAAAACTGGAACAAGCAAAGTTGATACACCGCTGCACAAGGACGATGTAAAGTTGCTCAAGACAAATGCAGTTTTACCTCTGACACGGCTAGGCGATGCTAAAGTTTCAAAACCACCTCAAGGTTTCGTAAAAACTTTGCCAAAGGGGCTAGAACCAAGCTCTCTTCCAACCAAGAGGATCGAAAAAGGTTTCGACCCAAATGCCTACAAACTCATCTTCAAATCTTGAAAAGAAGAATGCAAACACCGTCAACGACGAAGAACGTGACCTCACCAAGACTCAAAAGAAGTTGAAAGAGCATGGTTACGAAGTTAACAATAATAAAGTTGAACTTGGCTTCACACCAAATACACCTATGAAGATTTCAAGTAAAGCGAAAAACGTTTGCGCCCAACACATCAGCATGAGCATTGAACAAAATCAAGAGGAGCCTAAACCCGTCCCTCAAACATTAGTCTTTGACAGGCTGAATCATTCAAAACCCATAATTTCAGCACTTGATCACATTGGTGGACAAGACCGAACTACTGTCTTCAAACGGCTTAACACACCAACACCCCAATGCTCTGTTTTTGAAAGGTTGTCAAAACCTAAGAAGCAAAGCAACACGGCTAGCTCTCCTCCATGATGGTCAGCCTTGGAAAGACTTGAAGAAACCAAGAAGCCTTCTAGAAAGAGGAAGACAATGCCAAAGGAAGAAAAGATTGACGGTCTAGCAGAAAAAGACGATGTTCGAAGCTCGATTCCTTCAAGCAACCTTGGAAGTTGACACAAAAGGATAACTGAAGGTGAAGAGGCATACCATCATCCACACTGGCCAATCTTCACGCCAACAAGCCCAAGAGGACGACACTAAAGAGGAAGTCCAACACGTCTTCCACATCATGATCCAAGAAGACAAAGAAGATGAATTCCCCGAGGAAGACGTCACCGCTGCGCCACCACAACTCGAGGATGGGGGAGGGCAAGCCACGGTTGATGATCTCAAAGAGCTTAACTTAGGCACAAGCGATGAGCCGAAGCCTATCTTAGTAAGTACATTACTAAGTGCGAACAAGGTCGATGAATACTACCAACTGCTCCTGGAGTACAAAGATGTATTTGCTTGGACCTACAAGGAAATGCCCAGCCTTGACCCTACCATCTTCGTGCATCATTTTACAGTTAAGCCTGGAACACGATCGATAAAGCAAACTCAAAGACGTTATCAATCTGAGCTTATCCCACAAATGGAGGCCGGGATTGACAAGCTAATCGAAGCAGGCTTCATTCGAAATGTGCAATACCCTAAATGGATCTCCAACATTATCATTGTCCTTAAGAAATTTTGACAAATACATTTTGCGTAGACTTCCGAGACCTCAACGATGCTTGCCCGAATGATGACTTTCCCTTGTCAATCATCAAAATCATGGTGAACGCGACCACTGGCTACAAAGTACTATTACTCATGAACGAGCTCTGCGAGAAATACAAATTCAAGCAGCATAAGTCTTCCATGTGTCATGCTCCGGCCAACAGTATTACGGAAGCATTCAACAAAATGCTATGCAACCTCCTAAATAAGGTGATCGGCCGAACAAAGAGAGACTGGCATGAAAAAATAAACGAAGCACTTTGGGCATATAGGACAACACATAGAACTCCTACCCAAGCTACTCCTTATTTTGTCGTATATGGCGTGGAAACTGTTCTGCCTTTCGAAAGTCAAATCCCCTCACTAAGGATGGCTATACAAGAAGGCTTGACTGAAGAGGAAAATGCAAAGTTATGACTTCAAGAGTTGGAAGCACTAGACGAAAGAAGGCTCGAAGCTCAACAACATTTGGAATGCTACCAAGCACTGCTATCCAAGGCATTTAACAAGAAGGTCCGCCCAAGGTCTTTCTAAACTCAAGATCTTGTCTTGGCATTACGAAGGCCTATCATCACAACTCACAAGACAAAAAGCAAGTTCACATCAAAGTGGGATGGACCTTACGTAATACAAAAGGTATACACCAATAACACTTACTTAATCATGGCGAAAGATGGCTTAAAGATCGACCCTATCAATGGCAGATTCTTGAAGCATTACTACTCCTAAACCAAACAAACAAAGATCTTCACTTGCATGAACCTAAATTGCACATGGCACAGAGCTCATCGCCTGCACAAGCCTAAACTGCACATGGCAACAATGCGCCTTGTTCGCATAAGCTTAAAAGGCGACACCCAATGCTCTTTGTTTGCACAAGCTTAAAAGTCGACACCCAACGCTCCTGGCCTGCAAGAGCATAAATTGTGTACGACAAAACAAAATAAAATCAAAATCATCATCATCATCAAAATCACCATCAAAACCATAAAAAAAACAATCCAACACTCATTTGAACTACGTCATGACTTGATCCCACCTCAACTGAAGGTACGTAGGCAACTTAAAACTTCAAAACCTCAAGTACAGTCACATCACCAACAAAACACAAACACTTTGAAGAATAAAGAGCAAATTTAAAATGTGAATACTTTATTTCTTTAAAGGAAAAAGTTGGCTCCAAAGCCTTATTAAAAATAAAAAAAAACTTAAAGTACAAAGAATAGAAGACATTACTTGAAAGCTATGTCCCTAAAACTATGACAACGATCTTCAAGCAAGCCTTCCAAAATCTTCAAAGTCTCCCCATCGGTAGGAGACAAGATAGGCAACTTTCTATTGCTCTAGGCATGAAATCTCCTATTGATATTAAGAAAGTGTAGCTTCTTGCTTTGAGAGAACACCCTGAAGTATTGATGCTTCGACTTCCAACTATTCTCGTTCTCGCGCTAACGCTTCTAGATGCACCTAGATAGAAGCCAAAGAAGTCTATGTGGCTTGATAACCTTCCGAAACGACTTACTGCAAAGATCAAACTTGGGCAATTGATAAGTCTACTGCCGCAAGTTGTTGAGCTTTAACCTCTGGATTCAACTTCTTCAAGGACACAACATACAAAGAAGAATACTCAGTTTAGGCAACCATAAGTTCAACAATCTTGACTCTCAAGAGCGAGGAATCAATGTTAAGGTTGTCAATCGTAGAAACAAGCTTCGACAAATCCTTCTTGAGCAACGTAATGTCCTCCAATAGGCAGTTTGAAATCCTCTTCTCAATATGGCTCTTGATATCCATAGCTGTGTAAGGGTTAATGCGATGGATAAGCTGCTTAGTGCCACTAAGGTTCGACCCTCTAAAAGAGATCTCAAAGCTAGCTGGTAAAGGTGTTGGACGCATGACGAGCTCTTGCATACTTATACACACATCAAACTTGGGTAACTTGACGAATTTGGAACAAGCTCTGCATCAGGCAGATCCCTAATCTCTTCAGCTGTAGGTAGATTGCCTCTAAATAACATCTCCGTAAAGGAATGAACGCTCATGTTCGCCAAATCAAAAGAACAAGAAGACCTAGCCTAAAGAAGACAAAGAAAGGTGTCAGAAACAAAATCTAAACCAACGAAAGCAGAAGAAATCACAAGAAAGAAGGAAATACTTACATCTTTCTCAAGTGACACACGACCATCAAACTGAGAAGGCCTAAACACTTTTTTCTTCTTATGACGAAAATTAACGTTGTTATCATCCATAACACCTTCATGCGGTTGCTTATTCAAAACTTGTTGACTCTATCGCAAAACAAGTTCATCTTCGTACGAATCAACTTTGTCACCCACCTCTGCAAAAGTATACAAATGTTGAGAAAACAAGCACGAACGTGTAAGAGCTAAAATTGCAGGTCCATCTTGCAAAGGAGCTGCACTCGTATAATCAAAAGGTGCTAGCTGTGTAGGAACCGTAGAACAATCCTCTCTAGGCGCATCATTGTGTGAATGAGAAGAATTGGTATCACTTACTGTCCCCAAGTCTTCACGACATACCTTTGACCACCAACCTACGTAGGCACGGGTCACTGGATTACTCTTAAACTCGTCCTTAGCAGGCAGGGTGATAGAAACATTTGTGCATACACGGGTACAAGACTCTCAATGCATATACATGGCTTGCAAGGATTCTGACTATGCGTTTTCCTTCAGCTTGCCTAGCACATGTTGGACAAAACCAAACTGCCTGCTGAAATGGTGATGACTATACAGCTAAACAATACATTGGTCTCCTTGCCGCAAAGAAACATACCCCGAGAGAAGACTTGTAAGATAAGACAAATTCGAGAAACGAAGGTGTGAATCGTCTATGAGGCCTCTCCACGCCGAGCCAACCCTTGCTAGATGGTCCATTCTCAAACCTTCACAGCTTCTAAATAATGCCTACCCCTGCAAATCATCAAGGCTTTTTGCAGAAAATAAGCCAAAGTACTTTGTTATCAAAGGCCCTAGCTTGGTCGAAGTTAATGAAGAAGGCCCCAACTTGTCTAAAGTCGACGAAGAAAAATGAGTGCCAAAGTACTCACCCAACTAACCGTACACATAGTGGTAGGGAAGTACTGCAGCACGATATTCGGTGCTCAGCGAATTCAAAACAACACTCAAGCCATCATAAATATTGCCTAAGACCAGAATAGCAAGGCTGAAAGATTCACCTACAACCATCTTGCTAGCCACTTTGAAGACTCTAGGGCGGATAAAGTTGATGTCGTCTTTGGGGAAGACAAACTTACAAAGCCAACAAGCTAAGAAAAGGCTAGGTAAGATCCTTCCACGAACTCTGATGATAGGAGCATATTTATGCGACTTAGTTAGCTTGTTCTTGTGCATTTATGTTGTTATTTCTTAGTCAATTATGTATTTTAAGCTATTTTCGTGTGTTTGTGGGTCCTAATAACAAAGTTGGCAAGAAAGTGCATTTTGGAGCAATTTTAGGATGAAATGGATTGCATGGATATGGAGCAAGTTGGATGGACATTTTTGGTGTTGTAAAAAGGGTTTCAACATATGCAAAAATCTGAATAATGAAGTTGAAGTGTGGAAGTGAACTGGAACACAAGGCAAAGAGTGCAGAAAATCAAGTTTGAAGGCACATGGACAGCTCATTTGCCGTGCACTCCATCTATTGTTGCAACAACCTTTCACCTTTCCTTTGTCTACCATGTGCACAATATTCTTGTCCATTCCTTACACTCAATTGCTACACCATTCTTTGTTCCCTACATCATTTCAGATTTCATGCATCATTTCATCACTTTAACCTCCACTCCTTGCACTCATTAATTCACCACTTACTCACTTTTCCACCCATGCCATGCATAATCACCCTTGTCTCCTTCATTATTTCTGATTTCATGCACCAATACATTAAATCATTGCACTTAATTGCTGCACACTCCTTGTCCCCTTCACCCATCAGATTTCATACAACTTTTACCTCCACTACATGCACTCATTGATGCACCATCCACCACCTTTGGACTCCTATGCCGTGCATCATGACTCTTGCTGCACCTATGACTCATTTCTGCACCATTCCACCTCTTTTTCCTTTCTCTACCACGTGCACAATCATTCATGTTCCCTACTTGCATTCATAGCTGCAACACCACTCCATTTTACCCCTCATGCTTTGCATCATCACTTCACTTTCACCTTTGAATCATTTCAACACCACTCCATGCACTCATAGCTGCAACACCACTCTATTTTACCTCCCATGCTTTGCATCATCACTTCACTTTCACCCTTGAATCATTGCAAACACCACCAATTTCCCCTCCTTACCGTGCACTTCCTCTATAAAAGGAAGTGTGTGTGGCAGCCATAGAGGGCAGTTTTTGCTTGATCATTCATCCCTATTTCAATACAACCTTCATCCAAACATATCCATACATCTTCACATCCATTCCTCCATACAAACAAACCTTCAAACACTCACTAACACCTTGTGCCGTAGCAAAGGAAGGGAAGGAAAGTGCTTGGACGTGCTTGCTCTCCAACTTGGATCGTTGGAGCGTTTAGGTGTTTTCTTTCTTTTATTTCCAATGTTTAAATTCATTTTCTTTCATTTTGTTGTGAACATGAGTGGCTAAACCCCTCTTAGCTAGGGGTGATTTCAAAGCCATGATTATGTGTGCAATATGATTTGATAAATTCCAGTTATGAACTCTTGAATCGTGAATGCAATTGGCTTAACTATTTGATTGATAACTTATTTGTATTTGTTGATTAAGGGTCGATACTTAATTGGCATGCATAAATCCGATGCTAGAATATAAGAAAGTTTCACATAATCGTTACAAACTTATATTCATAAGTAGTGAAGGTCGTTTATAAACGATCGCGTTAAGTTTAATTCTAGCATGAGTGACATCATGTCATAGTTGCAAGTCTTTGTCAATGCTTATGATTTTCATTAAACGTAATGATCTTTGATTGTATCTCTATTATGATGTCATATACTTATACATCTACTACAATTGTCAAAAGAGGGTTAAATTTGTGTGTTAAGTTAATTTTCGCATCAAGTTTTTGGCGCCGTTGCCAGGGATTTTGCTAATCCCTTGTTTATTTTCGTGTCTTTGTGTTTTATTATAATTGAGTCCGTGTGTTTGTGTGTGTGTTTAAGTGTTTCTGCCGTGTGTACTACTTGTGTTTGTTTCTTCATTTCCGGTACTAGTTAATGACTCATAGTTCACAACACATTAGTGCAAACATCTTGGAGTTTGACGACGATTTTGAAAGAACTTTGAGAAGAAAGAGGAAGCAACCAGAACCTAATTCTCCTAGTTCAAGCTCAGAGGCCGAATCTGAGTTTGAAGAACAAGAAGAAGAGGAAGTCATGGTAGCGGACAATCGTACAATAAAAGAACTTTCAGCCTCGGGGTTGGACAATGTCGTACCCCTTTGCATTCAATATCCCATGGCGGCCCAAGGGAAGACCGATGAGTTCGAATTAAAGTCAAGCTTGCTGCACCATATTCCCAAGTTCCATGGGCTGTCCATGGAGGATCCAAACAAGCACTTGAAGGAGTTCGAAGTGGTGTGTTCAAGCATGACTCCTGTCAATGTCGATGGGAGCATATTAAAAATGAAGGTTTTTCCCTTTTCTCTCTTGGAAAGGGCTAAAGATTAGTTGTATGAACTAGCCCCCGGAACTGTCACATCATGGGAGAGTATGAAACGGGCGTTTATGGAGAAGTTTTTCCCAACTTCTCGAGTAATTCTTCTACGCAAAAGGATTAGTGGCATTCAGCAAAACTAAGGTGAATCGTTTCCAACTTATTATGAACGTTTTAAAACTCTTGTTGCTTTATGTCCACAACATCAAATGAAGGATGAGTTTCTTCTTCAATATTTCTACGAAGGGCTTCTACCAATTGAACGCCAAATGTTAGATGCCTCAGCGGGAGGAGCTTTGGTGGACAAAACACCCATGGCTGCCAAGACCTTAATTGCTAACCGCGCGTTGAATGCTCAACAATATGAAGGCATTGGTCAAAGGGACATCCCACGGCAACAACATGTTAATGAGGTAAGTGCTATTTCCGAACTTCAAAATTAAATGGCTAATCTTACTACTCTTCTTTCGCAGGTGGTTGAAATACCGAAGGTACAAAGTGTGGCTGCTTGTGGCGTGTGCTCAATGAATGGACATCTCACGGATAAGTGCCCTCAATTGATCGAGAACGGAGGGTGGGAATCTGCCAATGCTGTGGGTCTTGGGAGTCAAAACCAACAAAAGAATGATCCTTTCTCTAATACATACAATCCAGGTTGGAAAGATCATCCAAATTTCAAATGGAGGGAGCCCCAACAAACCCAACAACAAAGTACATTTAGGCAGCAACCTCCGGGATTCTACCAAAGGCCGTATGCACCCACACAACCCCAAGCACAACCTGCCCAAAATACCTCAGGTTTGTCTTTTGATAATGCTCAAGTTATTCAATTACTAACTACGTTGGCATAGGGTCAGGAAAATCAAGCCAAAGACATGCACAAATACGCTAAGGAAGTGCAAAATCAAGCTCGAGGGGTGACTGAATTGAAGAGACAAGTGGGACAAATGGCTGAATTCATGGGGCAATTTAGTATAGAACAAGGTAAGTTACCTAGTTCGACAGATGTGAATCCAAAGAGAGGCTTCGAATCTGCCAAAGCCATCACCTTGCGAAGTGGAAAAGAAGTTGGATCTGATCCCAACCCATCTAAATCCAAACGAAAGGAGGACGAAAAGATGCAATCTGAGGAGAATGAACAAGGCATGCTCACGGCAAGGATTGAGCAATCCTTGCCGCAACCACCTACACACCCTAATTCGGCCACCAAAGGTAAGTTGGGTTTAAATTCCATTACTTCTAACTCCATTCCACCCAATACACCCTTTCCTCGCAGGTTTATGCAAACTAAGAATGAAGATGATGAAAAAGACGTTTTGGAGACATTTAGGAAAGTACAAGTCAATATTCCACTCTTAGATGCCATCAAACAAATCCCGAAGTACGCTAAGTTTTTAAAGAAGCTTTGTACAACACGGAACCGGATTCGGGAGAAGGAGGTGGTACATGTGAATGAGAATGTCTCTGTAATGTTGCAAAGAAAGCTGCCACCTAAATGCAAAGATCCAAGTAGTTTCACTATCCCTTGTATTATTGGAAATACGAGGTTTGAACATGCTATGGTAGATCTAGGTGCATCAATTAATGTCATGCCATATTCTGTTTCTGCATCTATGAATCTAGGAGAGCTTAAACATGATGGTGTTATTATTCAATTAGCTAATCGATCTAATGCCTACCCAAAAGGAGTTTTGGAAGATGTGTTGGTGCAGGTAGACTATTTGATTTTTCCTGCAGATTTCTATGTGCTTGACATGGATGATGCAACCCACTCTCCACCATCATCAATCTTACTTGGACGACCTTTCATGAAAACAGCTCAAACCAAGATTGATGTGGCCAAGGGAGCATTAACAATGGCATTTAGTGGTGATATGATTCACTTTAAAATTCCTGAATCTAATGTGAATCTTACTGATGTTCGTTTTTGTTTTGCCATTGATGTAATTAAAGATGTAGGGCAGGAAAATTCAGCACCAATTAACAAGGATGAAGTTCCAAGCACCAAAGAAGAGGGAATTGGAGTGGAGCACAAATAACACACCACTAAACTCCAAATGCATAATCTGGCCGAAAGCACCATTGGAAAATCTGTTGACAGTGTTGCCACTTCATTCCAACACATTGGTGAGTCATCTAGTCCAATTCCAAATCCCATTTCAAATAATAGGTTGTTACCTTCTTTGGTGCAGATCCCCAATCGAATCCAAGCTGGTGGGAATGATTACATTGACTTTAGGATGCTCAACGCCCCAATCGGGAAGGATTACTATCCCTTTCCATTCATAGAGTTAATGTATGAGTATTTTGAGGAGCATGCCGTGGAGGACATACCCCTCCACCCTGTGGGCCTTATTCAAGCTTAAATAGAGGTATCGTCCGGCTGGAAGACATTAAAGCAAGCGATTCTTGGGAGGCAACTCATGTATTCAAATAAGGAAGATCTTTGAATCGCTCCACAATTAGTTTTGCATTCCTAAAAACCTTCCCTTTTCTGTATTTATTTTGCCTTGTTTGTCATATTTATTTGTTGCTTGTTTGATTGTTTTTTGTGTGGGTTTATGTTTGAAACATTGACAGGTAAACAAAGTATTTTTACATTAATTGCCATGGAAAAGGAACATTAGGTAGAAAGGTAGAAAAGTACAAGAAAGTGTAAATAAACAGTAAGGAGTCTTCATTGGTCAGGAGGTGCCTCAGCATTCGACGGAGCTCCAGAAAGACGAAGCACCAGAGATTGATTATCCGGAGCCTCAACACTTGGTGAAGTGCCAGAGGACGAAGGCAGAAGTTGCCGCTGGAGTAACGCCACAAACCTCTGATGATCACTCTGAATCCGAACTTCGGACTCCTACAGCTGGTCAAGCTTCCTCTTCATGCTTGTTGAGTAATTAGTTGCAAGCATGTGCAACTCTTTATTCTCGTGCCTAAGCACTCTGTCCTCTTGCCGAAGACTGGCCACCTCAGCCATCAACGACTCAACCTGACAAGATCGAGTAAGAAGGCGTTGACCCATGTTTGAAACTGAGCCTGCACATCGGACGCTGTAGGCCAGAGAGTCCTGAACAGCCAGCTCGTCGAACTGCCTAGAAAGTATCCTATTGTCTCTAGGAGTGAGAAGATTTCTGGCCACCACCGAAGCGGTTGTATCGTTCATCATCATAGAATCCCCAATTGTAAGAGGACCATTAGGAGATACGAATGACGGCTGCCAAATGTTGTTTGGAGAAGATATGTCACTATCTTCCCCGACATTCAAGTTAAGACGACGGTCAGAAGGGCAAGACATTTTCGAAGGTGTGAAGAAAAAGAAGAGGTCGGATAAATCAAGATCTTAGAAGTGCAAGAATGGAGCTTCTACAAGCGAAAATTCAAATGTGCTTTGGAATGTAATGCGTGCCTCTATAAAAATCAGCACTCGACGGAGCTTTAGAAATCGAAGAGGCGAGCTCAGAAATCGAAGAGACACCAGCTTTCTAAAAAACTGGGCTGCTAAGAAACCACGGGCCGATTTCAGATATCGAAGAGGCGCTTGCTTTTCCAGACGTGTCACCACCTGTCACATGCACACTCAGCTTTGCAGAAATCATGGACAATTTGTCGAAGCGTCGATTTCAGATATCGAAGAGGCACCTGCTTTTCCAGACGTGTCAACACCTGTCACATGTACACTCAGCTTTGCGAAAATTACGGGTAATCTGTCGAAGATTTCTGGTGAAGTAGAAAACACGTGAATCTTACTGTTCAATCATCCAACGGTTGCCGACACGAGTAAAAGAACAGTGCCTTTACCAGTTATGAAGAAATTCCTATAAATGTCAACCTTCACATCAAGGCAGACATACTCAACCTTTCTTCATCTCCGAAAATGCATTCCCAACGAAGCCTCTTGAGTTACTCAGTGTTCCTCATCCCTTGAGGTACCTCTGCAAACAAGTCATCAAGAGCAAAAATATTTCATATCATGAAGGTTGAAAGCAAAAGTATCTCATATCATGTTTTCTCCCTGTCCTTTTCCTTGTATTTGTGACAAGGAGAAAGCGAGCAATCAGCCAGCATTTGGTGTCAATCTTCCGATCTAAGAACCCACTGCCTGGAACTCCTTCCTGATTGCTTACCTAGCATTACTCTCGAGCGCTCATCTTCAACTGCTGATGTACTTCCGAAGAAGATGCCACATCTGCTCGGAGAACAGATAAGGCAAGTGAAAATTATACCTTGAAGCATGTGGAGACAACGTGATAATTCATCTTCAAGATCAGGTCTCTTTTTCCTTGTTAAGAAGTTCCCCAGCCCAGTTCAAGAATAAACCTGTGGAAAAATACTTCTTCAAAAGCAAAAGTATCTCATATCATTAGAGTCAAAGGCAAAAATATCTCATGGCATGCTTTTCCTTTACCCTTGCTCTTGCCTGCGAGACAAGGAGAAAGAAAGCAATCGGTCGGCACTTGGACAGATTGAATAAAGAAACAGACCATCACCTCTACCTCGTGCCTACTTGCCGTGCAGAAGAAACAAGCAGAGAAAAATGCTGCCTGCACACTCAATCAACCCAGCAGAAGAAGTCTGAGTTGAAACCAAGAGCTCGAGAAGCTTCAACAACATATGGACACATCAGTTGCCAAAGATCAAAGCCTCGCCGTACAAGGCCATCAAATCACCACCACCAAGGAATTCTCCTCTTCCTTCCAATCCAATTCAAGATCAAAGTTGTGGAAAGTCAACAAGCATGACAAAATACATGCTGATTCATTCACTACCGAAGTCAACAAGATCATCTACCTCCATAACTAGATTTGCATTCTTAAACTCTACTCTGTCTTGTTTTTACTTTGCTATACTTGTCATGTTTATTCGTTGTTTGTTTGTTTGTATGTTTTTGTGTGAGTTTATGCTTGAAACATTGAGGACAATGTTTGATTTAAGTGTGGGGGGGTAACCAAGTTGTTTTACATGAAATTCGTGGGAGTTTATCACCCATTACTTCTAGTGTTCTTCCTTGCTGTTTTTAAGTGTTTTTAAGTTGTTTTGGAGTGTTTTAGTGTGTTTTGACATAAAAATCTGAAAATCTCATAAAAATTTGAAAAATTGTTTTGAAAAACCAAAAAGAGTTGTTTTTGTGTGTTTGTTTGTGTCTTAGGGTACCTTCCAACACAATGATGATTATTTGGTTTTTAATTATATGACTGTTAAAGAGAGTTATAAACATGGATGAAAATTTGATTTACTCTTTGGTGTATGCTTGGTTGTGGTTATAATTTATGAATTCACATGCAATCATAAAGGAAAAATCAGTTTTTGTAACATGCTTGAAGGAAGGAACTCAATTGACCCTTGTTGTGGCCACTTTTCTTCGAAGGCTTCTTGTACTTCATGGCATCCCAATACCAAAATCAAATCCATGAAGAAATCTTCATGCCTGACTTACCTTGAGCCTCTTGGGAAACCTTGTGATACGCTTAAAACAAATAGCGCCAACTCGTAGGCAATCCTAAACTATTGCGATTAGAAAATTCCTCCACGCTAGGAAAAACCTCTTCATAAAACTTACCCTGGATCGGTAAGCCTCCTGTCTTATGAATGTCCCAAAGTGAAATTGACATATCCCTTTATGACGTGTGAAGTGTGTTGGTTGTTGAACATCAATGCTTAAAGAATGCACGAAGGACGGAAGGATGACGATCATAACTAAACAAAGATGCGTATATGGCATGATAAAAGCCCACATTGGTAAGCACATCTTTGGATCGGCTCAAGACATCTTCAAGCCACTCCCAGTAAAACTTAGCAAAGACGGCTTCCCCAGTAGTCGACAATGTCTATTCCAAGTCATAGCTCCACTACGGATGCGATCACTAAGAAGCTCAAACAAAGCCGGTGGATTGTCACAAACATGGTGCGAAGGATTCAAGATAAGAATCCTCGACGTACACACATTTTTCTTCGTATTTGGTCAACCAAAATATGTCATCTCCCAAGATACTTCAGAAGACCATGACTTCATATGCATCGAGTTGTCTTTCGAATGAAGAATAGGCGCCTTAGGGCCAGTCAACAACACACAAAGTTTCAACGTCATTCCACTATCTTGCGAATCACCTTCCTTTGCAAGAATGGTGATGATATTGCTTTTAAAGCATTGGAAAAATATCATGGCTGCAACAAAACAAACAAGGCAACATAAGCATAAACAGTGAAACGGCAAAAAGGAGAAAAAAAAATTGCTTCGCTAAAGCAAAAGACATGCGGGACAAACCTATGGGCGTTGAAGAATGACGATGACAAAGTCACAATGACGAAAAGAAATCAGCCACAAAGCTTGAGCAGCACAACAAAGAGGGCAGATACAAGATGGTCCTTCAAAGCATGCTACATTAGCAAAGAAAACCAAAATGCTACGCAATCACACAACTCTGCAGTGATTACGCAAGCAGTTTCTTAAACTGCACGGCAACATCATCACTAAGGGAAACTGTGACCAAAAGCCACTACACAGCGAAACCCAGCTGCAATCTTTTGCACAGCACCACATGGTAAAAAGTGACGCACTGCAATAAGCACCAAGCTGCAAAAAGCCCAGCTCCAAGTAGCTACAAGCCACGACAGCTCCAAGCAGCTACAAGGCACGGCAAGCACAGAGGCAGTGCACGGTAAGGATGTTGTGTGACAAAAACACACACCCAATTGCCCTATAAATAAGGGTTAATTGCTTCCTAATGCTATAGGGAGAATACATACCAAATAGCAAAAGGAAAATCAAAACAAGGAAGCACATTCCAGCTGTAAGAAGGAAGCAAATTCCAAGCAAAAAAGGGCAATGTAGTTTCGGCCAACAAGGGAAAAGCATGATGTTTTTTACACCAAAAATCAGCCCAGAGAAGAAAAGGAAACAAATAATAATAATAATAATAAGGAAAGGGCTTTAAAATTTCCAAAACATCAAAGGAAAGTACTTTTCCTTGCCAAAATACAAAAGGGAATCCCTCCAAAGCAAGGACAAGTCTTCAAGTTTCCCAAACTAAGAGGGAAAACACTCTCCTTGCCGTGAAAAAGAAAAGGGGAAAGGAAAAAATGCAAATCCTACTTACACAAGGACAAGCATTAAATCTTTCTAAAACTTTGAAGGAAATCACCAAGGCTTTCCAATATTTTGAAGGAAATCACTCTCATTACCAAAATTGAAGGAGATTCCTACCTAAGGAAGGAAAAACATTTTTTTTCCTACAACCACAAGGAAAAAGTTCAAAATACACTAAATTTAATTTGTCAAAAAATTATGGAAAATCAATACACACAATAAGCATGTGCCGATTTATCCATTTCCAAAATTTCTTTCAAGATCAAGCCTCTACGGCCCGTGAAGAAAATTTTCATATTCTTTCAAGATCAAGCCTCTACGGCCCTTGAAGAAACTTTAATTTTCTTTCAAGATCAAGCCTCCACGGCCAAGCCTTCATGGCCCTTGAAGAAAAATTTCATTTTCTTTCAAGATCAAGCCTCAATGGCCCTTGAAGAAAAAATTCAGTTTCATTCAAGATCAAGCCTTTATGGCCTTTGAAGAAATGTTTCGTCCAAGAGATATGCCTCAATGGCCCTTGACAAAATTCATCATTTCAATTTAAGAAATACGCCTTAACGGCCCTTAAAGAAATGTTTTCGTTCAAGACATACGCCTCTACGGCCCTTGAAGAAGTAAACTAATTCAAGATCAAGTCTCGACGACCCTTGAGCTAGAACATTCACATTGCAAGACTTCAAAACACATTTTCTACATGTGAAAAGCACATGCCTACAACACGCTTTGAAGTGGGGGCATTTATAAACATGTAAATTTCGTTGCATACAAATGATGCATCATAAAGCTCCATGTGGCATATGACTCATCACAAATGGACAAGTCATCAAAGATATATGGCACAAATCAAGCAAAGGAACTACAAAACCTTCCCAAAAGTCGGCAAAAGGGAGAAAATCCCTCTTAAAATCGGCAAGGGGTCCAAATTGTTCCCAATTCGGAAAGAAAGCTAAAACATCTTCACAAAACAAGTAAGAATTGAAGATTACTCACAAAATAGGCAAGAAAGCCCTATAATTCAGCCAAGCAAGGGAAGGTGGTTGAAATTAAGACACAAAACATGCCTAAATTCTCACATGGACGAATCGAGCAAAAATCAAAGCCAAATCCATCCAAAGGCAAACTTTGGGAAGTCTATAAATACAAGGTCCCCATACACAAATAGGGGTCGATAATTTCTACATTGAAGGGCCGAAATTTTCGCAAAAGGAGAACCTCTGCCAAATCTTTGAAGACTAATACGCTGCCAAAGCTCTCTTCGAAGAACGTACAACCAAAGCCGAAGCTTTTTTTCGATCACAGCCGAAGCATTCCCTTGAAGAATCAACAAACACTTGTGCCAATTCCTTCAAGACTTTGTTGCAAGCTTAAAACTTGTAACAACCTTCGATTCAAGATAAGTCACCAAGACCCTTGAATCAACAAATTCTCACATCAACATCACCTTTGCCGCAGGTCATACATAAACCTAGAGGTGAAGACTATCCATGCATTGTTTCAAGCTCAAAACTTGAAGTAATCCTTCAATCATTTGTCTAAGATCAAGTCATCGCGACCCTTAGATCAACAACCTGCGTATCTACATCAAATTTGAAGACTGAATTAGAGGAAAATTGTAAACAGAGATTGTAACCCTACAAATTCATCAATACAAATCCACTTTGTACACGTGTTCTCGTTTCATTCATTATAGAATTTTCGTGTTTACAACTTCAACCAAAAGAAATGTATAAGTATCACTATCATTCATTATCTATATGAACCCAACAATCAACTTCAAGTATATTCATCCAAAACTTACACATAACTTATATAATATGATATGGGATGGACAATATGTACATGAGCGAATTCAGACTCAAAATCAGATTGGGTTTAGGTTGACATGGGCAGGCAAGGCATCAACTCAACCCAACCGAATTAATTATAGTGTTGAGATCGAGTTAGGATTTGGCGGATTTTTTCTTCATTCTATTGTTTAAAATTTCTTCGATATTTCAAACACATCTATTAAATGTCAGAGAAACTCTTATATTTCGTCCAAACTAATGTTTAACAATCCCTAAACTTTCATCTAACTTTCCATTATTTGCATCAAAATGAACTGATATCGATATCGATATTCGCTATATCTATATTTTCACAAATTTGCATATCGACAGTTCTACCGATACCGATATTTTAAACCTTGTTTATAACCCGCCTAATCAAATTTAAAATCGAATTGAGCATGAGATTCTTGGGGTTGACCAACTTAATTTGCACTCCTTACTAAGAGCCAAGAGGGTGATTAAACTGTTAAACCAATGGATAATGGGAGAGAAAGGTTGGAAAATGAGGAAGGAACGCAAGAGAAGACTAAGAAGATGTACATAACAAGAAATAGATGCAAGAAATCATACCCAAGAATAGTTGCACTTTAAAGAGGAGAATATCGTCACTTAGTACTATGGTATAGTGGTATTCCTCTTCACTTGTAAGTGAGAGGTCTTAGATTCGTTTCTCACCAAAGGAGAATTTGAACCACATTATTGCTAACTCATTGTGAGCCTTAGCTTACTCCCCAACTCTCTTAATGTAGATAATCGTTTATTTAAATAAAAAAATTTTAAAAAAAGGAATATCAAATTATTTATTTTGATTGTTTTGGGTACAAATAGTTTTCCCCCCCTTAAAAATTGATTATCTCCGGCCACTTAGTATTACGGTGTAGTGATATTCATTTTTACTTATAAGTGAAAGATCTTAGATTCGATTCTCGCCAAATGCGAACTTGAACCACATTATTGCAAGCTCATTGTGAGTCTCAAATCAATGGAAGAATGCATAAAAGGTAAAACTCAAGGTGGGAGAAAACCCCATAGACTAAGGAGAAAAGTGAGAAGTTGCATTAGGTTAAAACTATACGTCTTCTGGACGTAAGTAGAAGAGCTCATAAGGGTATGATCAGCCCAAGATGGGTGCCTCGTCAAAACCTAGTTAGGTAGCAAAAACCCAGTGGGAAAAATGCTCCTAATCATAGGGAAAAAAGTACATTAAGATCAAGTGAATATACTTCTAGATACTTCCCCTGAGTTTAACAGAACTTCCAAATGAGAACTACAAGCATTGCATACAAATAGTTAGGCATACCAATTCCTCGGACAAGCTTCTGGAAGGTTGACTTCGGCAGTGACGTCGTGTAAAGGTCGGCAAGGTTGTCTGGGATCGACTTGCATGACTTCAATCTTCTGATGCTTTGATGATGTAGACGCAATATGTCTTGGTGTTGACTTCGTTGATGTATCATGTCTTGGTCGGATGGATACATGCTGCATAGTCTTCATGGATCATCGTTGGGATTCAACGATGGATGAAAACAACAAGTACTTCGAATATGATCAACAAGAACTTCTAACCATGTCTCACTTGTGGCGTAATCAAGTGAGGTGAGTTTTGGAACGATTCGAAGGTTTCGCAACTAAGGTCATATCGTGGACCTCCAAGATATTGCGATATCCCTTAACAGTAAAGACATAACCATTTGGGGATTTTGCCTTGTGCGGGTTTGATAAGTAACCAGCATTAGCATAACAACAAGGCAAGCATCATTTCGAGGATTAGGGGGTTGGATCCACTCGGGATGTGTTAGAATTTGCCCAAATCTGTAGTACCTTCAGGGTACGTCTTTAATACCAATTCAATGGTTGCATATAGGTGCGGTGCTGCATCTTTACCAATATATCAACAGCAAAGGAGATGTCTTGTCTAATACAATGAACTAAGTACAACGAAACGCAAAGTTGAACTTAGATATGGAATTTCAAATTACATAACCTCTTCAAGAGTCTCATTTGCTTATAACATATGGAAGATCAAAGGTATACTTAAAGGTAACACCTGCGGGGTGTAGTTCGATTAGTAGACCAAACTACCGTAAGAACAATGCTTCAACTTCCGGTCAAGGCATAAACGAGTTTTCTCAAGAACTTTCATCTCAAATTCTATCTTCAGGTGCGAGGTAATTTTCTCAAGCTCTTCTAAAGTCTTAGTGAGATTCGTGTCAACGACATAAATGGTAACTCTAGCAATTCGAAATAAGACTTCATAGTTTAACACGCAAAGGTATAATTCATCCCTAACTGACCAAATAATCACTTAGACGGGTATACCACTTCCGTCAGATTGTTTCAATCCATAAGTGAAAGCCTCAAATAAGTTAAGAGGGTATTCCATGGTTTGGAACTATTTGAACCAGTCCATGTAATTCTTCAGGAACTTACATGTAAATCTCCATATCTATATCCCCATGGAAAAACACTAACCATATTTCATAATGTTGCTTTCAATCACAGGACGTTTTGAGAGAAACTTTGCGTCGTAAGGCATGCATCATATCGCACTATTTCATTCATCTCATAACGCTTCCTTCCCCACAGGGTTACCTTGGGCAGTGTAGAAATTACGGGTCCAAACACACTTTGGTAAGGAATTTAACCTGAATTGTAATTTTGGTTGTCCAATCAACTCTACGTTGTCACTAGCAATAGAACATGGTTCGATATCGTCGCTTTTCATTTATGTCAGTAGCTACCATATAAGTGAAAACATCACCGATGGTAATCTCATTTAAATTTTATTTAGCTCATCCAAACTAGTATACTGGACCAAGAACCTCAAGTCTCAGGAGTAATCCGGATTAATCTCATGAGATGAAAATGATTTGAGACAGCGATCTAGCATAGATTCATTGTTGTGCCATGTCTTCATCTTCTAAGGAAGTGAATCCTATGAAACGAGTAATCTGTCATGCTCCAGGCCAAGACAGATTGATTGGCTATCTGCCGGTGTACCAAACCGTCCAACAGGGGCGTTCAAACCATCTAACAGGGGTGACACGCCCTCTAAGGATGTTGACTCGAGGTTCGTTAAGTACGTCTATCCTTGCAGGCATGTTTCCAGTTGGTATATGATCTCGTCAGATTAGCTAAATCAGAGGAACGCGTCTAGAGCAACATTCTGAAAGCTAGAATTCATCACATTTGTTTATCACACTTGTGCGGTACGGGGATCGAGATGAGACATAGTGGGAAACATCCATGCAAATTCGCTCCGTTGTACAGGAACATTGATGTTCTTCTCCCCCTAACGTTGGGAAGATTGTCTCATTCAAGTGACAACCTGCAAATAAGCAGTAAAGAGATCGCATGCAAGGGCTCTAAGAGAGCTAGTGTGAAGGAGAAATATAATCGACAAAAATTCACATCCTTCTTTGAGGACCCATGTTGGTACGTTGCGGCGGCGCAACTTGGCACATGGAATGCACACCCAAATGCGTAAATACGAAAAACGTCATGTTCGTACCCAGTAACCAACTATAACGTCAAAATGGTTGGCTAGCAATAGGTCTCAAGGCGGACCAACATAACTACGTACAAGATTGCATAGCCCTAGGCGAGGCTATTTGAGGTGAACATGGGAATTCGATGTTCAATTATAAACCCAAAATAAATGCAATACTTTATCAAAAATCGTTGACATAAACTCTCTGGCATTATCCAGTCTCCCAGACTTTATGGGATAAGTAGGGTGGTGAACCTTTAAAATTAGCCAAAAGGTTTAGCAGCAATGTGTGTGGACAAACATGTGACCACTTTGTCGATTCATCAACCAAAACCATAACTATTTATATGGTTTGAATTTTGGTTGGATATTTCACTTAGGTCGAATAATGATGCTACGACGCATCTCCTTTTTGCTTCAGGCTCATTTTTTGAGGTGGTACAAAGATATTTCACTCTATTTTCATCAGTGGTTTCATTCATGATCATTGTCATCTCGAATATCCTTAAGAAAACTCAACGACATCTTCTGGAATGGATGGAGCATAAGGTCTCTGACATGGTAATTCAGTACCATTCATACAACGAGGAGCGTGCCAATGCTCTTAATCAGGTTGGATAGACCTAAAGTCATTGCTAGGGAAATGACTTAGGTGTAAAGATAGTGTGAGTAGTATCGCATTTATACAGATAACTAACTTTCCCACATTCTTTCCTAATCACGTGTTTAATTGAATTTGGTCACATGTATACAAGAAACATGATTCAATTAACTTGTATTTGAGGACAATATCAATAAGATTATCCATAACGAAAAATAAACACCAAACTTGAATCCAATAACATGGAAAAATGTTCACAAAGTAAACCAAAGTTACTAAGAGGATTCGGCCAACAAGACCATTTATATCAAAATTCTACCCTTCTAACGGTGTTTGGTGGAGCAAAACTAGTTTTACAGATTGACTATGAGAATGGTACTTCTCAACGACATTGGTAGGGGCACAGACAAATGCATAACCAATGATCTATTCCATTAAGACGGAAGTAGATTCTACAGGGTTGAGGTTCGGGAACAATATCATTTATTCTTGAAGTTTTAGGTCTTAGATGCCAAGGATCACGCTTTGGGCATGATGCCACACCTTGGTAGGCCCTAATTCTACCATATGTTGTAGAAACAAACTCGAAATTGGATTGTGAGATAGATAGACCCCAAATTGGGTTAGGTAGGCTCCAGCCGAAGCTAGAGAAGTCTATTCGGTAGGTCTTTACCGAAGCAGAGTAGTATCGTTAGGTAACCTCTACTGAGGCAAAGCAGACCCTTCAGTACATCCCTACCGAATCAGGGCATCACCATTCGGTAGGCTTTGACCAAACTGGGTTGAGCCATTAGGTAGACTCCAGCCGAACTAGGTCTATACCATTCGGTAAATTCCAGCCAAAGCTGAGTCTATACCTTTCTCTCAAGTTTGTGGTAGTACTCAGATCCGAGAATTTGGTAAACTTCTCTTCTCTACACTGCTGCCTCAAGAGTAAGTTAGAAACATGGAAGGACGAGAAAAGTATTCTCTAGTCAAAATTCGATCGAATTTATAAACTTCAAAATTGTACTCATTCATGGACATAATCATGGTGTGCTTTCAGGCAATGTCTTTCATGATTAGACAGTCCGTAAGAGCGAGCCAAAGAGCCATGGAATTCTCGTTCGGGAGGTACTTCCGTTTGTAATGCTTGGGGCATAAGTCTTCAAATAAAGATCATGGCGGAGGCTTATTCAGCTCTTTCATGACATTATTGGCTGCAATGGTCTCTCAGTTTCTTGATAGTCAAGTAGAGATTCATATCTTGTACCCCACATAAAGTGGTTTCTATTAGAAATGTCCAAATCAAGAAAATCAAACTTGTGATGGTTCAACAATCCACTGAATTGGAAGGAACAAGATTGAGATTAGTGCTATGGTAATTAATCATCCATAAGCATCAAAGTTAGAACATTCGAGTTCTAAGACGTGGTTTACATGAAAAAATCATTTTTTCATAGGTGTATTGTTTTATGAAAACTTCGGATTTCAAAGGCACTAAATTCGAAACTACAGGTTCGAGTTTAGTTATGAACTTCTGGTTCTTAAAAAGGAGGTACCTGTAAGAACACACAATACAATATACAACTAACTGTAGTGGGTTTGGGTTGCTTCAAGAACTTGAGTGTGAGTGCTTTGGGACTACGAAAGTGAGTCAACGGTTCAAAAAAATGAAATAATTTATTGAATCGTTAATGTCCAAAAGTGAGCTTCAAGCCAATAATTTTGGATTAATTGTCAGATTAATGGATTGCTGGTCACTTTAATTAATTCAATAGATTGGACCATACAGGGACGATCGTAGAAGTAAAAAATAATAATAACATTCGGATTAAAATTATAGAGAATGCTAAAAATAGCATTGGATTTTAAAAACCATACCCCAATATCGGTGGGCTTGGGTACCGTGTGCAGGGCAAGGCCCTAAAAGGGTTATTGGGCCACGGGTTGGCTGCAGGCCATGGGCTGGGGTTTTTGGGATAGGCCCAGCAGCCCCAAGCTACTGATTGTGGGCCAAATTTGGCGCAAGGGGATACAGGCCCAACATAGAAGCTAGCCTAGATAGTGCACAAGAAGCCCAACCATGGGCTGGCTTCGATTTGGGCCGTGGGGAAACAAGCTTAGCCATCTGGGCTGGCTTTGGTGATCGCGGGTTGTGACATGTGGCGAGCCTAATAAGCAAAACTTGTTACAGGCGAGGTGGGTCGAGGTAGGATAGAGCCCAGCAAGGCTTTTAGGGCCTACTGGTGGACTCAGGGCTTCATTCCAGTATACCAACCCAGGCCGAGGCCTGGTGCTGTACAATGGCGTCAAAACGACGCCGTCCTGGTGATGGCATGGCTACAGGCCAATTATGTCGGCTCGGCGGTGTAGCGTGGAGCCGCGGCTCAGTCACGAGAAATCCATATGTTTTTTATTTTTTTTTTCAAATTTTAGGGTTAAAAACCCTAATTGCTTCTAAATTAATTTCGATGCTTTGACTCACAAATTCCCCATAGCATAAATTGCATATTGCATGAACAAGTATATATATTGACAAAATATATGAACATATATACAATATATATAATTGAAAGGAAAGTATAAATATAGGGGGTTCATGCATCATGCGGAATGTTTTCATGCATCATGCGGAATGTTTTCATGCATCAAGGTTGTTTCAAATATCTTAACTTATTTTAAAAGAACCTGATTGGAAAAAAACAATTGAGCCTTTGAATTTGTAGAAGATCCTTATCTGAAAGTCGGAATTGCATCTCTAATGTGTTATATCACGTTCAACAAATAAAAAAAATAAATTGAATTAATAGCATGTAGATCAATTCAATAAAATAATAAATTAATCATAAAAAATGATTAAAACGTAATACTCCCCTGATTGAAGATCAAACTCTTTTTAGCGCATCGTCAAAAGAGTGCTGATAACGTGTTGTAGGCATAATTTACTGAACAGTTAGATGCCAGAGAGGGGTGCGGCATAGAGAGAGAAGAGAGAGATATGTAATTGTGAAGTGTGTTTTATTCCACCCCATTGTGCCTTTATTTATAGTAGTAGGATAGGTAAAATCCTTACCATTTTAGAATTAAAACTCTAATAGGAATTAGAATGAATATAAAAGATATCCTATATACACTAGGATTTACACAATCACATTTCTAATCTAATAGTACTGCAACATAAAAAATAAAATATATATATATATATAAAGGAAAGTGTTATTGGTGCTCCAAAAATCTCATTCACACTCCTCACAAGTGTATTTTTCTTTCCAATTATACAAATTTTGGAATATAAAATGAGGTTTTTGGAGTGGCAATAACAATTCCTGTATAAAACCATCATCGTCCAATTGCATTTGCAAATCCCTAAATAATTGGCAAATATGAAATAATTTTTGGTGAAGTACAAAAAACTACCTCAACTATTGGTGTCACGACACTTTCATACCTCATCTTTTTAAATTGACAATGTCATACATCATCTTACGAAGTTGTGCCAATGTCATACCTCCGTCAGTTTTTCTGTTAATTTCTCAATTAATTGCTGACGTGGCTTGATCCGTGACCCATTTTCTATTAAAAAAATTATTAAAAAATCATTTAATATTTTTTAAATATTAAAATAATAAAGAAAAGTTATTAAAAAAAAAAAAAAACCAACATCAATTCGTCCCCTTCCCCCCTTCTCTCTCTTCTCCCCATCTTCTTCTTATTCAACCTTCCTGCAACTTCAACCCAGAAAAAAAAAAAAATCAATTTGTCTTCCCCGCTCCCCACCCCCTCTTCTCCCCGCACCCACTATCCGCACCCAACCTACCCACCATCTGCACCCAACCTCGCACCCAATACCTGCAACCCAAAAAATAAAAAATAAAAAAACCCAAATCTCATTAAGAACTTGGGCGCAGAGAAAATGGGGGGAATGGATGTGGAGGGAAAATGGTGGGCACGCGGGGGGATGGACGAACCGAGTATACTTCCTTTTTTTCTTTTTCTTTTTTTTCCTTCTCTCTCTTTTTCTTCTTCTTCTGCAGGTTGGGTTGGGGGGGGGGGGGGCAGGGACCTTTTTTTTTCTTTTCCTTCTCTCTCTTCTTCTTCTGCAGGTTGGGGGGGGAGGAACCTTTTTTTTTTCTTTTCCTTCTCTCTCTTCTTCTGCAGGTTGGGCGGGGGGGGGGGGAGTTTTGTTTGTTTGTTTGTTTTTTTTTTCTTTTTTCTAGGTTGCAGCAAGGGACCTTTTTTTTTTCCTTCTCTCTCATCTTCTTCTGCAAGTTGGGCGGGGTGGGGGGGGGAGTTTTGTTTGTTTGTTTTTTTTTCTTTTTTCTGGGTTGCAGCAAATAGGGGGAAGAAGAGGAAAGAAGATGAAGATGGGGGAGAAGAGATAGAGTGCCGGGGGGAGGGAGTTTTGTTTGTTTGTTTGTTTTTTTTTTTTTTTTTTTTTTTTTCTGTCTGGGTTGTAGCAAATAGGGGGAAGAAGAGGAAAGAAGATGAAGATGGGGGAGAAGAGAGAGGGTGATTGGGGGGGTAAGGGACAAATTTTTTATTTCTTTTTTCTGGCTTGCAGTAGGTAGGAAGAAGATGAAGGGAGATGAAGATGGGGGAGAAGAGAGAGGGTGCTGGGGGAGTTTTGTTTGGTTTTTTTTCTTTTTTTTTGTTAATAACCTTCTTTATTATTTTAATATTTAAAAAATATTAAATGATTTTTTTTTAGTTTTTAATAATTTTTTAATAGAAAGTGGGTCCTAAATCAAGCCAAGTCAGCAATTGACAGAAAAATTGACGGAGGTATGACATTGTCACAAATTCGTAAGATGAGGTATGACATTTTCAATTTTAAAAGATGAAGTATGAAAGTGTCGTGACACTAATAGTTGAGAGATAGTTTTTTTGTATTTTACCCAATAATTTTGAAACAATCTGACACACTGTCCGTGTGCACTTCCATTGCAAATGTAGGCAAGGGTAGGCAAGAAAGGAAGGGCCAAAACTCGAATCAAATGTGGCTGCCGATGGATATGTCAACCCTCCAAATCCAAATCAAATCACAATCCCAATCAAAGAGACCGCCGCCCAGTGGGTTTGGCACTGGCAGCGCCTCCGTCCGCAGCAATCGCCTTCCCTCCAAATGCCTCATCCCTTCCCTCTCACTCCTCGCCCTCCCTTTCGTCTTCTACCTCCTCTCCACCGCCCACAAACTCCACCTCTCCCCCAAATTCGCTCACTCCCACTCCACCCTCTTCGGCATCGTCATCTCCGCCCGCCCCTCCTCCATCCGCATCCGCGTCTTCCACTTCCTCGACGGCACCGTCCCCTCCAGCTCCTCCTCCTCCCGCCTCCCCCTCTCCGCCTTCGCCTCCCACCCCGACCGCGCCGGCCCCTCCCTCGCCCCCTTGCTCCGCTTCGCCACCCTCCAGGTGCCCAAGAAAGAGCGCCCCAACACCAAGCTCCTCTTCTTTTCTGGCTCTGAGCTCGACGCCCTCGGCTCTGACGTCTCCGAGAAGCTTCTCGAGTCGTGCCGGAAGGCGCTCAGGTCGTCCGGGTTTTGGTTCAAGGACGAGTGGGCCCGAGTCATTCCAGGTTACCATAGAATCCTCTGTAATTTAGTTAATTAGATTGAAGTTTGGGGTTGAAATTGAACTGAAAATTGGTGCAAATGGCAGGTGAGGAACAAGGTGTTTATGCCTGGGTGAGTGCCAATTATGCCCTTGGAACTTTGACGAGTGAGCCTCAGGAAACCACTGGGGTTGTTGAACTTGGTGGGACTTCTTTGCAGGTTTACACTTTACTTTCATTGGATTTGATTCGAAACCAACTACTACATCATTTCTGTGTTTCTACTTTTATGTCATTTTTGTTGTGTTAATAATGTATGACCGTGCAGGTTACGTTTGCTGCAAAACAATCACGACAAGTGAATTCCTCCCCATCTCGAATCATCAAATTGTTTGGAGTTACTTACCACCTTTACAGTAAAGGCTTGCCGCTATTTGGCCAGGTCTTTTATCTGAGCTCCGTTTGTTTGTCGTTTGTTTTACTGTTGATGAAGTTATGCATGAAAATTGGGATCAATGTCAGCATAATTAGCTCAACTTGTACTGTTTTCAACTTTATGCACTTTGTATGCTTAATCTATATCTATGTCTAACTAGTTCTTGGTTTATCTTTTAAAAGTCGAGGTAGATTCTCATTCACTGGTCATGTGATTTTTATCTATTAATTAACTCTGATCTGAACCATCATATGTTAAACATGGGGTGACTTTCACTATGGATATAAAATATTATGAATGTCAATTACATTAAAGTTACCTGTAGTTTTGATTAAGTTTTTTTCTCGGAAAATAGGGAAGGATGGCTAATGGATAATCAAACTCTATTTTCTTCATAAAGCAAAAGAATTTCATAACAAAAGTATGCCCTGTATTTATTTTTCTAATGCTTTATGAATTTTTCCAAGCTTAAACTTAAGTTACTTCACCATGGCGGCAATGTTTCGAGAATACAGTGGAAAATTCTCAATCAAATGTTCCAACAACTCTTTTTTTTTTTTTTTAATTTTTTGATACAGGATGCAGCTTGGGAATCACTATATGAGTTGCAGAAGTCCAGAGAGTTGACGCCTTGTATGATTTATTGGCCTTTCTCTTTTATGATACCATGTGATAAAAGTTGATTTCATGGTACTTTGAACAACTATAGTTATATTATTATGATTATATATGTTGCATGAATTCCAACTGGTTGTGGTTTTTGGTTCCATTCACACCATTGGTTTGCATTTTTCTTACTTTTTTTACAATAAAAAAAAACAACTTTAGTTTAGTGTTACTAAAGTATCAGTGGCACACTCTAGTATTCGACATTATTTTAAAGCTCCCCACATCATTTCCTAGTAGTTCAATGTTCAAAGCAGAATATTCTTGACTAGTTTTTTAATTTATTGAGCTTAGTGTGGTTTCTAGAAGCCTGGGTTAGAGTGAGAGAATATTGTAAAGTATGTGAGAGAAAAGAAAAGAGAGTGTGTATTTCTTGTTCTTGTTCTTTCAGGTTTTTCATCAAGTCCTAGTTCTAGAGATTTGGCAAGATTATTGGTTGTACTCATTATTGATGTAGTGAAAGATTGTTGTTGCTGTCCCGTTGACGTAGGCGAACCACGTAAATTCTTGGTGTTATTTATCTTGGTTATTTGTTTTTCGATTTCCGGAGGTTTTTTCCATTCTTAAACGCGATATTCTCAACATGTAGCATGACTTGAACACAGTTGTTACTTGGAGAAGAATATGTAGGAATGGTTTAGGTCATTTTTGACCATTACTAGATTACGATGCTAAAGAACTTTTTGTTAATACTTTAAAAAACTCGGATTATTACTGTATCCACACTCCTAAAGTTTGAAGACTCTAATCATTGTGTCCACTCCATGCTTAGTAGGTTTGACTACCTTGCATCCAATGCTTTGTTGTCTGGGATTCCTGCTGATCTTTATGGCCATACCTACTTATGCATTGTTGTTTAGTATAAGTACTTAGATATGAAGCAAATCTTAAAATGCAGTATCTTGGTGGATTTGAAACAACCATGTCTCATGCACTTTCAATCTTTCTGTTATAAAAAATTAAAAACTGTTGCTGATTGTGTGAAAGTGTACTCACCTGTCATGCAGTTTCAAATTCTATGGAGAGAAATCTTGGTAACCCTTGTATTCCTAGAGGATATAAGCTGACAGTGAATGCTAGTGATGCACAACTTCTAGTTTCCTCAATGGGTGGAAACTTTTCTGCATGCAAATCTGAGGCTTTGGCATTATTAAAGAAAAGACAAGGTAGCATCATCTTCTGCTCCTTCGTTGTCATGCGTTTCTGATTTTCCTTTTCATTTGAAATTCAATTTTCTTGTGCTGGTATCCATTTTTAAAATAAACCAGGGTAAAGTACAAAAAACTAATAATGCCCAATAAAAGATGAGGTATGAAAGTGTTGTGACACCAATAGTTGAGGTAGTTTTTTGTACTTTACCCAATAAACTAATAATGCCCGTTATACCACAATAGAGGTCTTGATAACGAAGTCTCCTCAAAAGGGAGTAAGTTGGAAGCTTGACTTCAGTGTTAAGTGAAATAAACATCAAGGATCTAGGAAAGAACTCTTTTCTAGGAAGAGAATTTCAACATGATGTTGCATGTAGAAGACTATTCGTGATTGATGCAGAATTCAAGTGCAAATGACCATAGTGATCTATTGGATTGGAATAAAATACTGACACAATAAAGGAATACATCTCTATGTCGTGGGTTGACAACATGACGTAATCAGGCTTTAGAAAGAGATTTTACTTCCTGCTTATTGATAAGTTTTATAGTAATATCTACCTAGGTTATTCATAGACATAAACTTTGGTATTCTGCTCTTTTACCAGTTTTATTTTCTTAGGACTTTTTTGTTTACATAATCATTCTGTTAGTGTTAGGGAATGTCTGTTTGATATACTGTGAAGTTACAGCTCATTGGTTTTTGAGATTCTAAGTTAATTGTATGAATAAAAGATGATCATTAATAGCTGCTCTTTATAAAATGCAGATAAATGCATTGGTGAACCTTGCAAAATTGTCTCATCCTTTCCTTTTGAGTTACGAGGCAAGCCCGTTTCTACCCAGAACTTCTTATTTACTTCTGAGGTTAGTAAATAAAGAGATTAATTTATTTTCTTTTTTAAAATCTAGTTTAGCATGAGTGTTCAGTTATAGATCTGGTGTTAAACAACCCATAAATCTTGGTTAGAGCTTTAGATACGTATAAAAAAATTGTTATGATCTGATAAACTTTTGTGAAATTTGGGAATGCAATGATCTTATTTTATTTCTACCAATATTGCTTTATGTTTTATAGTTTTAGGTCACAAGTCAACCAGTTTTGTGCCTTTTGGATTAGCCAACCTTTGCCCACTTTGATAGAAAACAAAGTGGTGTGGCATTTAGTGTAATTTTTTCAGTCTGTTTGGGTGTTTTAGTTTGACTTTTCAATACATAGTAGTATAAAAAACTGATCGGATCCTAATATTGAAAATACTTTTGGACCCAAATGAAACTGACCATGAGAAGTAACATCTTTCTACAAGCAACTTGTGTTGAACTTTGCAAACAACAATTAGAAAGGGCGATAGGGAACTTTGCAAACAATATTTAGAAAGGGCGATAGGGATTTCATTATTGAAATTGTAACTTTCTGAAATGTTTTATAGGTATTATAGGGATTAACGAATATGTACCATTTCTGTCAATTAACTTGATGGAAATGTGATTTTGTAGCCACTTACACAACACAACATACCAAAACTATAAGGGTACAATAGTTTGAACGGAAAATACAGGAACTAAAGTGGAATCAGGCCCAAGTTGCACAGACTTCATATATGCAATTTAGCCAAATACAGGCTCATTTTCAATCAGAGGGGTTATTTGAGGGCTTCTCTGGTTTAGTTTCAAGATGCTTTAGGAAGTGTTAGCCCGAGTTTGGGCCTGTGTACAAATTTATGGCCCATTTAATCTGACCCTGCTAGGTTGAGCTCAACTTGAGTGTTGACCCTCAAGTTTGAACCTAGCTTATTAGAAAATTGCACGCACAACCTATTTACTTTCAGATGCCATAAGTGGGCTGAGCTAGGAAGGCCCCTTGGCAATACTTCCATCTGTTCGTGTTATGCAGAAGCTAGGAAGGCCCCCGGCAAGCGAGCCTAAGCAAGTTCTGTTTGTAGAAAAGCCTAATTGACTCGGGTCTGAGTGTAGCATTTGCAAGCAACATAGCTCATTGTGTGCACCCCCCGGAATCAAGATATTTATCTTGTAAGTATGTGGAGTGGCACTAAGGACTGCACTTTCTCAGGAATTAGTCAAGTTACTCTGACTAGGTCTTGAAAAGGAAAAAAACAATAGGAATTTAAAAGTTTAAGAGCTGCTCAATCACAGTAAGATACTTGAATAATCAGTGTCACTTGTGAGGTTTTCAATGCCCTTCAGGCCTTATCTTCCAGCAAGTCAATGATTTCAGTGAGAGTGCTAGCAAAAACAATTCCCTTGAATTAGAATTAGATACCTTGCTTGCACAAATCATATGCTAATGCTTCCCACTGCCAGATATCTCCGGTTCCTTAATTTATGAACTCCACTTGAAATGCAGCAAATCTCTAAAGTTGTCAAGGAGCCTAAATTCCAATGGTAAATAGAAGGGAAAACTCAAAAGAAATGTTTAAATCTCAAAGGAGCTTGTCAAGCAATCGAGGCCTATAAATTTTGGAGTAAGTACCGTGTAAACTGTAAAATATTAGGGACTCTGAGAGATTTGGCTTTCTGACGTGCCTGAGTGTTGTTCTATGTGGGTTACTGCTTTTACATTTTAGCACAAGGCCCTCACTTCTGTTTTGAGTACAGGTGTTAGTTGTAAGATAGTAATTAGGCCTAATAGTATGGTCTTTCCAGTTGTATTAGTACAGGTGTAATCACATTTTGGATCAAATTACTGAAACGTATTTGGGCATTTTAATTACTGAAACGTTTTCCCTTTCCAGAGATTAGCTTAGCTAACCTCAATGTTCTTATCACTCTAGGTTCTAGGAAAGTATTGATGTTGTAGAATTGGTTAAGGATTGCCAAATATTAGAAACATGTTCCACCTAGGTACCAGCGCGCATTCATTAAATATATCAACGGTTACCTTCGACCAAGTATATTGGCAACTGAGCATACCCAGGTTCATAAATGTGAATTGACAATTTATAGGAGCATGTGGCCCAAAGGTTTTTTCTTTCATGAAGTGCCTGTTTTCATAATGCTTGCAAGGTATTGTTACGTTCAAAGGATGTTGTAAACTTGATTTCACTTAAATCTACCTTGAAGTGTAACGAGTAAGGACACGTAAAGATAACTAAAAAAGATAACTAAAATCTTTTTATTTCACGTATTAGTTCTAGTTTTGTTTTTGTTTAGCTTGCATATTTTTCGCTTGATGTCTTGTCTCTATCACTTGTTAATCTTGTCTCTTATCAGTTGTTAATCTGGTACTTCCTCTTCAACCTTGTACAGCTTTTTGGGCTGGTGCCGACGGCTTCTTTGTTTGAATTAGAGGCAGCAGGTCAACATTATTGTGAAGATGATTGGGAGAAACAGAAAAAGCAGCATCATAGCATTGTTGATTCAGATCTGTTGAAATATTGTTTTTCATCTGCATATATGGTGGCGCTGTTGCATGACAGACTAGGAATCCCCATGGATGAGAAAAGGTATGTGGTGAAAATCTGGTGCTATACCTCTTTATATATCTATTAGATCAGATGAGTCAACTAAAAATCTGACGGAAATGCTATGAGCTATACAGCCCATATTTTTGGTGTCGACACGAGTATTTCAATAACAATGTTGAAGACTTTCATATGCACTGTGCATGTCTTTCAACTTGATTTACTGCGTTTTGTAGAGCTATTCGTATTTAATGCTACTTTCTACCCTATACAACACTAAGATTAAAGATTATGATGTAGCTTCCCTTGAACTGAAAATTGTAAGATGGACCGCATTTCAGGGTTGGATATGCAAATGAGACCGGAAACATTCTCCTTGATTGGACACTGGGTGCTTTCCTTGTTGAAACAATGCTGGAGCCCCTTGAATGGGAACTTGATAATATGGGCCAGATTGTTGGAAACGAGTCAGTCACTTATTTCTCTTTCTTTGCTTTCCTTTTAATAGCTGTGTTTGCTGTATTCTTTGTACTGCAATCCCGGAAACCACAAATAAAGACTATATACGATTTAGAGAAGGGACGGTATATAATCACCCGTGTACCTAGGTAATCATCACATCTTTCTGTTTTTTGTTTTATTTCTTTCTTATTTGTTTTCTATATGTCCATTCATATTCATGATGAATTTGAAATCTGTATTTTTATTGTGAACATTAATTTGAGCACGTTACCAACTCTGCATCTACTTCTTGAAACCCTGCCTTCCTATCTCTATGCCAAAAAAATATTGATTGGGTGTAGCATGATGATGCTTCATACATCTTGAACACGAAAATCGCGAATTCAAATTTACTTAAGAAAGGTGTAGAACTTGGAGTCCCAAGATGAGCATCTTCAGGTGCTGCAATCTTTCTTCTGTGCTTTGAAAAAAAGCTGCTGTGTGAATAAGCGGCTGTGAAATAAATCAGCAGAGTGTTTGGTAAACTTTTTTGTAAAAGTGCTTTTGGAAAAAAAAAGTCTGATAGTGGGTCTTTTCATTAAAGGAGCACTGTAGCTTCGTGTGCTTTGAAAAAAAAGCTAATTTTTCAAAGTTGCAAATGGTTGCTTCAGCTTTTTCCTTTGATTTCAGCTTATTCTCATAGCAGATTCCAAAATAGGCCCTTGTTTTTTAGTTTACCAAAAACCTAAAACCCTCGGTTTTTTTTCATGGGTGCTTTTTTTTTTAAGCACTTCACTCCCAAACCACCCCTAAAACAGAAACCACACAGCACCTCGGCTCCATGGTAGACAGTTGTGTTAGCAATGCCTCGGTGTCTTGTACAAGGTCAACCAAGTCATCTCCTCAACACGGGGCAATGGTTATCTCCACCATCGCAACCGCTCATTTGCAGTAATGATCGCTTGGCGTCCGGCCCCAGCACTTATTCTGGCGATGATGCCCGAAACTGTCTGTTTTCTTGGCAATGTGCTGAATGGTTCTCTTGACTTTGTGAAGACGGATCAGCATACAGCGTTTCTCCATAAACTATGTGATGCAACTTCTGCTTCTGCTTCTCTGATGTACGTTGATGCAACTTCTGCTTCTGCTTCTGCTTCTCTGATGTACGTTTCTACCACATATTGAGCATGGTAGGCTAAATTTAGCTGTAATGCCGAACCGCAAATATAAACGTATTTTAAGTAAATGATATTTTAAACTACTTTAATCTACGTAAATTATAATCATCATAATTTTACTCGCTATTAAGCATCCAAAACCAAAACGCAGAGCGATTGAATATCTTGTGATGAACATGGTCATCCTTGAAATCAAGTTACGTAGTAAGGGGCAATGCACTAGACGAAACAATCCTACTAACTCTTACCATGCCAGATTTCTACAGCATTGCCTTAAGTCTAATCAATCCTACGTTTGTACTTCCGTCACCTTTTCCGATAACTCAAGATTGTTCGAAGAAGAACATACAATACATGCCACTGTACCCGCAACTTGAAACCAAATTACTTAAGGCGGATTGAGTTTCGACTGGATCTTCTCGGAGTAGGACCACCAGGTAAGGATGCTTGAGAGGAGCCGCATTCAGCTACATCTCCATCGCCAATTTCATTTCCTCGCAGCCTCTTTTTCTTGGGTCCAACGGGTGGCTGGCTCTCGGTAGGGTTATCTGGCTCTTCTTCTACAGCTTCTGCTTTGGTTACTGTATATTGCCATTGAGTACCACAGCTTGGACAAACTCTTCCGCCCTGAAACTCATTGATTAGATTAACTCGATACTAAAACTCTCTTCATTTTTACTTTGCAATAAGTAAATCAATACCTTCTTTTGCAAAGACATTTTCTTCGCACAATACTGATGAATTCGAACGCTACATCCGTCTTTTTCGCACAACACTGCCTGTCAAACAGAATCCAGCAAATTATCCGATTCAACAGCTTCAGCAAACGATTAACAAATCAAAGTAGTCAATTTATTTAATAACATAAGAATCCCCTGTCCCATAATCTTGTTATGTAACTCTATTTTTACTCTTGTTACTCGATATCCTAGAGCAAGAAACAAAATGCTGATAAAAGGAAAGAAGGCGGAATAGTAATGCAGCGGGATGAACAATTTGGCAATACTAAAAAAGTGATGAAGTTTTTGAAACTTTAGGCCGACCTTCACCCCGGCTTCATTGCACACTTCACATGGCGGAACTTCATTATTACGAAACCAACTTCGCAGGTCAAGGAAGGATCTTATACCAAGTCCAATATAATTATCTGGAGTTAAGCTAAGCCATTGGTCCCGTACAAGTTCATCAAGAGTTTTCTCCTTCTGAGATATTGAGAAATTCTTTAGTGCAGGAGGCACATGAGGTAGACCTCCTTCTGATTGCGACATTGAACCCATGAGAACCTAAAAATAGACCACAAAAATTATCAAGTAAATAAGTGCATGAACGAGTTAATAACCTTTTCCTCAAATAAGTGTTTCCTTTTCAAGTTTTGTATAAATGTATCCCCATGCTATTAAGTATTTTGATTTAATTTCTTTTCTTTCTAAGAGGTGGAATAGAATAACCCTTTGACTCAAATTTCTCAGCATCAAAGATTGCTTTCTGTCCGTTCTTTAAATAACTATGGTGAGTGTCACTCGCATGTTCGCATCGGTTAAAAGTCTTAACAACATACCTATGCCAGGGGTACCCTTATATTTTTTCTCTGAAAATGGGCAAAACAAATGATGTTTGAAGAAAATAAAACAAGACCTTTATCGTATTGAATCTGGAGGATAAATGAGAAGGCCTAAAGCCATTAAGTATAACTCTGTTATTTGATTACTGGTTTACAGTGGTGGTATACAAAAGATTGATGCAAAGAAATGTTGAGAAAGAATCCCACATTGATAAGAGGAGGGACCTTGCATGTGCTTATAAGTAGTTGGGCTACTCTTTATATTGTCAATTGGTCTTATGGTGGAACCCCAACTTCTTCAAGAAAGACTAAGCATGCAGGAAATAGAGCTTTTATTATTAAGAAAAAATAGACATACCTGATTCTCTAATCTTAGATTAAGAGCATCAATGTTAGATATGGTTCCTTGAGCTGCAGCATCCTGCACTATTGCTTCTATCTGATATTTAATATCAAAATAACATCAAAAGAAAAGAACAAGATAATATGAATGTAGTTATTTAAGCATAAAACTACACAACTTCAAAAGAAATCTAGCTTCTCTTCTTTTTCTTTAAAGTCAAGGACCACCTATTATCAAGCATCTAAGCTGGAGTTGAACCATTTATACACTCAAATGACAATATTGACCGGGCTAGCTTCTTGTTCATCCTTAATGAACAAACTCTTGTGATTCCTGAATGTCTTTTTTTTTCACACATATGCATATGTGCATGTGCTTTCCCCCGCACACATATTTGAATTTGCACGTGTCTGTGCACTTAATGTAGATAGAAACTAAAGAGATTACGCTCAGCATGTCTTTGTATACACCCGTTCCTGTACTGTATGTGATAGAACTCAAGGTTAAGAGTTTCTGGGTTGATTTGTCCCCGCTCCTATGCCACTTGCAGTAAAGATGATCACACGCCATTGAGGCCAAATCCACTAGAACTTAAGGGTTATGTGTTGATTAATATTTGTTATTTTTTAAATAGAGACCACTGATTTTGAAGTTACTAAATCTTATACACAGGCAGGAATTTAATTAGCAAGAGGGCCTAACAAAATTCCATATACTTGCTGAGTGTTTGTAATTAAGCTAGGTCTCTGGTAAGCTAATGGTCAACAGGATCTCCAGGTGCTTTTTTCTTGAGTTTCTAAAATAGTCTAACCATCATCGATTTTCTATTATGACATCCCTAATACTACAACATAACAAAGGAACAATTTAATAGTCTTGATTGTTCTTCAAAATTGGCTACAGAGAGAAAGAAAGGAGTAAATTCTGGATGAATTACAACATGATAAAACTTAATTCACCATTCACCATAACAAATACAAGTATAGGACAGAAGAATGCCATGTTAAACAAAACAGAAAACAGTTTAGAAATTCATAATGGCGAGATATGCCCTAGATTACCATAAGTACAGATTTGCTTTTGGTTGGAAACGAAAAATCTTTTAAAAGAAATAATAACTTAGTCATTGAAATATGTGCTGTTTACAAAGTTTTTATGGTCCCCATAAAAAATTGTGGTTATTGGAAGTCTTCTACACACAAAACTATAATGTAAACAAAAACAAGAGTTACCAATCAATTCTTAGCCACCACCAATGCAAGAAGATTCTCTTTTTTGTATTTTGTTTTCATTTTCTTTTCATCTACATCATAGGGGTAAAACCAAATACAGTCTTAGTTCTTTGTCTTTCTCAGGGCTTCTCTGATAGTTTCCAGTTTAACTCTAGCTTCGTCTGATCATTAGTTTCCAGTTTAACTACCAAAAACTAAACCTAAACTTAGCAGACTATATATTGCAAGACCAACGGAAAGCAATATTCGATTACTCCTTAGTCTTGTTTTTCATTCTACAAAGCAGTCATAATCATCATTTTCCACTCATGCAATGGGTTTATTCTCTACCTTTACTGCGCATGTACGACAATGTTTACTTCAAACAAATGGCATTCACACTAAAATGGTAGTTAATGGCTACAAGGGACTCTGATCATTCTGCTGAAACCCATAGCAAGATAGTACAATGAATAGGGTATATCTCAAAGAATTAACATTTTGTTCTAGATAAGTAAGATAAATTCTGAGTATCAGACAACCTGCCTTATTTCTTCCCTTCATTAACTCAATTGACCATGAAAAGCCAGTAATAATAGCTTTTACATTTTCAAAACGCTCGGAAAAAAAAAACACAAATGTTTTCAGACTTACAATGGCCTTATAGAAAGCAATCTGAGCGACTGAATATTTTGTTCCAAGCTTGGATTCTTCGTCGGAAACATTATTGACAACTCCATAATAAACTTGACCGTCATATTGGTTTCTGCATCCCCTCAACTCAAACTGAACATAAGAAAGTGCCTTGTTTATCTTGAGAAGAAAATCATCAAACTTCTGCCGATCACTACCTGCTTCAACATGAACAGATTAGACCTCTCGATATCTTCAGAAGAAGATAAGTGCTCAATTAATTCTTGATAGCCCTCCTAATTGCCGCCTGTGACTACCTAATTCAGTATCATGACTGTGAACAGGTAGTGAAAATGGAGTAAAAACATCAACCTCTATACAGAGCATTTAATCGCTACAACTACGAAGCCACCATTTCTGCTGTAAAAGAAATTATAAAATAAAAAACTAAGGGCCATTCGATAACTATTTTGTTCTCAGTTTTCAAAACTCGTTTGGTAACTACTTTCAATTTTCAGTTTTCAAAAAGGTGAAAACGAAAACGAAATGGTTATCACACAGCCCTAAACAATCAAGCAAACTAAAAATGTTAAAAACCAAGCTAAAATTGTTTCTTTAATTTATAATTTTCAGCGTTTTGACACAAGTAACCGGATTAAAACAAAAATAATAATACTTAATTTTAGCCCAACAATTATTGAAAATGGAAATTCCAAAAAAGAAGAGGAAAAGAAAAAGAATATGAATAAAAGGAAAAGAAGACCTGGGGTTTTGCCGGTGAGAGCGGTGAAGAGGGAGTGGAAGTGGTCCTCCTTGAGTGGGCCGCGTGAAAGCAGAGCTTGAATGACAGTCTGGTGTTTCGAGTTCAGTTCCGTCATATTCAATTCCCCTTCACCTTCCAAATTCTGATCGATTCGCTCGCACAACGCTAACCCTAACCCTAACAAAGGATACGAAAATGGGCGTCTGTTTCCGTTTGTGTGCAGAGAAAATAGAAGATTTCCCGGAAAATAGTTTTGGGCTTTTGCTCCTCCCAGGGCGGGAAATAATTAGGGTTTTGGGTTATATTTAAGATGGCGGGAGCGGAGATGAACAAACTTTTGTGGATTATTATTTTGGAATTTATCAGTAGGTGCTGTAATTTTCGGGGTTGATTACAATATTTATATGGAATCACAAACTGGTGGTCTAGTGGTAAAGAGTGAATTGCAAGGGTTTTTTTTAAACAAAAAATTGGAGGTTTTGGGTTCGAAATCAGTCGTTAGTGTGGAAGCCAGACTTGTGGTTAGGGGGAGGTTAAAATGTCTTTGTGAGTCTTCCCGGTCCTTAGAAAGGGGTGGATAACCGCTGATTGCCACTAGTTATCCCCCTATTTAATATGATTAGTATTATAGAAATTTATAAGTATTACTCCAAAGAAGTCATGATGCATTTTTTTAGGGTAATAAGAATTTATTAAGAAATCATCAAAAACGTACATCTAACAAGCATACTCAATATAACCAACAGGTCACACATGTTAAAAAAATATCACACAAGTTCATATACTCATCATGAGTACACTATTTCTTAACCACCACTAAGACTCACATCTAACCAATGAAAAACCTTGCAAGTCGTAGAACCACCACAATGGCATCACAAGAAAAAAAACTACACCACCATCTAATGATCTTGCAACCATTAGTAAAGAAGCATTGACGTGAGTCACTCTTACAGACGTTGATCTTTCTCCTCATAACCCTTTGCTATGTGCATGAACCAAACCAAAACAAAATGTGAATGACAGTTGCCACTTAAAGATTTTGTAAAGCCATGGACGCCACAGAGGCTCTCATCGACAAAGCGAGAGAGCAACCACAACTATAAAGACTCTTCTCACAAGCGAGAGTGACCACAACCAAAAAAGAAACACAAAAGGGAAAAGAGGAAAGAAACCAAAAGTATCAACCACTCAGGGATTTGTTTTGCCCTAATTATAAAATGAATAACACATGTATTTGGTCTTTGAATTATTATGTGTGTAATACTCTAAAATTTTAAATATATGAATTAGATATTCATAATTATGAATGTCACAGCCCGTCCCGAATTATTTTTATCGATGGCGTGAAATGACTAAATTGCCCTTGGATGTTAGTTAGTGTTGTGGGTGATATGTTTTGGTTGTGGTCAAATTCATGTTAAGTCCTAATTGTTTGGACTCAATTAGAACAAAATTTTTCCTAGTTTGTGGTTGGTTGTTTTGTTGCCAACTAGGACCACACACACCTATACCCTTACCCGTTGACCTTTCTCTCTCCTCCCTCTCTTGGTTTTCACCCTTTAACCGTACAATTGTACTGTCAACTCGTGAACCAATCAATTCAGGCACAGATCGAGGTTTTGGAAGCCATCTTCGTGTTCCTTATGAGCTCAGGAACACATCCATACCATTTTTGAACGTGAATCCTTCGAAAACCCGAGAACCCAGAAATCCCAGATTTTGAACACTGTTCATGTGATCGTGATCATGGAATTTTCAGTGAGTTTTAAAGTTCTAGGAAGCTTTAGGATGTCTTCACGAAGCTCGGGGAGTAATTTTGAAGTGTTTTCGACGTCGGGAAGCTCGAGTTCATCGAGTTGCAGAGGTGGCCGGAGTATCGAGGTTTTCTTAACGAGATTTTGAAGGTTTTAGGTCCTAAAAGTGGTAAGGTCTTGTTCTTCTAGTCCTAAGCTTCATTTTGGTATATAATTCATGAATTTTGGTTGAGAATCGAAGAAGATATGAAGTTTTAAAGATTTTTCCCGTTTCCGGCGATAGCAGTGGCACCGGCACCGGACTTTGGCGAACCAAGGAAAATATTCCGTCAAAGTTGACGGAATATGCTAACGTCGTCAGGTAATTATGACGATATATGTTGATTTTTAACGGAATATTCCCTAACGCCGTTAGGGAATCTGTTTGGTGTGCCAGGCACGTGCCTGCGCGTGGGTCGCGCTTCTGGCCGTGCCTTGGTCGGCGCGTGAGGGCGCATGGGTGCTCGGAAACTTTTTCTAAAAATATGGGGATGTTCCTGAGGTTGAGTAGGTTTTGGTGATATATTCAAATACCCCATTTGAGCAATGTATGAGAAGTTATTAGCTAATTGTGGTTGTGTGCTTTAATTAACATTTATTTAGTTATTTCGCATATAGGTGAGACCTATCCAGAGGACGAGCGCCATCAATCAAGGCTCGGGGGCTACGACCCTTCGACATACCAGTGAGTGGGCCTTTGGTTTTCCGTATATACCTATATACTTGAGATTTTTCCATAAAGTGAATTTGAATGATTATACTGTAGACATTGAAATTTCGGTGAAATAAATGTTAGCCATCGCATTAAAATTACATTTGTAAGTATTGAAATTTTGGTGAAATAAATGTTGACCATTGCATTAAAACTACAACCTTCATTCACTTCACCTACATCATACACTCACTTCCCATACATCATACACCCAAATTCACCTACAACAATCCACCAATTCACCTACAACATCCACCAAAACAAATGGATGGTGGTGATTCATTCTCAAAGCCTATAAATAGGCCTCTCCATCAAAGGATCAAGGGAGGATTTTACATACACTTTCTCTACTCCCAAATTGGAAGAGAATTCACACCACACCAAAGCCTTGAAGCCTCGAAACTCTAAAGCTCTCAAGCAAATCCCGAAGAATCAAGAAACACCTCTTCGTTCTTCGTCAAAATCCTCCTTCAAGATCAAGCCCCAACGGCCTTTGAAGAAACTTCCACTAATTCAAGATCAAGCCCCGACGGCCCTTGAAGAAAGTGTTCATCTTTCATCATCCGTTCATCCTAAAGATCAAGCCCCGACAGCCCTATAGATCAACAACATCAACAAATCTACCCATTACAAAGATAGAATCAGAGGCTAAATTTGTAGAAGAGATTGTAACCCCTAAATCATTAATACAAATATTATTTTGTACACGTGTTCTTGTCTCGTTCAAAGCAAGAATTTCCTGTGTTTACAAATTTGGCACGCCCGGTGGGATAGTCTCTACCTCACATCTCTATCTTTTAATCCGCAACAAGCACAAATGGCGTCAAAGAAGGCTCAAGTTGTTCTCATTGCCAATGCAAGAAACAAGAGCGTCATCACGGTAGGGGGCATCACTTCAGGCATCATAACTCGAAGCAAGGCAAAAGCTTTTTCTGCCGCCTCTTCTGCCCCTGCATCAACTCCGCCGAAGGCACAAGAGCACCCGAGGCACTAACCGGTGATCACCCTGGCCTCGCTCAGGGCGCCAAGAGAGGAAAGCCAGAGGAAGTACTCTGAATCCTTACTTTCTGATGCTGACTCAAGCAGCGGCATAGTTATGCAAGTCATGGTTACTGGAGCGACTTCAATTGAGGAGCAGCTGGCTCAGATGAATGAAGCGATTGTAAAACTCACAAGGACTGTGGAGGAGAAAGACCTGCAAATCGCAGCACTTGTTAACCAACTAGATGCAAAGCCCGACAGGAAAGTTGAGCAAGGGGATAATCCAGTAAAGAAGGAAAACGACGAGGATGAGGAACCTCCAGTGGAGAACGTCGAAGAGAAGCTGAAGCCAGACCAAGCGGCGATGCTCATGGGATCTCTCTCTATCCAATAGCTGCAGGAGATGATCGCCAACACTATCAAGGCGTAGTATGAAGGAAGCTCACATGACTCCGTACTATACTCAAAGCCCTACTCCAAGAAGATTGACGCTTTGAAGATGTCGAGGGGTTATCAGCCACCAAAGTTCATGCAGTTCGATGGAAAGGGGAACCCGAAGCAACATGTCACCCATTTCATTGAAACCTGCAATAATGCTGGAACAGAGGGAGACTACCTCGTCAAGCAGTTCGTGTGCTCGCTGAAAAGCAACGCCTTTGACTGGTACACCGACTTCGAGCCCGAGTCTATCAACAGTTGGGATCAGCTAGAAAGGGAATTCCTCAACCGCTTCTACAGCACGCGCCGCACCGTAAGCATGCTGGAGCTGACCAGTACGAAACAGTGGAAGGATGAACCTGCGTCGACTACATCAATAGATGGCGTTCATTAAGTCTGGATTACAAAGATCAGCTTTCTGAAACCTCTGCCATTGAGATGTGTGTTCAAGGCATGCACTAGGGGTTACATTACATTCTCCAAGGCATAAAACCAAGAACGTTTGAGGAGCTGGCAACTCGTTCCCACGACATGGAGCTGAGTACCGCCAATCACGGAAAGAATGAGCCGATCACCCATTTCAAGAAGGATAAGGTGTTCACCTCGAGTGTAAACAAGACCAGAAAAAAGCCCGCCAAGGAAACTTTTACCGTCAACACTACCCCCATCAAAACCTCATCCGTGCCTATCAAGACCTCCTCTGCGTCTATCAAGATTTCCTCCAAGACCAAGGCAAAGGAGACAAAGAGAAGTGAGCTTTCTCGCACCCAAGACAAGTATAAAAACACCTTGAGAGAGTTGGAGCAAAAGACGTACCCTTTTCCTGACTCAAACGTGGATGCAATGTTAGATGACTTGCTGGAAAAGAAGGTGATTGAGTTACCAGAATGCAAGCGCCCTGAAGAAATGAATCGAACAAATGATCCTAGGTACTGCAAGTACCATCGTATCGTGAGCCATCATGTGGGCAAGTGCTTCGTCCTTAAAGAACTCATTATGAAGCTAGCGCAACAAGGGAGAATCGAGCTTGACCTTGAAGACACAGCCGCAACATATACTATTACAGTGGCGTTTGGATCCTTCGATCCCGTGCCTCTCCAAGCGACACCCAACCATTCCTATCAATGCGCAAGCTACACGACGCCTTCTGCAAAACCATCGCCGGGGGCAAACGAACAAGATGCACATACCGATGATGAAGAATGATGGACATTGGTGACCTACAAAAAAACAAGGAAATTCAAACCACAAGCCACAAGACAAAAGGTGGAACAAGTAAGAAAGCATTGTCGCCGCAACAGTAGGAAGCCTAAAAGAAACGTAAAAGTTAATAAGCCAACGTATGCTGGGGAACCTATGGAGCAAAAGCCACGCATTCCTGTCTCCTTGCACGAGTACTTCCCGAATGACTTCTTCCAACAGTGCACTATCGCTGCATGCCACATGGTCGAAGTGGAAATGGAAAAACCTTCAAAAGGTAAAGATATCACCACTGAGGGAGAAAAAACTTTCACGCTCGAAGAAAGTCTGCCAATACACTTTAGCATTGAGGAAGCGCTACGATTGCCAAAGAAGATGCGAAAAGCATTAGCAGCGGTCTTGGAAAGTCCCAATGACCACGAAGTGCAAGAAAGCAAGAACGAAGGCTTGAAACTTCGGCCACATGAATGTGCCACATGCTGTGCCATCGAGGACGCAATCCACTTCACCGACGAAGACTTGCTGCTAGGATCCATGCCTCACAACCGTCCTCTCTTCATCTCTGGGTACATAAGGGAGCATAAAGTCAACCACATGCTTGTGGATGATGGATCAGCCATAAACATCATGCCAAAGTCAACAATGACTACAATCGGCATCAAGGCGGACGAACTGTCCCTAAGTCGTCTACTAATCCAAGGTTTCAATCAAGGAGGACGAAGAGCGATTGGCATGATCCGAGTGAAGATGACTATTGGTGAACTCAAGTCAAGCACGATATTCCACGTGATTGATATAAGAACTTCCTACGGCTTGCTCTTAGGAAGGCCTTGGATCCATGCGAATGGAGTAGTACTGTCCACCCTTCACCAATGCTTGAAATTCTACCGAGAATGAGTGAAGGTGATCTATGGCGACACCAAACCATTCACCGAAGCCGAATCACATTTCGCAGACACCAAGTTCTACATGGATGAAGACATGGTGCCCGAAGCTTTTCCGAAAGAGATCAAATCCACGGGCAAAGCAACACCTAAAAAGCAGGAATGGCAAGCCATGCCCAAGAAGCAAGAAGGAGAAGCTACGCCATTTTCAAGCAAAAACGATGATGAGCTTGCTAAACCTGCAACAACCAGATGGAGTAGGACGCCTTCAAATGGACCAAACATACTCATCTTCTGATACATCCCGATGTCGAGAAGAAAGAATGGTCAATCTCCGTTTGAAACTGGAGCAAGCAAAGCCGACGCACAGCGGTATATGGATAATGTAAAGTTGCTCAAGACGAATGCAGTTTTGCCTTTGACACAGCTAGGCGACACTAAGGTTGCAAGACTACCACAAGGCTTCATAAAAGCTCTACCAAAGGGGTTGGAACCAAGCTTTCTCCCAACCTAGAGGACCGAAGAAGGTTTTGATCCAAACGCCTACAAACTCATGTCGAAAGCTGGGTACGACTTCGCTTCTTCTTCGAATCATGGAAAGAAGGTTTCAAACACCGTTAACAATAAATAACGTGACCTCACCGAGACTCAAAAGAAGTTGAAGAAGCATGGTTACGGAGTTGACAACAACAAAGCTGGACTTGGCTTCACACCAAATGCACCCGTGAAGATTTCAAGCAAAGCGAAAAATGCTAGCACCCAACACATCAGCGTGAGCATTGAACAAGATCAAGAAGAGCCTAGATCCACCCTTCGGACATTAGTCTTTGATAGGATGAATCGTTCAAGACCCAGAACGTCAGCACTTAATCGCATTGGTGGTCAAAACCGAAACTCCGTCTTCAAGAGGCTTAACATGCCAGCATCCCAAAGCTCTGTTTTTTAAAGGTTGTCAAAACCTAATAAGCAAAGCAACACGACTAGCTCTCCTCCTCGTCGGTCAGTTTTGGGAAGACTTGAAGACAACAAGAAGTTTTCTAGAAATAGGGAGACAGCGTCAAAGGAAGAAAAACTCGACAGGCTAGCAGAAAAAGGTGATATTCGAAGCTCAATTCCTTCAAGAATGAAGCGCCAAGCAATCTTGGAGGTTGACACAAATGGACCACTGAAAGTAAGAAGGCGCACCATCATCCACACTGGACAATCTTCATGCCAACCAGCCTAAGAGGACGACACTGAAGGGGAGGTCCAAGACATCTTCCCTATCACGATCCAAAAAGACAAACGAGATGAAACCCCTAAGGAAGACGTCGTTTTTGGCTCTTTTGACTCGAAGTCGTCTCCTCGACCGTTGGGGCCATGCTCCAAGTCAAGCAAGGTTGAAGGAATGACTCATGTCACTTCAAAGAAATTACACGTGAAGCCTACGTCGCATTCACAAATGCACCAGTAAAAAAGAAGGCAAGAAACCATTGTTAATACACTTTCAAGCCTGAATGAAGCTGAGATCGACAACATGATCAAAGGTGATCTAATTCAAGGGGTCATGGACGCAGGATGGAACTTAAATGTTGCCTTTAAAAAATCAGGGGAACTCCGTGCTTGCATAGATTTTCGTAACTACAACACCCGGAAGGATGACACCGAAGAGGAATTCCAAGATGTCTTCCACATCACGATCCAAGAAAGCAAAGAAGATGTCATTGTTGCGCCACCGCAACTTGAGGATGGGGGGCAATCCACAGTTGATGATCTCAAGGAGCTCAACTTAGGCACAAAAGAGTAGCAGAAACCTATCTTCATGAGTGCGTTGCTAAGTGCGGACGAGGTAGAGGAGTATTACCAACTGTTATCAGAGTACAAAGACGTCTTTGCTTGGACTTACAAGGAAATGCTCGGCCTTGACCCTGTCATCGTTGTGCATCATCTTGCAGTTAAACCTGGAACGCGACCGATAAAGCAAACTCAAAGGCGCTATCGATCCGAGCTCATTCCACAAATCGAGGTAAATATTGACAAGCTAATCGAAGCAGGCTTCATTCGAGAGGTGCAATACCCCAAGTGGATCTCCAACATCGTCATCGTCCTTAAGAAATCTGGACAAATACGTGTTTGTGTAGACTTCCGGGACCTCAATGACGTTTGCCCGAAAGACGACTTTCCCTTGCCAATCATCGAAATCATGGTGGACACAACCACTGGCCACGAGGCACTGTCATTTATGGACGGCTCTTCTGGATACAATCAAATTCGTATGGCTCTCGAAGATGAGAAACTAACAGCATTCCGCACTCCAAAAGGTATCTACTACTACAAGGTGATGCCTTTTGGTCTAAAGAACGCTGGAGCCACATATCAACGAGCAATGCAGAAAATCTTCAATGACATGTTGCACAAAAACGTAGAATGTTATGTGGACGACGTGGTGGTCAAAACAAAGAAAAGATCAAATCACTTGAAAGATTTACGAGTAGTGTTCGAAAGGTTGCGAAAATACAACCTCAAGATGAACCCGTTAAAGTGTGCGTTTGGCGTCACCTCTGGAAAGTTCCTCGGCTTCATTGTTAAGCATCGTGGCATTGAAGTGGACCAATCAAAGATCAAAGCCATTCAAAGCATGCTCGAGCTAAGAAACCTGCACGAGCTGAAAAGTCTACAAGGACGACTAGCCTTCATCAGACGCTTCATCTCCAACCTTGCAGGGCGTTGTCAACCGTTCAGTCGACTCATGAAAAAGGATGTTCCGTTCGTATGGGACAAAGCATGCCACAATGCTTTTGAAAGCATAAAAAAATATTTATCAAGTCCACCTGTCCTGGGGGCGCCTATGCCCGGGAAACCACTCATATTGTACATCGCCGCTTAGGAAAGTTCAGTGGGAGCACTCTTGGCACAGGAAAACGAATTCCAGAAAGAATGAGCGTTTTACTACCTGAGTCGAACGCTCACCGGCGCCGAGTTGAACTACTTCCCAATAGAAAAAATGTGCCTTGCCTTGGTGTTTACCATCAAGAAGCTCAGACATTACATGCATGCTTACACCATCCACTTGGTTGCTAAAGTTGACCCGGTCAAATACGTCATGTCCAAGCCAGTTTTGACAGGGCGACTAGCTAAATGGGCGTTGCTTCTTAATCAATACGAGATCATCTATGTCCCAGCTAAAGCCGTCAAGGGACAAGCATTAGCAGACTTCCTTGCCGATCATCCAATCCTAGCCGATTGGAAAATCTCAGACAACTTGCCTAACGATGAGGTATTCTACATCGACATATTCCCGACATGGACGATGTTCTTCGACGGATCCGCACGAGCAGACGGAGCGGGGGCAGGAGTAGTATTCATGTCGCCACAAAGGCAAATACTACCTTATTCATTCCAACTAAGCGAATTATGCTCCAACAACGTCGCTGAGTACCAAGCACTGATCATCGGGCTCCAAATGGCGATCAACATGGAAATCACAACCCTTGAGGTATATGGCGACTCCAACCTCATAATTAGTCAACTCTTAACTGAATATGAGGTGAGGAAAGATGATCTCGTTCTGTACTTCCGACTGGCAACTCAGCTGCTATAAAAGTTCGAGGCTGTAACATTAGAACATGTGCCAAGAAAAGAAAATTAAATGGTAGACGCTCTCGCCAACCTAGCCTCGAGTATGACACTAGGAGAACACAAAGCTACAGACATGCCAGTTTGCCAAAAATGGGTTATCCCCCTCGTCACCGAAATGCTACTAGATGATACAAATGTCATCTCAGTACTTCCAGTCGATGTTAAAGAATGGAGACAACTGCTGATCGACCACTTAGAGCATGGAAAACTTCCAGATGATTCTAGACACCGTTCTAAAATACGTCGACGAGCACCTCACTTCCTCTACTACAAAGAAACACTCTACCGGCGCTCTTTCGAAGGAGTACTTCTGAGATGCTTAGGCGAGGAAGAAGCTAATCAAGCCATGGAAGCAGCACACTCAGGGGTATGCGGGGCGCATCAGTCTGGACCAAAGCTATATTTCCAGCTCAAAAGGATGGGTTACTACTGGCCAAGCATGGCGAAAGATTGTCTGGAACATGCGGAAAAATGCCAAGCCTGCTAGTTCCACGCCAACTTCATACATCAACTGCCTGAACCATTACACCCTACAACTGCTTCATGGCTATTCGATGCATGGGGATTGGATGTTGTAGGACTAATCGCTCCAAAGTCATCTGCAGGAGAAGCTTACATCATAACTGCAACAGATTACTTCTCCAAGTGGGCTGAAGCCATACCCCTAAGGGAAGTCAAGAAGGAAACCGTTGTCCGTTTCATCAAAAAGCATATCATCCACCGATATGGTGTGCCTCGCTACATTATCACTGACAATGGAAAATAATTCTCCAACCGACTCATAAACGAGCTCTGTGAGAAATACAAGTTCAAGCAGCACAAGTCTTCCATGTATCATGCTCCGACTAACGGTTTTGCAGAAGCATTCAACAAAACATTGTGCAACCTCTTAAAGAAGGTGATCGGCCGAACAAAGAGAGACTGGCACGAAAGAATAAGCGAAGCACTTTGGGCATATAGGACGACGCATAGGACTCCTACCCAAGCTACCCCTTATTCTCTCGTATATGGCGTGGAAGCTGTTCTACCACTAGAAAGTCAAATCCCCTCACTAAGGATGGCTATACAAGAAGGCTTGACTGATGAAGAGAATGCCAAGTTGAGCCTTCAAGAGTTGGAAGCACTTGACAAAAGAAAGCTCAAAGCTCAACAACACTTGGAATGCTACCAAGCACGGCTATCCAAGGCATTCAACAAGATGGTCCGCCCAAGGTCTTTCCAAACTGGAGATCTCATCCTTCCATTACGAATGTCTATCATCACAACTCACAAGACAAAAAGCAAGTTCACATCAAAGTAGGATGGACCGTACGTAATACAAGAGGTCTACACGAACGGCGCCTACTTAATCATGGCAAAAGACAGCTTGAAGATCGGCCTCATCAATGGCAAATTCTTGAAGAACTACTACCCCTAAAAGGCAACGAGCATGGCTCCTAGCCTGCATGAGCCTAAACTGCACACGGCACAAAGCTCCTGGCCCGCAAGAGCATAAACTGTGTACGGAAAAATCATCATCAAAATCACCACTAAAATCATTACAAAAAATAAAATAAAATAAAATTTTCATCGCTCATTTGAACTACGTTATGACTTGATCCCTCATCAACCGGGGGTACGTAGGCAACTTGAAACTTCAAAACTTCAAGTACAGTCACATCATCAACAAAAACACAAACACTTTGAAGAATAAAGAGCAAATGCAAGAATGCGAATACTTTATTTCTTTAAAAAAAAAAAAAAGGAGTAAGCTCCAAAGCCTCATTAAAAAAAAAAAAAGGAAAGCGGAAAATATTACTGGAAAGATATGTCCCTAAAACTACGAAGGCGATCTTCAAGCAAGCCTTCCAAAGTCTTCAAAGTCTCCACCTCGGTTGGAGACAAGATGGGCAAATCCATAGCCATGCCTTTCTCTTGTTCTAGATGTGAAATCTCCTCTTGGTGCTGAGAAAGTGTAGCTCTCTGTTCCGCAAGAACATTTTCAAGTTGTGATGCTTGGGTTCCCAACTACTCTCGCTCTCGTACCAACGCATCCAGACGCACATGGACAGAAGCTAAAGAAGCCTCTGTGACTTGATAATCTCCCGAAGCAGCTTGCTGAGAAGACCGGACTCGGGCTAAGGACAAGTCTATTGCTGCAAGCTGTTGAGCTCGATCATCTGGGCTCAATTTCTTTAAGGAAATAGCACGCAAGGAAGAATACTCAGTGGAGGCGGCCATAAGTTCGGCGATCTTGATCCTCAAAGATGAAGAATCAACGTTAAGGTTGTCAATCGTAGAAACAAGCTTCAACAAATCTTCTTCGAGCAACGCAAGGTCTTCCAACGAGCACTTTGAAATCCTACTCTCAATATGGCTCTTGACATCCAAGGCTGCACGAAGTTTGAGACGATGGATAAATTGCTCGGTACTGCTAAGGTTCGACCCTCTCAAAGAGATCTCAGAACTAGCTGGCAAAGGTGTTGGACGTATGATGGACTTTTGTACACCTTCACATACACACGGTAAGCTTAGGAAATTGGGCAGATTTTGAACGAGCTCTGCACCGGGCAGATCCCCAATCTCCCTGTCTGTAGGTAGATTGCCTCCAAGTAACATGTCCATATAGGAGTGAACGCCTGCAGTCGCCAAACCAAAAGAACAAGAAGACCCAACCTAAAGAAGACAAAGAAAGATGTTAGAAATGAAAGCTAAAATAATGAGAGAAGAAGAAATCATGAGAGAGAAAGAAGTACGTACATCTGACACACGGCCGTCGGATTGAGGAGGCCTAAACATTTCTTTCTTCTTGTGATGAAAATTAACATTGATGTGAAAATTATGTTGACACTCAAATTAACCCTCTTTTTATCAATTGTAGCAAAGTATGTAAGGAGGGATCGTTCTAAACCGGGGATTAGGAGGGATTGCAAAATCACTTGAAAACTGACTCAAATACATAAAAACAAGTTTAAAACACTAAACTAGACTCAAAGAATGCAAAACTAAACTTTAAAACACCAAAACAAACCAAAAGACTCTAAACAGCCCAAAAACACTCAAAACTGCCTTAAAACCACAATCTGGGCAGTTTTGAACACTAGACACAAACTTGGACGAAAATTGGTTTTAACTTGACCTAAGACACTTAAAAACACAAACTAAAGTGACTTCTAACTACTATGACTCAACTAAGTAAAGGGGGATTGATTTTGGACGAATTTAACTTTGAAAACAGAAACTTTGAAAACAAACTTTGACAAAAACGTTTTGATGAAAATTAAGATGGTGAAAGGCTAGTTAGAAGGTTCCTTCTCCACACATGAAACATATGCATACGACTCGATTTCCAATTACTCTTCCAACAAACCATGAATGACAATGCCCCAAATTAACTAGATTGCACCAATTAATTCTCAGATTTCCCTAGATTCATTGAATTGAATGGGATACGCATTACAACCAAATTATTCTTATCAAGGACCCTAACTATGGAATACGCATGATAGAGACACATATCAAAGATCATTAAGTTCAATGGAAATCATAAGCATTGACGAGGCATTCATAACTATGGGATACGCATGTTACTCTTGCCTAAGATTTACTTAACACAATCATGACTAGCGACTTTTACTACTTATGAATATAAGTTAATGACGATTAGGTGAAATTCCCTTATACTCTAGCATCAAATTCATGCATGCAAACTAAGTGTCGACCCTCAATCAACATACATAAACATGTTATCAATCAAATAGATAAGTAAACCACATTCACGATTTATGAAATCATAATTGGAAGAAATCAAGTCATATAAAACATATGATCATGGCTTTGAATTCCCCTCTAACTATAAAGAAATTAGTTCCTCATGTTCGCAAATAAACAAAGATAAATAAATTTAAACATTAAAACAAAGATAGAAAACACCTAGAATTGCTCCACAATCTAAGCTCCTTGAATGGCATGCACGACTCCAAGAGTTCTTCCTTCTTTTCCTTGCAAACTCACGGCACAATGAGGGATGTTTGGGTGAATGGTGTAGTGAAAATATGGTAGAGGATGGTGACTAAATGGTGCAGCAAAGGATGGTATTTATAGGCTGAAATTCGCAGCCCCTATGTAGCAAAGGAAGATGATTTAAAGGCCTAATTTGTATAGGATAATAACACACAATCCTTGAAGGAAAAGGTTAAGGCTTTTAGAAACCAAGGGGGAAAGGAATAATCAGGTTTCTAGAAGTTCTAGAAAGGTTTGGGGCGTCACTTTTGTAGGACAAGGGATAAGGCCTTCTAGAAAGGTTGTTTTGTGGCTGATTTCTAGAAAAACAAGGGATAAGGTGTGGCACCTTTGTAGGAAGGGATAAGGCTTATAGAAATCAGGTTTTAAGCATCCTAATATAGCTAGGAATCCTCCCAAGTAGCTGAAATATAGGTGGATTAGGATTAGGATAAGATAGGATAGGATTAGATAGGATAGGGTTTGGATAATGTTTTGGATAAGGTTTCTTCACTTGAGCTGATTCTTTGGCTTCAACTTCCCTTCTTCAAGTAGGAAACCTTGTTTGAGTAGGAAACTTCAATCTTCTAGGAATCCAACTTCAACTAGGAATCCATCTTCAACTAGGAATCCATGTTTGACTAGGATTTCATCTTCAATTAAGCACTTTCCCACTTCAATTAGGAAACTTTGCATCTTCAAGTCTTCAACTTTGAAACACAATCCTAGATCTTCAATCCTTCAAATTCGTCCATTCTTTGTGCTCCACATGCATGAGCTCCATTCTAGCTCAATTTTGCTCCAAAATGCTCCAAATTGCATCTTTTTGCTTACTTTGTCCTTAGAACCTGAAAACACATGAAAATAGCTTAAAAGACTAACTTAACTAAGAAAACACAACATAAATGCATAAGAACTAACTAACTAAGGCGCATAAATATGCTCATATCAAACATCGTTGTCAGCCTGAGCAACTTTGTGTGGTCGCTTGTTTAAAACTTGTTGGCGTAGCCGCAAAACAAGTCCATCTTCGTGCGAATCAACTTCGCCATCCACCTCTTCAGAAGCATCCAGGTGATGAGAAGATAGACACAAATGTTGATGGGCTAAAACCATAGGTCTATCTTGCAAGGGAGTGGCACTCGCACAATCAAAAGGTACCAATTGCGTAGGAACCACAGAACAACCCTTTTTCGACGCATCATGACGTGAATGGGAAAAATTGGTACCACTTGCCATCCCTAAATTCTCATAATATACCTTTGGCCACCAACGTACGTGGGCACGGGTCATTGGATTACTCTTGAACTCGTCTTTGGCCGGCAGGGTGATAGAAGCATTTGTACATGCACAGGTACAAGACTCCCAATGCATATACACGGCTTGCAAAGATTCTGATTGAGCTTTCTCCCTCAATGTGCCCAGCACATTTTGGACAAAACCAAATTACCTACTAAAGCGGTGGGGACTATACTGCTGAATGATGCATCGGTCTTCTTGCCGCAAAGAAACATACCCCGAGGAAAGACTTATAAGGTAAGACAAGTCTGAAAAGTGAAAATGTGAATCATCTATGATGCCTCGCCGCACTGAGCTAACTCTCGCAGGCGATCCATCCTCAATCATTCACAACTTCTAAATAATGCTTGCGCCTGCTGATCATTGAGACTCTTCGCAGAAAGCACGGCAGAATACTTCATCATCTCCAGCTTGATTGCGGAGGGCCCAGACTTGTCTAAAGTTGACGAAGAAAAAATGAGTGCCAAAGTACTCACCCAACCAACCGTACACGTAGTGGTAAAAAAGTACCACATCACGATCTTCAGTGCTTGCCGAGCCTGAAACAACTTTTAAGCCGTCGTAAATATTAGCTAAGACCGGCATAGCAAGACTAAAAGATTCACCTACAGCCATCTTGCTAGCGACTTTGAAAACTCCAAGACGGATCAAGTTGATGTCGTCTTTAGGGAAGACAAACTTACAAAGCCAACAAGCTAAGAATGCAGCTAAGTAAGATTCTTCCAAGTACTCTGACGCCACGCCGAGATCCTTAAATGTCCTCAACTCAGCAAGGGTACGGCACCCAGCTAGACCAATAACACCTGACAGATCAGAGTCTCCCTTAGGCTTGGTTGTCTTGTTACGACCACTTTTCTTCGAATGCCTCTTGTACTTCATGGCATCCCAATATAAAAAAACTGGATCCACGAAGAAATCTTCACGCCTGACTTGCCCGGGGCCTCTTGGAAAAGCTTATGGTACGCCCAAAACAAATAGCGGCAGCTCGCAGGCAATCCTCGATTGTTGCGACAAGAAAACTCCTCCACACTAGGAACAACCTCGTCATAAAACTTTCCCTGGATCGGCAGACCTCTTAGCTTATGAAGATCCCTAAGTGAAATCAACATCTCCCCTTGAACCGTGTGAAGTGTATTGGTCGCTGAACACCAATGCTCAAAGAATGCATGAAGGACGGAAGGATGACGATCATAACTGAACAAAGATGCGTATACAGCATGATAAAGACCTGTGTTGGTAAGCACACCTTTGGAGTGGCTTAAGACATCTTCAAACCATTCCCAATAAAACTCAACAAAGGCGGCTCCTCCAGTAGTCGACAGGGTGCTACTCCAAGCCATAGCTCCGCTGCGGATCCGATCACCAAGAAGCTTAGACTTAACCAAAAGGTTGGCATGAACATGGTGCGAAGAGTTCAAGATAAGAATCCTCGATATGCACGCCTTCTTTTTAGTCGGTCAAACGGAGTCTACCACCTCTCAAGATACTTCAGAAGACCACGACTTAATATGCATGGAGTTGTCTTTTGCGGGAAGAGCAAGCGTCTTAAGGCCAGTCAGTGGCGCATAAAGCTTCAATGTCGTTCCACTATCTTGAAGATCGCCTTCCTTTGCAAGAATAGTGATGGTGTTATTTTTAAAGCACTTGAAAAACACCATAACCGCAACGAAAAAGTCAACCACAAAACTTGAGCAGCACGGCAAAGATGGTAGCTACAGGATGGCCTTTTAAAACACGTTACAGTAAAAGAGGAGACCAAAATGCTACGCAAACCCGCAGTGAAGCCCCGCTGCAGTCTCTTGCACAGCTCTACACGGCAGCGCACCACCAAAGGAAAACTGTGATCAAAATGCACTACACAGCGAAACCTCATTGCAGTATCTGGCACACCCACGACCTGCTACCACGGCTCTAAAAGCCTCGTGAAGATCCTAGCGTCAAGCTTTGCCTTCTCAAGATCAAAGATTCTAGCATCACAGCAAAGAAATCCATCAGTGGGGGGGCACACACACATTGTGCATAAAAATAAACACACTATATGGTATTATATGTGTATGTGTGTGTGTGTGTGTGTGTGTGTGTGTACATAAGACATGGCAACCAAGTTCCACATATAAATATATACAATGTGTACGCAGTGATGGTGACAGGACGATTGACTTCCACACACACACACACATATATATATATATATATATATATATATATATATATATATATATATATATATATAGCTTGAAAGGATGCAAATGATAATGGTGATGGGACGAGTAACAGATTATACATATATATATATATATAAAGGAATATATATTCTGACATCCTAACAGATTATATATATATATATATATATATATAAAGGAACATATATTCTGGCGTCCTAACAGATTATATATATATATATATGAGGTCCAAAAGATTGAAATCGTCCTCAGCCTAAAACACCCATCTGCAAACTCCAGCACCTCCTGCGTGCACCACGAACTGTACTCATTCGTCTTACGGCCTGCTTGCTGCCTCGATGTTGCTTCACCACGACTACTGCTCGCCGTTATTTCAAGACTTCAACCGGCTGCTGCATGCACTACTCAATCAACCAGAGCTTAAGTTAGTGTATATACACATGCATATAATATATATATATATATATACACAAGTCTGAAATCATCTTCAGCTTAAAACATACCTCACAGAGTGAAGGCAGCGCACTCCTTCCTCTTTTCCATCTGTGGAAACATTTACAGCGCCGTCGAGGACGTTAAACGGAAGCCCAAAATGTTGTAGCAACCATGCTGCAGTCCTTCATCCTCTCAGTCCTCATTCTTTCCTGCAACTCTCCCTAAAGCTCGCAGGATAATGAAGTTCGTTACTGCTGCCCTAATTTTTTATGATGGTGAGCTCTTCCTTTGCCGCAGTGAAGACTTCAAATGAACATGATGAATATCGACGTGACTGACGGCAAGGCGATGGGGTTGAAGAAGCGGCACCATTTTTTTTTGTCCAACACCGAGCTAACAACACAGCAGACGCGAATAACACGTCGCAGCAAGGAAACAGGACAGTACAGTTAGGATTCAGGATAGTAAGCTAGTGCAGTGGCTATGTAAGGACTACGCAGTGCCCTATGTGTGTATGTGTGTGCGTATGCCTATATATATATATACAACGATCTCAACAGTTGCAAAAGAAACTGATCTGCATGTGATGCAGTGACTGTGCAAACAGCAATCCGCATGCAGTGAAGAATGTAATGAGGTGACTGTGCAAGTACAAAGATGGTCCACATGCGAGAAGAACACAGTGCAGCAAAGAAAGCCACCAAGGAACCCAGCAGTGTCAATCTACCATGATCATCATCAGAACATGTACACACACACACAAAAAGAAGGTGCAAGCTACTGTTAGCAAGTTAGAAAGGAAAAGGGAAAGAAGTGGTGGCGACAGAATTATTGCAAAGAAGAAAGAAGAAGAATGATGGTGCACGGCATCACCTTGGAAAAGTGTGACTTAAAAAAAAAAGAAAAAAAGGGAGTAACACATCTTAGTGAGTTATATGTTTTATTTGTACTTAGCACAATGCACTGAATAAAATAAAGCATGTCCATTAATATCTCTAAGAAATTACAAGTGCGTAAAAAAAATTAAAAAAAAAGAAAAGCAAAAAGGGAAAAGACGGAAACTTCACAAAGGTTGCTCACGTGAAGCTTCAGCGCTTGGCTGAACCCTAGAAGAAGAAAGCACTAAAGATTGATCATGTGGCGCCTCAATGATTGGTCGAACGCCAGAAAGCGAAGGCAAAAGGTGCCTCTGGAAGAAAGCCATAAACTTCTGATGGTCGCTTTGAATCTAACCTTCAGACGCCTGTAGATGATCAAGCTTTCTCTTCATGCTCGTCGAATAATCATTTGCAAGCATGCGTAACTCTCGATTCTCGTGTTTGAGACGTTTGATCTCTCGTCTAAGGCTTTCAACCTCGGCCGTCAATGATTCAACTTGGCGAGTTCGAGCAAGTAGACGCTGGCCCATGTTGGACACAGAGCCCGCGCACTGAACACTGAAAGCCAAGGAGTCTTGGACAGCCAACTCATCGGACCGCCTCGAAAGCAACCTATTATCTCTAGGAGTGAGAAGGTTCCTAGCTACAACCGTAGCCGTTATTGCATCCCTCATCACGAAGTCTTCAACTGTAAGAGGGCAATTAGAAGATATGAAGGACGGGCGCCATATATCACCCTGACACGGCACACCCGCATCGCTCCCAATACTTAAATCTAAGAAACTGTTGAAAGGGGAAGCCATTTTCAGAAATGATAAAAGAAAAAGGTTGGATGAAGTAAAATCTCAGAAATGCAGCAGAGATAATTTTTCACGGGCAGGCAATCTTCGAAGTGTGCACGTTGAATACAATTAACACCTCTTTAAAAGGAGAGGCGGCACAACCACTTGTTCAAAAATCGAAGAGACACCACTCTCCGAATTTCAAAACCCGGATTTTCCTGCGTAAAGTCCGTCGACACTTTCAGACACAATCTCAGCTTTCGGCTATCACATGCAATTTTGTCAGAGATCACTGACAAAGTTGAAAATGTGTGAAGTCCATTATGTCAACTACCGCACTTCTGCCGACAAGCGTGGGTGATAAGGCCACATCCGCACCACTACCTGCTGCTGGAAAACCCTATATAGGTCGACCTTCACCCTCTATGGCAAGGCACACAGCCAAAATGCCTAACTCTTCTTCTTCCTTGCCAAGAATGCATCTGCAACCAAACCTCTCACCATACTCAGCTTTCTTCCTTGCTGAAAATACAAACGCCTGATTCTTCTTCCTTGCCAAGAACACATCTGCAACTAAAACCTCTCAACATACTCGGTTTTCTTCCTCCCTAGAAACACCTCTTCAACCCAGTCACACCAGAGCAAAGGTATTTCATATCACTAGGGTTGAGAGCAAGAGTATCTCATAGCATGCTTTCTCCCTATCCTTTTCTTTGTCTTTCCTCTTCACTGCAGGACAAGGAGAAAGAGAGCAATCAGCCGACACTTGGCATCAACATTCTGACTTGGAACCGACTGCCTGGAACTCCTTCCCTGATTGCTCACCTAGCACTGCTCTCGAAGCACCCAATGTTTCAACATCTTATGCTTCCAGAGAAGATACCACATCTGCCTGGAGAACAGAAGAGGCAAGTGAAAATGATGCATCGAAGCATGTGGAGACAAGCGCAACAAATACATATGCTGATCATTCGCTACTTCTTCAAAAGCAAAAGTATCTCATATCATCAGGGTCGAAAGCAAAGGTATCTCATATCATGCTTTTCCCCTATCATTTCCTTTGCCATTGCTCTTGCTTGTAGAACAAGGAGAAAGGAAGCACTCAGTCGGAACCTGAAATTAAACGTCTGATCAGGAACTGATTGCCTGGAACCTCTGCCTGGTTGCTTACCTAGCATTGCTCTCGAGTGCTCATCTTCAACTGTTAACGGGTCTCGAATTTCCTCAGCAAATACTTCAAGACAGTTGATATGGTGTTGGCTTTTTATACTGAAGCTGCCAAACACGGATGAGTGGCTGAAAAGTGATGCTCTGAAAGACCATTTAAAGGCAAAGGATTGCGCACCACTTCTCCTAGGCGAAAGAAACAAGCAGAGAAGAATGCAGCACGATGAGCTGGAACAAATCATTATGGTAGGACACCCTTCTCGGCAAAACTGCATAATCCAGACGGAGGAGTCTAAGTCAAATCCAAGCCCACCGTCGTTGCTATAATCAAAGAGCTTGAGAAGTTTCAACAGCCTTTCGAGGCACTATCGCCGAAGAGCAAAGTCTCGACAACCCTTGACGATCATACCGTTAACCAAACTGTTCAGGGTTCATATGAAAATGCTGCGAACTTCCTTGATCTTTCAAAGCAAATTTTTTGCAGTATCTGACCTTATCCCATGACCTTCTTCAATATGAATTGGAAAGATTGAACAAAGAAACAGACCATCACCTCCATCTCGTGTCTACCTGCCATGTGTCCAGGTCCTAAAACTGCTCGTGGTCATGTTTAAGTTCGAGATCAAGCCTCAACGGCCTTTAAAGAAATCACAAGTTCGATTCAAGATCAAGTGTTCACCACCCTTGAATCAAATTCAGTTCAAGATTAAGTCTATGGAAAGTCATTTGAAGGAAACCAGAAAACCCTCCAGCCCAATTCAAGATCAAGCCTCAACGGCCCTTGGATCGACATCTACATTAAGGGACTTCAAAACGCATCTTTTACACGTGACAAGCACATGTATACAACGTGCCTTGAAGTAGGGGCATTTGTAGACATTGAAATTTCGGTGAAATAAATGTTAGCCATCGCATTAAAATTACATTTGTGAACATTGAAATTTTGGTGAAATAAATGTTGACCATTGCATTAAAACTACAACCTTCATTCACTTCACCTACATCATACACTCACTTCCCATACATCATACACCCAAATTCACCTATAACCTCCACCCAAATTCACCTACTGTTGGAAATATGCCCTGAAAGTCAATCTTTGGAAGAAACCTTTCAGGACAAATGAATCGATGTATGGATGATTCTTATACATCAAATGGCAAAGACACGAATTAGGACTATCTCAATAAACGATATATGTCCTAAATAGTGTATCCATGGACAATGGATCGATTGAAGAAGTAATCTAATGATGTTAGACTACAGAGACCTTCTTCACATAACCAAATGTCCAAAAAGGTTCCTGGTCGTTGGATTGTCGGAGGGATACTGACAATGCGTAGACCGGTACATACTGTGTCTGCTTCAATTGGAAGGATGGAAAGTCTCATCCCATTCGTGTTGTGACACTAAGACAAGTATGTAGGTGCTCATTAGGGGAATGAGTTCACTGAACACAATCGAACGAGAGTACTTGCATGGAGGTCTACTCACATGTCAAGCAAGTAACTCTAATGGTTGGAAAGATGTAAGTAATCCTTAGACCTGAGGCATCGTCGTTGTCTTGTGGTTAAGTACTTAATCTTTGATTATGTCAAAGTCTCCCCATTCGAGGGTGTCCACGGCATAATTGGGGTTAAGCCACTTAGTCATGAAGGCAAGTGTATGCGCAACAAGGAATCTCTAATCCTCGATAAGAGAGGAAGAATACTCAGAGATATGATTCGGGAATCTTCGGCCGAAGTATCGAGCGTAATAAAGAAAAGTGTTCCTCTACGACTCAATTGAATCATATAAGAAGGAATAATCACATTAGGGGTTTGACATAATATATCCATACCCTAATGATGTGATTAAGAGTATTGTATTAGAGAAAGATCGAATTACGTTGTAATTCCAACTGAATAGGTTCTCCGAATAAACTTCTACATTAGCTTGGGTAGCTATGACATATGGTTAGATGTCACTCATAGCTTGTGAGTTCTTCTAGATGATTAAATGTAGTCATCAAAGAAGAAAGGTGAATTGAAATGAAGTTTCAATTCACTAAGTGATTGAATTAAATTGGATTGGTGCCAATCACCTCACTGCCTTGCTAATTAGAACCTAAAAGATTGTTCACCAACACACTATTGTAGTGAGTAACTAATGGATGATGGAAATAATTAATTGGATTAATTAATTGTTGTGATTAATTTAGAAAGTCTAAAGAAATCATAAAAGCGATAAAGATCGTTTTGGGCTTAAGAAACGTTCGGGTTTAATTGGGCCCATTGGGCCTAAACCCATTGGGCTCTTATTCAAGCTTTGGATGACTTGAAATAATAAAAGCCCAAAGCCCAAACAAACAACAAAGAGGCCGGCCACTTTAAGGTGGAAAGGGTGAGATATTTAGTCAAGTGTTGACTAGGTTTCTTTTGTCTATATAAGGAACTTTATAAGATATTGTTCATTAGGGTTTTTGTGTGGTTAAAACAACAAAGAGGCAAAAGAATATCTCTCTAAAATCACTACAAAGGCCGGCCACCAAAGAGGGTGATTTAGCTAACAATCTTTCACCCTTTTGGTTATTCCTTCATCCTTCTCACTACACTAGTGGGTGAGGATCTTTAGAGGTTTCCTACTTTGGGAACTTGAAGAGAACCTAGGAGCACTCATTGTAACAAAGTGGAGGAGGCAAGGAAGGAAGCTAGGCTCAAGGAGTTCAAGGAACAAAGGGCTTGGAGGTGGTCCATCCTTGGTCTCAAGTCTAGATCAAGAGGTATAAGACTAAACCTTCACTTTGTTCTTTTCTCTAAATTTTTATTTGATGCATTATATATAAACCTATGAACCTTGAAGGGGATTTGCATGACTATAGCTTTGATAATATGTTATAAATGCTTCCGCTGCTTTCGTATATCTAAATTGTTTTGGATATGCATGATAGTCATTTAGAAATCCCATACATGAATCTCATAGTTTTCCCTTCACCTACAACAACCCACCAATTCACCTACAACTTCCACCAAAACAAATGGATGGTGGTGATTCATTCTCAAAGCCTATAAATAGGCCTCTCCATCAAAGGATCAAGGGAGGATTTTACATACACTTTCTCTACTCCCAAATTGGAAGGGAATTCACACCACACCAAAGCCTTGAAGTCTCGAAACTCTAAAGCTCTCAAGCAAATCCCGAAGAATCAAGAAACCCCTCTTCGTTCTTCGTCAAAATCCTCCTTCAAGATCAAGCCCCAATGGCCCTTGAAGAAACTTCCACTAATTCAAAATCAAGCCCCGACGGCCTTTGAAGAAAGTGTTCATCATTCATCATCCGTTCATCCTAAAGATCAAGCCCTGACGGCCCTGTGGATCAACAACATCAACAAATCTACCCATTACAAAGATAGAATCAGAGGCTAAATTTGTAGAAGAGATTGTAACCCCTAAATCATTAATACAAATATTATTTTGTACACGTGTTCTTGTCTCGTTCAAAGCAGGAATTTCCCGTGTTTACATATACGTTTTGAAATGCCATGCAAAGTATCTACCTATTTTATTTATGCATTAGTAGTTGTATATATTTATGATTGGTGCTGTGGACACACAGGTAAGTGCCAGGTAAGTTCATAAATTAAACATATAAGATTGCTTTAGTTATGCAAGATATGATGTGATGCATTAAGAGCTCATAAACCTGCATCCCAGTGTTAGTGCTCCTGCCCAGAGTTAGGACACGATCCTTCATGTGATGTTCACCTCCCGCACCATATGCTCACCTTGGATCCAAGTTAGGTGCACAGGCTTGTCGTACAGATCACTTTAGGTGGTTCCGACTCATAGGTGACTTTCGGTCATTCGCACAGTCTTCACGTGATCGTAGCACTAGAGCATATTTATTTTACAACTAGTCTTGTCGTACATACCACTTTAGGTGGTTCCGACTCGTGTGCAGGATTTAATATGATTGAGATTGGTTATGAGCTATAGACTCAGCTGTGCAGGTCACGTTAGGTGGATCCAACTGATATGATATCTGGCATTGATATATTTTAACTGGATTACTTATAGCATTTCATTAAGATCCTTTGGATGGTATATTTTTATGGATTTTCATCTTGAGCATGATTTCTGATATAGCATATATTATTTTTCAGGGAAATTATACAGGTTTTATGGCGAGGGTTAGCGCTTTTGATAAATGAAATGAAATTGAAAAGCTTTGTTTTTGCCCACTCCCACTTTCTGCTTTACGCCCCTCCAGGTTTTAGGTAGAAGTGCTTTGGTGGCTCACGGGGATTTCGACGATGGTTCTGACAGAACATCACAAATGTAGGATCACCTTTGGGTGTTATATAATTAGTACTGGTCTAGTCGGACTGCACTTAGGTTATTTATGCTCTGATTGTGTATTTCACACTTAATCTTGTACTAGCACCTTATTTTAGCTAGTACTTTTAGTAGTTTGGTTTTTATTCACTTGTATTTCTCCTAATCATTATTGTTTCCGCACTGTGCACATGGTTACGTCACTCTTACGTGATGGCCAGCACGCCCTAATTTAGGTCGGGGTGTGTCAATGAATATGTGGAGAAAATCGAAAATCAATCGATTTATGATTATGAAAATTTAATTGAGAAATTTTAAAATTTTGTTATGGGAAGTTATTATAATTTACGTCGTAAAATTTATCGATAAGTACAAAAGATGAAAATGGCCCTAGTGTATTAAACGGGATTCTTAGTGGACATATTTAATCATTTCATGATGTTTCAGATTTCTTTACGTATTTGGGTAGTATTCATCGATACGAACGCATGGGCGAAATAGAATGTAATTTGGAGTATTAATGAATATATTAGAGACGTTTTAGTTGGAAAAAGAAAAGGGAAAAAAAAACTGCCAGATGGCAGCAAAAGAGAGGGGAAAAGAGAGAGTTGCGGGAGAGAAAATGAGAGGGGATGGCCAATCATGAAGGGAGGAAATGAGGGGAAATGAGGGAGAAGAGGGATAGGGACCGGATTCCCTTTTGACCCGCCGACCCGACCCGGCCGTATCTCTCTCATCCGACTTCCTTTTTGGGTGATCTTGGTGTCCAAGGAAAGCTCTCGGCGAGCGCAACGTCCCTGTGGTGTTAGATTTCTAAATTTCTAACCCAATTTTACAAATCAAAGCCACAAAGTTCCGGTTTGTCCGATGGGTTTCACCCTTTTCCGTTGATTCCGATGTTGGAAATGTGCCCTAAAACCAATCATATGATGATACTTTACGGACATTTCAAATGTTAAACTAATCTAGTTTAACATATAAAGGGCAAAGATTATTGTTTGAGCCGTCTCATATAAATGTTATATGCTTAAACGATAAAGTCCAAGGAATATGTGATTGGGAGAATGCAATCTAATGAAGTTAGATTAATGAGACCATTCTTTCGTAGACACATCCTAAATGTTCCTGATCATAGGATTACCAATTGGGCATTGACAGTCCGTTAAGATCAGTACGTACTGTGTCTTCTCTCAGGGAGAGTGACTAGTCTCGAGTCATTGGTGTGTGTGACATCAAGACAAGTACGTAGGTGCTCAATAAGAGAATGAGTTCACTGAACGTGATCAACGAAGAGTTCTTATATTCCATGTCACATGAGAACTCATGGTTGGGATAATGCAAAGTAGTCCTTTGACCTGAGGCATCACAGTTGTCTTGTGGTTAAGTCCTTAATCTTTGATTATGTCTAATTCACCCCCTAGGGGTGTCACGGCATCGTTGGGGTTAAGCCACTTAGCTATGGAGACAAGTAAATGCGCAACAAGGGATCTCTAACCTTCAAACAGTTGAGGGAGAATACTCTATGATATGATTTGGAATCTCTGGCCAGAGTATGAATGAGATTGGGGAATGCGTTCCAAATCACATTCAAGGAAATCATATAAGCAAACGATTCACATTGGATAGTAGACATGAGTAAATAAACTATCATACCAAACAATGTGGTCAAGAGTATTAGATTAGAGAAGGACCGTATTGCATTTGTAATCCCGAACTGAATAGGTTCTCTATCCTCTTCTGATTAGCTTGGGTAACCATGACATGCTGCTAGGCGTCAACCATGGTTTGTGGAAGCCCTATACGTGTATAACCACTAAAGGGAGAATTGAAAATTGTTTCAATTCACAATCGATGTAAAATGGTTTTAATCGCCCACTGCCTCGCTAAAAGGAACCTAATGGATCGCACACCATAAAAGGTGGAGATTGAAGATTAAATGGAAATGAGTAAGAATGATTAAATGGTTTAATCATTTATTTATGGCAAGGATTAATTAATATGTTAATTAATCAAACGAATAAGTTCGTTAAAGACTTCGGGATAGTTTTGGACCTTAAGGCCCAATGGGCTTCGAACGTCAAGCCCATTAACTTAAGTTGTATGACAATTTAATGAATAAATATTCATTAAGGCCCAAAAGCCCAAAACTCCCTAAATGGCCGGCCATATGTGTATGAATTAGGGTTTTGGTTGTTTAGGTCACTTAAAGAAGTGACTATATAAATGACTTTATAGCCAAATATTCATTAAAGTGATTAAGGGTTTATTTTGGGGGAAAATTGGTGAGAATTGTCTCTCCATTTTCTCTCTAAAGAGGCCAACACCTTGGAGGGTACATCTAGCAATCCTACTACTCCAAGGTCACTCATTTCTTCTACAATCAAACCTTGGTGAAGAGACTTAGAGGTTCCCTATTTTGGGAACTTGGAGAAACCTATTTTTCCATCCAAATCCATGGATCTAAGAAGCAAGGAATGAAGGCCCTATCTCTTTGGGTGATTAGCCTTTGCTTATGCAAAGAGGAATCTACAAAGGTAATAATTTCAACTCACTTTGTTTTGAGTTGATTAATTGGTTCACCAATCTACTAGGCTTTGAATTTCATGGTCATGTTTTGTTTTTGAGTGCATACAAGCATGATTCCGCCTTTAATTGTTAATTGCATGCTATATGATGTTGCTCAAATGAACATGTTTTTACAAAATAAATCCTTCAAGTGGTATCAAGAGCCTAGGTCTAGTAGTTGGTGAATCCTTTTGGGTTTTGTAGTTCATAAGTTTATGATTTAAAAGTTGTAATTGTTACAAGCTTTATTCTTGCTTCTTTGAATGTAAATTTTGTTTGAAAATTTGCCATCTCAAATGTTGTAGATGTAGTTCATATGAGGATGAATATTGGAGCTAAAATTTGGTGTCATGATTTTGGGGATTTTCGGCCAAATCCAAAGGGTGATTTTTTGGGTTCATATTTGTCTTGTTAAAATTGTTTTAAGGTGACTTTTGGAACCCCTAAGTACCCTAGGATGTTAACACCATTTTGAATGGTGAAAATTTGAGTTTTATGGCTTGAAAACATTCATGGAGCTCTTATGGGTTTTCATGGATGTTCTTCATTGTTCTTGATGTTCTTGCCAAGAACAAAAAGGTTTTGTGTTTTGATTCAAAGTTTTGAATATTTCATAAAGTTTATGTTATATGTTTTTCAAATGATTTATCATGTATTTAAAGTGTTAAATATTTGTATAAATGATGATGGAAACATCAATCATCAAAACATATATTAATTTTATGAAAGTATTTAAAGTGTTAAATATTTGAATAAATGATGATGGAAACATCAATCATCAAAACATATATTAATTTTATGAAAGTATTTAAAGTGTTAAATATTTGTATAAATGATGATGGAAACATCAATCATCAAAACATATATTATTTTTATGAAAGGTGAAAGCACTACTTGATTGTTTTTGACAAAACTAATAAATCAAAACACCCATCACTCATTTTTATCCCTAAAAACCGGCCACCCTAATAAAATAGGGTATTTTTGGGGCTTTTATGCAATTACATAAAGTTTTGATACTTTTGTGTATTTGTACTTTGACCCGAAAGTTTACGTTTTGACGTTAAGGCCTAAAAACGCTAAAGGACAAATTGTTTTGCTCCTTTAATGAAGTTTTTGAATTTATTTAAATTTTGGGTTCTAGTTGTATTTACATGAAGTAGTGACTTTTGTGTTTTTACAAAGTGACCCCAAAAGTTTATGTTTTTCGCAATATGGCCCAAAAAGTTGTGGTTATTGCATGATGGCCCAAATAGGATGAGAACAAAATTGTTTTGTCTCTTTAAATGAGAATTGGATTTTCATTTTGTTTAGCTCCACTTAAATCAATTTTATGGATACAAAAACCAAATGAAAATGTTGCATTCAATTAATTAGTTAAAGCGTTAATTAATTAAAGGATGATTATGAACCTAAGCCTAATATAATTGAGCTATGTGAAAGGCGTTTCAAATTTGTTTGAACCATGGGAATGTGTAGATTAGATTTTGGTTGTAATTTGATTTGATCAAATGTTGTAAAAGGGCATAAGTCCTTCTTTACTTTAAGGTAATTTGTTTTATGCAAATGTTGTAATGAGCATAAGCTCATCCTTTACTTTAAAGTATTTCTTTCTTGCTTTATATGATATGCATGAAAATGAAGTAATTGGGTCCAACGCCCCTAAGACAACACGCCTTAATGTGATTAAACGCGTAACTAAAATCAATCTCCATCCCTAGACCGAGATACAACACAAGGCTCGTGTTGAATCTAAACAAAAGTTCATAGTCATCCTAAGGCCCTAAGGCAACTATATAGTCCATCAAATGAATGCAAACCTTATGTTAGTAGTAACATATACTCTTGCTTTAAAAACCGTTTTAAAAGCATAGTGGGAGTATTATGTACAACTAAAACAATCATATGGACCAATAGTTGTAATAGGACCAAAATTGTTTTAATAGAGATTAAAATGTATATTGAAATGTGATGAGACCTAAAACCCTCAACCAACCTAATATTAAGTTGAAAGCGTGAGAGTGCTTTGAACACTCTTTCGTGGCCTTCCACCGTGGTAGGCTCCAATCGTTTATGACTTGTACACCGCCTTCACCCTATAATGGGGAAGTACAAAGTGCATGCTTATACTCAGGAGGAGTCTATACGCATATGATGAGGTGAGTGTAGGCAACGAGTTTAGCCAACATGATATAATTCTGAGGCTATGCTTGAACCCCTACATGAACTAAGCATGGTGGGAATGACTTAACTAAGTGCAATGGAGCCAACATGATATAATTATGAGGCAATCATTCTCTAGAGGCCAAATAAGATGGGTACTTGCATTAGTTGCAAATGAGTAAGCGTACTCTCTCATTATCATTAACGCTAGCCAACATGATATAATTCTGAGGTGGGCTTGGTAATAGTGAGCCTCCCATAACCTACTAAGAGTTTCATCCAAAACTCTCGAATTCCAATGAGGGATATGGAATTTGCCAAAAATAGTGGGTGATGCTATTTGATTTAAAGACCCGAATCAAATGGCTTAAAATCAATCAATTTATATTCGTTATGTATTTGTTTACCAATATATTTGCATACGCTATCCAACACTTGACAAATAAAACCGAATGTTTTAGTTTCCGGACTTGGTACCACAATCCCAAAGAATGTCTTAAAAAGGATTGCATATGTACCTAAGTAGTCTCATCCTCACAATCTTCCTATTGATAATGTATCATTAGAAGAATATGTTAGAAAAGGTCTATCATAAAGAGGACAACACTTTTAATGTCATAATTCTTCAATTACAAATTGTTGTATGAAGAAATAGGAGTTGCTTTGAACAACTCTTAGTCAATGCAAACACTTAGTGCTTGTTTCTTTGTTAAATGAACAAAGAACTTGAGAAGAAAGCACAAAGGCATGAATACATTATGTGCCATGATTCTTCACTTACAAATTGTTGTATGAAGAAATGAGAGTTGCCTTGTACAACTCTTAAAGGTTTGTAATTATGTTTAGAACATAATGGTTGGTTGACAAAAATAGTCCATTAACATGGACTTATGATGATTTTGAATCATAAAATGTTGAAGTGATAAACCACTTAACGAGACGGAAACTAGGCAAGGACTTCACCTTTGTTTCCCTATCCTAATGGTTCACTAAGTTTATGGTAAACTATGTAGTGAACAATAAACCACATGCTCTCCAAAATTGTTTGATGTGTATAACACAATTGAAAAAGGTTTCAAGAGAGATAGTGGGAGTTTAGGGACCATGACTAATGTAGTCAAAGGTGAAAGTCAAATAAAGAAGATAAATAACTCCAAGGGAACAAACTTTCTTTATGAAAGGATGGACATTGGAAGGGGTATTTGCAAGAAATGTCTTGCAAGTGTCAAGAACACACCTTTCGAAGGTGTTGTAAATTGTTCTTGAATAGTTCAAAACAGTTGGTTCTTCTACTTGAATGTATGATTCTGTATTAGTAACTATGTTTTACAAATCGTTGTAAAAGTGTGACTAATAAGAAGTAGAAGATATATGAGAGAAGAAAAGGTGCTTCACATACGGAACGTGAATAAGATATAGATCTCTGCGAAAGCAGATAGTACTTACTTCCTCATATGAACTACCAAAGAAATTGGATTATAGTAATCTAATTGATTGTCTCTATAGTAGAGATGATATGGTAGTGTTAACTGTTTAGAATATAATGATGCTTAAAACCCAAAAGGTTGCAAGGTAGTGACTAATCCCAACAAAAGTTGTGATACCTCTAAAACATAAGTTACGAGTTGGTGAAACAAGGATGCTTTGGATCGTTAGATCCGGATCCAATACCTTCTTGTTAAAATTGTATAGAGGCGAAATGTTCGAATCTTTATTCTTTTGGAAAGAAGAAAGAATCACAAAGTTGTTGAGGTTAATTCACTTAGATGTTAGTGGCACTTGTCCACAACATAATACTACTCATGTTATATGACATTCACCGAAGATCACTCTCGGTTGGACTATAGTTTATTTTGAATAAACACAAGTCCGAATACTTTGCAAAAGGTTTCAAAGAATTCAAGAAATGTAAATAGATGAGTAAGATATCTAAAGTATTTACCTCCTTAGATTTGATCCAAGGAAAGGTAACACTTTAGATGAGTTTCCTTGAAAGATATCAAGGAAAATAGCATCATAAGATAATGTATTTCTCCATTAGGAGAAGAACGAACTCGAATAAGATTTAGTTCGTTAAATGTTATCTATTACCCATATATAGGATATATACTTCTAAAACAATATGATTGTCAATGAGAAGATCTTCCAATATTTTCATGACTCCATAAGATGTAGTTGGAAAAGAAAGACAAATCTTAAGCATGTTAAAGATTTGGGGTTGTGTGCTAATAAGCAATATTCGTTTGATAACAATCTTGTAGGATATCCTTAAAATAACTTTTGGATATCGCTTCTATAAACCAACTAACAAATGTTGTTTTGTTGGGAAGTTCATTGTAATCCTACAATGTGATTTGCCTAAGAGCAAATGAACGAGAGATAGAACTCAAAGAATGGGTTCTTTGAGAGACAAGGAAGTAATCAACAAATATAACAACCTAGTTCCTATACCACAAGCTCCAAGGTAGTCGATAAGAATGAAAATCCTTATGACTACATTGAGTGCATATACGATATATACTCAAGGATATGGTAAAGTACCATTTGACTCGAAATAATGAAACCTTCATAGCTAATTGGTAGCTTAAGGTAACTACAATCAAAGAGAATGGTTGACTTTGAAGAAACCATCTTTGAGATAGGCTTGGTTTCAATTAATTCGAAGATTGCTAGCTACAACTAAAATGGTGATTCAATGTTTTGACATAATATGGGTTTCCGAAACCATTATTAAGATAGTCTTGATAATATATGTCCAAAACTATAAATCACAAGACATGTAAGTTGTAGAGATCCATCCATCATGGATCTTAGCAAGTTAGTGGGAGCTATTTGCATTTTATGAGGAAAAAGGTTCAAATCGTTTGATTTCTCATCAAGATGTAAATAAATCTTTTGTTTACGAGTTTTACAAAAGATTAGTGGGAGTTAATCATGTTCCTAAAATTTAAGTATATATGATATATTAATTTTGGAAATGAAAAGAATACTTCTTCGTTAAAGTTATGACTTTAATACATTATATGAAGATAGAATGTATATGGGAGATATAGTCTATATACATGGGATGGAAATCTATAATGATATATTTCATGATATAATTGGATTATATCAATCCCTAATAATAGACAATGGATGCTAGGAAGTTTCTCATATGATGATAAACTTCAATAAGAAGGACGATTCTAGTGAGACTAGCAAGTTGCCCTTCTCAAAGGGAACGTACCCTTTGACTCCCATAGAAATAATGTGTAAATTGAATCCTTTATGCATAAGCAGAAAGGTGATTTATGTATTTCATATTGTATGAAAAACATTGATATGAGTTGTACCTAGAACGGTACAAGACGATATCAGTGCAAGCCCAGGATCAGAACCGTGGCAACTGTCAAGTGAGTCCTTAAGTATTTAAGAAATACTAAAGGATAGATTCCTCAAAGAATGAGGAAGAATTAGAGTAACGTAATGGAAGCGTAAATGTATTAGATTATGAATCTAATCCATCATTGGATGTTTCTTCATTATGAATGAAGAGATAAACAAATATCTCTTTATTATGACTAAAGAGATATTTGGATGGAAACATTAAAGTAATGACTTTAGTGTGTTCCATTATGAATGCAAGATATATTGCCATATAGAAGTTTACAACAATGTTGTTTGGATGGGAAAGTTCATTTATGAACTCTCTATTCGATTCCAACCAGAAAGTGTATGACACTAATGGAGCGATAGCTCAAGCCTGGGAATCAAGGTCTCATCAAGATCCGAACACAAATGAGAGACTGAACCACATGATTGAGAATCATGTATAATGGTGACGTCGTTATTCTCAAGGTTGCTTCTGTGGATAACACATATAGATATCCATTGTCTAGGCCTACTTTTCAGCCATTTATGAAATGACTACAGAAGAGGTATCATCACTGATGACCAATGCTGATTGGCTCTAGTGCAAGTGGGAGATTGTTGGAAATGTGCCCTAAAACCAATCATATGATGATACTTTACGGACATTTCAAATGTTAAACTAATCTAGTTTAACATATAAAGGGCAAAGATTATTGTTTGAGCCGTCTCATATAAATGTTATATGCTTAAACGATAAAGTCCAAGGAATATGTGATTGGGAGAATGCAATCTAATGAAGTTAGATTAATGAGACCATTCTTTCGTAGACACATCCTAAATGTTCCTGATCATAGGATTACCAATTGGGCATTGACAGTCCGTTAAGATCAGTACGTACTGTGTCTTCTCTCAGGGAGAGTGACTAGTCTCGAGTCATTGGTGTGTGTGACATCAAGACAAGTACGTAGGTGCTCAATAAGAGAATGAGTTCACTGAACGTGATCAACGAAGAGTTCTTATATTCCATGTCACATGAGAACTCATGGTTGGGATAATGCAAAGTAGTCCTTTGACCTGAGGCATCACAGTTGTCTTGTGGTTAAGTCCTTAATCTTTGATTATGTCTAATTCACCCCCTAGGGGTGTCACGGCATCGTTGGGGTTAAGCCACTTAGCTATGGAGACAAGTAAATGCGCAACAAGGGATCTCTAACCTTCAAACAGTTGAGGGAGAATACTCTATGATATGATTTGGAATCTCTGGCCAGAGTATGAATGAGATTGGGGAATGCGTTCCAAATCACATTCAAGGAAATCATATAAGCAAACGATTCACATTGGATAGTAGACATGAGTAAATAAACTATCATACCAAACAATGTGGTCAAGAGTATTAGATTAGAGAAGGACCGTATTGCATTTGTAATCCCGAACTGAATAGGTTCTCTATCCTCTTCTGATTAGCTTGGGTAACCATGACATGCTGCTAGGCGTCAACCATGGTTTGTGGAAGCCCTATACGTGTATAACCACTAAAGGGAGAATTGAAAATTGTTTCAATTCACAATCGATGTAAAATGGTTTTAATCGCCCACTGCCTCGCTAAAAGTAACCTAATGGATCGCACACCATAAAAGGTGGAGATTGAAGATTAAATGGAAATGAGTAAGAATGATTAAATGGTTTAATCATTTATTTATGGCAAGGATTAATTAATATGTTAATTAATCAAACGAATAAGTTCGTTAAAGACTTCGGGATAGTTTTGGACCTTAAGGCCCAATGGGCTTCGAACGTCAAGCCCATTAACTTAAGTTGTATGACAATTTAATGAATAAATATTCATTAAGGCCCAAAAGCCCAAAACTCCCTAAATGGCCGGCCATATGTGTATGAATTAGGGTTTTGGTTGTTTAGGTCACTTAAAGAAGTGACTATATAAATGACTTTATAGCCAAATATTCATTAAAGTGATTAAGGGTTTATTTTGGGGGAAAATTGGTGAGAATTGTCTCTCCATTTTCTCTCTAAAGAGGCCAACACCTTGGAGGGTACATCTAGCAATCCTACTACTCCAAGGTCACTCATTTCTTCTACAATCAAACCTTGGTGAAGAGACTTAGAGGTTCCCTATTTTGGGAACTTGGAGAAACCTATTTTTCCATCCAAATCCATGGATCTAAGAAGCAAGGAATGAAGGCCCTATCTCTTTGGGTGATTAGCCTTTGCTTATGCAAAGAGGAATCTACAAAGGTAATAATTTCAACTCACTTTGTTTTGAGTTGATTAATTGGTTCACCAATCTACTAGGCTTTGAATTTCATGGTCATGTTTTGTTTTTGAGTGCATACAAGCATGATTCCGCCTTTAATTGTTAATTGCATGCTATATGATGTTGCTCAAATGAACATGTTTTTACAAAATAAATCCTTCATCCGACAACGATTACCGTCGAACCCCACCACCAATAGACTCCTCTCAATCCCAAAAGAAAGGCCCAAGCATTGGTTGTAGCTTCAGAGTTCGTTTTGGTGTTGAATCAAGAACGCCCATTTCTAGGGTTTCCGATGGTGCGAGGCCAATTTCAGGTTCTTCCCGGTCGAATTGAACTTCAATCCAGGTATGAAAGTTGTTCCTCTCATTGAGCTCTAACTGCCAGTACAATTTGGTAATTTTAGAGTTAGTCTACAAAACTAAATTTCCGGCAGGTCGAGGTGATTTCCGACGTCTTCCCGGCCAAATTGGACTTCGGCCCAGGTATGAAAGTTGTTCCCCTTGTTGTGTTCTACAAGTCTGTAAAATTTGGTAATTTTTGGAGTTCGTCGAAAAATTGGGTTTCTGTTCGCCAGAAACCGCCACGTGGCCAGTGGGCCGATGCTGCCTTTTTACGCAGATTTCGATATTCTGAATTCGTTTTTGGGTATCCATTTAATGTGTTTCAATTGCTAAATATGGTATTGAATATTTCATCCACTTGAATATTTTAGGAAATGGATTTAAATTGAAAGGTGAACTACGAATGGTTTGATCCCTATTTAGGGTATGTAGGCAGTCTAACAAGAAGTTAGATGCAGCCATAAAATAACTGAGATTAATCTTTTATTGAAAATTTGTCTAAGAAAAGGAATTGAGTGATTAGTTTAAAAATAAATCTTAGGGTTTAATTTCTTTGGGCCTACCATAGTAATTATCTTCCGAATTAAGAAATTGGGTTTATACAATATGAGTTCTAGACAATTTTTTTTAGAAAAATAAGTCTTTAAACTCATGAACAACTAACAATTCCCGCTACTATGAGATTCGATCCAATTTTTCGTCAATCTAAGCCATTTGACATGCATGTGGAACACTTTAGAAGATAGATTGCCAAGAGTTGAATGAAACATTTTTTTGATAAAGTTGTCTATAAAATTAACTTTTGATGGTTAGATTCACAACTTATATGCAATGTTAAGAGCTAATGAGGGATGTTACTTAGTACTACACTCTAGTGATATTCCTCTTCACTTGTGAGTGAGAGATCTTAATTTCAATTCACACCAAAGACGAATTTGAACCACATTATTGCTAGCCCTTAGAAAATTATATTTGGTTTTCTCTCTCTTTTTTTTTTTTTTGTTTTTTCATTTCAACATCAATCGTTTTGTAAAATGTTTAGAAAATTATTATAGTCCGACGGATTATTTGACGCACAAATTAATCTGACACTGCACCACTGCACCAAACAACCGACTAATTTAGTCAGTACTATCCGGCATCTATTTATCCTATCCAATTAAAGTAATCAGTACAGTCCGAGCTACCAAACGGAATTGATATAGATGAACATGTTAACTGTTAGAAGGAGAACTGGAGAAGTGAAGAGAAACAATCCACAGCGTATCGAAAACGGGCTCTTGAGACATTTACGAACGGCACCTTAACCTCTTTGGTTGACAAATCCATGCAACAACAACAGGAAGATACGAAATCTACGAAAAGGAAACAAAGTGCAAACACAAGTTACCAGAATCGGAATGAACAAATTGAGCAAACATTACAATACTCATTAGTAGCACATAAGTTTGTAACTGCACGCACTCCTTACTACGGACGGAAGCAACATTCTCTTGTTGTAAGTTTTCTCGTAAAGGCACAAAATACAATTTGAAGGATGACAAGAATCTTCAAAGGCCAATGATTTTCCTATGCAAATGCCCCCCAGTGCTACCTCCTCCATCATGATCATGATCATGATCATGGAAAATAAACGTCAGAATTCCTACCATACAAAGCACCGACCCTACAAGAAGTTTGTCATATCGCTCCACCCAGTGAAACTTGAGCTGGCTTGCACCGTAGAATGACAGAGCCACCAGTGAAGTCATCACCGTTATGGTGCTGCAAATTTCCAAATCATCATAAATTACACAGCATATTTCCAAATCAGACCATCCTTTTAGTGTTTAGATGATTTCAATCCCCAATAAATTTAACTGCTAGGCCGGCCAGAAAGCAGCTAACTAGCAGCAACCAAGTAATAAACATTCAATTCTGGATGCCCAAGAAGCTAAACAGTGTCGTAAACTATAAAAACTAGTTAGGAAAGCACTTCAGGTCCTGAGGTCTACTCAACCCAGAATTTGGATGGAATTATATCAGGTTCATGTTTAAATTTATTATTGCTGCCAAACGTTTCACATTGTAAAAGCTTCCGGGGGTTAATAAACATTGTGTTGATGTGCATTCTAGCCGAACATGAGAATAGAACAGGATAATATCGACTGGAGTCACTGTTTACAGGAGAAGAACGGGGATGTGCACATTTAACTTTGTGTTACTAATCTACAAAATTTTAGAGGGACATAGGGTGCAAAAGACCCACTAGTCTTCAAAATGTTTTGTGCCAATTTACTACTTAAAGAAGTTACTAATAAACTTCTCGCATGTGCTCGTGAAAGTTCGAATAGCCAAGTCATAATTAGGTAATTCATTATAGAAACAAACAAGAAAGTCAAAACTTAATCCTATCTTAGTGATACCTGAATAGCAGCACTATGATTGCAAGCACCAGCATGGATGATGAATTCCCCACAGCAAGAAATACTGGAAGTGTAGTTGCACAAGGAGACAATGCAGGAACAAGGACAAGTCCAGCAACAGCCATCTTTTCCATGGGTTGGTTGTGTGAATGACTGTGACCGCCTTTTCCAGATAAAAACAACAAAATGTAACCGACACCGAGAAATACTAGCAGCAGTGAAGCAAGTTTATGTACTGTTTCCTCGCCAGCGATGGTGTTTGCCATTGTGACCGCTGTTATACCTAATATTGCAGTGGATATTACATGCAAGACTGCTCCAAATGCAGCTGCACAAGAAATTTGAAAAAGTGATCAAAAGTCCTGAAAGCACTGCCACAATAACAAATATTTTACGACTGGTTTCTTATGCCTTTCCCATAGCATCCTTAATCATGTATTAGAGGACCAAGAAAAACGAAAAACAAATGAAATACAGAGATATAGCTTGGTTTAAACATATAGGTAATCATCCAGATCAAAAACTCATGCAAGGTCCAAACTTCCCATTTATTCTAAACCTCAATCAGGTGACCCAAAAACAACCGAAAGCTTCACGATATGGTTACTAAAATTTTCCATTTAAAAAGAAAGAAGATAATGTATTTGAGACATAAGAGGAATGCACTGGTCAAGTCAGGGTCCGCCTGAAGTCAATGTATGACGACCAATTGACTAGTGTTAATAAAAAATATATGTCGATGCCATATTTAGCTCCGAAATAAGTTAATACATTACCAGCCAAAAACAGCTTGAAACCCTAACAATTCTGAACTCCAACCCAGAAAAAGGAAATTTAAAAAACTCAAGCTGTAGAAATATAAACGACAAGGATATTACAAAGTGTCCTCAGGGGTCAGGAAAGAAATCTGACTGTACTTCTTAGTAGGATGCCATTACAAAGTGTTCTTGACAAGAAAATACTTTACTGTTGCACCAAAGATTGGTCCTAAGATCTAATAATTGGTTGATTAAGCCACACCTCAAGAAAAGTAAAGGTGCCCGAGTCAGATTTTGAACCAATATCTACAGGATTGGTTTAAGCTCAAATGGTCATAGCTTTTAATCCGTTAAATTTTAGTCAAACTAACCAACTGGAACTTGTCTAGAAGCTTTCAAGCGTGATGAAGTGCATTGAGGCTCACAAATAAATGATCCGCTACGCAGCTGCGTATCATAGCATAACATGTAGATAAAAGAAGTGAGGAATCTCAGGTTGGGTAATGGGTACAAAGTGTATCAGACAGATTGATAGCATAACATGCAGGTAAAGTTCATCAAATGAATACGAAATACATCTAAAGCATATATTCATTTAACAAAATGTTGAACATCTACTGCTTTATAGTAATTATTTAGTAAGGGACCAAGACTAGATTACTCAGTATTCCGGTCTAATATGAAAAACTCTCGAACTTCATGAAATAAACACTAATAAAAATCTAAGTTGGAGAACCAAAGACCGCACAAAACAACGGTTTTGTTCCTTTCCCCCCGATTTGCAAGATAATCCAACAAGATAAAGCAGCAGCTATAACTTAGTAATATCATATGAAGTAATAAGAAACGATTTGGAAACAAAACTGGACTAGAGAAAGCAAACTGAATTACAATTTCCGACCATTCGTCCAGACTGCTTGGTCTCGAAGCAGACTATGCCCTTGTAATGCCAGTAGACCAACATCAGCTATCAAGCATAACACCTCAATATCCTAAAGTTGTAGTTCATTTCAGCTGAACCTGAAAGCATCCATCTAGTTTAACCCACTAATTTTCTACCATTGACTCAAACAAGTGAAATGCTTAAAGCTCCCACAGCAAGAAGATAAAGGGTAATGGCAGATCTGCAATTTTACCCAGTTTAAACCAGTAAAATCCCAGGAAAGCAAACAACCACAGAAACTGAGAGAGAGAGAGAGAACATACTGACGAAGAGGGTGCGGGAGAGAGTCCATTTCTGGGCTCGGCCGACGATGGAGAACGGGAGCCAATGCGTGGGTATGAAGGAATGCAGAAGCGACACGGTTGCGATTCCTCCGATCGTCGACAGATCTTCGGCGCTGAAATTTTCCATCACACCCGAAAACCCAAAATCCGAATGCAAGAAGCTGTTGGTGGTTCAGCTGTGGAACTTGGTTAGAGATTTTGGGACGGAAATCGAATCGATTGGGTTCCTGCTGCAGCTGCAAACTAGATCGATGAAGCTACATTTACATTTACAACGTTTCGGACATGAGATTTGTTGTTGAGCCAATTGCAGATTTTACAACATTGAGATTTTGGAGATCTAAAACAAAAAACAAAAGTTGAATCCGGGTTGGGTCAGATTTCGTTTCACCCCTTTGGGCTCAATCCGAATTCGATGCTCCAGCCTTTGAACTCTGTACTATGCGGACCGAGTTTTGCCGTCTATTTGTGCGGACAAATGTAGGCCCTTGGATTTGATCTCAACGGCTTTAAAATATATCAATCAAATCGAGCTTAGAGCAGTTTCAGTGTTGTTTAAGTAAGCCCTTCTGGGCATTAAGCAATTCAATTCCCTACGTGAATAGTAACTGTCTTTGTCTTTTTTTTTTGTCCTTTTGAGTACATCAATATTTTTACACTAGGGGAGGGAGAGTTCGGCTAAACCACACAAGGGGCAACCTAATTTGATACGAATTAGTAACTATCTTTAACAAATAGTAATTGCGCAAGTGCTTCTCCACTCTTAAATTGAATAATCAGACACTTCGTATTAAAATATTATTTTAAAATAATAATAATAATTTTTTTTTTAAATTTGGAATAATAAAAGATTGATTGACAGGATTTGAAAATATTGAAATGTAGTGTAAGGTGGAAGAACATGATTATTTATTTATAGAAAATAAATTATAAGTAAAGAGATGACCCATCAAACCCAATCCATGAGCCAGGATCTTGAACTTTCACAACAACTATTAGCCGTCAAATGTCATATACAATCTCTATGTTGAGCTATTTTGTAGAAGATCCATCAACGTGAAGAAAATTAGGTTTCTCTTTCTAGCCTTGCTTGCACTTTAAAACAATAATTCGTGTTTTTTATAATTACTATACACATTAGATGAATATCTCCACTATTATAAGTAGAGAGATTAGGGGTGGGCAAACGGGTACAGGAACCGCGAGTCGAGGCGGTTCCTATACTTTAGGAACCGCGAGTCGCGACTACCATCACCTTATCACCATTATCGAGCTCCAACTCTCAGACTCTCACATTGTCGTCGCGACCAACACAACGACACCACCTCCGCCATCACGACCACCATCACCCCATCACCACCGTCGAGGACACTGCTACCACCAGTGATCCAGTACCACTACTAACCATCATCCCTCTAAAATTTAGGTAATTTTGAACTAGGTTTTATTATTAATGTGAAATTGTGAATATATGGTATAGGGATTTTAGGGATTTTAAGTTAGAATTTGTAGATTGATGATTGAATCCTGTTGCCACCATTTAGGGTTTTCTTAAAATTTGAATTGCATTTGTAGATTGATGATTGATCTGTTGCCACTATTTAGGGTTCTTCTCTTCACATCTACCAATTTTTTTTTCCACTGTAATACTGATAACAAAGTTTGGGTTTTTTTGACTTTGCATATTTTAGATCTAAAGTTTGAGCGAAACGTTTTTTTCTGAAACAGCCATGTCTCTAGTGAGTTTTAGTTTGTTTCTTCTAATATTCCAATCTCAGTTGTCGTCTCTTATTCACTGTAGTCCAATTCTTCTTAGTTCTTATCGTTCACAATTGTCGATTTGTGTTTCGATTGCATCTCAAAAAGTTCGTAATTCAGTGATTGTATGCGTTTGGTTTCACCAATGGCCGATGTAGATTTGGTTGATGATGATACAATTCAATTTTAGATGTTCTTATATTGATATGTTTTCGAAATTAGATTTGATTTTCAGGTTGACCTGATATTATTGATAAAATACTAGAAAACTCATTTGAACTTAAGCAATTTTTAGGGATTTGTTCTGCTTTAGTTCACTTAGTATTCAAACCTGTTTTAAGTTCACTAAGTTTCCCCTCTTTCTATATACTATATAGGGAGGGGAAGCTAATCTAGAATGTTGTCACTAAATAATTATCATATTACATAATATGTATAACGCTAAATCAAAATGTTCTTCTATGTCCAAACTGATTAGTATAATAAAATGTGAAGTTATGGAAGAAAAAACAGCTACTCTCTGTTTTAATACTGTAAAAGTTGTGGATTTTAGTAAATTTTGACCTTTTGAGCATATATACTTAAATAAAGATAGATTAGTCAATTTGTCCAATAAATTATCCTTGATGATTCATGTCAATACTTGGTTTAATGTGTAGTTAGCATATATACTGCAGATTGTTACTTGTGCTCGAGAGTCAGACTCTTGACGAGTCGCAGCCATAAGCTTGACTTGATATTTGTACATTTTTAAACCTTGTATATAGGACTGCACATCAATGAGGATTGTTGTTGGAACTTGGACGTTGGATGTGGTTTTGGATGTTAATTTGGCATTTTATTGTGGATGTCTTGAACTTTCGGATATTTTGTATGTTGATTTGATTTTCAGATGTTGGACGGTGTAATATTGTTATTTTGGATGTATTGTTAATCTATGAACTTGGATGTTGGATTTTGTATTTAGATTGGATATGAATAATGGTGAATTTGTGCAAAATTTGCATAAATGCAGTATGTGACTCTATGCAATTTGCAATCTATGCAAATCTGTGCAGTTTGCAATCAGTTTGCAATCAGTGCAAATTTTATTATTATTTTTTTCAAACAAAAAAATAAATAAATAAAGGGACCCGTGGACCTAGCCCGAACCAGCCCATTTCAACCGGGCCGGGTAAGGTCTGGTTCCTATATTAGAAAATATAATCCCCAACCCGGCCCGACCCATTTCCTTTTAACCTAGGTTCGGTCTGGTCCTTTCAAAATTGGGCCCAGCTCGGCCCGTGCCCACCCCTAAGAGAGATGACCCGTTTCTTAATGAAACCCATAATTAATTAAGAAAGAATATATCACACATGGACCATGTCATGTGGGTCACACTAGAATATTGATATATTTTTACAATCATTTCTTTTGATACAACATATATCACAAATAAATACAAAATGTCTTTTGCTCATTTTACTGGAGTAAATATTCATTTTTAATATATTTTGCATGGATGTGCACTACTTGTGGATGAAACTACTCCAACATTTATTTAGTTGATGGAAACATCGGTTAGAGCAATGGGTGGAAGAAAACAACATTTTGTTGGTTTTGCATCAAATGGAAATGTTTGGTTAATTTTTTTTAGAGTGAAAAATTAAGTACTTAAGTGTTGAAATGATGATCAAGTTTTATTTGTGGCACAATTACAAATATTGAGATACAACTTTTTGAATTTTCTGTTGTAGCGTTTGGGCAATGTTGTGAAACAATAAATAATTCTAAAAATTCAGAGACGACATGTGAATTTTTCAAAAAAGATAAGATTACCCTTATTAAATGGGTAGGCTCTCAAATCTTCCCATGCGCAGCTCAACATCCCTAGAGGCTCGAGCAGCTGCCTATGACACGATCAATCTCACCTGCTCTTGGCATGGAAAAGTCAAAGGCATTAAAGATATGATTAATCACCAAATTCTATCTTTAATACATTTTTTATTGAAGATCAACTCAAACACGTAAAAAATTCTCATTACAATCAATCAAGGATACTTACATGATAATTCTAAGATATTATCTCCTAATTAATATCTTAGAATTATTCCTTGCATACATTCCTAATTGAAGATTAACTCAAACAAGTAAGGAATCATCATCCTAATAAATCAATGATGCTTACCTGACAATTCTAATATTTTATCTCCTAATTAATATCTTAGGATTATTCCTTTCTCATCCATCCAGATGACTCACCTTAGCCAATCGGAAGCTGCCATGTGTAGGGAAAACCCTACAACCCATGGTCGGCCACCTCGTAGAAATACCTCATCTCCATTATTTGCTGGTAAACTTTACGCTATGCATACAAGCCCTTAACACCAACTCTTTTTAGAGATACTGACTTAGACATCGGAGATCCATTGGCCGAATTCCCCACCTCGTGGGCTAGTGTGGCTTTTATCCTTGATCAAAGTTGTTAAATTGTTTTGTAGGTACAAATTCGTTAAGGCTGAAGACGACAAATTTTTACTACCACAAACGTATTGTTTTCTTGGATGGGAATATACATATAAGGCTTACATGATCCACTCCCCTGGGCGATGTGTGATGTTACAATTTAGGTGCATTCCCTTGTCAAATGATGTATACTTATTGATGAAAGGTTACATCTCTTTAACAAGAAGTACTTCGGTTTTATTTAACCTCATGAAACCATTGGCATTAAGAAATAGAAAATTAGAGTTAATTCTTACTCTTAAGAAATAGGTTTCCCCACTCTGTTTATGTTGTTCTTCGTTTGTCAATTCTTACTCTTAAGAAATAGGGTTCACCACTTTGTTTCTGTTGTTCTTCGTTTGTCAAATTCCGAATCGTGTCTTGAGAGTATGGAATATATAAAGTTCACTAGAGTCTGAAGATTGAAGTGCTTCAACTTCAAATTATAGATTTTTGAATCCTGAGAGACGGACACCTACCAAACTACAACCACAAGAGTAGGGGCAAAATTCTGTCTTTAGGACATTGTATTTATGCAAGCCTTAATCTCCAAGTTTGTCAATCTTTCTTACTTTCTCTCTAGTTATTTATATTAATCTTGCATACCATTGATGTTGTGATTTTCTTTATGATTATTTTCATTGAATTTTTTATTTTTTATTTTCATATTTTCTAATATTGCTCCAACCCATGTCCTATGATGAAATAGTGCTATCTGCAGTGTGTTTAGGATAAGCTTTGCTTTTAATGATTCCTATAGAAAATAACAAGTGGAGTATTGCAGGATACTCTTAATGGGAAGTCACCTATCTTGAGTGAGGAATAGGGCCGTTCATGTGTGAATTTTCTAAAAGGCTTAATTCTATAAAAGCACTTATGAAAAATTGAGAATTGTTCAGGGCCAAAATGAACACAACCGAGCAACCACGGGTGTTTGAAAGGGTATTATGTGATTACTATTGTCTTGGTTTACACAAATGACGAAGTAGTTTAAGACATCACGTTCACTGATTAGTCAAGTAAATTCGATAGTAATTCACTACGGAAGGTTCAAAGCCAAAATCAACCTATCCCGGTGAGGTACTTTTCCTACTGAATTCTCTCTCTAATGTCTGCATTGTCATTTGCATAGTGTTGAGTCAATTTCCATTGTGACAACCCGTCCCTAATTTTACGTTTTTATTAACTTTAAAAGCGTGAATTTACGAAAATGCCCAAGAGGCAAGAATTTTGACTTCCGTTGACCATCAGTTTAAGAGATGTATGACTTATTCTTTTAACTTATTTAAGTAATACTCGTCACTACGAACGCATAGGTGAAAACTGTTTACAAGTCCGGATTATAACAATATAGTTACAGACGTTTGAAATTGGTTACCTATTTTTTTTGTTAAGTAATTTTGAACTCCCACCATGTGGTAATGGTAACCGATTTGAGGTGAGGAAGGGATATAAGTGACCAATCAGAATTTGGATGGAGGAGCCCAATATGAAATCAGGAAAAAAAAAAAAAAAAAAAAAAGAGAAAGCAGCCTTCCCGTCGACCCACACCCACCGCGAGCTCCAATTTTCCAAGGCCAATTCCGGCCAACTCCGGTGGATTTTTTCGACGCCACCACCACCATCTTAAAGCTCTCATTCCCCTCTACAAAACCCAACCAAGAACCACCTTTATAAACCACCACATGTGGCGGGGCGAAGCTATGAAATCCGACGAGTCAAAACTGTGTCCGGCTACTCTTTTCAAATTTTCGGCGAATCGGCAAATCAATGGTCGATGCCACCACTTGGGCTTTGTAACCCATCATCCCAGGAGAAAATTCCAACCAACCTTGACCTCGTTGGACCACAGTAGACGACGAATTGACGTCGGAAAGCTTTAGGCACCTACCGGTTTTGTGGGCAAAATTGACCATCTTCCGTCCACTTTTGAACTTCGTGAGAGGTATAAAAGTTGTTCCACTCAATGAGATCTTCATTTCTGTGATGTTTGAGCATTTTTAGAAATAGTTGATTTTTTCGGCGAGTCGGGGTGGCCGACCGCCACCCACGGCGGCGCGTGGCCAAGGGGCCGTCGATGCTATTTTTAGGCTAAATTAGATGTCTTGAGTTCAGTTTTGATGTTAGTATGACATTGGTTGATCGTTTGAACCTAAATTCTTTATGATATGTTACTTGCTAAAAACATGAATCAACGATTCGATCGTTGGATCATCACCAAATTTTAATACGTTATAGTACGTAATATTTGAGGACGATAGGAACTTACGGATTGGGAATTGGCATGAAATAAAAGGTTAACCACCACTTAGTTTTGGCAATTGGCGGAGATCCAACCGTTGGATAGTAATGGGATTTTAGGATGTTGTTCTAGAGGTATAATATGGATCTTTGGAAGCAACAGATCGGAAATCCGTGATGCAGATCTTCCAAATTGAATTACGTAGGGATATGTTTTATGTAAATTGTGTATTTTATCGGTACGAACTCTAAGATATGATTTGATAATTGGTCATAGGCGATCATGGTTCGTGATGTCTAGATATGCGTGCTAGGGAGTCGTAGCGCGGACCTTAGGTAAACGGGTCTTTTCCTTTTTATTATATATATATATATATATATATATATGTGATTGACTATTCCACAACGTTTATAAATTGCTTATTGCGTATAATTACTGTGAATGCTTTGAAGTACTATTGTGAGCTACGAATGGCTTGATCCCTGTTTAGGGTACGTAGGCAGTCTAACGAGACGTTAGATGCAGCCATTTAGTTGGACTTATCCCCGACAATTATTTCTGAAAATAAATAATTCGGTAGTAGGGCGTTATAGATTATGCATTTTACGCCACATTATATATATATATATATATATTGGAAAAATGCTATAACATGGTTGAGTATTAGATTGTATCATAGTTTATCTATATGTATATTACCTGCACATAATTATTGTAAATGCTTTGAAGTGCAAAGGCGAACGCAGGACACCCAGGTAAGTTAAGGTGAGTTTATGGTATTAGTTGAAATGATCGAGTGATGGCATGACTATATTATGTTTTAGGCAACTCCAACATTGTCATACAGGTTGCCTATGAGTTGTATATGTCATATGAGATGCATTTAGAGATCATAAACCTGCACCCCAGTGTTAGTGCTCCCGCCCGTGGCCAGGGCACAGTCCTTCACTTGATGTTCACCTTCCGCACCTCACGCTTACCTTGGATCCAAGGTAGGTGCACAGTCCTGTCGTACAGACCACTATAGGTGGTTCCGACTCGTAGGTGAGCGACAATTATTCGCACAGTCTTCACGTGATTGTAGCACTTAAGCGTATTTAATTACACCCAGTCCTGTCATACCGACCACTTTAGGTGGTTCCGACTCGTGTGCATGTATACTTATTGAGCTATGGATAAGTCGCACAGGTCACTAGAGGTGACTCTGACTTATGAGTTAGCATATGTGATGAAATATGTGATGAGCTAGCATATGTGATGAGATATGTGATGAGCTAGCATATGTGATGAGATATATGATGAGCTAGCATATGTGATAAGATATGAATAGTCGTACAGGTCACTATAGGTGACTTCGACTTATGAGCTAGCATTGATTGATGAGATATAATTATAGTCGTACAGATCAACACAGGTGACTCCGACTGGCGTGCTAGTATAGGTTATTAAACACTTGATTATTTATATTGCTAATGAGATGCTGTGATGTGGTATACCTCTGGATGTAATGTTAGTATACTTTTGATTTCGTGTTTATCCATAGTATGATTTTCTGGAAGCTAAACAGGTGTTACGATGAGGGATTATATTGTTGAGAAGACTTTTATTAAAGCTTTATTTTCTGACCTCATTCTTGTTTTGTCCTTCCAGGTCTAGTAGTAGAGCTTTCGTATCGACGAGGATTTGTGGCAGGTCTTGGTATTGGAGATTACCTTCAATGGTATGATTTTCAATCTACTGTACTGTACTTTGCTTATGCTTTGACGTCCCGTGTGAAATGGGTTCATTTCCGCTCATAGCGCACTCTTGTATTTAGACACTTTTAGGTTTAAATTTATTCACTTTTTCCACATCATCACACTTTTTGGCTTCGTCACTTTCCAGGTGTCGGCCAGCATAGCTTGATTCGGAGTCCTAGTGGACATTCCGGGTCGGGGTGTGTCATCCATTCATGTGGGGGATTGTTGGAAAATTTAATATTATTTTTATTAAATTAAATTAAATAATTGAATGGAAATTAGAAGTGATGCCTTTTGGTAGAAATATGCATATATCCTAATGAAGAGTTATAGCTTTTGATTCTTCATGAATGGTCACATTCTTTCCAAAGAGGTATCTCAAATTCTATAAATAGGGAAGCCCCCTCTAAATATAAATAAACTTTTCATTGTTTCACTACTACAAAATGGTCTTATAGTGTCAGTGGGTGGTGTCGGTTTAATTTAATATACTGGCAGACAAGACAGTTACGACACTAACTGAACATGACGTCGAATTTATTGTCGCTTATAAGCGTCATAAAATACTGGTGACGTTTTTAAACCGAAATAAACATACATTTTTAAATACTGGTGTCGCTTTTAAACTGACATAAACATACATTTTAATATTTTTAAACACTGGTCTCGCTTTTAAGCGACATAAAGTATCAGTGTAGGTGACACACCCTGACCCGGAATGTCCACTAGGACTCCGAATTAAGCTGTGTTGGTCGGCACCTGGAAGGTGACGAAGCCATAAAGTGTGATAATGTGGAAAATTGTGAATAAATTTAAACCTAAGAGTGCCTAAATACCAGAGTACACTGGTGAGCGGGAATGAACCCACTTCACACGTGACGTTAGTGAAGGAAATTTTGTGAAAAACATGTTCATTTGAGCAACATCTATGACATGCAATTAACATTTAGAGGCGGAATCATGCTTGTATGCACTCAAAACAAAACATTACCCATGAAATTCAAAGCCTAGTAGTTATGTGAACCAAGACTCAACTCAAGAACAAAGTGAGTTGAGAAATTTTATACCTTTGTTGATTCATCTTTGCATAAGCAAAGGCTAATCACCCAAGGAGAGGGCCTTCATTCCTTGCTTCTTAGCTCCATGGATTTCTTGGATGAGGATGGTTGAAAGGATTCTCCAAATTCCCAAAGTTGAGAACCTCTAAGTCTCCACACCAAGGTAGGACTTGAAGAAGAGATGAGTGACCTTGAAGGAGGGAAGATTGGTAGCTAATCTCCTCTAAGGGGGCCGGCCTCCTAGAGAGAAAAGGGAGAGACATGTTCTCATCCAATTTTCTCCAAAAGAAACCCTAAGGATGAAATGGCTTTAAAGTTGCCTTTATACCACCTCACAATGGAGTGGCAAACTTGCAATTAAGCCAAGTTCACTACCCCTCTCTATATGGCTGGCCATTAAGGGTTAATTGGGCTTTCAAGCCCTTTGTGGTTTCAAGTTGTCATACAACTTGAGTTAATGGGCTTGACATTCAAATCCCATTGGGCCTTGCGGCCCAAAACTAACCCAAGGTCTATAACGAACTTATTCATTTGATTAATTAACATATTAATTAATCCTAGCCACAAATAATTAAACCATTTAATTATCCTTACTCATCTTTGTTGTTTCTTCAATCTCTACCTTACACGGTGTACAATCCATTAGGTTCCTTTTAGCGAGGTAGTGGGCGATTAGAACTTTTTCAAATCGATTATGAATTGAAACTTACTTTCAATTCTCCCTTTAGTGATTATACATGTTTAGGGCTTCCACAAACCATGAGTGACACCTAGCAGTATGTCATGGTTACCCAAGCTAATCAGAAGAGGTGGAGAACCTATTCAATTTAGGATTACAATGCAATACGGTCTTTCTCTAATACAATACTCTTAACCACATTGTTTGGTTTGATAGCTTATTCATGTCTACTATCCAATGTGATTCATTTACTTATATGATTACCTTAAATGTGATTTGGAACGACTTCCTAAATCTCATTCATACTCTGGCCAAAGATTCTTAATCATATTATAGAGTATTCTTTCTCAAACAGTTTGAAGATTAGAGATCCCTTGTTGCGCATTCACTTGCCTCCATGGCTAAGTGGCTTAACCCCAACTATGTCGTGGACACCCTTGGATGGAGTGACTTTGACATAGTCAAAGATCAAGGACCTAACCATAAGACAACTATGATGCCTCAGGTCAAAAGACTACTTTGCATTATCCCAACCATGAGTTCTCATGTGACATGAGTATGAGAACTTCTTGTTG